>NC_045543.1:92547845-93795602 GCF_009769535.1 Thamnophis elegans
CACCCACATCTAATGGGTGTTTTTGATTTACCTAATTCAAAGATTATATCATTACATTTGGAGCAGTAATTTGATAGAACCAATCCTGTTTGTCCTTATTTTAGGAAAGAATGACCTTGTCAGCACCAATTTTGTGTTAGACATTTCAGGAAGACCAACTCTATTATTGAGTTCTTGGTGCACTCTGAACTTGGTTGTTTACTTGCAAATATTTAAATATGCAGCTAGGTAACATCATCAATACTGGTGGTGTCTAACCTCCAATCAATGACCTTCCTATGGCACACACAGACCAAGTCTTCAGTTCCATTGGTGATTTAACTCACTATTTCATTCTGAAGTAATTATACAATTCTGGCCAAGTCTTTTGTAAACATAATTGTAGGGAATTGCCAGTAGAGCTCTGTTTACAGCATCATACGTTCATCAAAGAAGTGGGAAGGATCAATTTAAAAAAGGTAGACTTTTCTGTCTAAGCAAAGTTTCTTGATAAGAAGCTAGTGGAATCTTGGAATAGTTTTAATAATTCACAGACTTTTGTCAATTTTCATATTAGCAAGCCAAACCCTGGAAACAATAGGTGAGTTGCTTCATTCCAGGCATTTTCTTTAGAAAATCAAATTATTGACATCTAGTTTATAATGTAGTTATGTTTGTGTTGTAAGAACAGTCTGAAATGTTCGGGCTGCTATTTTCTATTCACAAATTATCAGCTGTTTTTCCATTTTAAAATAATGTTGTAAACAGAATAAAAATAGATGTGAGCAATGATAGACTTCAAGCTATGGTAGAAAAAGTTACATCTGTCAGAGGAATTACTATTTGCCTGAGGGTATATTTCATATCCATGGCATCTTCCAGGAATGTAATACCATTCAGTACAAACTGGTTTTGCTAGGAATCTTGTTTCGGTGGATGAAAATGTCTCCAAACAGCTCAAAGTAACACTAATAAGGGATACACATTCTAATGTCTGAAACTCCCGAAGGCCTGCTGTGCAGAATTTCTGTCATATGTCTCTTCCAAATTTAATCAGGCAACATTTGTACCAAAAGAATCTACTATTCACAGTAAACATAGCTTAACCAAATAAGATATAAGATTTATAAATATCACACCAAAGATCCAACAGAAGATATGACAGAAATAAAAAAAATACACTATTGCATTACATCTTTAACATTCTGGATTTGGATTTTGGATTTTATTGGTCTTGTATGCTGCCCACTCCCAAAGGACTCTGGGTGGCTTACAATAAAAGAGGGAAGGGGGATAAATAAGACAATACAAAATATAAAATACCACAACATTCACAGTTAAAATGGGGCTGGATACTTCAACAGCCCCAGGCCTGCCAGAACAGCCAGGACTTAACAGCATTACGGAAGGCTGGGAGGGTAGTAAGGGTCCGGATCTCAGCAGGGAGATTGTTCCAGAGGGCTGGAGCTGCAATAGAGAAGGCTCTCCCCCGGGAGGTTGCCAGCCGGCATTGGCTGGCAGATGGAATCCGGAGAAGGCCTAGTCTGTGTGATCGAATCGGTCTTTGGGAGGTAATTGGCAGGAGGCGGTCTCTCAGGTACCCAGGTTCAATGCCATGCAGGGCTTTAAAAGTAACGACTAGCACCTTTAAGCGTGTCCGGAGACCAATGGGCAGCCAGTGCAGCTCGCGGAGGATAGGTGTAACGTGGGTGTACCTAGGTGCACCCACAATCGCTCACGCGGCTGCGTTCTGGACTAACTGAAGTCTTCGAACGCTCTTCAAGGGCAGCCCCACAAAAAATGTCTTTATATTTCCACATATATAATACACATACTGCTTCTTTCCTCCATATAACCAGAAATTAACCCAGAAATTTCAACCATTCCACAAAACATGGATGGACATAAAACAACATAAATCTTTTATTATTAGCAGCAAAACCAGACAATTTTAAATGTTAAGCTTAAATAGACGGTCAGAATGTTTCCAAAAATTGATAGGAAGTACATTTTGTTTAATAGACCATTTGGCAGAAAATGAAAAGTCCTAAGCTAAAAATAAAATAAAAAATAAAAAAATAAAAATAAAATAAAATAGTATGGTAAAATAAATTAAATGAATAAAATAAAAATAATACAATACAATACAATAATAAAATATAAACTTGGGATGAGAGAACATAAGTGGACATGAAAAGCTTCTATGAATACAAGAGAAGCTTTTCAAACACTGATAGAAATAACCTTCTGTTTTTAGATGCATGTTCTTTGTCTCATTAGGTGTACCTTTAACTGTAATAAACATCCACTTAAATGAATATCATTTCCCTACAATTATGGCAGAATCATACATAATACACTAAGTTCCCCTGGCAGCATATGTGTTAGTCATGCATATTTCATGAGCCACATTATTCCCAGAGTCAGCTTTAAATAGGCCTCAGTCCAATGGCTTTGGTATGTAGGAAATAAAGGTCTTGTCTATAAAAAGATCCCATGGCAATTGTAGTCACTCTGCACTTTATCAAGGAGTTTAACACAATGACCTGCTTGTGATATTAGCCCAGCAGCAGTATTAATTTTCCTCTTAATATATATGTAATTGTTCCTGTTATTTATGGGTGGGGAAGGAAGGAAGGAAGGAAGGAAGGAAGGAAGGAAGGAAGGAAGGAAGGAAGGAAGGAAGGAAGGAAGGAAGGAAGGAAGGAAGGAAGACTTTCTAAGGCTATTTTGTTTGAATGTAATTTTTTATTTTATTCAAAAGAATAAAAAAAGAATAGCAATACTTTCAGTTTATATAATAAGGAAGCACAAATCTACACAGGCTTCCATATCAAGTATTTTGAAGTGAGGACTGCAAAAAATATATATCATGGGCCACGGAGCATGAATTAAGCAAACCAACATCTGTTATTACAATCTGATTGCTTTTCCTGCTGTGAGTGCATTGGGAGGAAGTAAAGTAATGCATTAGTATTAAGAATAAAGGAAGATTGCAAAACAGTTCCATAGTCCCAATAAAAGCAATGTGGATATCTGGCTAAAGAAATTAAGTGCAACATAACAATACTTTAAATAGGATCAAGTTTTGTTAACAGAAAACACTTCTGATTGGGAATACCATATGGTGGTTATCACGCATGATGTCCATCTGTTCTACTGTGTATCCATGCAATAGGTATTATGGTCAGCAAATTCTTTGTGTCTCATACCAAATAAAAGTGGGGCCATCATCATTCCTGAAATACTTTGCCTAAGAAGTAATGTTTAGAAATGATAAAGTTCCTTATAAAGTGAATGGAGAAGACGTAAAATAGCACCAAAGAATGCTGCTCAGTGGAGTTCAAGGAAGCATCCCAAAGGACATAAAATATGGGTTCCTACCATACATGTTTAATTTGGCATCTAGATAAGGAATTTAAAGCAAACTTGAGGTTTCCAAATCACATTTCAGTTATTTCATCTTGGGACAAATAGAATGTTGCTTGTTACAAGGGAGAAAAAAAGTTAAATCCCCCTTCTGAAAGAGAGAGGGAGAGGGGGGAGGGAGAGGGAGAGGGACAGACTATATTTCTAATAATTATTCAATAACCATTTCCAAAATCAAACTATTTTCATTTTTAATATTAAATGCAAATGCCCAATTCTTTTGGTATATTTCTTGTCTATATTTGCATGCGCAAGCGCCCCGCGTGCGCGCACATGTGCGCACACACACAAACACACAAACAATTGATTTTAATACTGTATGTGCTCTTAACAATACAGTGTTAGGATCAAGGCAGTCCTTCCTTACTCTGATAAATGGCATTATTGTAATCAATAGCAATGTAGCTGATATGTTCTGTTGGGTCCGTAATTCATTTTCCAAACTACTAATCCCAGAAAAAGTAGAATTAGACTCTGAAGGACGGGAAAAAGCATTTTAATGTGGATATTGCTCTGAGATTCTGATAGCATGTTTGATGCCATCTGGATGTGGGCTTTTTTCTTTTTTTTTTTTTAAAGAACAGATTTTTATTCAAGCCATTTCCCTTGAAGAAAGCTTGTGTTCTTCCTGATGTACTAAATTAATATTTATGTTGCTAAAATATCAGAGCAGCCATGGAGAAAAAATATATTAATATAAAAAGGTTATAATTATCTTTTTAAAAATGTGGCAGCAATTGAAATGTAAATCCTAGCGCATTGGGAGACATACTTGTTTGGACTGTGCCTGAGGCCCCCTGCCTGGCTGCCACAGCTGCAATTGATCATTTCAAATCAAAGGAAACTGGAGATGCCTCTGGTGGCTGAATTGGGAGGACAGGAAGGGGGAAAGCCGAGAAGGATGTGCTGTTTGGCTGAACCCTTATCAAAAAACGAGCTGGAATGTGTTTCAAATCTCCCCTCTGTTGAATTTGCAGCCCTTCAAAGCATTGCCACAGTAAATAAAGTTTTCAAAACACATAGATGCTAAAAGGCAGACTGGAAATTCCCAAAGCATTTTCTCTCTCTTCCCTATCCCCCTTTTCCCTAGTTAATGCTTATCATGAAATGTGAATAAAGGGATTTAAGGACAGGGATACTCCATGCACTCTCAGATCTGGGTTTTGTGGAGTCTTTTTAAAATAAGTTAAGAACCCTCTCCACCCCGAGTCATATATACAGACATACACTGCTTGGGAGAAGAAAGAAGATAAGAGAACAAGTGAGTAATCTAATCTAATCAATTGGGGAATCAATTGCCAGAGTGTAATAAGTGAGGCTTTTAAAATCAACACTCTTAAGTTTAAAAACATTAAATATGGAAATACTGGTACTGAAGGCAAGGCTCAAGACCTATTAAATTCCATTTGGAATTCATGACAAAAAAAATAATCACAGATGCTCACCCAAAAACTAATCCATTAATCTGGCTCTTTCTCTTATAAACACTGTGTTTTTAAAAGCTTACCCCCATCCCTCTCGTTTCTCAATTAATTTAGTCATCCATTTCAGTTTCATGTATTTATCATGTAAATGTAACTTATTTGCAACAGAAAAGCTCAGGACTCAGTGAAATAAATAGTTATTTCATTAAAATGAATATAAAAACCCCTGTGATTAAGGTAATTAATTTGTGCACTAAAAGCAATCTTCCCAGTTTAGATCATTAATATTGATGGTGTTCAGTTTTTGTTCTCTGTAACATTCCTTGAAATGCACTCAAAACCTCCCAAAAGGCTCTGAATGGAAGTGTCAGGGAACACATGGCTATGTCTTTTTTTAGCTAGGCTAAAAAACAGGAGCCTATGATATAGAGAGATCATCTTAATCTGGATTACTTGGACAGAGTGGGATTGGATAGCTTCACAAGCGCGGCTGATTTAACTTTACTGCTTTTGCTTTCTTTGATTGGGTTTCATTTTTGTTTTTTGTTTTTTAAAAAAATTCAAATTGGAAAATAACATTATTGGAGATTATGCCAGAGTACCCCATTCTGGCCTATGCATCGGTGCCAATTAACACGCAGTCCCTGCCAATATACCTTTTCTTATTAGGTTTTCATCTGCATAATATGCAAATAGCATCATATACTTCCCCAGACACCTTTCTTAACACTACTTTTATTCCAGACATGTAATTTGTTCCCTCTCTGTAGAACAGATGTTTTCCATGAAAGATCTTGAAGCAATGGTGTCAACTTACCTCAGCTCACTCTCCGTTTATGATGGGGGGAAAAACCCACCATGAAAAATAACAGGGGAAAATTTCTGAGATAATGTTAGAAGGCTTTCAGAAAGCTCACTCTCTTTCTACAAATATTTGGGTTGCTGGGATAAGATCTGACAGGGTTACAGTGCTCATAACTTTAACAGTTATCATCAGGTGAGACCCAGAAGACATGTCTTCTCTTCACTTCCTAATGACCTTCACCTGACATGACCTCCCTAACACAAGACCTATCACAAGACCCTCACCCAATCTGACCCACACCTGACCCATCACAAGACGCTCATATGACCTGACCCTCACCTGATATAACCTCCCCATCACAAGACCTACCAACCACATGTAGCCCTTATAAGCAGAAGATCACTAACACATCCCCTAAACTCCACTGAAGATGTTACCTAGCCTGGTAATGAACTGTTTGAAAACCAACTCACAAGTTTGGAGAATGAACCTTCACCCGCATCCTGCACCCAAGCTACAGATATCACAAACATGTCTTCTTTGTTGCACTGTCTTCCTATGAAACAGCATTCCCTCTGAGATTCACATGACCTTAATCCCACCTAACTTTCAGAAGACTTGATTATACTATTCTTAATTTTTTTTTTTTACTCGTTTCTGGTTGATCTTGGAAGTTGCCTCCAGTACAATATGTTTGCTTATATTATTATTTTTTAATACTATCTGTTGTTTTTAATTTTGCACACTGTTAGAATACAAATCAATGTAATGAAAAAAGAATTAAAATCTGAGGGCGGGCACACTCCCTCAAAGATGAGTGAAAGGACAATGTCTTACACTGGGTTGGAATCCAATGCTACCCATTACTGTTGAGTCACCTTTAAAATATTAGTAATGTCCTTCCAAGTCAAGAAGATGGAAGTGCAGGTAGTCCTCAGCTTACAATAGTTCATTTAGTGACTATTTGAAGTTACAACAGCAAAAACTAACTTATGACCATTTTCACACTTACGACCATTACAACATCCCCATGGTCACAAGATGAAGATTCAGGCATTTATCAAGTGACTCATATTTATGACAGTTGCAGTGTCCAGAGTTATCTGATCACCTTTTGCAACTTTCTGACAAGCAAAGTTAATGGGGGAAGCCAGATTCACTTAACAACCATGTTACTAACTTAACTGCAGTGAGTTAAAAAGTCATAAAACAGGCCAAGAAAGGTTGTACAATGGGGCAAAACTCACTTAACAAATGTCTCATTTGGCAACAGAAATTTCAGGCTCAATTGTGATAAATCAAGGAATATCTATAAAATGCTGGCTTATTTGTGGTATATAGTACTGCAGAGAAGGATTTCACTTCTAATAGAAACTGGAATGCTTCTACTTAGCTGTCACCATACATTGATAAGAGTTCCTATAATCAGAAGCAGAAGCCAACATGGCTCAAAGCTGAGGCCTGAGTCATATTGCCAAACTCAAACAATTTGACATTCAGGTTATGACCACTTCAACATAACTAAACTGGATGTTGATTTATCACAATAATTTAATTTATAGTCTGGTAAATGGATTTTCATAAATGTCCATGTCCATCATGGCAATCTTTGTATGACAGTAGGATTGATATTCTCTTTAAAATGTGCTACCCAGGGAACCCTATATTATGATAATACCAAATGAAAAAGGTTACTACTTTTATTACAAGTTTACTAAATAATGAAAGTTAGGTCAAAGAGTTCAACAATATTTTTTTAGCAAAAATTTCTAATAAGATTAAAATTAAACAATATTTCTGGGTAGATGATGTATTAGTTATTGATGATCCAGTTTATTTCTTCTACCCATCTAAAAGTTATATTTTCTATATGTGTTCAATAAGTCTCAGAAATCTCTGTCAGCTTGCAAGTTAAAACTTAACATGTTTAAAGGGTGCTATATTGGAAAAGTCTGCTTCAGAAAATGAGAGGATGCTTTTGTAAGCTTGGTTAAGAAAAACAGAAAGAAACTGAATCCAGTGAAGGCTGAGTTTATGATGACTGGTAAATACAGTAACTTAAAGAAATAGAATTTTATACAATTGAGGGAACATCCTCCTCCCAGGAATGCTGATTTACAGACAGTATCATGGATCCATTTTGTTCTTTTAGTCCCATTTGACAGTGATAACAAAGACTGACAAATGGATTGTGATTTTCAGCAATTGGGACACTGAGTAATCTGTGTCTTGATATCTTAGGTGGATCTTGGATAAGAAACAATTGTAGTTCATTGGTGGTGAGTAACAGATTATTTTGACCAACCATAAATGGAAATGCTTACATAAGCTGAATACATTGTTTTGATAGAATAGAATGTTGAATGGAAGAGTAACAATCATTTGCAGAATATTTGGGGATATTTTTATCTATTAGTGTACTGATTTAATTTATAAACTAGTTAAGATGGCTGCTGTGTGTCTGTCTGTTTGTGTGTGTGTGTGTGTGTGTGTATGTGACCTCCACCTAGATCTTCTGTTCCTAATTAATTAAATTTTGATTTTCATTACCTAAATTTTCCTTGGTTTCTTCAATATTAATGACAATGAGGAAGAAGATGGTGAGTAAACAATAAATTTGAACTATATTTATATTTGACCACTTCTGGTTATATTATAAACTCATTTCATAATGTACCATTTGGATGTTTTAGAGCAAAAAAAGAAAGCATGTGTATCAGGTTACAATAACTAAAATGGGTCAGACGCTTACTTTTAAATCCATTTAGAAAAATATTCCTGCATTTAAATGTTTGTAATCTGTGTGAAAAATTGGAAACAAAATTGAATTTCCTATATCAATGATGAAATTGAAGTAAAAAAAATTGAAATTCTGTAACTCTGCAGAAAGCCTTAAAAACCTTCCTTCCTTCTTCCCTTCCCTCCTTCCTTCTTCCTTCCTTCCTTCCTTCCATCCATCCATACATCCATGTCATTTCACTTTAACTTTAATTTAATTTATTCTTTTAGTAAAAGCTATGAGCTACCACATTCAGGCAGTAAAACTAAAATTTCTCATAAACATTATTTATATCTATGGCAGAACTTGTAGAGGTAGGAAAACAATGATGTAAAGGCTATACAATTTATTATCACTCCCTGCAGGATACTTTGCAACAGAATTTGCCCATAAATAGAACATGTGTTCCAGGTAACAGTACATCTGCTGTTTTATAACATGATGCTATAAAAAACCTGAACAAAACTAACTAAATAAGTGAATTCAACTTTGTTGTCTTCTATTTTATTCAGAACACATGCTCTATTCGTATCCGTCAAAATAACCTGGGGCAAAGCAGAAAATATGATGTCATTGTGAACTCACTTTCTATCTATAAAACCATTACATGAAATTAGATCCATGTTGAGAGGGTAAGAAGAGAGTGAATGAACAATTATAAAGGTGTTTTTCATCTTTTACGAATAAGCAGAAAGAAAGAATGAGTAGAGCACTAAATGGCAATACTTTGGAATACCTAACAGTGTGATATAATTTAAATATCTTAAGACCTGGTTTATTAATTTCAGGAGAAATTAAATAAAAAGGTACAGGATTGTAACCTAGCCATGACAGCACAGTCTCTCAGCATTTTTACTCAAAAGTAGCAATGAATTCAATTGGCCTTCCTTGTCCCAGGAAAGGATATAAACTTGCACCCAGAAATTTTTTTTCATGGTATTTTCTCTTTTCTCTAAAAAGTTCAATTATGGAGGGCCCAAAAGAAATTCTATTTGTATGAGTTATATTTATCAACATTTATCAATATTTACCATATTAAAATTACATTGATGCATTTGTAGAATATTTATTTATTGAATTATGTAAAAGTAACTATTAAATTCATGAAGCTGTCCTACAAATGAGTGACTAGGCTAATATCAATGAACTTTAGTTTCAGGCATCAAGGTTGCACACAAGATCCCCTTAAAGAACAGTAAAAATGTCTGAGGTGATCTAATACTACTGCATATGTAATAATCCTAATGTAAATAAATACTCTATACAATACAGCATGTGATATAAGAGATCTGCTCATATAATGAAGATATTTATTTAGCCAGATTACTGTACAGTTAAACAAATTTAGTCATCTTTCTGAATATATTTGGTGATCTATCAGCTAATTAGAGAGAAATAATCCATTTTCTAACCTTGAATTATTATGTGTAAGAAAGGTGTTAATTTAGCAACTCAAGTAAAAAAAGAAGAAGCATCTCAAGAGATTATTGCTTCTGTTAGTTGGCTGAGACTTTGTGGATGAAAGTCCTGCCATTTTCATTGTTTTCTAAAGAAAAACCTGCAATACTGCAATTATTCTGATTCTTTCCATTAAAGCATGTACTTTATTGTTTTATCATATCTAGCTCAAATCTGAATTGAACCTTACATTTTTGTTTGCTGAATTTAAAATGTATCATGGTGGTGTTTGCCAGGCTCCTATTGTCTACTGTGCAGTAGTAGCTCTATGTTCTTTGATGTATAAGATCCTTTCAAAGGCATGAAAAAGATTGGACCCTCAACTTATTTATATGTGAAAGCATATAAACCACCTCCATAATGCAACCATTCTTTTTGTCAGGGATTTTATGCAAGGGATCTAAACTGGCAGATGGTGGGTTGTGATTCCTAAAGAAATGGATCTAAACTGCAAATTAAAGAATTTAATGTAGACATATGGTTCAGTTTTATTTCCATTTTTTTTAAATAGCAACTGAATTATTGATATGTTTGATTTATTCAATAATGGATGTTTTCAGAAGAGGATATAAGTATAAGCAAGTATACAGTAATATTTATGATGATGTACAACTCATCATATAACAATAATGTTTGAGACAGATTATGTCTGAACTATCTGAAAATAAGCATTCATTCAGTTTAGAAATAGGTTTATATCACATCAGCATAACAAAGCAGCTTCAATCTTTGGATCAGTATTTGTTTGACAGTTGAATCAGATATAATTTCTGTTGGGTGGCTTGGCAAATTATTATTTAATCTCTATTTTATTTAATTGTGTTTACAGTTGTAAAATATAAGAAGCCTGCATTTTAATTTTCTGTATTTGAAATATAATGTTCCATTTATGAATTTTACAGGAAATGTAAATATTAAAAAGTCAGGAATCTTATTATCCACAGTATATTATAGTGTTGAGAAAGTACCAATCCATAAAAAGTTTTACGTGTTCTATATTTTCAATGGTTTGTAGAGATTCTCAGTCATCCAGGTCATGGTTGTCCCAAAGGTCCTTTTCAGGAAGAAAGTGGACTTTCTTGTGTTTTTCCTTTGAAGATGTTTCACTTCTCATCCAAGAAGCTTCTTCAGTTCTGACGGGATAGTGGGGAATGGAAGTATTTCTATTCCTTGCAGACAGCTCATCATTTGTATCCTTTTAGAGGGTAGTTGAAGTGCCGTATTTTTGGTCTATAAGACACATTTTCCTCCTGTCCCCCCCTAAAGAAAGTAGGTGGAAATATCTGTGCTTCTTATAGAGTGAATGTTGTTGGGCCCCACCCTTCAGCCTCCAGCAATTTTCCTCCTTGCAGCAAACAGCCTGGTCAGCTTCAGCACAGCCTGATTTAGCACAAGCAGCTGATTGGCGGTTGGATTGGCCTACTGGAATATTGCTGATCAGCTGTTCCAGGCCATGGGGATCACCGCTGCTGCCGCTGCTTGGTGGTAATTGGCGGCAGCAGCAATCCCCTCTGCCTGGAATGGGATGAAAAAGGGGACGTGCAGAGGCTGAAAATGGGGCACGCAGAGGCCAAAAATGGAATGTGCGGAGGTGGCAATAGGTGGCAGCGATGAGCAGTGATGGGGGCGATGGGTGGCGGTGATCTCCGCAGCCTGGAATAGCTGATCGGCGGTATTCCAGGAGGCAGATCCAACCGCCAATCAGCTGCTCATGCTAAATCAGGGTGTGCTGAAGATGACCAGGCTGTTTGCTGCAAGGAGGCAAATTGCTGGGAGGCAGATTTTTTCCCCTTGTTTTCCTCCCCAAAAGCTAGGTGTGTCTTATGGTCCGGAGCATCTTACAGTGTGAAAAATATGGTACTATATTTCCAGTGGAGCTTCCCAAGCTGTCTATACAGTTACTGACTATTTCCTAATACAGAATGCCTGCAAGGCTGTGCTTAACATGAAGCAGACTAAGAAGAAAATTCTTATATTTAGCCTTCATGATATAATTACATTTGTATAGGCAGGATTAATGAGCCAATTATTTTTTACAAGATAACAGACACATACGACTGTTTGCTTTCTTTGTCATTTTGTATTTCCAACAAATGAGAAATGTCCCAAGTGCTTGGTTGGAATTTGATTGACTTTTATATCCATATTCTATTCTTGGGGAATTAGCAGCACTATGAATTTTTTGTCCAGCATGTAGAAAAAAACAAAAAGAAATCAGAAAAAAATTATACCTGGGTTTCTGCAAAAAGAGATTATGCGCAGTGCAATTCCTGTTTCTGATTTATGTCTAAACAAAAAGGGATTGTTGTAAAACAATTCAAGACCAACCATTTTGTGAGCACAGTGATTTTGGTGAGAATTGCACCACTATTATACTGACAAATTATATTATACTTGACGGGGTAGCACACTGCCTCGGCAAGATACAAAAATAAGGTGAGATGGAGTGTCTGTGATTAGACAAAAATGCCTGCCATTTTCCCCATTTTAGTTATATGTATCAACTTGCCAAATATTTGCTTGATAGGCTATGGGAATATAAACAATGCTTTAGATTTGAAGGCAAAACATGCTTCATTATATTTGAGGGCTCAAACATAAACATCAGATTGCAATTGTTTTCAGAATGTACAGAAAAGGACATCGTTGTTTCAAGGAATTGCAGTAAAATGTGATGCCCAAACTCCTGAGTGCTTTGAAATCCAAAATGCTATGCAATCATAATAATCGTAATATGAAGAACAGGTTGTACAAGTGTCTCCCAAAATTTGACTGAGAATTTCAAATGACTCTTTGTGCCCAGCTCCATCTGATATTGACAGCTATTCAGCAAACTGGAAGGAAGATAATTGTGCTAGGCATGTATAGGAGACTACATCTGTCCTCATCACATATATTGTTCCTCAACTGCCAAATATTGAATGACACCAAAATTTTGTTCAGTTGTGGGTCATTCAGTATACATTTATAGGTACAGTACTGTACACTAAGCACAAGTCTCCCAACAAGAACAAAAAAAAAAAAAAAGTATTTTTTCCAGAAAAAAGATCATTCTGGACACAGAAATGCATTTGAATTGGAAAGCATAAATAAACAAAATTAGGGTTCCATCTAATCAAGACTTTCAAGGTTTGGGTTCGGATTCGGGTTAGGATAAGAAAGAAAGAAAGAAAGGAAGAAAGGAAGGAAGGAAGGAAGGAAGGAAGGAAAGAAGGAAAGAAGGAAAGAAGGAAAGAAGGAAAGAAGGAAAGAAGGAAAGAAGGAAAACAAAATTTGCATATACGTATTGAAATAGTATTAATGATACTGTTTAGAATACTTAGTTCTTCTGCTTCAAATAAAGAATAATTTCTACCAGCTGATCAATTAAAAGTAAATAGAAGTAGATTATCCTGGCATGCCAATTCTTTTCTAAAATGTATATTTTTTTATCTTGTAGAACTCTACCTTTGCATGTGGGAAAATTAAATGGATATTTGCTGGCATGAAAATCTCAGGTTGCAGCCAATGCCTATCTTTTGGAAAAGAAACTATTGAACTATCACTGGTTGAAGTCATATATAATTAAGCCAGATTTTAAACATTATTTGCTGAAGAAATTATAGTAGTCTAGTTAAA
This sequence comes from Thamnophis elegans, assembly GCF_009769535.1. NCBI lineage: Eukaryota > Metazoa > Chordata > Lepidosauria > Squamata > Natricidae > Thamnophis > Thamnophis elegans. Next base: position 92,561,338 of record NC_045543.1, read on the forward strand.
ATATATTAATAACCCAGAATAGGTGTAAACACCTCACAAAATCAAAGTAAACCTTATTACAACTTAGCATGAGTAAATTTGGATCTATTCTAAAAATATAAGTGTCTCAAATCTACATACTTGCATACCAGGGAATTTAAATTAATGTCGGCACTTTATCTAGTACCACATTTTACAAACAAGCAATTCATGAAAGATTTTTACATAACTAGATTAAATATTCACTGTTAATGAGAAAGTTCAAAATATATTGGATGAAAATATGTATCTGCTTACTGAGTTCAGTAAAACTCATTTCTGAGAAATTATATGTTCAGTTGCATTATAGGATACTTGCAGAATATAAAATATTCCATCATACTGTATTAGTTTTATGGAGTGTTGTGAACAATAAAACTACCTTACAAATTAAAAGAGAGATGTTTATTCTATTTTAATAACAGCAGAACAACAGACAAAATGAAACCCCAAAACATTCCCATTATTGAGGGTTATAAATAATAATATAAGAACTTCCACATCAGTGAAAGACCATTACTAATTTCAGATCTTAGAAAGGGGGGGAGGGAGGAAAGGAAGGAAGGAGGGAGGGAGGGAGGGGGAGAGAGGGGGAGAGGGAGGGAGGGAGAGAGAGAGAGAGAGAGAATGTGTGTCAGCCTTCCAAGGCAGATTAAATTTGGAAACACACCATGTAGATCAGTACTACTTTGATTGTAACTGCTAAATAATTGAATCTTGCAAGTCTAAATAACTCCTTTTCATGAGAACTAGGGAGAAGCTTGCCTGAGATGTTACTCAGGATACATTCCTGCCCCAGAAATAACCCACATTTAGGTGACCATTCTCTAAAATCTATCTCCAATCTTTCTGTACTCTACATAAGGAGAGTTAAATGGAAATACCCACATTTAATTTGCTCAGATTTGATCACTCCAGTCTGAAAGTGGTTTATATATTAATATTCTATTAAGCAGTATCAAAGAAAACTTTCATTATATCTTATAGTATATTACACTGCTCTAATTTCTTTTCCTGGTATTTATTTTTTAATTTATAAATTCTTATTCTAAATTATACAATGGAGGAGTCCTGATGTCAATTAATTTTTGAAAAAATACAAACATTAAAACATCTTATAAGATATTAATATGCAGGATCATATTTATAAGAATATAAATAGGAAATTGGCAATATGATATGACCGTATATATTTGGGAGTTTATGTAAATTCAGCAGTTACTTCTCGTAGGCAAGAAATGAAGAAGACACTCTGGCAGTGGTGGGTTTCAAAAAATTTTGGAACCTCTTCTGTACATGTGGCCTGCTTTCCTGGTCCACTGATGGAACCTCTTCTAACTGGTTCGGTAGATTTGATGAACCGGTTCTACCGAATAGGTGCGAACTGATAGGAACATACCTCTGCACTCTGGATTCATGTATATAGGGAACATAATCAGACTAAGCCATTAAATAAACATGCTAGAATTATGAAGTTGAAATTAGAAATTTTATCAAGCTTATAAACAAATGTTCCTTAAACATGTGGAAAATATGTTTAAATACCTTAGCTTAGCTTTGACAGTCACTCAACCAATAAATAAATATGATTGTTATGAACTAACCTGCAAGGAATAATTCAGCATATAATGTGCTCTATGAAGTAGAAAATGAAAGTTATCTTATGTACTGTGCAACAAATTCATTCATTATTAGCTGCCAAATCCTAATTCTTTTTATGGCAGTTACTTGTCAGATTATGGATATCTGTAGACAAGGTATGTGTGTGTCTGTGTGTGTTGTATGCATGCATGTATAATGCATATCCTTTTTTGGCTTTTAGTTTCTTCTACTCATACAATTGGTCTATTTGTGGGCAAAATTGTAGTACAATAAACAATTTCAGGCAAAACTTCTTAGCCCCTAAATTGCATTCAGGTTCTCTCTGTCATAGTTGAAGGAGAGAAATGTTTAGTTCCTTATCTCAGGCTTTGCAATTTCAGGCATAATACAACCTACTTATGGGGTTATTGTAAACTATTAATGCTACAGTAATATGTTATAGAAGCCTATTATAGTATGAAAACTAACTTTATTTAATTGAGTACCAAAGTTAGCATATTCTAGATATCAAATAGGAAAAAATATTTACTGTATATTGTAATAAGAAGAGAAATAGAATAGAATGGCCTGCCATTTTGTTATGTCTTAGTATAATGTCATAAAGTAAATGCCTAAATACTCACTTTGAACACATTAGAGGATAATAATTCTCCTCCTGCCTGTTTGGTGCATTCTCTTAATCTCACCAGTTCAGATTAAGAAGTTATTTTCTTAAATCTCCCTCTTTTGCTTTTTCTCTTTTGACTTCTTTTATAGCTACCTAGAACTCAGCTTATCATTATCTATCTATCTTTGGCTCAGCTTATGCATTTCTTTGCCCACAATTAGCTTCTAAATTCAGCCTCACCAATTATTATTAGGAAGGTTACCACTGAAAATCAAAATCAGTTTGATTCACCTTCATTTTCATGAAAATAACTGCAGGTCCCAAGGCCACTGGAAATCAGAGAAAATCTTTTTCAAAGTGCTGAACAATAGTCAATCAATCAACCAATCTACCAATCAATCAATAACCAGTCAATCAATTCTATTTATTACAGCCTTTAACCAGCAAACAAAACATAATTAAAAGATGGGAGCCAAAATAAATGAACAAACACAAGTAAGCATACATCACAATTGATATTAAATCTTACTGTCTATTACCTGCTGAAGCTTTGATGCTAATAACAGAATAGTGTAACATTGTGGATTGTATAAAAAAATCTTATCTGTGAGCAGAGAATCAACAGCTGATCATCTGAAAATTGCTGCTAGAAGGGGAAGAATAATATTCTGATGCTAGGTCAAAAAAATCCTGCAATATGAAAGAATGTGTGCTATTGATTCTACCTCTTGTATGCCACAAGGACAGAGACAATGAGATGTGGGGAGTCTGCAATATTTATCCATAGCATTGCTGAAGGAATGGAAGAAGGGTGTTACACTGAGCCTTGATGAAAATCCAACAGTTTTGAATAGGTCAGGGATAAAATATAGACAGCCATGCCTCTTTGATTCATTGATTTTGGGAACTAGCCAAAACTGGGAAGTTGCTTCAAATGATAGTTCTGCTCTATTTGGAATAATTATTTAACAATCAAATTTTTAAGCTGAAATCAATTAACGTTACAATAAAATGGCCTGAGGAAGGCCGTGTGAAAGAAGCTTCTGCCTTTTCTAGGTGGATTGGAAAGTATCAGAGTGGAACAGTCCAGTGGAATAATAGAATCAGCCAATAATTAAATGAACCAACAATTAAATAAAAAGGTAAAGGTTCCCCTGCATATGTGTGCTGTCGTTTCCAACTCTAGGGTCAGAACTGAAAAGCCAGCGCTGTCCAAAGACGTCTCTGTTGTCATGTGGCCAGCATGACTAAATGCCGAAGGCACATGGAGTGCTGTTACATTCTCAGCAGTCCCTATTTTTATATTTGAATTTTTTACATGCTTTCAAACTGCTAGGTTGGCAGAAGCTAGGACAAGTAACAGGAGCTCACCCCATTATGCGGCACTAAGGATTCAAACCCCTGAACTGCCGATCTTCTGATTGACATGCTCAGTGTCTTAGCCACTGAGCCACTGTGTCCACAATAATTAAATATCACTAGCTAAGGCCATTTGTCTCTGTTGTGATTAGCTTTATCTTTGCATTTCCTGAATTTAGACTCATTTTTTTCTTTTGACAGACTCAGGGATCCATCTCAGTGTTAGAAATAGATCTTCTGACAACTACAAATACTTCAAGGCATTTTTTTCCTCCTCAAAAATTTGACTGATGTCTTTTTGTGTTTGCAAAGGCCTGGCTTTCAAATATCTTATCAGGGAAACCAAAGAATATATTTAATTCCAAAGAAAGCCTTTTCAGTAGCCTGATAAATCCTTTTGTTCAAAACTAATCAGCTTCTGCTTTGTGCACAAAAGTAAAATACCTTGTCAAGTTCTGAGGAGAAACCTTTTAGCTATCATTAGAGGGCGGCGGGGAGGGGGGAGAGGATGTTTAGGCAGACAATGCTGTTTCTCCTAGACAGGAAAAAAAAATTACTTTGTCAAATTATATCCTTCCCAAAGCCTTCGCAGCTGCCTTAAAAATCCATTTTGTGCAAAACAATGATCATGCATCAGCTCAGAGTGACTGTGCAGGAGTGACTTAGCTAGGCAAATGGCAGCAGAAAATCAGCTGAAATGACACACAGCCCTGGGCTTATCAGAGAAAGTACAAATGATTCATGTAGCATAAATAAATAACACCAATCATGTTAAGCTAAGCTTAATAGCAACAGTTCTCTTACCACTACCAGTTTGTTCCAAACTACCTGTAATAGGTCTTTTTTTTTCCTGTGACAGCAACAAGGCGAATGATAAGGTAATCCATTGTTAACATCCATATTTCAAGGTCACCAAATACTGACTCCCTTAAGCGAACAAACTAATAAATAAATAACTATTCTGATAGAGGCTATATTAATGTATCATCCTAACAGTCTAAAAAATGGACTTCAGGGTTTGAAATATTGAATGACTAACGCTTTAGAAAATAAATGAGGCTTGAGTAGTAACCATACCAGGAAAGGGGGAGGGGGGCAATATAATGGCACATTCGCTCAGGGCAACAAATAAAACAACACTGGGTTTCAAAGATTTGTTTTGTTTCTTTGATTAAAAAGATATGGAGCCCAATATAAATGTTCTAGGGCAGCTTCCCCAATTTCTTCAAAATCAAATAAATATATCAAGATAATGACAGCATTAAAAAGATAAAACGATAGTTTTTTTTAAAAAAAAATACACTGATAGCAATAAAGGCAGCACATTGTAAGATATGAAAGCCCAGATAATTTACAACATCTCTGCCTCTTATGAAAATAGAGGAAAATAGAAATCAAGCTGTCATCTCGGGATAGAAATTCTACCCAGCAGGAAATATATTTTTTTGAGACAAAGATGTTATAGATAGCAGAAATGTATTTGTGATAGTGAAGAAAGATGCAACTTCAATTAGTTTATTACAGGCGCTTCAGTCTCTTACATACTAATTTTATATTTCTCGATGGCTAAAATATTAATATTGGCAGACACATGTTATCATGTATCTTGGCATTTTATTTATTTATTTATTTATTTATTTATTTATTTATTTATTTATTTATTTTTGACCATCCACCACATAACATAACTGGCATACAAGATTAAACAATACTTAACTGTCTAAATCATAATGATCAAGGTCAAAACAATAAACCTGTCTTATGAAAGTAACATTACCACCATTGCCTAACTTCCTGGCCCAAACATGAGGCCTTCAGTAGCTTAAAGGTAAAGGTTCCCCTCACACATATATGCTAGTCATTCCCAACTATAGGGGGTGGTGCTCATCTCCATTTCAAACCCGAAGAGCCAGAACTGTCTGAAGACTAAGGTGACCAGATTTTCAGATTGGTAAAGAGGGACACCTTTGACCAGGGGAAGGGGGGACTTGATTAAAAATTTTATATGGAGCAACAAAAATTTTCATACAACGCAAAAATAGTATTGTATTTTTTTTTATTTCAACATAACTACAATTTACAAATATAAATTGTAACTGTTGCCAAACATCAAAATTTTGATCGCGTGACCATGAGGATGCTGCAATGGTCGCTAAGTGTGAAAATGGTTGCTAAGTGTGAAAAATGGCCATCAGTCACTTTTTTCAATGCCATTGTAACTTTGGTCACTATATCACCTTTCTTGCCACAGTTCTTAAGAGAATAAATGCAGCTGATAAATTAGTAACATAAGTGAATCTGGTTTCTCCATTTGACTTTGTCAAAAGGTGATTATATGACCCCAGGACACTGAAACCATCATAAATACGAATCTGTTGCCAAACATCAAAATTTTGATCGCATGACCATGAGGATGCTGCAACGGTCGCTAAATGTGAAAATGGTCGCTAAGTGTGAAAAATGGTCATCAGTCACTTTTTTCAATGCCATTGTAACTTTGGTCATTAAGCCCATTATAACACCTTTCTTGCCACAGTTCTTAAGTGAATAACTGCAGCTGATAAGTTAGTAGCATAAGTGAATCTGGTTTCCCCATTTGACTTTGTCAAAGGTGATTATATGACCCCAGGACACTGAAACCATCATAAATACGAATCTGTTGCCAAACATCAAAATTTTGATCATGTGACCATGAGGATGCTGCAACGGTTGCTAAGTGTGAAAAATGGTCATCAGTCACTTTTTTCAATGCCTTTGTAACTTTGGTCACTATACCACCTTTCTTGCCACAGTTCTTAAGTGAATCTTAAGTGAAGATGTTATATCTTAAGTGAATCTTAAGTCTTAAGTGAAGATGTTATACAGTAGAACCTCTGGTCACGAACGCTTCTGACCAAAATATTCACATCCCCCCCCCCCGCTGCTGATTTCCCCTTCTGCACCATTTTTTTTGTAAGCGCCAAATTTCCAAAATTAGGTTTGATTCATGACCAAATCAGTTTGCAACCAAAATTATGGAACGAATTATGGTTGTGACCAGAGGTTCTACTGTATTCATGCCTTTACATACTCTATATCACCTCAAAATGTTGCACAGCCTTCATAAGTTTCTAATACAGATAAAATTAAATACAACATCAAAACCATAAAAAAGTAAAATTAACCTGGCTGGAAAATCCTATGCCTGTCTTGCTATTATTACTGACACACTTGCTGCAGTATTTGATGGCTAAAAGAAAAAAAAATATTGTTAAAGTGTGTATTATGTGTACTCCCATGTCTTGTCTGCTGCATTGATTTTGAATTCATTAAAAGAGCTATTTTACATCAAATCCCTCTCATATTATTCTCCTATGTTCAATAAACCCTAAGAGACAGCATACTATACATGAAATTCCTGTAACTGTATATTTAGTAAATTGTGGATCTGAGTTTATCCAGTTAACTCAGTTTTTGGACTTGAGTAATCACATACAATAAAGGAAATAAAACTATTTAGAATGAAGTGTAGTTGGCTATTTGTGATTAAGGGTGTCATGCAGAAACAATTATAGTTTTGATCAGGAAAATACCCTAAAAAAACCCTTTTGTTCTTTCAGGGTTTTTTAAAATAATTTTTCCATGGCATATTATAGTGTTACACATATTGCTTTGAATAAAAAAACAGCAGCTGCACATTTTTAAAAACCTACATTATTTTAAAATGCATTAAAAAAATAAAACAAAAAAACCCAGCTCACTTACCAGCAGGCAGAAACTCCAAGTCAATCCAAAATGATATAGATGTTAATACAAAGAACTGAGCAAATTAAAATGGTGAAATAGTCCCAGGGAAATATTTTTCAAAGAAAAATGAGAGCCACCATTTTTCCCCACATGAGACAACCTCCAACCTCCGTGCCCCTCCCATCCAGGAAATCCAGGAAGGAACAGTTGCTACTAACTACTCTAGGCAAAGTGTTTCCTGTAGCTCTATGGTACTTGGTCATTTTTTCTTATAAAAATGAGTAAAAGGGGCGCGGGGGTCCGTTTTGTTGCTTTAATATTTTAATATCTTCAATGAAAGTACTGAGACAGAGAGAGGGATTAGACAGGGTGTCTTTTGTCTTGCCCTGGTTAGGATTTCTTAAGCAAATCTACTAGGCTTTCAACATGAAGCCAGAAAATCAGGACTTTTTAAAAACGTCCCGGGACATGGGACAAATTGTTATAAAGCGTGACTGTCCCGCTGAAATCAGGACGTCTGGTCACCTTACTGAAGACGTCTCCATGGTCATGTGGTCGGCATGACTAAACCCTGAAGGCGAATTGAATGCTGTTCCCATCAAAGTGGTCCCTATTTTTCTACTTGCATTTTTACATGCTTTTGAACTCCTAGTTTGGCAGAAGCTGGCACAAGTAACAGGATTTCACTCCATTATGCAACGCTGGGGATTCAAACCACCAAACTGCTGACCTTTCTGATCAACAAGCTCAGCATCTTAGCCACTGAACCACCACATCCCTCTTTCAGTAGCTTACAAAAGGCTAATTATTTGAGGGCCCTCTGGATCCCTAGGAAAATGCTGCTCCCAAAGGTAAATCCTGCCTCAGAGAAGGCATGACTCCTGATTCCAACAAGATGGCACTTTGTGACTGAAGGAACCCACAGCATGCTCTACCCATCAGACCTGATGAAGCAAACAGATTATTTATAGAAGACAGGCAATACTACAAATATCCTGGCCCTATGCCACACCATAGAGAACAATTCAGCATATTGATTCATGCCTGTAGAGTCAATGTATCTGGCAGAGCAGCAATGTTATATGGGTGTCATTAGAAGTGTCAACCAGAATGATGCATTCTAGACTAGCAGAGCATCTAATATTCTTCAAGGGCCGGCACATGTAGATCATGTTATAGTGATCCAAGCAGAAGATGACTAAGTCATGAATCACTGTGACCAAGGCCTTCTAGTCCAGGAATAATCACAGTTGCTGCACTTGTCAAACCTGTGTAAACATTCCCCTAGGTATGACGGCCACCTGATCTTTGAACAGAAGCCATAACACCAGGAAAGCCTTAAATAACCTGACAATACTGATTGTGGAAAGATATTTCCAAGGAGAGCTAAAGATGGAAAATTTCTGAAGTAAAGGTAGGGTGGGGGCTTAAAACCCATAGTGATTTGGTCTTGACCTTTGTAACCTTAACCTTTGAAATTTGAAGGAATAGGATTTGTTCTATATGACAAAGAAATTATTATTGTTGTATAATGATTGGTAGTAAAAAGTACCCTGTAATATTAATTGATTCTTGATTCCAAATTTTTTTTGTCATATTCTCAGCTTTAAACGTTATCTGTAAGCTTGCAGCATATTAAAATCTTTACCCAATATGTAATTATTAATCCTTTTTAAGGAGAAAGATCTGTTAAGCACTACATCACTGCATTTCTTGGACCCCAAAGGAGAAATTATTTTTTTAAATTAAAATGATAACCTCTTTTAAACTCATCATCAGCCTTTATTTTGTGCTTCAGTGTTTTAAATTTTCTGCATTTCTTACATTTTAATTCAGGACAGTCTGATAAATAGGCAACTGGAAAAAATCATACATGGATGAAACAAGAACATCAGGAACTGATGGCGTGCTACTGCAATGTAGACCTAATAAGAAGAGATATAATGTAGATATGAAACATATGAGGTAACTCTGAATGGACAAAGATCTCCATCCACACTAACTGAGAAACAGCTAGTCACTCAAGCCTTCAACATAGTGAAGAGGAAGCTGCTCTCACAGCTTGAGAAATAAGTGCTTGATTATCTGAAGCCCTAAACAAAGGCTAAGCAAAGCCTCACAGTACTGGCCACGAGGCTAAGAAGATACATTAAAGAAACATAGCCCAAAGATAAATGTCCTAATTCCAGAGAACCATTCAAGATGTATTCGCAACTGGGTGCAACAACAGAGGCGACCGCGGGGGGGGGGGGGAAGGGAGAGAGAGAGGGAGGGATGGAGAGAGAGAGAGAGAGAGAGGGAGGGAGGGAGGGAGGGAGGGAGGGAGGGAGGGAGAGAGAGAGAGAGAGAGAGAGTATTCTCCCAAAGCCATTTCCTATAGTGGCTTTTTGAATTCCATTCTTTCTGTCTGGTCTTCCCTGGAGATATTTTGTATAAATAAAAGCATTTCAGGAATAATGATCTGATCTGAAAGAATGAAGAGGAAGTATTAGAGTGGAATCTAATGCCTTCATTGTAGCTATGGGCGCTTTAGAAGTCGCCTGTAATACTGCTACATTATGTTTTTGTAGCTGAAGTATTACAGGCACAGTGAGAAGGAACAGACCTTGAGATTTAGGTAATTTGCCTACACTTAGCTCTATTAATATCATTAAGCAGGAAAATCAGTGAAAGGGCAGCTAAAAGCTGGAGATGAAATAACCAGCACTTTATCTTCTGTTTCCAAGGTCTACCTGATGAACTCTACTATGACCTAAATTCATCATAGAAGAGTGCTCATTGCTATATGCAGCACTCTACCACAATTATACCATGTTAGTCAAAAAAGCAAGTTTCAAGAGGTGATGTCTAATCTTTTAACCAAGAAGTAGGAAAAAAATCCAACAAAACAATAAAAGAAAAACCCTGCATAGAACTAGGTAGATTTCAGAAATATATCCCTTCACAATACCCCAAAGAATAGTAGTTGTTTTTTCTTCAGACGGTATGATAGGGAAGAGTAGAGGGGGAGAGGGAGACCTACTAGACCAACTACAAATTTTGTTTCATTTAATCTCTACAGTGAACTGGAATTCAGGGTGAAATCAATGGAACAAGTTAGTCATAGTTAAATGAGCTGGTTTCCATGTCAAATAAACTTAATATTGTATCTGGATTTAGCTCCATGTTTAAAATTGTGAATGCAGAGTAAGAACAGTTGTGATTTGCTGGTCATGCTGTTATAATTATCAAAAGAAACATTTCAGAATTTAAAAGCCCTTCATATAATTTTGTTCTTTCTATGCCTATAGCAGTGAGATGGAGTCAGGGGAGGCAGGGGAGGCAGGGCCTCACCACTGTCATCATGAAAAGAAAAAAAATTAAAAGAAAGAAGGCTGAGGTAGTTGCTGCCAGAGTCACAGTGGATGACTCTGCTTAGTGCTTAACTGTTTAAAAAAACCTCTAAAAAAGTGCCCTCTACAGGATGAGGCAGGAGAACCATGTGCCTCATTTAGTCTATCTTTATGATCACTCGAGCAGAGTTAAGCAAGGGTTAAAAGCCGAAAAATTCCTTATGTAGATGAGGCACGTGGTTCTCTGGCCTCCTCCTGTAAAGGGTGTTTTTTTTAGAGGCTTTTTTAAACAGTTAAGCAGAGTCATCCATTGGGGACTCTGGCAGCAGCTAGCCCAGCCTGACCTCAGCAGCTCTTACCTTTTTCCTTTTATGTTTTTATATTTTCATCATGGCAGACAAGAGCAGAGTTGAAATCCTCTGTGAAACAGCTGGAAAAGGTATGTGGGTCAGAGGGAGTGGGAGGAATTCAAAATTAATGTAATTTGTAAGTAATTGTATTATTGTAAATAATTTGTGTGTGTCTGTGAGTTTTTTATCCGCCTCTGATGGTGTGTGGGCTGGCTGACATAGCGGCAAGGCTTTTGGACATAGCAGCAGGGTTTTTGGACATAGCGGCAGGGCTTTTGGACGCCCCAGCACTATGTCTGACATAGAGGCAGGACGCCTCTATGTTGGACACAGCGGCAGGGCTTTTGGATTCCCCAGCGCTGTGTCCACCATAGAGGCGGGATGCCTCTATGTCGGACACAGCAGCAGGGCTTTTGCACGTCCCGGCACTGTGTCTGCCATAGAAGCGAGACGGCTCTATGTCGGACATAATGCTGGGGCGGCAGGGCGGCTTTTGCCTCTTGAAAGCGGGCAAAAGCCGCCCTGCCGCCCCGGTGCTGTGCCTCTATGGCGGACACAGCCCCGGGGCAGCAGGGCGACTTTTGCCTGCTTTCAAGAGGCAAAAGCCGCCCTGCCGCCCTGGTGCTATGTCGAGTATAGAGGCTACCACCTCTATGGCGGACGTAGCTGTGAGGCGCGGGACGCCTCTTTGTCAGACAGAAACGGTGGGGCACTTTTTTTCGGCTTTTGCCCACCCCGCAGCTATGTCCGACATAGAGGCAGGATGCCTCTATGTCGGACAGAAGCGGCAGGGCACTTTCTTTCGGCTTTATAGCTGTGGGGCCGGCAAAAGCCGAAAGAAAGTGCAGGGTGCCCCACCGCTTCTGTCCGACATAGAGGCATCCTGCCTATATGTTGGACATAGTTGCAGGGCGGGCAAAAGCCTCTTTCTTTCTTTTTGCCTCACCAGCCATAAACCTTACCGCATGTCACTGATTTGTACATACTATACAAGTCTTCATTGGTTTTTTTTCCTTTCTCAATTTTGCGATGCCCGCTTTGGGCCTGGTGCCCTAAGCAAGTGCTTAGTCTGCTTAATGATTAATGCCCCACTGCTTACTATTAGGAGAAGGCTTTTTAAATATTTTTGCTTTAACTTAGCATTAGTCAACATTATGGGATTAGAGCATGACAGCTCCACTTTATTTCTTTAAGATCTGGAACAAACACAACAGTGACATGATGAGAAGGATGAGCATGCAAAATGTTTACATTTTGAAGGGTAATGTGTACATTAACCTGTAGAGGCTTAGCATAACATAGCTATTTTCCATGTTTGGGATCATAACCCTGAGTTTCTGCATTTTGCCACTATGAAATTCATAACAAAAGTTCTAGAGTGACTTTAGATATTCTTAAACAAGGCAAAGGCTATATGTGATCCAGAACTGATAGATTGCCCATATCTATTTTAGAAAATGAAAATTTGAGGTCAATTATTTTTCTTAAATTTTGATCTTGTATTTTTAAAAAATGCATTATAGTCTTAATATTCTTTATTTATAATAATGTGTATGGAATAAATATATATTTCATTAAATGGAATAAATATATATATTTCATTAAAAGGAATAAATATATGTTTACTAAAAAATAAAGGAATATTAAAACTAACATAAACTAATATAAAATAAAAACAAAAAAATCAATGAGAAAGTTAAAAGTGCAAGACAGGACAAAAATATACAAAGAAGTGGCTTCTGATTTTCTTTACAGCAGTTAAAGTAAAGTAAATTTATAAATTTACCACTTATTCTATGATTAAAACAGAACTGTCTTTTATCTATAATCTATCATCAAACCCATAAATCATGTTTATTTCTGTTTTAGACTAAAAGTCCATAAAGGGTTTTCATTCAGCAATAAACACAAATATTGTCTTATTGCTGATCAAAGAAGTCAATTTAGCCATCTGTGCAAGTTGCATCATCTTCACTCATCAACTTCATTGTGGGTTATGTCATTTTTTTTTCAACTTTAGGCATACAATAATCTTGCTGCAGGCATCATGCACAAAAATAAACTTTTTGAGAAGTTTTTCCTACCATTTTATCCATCAATACCAAAAGAAAATCCTCAGGTCTAATTTGTATATTGATCTTTACAATCCTCTGGATCAGAATGTATACTGTACTTGAATCCAAAATTGTAGGGCAAAAAATAAATTGTAACATTTCAGAGATCTTAGCAAGGTTTATTGATATTTTTGTGCACAGATTAGTGAAGATACATTCTGCTTCCTATCAATAAGTATGGTTGTGTTTGGAACATGCTTTTACTGCATTCTACACCCTAAAATTATTACTGTATAAAACTCAGTTTCAGTGTTCATGGAATCCTTTCAATAGAAAATAAATTTTCCTGTCATTATTATATAAAGTATTTGTATGAAGGCTATGTACTGAAAGAATTTAGAAAGTAAGAAAAATCTAAATAAATCTACATATGGGAGAAAGTAAAGCAATATTAAAGCAGATAGGAGAATTCAAGCATTTATTTAGCATATCTGTTGTGGATAGAATGTAATTAATTTTATTGGAAATTCTATTCTATCTTCTATTCCTTATGATGCACATTTCCAATGACGAAACATAAGGAACAATAACTTCTGGTCTTTTCTACTCTAATAGATGTGTATATTTTCCCTTGGATATAAAGAGCTCTGAGCAATTAATATCTTGAACTGAGACTAGAAGGGAATTGCAAGTGTAGTCCTATTAGCTTCCACTCATTTGGCTATTTACTATCTATAGGACAATGAAAAATAGCATATGGATATACTATTGCATAATGATTAGTTGTTAAAGATAGTTGAAATTGCTTTCTTTTTATGATAGATCTTTTATCCTTGGATTATAACTTTTTTGTCAACTAGAAAATAAAATGAAAATGGAAAACAATCATACATATTCTTTAAAAACATCAAATAACAGTTATCTGTACTTTGAATGCTTTTGAAAGTTTAAAAATTGATTTGTTATAATAAGAAAAATAGTGTGTGTGTGTGTGTGTGTGTGTGTGTGTGTATAAAGTGATTTTTCCCATTTTGTTTTGTTTCATCAGTTTCATGATGAAATAATTCATCAGTCATAATTTATTTTCATCCCTGATCAGACTTTCAAAGAGAGAAAAATTACTTAAATCCATCACAAAATAGTTAAGATGCATTCAAATAAAATGATACAGACATTTTCCAAAAGTATATTAAAAAATGTTTTTGCTAGGTGAAACTGGAATCGGACTGCATTAAAATACATGTCTCAAAGCATTCTGTACATTTGATCTCGAAGGTACCATTTAATAAAATTCTCCTATAATGGATTTTTATTCATTTATAATTTGTATCTCATCTTGTAATAATCTGCAAATATCAAGAATGACCTTCACCTTTTTTTATTTTGGTGTGATCACATTTCTAAGGCTATTGGTGTTCAAAGATTAGAATATCAATTACATGGCATTAAAGAGCTGCCACAATCAAACATGACATATTAAGTTTTCACAGGATCTCACTTCACTTCAGTGATAATACTTCATTGGAGACAGTTCTCACATTGATGTGATAGTATAATAATTGCAGTTTACAGTTGGTATTTGTATATTTTTTTTATCTTGCAATGCACCTTGATATTTTCCAGGAACCACAGATTCATTTGCTATTAGCTTAGTTAAAAACAGAAAGGAAACGCCAAACCAAAAATGAATACAATAAATAGAGAAAGTTAGCTGCAATAAAAAAATATGCTATCCCCAAGTTCTTCTTGATCACCTTTAATGTTTAAAGTAAAATGTAATGTTAACATATAATTATCCTAAAGTATATATCTTTTATTCTACTTCAAACTGAAGCATATTTTCTGTACTTTCTTAATTTCTTTGGCTTTTTTTCCTCTTTAAAATGAGTCTCACATCCAAGTTAAAACCATTAATAACCCCTCTTAGGTTATATTCATTCTTTGTTCTCCAAAGAACAACTGTTTTTCTTAGAAAATTGATGCAGAAAAGTGAGCTGATTTTTAGACTTTGGAACACATTAAGAAAGTATTTTTATTTCATTTTAAAATATTTTTGCTCAGACAAACTGTACTTAAAACACATATATGGCCTTGGGCAATGTTAGGTAACCTTTGCTTTTATAACACTTAAGTTTTTTGTGAAATGTTAAGCATTCATTTCTCTCTATGGAATTAAAGGATTTTAATATAAACACATATCAAAATCTATATGTTTATGTTCAGATGCTGTATTTCACTGAATATCTATGATAAAAGCTATTGAACATAATGTCCCTGTATTCTTGCAAATATATCTCTTTAAAGACTTCTATCTAGCAGCTGAACAATATACACTGGATAATTTAAAGTCTCAAAAGCAACAGTTTTTAGAATTGACAATGGAAATATTGAAATGGTAGATAACTTTTACAAATGAGAAGTTTTAAAATCAATTATGAACAGTCAAGAAATAAACCATAGTTTGGCATTTTGTAAAGTAGCAAAGAAAATTTATAAAAGAGGTGCTGGAATGTATCTATACCTACTCAAGATCAGAGCCATGCAAGCAATGGTTTTCTCTGTATTTGGAAGCAAAAATTGGGCTTTGAATAAGCAGAACACAAAATTCACCATTTGAACGTATTGTGGAAGACTCCTCAGAATACCATGAATATCTAAGAAGGCAAGTGGAAGACAAATGGATCATTGAGCACATCAATTCAAGTTGCCCTACCTGAGGCAAATTAATAGCCTGGAATGATTTGCATGTCTATCTGTCTGTCTGTCTATCATCCATCCATTCTCAAACCAAAGATTCACATACCTGCAGATTAATCAAATGTACAAGAGCGTGATTATGGATAAATTTATTCAGGAATTAAAACAAAAATCTCAATATTTTTATGACTCCACTTAATATATGAAAACACTTTCACATTTCTGATTAAATGCCAAGTAAGTTCAGATTTTATTCATTGGAAAGAAATAGGAGAAAAAGGTAAATAGAACTGAAGTACATTCATGGGATTGATAGACAGACAGACAGTCAGACAGACAGACATCAAATATCTCCATTATTTTCTTTTCACCTGAAAACCATGTGGCTGCCACTCTGATGGTTCAGGAAGGCCTTAAAGACCTAATTGATCTCCCAGGCCTTGAGCTATGATAAATGAAGCCCCTATGAGCTGTTTTTGTTTATCATTTGCTGGGTTTTATTTATTTTTATTATTCATGTTCACCACACAATCAGCCAGATGTACAGACTGAATGTGGCATTTTTTTATCCGCTTACTGAGTCCTTCCCAAGGACCTGGGATAGGCAGATATAGATATTTGATAGTCTTAAAGGTATCATCATAGGATTGCAAACTATTCGATCAAAGTTGCATTTTGCAATTCATTGGTGGTGATATTATGTTATTCAAATTTCATTATTGTGGTAATATTGTGAGCTGTCCAGATTTCCATAGAATGGACAAAACCTAAATTGAATAACTTAGATTAAACCTTTCACTAGATACAAACTTTTATGTGAATTTTGCAGGTATTCTATGTGTAGAAATGTTTTTTCTATTATAAGATCTTTTATATACATTAATCCTTACTTATATATTTTTAAAATTCAAAGCCTTATAGCAAAATTCTGAAAAATGTATATTGTGTTTGATTATGGTATATTTCTATGTAAATATAGAAATACTTTTTTTCACCCCTCTCTATCAAATATCATGAATGAGCTCCTTTATTTCCTTTATGATTTCATAGTGGTCCATGTGTTCTTTCTTTTTCTAATGTTACAGTAGAAGCTAAAGAAAATTCTGGAGAAAAAGAATAGAAGCACCTTCTTCTTCTGCTTATTAATACTCAGGAAAAATCTGATTACTCAGTTTTGGAAACAGTACGCTGAATGAAAATGGACCAGTTGCCTGCTCTAAAAAGTTTCATTTTATTTTCTTGTATGACTAAGATCATGTTGAAAATAGATGGTATTTGATAGCCAAGAACCGCATATAGGGAATGTAGCATCTGTGACTTATCATTATTCCCTGCCCTTAATAAATGGTGATTAAGAATTTCTTTTGCTGTAACAAAACAGCTGGACTAAGGAGATACATATGTATCACTTGGTAGTGCAGACATATTTCACACTTCTTGTGAAGCCATTGGGAGGTTTTGGGGAATCCATAGTGTTTTTGTTTTTTTTAAAAAAAAACTTTAACCCAGATGGTTCTTGGGAACAGAGGCAATATTGATAATTAAAATGGTACCCTCTCTGAGTGCCATGTTGCCTTGAAAGTGCTATAAAAGTTAAATACCACCTCATTAAATGTACCAGAAAGTCCATAAGATGTTGCTTAAATGGGAAAGGCTTCTAAGAGTATAAGAAAGGAGGAGAGGAAATGGCTCAGGCTAACATTTTGTACATTGTATCTTCCCACTTTCAACTTTCATGAAATCATCTTGCCTCTAATCCCACCAGCCCAGATAAAAATGGAGAAACCTAAAGGACAAAAATGGAGGGACTATTTTCCTTCTCAGGTTTCACTTTCTTCCCTCTTCATTCTCCACAGTGCATTTGAAGCTTGCTTTCTAAAACAGAAGTTGAACAAATGAATCAGTCTGTCCTTACTTTCCGTTGTCAGCAGTGCTTCAGTGTGAGATGAAATAAATTGCCCAAGCCTTTCATCTTCCATAATCAGTTCAGCACAGCTGAGTACACCCACAATCCTATGAGCTGTCACTGCCAGGGCTAATTCTATGTGAGGTGGGAAAGACTTTGTTAGAGCTACGTTTCTAATGTTCTACAACAGAAAGGCTTTTATTCTTCTATATATTTCTTTATTTCCCTCCTTTATACATTTTTCCCTTTTCCCTGATAAGCTATAGTACAAACTATATTTTCTCACAGAAGACAAGCTTCTGGGTGGGACTACTATTTATGAGAGACTGAAGTTGGACCCTTTCTTTCTCAATATGCACCACCAACACTGTATGGATGGCAACATAATTAGAAACATAATATTTTTAAATTGAAACCAATTCAAAAAACCATTGAACCATTTCTGCAGCAATACACCTACTCCAGTTGAAGTTAATATTGAAAGTCACAAAAACATAAGCAAATGTAATTTTAAAAAAAGAACTTCAGAGATTTGAAAAGAGTTGTTATAACCTTTCTAGAACACATGACAATTTAAAAGAAAAAAATTGAAAAAAGTTTTTGAAAGAATGTTTTTATCTTAAAAATTAATATATTTTGTCAAATTAATTATTTATGAAATGAGAGGCAAATCAAAAGAACACTTTGGTTTCTCAAGATAGGCAGGAAAGTAGCAAAAGCCATTCCAAATCAGACTTCTGAAAACGTCCATTTACATTTTTAAAAATGTAATTAATTAGTGGATTTAGCTATAAAATGATATGGTTCAATTGGATCTGGATCTGAACTTCAATGAGATGCTGAAACACTATTGTGCCAAACATGTTGAATTTGAAAGTCATCCTTTTAAAGTGCAGGACAGCTGTTTTGCATTCAAAATGGGCTGCTTTGATCATTTCAGAAATATTTCAAGCCTGGTTTTGAGCTTAGTTCATGCTCAGAATGGAGCATATCAAATCTGAAATGGTTCACATCTAAATTCCATGCTAGATTCTAATGCAGAGTCTCTACCCTGTGCTTATAGAGTAATTCATTCAGTAATGTTTGTTCCACCAATCAATGAGTCATTTTCTCTGCTAGTATGATCCTGGAAACCAAAACATAATTATATGTCTTTACTACATGAAAACTAATATAATAAACATTTATATTTCACAACGTGGACATAAATAATCCAATTTTCACAAACACAATTTATTCTCTGTCTTTAGGAGATTCAGAATCAACATATGGATTTTTATTATAACTAGTGCAGTCTAGGATTCTGAGAGACATCAGATTGGCACTAATGCTTGACCAGATAGGTTTTTGAAACCACTTTGATTTCAACTAATGTAACTATCATACTAACAAGTTGCAGCAACACATATTTTGAAATGGAGATAATTACAATATTTAGACTTTACCCTATAAGTTTATTTTATATAGGGAAAATGGATAAGTAACCTTGCAAAGCACAAGATTTCCGAATAGGAAAGCCACTATATATGGCAAAATCTTTTAACTTAAAATGAATAATGTAGACTTCAATTAAAACCATCAGTTTATCTTCACATTAAAATCAGTCATTATCTACGCAATTTGTCATTTTCTGTCAGATGTTAAATTATTTTCTATCCTTCACCCATCAACAACCTTGCCTAAAAGTGCAGAGATTTGTGAGCACAACACTAACAAAATGAGTCATAAGTACATGCAATTCAAGCCCCTTAACAGCAAAAATGCAAAGTTTTTCCAAAACAGATTTTTTTAAAAAAAATCACACTATGAAAACAAACTCCCTACAAAAACTGTCTTTCCAAAGCCAACAAGTTCCAACAACTGTTAATTTTGTCTCACTTCTTGGTGGAGTGTTTATATTAAAAACATGTTATGAGTTATGCTATAATCCATCTTTTAAAAAGGCAATAATATCAGCACTCTAGGAGTTGTGGCCAATTCATGTGGAGAAGAGGGAGGGAAAAAAGACCACAGTTGAGGCCTCCTGAGAGAAGCAAAAAAAAATTATGTCTTCTTTAATTCAAAGTACCCCCTCTTAAATTGCTAAGATTTTATCTCCTCTCTTTTTCCATTGCTCTCACACACACTCTCTCTTTCTCTTAAAGAAAACTTGACATGAGGTTGTTTGTGTCTGTTTGGATTCTGCCAGATGGAAAGGTTTGCTCATTAGAGGCAGCTGTTTTAGCAAATTACCTCACTCAGTATAATGACAGAGTTCTAACAGGCTATTGAAGAAAATCCTTTCATTTCCCAGTGAGATCATGATAAGTAGAAACAAGTTCAATGAGATGTTTGATTTACTTTGGAAGGTAATCAGTCAGACACATGGGATGCAGTGAGAGACAATGAGATATTTCTTTTATTTTGCTTCGCTTTGCACATGCACCTATTTATATGGCTGGCATTTGACTTTACAGGAAAAATTTGCAGTGCAATCTGATGCTTTATGGATGGAACTTACCACGAGGAAAGAATCACAGCCTTAGATATCAGTACTTGTTTCCAACAGATACATACAGATAATTCATACATTAAAATTTAAATCTAGAATGGTGGAAGCTTACTTTATAATCCAAACTGCATACTGGGAAGCAAACTGTTTTAGAAACATACAAACATATTTGCTTTTTAAATTTAAAGACAGAACATGCATTCATGGTATTTCAAATGGGTCCATTCATGAAGTGTTTGTGTATAGTATATATGGTGGTGTGCATGGCTTCAGATCTATTTTAGACTTCTGGGATAACTCCTACAGTTTTCTTGACAAGATGTCAGAAGTTGTTTTCCATTGCTTCCTTCATAGGACTGAAGGAGAAGGACCAGCTGACTTTATATTTCAGGCTGAGAAACCTTCTCTAAGGCAGTACAAAAGAGTAAAGGACAGGCCTCCATTTTACCCAACTACTTCAGTTCTATACTTTATATATATAATCTTTAAGCAATGTAGTAAAAATACTTGAAATATTACCAACACATTCTATGCAGAGCCTTTTGGTGGAATTATAGAGAAAATTACCCTGGTCTTAATATGTGGAAGGGAGACTGTCCTAAATATGTTTTTACAGTTCATATGATTAAATGAATCAATACTTTTCACTCAAGGCAACTGATTCTTCCCCAGGTTTCTTTAAAGCTAAAATATACCATCTTTCCATGCCTTCATTGGATCTGTCAAGAACTTCTGTTGGGCAAATTCAACCAAACTTTAGGAGGTGGCTATGCAAATGTATAATAAAGACAGATATCTGACTGGATGATAAGGATACTTTCTGGAAATAGATCCCCTAATAGGCAGATTATTCTAGTCTTGATTGTTGTCAATGGTTAGGATACACACAGGGTCAGAGCTGATCCATACTTCTTGCTTGTCCCAGAATAAGGACAGGTCACTTACCATTCTGGGAGGGCAAGGCTGATAATGTTCCATTCCAACTGCTGACAAGAAGATCTCTACCTCAAGTGTCCTTCTTCCACACCAGAAATAGCCCCCGCCCTCCTTTAGCTCTGGTAGGGAACTCTAAGCATCATATAGTGTTTCATTTCATCTTATAGTATACAAATATCTCATTCCAAATTGCTGGTTTGTGCTCTGATAGGCATGCCCCACCCTGCTCTCAATTGCCGTTTCTGGGCTGTCTGCCAAGAAAGGTTGAACTTTGGGGTCTGGTCAGTCTTTATTGACAGGTTCAGTAATGAAATTCTAAAATTCTGACTTTTTGTTTGGTTAAAGGTGGGTGAAACAGAAGAGATTTCTGGCAAGTTTCCCTTTTCATCCCAAGTGACCAGAAGAAAAGGTGTCTTTTTAAAAACCAGTTTTTCTCGTAGACCAGAAATGCCCCGCCCACAAAAATGAATGCAATTTAGCACTCATTTTTAACATGGGGGGGGGGGGAGAAAAAAACCAAATGACATGTTACCATGTACAACATTAAACAAATCTGATAAATCTGTGTTATCTCTATCATATAATACCCTCTTATATAGGTTAACTATACTCTCTTAAGATTCCATATGCTACAAGTTGCAAACTCAGGCACAGAACACACATTTCCTCTTGTCAGTCAAAATCAATATCCCCATGAGAGATGCACTTTGTCTTTTATACAGAATTAGAAACTACAACCTCCCTTTTCTCAATATAGAAAGTTCTGGTCCTTTTAAAAGAGGAACAGAAGTTGTGAACTAGGAATAGAAAGAACAGAATACTAGCTGCTGATCAGAGTTTGAAATTTCCAAGAATGTGGGGAAAACTCAGAAAACTATAAACATAGGAAATTTCTATGTAAATTCTTCTATTTCTGCATGAGTAAGTTAAAAATATTAGCTAGGAAGCTGTGGTACAATTTGTTTTTCTGCTTGGTGGTGATGGTCCATCTTTCTCTAGGCAAAATATGAGTTTAGGTTTATATTTTCCTTTAATTGAAATGTGGATGTGCAAGGATATTAATTGCATTTGGAAACATCTTGTTATCTGTGATACTACACGTATCTTATGAAAGACTTTATAGCAGGCCAACACCATTATCTGGAACACTGAATTCTACTTTTGTCATTTATCTTTATCAACACTGACTATTTGCATTTTAATATTTAAATAGTGATTTTTTTTGTATTCTCGCTGTATTTTTCTCCTTTAGTACAGTCTGATTTTGCTTATCTCCCATCATTTATTTCATTAGAACTGAATCCCCTACTCATATACTAAGAATAAAATTGGTTTGCTGTGGATCTGAGGCAAGATACAACACAGATCAAACTAGATTTTGAAAAAAGGAAGCGGAATAAATCTTTATATCACTTTCTCTCTGTCTTTCTCTCTGTCTCTCTCTATCTGTCTGTCTCTGTAATGGGAATCTGCCTAAACAAATATTTTAACAAACAGAAACCACGCTCCTCAAGCAGGTTTTGGGAAAGAGGTGATACTTGATCAGCTTTTTATGTGGCCCTAGATAGCTAGTAATGAGGCACCACAAAATTGTAAACTATTAACATTATTATGTGATTTATATGCATTAAATTATATATTTTATATAATTTGTTCTACGCATGCGCAGAAGGAAAAACAAGATAGCGGTGCCTATGGCATTTCCCGGAGAAACGGTTTGGGGGCATGGCAGGCCTGGGTTGCTGCTGGTTCCAGCAACCCAGGCCGCCAAACCACTACCAGTTTGGGAAAACTGGTCTGAACTGGTAGTAACCCATCATCGCTCTTCATTCAATGTTGCTCAGGAAAATCAAAAGTATATACTTTAAATCATATACAAATAAAAACCATATCTCTTTTTATAAGTTATCATCATCATTTCCGCCATTATCTATCCAGTGCAGGAAAAAGACCTCTTCATCATGTTTCCAATATACAGTCCTGAGCTTTCTTTTGCCAATTGGACCTGCAATACTTGCTGATATTGTTGATTCATCTTCTTTTAGGTCTGTTTCATGAACACTTTTTATCAAGTGGGATCCATTCTATGACTTCCTTGGTCCACCTTCCATCAGTTCTTCTTGCTTTGTGACCAGCAGTGGTGGGTTACAGCTGGTATGCCCTGGTATGGGCGTACCAGTGCCTGCTGGGAGCACCAGGTACCGTTCCGGTATGGTGCTCCAGAGGACTCACCTGCCCGCCTGCCATCCTTACCTGTATTTGACCCAACCAGGCCATTTGTGCATGTGCAAAGAGCGTACAGCATCTGCATGATGTTCTGCCGAGCAGCTGGAGCATCGTGTGTGGTGGGTGAGCATACATGCATAGCACGTGTGCACACGGTGGACACCTGGCCTTGTCGCAGCGTATCGGTTGTGACAGAATCCAGAACCCACCACTGGTGACCAGCCCATCTCTATTTCAATTCCTTTACTGTCTTTATGACATCATATACTTTCATTTGTTCTCTAACCCATTTGCAGGTCTTTCTATCTTGTCTTGTAATGCTGAGCATCTTTCTTTCCATAGCTCTTTGCACCATTCACAGCTTTTGTATCAATTGTGAGGTTAGTGTCCATGTTTCACCGGCATATGTTAGAGCAGGTAGCACACACTGATCAAAAACTTTTCAGGAATAGAGGAAGGTTGTTCTTGAAAATTATGCTTAGCTTGTCGAATGCCTGCCAACCCCCATTTAACACGCCATTCAATTTCCTTTATTGTATCACCTTCCATTAATATCCATTGGCCAAGGTATATATAGTGGTCTACTATTTCTGGTTCTTCTCCGCATATATTTTTTCCCTCTTTCTTTAATGAATTGTTATGTATTACTGCTTAAAAAACTGACCACCAAAACTCTTGCAATGGTTTTTTAAGATCTAACAGGTTTCATTCCTTCAGAAAGCTACTGTATCTGGGATGTGTAATTATAACATTTAAACTTTACAGCTGTTTGTGGATTTTCCATAGGATTCCGTGGGAAGCACAAAGTTTTAGGTTTCCCAGTCTTGCTTCAGTTTCAGTTCTGTGTCAAACTGTGTGGCCTGTGAGTCATACCGGATTGTTTTCTAAATTGTTATTGAAACCAGTTATTGTCTTGGTATATAATTCTGGTTCAAAGCTACTGAACATTCCATCTACCACAATAATAATATTTTTGAGAACTATTTGCCTTTCCTCAAACTTATTTCCACCTAAACTATCTCCCCATTTTCTTTTTCTGTTCAGCTTTGGCTCCCGAGGTAAGTTGTGGTTCTGTCATCTGCAACTAAGCTAAAATGCTGTTAATCTCCTTTAAAGTCATGATGCCTTTATACATTATTTTAACTATTTATTTCTACAACTTATATACTGTTCCATAGCCAGGTACTCTGATAAATATACAGTATTAATATCATAGGATTAAAAATAAAAACCAATTATCATAATTGTATCAATCTGAGGCAACTTCGTTTAGAGAAAATTACTTTCAAACATTCTTTGAAGAACCACAGTTTTAAGACTTTTTAAAAATCTAGTAAGGAAAAGATGATCTGGATATCTGGTGATAAGCTAGGACTATCACAAAGAATGTTTGTATCTAGAATCCCTGATCTAGTGGTGCATCTAGGTTGGGATGCGTGACTGACTCCATGAATTTTTGTAAATTGTTGTTGATGAAGGTGATGATCCTTGGTTGCCATTCTTTGCTTGCTTACTGTCTTTCTTATATGCTTTTAAACTTTTTGTTACATCTAATATGTATTGATGTTTTAAAATCATGTTGGCCATATAGAGTTGCTTGGGTATGATGGGTTCCCTTCATGGTAGGACATTCAGCAAGAACTCTCTCCCAGATATTACAGAATGGGCAGATTGACTCAGAGAAGATGGTAAACATTGACAGTAAACATTGACGTATCAAACTTTGACTATATGTATGTCAATACACATATTTTAATGAATAAAATAGATAGGCTATAGACAAATGCATGATTATCAGCATGATTTCAATCCAATGAAAATTTTGAGATAAATTTAAAAAAACCCTTCTCTATGAACTCTAAATGGATAGGTCATCTGCAAAAAAATCAAGACAATAATTGAGTAGGCATGATTCACACTCTGCTCTGTGCTAACTTTTCCAAATAATATTATAGTTTTGTAATAGTTTCATTTGAATAGTTGTTTTGGATCTGAAAACAATCTTGGATCAGCAATGAAGTAACTACACCATAGTACTAGCTGAAATTGAAATAGTCTGAAGGCCCCTTCCACATAGACGGGTTATTTCCCATTTTGGTGTGGGGCTTATGCACAGTTGGGGAAAGTAAGCCAATTAATTGTTGGCTCAGCATCTGCTTCAGATGATGAACATTGCCAAGACAGATCTGTAGCATTTCCTCTGGAGATTCAGGGCAGGCATACCTCATTGGTGGAGACATATTTTATTCTGTCTCCCACCTTCAGTCCAGATGCTGGAGTTCCTCCCTGTCTTCTTCACCTGTAGTAAGGGATTGCTTTGTTAATCACTCCACACAGTATGTGGTTTCTGGCTTTAAATTGATTTTCCCCCTTCCTGAGGAAACATAGTGAAGGGAGAATGAGTGTAAGGTTTGTACAGCAACTGACTACCTTTTTATTTTTTTATATATATATATTTTGCATCTTTCGTACAGCCAATAAAAGAAGTATTGAATAATATGAAGTAATGGAGGGCCAGGAATAGAGAGACTCACAAAGTGACATTTATTTTTAGATAGAGCAGGAGTAACATTAAATGTTATCATGTTTAAGTGATCTTTTATGGCAATACTTTAACTTTTGTAACATTTAGCATTAATACCAATATTGAATTTGAATTTCCTTATGATAACTTGAAAATGGTGTATTATATCATTTTAAATAAATACATGTTCCATAAACCTTTAGGATTAGATTAGAATGTAAATGCGACAATAATGAAAAAGTGTGTGTAGAAGTAATTTAATAAAGGGACAATCTCAGCTATAAGGAAGAAAATCACCATCTATTTTGAAAGACCATTACAACCATATTACTTTAAACTGAGTGTATGTTTCATAATAAATTCTGAGGCATCACATACTTAGAGAATCAGTAAACAGATCTGACTTAATTGACATATTTTTAGAAAATTACTGCAACCGTTTATCCTGGCCATCATTAAAAAAAAAAATTACTGCAGCAATATTTAGGGAGTTGCTCTTTTAATCAAGTATTCTACAGGGTGAGTTATATTTCCATTCTATCCAAGTCTCCTTTTAAAATAGCTTGTCAGTTATTGTACAAACAAACCATTTATGCAGAAATCCTATCTCAATGTATGATATTTAAAGCCTAAAAAATCCGAGCCCTTTAAAAACCTGCTCTATTTCTCTGTTTTTTATGATGTCCCTTTTCTCTGTTTGTTATTCTGGACAGCCTTCTAAAACATGACTTTGTCTCTTAGGGTTAAATGTGACTAAAATGGTATTTCATAACTAAACCACTTCAGAAAAACAGGTCATGAATCTGTAACAATATCCCTTTGTCTAAGGCAGTGCTATTTTCATCACGAACTATAGGTTGCTGCATACTTCCTTGAAGCTAGAATTTCATGTGCCTTTTCTGCCTTGAGAAATCCTGCTGGTGAAACAATGGATCGCTATAAAGCTAATGGCTTCTCTCACTTTGGAGGGAGAACTGAAGGGACAAATCACACATCACGACTTCCAGCTAGCTCTTGTTCTCAATCTCTCCTCCCCCTCCCTCTCTCTCTCTTGGGGTAGGGGGTGAGCAAGGCAAAGACAAAAATGATTTTTAAAGAAAGAAATCCTGATGTGCTGGGTGGCCTTCATTAATATTTATTCCAAGATTAATATTGATAAGCAAACAGCACAGCTTGCTCTGTTGTCTCTCCTTTCAGTTCCTTGTAATTCAAGCAGCTTGCCATTAGCATGCCTCTTCCTCTGCTTCCCCAGCTTCAGAAAGCTTTGGCAGAGCTCCAGCTCACTTACGCTTAAATGGACACTCAAGCTTCGATGGACACACAGCTAAATAGAGGCCAATAATTCAATACAGTATGACTGTGCTGGGGCTGCTAGTAAATCCATCAAGCAGTAAATATCATCTGAAGCCAATGCAAGCTTTTATCTTTCCAATTTTGTGTATGTCTGTGTGAAGCCCAAGCATTCAGCGAATCATGTAATTTATTCTGCAGTGCAAAGCCTGGCCTGTCTCAGATACATCATATTGACTCCCCCCCCCCAATCTGTCAGGAGCAGTTGGCCCCCTTCTTGCTTCCCTAGCCCCACCCTTCACGCCAGCCCATCACCTTTCATTGCAGTTCATTTCCTTATTTATTTATTCCCACTCAACTGGGCAAGGACACAAATGCTAAAGGGAAGAGAATGGAAAGGGGGGAGGACGGGGAGAGGAAAACATCTGAATGTCATTACAGCAAGCATGTTAAACATTTGTCCAAGCCAGTTTGTTAAATCAGCAAAGGCGATTCCAAGCAACTAAGTGTAATGGTTCAGGAAGGGCTCCCTACTGCAATGTTTTTATTAAGCTGCAAATATGCCCTGTTATTTTCTTTTGCTCTTTGGGTCAGCCTGGATGGCAGCGTAATGTAAATAATACTGAACAGCTGGGTTTATTGAATTATGATTTGTATTGGGGTGGATAATACACATACACAGAAGATGAAATCAATCCAGGTTATAGGGGCATATTCTCCCTTTTGTGTGTGTGTGTGTGTGTGTGTGTGATGTGGGTCACACAGATGTAGGGTAAGGCAACTGAAATGTGGGTCACACCCAGGACAGAGGCCACATCCCTATCCATAGCAAGGACAGATGCTCCTGTTTCTGATCTCATTTTCAAGCGGACTAATCACAGAGTAGATTTTTCAATTTGCAAATCAAATTCACTCCTTCCCATACTACCTTCACAGAACTTAAAGTCACATACCATATAAAATATTTTTAAATTAACTTTTTAAATTTGTACAATGTTTGCAAGTTATATATCCCAAATGCATTGTGGACACTTCTGCTTATTGGCTGGACCTACAAATTATACACTTCAGCAGAATCAAAACTCACTTCTGTATTTAACAGGGGGGTACTGTGAAAGATTGTATTGAAACTCTCATGTAGATTCATCAGTAGCATCTTCCTTAATCTTATATAGAAGCTTCATTGTAAGTTTACATGTGCCTATCACTATTTTTTTCAGTAAAAAAATCCTAATAAAAGCAAATCATAGACATTTATAGTCACAAAGGCCAATTATTATGGACAATCCTGCTGTAATAGATCCTTGCTACCTGCAAAGTGTATGTTTGCCATTCAGTGCTGGTATAAATAATGACTTGCTTCATTTATATTTGTTTATAAAATACATGAGCTTATTCTGCCTAAGTGCTTGTATGAAAGCATAGAACTATATTCATCATATCACTTGCATTGACAGATGATAGGTAGGTGGGTGGGTGGGTGGGTGGGTGGGTGGATGGATGGATGGATGGATGGATAGATCTAATGAATGTCTCGGAAGGAACACTTCCTAATTTTTTGGGCTGAAAGGCAAAGGTGGAGAAATGTATTTTCAGACTTTCATGACTGATGTCAATCTTGTGAGAAGTCTAAGTAAGAACCCCTGGTGGTGCAGTGGTTAGAATGCAATATTGCAGGTTAAATGTGCCCAGAGCCTGGAGTTCAGTCCTGATGAGGATCAAGTTTGGCTCAGCCTTCCATTCTTCCAAGGTTGGTAAAATGAGAACCCAGATTGTTGGGAGCAATATGCTGATATTGTAAATTGCTCAAAGAGTGTTGTAAAACACTATGGGGTGATATATATGTCTAAGTTCTCCAAAGCATTTGACAGCAGAAAAAGAAACAGATGGAAATGTATCAAGAGGAGATCCAAGATATAAAGAGAAATTAGAACAATTAATCAGGGGAAAGACTTGCCTCCAGAAGTTGTGGGTTCTCCAATATTGGAGGTTTTTAAGAAGAGATTGGACAAACATTTGACTGAAATGATATAGGATTTCGTGTCTGAGTAGGGCAATGGACTAGAAGATTTCCAAGGTCCTTTCCAACTCTGTTAATCTGTTAAGTGCTATTGTTATTGTGAGGTGGTTTTGACAGGAAGAGCACCCAGATTAACTAATTCTACCTTATTGTAATATTACATTAATGGAATTTTGCAAGTCTGAAAGTACATTTGTCCCTTATCTCCTTTACAGGAAATTAAAGAGGGTCCCTTCTGAGATATTTGCCATGATCACATTTCTTGCAAGTCAAGTTGCTTCTTATCTGACTGCTCCCTTGGTTGTGGTTCCTCTCACTAAATCCCAGATTCATTTCCACATTCCATTACAGGTAGTGAGGCAAAGGGAACTGAGTATTCACTAGAGTGGATCTTCAAATCTGTGTCATGGATCTGCCCCTGGACCCTTCTTTGTGTGTGAGTTCAGAGAAAGAGGGTGAGATTGAGTCAGCAGAGGAAAGCATGGAGCCAAGGGTTGGTCAGGATAGGAGCAGAACCTATATTGTTCTGGACAAATGGCTGTCTTATCTTGTCTTAAAAACCTTCATTGATGGAGCAGCCTGAAGTGCTTCTGGAGTCAAGCTGTTCCACTGATTCATTGTTCTCAGTACCAGGAAATTTCTCCTTTGTTCTATGTTGGGTATCCCTTTGATATATTTCCATCCATTTTTTCCCTTGCTCTCAAATGCTTTGGAGAATAGTTCTCCTCTGTGACAGTCCCTCAAATTGGAAGATTGATATCATGTCACTCCTAGTTCTTATCTTCGTTAGACTAGAAATACCCACTTACTGCAACAGTTCACCATATGTTTAACTCTCCAGCCCCGAATCAATTTTTTGTCTTCTCTGCAGTTTTTCTAGGATCTCAACATTTTTTTTTGTATCATGGTGACCAAAACTGGATGCAATATTCCAAGTGCGGTCTTACCAACAAAGTATTAAGCTTTTTTTTCTATTTCTATTTTGTTTTTTGTAAACTGAGGATGATGATGATGATGATGATGATGATATAATAACATTAGAATTGCATTTGCATAGTCTATGATCATTAGATTACATACCTACTGCATGGTTCACCTACTTACTGGTTCAGTTTCACTAACTACTTGAAGTTTTACAAGTGGCTTTATGGGTGTTACATTATAAAACATCCTGACTCTGGGCTGTTAATAATGACTATTTTATATTTTTAATAATAATTTTTAAAATATATTTATTCTTTTAAGAATTATTCTGCTGCCCAGAATTACTTTATGTGGCATGTGCAGCAGCATACATTTGATAAATACATATCTAAGTCCCTCAGTTCATCTATTATGTATCAGAAAACTTTTTTGTGAATAGCAAACTAGGTAAGCAGTTTAAAACATTTGTCTATTTCTTTTTCTTTTGAGAAACAGAAAAGGGTACAGCCCTTAGTGCTCTGTTTTATTAAACTGCCTGACCTTTCAACTAATTTGTGATGAACTGAGCTTGGTTGTTTGCCTGCAGATATTTGCATAGCAATAGCAATAGCACTTAGACTTATATACTGCTTCATACAGCACTCTCTAAGGAGTTTACAGAGTCAGCATATTGTTCCCTACAATCTGGGTCCTCATTTTACCGACCTTGAGAGGATGGAAGGCTGAGTCAACTTTGAGCCAGTCAGGATCGAACTCCTGGCAGATAACTGAATTAGCTTACAATACTGCATTCTAATCATTGTGCTGCCATGGCTCCTGGTTACTCCACTATTGAATTCATGATGTTACCTAGGTCAGGTAATCAGAAATATTGTATGGGGAGAGATGGATTAATCTATGATAGATGAACCTCAGAAGGAACCTGGATGCTCCTTTTCAGACTCACACATTTTATTAAACAGCATAACTTTTCATCTATTTCTTAATGAAGTGAGCTGTATTTCATAAAGGCTTACAGCTTTTAATAAAATGAGCTAGCCTGAAAAAGTGCTACTAATTTATCCTAATTTTGAATGCCTTCATGGAGAAAGTGTAGATGTTGCTTGAAATAATAGGTGACCATTTATGAGTCAGGTAAGTATACATATATGTAGGCATTGTTCATCTCAGTGTTCCTTAGTTGGAAATGTGCTATTTTTTTCTATTTGGTGCAGCTAACATCCACCCATCCACACACTGTTCTTTATATTTTATTCTTTAAACTTCTACTTTCTGAGCCAAACAAGCCTTTTGGTGTCAAGGACATCTTTTGTTTGATGTCTCTGTTGATAAGGCAGTCTAAAATAAATTGTTGCTCACTCTACTAGCACTTACATTTGTACCCATATTTTGAAGTGGAACTAGCTAGCCATGCTGCTATTCCTCCTTTGTATGCATAGATAATTTATTAATCTTTGGGCCAAACCATAATTATTTAAATCAAATAAAAATACAATTTTATAATTCAAAGTTGTCATATTATGAATAGAGTGTATGAAGTATTAAGGATAAACTTCTGAATAGCATTAATAATATATTAAACACACACACACATATAGTCATGTATATACACAACAAATCCTCTGCAATCCAAATAGCATTTTTTTGTAATATGTTCTCTTCTTTCTGTATGCATTTTTCATTATTCAGTGCACATACTGGAATGAACAAGCTCCTGTTCAGGTCACCTTTACTCATCTCCATTTAAAAAAGAGTCTCACTGCTGGATTTTATATTCAGCACTGGGCAAAATCTATATGCTGCTTTGGAAGTGTGGAAAGAGTCAAGGAACAGCAGCAATTGAAAGCAGACATCCCAACAATGTCCCCAACATATGAGAGCAATTAATGTGGTCGTAGTGAAGAAGCATCATTCCTTTTAGAACATGAAATGAATACATAACAATGATCTTCTCCAATAGGCATTAGCTTTTGATCTGTACCTGAATAAACTCAAGGGGAATAAAATCACAGGAGACCGTCTGACTACTGTCACAAACACACAAACAGTAGAACCATATTATGCCCATCCTTTGCAAGTTCTTTAGTCCAAAATCTCAGCATTGGTGAGTGAATTCACAATTGTTACACATGCACTCTAGTCCTTCCTTTTTGGAAACTTTCTCACCTATTTTTACTCAAATGTGTTCTCTCTTGTCAACTAAAGCAGGAAGAGGTGATGAGGATGATGAAAATAATGTAATTGAGAGATGATTTAAGTACCTTTGTTTTTTGTGACTAACATGTGGCATTAATATTAGGACAGTGTAGCATTTTGGATTGGGAGGGCAAAATGTGATTTCATGCATGCAGCACCTGCAGAGGACACCTTGAAGCAAGTCTTTTCCAGGGCGTCATAGGGCAGCTGTAGAGGTCAAGCATGTAAACCCAGGAGAGGAGGCAGCTGCTTTCAGAAGTTGCCAGCAGATGGTGCTTGTATAGATTCCTCACACAGATTTCAAATCATGTTTTGTGTTTCAAATCCAGAGCACTATTGAGTCCTAATTCATATGTTATCAGTGCTG
The DNA here is from genome assembly GCF_009769535.1 of Thamnophis elegans. Lineage (NCBI taxonomy): Eukaryota > Metazoa > Chordata > Lepidosauria > Squamata > Natricidae > Thamnophis > Thamnophis elegans. Next base: position 92,593,963 of record NC_045543.1, read on the forward strand.
GACTGCATAGGAAAAAAAATCATGTGTTTTGCAGGGCAATTTCAAGGCATTTTTATATTATGTAGTTTAGCACTGCTATTGTAGGACTCTTACACTGGATTTCTGAAATTACTTTAAAAGGGACATTACAACATTTTGGTGGAATTCATACAGAATAGGATATACAATTTTCCATCTCTTTCTAAGGCCTTGAAAGGACTCTAAGTATTTGATGAAAACTGACAGTACACTTTCTTATCCTTTTAAGGATAAAACACATTAACATTGTCATAATCAAATAAACCCTAAAACAGCCATATGACAGTTTAAAAAAGAAATCCAATTTTCCTCCTACACATCCAAAGTGACATGTGAAACTCACCCTGTTAGCTTCAACCAACAAAATGTTGAGCATAGTGTTGGCGTTCAAAATGCTGAGAAATGCAGAAAATACAATATACAGTATAGAGAGAGGCAAAATGATTAGACAACGTGAACAGTTCCTTCACAAAGAAAATTAAAGAATTTGGAGATATTAGCATGGCACATTTTTCTTCTTTTCTTAAAGGAAGAAAGATAAAATCTAGATTTATTTATTAAGAAATCTGAAATAAGGGAAAATAATGTGAATGGACCTTTACAGGAAAAAAAATCACAGATAGAAGAGGGAAAACAACCTTTGTGAATTGTTCTGATACTCAAAACCATTGAACACTTGCAATATGTTTTACATAGTGCTGTCTTTGAAAACTGTTCAAAACTGCAGCTTATCAAAAATGAAGCAATGCAGGCTGTATGCCCACATAACGCCACTGTTATGCAAGCTGTATTGACTCCCAATAGATTTCCCAATATAATTTAAGGTACTAGTGGTCACCCATAAAATGTCACAGGATGAAGTTATTTGAACTACCTTCTGCAAAACAATGTTACCTAGTAGGACCAGGAAACAAATTTTCAATGTCACAATAACTTCACTATGGAACAGCATCTCCCATAAGAGCTGAATATTGTCATTCTGCTCAGCACTCTGTAAAACCTTGATAACCTACATCTTCTTTAAGATGTTTTGTCCAAGTTGTTACCTAGGTATTAAATGTATAGAATTTTGATTGTATGAACAGGTTTTATGGACCATAGGTACATTATAATATTTTTATGATATCTTTGGTTTCATGCTTTTTGTATGGTGAACTAGAGTAAGAAGGTTGAGGTGGGTGGATATATAAATTCAATTCATGAACAAACAAACAAACAAACAAACAAACGACTTTCTTCAGTCTTATGAAGGAAGTTATACCTCTTTCATCTCTTTTGCTACTGGATTTTTTATCCAACAATTGTCTATCCAGTATTTTCCTGGAACTACATAATTCAATTTTGTGAATGTTCATAATAAAGCTGAAGGTAATTATTCATATTTCATGAAAATACATGCTAGCCCCAATCTGTTTGAAACTCAGAAAATCAATCAAGGCCTGTTTATTGCAGGAAGCTTTCAGAGGCTGAAGTGCAAATGGGCCAGCTGGATATGGAAATTATTTATATAGGATTTTTTTCCTATATAATATTAAGACATTGATTATTAATATTGTTTTTGTGTATTATTTTAACTATTGCTACAAAAATAAAGAATTTGCCGCCAATTGAATTTGGCTACAATTGATGTCATCCACAAGCTAAACCAACCAACCAATCAATCAATAATAAAATGGAAAACAATTCTCAATTGCTGCATTTATTTCCATGGCCAAAATGAGTAGGAATGGAGAGTGGAAAGCAAATCAGCTCTTTTTTTTCTTTCAAATTGCTTATCATTTCTTTAAGAGTGACACATAAACCTCTAGAGATTACAGAAAGGGGCCTTGTAAAGAGATTGGACTGTAAAGCAGTAATATGAATATACTGGGATTAATAACAATAGCACTTTCCAAGGGCACATCTAATGTTTCAATGGGAACCATTGGCATTAAATGTAGAAGATGGATTGCCTCTTTCAATGAAATTAATGGCAAATGAAAATGTATGCAAATTATGAGTGGAATGAGTTGATCAATAATTAAGTAACTGCAATTCTAACTAATGAATGAAAGCTTAATAATGGAAATGAACAGAGTAATGAATAGAAAATAATTCTTGCATATCCCATAGCAAGACAGGCACAAAAAGCAAATGCTAACAGTGAGATTTGCAAACCAGGAGTCCATACTCATCAGAAAAATCTTTCTGGAATTAAAAGTCTTTAAAAGACCCTACAAAGCAAATGCACCCACACAAAAAGACTATTTTAACTATCTCTCTATTTAACATTGATGAAGATAAATAGATAAACCATTTCTTTTGTTTTCACAAGGGAACAGAATCTAAAAGTAACATTGATACAGCAGTACATATAAGGCCATCTATGTTATATTTCATATTGTACCTTAACATTAATTTATGCTCAGGAATACTTTGAAATTAATTTTTTGCAATAAAAATCAAGCACAGTAAATGGATGTTTGTTACCATCAGATTGTTCTTGCTGAGTTTTTCTGATAAACTCGAATGTATACATATCTTATCACACCAAAAACAGTAAATGAGAAACAGCTCCTTGGCAAAAGCTCAAATGTCTAAAGCGGTTGATTATTTAAAGATATCCTTGTCAATAGACCATTGTAGAGCCTCACTGTCTGCTTGGCCAGATATTTTGGAAAGAGGCAAAATGTCTGAGGGAACCCTGCTGTCTCCCTCTCCACTCTGGATTCTTTAAGTTAAACAAGCATGCCATTTGTCAGCATGTTTTACAAGTCTGTTACCTCTCATTTCATGAACCATCATTTAAAGAGTTACAGTGCATTTGTGGAAAGGTCACTTCGCTTTGGAGAAGCAAAACTGGTATTTAAAATGATTTGTGTTTGGATTCAAAAATTTGATACATTACCATAATAGTTATCATATGATGATACTGCACTATGCACAGCAAGTATATAGACACTGTATAAATGTTTGTATTTGAATGTTCTAATAGGGCTTGACAAATGAAAAAAATTCAATCTAAACTCTGCTCCAGAAAGCTTATAAAGCAGAATCTAATGTCCCTGATGTTAGTTTTAAAAACCACAGAGAGGCTGCATGGATAGTAAGATTGATCAGAGCGAGGGACTATGAACTCTTTTCCCTGTGGCTATTTTTATCAAAAAAAAAAAAAAAATCCCTTCAGCTGCTTGCTCAGCCCCCATCCCCAGATAGCTACATCGTATTTATTGCAGACCAAATAAAAAACAAAGAAAGCAGCAGCCATAGATTTTGATGGAAAAAACAAGATGAAAGGGCCAAATACTGTCTGCCCTACAGAAGTAAGTCTTCTCTTTAATTTATAATCTGCCCAGCTGCAGTTTCTTAAAAATACAAAATAAGGGGGTAGCCTATGTAAGTTTGTGGGTGTAAGGTACTTGTCTTATTCCATTACAAATCACGCAGATCTACTGTTTCTAGGAACTACTAGATTCTGTAATCTTTTGAAAATAATTTTTCAATAAACATCAAATTTGGATGGAAGCCAAAGGAAGAAGGAAAAGCAGGATATAAAAAATAACCTAATATGAGAAAAAATCAAGAAAAAGACATCCATAGGCTCAGAAGTGCACATGGGGCTACCATGTTTCCCTGAAAATAAGACAGAGTCTTATTTTCTTTTCACCCCTGAAATAAGGGCTTGGCCTTATTTTGGGGAGGCCTTATTATTTTTGAGATGTAGGTGGCGAGCATGGTCACCTCATGGCTGCTGCTGTGTTGCAATATTTTGGGGGAGAGCTTACTTAATGCATGCACTCAAAAGCCTGATTGGGCTTGGGAAGTCTTATTTTCAGGGAAACAGGATAATTCCATTGTAGGTAAATTGTAGGAAAAAATAAAACAATAAATCAGGCTATAGGTTATTGTATAATGACCAAGAAAGAAGCTAATCTGTGTGTCAATATTTTGTATTTCATGCCTTCTCTGTCAAGTATCTCAGCAGTGTTATGGGACAGATTCCAATCTTCCTTCTAGTTTGGAGGAATCAAGTATAGTCATCCTTGAAGAAACCCTGTGTCAGTAGTCCACTCTATATTTAGGCAGGAAATTAAATGTTAGCCCAGTTAGTTCATTATATATCTATCAGGAAGGCAGCCTCAGATCCCAATATATATTCTAGACTGCTCTTAATTTTTCTGTTTTCCAAAATAGTTGATCCCGGTCTTTTGCTGCTGAGTTGAAAGTATAGATGGAGGACCACAGAATAAATCAAAATTCTATGCATTCAATGTGGACAATACTTTTTGTTACTTGTTGACTTTAATGTGGGTGAGAGCTATGGTTCAACAACAAAACACTACAGCTGCTATTATTTAGCAGTATCCAGTTAGATCTTTTTATTAACAAAAATTACATAGTGTTATTTTTTGGCTTTTTGTGGCCTCTCCACACACTGCAAAACTCAACATTCCCACTGTTTTCAGTTATCCAGTGCTTCCAAAGTATTTTAAAACAATCTCTTTCTTCTAGCTGATCTTGAAACAATTAAAACAATCAAAACACATTGAAAACATCAATGAGTGTTCCCACCTGTATTCCCAGGAGAGTGCAAAATGTTCAGACATTCAATAACTTATCCATTGGCGTTACAGCAGCTCCTGGAATAATGAAATTTCACCCAACCATACTCCACTCTACAAGCAAAGAGATTTCCATTATTCCTCTTTGCTTTCAGAACATGCCTTGTTCATTTGGCCATTCTGCCTTCCTATATTTGAGCTGTTGGTTTGAGAGGAAAGATGTATAATTATCAACATATAATTTTTATACGTAAACTTTCCTACTATGACTGCACATTGCATTGTAATGTCTATGTCAGGGCTGTCCAAACTTGGTAACTTTAAGACATGTGGATGCCCAAAATTCCCCAGCCAGCATAGGGAATTCTGGGAGTTGAAGTCCACAAGTCTCAAAGTTGCCAAGGTTGGACAGCCATGGCCTATGTGTACAGTGAATGGTGAGAGGAACAATGGCCTGGAACTAGTAAATTGGGAAGCATGGAGATAAAAGTTCAGGGCACACTTTTTATAGCAGAAATAGAGAAAATGAAGTCAGGATTTTCCCTTCCTGCTCTCCTGGATTATGAAATTTACTATAAATTGATTGGAAGGATTAAGATTGGGTTGATTGATACATTTCTCTGTGAAATCTTGCTGGAGAGCTTTTCAGGGAAGAGAACCAGGGCAAGCCAAGATTCCTTCATATGAGAAAACAGACTTCCTTAAAATCCCACAGAACTTCAGGGTTGTCAATTTGTCAAAAGAGAGAAAAATCAGCTTGCCATAAATATAGTTAATGTTGTGAGGGAGGATGCCTGCATTTTGTAATAATAGTTGTAATCATCATCATCAGCAGCAGCAACAATAGTTCCTTCTCCCAGCCACTCCCAGGTAGTTAAAAATATTATTCTGACACACAACGTTCAAATAATGATAATATAAATACACATTTTGCTCCAGTAGGTAATATAGGAGAATTAATGTTTGGATGTTGCTACATGAATAAAATTGATTTATACCATCTCAATCCGATTTTTTTAAAGCATCCATATTCTGCTTCTTTCTGCTTGATCAATAACCTGTGAGCTGAATAGCTTGGCATTTGCAATAGAGAGAAAAGGAAAAAGAAACCACCTAAAAGAAAAAAATCCTGTAGTGAATAATACATTTTCTGCAGTGTCAGATTAATGACCCTTAAGTGCTTGTGGGGGAAAAATGAACCGTGGAGGTTGTTTGCCTTTTACAAAGACACTGTCTGGCACACGCATCAAGAAGAAACCACTTGTATGGATTACAGTTGTGAGCTGGGGGTAAATGCTGTATGTAGCATCTAATTTTATGATTATGGCAGCAACTAGCAGTTCTTTTTCCACACACTTGGATTCAGGTGTATTTAAGTGTATTTGCTCTCAGGTCCTTCCATTCTCTCATAAATTTATATATACATATATGTTTATGGATATGTGTATACATGTGGTGTGTGTGTGTGTGTGTGTGTGTGTGTGTATAAAACATCCCCATCTTTTCTCCTGCTGTTTGTCCAGAACTCATTCTGTCATCAAAAAAGGCATTGATAAAATGCTGAGAGGTAGGACAGAAAGCTATTTACTTTGAAACAGTAGGAGGGATTCACTGGGCAGAGCAGCACAGTTAAAAATCTACATTGACTGGTACTTACATTATCAGAGCTATTCATAACTCCACTTCAGCAAGTCCCTAAACAGCCTGAAGAACAGGTTTAGATTTCCTTTTAGAAATTTCTTCCTTTTAATCTGCACCATAAAGCAGTATAAAGAAGACCAAAACACAATTTAACATTCCTCAAGGGAATAAAAGGAGGGTTATTCAACAATAATTAAATAGAAATGTAAAACCAGGAGCCTCGTTATTCATGGTTATTTTCTGTCATTTTAGATCAATTCCTTTTAAAACTTTTTTAAAGCAAACTTTAATGTTAAATCAACCTTCTTTTTTTGTCAGGCTTCCTTTTCTGAATATGAGGAAGAGAATGTTTTGGTCTAGTGGTTAAGGCATCAGATTATAAACTGGGAAACTGGGAAACTGGGAATTCTAGTACTGCCTTAGTCAACTGAATGACATTGGGGCAGTCACTCCCTGTCAGCCCAACCAAGCTCACAAGGTTGTTTATGATTTTGAGCAAAATCAGAGGAGAGAGTAGTATTAGGCATGTTTTCTGCCTTGAATAATTTATAAAAATAATAACAAAGTGATAAAAAATCTTTAAAAATTGAGATGACTCACTAATATAGTCACAATTACTGTAATTAATAGCAGAAAACTATAAATGCAGTTCTTTGAAAAAAAATACTCATTTGCAAGTTAGGCAATGGTCAAGGAACATCATTATTTTATTTAAGCAGCCTTTCTCTATCTGATGTTTTCTAAATATCATAAGAAGTCTATAATACTTGGGAAGCACCATGCTGGTGTTGGAAGAAATGTCCTTCTGGTTTCGGCTCCAAGTGGGGAAAAAGACACTGGAGACATGGAGGCTGCTTGGAAAGATGGTTTATTGTTGGACAGGACCACATGGCTTGAGTCCTGAACAGAAAAGGTGATCACATGCTTCAATATTGGTGGAGAAGAAGAGAAGGGCTGAGGAAGGGGCTTGCTAGGCTTTTTATAACCTGTTCAGTCCCACCTCTCTGTTTCCTGTTCCTGTGTAAGAAATGTATTCTGATTGGTTGTCAGACTCCCATGGGGCCATGCAGGGGCAACTCTCTAGGCTGTGTTTTGAATCCAGGTTTGGTTGAGTTCTCAGATGCCATGTGGTCAGTTGGGGCCAATATTATTGTGCTTTCCTGTAGCTGAAGTGGAGAAGTCTTTATTATGTAAAGTGGACTAGCTTGGCCTTCTTAATGGCCCATTAACAAAGTCGAGATGGGCAGGAAGCTACAGGCAGCTATTATGTCTTTTAAAACATGTTTCTTTCTTTTCATATCTGCCTTTTCTGCCTTTTTCTGCCTATTCTGCCTTTTCAATATTTTTTATGCCTTTTCAATATTTCCTAGGATATTTCATTTTTCTGGGAGAGGGCTGGCTGATAACTTCCTACACTGGGGAATAGAAAATAGAAATAGTAACATCAAAAATTGTGTTATGTCCAAAATATCAAGACTTTCCTTCCCCAACATTCTTTCAATAGGTCAATGCTTGTTTTTCAGCTTTTATTTCCCATCACTAATAACAACATAAACAACCCTGCCTACTCTCCCATGCTTCATATTGCATGGAGGGATTGGGAATTGAATCTTGATGCTTTGTTTTTATAGTATTGCTGTTCTATGTTTGGGAAAATCAGTTTCACATTAGATTTTTTTTTTAAAGGTTAATTTAAAATCTACAGTGCTTTAAATTAAGTAGACCCAGTGTGATTTCTTTTTTTAAAAAGGGAGGGCATTATTATTTGAATAGTTTTCATGAAAAGCAACCAACAATGAAAGGTTCATATCCCTGAAGTCTACGCAAAGGCTCTGGTGTGTATCATCTCAACTGCAGTCATTAATAAGGGTCTTCCTTTAGCATATTGACAAAGCTTTTTAGGAGTCACCTGGGAGATGCTAGGCAATCATTAGAATAAGGGTAAAAAATACATTGATGTAGTTGTAATCTGTTCTTTTTTTCCCCTTCAGAATGCTACTCAATAGATTCCTAGAATCACTCCTTGAACAGGAATGAGGAAATCTATTATAGAGCATTCAAATGGAGAGATAACAACCCCCTGCAGATTATTAGTAACATAGCAACCAGCACATAACCTTCTGTAGAAACATATACATTGGCCCCTACACCTGTTTCCAGCCTCCACATCCCCATTTAATTTGCCTCAAATAATTTGATAATGGGGCCAGAGAGATGACCTTTGAAGAGGTTAAACACACATTATTTGTAATGAGCTTTCGGTGGGGGGGGAGAGAACTACAGGTCGTAGTACCTTCTGAGATTCAGTTTATACACTATTGCCTTTGTATATATCAAGTGATTTGTGTTTGTTATTTGACAGGAAGAGTGAACAACAGGGTAGCCAAAAATACTTTAAATGAGGCTCTTTTGAGAACAGAAAAAAAGTCCTTCCAGATCAAACTAAAAGCACATCAAATGCAAACCTCTGTAAGGAAGATCACAAGCCTGAGAGGTAGGCAGCAGCATATTTACTTCATCAGCCTTTTATGGCGATCACTTGACACGATTTGGTCTCATTTGCTGTTGTACAATAAACCTAAAATCACCTACTATTATCAATATTACAAATAGCCGTACCAATCCGTATGCCGCTGGGCACATTTGTGAAATGTGAAAACACAACTTTTTTTTCTGCACGGAAGAGAAGCTAAAATATCAAGCCTGTGACTGCCAGAACTGAAAGAGAAAGCAGAGCCAATTACCATGTATTCAGAAAGCAGAAAAAGACATTCTGATTGCACCAATTTGGCTTCCCATCTCCTGAATGTGAAGGCAATGGGCACTTAATAGGGAGTCGCCACTGAAAATGCCAGTCCTGTTGAGAAATGCTATTTCTTCAGCCCAGCTGCAAAATGAAATTGTTCTGCCTTCATCTCGAAGGATTAAAACAATATGATTCGGAGCTTTTCTACAAGTTGACCACTAACAGCGGGAAAGGGGGCAGGGAGGAAGGAGGAAAGGAACAGAATGTTTCTGTTTAAACATTCTGAGGGTGTATGGAGAGAGAGGATATTACATTTTTATTAAAACAGATAACAGGGATGGTATCAGGACAGCGGTTTTCTATTGCCCGCTGAGTCCAGTAATGAGGATTCGAGGCTTGGTAAATGATAGTGTCAGAATAAGCCTATGGATACACAGTGAGAGCCACAAAGCAGATTTGTTCTCCTGAAGAATGTAATCTTATGAAACATTTATTTAAGAAACACCTACCAATTAAAAATGCCGGGCTTTTTTTTCCCCCCTTTCAAAACAGACCAGATGCCAGTGTTTTCCCTGCCCCCTTGTAGCTATGCTAAGCACATTCTGAAATTAATTAGAAATATATGGCTATCTCCCAAAAGGGAAGGATATATCTTTGGTCGATAATGAGTTGCCATTTCTAGTTAACTGAATATGTTGTGAGGAACAGAGCGGCTTGGGGCCGGCCTTGTTTGGCAAGCTAAGGCTGTAATGCTAAACGTGCATCCAGTAGGGCTAATTCCCAGTTCAGTAACTTTAGGGGGCAGGACTGGGGTGGTGGTTATTTTTGGCAATTGGGAAAAGAGACTCCTTTGCCTGCCACCATTAATCTTTGTTTTTAACTGAACCTTTTCTATGAATTTCTTCTTTGCACCCTGTTTATCCTCTGCATCTCTCTTAAAGACTCAGTAACAGTCACCCCAACCCCCCCCCCCAAAGTGAGATGGTGATATCTTTCCCTTCCTTTTGAAGGGGCGAAGCTGATTCAGCTTGGAGGGAGAAGGAGCAGCCTGACCTTTCTAACAGGGCCATCAGTAAAGTGGAAGAGCTCTAGTTAAAATCCAGGGCATTAGAAAATTCTGACAGTGAAGTATGCTCAGGATGAGTTGAAGCAGTGAGCATGAAGAATATAAAATATATTAGCTTCCTTTTAGAGGTAGGGAAGGCCAGCTTTGAATATTTGATTTTGTAATTTTCTCTGCCTTCGTTCCTGAAAAGTAATTATTTTTGTATGGGTACGTTTGCCAATAAAATGTCACATAAGTGAAGATGAGGACAGTAAAACACATCATACTACATTTTTTCCCCTCACATGAAATGGCAAGAGTAACACCATGTAATTACAGAGGCCCAGAGAGAAATACAGTGTAATGAACAATATTATGCATTACACCCGAATATGAAAGCCCTTGTACGGCTCCTTCATTCATATGCTGTCGTTGTGCTTCTAAAGGCCAATATTTGAAAAGCTAAGAGTTGGTGTGATGCATATTAAACACAGGTATTTCTGCTTTCCTCACAAAATGGCTGTGGGGAGTAGGAGAGTGTAAGAGAGAGGGAGGGAGGGAAGGAGGGAGGGAGGGAAAATATGTATCAGTTGGAGATTTGGCAAATGCACACTCATTGTCTACTTTGGCAGGCAATTATCCATCTGAAAAGGTAGACATTTCTGAAAAACTCAAAGGACTGGGATTTGGAAATGGGGGAAGATTACTGCTCAATTTATTCTTATTCATAACATGACTTTTCTTAGGATGTGCTGTGAAATTACATAAGTAATTCCCAGTATGAGCAAGATGTTTTAAAAATGAATCATGTTTCCTGAAACGTGTCTGTGTTCCTATGACAATGTATGGAAAATGCGCTTAAATAAGCACATGCAAGCATGAAAGAAAAATTCCATATGTCAAGCAAGAGGTATGATGCTCCTTCTAGGGCAGTGAAATTAAATTCCAATCCCCTTCCTTCAGGGATTATATGAAGACATTAGCTGAATGTAAAGTGCTGTTCTCCGGACTTAGACCTTCACAACTGTTTCAGTAAAATGATGACAGGTCAAGTCCTGAATCCGCTCAACCTCAGGATTTTAGTTCTCAGCAGTTTTCTCCTGATATTTACAATCCAACTTTGGACAGGATCTTCAATCAGAGTTTACAACCATGAAATCATTCATTTTATACCATGAATGTTTTTGCTGAGCAAATGCTGAGATGCAAGGGTCAATTCTTCTGAAGAACTGAATGCTTCTTATTGTATAAGAAAGAAACTCTATGAAGGATCAGCTAAACAAAATAGCTATCTTGACCCATTCCAGTCCGGCTTCAGGCCTGGCTACAGCACAGAAACCGTTTTGGTCGCATTGACCGATGATATCTGGAGAGCCAGAGACGGAGGCCACGCCTCCATTCTGGTTCTCCTTGACCTCTCAGCGGCTTTCGATACCATCAACCATGGTATCCTTCTGCGACGACTGCGGGAGGTGGGGGCGGGAGGCACCGTTTTGCGGTGGTTCTCCTCTTACCTCTCGGACAGGTCGCAGTCGGTGTTAGTTGGAGGGCAGAGATCGACCCCTAGGCCCCTAACATATGGGGTGCCGCAGGGTTCGGTCCTGTCCCCCCTACTTTTCAACATCTACATGAAACCGCTGGGTGAGATCATTCGGCGGCACGGGATAAAATACCATCAATATGCGGACGATACTCAGCTGTATCTGTCCGCCCCGTGCCAACTCAATGAAGCGGTGGACGTGATGAACCAGGGACTAGAAGCCGTTAGGGACTGGATGAGGGTCAACAAACTCGTGCTCAACCCAGACAAGACCGAGTGGCTGTTGTGTTTCCCTCCCGCCAATTTAGCAAGTATTCCACCTCTCAGGCTGGGGGGTCAAATATTACACCCCTCAGACAGGGTCCGCAACTTGGGAGTCCTCCTGGACCCACAGCTGACTTTTGAACACCATTTGTCAGCTGTGACCAGGGGGGCATTTGCCCAGGTTCGCCTGGTGCACCAGTTGCGCCCCTACCTGAACCGGGAGGCTCTCACAACAGTCACTCGTGCCCTTGTGACCTCTAGACTGGAATACTGCAACGTGCTCTACATGGGGCTTCCCTTGAGGAGTATTCGGCGACTTCAGCTAGTCCAGAATGCAGCCGCGTGAGCGATTGTGGGTGCACCTCGTTTCACCCACATAACACCTATCCTCCGCGAGCTGCACTGGCTACCTGTCGATCTCCGGATACGCTTCAAGGTGCTACTTGTCACTCATAAAGCCCTCCATGGTAGTGGATCTGGGTACTTGAGAGACCGCCTACTGCCAATTATCTCCACACGACCTATTAGATCTCACCGATTGGGCCTCCTCCGGGTTCCATCTGCGGGTCAATGCCATCTGGCGACCACGCGGAGGAGGGCCTTCTCGGTGGCAGCTCCGACCCTATGGAACGATCTCCCCGTGGTGATTCGTACCCTCACCACTCTCCAGACCTTCCGCACAGCCATTAGAACCTGGCTATCCCGCCAGGCCTGGGGCTAAGATTGTACCCTCCCGAATGGTATGAATGTTGTGTTTTCTTTTAATTATGTGTTGTCGTATATGTAAAAGTCTGTTTCCCCTTTCCCTTCTGGATGTGAGCCGCCCTGAGTCCCCCCAGGGAAAAGGGCGGCATACAAATAAACTCCTGAATCCTGAATCCTAAAGAATAGATTAAGAAAAAAATCAGAAGGAGCCTGGTAGCACTTTTTTCAGATTAACAAATTTTATTGAAAGGCATGACCTCAGGCTCAATTCTCAACATCAGGAAATATTTATTGAAGTGTTCTTTATATGTTTGGACAAATGACCTAGTATAGCAATTTTGAATATCTTTACTCTGAAGACAACTCACTAATTTCTATTTTAACATACTATTTGAATGAATAACTGCTTGCTTACTTACTTGTTTATTTCTTGCTTTCCATATAATTTCTAGAGTCTTTCTAGTGTTTTATCCAGAATGTGTAACAATAATCATGCTCACAGTATTATTTTCTTGCTTTTGGCTGCTGTAAACATGTTGAGAATAAACATCTACAGCAGTAAAACCTTCACACATATGGCCATACATATGTTAACCTTCATGTCACCTACAGCTAGTTCACACGTGGTTTAATGACTATAGGCATTTGCTCAGCATTACAAATGGAGTCTGGCCAGGGCAGAGTAAAGTGTTCTTGTTAATGTACCCCAAAATAGCATTTTCTTTTTAGCAGTGTTTAGCAGCGATGACACTTTGTACTGTGGTCAGTGACAACCCTAGATTCCCTTCACATCTATTACTTCTAAGCCAGATCCCTCCTGTCCTATATTTTGTTTCTCACCAACTGGTTTCATGCTTGAACGGATCTTTATATAAAAGGTTTAACATCTCACCCTTAATGCACAGTGCTTGTAACCATTTCCTGTAATTAGAAGACAAAGCGATGAGTCATCAAACTCCACTTCTGTTGTGTCATGTTCCATGTAGAAAAAGGACAGAACAAAATTTGCTGTTGCTGCTGCTGCTGTTGTTTGACTTGTCTTTTCGGCAGCCCTACAAAGCTTAACATTCTGTGAAGCTTTTCATTGTTTCAGAGGGAATCCTCCTCCTTCTGAGAAAGCCTCAGATCTCTCTGAAACAACCTAATTAGAGTCAGCACATGTTCCAAAGCCAAACTGAACTGGTAATATGCATTCTATTCATTCTTTTTCTCTAACCAGAAGGTTCAGTAAACAACACAAGATTGCTGGAATTCTTTTTTCTTAATATTTTTTTCCCATGAAATGCATTAAAATTCATCATTAGAACTGATCATATTTCTCTGAATAACCATGCAATGGTCTCCTATTGCCAATTGATATGTGGAAAACCTCTTAATAAATGTTTGTCGTTTACAGTCAAGCATTCTTTGAAGAAAATGTAATTTGTCAACCTTTAGTCTAAGGGTGCAATTTCTGTTAACACGCTGGAGAAAAGAAAGCTATTTTGTACCCAATGAGCTTTATGGTTGTCATGTTTGGTTTCTGCCAGCAATCAGCTACAGATAAGCTAGATGTGTATTTATGGACTTAAAATGTGGATAGTATGAGAAGTTAAATGTCGGTGAAGAAGTAGCCTATTTTAAAGGCTACTTCTTAGAAAAGCCTCAAGGGGAATTGAGCTGGTGCTAAGGACCATGGGAATCTCTTTTTAGGAGTATTGATTGGAATCTTGAACTGCCTTTTTATTTACAGGCAAGTCCCCAGTTCCTTCCCAAGGTATGTCCTTAAGTCAAATTTGTATGTAATCTGGAAGAGTATTATTATTATATCATACTAGCTGATAACCCGGCATTGCCCGGTATTTCTTTATTTATAGGGGGGAAATTTCCAGACCAAATGTAATTTCTAATGTTGGATTTTCCCTCTTACCAAAGGGAGCCCCCTTGAGGAGTACTGTGAAGCTGTTATCATGGCAACTCCACTGCACTGTACAGTGAAGCCATTTTACAGCAGTACAGTAGAAGCCATTTTAAGGCGAAACAGGCTGTATCTTAACAGAACACACACACTGAAGGGTGTTAGGAGTGTCTTACCCCCCTAACTGCAGGTTGTCCTTAAACTTTATTTGATACGTGGTGGCTCAGTGGCTAAGACACTGAGCTTGTCAGTCAGAATGGTTGGCAGTTCGGTGGTTCAAATCCCTAGCACCAGGTAATGGAGTGAGCTCCCATTACTTGTCTCAGCTTCTTCCAACCTAGCAGTTCAAAAGCATGCAAAAATGCAAGTAGAAAAATAAGAGCCACCTTTGGTGGGAAGGTAACAGCGTTCTGTGCACCTTTGGCATTTAGTCATGTTGACCACATGAGCACGGAGATGTATTCAGACAGTGTTGGCTCTTTGGCTTTGAAATAGAGATGAGCACTGCCCCCTAGTGCCGGGAACGACTAGCACATATGTATGAGAAGAACCTTTACTTTTACATGTTTATATATTTATTTAGCTTATGGCAATGTTATATTGGCCAGGAAATAATACTGCTAATGCAGAGTAGTAGTTTGCCTGCCTGTTTACTAACTGTTTGTACATGCTCCCATGCTTCCAAGGAGCACCACCAGAGGGTGAATTAGCTTCACTCCAGAAAGAAAGATACATGGCTTTCATGCAGTGTCATCTGAAATTCTCTTCTTCCACCGAAGCTCTCTCACAAATGGGTGTTGCAACCAAGAAGGTTCAATGCCAGCAGGATTCTAGCTCATCTCTCCGCCAAAGTGGTACCTATTTATCTACTTGCATAGAACATGCTTTCAAAGTGCTAGCTGAACAGAAGTTGAGGCAAGTGATAGGAGCACACACCACCATGCAGTCCTAAGGCTTGAACTTCATCATCTTTATCCTTAAGCCACTGAGCCACCATGTCTCTTCACGGAGCATGTTGCAATATCCAAACACGCTCATGGCCAGGGCAGAGAGCCTCCCTGTCCAGGAAAGAGCATAACTGATGCAGAACTTAAAGTTGAGAAAGGACATCCCAGCCATGGCTGCCAGCTGCTCTTCAATCATGAGCTTGAGTCCAGCAGGACTTCCAGATTATGCACTGAGGCTATGTGGGTTAGTGCAACCCCAGGTGTGCGAAGGGATGTAACCACTTTGATGTTTGGACTATCAAAGCATGTTCCCTACTCGTTCAACCTGTAAACTGTCCAATTTTCTAACTTTTCAATGTTTTTTCAATTTTCTTAGCATTAGGCATTCCCATTCTTATGATGGAACTTAAATCCATTGCTTTTTCATGGTAATTATGAACTATAGTCTATGGAATGACATAGCAGTACATCTTTTTCTACCTTATTTTCCATGTGCACAGCTGCTGCCAAAAGTTATATTTTTAGAACAAACTGTCTGCCCTTCAGTTTCTCAAATTCCCTGTAATGGAATTGTCTGAAAGCATAAATCACACCTTAGAATTCAGCTTTTCCTTTCTTATGTTTTATAGGCTAATTGAGTGCTTTAAATATTTATGGTCCTCATTTTTAGACAGTAGCCACCCAACTGTGTATAAAAATGCAGATAACACCAGTGAGTGCCTGAATATAAAAACAGAGATAGAAAGAGAGAAAGGCTCAGATCATCAGTAGCAGTAAGTTTTATAGGAAGAAAGATGTAAGAGAAATGATCAGACGTGAGGAAGAGGAGGCCACCCAGAAATTGCAGTCTCAGGGTTTTCATCTCAGTAGTAGCACTAATCAACAGAGTGCTACAGAGCTTTGAAGAACTGTTTTGCAACCCTTCCTTGAGGCTGCTTCATTAAAGATTAGGGAGTCCTTTGTTTTTTAAAAGGAAAGTGGTCAGTTACATTGTTTCACTGCTCCCTTGAGTTCTTCCAAGTTTTCTCCATGACTCTGAACATCTTCCAGCACTTGCAAGATCTAAAAAAAGGTTATGCTCAGATGTTATACATATCAGAGTTCAATTCTGATGTTGGAGACAAATGGAAGCATCAAACGAGACTTTGGTGCAAGTATATCATGTTTTGGAGTCTGCAGGTGTTGGAAAAGATTGGATGGGACAGAAAGTGAGAATAACAAAGAATTTTAAGCATGTATCTCTTATTTTTCTGCAGTGATTGTATTGGTGACTGAAAAGTGTTGCAGAGATCCCTTACAACTCAAACATGTTTCTTTGAAATAAATTGCATGATTTATTAAATAGGTCGCACATGTGAGCATACAGCAATCCAGCCCTGATAGAAGCCATTGCACACCAATCCTGATTTAAACCATTAGGAAAGAAGAAAAAAATTTAAATCCCTTCCAGCAATGTTCACCCATACAAATATGGGAGTTTTAAAAGGACAGAAAATATTGTTGAAGCCAAAATACTGAAATACTGCCAAGTATCTCTATTATTTTGCTCAAGATAACCTCCTTTGAGGATGCTTTCATTCCTTCTTATATCACGTGTATCATGTTTTCCTGAAAATAACACAGGGTCTTATTTTCTTTTGATCCCTGAACTAAGCACTTGGCCTTATTTTTGGGGAGGTCTTATTATTTTTGAGGGGCAGGAGGTAGCAAGCATGGTAACCTCATGGCTGCTGCTGTGTTGCAATATTTTCAGGGAGGGCTTATTTTGGGGGAGGGCTTATTTTAGCAGATGCACTCAAAAGCCCGATTGGGCTTATTATCGGGGAGGGCTTATTTTCAAGGAAATAGGGTAGTTTCAATTTTAGTCCAACTGTCTGTATGCCTCACTTCATGGTTTAAAAAGTTTTACTTCAGTATTAAATTAACAACAATTATTATGTTGTCACCGTAAGCATTACAAGTGGTCCTTGACTTACTACCGCAATTGAGCCCAAAATTTATGTTGCTAAATGAGACAGTTATTAAGTGAATTTCTTCAGTTAAGTTAGTAGCATAGTTGTTAATTGAATCTGACCTCCCCATTGACTTTGCTTGTCAGAAGGTCGCATATGACCCTGCAACTTTGCAACTGTCATAAAAATGAGTCAGTTGTCAAGTGTCTGAATTTTGATCACATGATCATGAGGATGCTGCAATGGTCATAAGTGTGAAAAATGGTCATAAGCCAGGGTGGGATTCTACTGGTTTGACCCGGTTCCGGTGAACCAGTAGCTCCAAATATCAACTGAGAGTGAACCAGTTCGCTCCATCCTTCAGGTGAGCCTACCTGCGATGCCCTGGGCTAAACTCACCTATATTTTCTTGTTTTTTAGGCACAGGCACAGCAGGGCCCATTGCCATGAGTCAGCTGTTTCAGCTGCAGTAGAAGGTACTGTATTTTTCAGACTATAAGACGCATCGGTGTATGAGACGCACCAAGATTTTGAAGAGGTAAGTAATAAAAAAGTTTTTGTCCTCCCCGGCTCCCAGGAGCACTCTGCAGGCTTCAGCAAGGCTGGGGGAAGGCAAAAAGGCCCCATTTTTATGAAAAATTAGTGGAAAACCGGTGCTTTTTTTTGCAAAAACAGTGGCATTTTTGCTTTCCCTCAACCCTGCTGAAGCCTACAGAGTGCTGCTGAGGCCTGGTGGAAGGCAAAAATGCCTCTGTTTTTCACAAAAATGGGATGCGGGGATGGGCTTCAGGAGGCCAAAAATGGCTGTATTCAGTGTATAAGACACACCAACATTTCCATGCTCTTTTTGGGGGGGAGAGAAAGGGTGCATCTCAGGGGTGGGTTCCTGCCAGTTCTAACTTCTTCTTTAGAAGAGGTTCCACAAATCTACTGTGCCGTTTAGAACCAGTTCCAGCTCCCTCCCCCCGCCCATCCACACATCATCAGCGAAAGGAGGAATTTGGGGAGTTGAAGTCCACAAGTCTTAAAGCTGTCAAGTTTGAACACCCCTGGTTTTTTTTTAAAGGGTTAGGGGTGCAAGGGTCTTGTAACTTGACAGCTTTAAGACTTGCGTGCTTCAAATGCCAGGGTTTCTGAGCCAACATTTTGGTTGCTAAGCAAGAGCGTTGTTAAGTGAGTTTCACCACATTTTACAAGTTGCCCATTCCCACCCAGTCACATGGCCGGCAAGCCACTCCCACAAAGCAGGCCACATCTACAGAAGAGGTTCTAAAAAAATTTGAAACCCACCACTGGTGCATCTTCTACCCTGAAAAATATGGTAATTTTTTTAAACCCTTTTTTAACTTACTGTATACAAAGCGCATGCTCAGTGAACCAGTTGTTAGACTGGTTCACACCACTGGTCATAAGTCACTTTTTCAGTGCCATTTTAACTTTGGTCACTAAACAAACTGTTGTAAGTTGTGGACTACATGTAACTAGTGCTACAAAGCCAAGCTACATAGTTACCATCATAACTTTAATCACTACTGTAAAATGAGCGTCAGGAGGAAGAGAGGTGGTAAAAAAAAGAAGACAAAACTATGTATGAAAACATCGAGTAACAAAGAGATAAACCTCTTTTATTGCAGGATATCATATAAGACAAATGCGTATGTTCAAATATAATTTCTAACTTCAATTATCCACACTCCAAGCTTCAAAATTCCCAGCCAGAGTGGTTAAAGATTGCTAGGAATTTGGAAAGTTGTGACCAAATATATTTGAAGGAACGAAGAGGGAGAAAAGGGGTTAGGCTTTTCTTATCTTCTGAAGTTTATTGTTAAAAGATCTAGCACTTGTATTGTGGAAAAATACAAATCTCAGATAAATGTTTTACTAACTATGATATAAACTCCTATAAACGTCTAAATAAACACACAAAAATATTTTAAACTTGTCAACATTAATACTGATTTATAGATATTCTCACTAACGATAATCAAACAACAGTAGTCACGTATTTCTCTATACTAATTTTTACACTAGAAATTCTATAAACATACATAGTATAATATATATGAAGCCTAAAAACAATAGCGTACATTGATTGATGATTACCTCTTTTTTCTCCTTCTTTCCACCTACCCCCGCATAATAAACTTCTCCAGAAGTTGGATTTTTGCACAACAGCTTCAGTGCTATAGAAAAAGAATTAATGTACACAAATGATCCATTGAAACAAAAATAAAGTAATGACCATACATGCTCATTAAACCTCATGAAATTACTGTGATATACCCAGATATCACAATATGAAGGGCCTTACAGAAAAGTTGTTATGTGGTTTCATATATGCATGCAGACCTCTATTGATAATTAATGGAGTTGACTCATGTATCTGTTTAAGAATGGCAAAAAAAAAAATCCAGATGGATTGATTAGGGGTCAGGTTAATGAAGTTAATCCTTTAAATGTGCCTACACATTTAAAGGCTGTATATCACTGGTGTCAAACTCATGGTGTCACATTATCATCATGTTTTGTGATGTTTCTCCCATTTGCAGAGCTGGTGTAGGCATGGCCTGTGTGTGACACATCTGGACCCCAAGCTGCCAGTTTGACACCTCTGGTCTACAGGCATTTTATACTGCAACCAGAAGCAATTGTGCCTCTGCTTAAGTTTTACTAATGACAACATTTAATAGTTAGTTGTCTATAGAGAATCATGATTATAATCACTACTGGCAATCATACTTACTATTTTTATTTTATCACGAACTATATCTACACGAAACCTATATGTTACATTTACCCATCTACTGCCTATTAATGCCAGATGTAGACAGGATATCTCTTAATATAATTGCTTAAATGCTGAGATTTAATTCAATGTAATAATCATTTAAAGATTGTTTTCTTTTAAAATATCTAAAGCTCGCCCCGCCAAAAAAAAGAATACTTCACCTAAGTGGTATATTGTTTACTTATAATGTTATGTTGTGCATTCTAGAAAAAGAGTAGAGTTACATTTGAAAGATAAAAAAAAAGTTCCTGGGAATTTAATACTTGTGAAAAAGGAAACCATGTTTAAAGTATATTAGGAAAAAAACAAATAAAAAGATGGTACTGTATATTTGTTTTTAGACAGAGAAATCTCCTTGTATTCACAGAAAAATATACCTTCACCATTATTTCGTGTTGTAATTCCAGATACACAGCATCTGTTATCACTTTTGAAGGGGCCTCAGATAAATAGATTTAGAACACTGAACTATGGAAGGGGAAGATGATATATTCATTGATGCAAATTTTAAATATAAAAGTGAAGAGATGATACAAATTTTAGAAAATCAATAATATTTTCCCTTTTATTTTCATAAGGGAATGTTTCACACTTCCTCTATCATGGTTGAGTTAGCTTCCCTTTAATTCATGCTTCAAGCAGAAATTCTGTCAACAAAACCTGTGACTTATTGATTCACCTACTGATGCATTTCTCTAAATGCACTTAAATTGTCTACTGGAAAAACAGATCTAAATTTGTAATTTTTTTCCAGCTGCCCTTGAGAGTTTACAGGGTTTTTCATATGTTCAACATACTTGGTCCAATTAAAACCATTTTTTTAAGTTTTATCTCAGCATATTGGAATCATAGTATCACATAGCATACTTACCTAGGCAATATCCGTCTTTAAATGACAGAAAACTGGGTGGCTCACTGGCTAAGCCACACTGAGCTTGTCGATCAGAAAGGTCAGCAGTTTGGCGGTTTGAATCCCTAGTCCAGGTCTCCTGTTTGAGCAGGGGGTTGGACTAGATGACCTCCAAGGTCCCTCCCAACGCTGTTACTGGATGAATGAATTTTTTCTATCATTTACGTGCTTATTTTATATGTGCACTTTAAGGACTGCATGCATTAAAGTCCATTTCATGTATTTTTTTTCTTACTGGTGTGGAGAAATTCTCTAAGTAGGACAGTAGTACATTAATGGATGGAAATTAATAAAGGAGAGAAGCAACCTAGAACTAAGGAGAAATTTCCTAACAGTGAATACAATTAACCAGTGGAACGGCTTGCCTTCAGAAGTTGTGAGTGCTCCATCATTGGAGGCTTTTAAGAAGAAAACTAGACAGCCACTTGTCTGAAATGGTTTAGGGACTACTGCTTGAGCTAGAAGACCTGCAGGAACTAGAAGAGACTCCCATGGTCCCTTCCAACACTGTTATTCTATTATATACATTGTCTACATTAATTTATACTAGATTTCAACAATTTTAGCAACCCTCGGATATATGTACTTCAACAATCAGAATTCTCAGCTCCAGACATCTTGGTTGAGAAATTCTTTGAAATGCCAAGGTTGGGGAACACTAATTTAGATTCCAGAAGGTAAAGAATATCAATTCTTCTCAAATCTATTCTTACCCCAATATAATTTCAAGAAGGCTCATACATGTTTTAATTCAAGTTCAGTGTATTAATGGCAATGTACTGTCATGTATCAGGTGTTTTTCAAGTCCAGCACCAATAATCTTGGTTAATAAAGTCAATGGCGAGGATAATGAGAACAGAGATATAGCAACATTGGAAAGACAGTGGTTCCCACATTTTATATAAATTCTGTGTACATTCTGTGCTGGAAATAATCATAGTGTGTGTACCAGTGGTGGGTTTCAAATTTTTTTAGAACCTCTTCTGTAGGTGTGGCCTGCTTTGTGGGGGTGGCTTGCTGTCCATGTGACTGGGTGGGAGTGGCTTGCCAGCCATGTGATTGAGTGGGAGTGGCTTGGCAGTCATGTGACTGGAAGGGTGTGGCCAAATTATAAAATGTGAAGCTCACTTAACAATGCTCTTGCTTAGCAACCAAAATGTTGGCTCAGGAACTCTGGCATTTGAAGCACGCAAGTCTTTAAGCTGTCAAGTTACAAGACCCTTGAACTCCTAAGTCTTTAGAAAAAAAAAAACCAGGGATGTTCAAACTTGACAGCTTTAAGACTTTAAGGTTTAGATAGAACTCTTAGAGGTGGGCAGGGCAATTGGTGGAGCCAGCCAATCTGTGAGCGGCGGGCGGGGCAAGCGTGGTGCAGACGGGTGGGGGTAGGGAGCTAAACAGCACAGAAGATTTGTGGAACCTCTTCTATAGAAGAGGCTAGAACTGGCAGGAACCCACCCCTGGTGTACACATATGTTGCTTATTAGCACCTGCCAGTTTGTGAAGGACTAACCAGGGTTGTCCCTGGTTCTAGGTGGCTCTTTATCTTGGGTCTAGGTGGCTCTTTATCTTTCCTGTCCTTGTGCTGGTTAGGAAAGCATATTTTCATTTAATTGTGTTAGTCTACTGGATGTGGCAAAATCTGCCACTTTTGTTGTTGATGAGGGTATACGGTTTGTGATTGTCCTAGTTCACAGTTAAAAAGACAACAAAGTTTAGGGCAAAAAGAAAGAGGAAGAGGAAATCATTTTAGCTTCAAGAGTTAATATAAATTGCCCAGGGATTGTAAAGGCTTTCACTTTTCAGGTACTACAAACTCTACATAAGCCTAGGGATAAGTAATGATTCATAGGAGATATCTTGGGAACCGTTAGAGATTTCTACAACAACATACTGGGATTTGAGGATCCTTCCTTTTTAGCATGTAATTGCTGCAAAACCCTGAGGGCACAACCTCATGATGGATCATCTCTTCAACCTATAATAGAAGTATCAGCTGAAATATATATCAGATATATAGATATATATTTGGGATTTGCCACAGTCTCGGATGATTGTTTTATTTTTTTTCCCTTTTTCCTTCCCCAGAATACAGGATATTATTCATTATCATGTCAGTGTCTTTCTATGTAACTTAGAATGAAAAGAATCCTATGGAATTATGAAATCATGGTCAGAATAATCCTCAGAAGGATGGGCTTCACATTTGTTATCTTTAAAGATTTTCTGCTTGTGCGTGTTTTAATGAAAATTACTTAAAAGTAATATTTTGGAGCACCAGGATACCTACAGTTTGAACATTCTTGCATCTTAAGTGGTTCAGACCATATGAAATCTTCAAAAGTCTAGGAATAAACAGCTTCTATGGCTTCTTCAAAAGAATTCTAATCAAGCACTAATAAATTACCTCTTCAATGAAAAGTTAAAGTCAAACTAATTGCCCCAATAAGGGGTTTCAGGTTAGTCTGTTCAGTTGTCTGGAGAGTGGAGGAGCTTTAAAATAGATAGAATGACAAGGTGAGCATGTCTGCTTTGTTTCCACTGTTGTCTACTCTCACCCCCACTGCAATTTTATTTTATTTATGGTTGTCTGTAGGTGCAGACCCCATCCCTTCTGTTTTGGATCTTTCTGCACTGACTGGCAAAGTCTGGAAGAGTTTGATTCATGTTCATCTTACAGCAACAGAACTGCTTTTTGCTGTATGGGGATTGCTGATTTTAGGAACAGCACAATTTTTCTTCTCAACTTTGGAACTGAGAATAGTTTTATTGTTTATCTGAATTGTTTGCAATACTGGATTATCTATATCTTGTCCAGAAACTGAAATGTTTTGCTCAGCTATAGCTAGTGAAGTTTGTTTCTAAATAACAGGTTGCTCATCTGTCACGATTGCTTATGATCTTTAATCTAACCAATGTGGAGTTCTATATTTTGATTTCAATAGTTGGCAGCAACTAACAATCCAGTTGGGCTTCTCTACTCAGTATTTACAGTAATTTGCCATCGCAAAGGGAGTGATGGGATTCCAGTATTTCAGATTATGCTCTCTGAATAGAAATTGGCTCTTTGGTGCAGGCCCAGGCAACATTGTACTAGTGGGGGGTTGCGGGCAGTATGCCCCAGTATGGGTGTACCAGTGGGAGGAGCAGGCACCATTCCGGTATGATGCTTCGAAGGGCCCACCCACCCGCCTGCGTTTCTGAGCTGTATTTGACCCAACCGTCCATTTGTGCATGCACACGCAGCATTCAGCGCTTGCATAATGCTCTAACGAGCAGCTGGAGCATCACGAATGGGGGTGCACATGTGTGCGCAGTGTGCGTGCACATGGTGGGCACCTGGCCCCATTGCAGCATACCAGTTACAACGGGATCAGGAACCAACCACTGCATTGTACAATCACACAGAGTGGCCCAATAAGTTCTATCCCACCCTGCTAAACTTTCCTGAAATTATGGAATAATTTTCCTGTAGGATTTCATGAGATTATTCATTTAGGATATAGAGACCAGAAATACTTCTTAAGTGTCCAGGTTTACTGGCCCATTACCAATTCTTATCTAATGTACAGAAGAGGATAAAAGGTAAGGACTCTTGAAGGATATCAACTGTTAAATGTTTGCTAAAAAGCCAGGGAGTAGATAAAGTTGAGCATTTGGGGGGAAAACATTGGTAATCTGGAACCTTGAACAGAAGCATTGTGTGCTACAAGTATTACTCAAAATGCATGAGCAGCTCAATGAAAATCACACCCTGCTTTTGGGGAAAATTAATTGTATGCATTGAAAGTTGCCTAGATGTTAAGACAAGTTGGATCAGTGTTTATGCAAGAGAACTATCTGTCATGTACATATAAGGAAATGAAATTTATCTAGAGAAAGAGGTAACAGTTGAAGATCATAATTGTTATAGAAGTGCAGGACCTTGGGTTGTGTAGGAAGTTAAAACCCACCCCTCTCCTAGAAAAATGAAATATCCTAGGAAATATTGTAAAGGCAGAATATTATACTTCCCTGGATGTGAAAAGGAAGAAACATGTTTTCATTCCTGCAGCTTCCTGCCTCCCCCCCCTTTTTGTCAATGGGCCATTAAGATGCCAAGCCAGTCTATTCACATAACAAAGACCCCACCCATCAACTCCAGGGTGATGGAATCAAGGCATGCTAGTATAAGCCCTTACCCAACTGACCACATGGCATCTGAGAATTTAACCAAACCTGGACTCAGCCTAGAGAGTTGCCCCTGCATGGCCCCATGTGAGTCTGACAACCAATCATAATGCATTTCTTACACAGGAACAGGAAACAGATAGGTAGGGCCGAACAGATAATAAAAAACCCTGCAAGCCCCTCCCCTGGCCCTTTTTCTTCACCCAACACCTGGAAGCATGTGATCACCCTTTTCTTCTGGACCTCAAGCCATGTGGTCCTGTCCACCGTTAAACCATCTTTCTAAGCAGCCTCCATGTTTCCAGTATCTTTTTCCCCACTTGGAACTGAACACAGAAGGATATTTCTTCCAACAGTTGGAAAGCATAAAACTGCATTGGAGTATTCAAAATTCAGCTGCGTAATCTCTAGAAAAGATACAGCTGCTTTAAAGAGTTACAATTGATCCAAAACACTTTCAATTTTGCTTAAGAATATTTATTTGGAAGTAAGGCTTATTAAATGGGACTTACCTTCAAGGAAGTGTACATGGAATTGTGATCTAGTAGTTAATAATTACCGTATGCTTCTTTTGGAATTAAGTATTTTATTGATTCATGTGAATCTGCTCACATGATTGTTGTTAAGTTATACTATGCAGAGAATATGGAACTTAAAGACCTACTGTTCAATTTTCAAAATAATTTCTTGAACAAAGCTGTTTCTACACAGTTACCACCTCCAATACTTATGTCTTTACTTCCATTCTAACAATTGTGAGGATTTCTCCTACCCTGATAAATGCATCCTCCAGATGACCGATAGTGGTATATGGAAATTGATAGCCGTATACTACCTGTTCTGCAGACTGTCAGCATTTCCTTGCCTCACCACATTTATTTTTGTAACAGGGAAAAAAAATAATCTGCCAACACAAAAACTGACATCAGATGTAGACATATTGTGGCTGTGTGGATGTTTCATGGCTGAAGGGAGGGAAATGAGTCATGTAAGCAGGGCAAGGACTGCTGATAAAGACTTGGAATATTCTGTCCCAGGATGCTGATTTGCTTCTGACCTTCAAATCCTTTATTTTCAGGATTTGAACCAATAACTGTGTTGCTATTTTGTTTTATGAGGGTTACAGTTAATGGATTTTAGTGGGTGTACCCAATCTGGTAGTGTGGTATAAAAATACTGTTAGATGCAGGCATACATACATATGCCATGTTAGAGACAGCTTTGATATTTGTCAAATTTATTCCGGATTGATTTTAGCACATCTAGCTTGTGAAATATGTAGGAAAGTCATCTGTGTCTTAACTCCTGAAATAGACTCCCTGCTCTGTCCACCTAATAAATCAACTCTCCATTATTAGCTGTTGATAATGACACCTATAAGGAAAGTGTGGGACACTAACTCATTTCTCTCTCCCCAAATTAGCTGGCGGCAACAGCAGCGGCAGCGGGTGGGCGGAGGAGGGGGGGGACTATTTTTGTTTCTTTTTTAAAAGCATACATTGAAGTCTGAAAGAGAGCTATGATTTAAATAGCTCCCTGTCTCCAGTTTGACAGACTACAATTAGTCTATTGTAAAAGTAATGATATGTTTCATTTATTTTCATGTGTTATTTTAATAGAACATTTGGAGAGGAGGGATTTCACTGAGGAAACTACAGGATTCAGCTGAAAAGCTACTCTGCCATGGCAGCGAGCTGAGAACATTTCAGAAACATCTGTGATGTTTAATGGTGGTAACAATGAAAGTAATGGCTCCCTTTTGTTTCTGAGGTACACACATGCCTGAATTCTGAGCAGCCTCAAGTATTCCCAAGTGATCTGGTAACATCCTTATCCTCCTTTTAATTCTAAATGTCCCCCAGCATAGCAGTAATGCCTACAGTCAATTCCTGGGCACATTTTACAGCTGTTCTGGGAAAATATGCTGAAGACTTTACTCCTTCCTAGATATTTTAAAGAAGAACAACCATGTAGTTTCATTTACGTTCGTAAAGATTCCCTGCCCAATTGCAGCATTTGACCACTGTGTCTTCCAGCTGAAGGCCCTGTTGCACTTTCACCGAGTCTCCTTTAATGATTCCAGTTCCTTAACATAAGAAAGGTGTTTAGGTATGTCCTGATAATCAAAGAAGGTCATCATTCCAGAATCTTCAATCATTTGTGCCTAAATTCCCAGTTTAAACTCAATAGAATGATATAAGATAGGAGGAGAAGGAATCCCACCCCCCTAAATGATTTGCTGTGAATCAGAATATCTTCTTAAGCATTGGCAAAAGTAGAAGGAAGTATGGATTATCAAGGAATAGATAAGAGGGAAAATACTCGTAATCATTGCTGTTAAATAAACATGGCTGCCTTTGGAAATTAATCAGGAGTTGTACACTTAACCCTTCTTGTAATGTCTTTCTTTATCTCTCTTCCTGTCCATTTGCTTCTTCCGCATTTGTTTGTTTGTTTGTTTCCCACCTTTATTATTTTTACAAATAATTCAAGGCAGCAAACATATCCAACACGCCTTCATCCTTCTATTTAGGGTCCTGTTTTTTTTCTTTGTTTACTGCAGTTATCTCTTCCTCCATCTTTGCCTCTTTTCTTCTTGTTTTATTTTTTATGTTTCTGTGGCAGAAGGCAGGGAAATGTGGTTTGTTTTTGTATATGAGAGAAAATGGTTTGTATTTGCTGATGGAAGATCAGATAATTTATAAATGGATATCTTATTTTGCATACACATGGGTATATGGATGAAAGATTAGTTATTAGAGAGTATAGTGAAAATATAGAAATATTTTCTGGCATTCTGCCTTCTCCATTTTCCCCCCTATGGCCTGTGAAATCTTACACAATACACCACTCTATATCAGTGTGTTACATTTATTGAGCATGAAGGTAATTGTCACGATTAGTTGAGATGAGATTTGAGAAGTGTGTGAATGTGTAAAAGTATCTTAAAGGGTTCTGCTTTAACCATTGGTCAGTTGATACCAAAGTATTTAAGACACAGTATGGAAAGCAACACTGTTGCTATTGCAGTAGCAGTATTGTTGCAGCACTATTGGCTATTTCAAATGTACAGTATATGCAAACTGCTGGTTCACAGACCTCTAGATCAGCGTGTCAAACTTATGGCCTGTGGGCCAGATGCATCATGCGCTTTCCATGGGGAAAGTTGTGATATGTCATGTGATGACATGTCATCAAGAGTTTGACACCCCTGCTCTAGATAATGTAATCAAAGCTGTCATCTTCTTTTTTAACCCTTCTTATAGATGCCTCCAACTATGAAAGTATTTTTGAGCCTCTCAGTTTTGGCAATGTAGACACACCACAATTGCTACTCCTTGACGCAAAAAGGCCGCAAAAAGATTTTGTATCCTAAAGGAGACTTCCAGACAAAACTAGAACTCTTTCAATATTGTAAGAAATAATATCTGCATCTGTATTTGAGGAAACAATATGAGATGGTGCACAAGTAGGACGTGTGTAATTTCTTATACAGAAATAATATTTGCTATAGATAGAGCAGTCCCAAGGTACTTCACATTAAAGGATTTTTAACAAAGTTTGGACTTTTATTGGACATTGTAAGGAATCCAATGGCTATTTCAGTTCTAAGTACAACAGCTGAGTGCTTCTCAGATTAATCAAAACTGCTTTACAGTTTTCTCTGGCAAAGGAACAATAAAAGTGTATGCCTTTAATTTTGGTAGTTGTAACTTCAAAATTGAAAAGTCACTCTGGGGTCAGATTTCTCCTATTCTGCACGATAAAAGAAACAATTTGTTGAACAGGGGTGGAGATATGCAGAATTTTCCAGTATTGTTGCATATTAGGAAAACATAATAAATTATCACCCTAATGATGATTTAACTTGCATATCTGTTCCCAGTAGCTTTGAAACAACTGCCATAAAGGGCAAAGTTGTTATATCTCAAACAGTTATAGTGACAGGAATTCTTTAAAATTGCACATTTGACCCAAATATGATAATTTGCTGAGCTTGATCCTTCTACAAAATCTTATAAAGAAAATTGCCTGATCTTCATTTCCAACTGATACTCAGTTTCCTGTTTAAAGACTGGAGTTCTAAAATCACTGAGGTTTCTAAATAAGCCAAAGGATTGAATTTTAAATCAATAATTAAAATAAACTATTCAACTGAAACATATCTAAACCTATATTCTATTTGGCATTCTATTTCACTGTGTAAACTATCTACTTAATTTCTTTACTAATAACCCATGAGAATGGTGAGCCATCTCAACCTAGAGTATTGCTTTCCTTCAACGGTTTTCTCCCGTCATCAAGAAAGTTGCAATTGTTCCTTTATAAAACTTGGAAATACTCCAAACCAAAGTTAGCTTCGAGCCAGTGGGAGATTCTTTTTTTTTTCCAGGTTATGCATGCATCCGATCCTGAAGGTAATTGTTGAATGCTTAATTGTAGCTCCTCTTTTTTACATACACATCACAGGAGTGGAGCAATCCATACATAAGCCAAAGAAAACTATCAATATTTAGTTTTGGTTAACAAGCTCAATGATTTATTACCACAATTGGGACCAGAATAACTATTGCGAAGCAAAGCTGTTGTTTGAAGTGATTCACACCCAATTTTATGACTTTTCTTGCTTAGGTTGTTAAGCAAATCACTGGAGTTGTTAAGTGAATGACACATAGTCATTAAGTCATTTAATTCAACTTTCCCCATTGACTTTGTTGGAAGTCAGCTGAGAAGATTATAAATGGTAATTAGGTGACCTCAGAATGTTGTAAGCTTCATAAATACCTGTCACCAAGCATCTGGATTTTGATCATAGGGATCAGAGGCGGTATTCAGTTGGTTCAGACCAGTTCAGGTAAACCGGTAGATCCTATGATCAGTTGGCCCCGCCTACCCACCCCTGCCCTATCCTGTCCTTTATTTCCTGCTTTCTAGTTCATCTCAATCGTGCAGCACAGCTGATAACCCCTCCCCTTGCTGTTTTATTTACCGTTGCTGACTCGGAAGGTAAGCAGCTGAGCTTCTGAATGCTCAATTTTCAGAGCTGCATATAAGCACTTTACTCATGCACGGACGTAAGGTGACCACTCACTGAACTGGTTGTTAAACTGCAACATCCCACCATTGATAGGGATGCTGCGATAGTTGTTCACGAGAGGACTGGATGTAAATCACTTTTTTCAGTGCAGTTGTAATTTCAGTGAACAAATACTTGTAGATTACTTATAGGGAATTATTAATTTAAAATTCAGAATATATTCCACTGCAGATTCAAAGAATCTGAATGTATGTTAGAATGAGTCAGGATGGATTGTTAAAAGAGACTTCCCCAATTTGGTGCCCTCAGATGTTTTGGATTACAACCCACAATACAGCTAAATACAATCCAGGATGCCTGGGGCTCATGAAAGCCTTAATTCAAAACATTTATATAGTACTAGTTTAGAAATGGCTGGTTTGAGCTCTTTTTGTTAACCATACATACACGTCATACTTTTTTCAGAGACAACAATATTGTGCAGCCACTTTCTTATATTCTTTGGTAAAAAAGACAATTTGTTTAACTGCAGTCTATGCCTGTAAGAATTTAAGGCAGCTTTTAATATTGGCTTCCCTCATTAATTTTAATGCATGTGATTAAAACTATTAGCTGTAATTTCCACTACAAATGTATATGGCTTTGTTATTTATTTATTTATTTATTTATTTATTTATTTATTTATTTATTTATTTATTTAGCTATCCTTAACAAAAATACATAACAATATGCAGACATGAAGATTTTGAAAGGCTTTTGAAAATGTAAACATCTTGGATCTTGATGTGAGAAACCATTAGGAAGAATATGTATTTAGTGAATAATAAGAGGGAAAAAGACATGACCTTGATTAAAATGTTATTACACTAGTAAGAATTATAAGAAAACTGAAATTGTTTCAAATAATCGTGCCTAAATGGAAAAAGAAAATGAGAGACAACAATGAAAATTTGTATTTGTTTCTAAAACGACCATATCAACCACAAAGATGGACAATTTCATCTATTTCCTTGGTGTTTTCACATTTGTCATCTAGTAAGTCTGTCTAATGTTTAAATTAGTTGGGGGGGGGTATATATTTTCTTTTTTAATGCATTAGTGTTTTTATGAAAAAGCCTATTTTGGAGATCTTGTATTTCAGAACTTTTTTCATACAGTATATTTGTGTTACAATATTTAGAAAAAAATAAAAAAACTATTGAAAAGTTATATCAAGTGCAGATTAGATTATTATTCTAGTATTCACTCATTTATTCTTTTATTTACACATGGGCATGTATACACATATCCAAAGCAGTTTTAGTGTGCTTTTAAAACTTTCCCCCATAATTTAAATTATTGCAGAAGCCACATCAGTGAAGGCAGAAATATCATATTAACCTATGAAGAACAGGATTCTAATCCCAAATAATTCCATATTAAATATTAGAGATAAATTATATTACAGATTTTCATTAATGTATGTTTTCTTTTTTTAAAAAAAATACACTTTTTTTTCTACAAATGTCTAATTGGAACTTTAGCATTTCAAAATCCTTTTCGTAAATCAAGTTGTGTCACAATATGCTATGCTATACTATGCTGTGCTGTTCTATCTATCTATCTATCTATCTATCTATCTATCTATCTATCTATCTATCTATCTATCTATCACCTACCTACCTACCTACCTACCTACCTACCTACCTACCTACCTACCTACCTATGTATCTACCTATCTATCATCTCCACCCATCTTTCTACCAACTCTGGCTGCATCCCAAATTTGGCTCCCAAACTGCCAAATTCCACTTTGCCCTTCTTCCTTTATTTTCAGTGCAGCTACTTTCCTTGTCCATATCTTTCTTATATGTCTTTCTTCCACTTCTTCTTCTTTTTTTTTTTTCTTTTTTTTTGCTACTTCTGATAGAAGAGTGGGGTAGGGATGTTTGCGTATGTCTGTAGTGTCCTTCTGTGTGAGAGAGATAAAATAGTTGCTGTATGCCAACACGGGAACAATTAATGTGATAACTAGGATACCATATTTTACAGGTGATTTATACTAATCGGGAGTTATTAATTTGATTACTATGCATTTATCTTTTTTCTGCAGTCCCCATTCTGTTCTTCGCATTGAGTATTGGGAAATAGAAAAGTATGCCACTCAAACATTTATTTGGAGAGAGGAATTTCCAACATGACTTTTTGCTGAAGCAAACTTAGTTGAGATTGATTGCATGGAGAGGCTGAATGTTGCACATGATTTTTGTGCCTGGTTATGTATTTCTTAGCTTTTCTCCTGAGATGTGGGTTTCATATTAAAGTCAAGGTCATCTTCATTTTAGATAAATGCTGTAATTAAAAGCTAAAAGTTAAAAATTATCCCTTTTCCAAATAGAGAAACACTGATTATCTATAAGCAAACTGTCTGTTGGGTTCAGACAGCCATACATTAATTTATCATTTTAAAAATAAAATAAAAGACATTCCATACAACTGAAGACTCCCCTTTTTATTTTCTAAATTTCTATCCAAACTTTTCACCAGGAGCTTAAGAAGCCTTGCCTAGGAATTTTTTTCATTGTATTCCCACAATGGTTCACCGACAAATGCACAATAGACATATGCGTGCCGACAAAACCGTGACGGACAAATGAGCGCCGACAAAATCGCTAATTGTTTTTTGACAATAGCACACCGACAAATGTGCGATGACAAAATCGTGTCATCAACAAACAACAATACATGAAACTAGCCCTAACCCTAACCCTAACCCTAAATTAATTCAAATTATTTAATGACATAATAAATTTTTACGGCTGAATTTTTAAATGGTATGCAGTCACATTGAACTAATTCGCTAATCAAACAGTAACAGTAATTTTTTAGATTTTATTATGCTTGTCATTGCGCTTTTGTTGTCATGATTTTATCGTCGCAAATTTGTCAGCGTGATTTTGATGTCGCGTTTTAATTGGCGCTATTTTGTGGGGTGCATATGTCTATCGCGCAATTGTCGGGTCACGTCCCACAATCACTTGGCAAGGGGAGATTGGCTAAGGGAAAGAAAATAGGTGACCCAGATTTATCCAGGACAGAGTGGATTAGTACCAAGGTCTCCCTGAACCTAACCTCACCATCATGTTATTACATTGAAAGGGAAATCTATTAATGTTGACAGATAACTAGTCCCTCTGAACTACAGATACTCCTCGACTTGCACCAGTTCATTTAGTGACCATTCAAAATTAAAGCACTGAAAAAAGTGACTCATGGCCATTTTTAATATGATGATTGCAGTATCCTCATGGTCACATGATTTATATTTGGATGCTTGACAACTGATTCATATTTATGACAGTTACAGTGTCCTGGGGTCATGTGATCATCTTTTGCGACAAGCAAAGTCAATGGGGAAGTCAGGTTCACTTAACAACCAAGTTACTAATTTAACAAATACAGTGATTCACTTAACAAATATGGCAAGAAAAATCATAAAATGGAGTAAAACTCACAACAAATTTCTCACTTAGCAACATAAATTTTGGACTCAATTGTAGTCATAAATTGAGGACTACCTTTTCTGAAGCCAACTAAAAAATGACTTATAACCAATGCTCTAAAGATATTTCCAGTTTAACCAGAATTTTTAAAGGCATAGCTTTTACTT
The DNA here is from genome assembly GCF_009769535.1 of Thamnophis elegans. NCBI lineage: Eukaryota > Metazoa > Chordata > Lepidosauria > Squamata > Natricidae > Thamnophis > Thamnophis elegans. Next base: position 92,627,814 of record NC_045543.1, read on the forward strand.
TTAAAATCAATTAAATAAAATGACCTATTCACAGCATATATTTCCTCTTTTCTTTAAAAAAAATCTTTTAAGATTTAAGATCTCCCATAAAAAATACTTTAAAAAAAGGAAACATGCCAACAAAAACACACAATCCTTTTGTCCTTGGGACAATTCAAATACAACATTTTAATAAACTCCAAAAGGGGAGATGGATAGCTTTGAAATGCTCATTAAAAATGTTTCCATTTCAACAGTAATGATCTATTGAACATATTAGTTCCATCTGGCAGGTTGAATTTTCAGTTGGCATCTGAAATATCCAGCATGTCATTCTTGGCATTCTCTCTTTCAGTGGAAATTTAACAACTATAATGGAGCTATATCTGTAACAACTAATACGAGAAGCATGAAATAACCGCATTGAGATTTGATTCCTTATTCAACTTCAAAAATTTCAAAACCTTAAGCTTGGATGAAAAGTGAGCATGTGTCAGGCTTTAAAACACTGGTGATAACTGGTTTTGTTCCTACTAGGCAGGATTCATGCTTATCCAAGTTTGAAAGCATTTCAAACAGGTGGATACATCTGAAAATTTTGAGCTGATGTGGTGGACTTTCATAAAAAGAGCTACCAAGGGAACTCACCTTTTCATAAACAGTTACTATTGCAAACATCCACATACCAAAAAGATGATCTTTCCATTCCAACAACTCCCAGCTTCCCTTTGTCTTTTTCTGACAGATAAGCTGACTTTCAAAATAACCCCCAGCTATTCTTTATATTTTTTTATCTAAGGCTGCATATAATGTAAAGCTCAAAGACATTGCTAGAAAAAAGTTGGGGCTGCAAACTGAGGTCTTTCTTTATAACAGGTAACTGTCTTGCTTCTTTTTTAATTGAAATACTCTTTTTTAAAAAAATGGTCAGAATTGCAAGGAACTTGAAAGTGCAAAGAGGCAAGGAGTGTATCCACAGGCAAGTTGGTATCTATAGGCACCCTTATTTCTGTTATAAATTCATTGGCGTCAATGGGATTTTATTAAAGCAAACCCCATTGATTCCACTGGCTTATTTTTAAGCACAATTAAGCAATTATATTTTGTATTGCTTACTACAGCCAATAACTACAAGGAATAACCATTAAATTTAATAACCTATGCAAGAATATTGTGTTCAGTTTCATTTTAGTCCAAAATGAAAATGAATATTGAAAACCTAGACCTTGTACTTGATGGGTCCTGTTTTTCTGCAAAGGAGATTAACTTTTCATCCACTACTGAGTTCATTTCTTAAACTATATACTATGGCAGAATATGGAGACATAATGCTTTGGGATGCCAAAAGAGTTCAATTACACTACGCACAGCATGCACTTTGGCTACATTATTTGTGCAGTTTCTGTAGGGAATTGTGAAAGGTCTTACATTTAACATGCTTGGCCATCTTCCATTTGGCCTTTATTCAAATCCATAGTCTGGCTGCTTACTGGATGCCGAGTGGGAAATTGGTCATTATATTAAGAACTGATGGCAAATTATTCCAGTGCAGTTTATTTTTCAGGCAGTCTGTTTTTAATTTGGAGCCAGTCCAAATTTAAAATTTCTGAGGTTCAACAAGTGAGACTTAAATCTGTGCTTCAGACTAAAAAATGTTTTTTTTTGTTTCCAAAGCAGACTTCTCCCTGCACTGTTTATCTAGCTTTTATGTCATCTGCTGATGCTACAGAAGATCCATGATATCTTCATTACCTTCTATGATGATCTTTTTGTTTCTAACTAGAGGCAGCTAATATTTTATTATTGTTCAATGTTCCCAGAGTACAAACCAGCTTGGAATGAACAAAAGCACTTTCCCACAGCTAAACTATCCCTTTGGATGAAATTATTCAAAGTGTCTTTGCAAAATGATCCTTTCGGACTAGGTTTTGTGCTTTTCATTTCTTAAGCTTTAAATGCCTTCGTGATAGCTGATCTCTCTTTACTTCTAAAATATTTTCTTAATATGAAATTTTTTATTTTTGAATAAACACAAACAGACAAAACACAGAAAAAACCCACAAAACCATTTTACATTACAAATTGCAGAAAGTGTGTCGATTGGTTACAAAAGCTTCTGTGCATCCTTTCCACAATCATCACCTACACATCATATATATATATTGCTGTCATCATACCTCAACATTCATTTGACTGTAATTGTTTTTACATACTTTTATCTAAAATATTCCAAATTTAAAGCAAAACCACATAATGGCATTCAATTAGTTCTTCCCAATATCATCCAATAACATTACATCTTTATAACATGTTCTAAAAAAAAATTGGTTATATTTAATAACAGAGTTTCTAAGCCTCCTTTCGTAGTTAGCATTTGCAATTTATATCAAATTTCCTCTTATCAAGCCAATACATATGTATACATTATTATCATTATCAATCATTTATTTAACTATATCCATTATCACTTCATTTTTTATATAATGCTCTAAATTTACCTAGGTTTGGCTTAATTTTTATAATAAGCTTTCATATATCAACCTGTGTCTTTCCAGTAATAATGCAGTCTTATGTCTCTTGCCATTTATGGCATTAGTATTCTGGTTAATTCCTTAGTAAATTTTATATGGACATCTCTTTGCAACTTGTTGCTTATTGCATATCTTGTATAAGCTCAAAACCCTCCATCTGCTTCTTCAATTAGCTTATCTTTAGTTATCACTAGTTATCACGCTTTCTCTTTCCATTTTCCTCCCATTCCGAAACTGTCCCAAGTTCAACAGCTTCAATGGCTGTGCTTCTGTCACCAGCAAAAAGAGATTCTCCTGGATCAATCAGGGACTTTGCGGTGTTCCTGAGATCAGCAGGACGTACTCTTCCCTATCACCATCTCTTCAGGACAGTTAGGTCCAAAAGGATCATCCAGTGGCAAAAGTATCGACTGCAATCCTGGAGCTCCAAGATCGCACGTCATGTCGTCACAACATCAGCATCCTCTCTCTAAAAAATTTTTTAAAACAACATTTCCTATCAAATTGCATATTTAGAAAAATGGTACTAAAGAGAATAGAAATGTGTTGGTCTAACATCAATTAGCACACAACTTGTGTACAGTAGATAAGAGTCCAAAGGAAGAGTATTTTTAATTTTAGGGTAAAATTTATATTCTAAATTCTTCACATTTCAAGCCAGCAACTATAATTTGCTTCCCTCATTTTATCATTTCAAAAATTTAGTAAAGTAGATAGGAGCATGGGGGCACACACAGTTAGGACAGTGGGTTGGAAGTTAGCAAGCCCATGTTTGAGACCTGAGTATTGTCATGGTTTGGGCTGAACTCTTGTCCTTTTGGTCCAATTCCTGCTGGGGTCATGAAAGGAGCTCCCAGCAGGGTGTCCACCAGGCAATGATGATGTTACCCGCTAATCATTTCCACTCTGAAATACCTCAGTGCGTCTGATATGAGTTCAAAAAATCCAAAAGTGAGGTAGATGAGGTTGACAAGGAATTGCTCACAAAACTCAACCAAAAAGTTCATACGGTGAACAGGGATTTGAATGTTCAGTCTGTCCAGTCATAGACCAAATCTTTAACCCCATTAAATTGCATCTCATCCACTGAAATTTCACTCAGTATATCTTTTTTTCTTCTCTTGAAACTTTTATGGCTACTTCCCTATTGTTCTGAGATTACGTTTTCTTGTTTTTTCCAGCCTGTCAAAACAGAGCTTGGGTTGGAATAAGGCACAGCAGAGGGAGGGAAAAACACCTTCCAGTATAAATACAGCTAAGCATAAAATGATATTCTATACTAAAGGGGACATTCTTCATGCAGAAGACAATCTGGGAATCCAACACTTTCTTTTTTGGTGTCATATTTGATTTCATACTGGTTATTAGATTCAGGAAGGCTACCCACAAAGATAAATATGTCAACATGACACTGAAATCTTACCCATGTTATATGAAGCACATTGTTATATATGGGCTTTTTATTTGCTTACATGTAGTGATCTTTTTTCTTACTTTTATCTTCTTTACATCTTTTATGTTTTAATTAAGTTTCTCAAGGTGTTAATGCAATTGTTGATTATTTTCACACAACGGATATCTCTGGGATTGTGCTTAACATGAAGGGCATTGAGAAGTAAATTCTTGCATTTGACCTTGCAATATAATTACATTTGTATAACTAGGATTAATGAGCCAATTATTTTTGACAAGATAGCTGGCGCAGAACACTGTTTGCTTTTCTTTGCTAGTTTGTATTTTTAACAAACGAGAAGCATCCCTAGTGTTAATTCTGAATTAGATTGGCTTTTACACCTACAGTATGTTCTCAAGAAATTAGCAATGATTGTGATCTCACTTCAGTCTTCATACACAGCAAAGAATGTCATTATTTTTATTGTATTTTGTTGTGAGATGACTATTTGTAGGCATATTTATTGTACACCCCACTATTTTGCATATGGGTGAACAGCAGTTTATACATTAACTGAATAAATAATACAATTTAGAAAAAGCTGTTTGTAAAGGACTTTCTTACAGAAAAGTAATATGAAATGTCTTAGAATGTTAGCACCATCCTTCAGAGCAAGGCAGTTCTGCCCATGTCTGCAATAGCTGAAGTTGCCCACTTAGTTGCCTGGCTCTCCAATACAATAGCTGGAATTTTCATTATTGTGGCAAGGTGTGAAATGCAGGCAAGAAGAGCATACACTGAATGGCACAACCAAGCAGCTGGCTTTATGTACAGGAACATTGCACAGTTTGTGGGCCAGGCCCTCCCTAGCCCAGATAGAAGATCCCACAGAAAGTGAGTTACATAAATGGCAGAAACTATGGGATAGAAACTTCAAATTAATGATGCCAAGTGCATATAAAGAAAATCTTTATAAAGTGTTGTATAGATGGCACCCCAAGGTTAGCAACGATGTCTAAGTATATGTCTGCAAAATGTTGGAAATGCGATCAGACACCTGGTTCATACCCTCATATGTGGTGGACATGCCCCAAAGCAAAAAAAATATTTAACAGAAATACATACATGGTTGGAAAAAATGGTAAAGCAACATATTGATTTGAAATGAGAAATATTTTTGCTTGGCATTTTACCAGATAAATACAATAAGGAGATTGCATATTTGATTTTTCATGTACCGACTGCAGCTAGAATCATATATGCACAACAATGGAAAAGTGAAGAGATCCCTACAGATGAAAATGTGATTAAAAAATACTAGAATATGCAGAAATAGACAAGAAAACACTTACAATTAAGGAAAAAACTGAATATTTTTGACTTGGGATTTATTTTATCTATGGTTACTTGATAAAAACAGAAGATCACAGAGAAAGTTATTGAGAATAAGAGGATTAAGATCCTCTTCAAGATCCAGATGGACAGGGATGTACTGGTCAAGCAACCAGATATTGTGATAGTAGATAACAATCAGGAGATAGTGGTGGTGTAGCAATGTCAAGTGACAACAACTTCAGGAAGAAGGAGTATGAGAAGCTATAGATGTGTCAGGCCCTGAATGGCAGCTAATGAAAAGTAAAGGCCAAAGTAGCCCCAGTGATGGTAGGGATGTTCATGTCTTTGCGAGTGGCTTCAACAGATCTCAGGAACAACACCTGATCACTCTGTCAAGAGGAGTGTAGTGATAAGAACAGCTAAGATACTGCACAGTATCTTCAAACTTGCAGGCCTCTGACAGACAACACAAGACATACTTTATGCTACCCATATGGTTTAAAGGAATTTTTATATGTGAACATGCCTAATACCCCTTCCTTCTATTTTCCCCACAATAATCCTGTGTGGTGAGTTGGGCTGAGAAAGAAACCTGCCAAAATCACCACACCTCTGCACAAGACAAATCTAGAACTCAGTCTCCTGGTTTCTAAGCCAGCACCTAAAACGCTACACAAAACTGGGTCTATACTAAATTGAATTTATAAACAGTGAAACAGCAAAAAATAAATAAAAAGAGATAAATCAGAAACCAAGGAAATCAAAACATTAACTAATTCCTAGCTAACTATTACGAATAATCATAATATGTTTTGCTTCTTTAATTTTTTTTTGAAACATTTTACCAAGATCTAGAATCAGTCATTCTTTAAATATCTAAGGAAACTATCCTCAACCAATTTTTGCTCTCCATATTGATGGAACTGACTTTAGCAGGATGGCTATGAATTCTGGGAGTTATAGGCATAGAAAAATTCAGAATCAAAAGGATACCACAGACACATTCCTTGAAATACAAGAACATTTCCTGAAACTATATATATGTGCATAGTAAGGAATTTTGTGTTTTTTTTACCTCAAGGGCAAACCATTACTATTAAAGAAAGCAAAAATATTTCTAAGTATGCTAGCAAATTATTAACAGTTGCATTGAACTATCTATATATTCACAAACAGAATAATCAGTTCAAAGCTCATGAGATATTTTCAACCCACACTTTTATGTTTATTGGTTTCAGATAAAAATCAAAGCTAATGTGGAAATAATATTAAAATCCAATCATCATATCTAATGAGCAGTGAGTTACAATACACTTCTTGTTAATTGTGAAGTCATGTCTGACCCATCATGACTCCATGGACAATGTTCCTCTAGGCCTTCCTGTTCTCTACCATCCTTTGGACTCCATTTAAGTTCACACCTACTACTTCGGTGACTCCGTCCAGCTACCTTACTCTCTATCATCATCTTCTTCTTCTTCTTCTTCTTCTTCTTCTTCTTCTTCTTCTTCTTCTTCTTCTTCTTCTTCTTCTTCTTCTTCTTCTTCTTCTTCTCCTTCTCCTTCTCCTTCTCCTTCTCCTTCTCCTTCTCCTTCTCCTTCTCCTTCTTCTTCTTCTTCTTCTTCTTCTTCTTCTTTTGCCTTCAATCTTTCCCAGCATTAGGCTCTTCTCTAGTGAGTGCTTCTCATTAAATGGCCAAAGTATTTAAGTTTCATCTTCAGGATTTGGCCTTCTAAAGAGCAGTCAGGCATTGGTTTCCATTAAAGAGCAATGGTTTCAAAAATAATTAAATGCTATTGTTGTGGAGTTTTTTTAATTTAATAAAAAAAAGAATCTTATGTTTTGGTGTAGTGAAATCCCCAGAAAAGACTGTTTAGAAAAATCATATGGCATTTTATGTGCATATCTCTGCAATGTACATTCTACTAAGAAAGTTGCTCACCTAAATAGTTAACTTGAATACATTTATCTGCTGAACTTTGCAAGATGAATATATGGGTTAATTTACACTAAGGAAATAACAAGGTTCATGTCAAGCAAATAGAACACAATGTGCAGAGGAGTTAAAATTACTCATGCAGATTACAGAACAAACAACCTTTCATAGATGTGAAAAATCTTCTGGTTGTCATTTGAAGGCAAGCACCATCTAGTCCAGACTTTGATCATGTGTAATGGAATCCTTTTGACTAGCTGTCACCCCTAAAATTGAAATGCCACAGTGAGAAAGCACACCAGTAGCTGTACTAAAGAAAGATTAATTGTTTGCTCTAACTAATGAAAACATTGTCATCCGTGTAAATCAAATCAATCAGAGATCATTATCAGCTGAATTTTCTTTAGAAATCAAAATGCCTTTATCCATTTTATGCGAAAACACCAGCATGCAAATTACGGTACCTCCTTTCTCTTGTGATGTGTGTTCTCACCTCCCAGCCTCTTTTCTCTAGCACTTTTAATAATCCTGAAACGATTAGATAAACAGACTCACCTCCTTTTTATGAGATACACAAAATGGAAAAAAAATAGCTCAAAGAAAAATGCACTATATTCACAAATGCTAAGTTATTCAGATATTTAAATTAATTACACCATTACAGAATAATTGCATATTTTTACCCTAACCCAAGTCAATGCAGGAGTGGGGGGAATAAAGAAACAGAGCTGACTTTTCATAAATTTTCACCTTTCCCTTATCAGCTTAATCAGCTTCAAAGACTTGATTCCTGTCCAACCTAGTTTAAACCATTAATTTTTAGCCATTTGTGAGCATTTATTTTAGAATAAAAGATTTTTCTGAAAAGTAAGTAATAGAAAAGTAATTGATGTCAGAATGAGCAGGGTTCTATAACCCACGGGCTCTGCTTCAGGGGGCACCAGTTGTGTGTGTGTGAGATAGAGAGAGATACAGTATCAACAACAGAATCACACCAATTTAATTAATTCACACTCAGCCACTAAGACTGCTGGTGAAATCTATATAGGTACTTATCAGGCCTTTGGATAATTGTAATTATAGAATATATTTGGTGCCTTAATAGCCTCCTCCCCTTTTAATTTTTGTATTTTGTTTTTTATTATTTTTTATTCTATTTTATTATTTTTATCTGGTCATTTTGAAGCATTGTATTTAGTATAGTATTTAGTGTTCTTTCCTATCTTCATTATATACCACCCAGAGTCATTCTGGGTGGTCCATGAGTGAGTGTGATGAGCAGTATCTATATTTGACAAGCAAACAATAACATGTTGTTTTAATTAAATATTAAATAGACAAATGAATAAATCATTAAAAATAACATTTTTGGGTGAACATTAAGTGAAATTTTGCATGATATCTTGAATGCCAGCACTGACCACAAGTGTTAGTAGATAAGAGGATTCCATATTTTATTCAGGCAACTGTTAGTTACTTACTGGTGACACCCCCTGTGGTGGGTTGCAAATCCCGTTCTAACCAGTACAGTTGGAACGGGGCCGGCAGTGTCTTCATTGACACGCACAGTGCATGCGCACACACGTGCAGCACACGCATGCATTCACGTGTCTCCGTGATGCTCCACAATGCTCCAACTGCTCCGCAGAGCATTGAGCAGGCGCTGTATGAGCCATGTTCCTGCACGGAAGCGCAAAAGCCTTTAAACTCTGATAAGGAGCTCGGGCGGGCAGGTGGGCCTTCCGGAGCACTGTACCGAAATGGTATCTGGTGTTCCAGGCTGGCTCCGGTACACGTGTACCGGGTCATACCACCTGCAACAATAGCAGTTAGCAATAGCAGTTAGACTTATATACCGCTTCATAGGGCTTTCAGCCCTCTCTAAGCGGTTTACAGAGTCAGCATATTGCCCCCAACAACAATCCGGGTCCTCATTTTACCCACCTCGGAAGGATGGAAGGCTGAGTCAACCCTGAGCTGGTGAGATTTGAACAGCCGAACTGCAGAACTGCAGTCAGCTGAAGTAGCCTGCAGTGCTGCATTTAACCACTGCACCACCTCGGCTCTTACACCACTGGACACCCCCCACATATTTTTCAGGAAAGCTGGGATTAGATACAATCCATTTTTATTCATACTGAATAAAAATATGATGCTGAAATTTCTCTAAGTACCCATGTGAGAACTGTCTCCCAAATCCCATTACTTTCACAGCAATGTCTATAATGTTATAATAAATCTGATCATCGGAAATAAACATGTAGAAAAATTAGAGTGTCATCCCCTTTTTTTCAAAGGAAACAGAAATGCAAGATGGCTTCTTTAATATCACTTTAATTAGGAGATAACGGCTTATTAAGAATTCTTAGAATTAAGTAACGAATTAATGATTTAATGCTGTCCTTCTATGCCTCTTCGACTGTTATAAGGAATCTTTCACCGTGATTTGAATCATTTGTACAATCCATCATCCTAAATCCTTTTATTATTGCAGCTATTCCCGCAATATAATACTGTTCTATTCATAGTATTCCTTATGAGTACAGCCTGTAGAATAATCTGGAACTTTGCCTTAGAAATATGTAAATGAACTTTTAACTATATTAGGGGAAATTCTAGAATAAATTAACTGAATATATTTCCCAGTGAAATCTACAGGGCAATTTACAACTAGTTTATCCCATTGATTTCAGAGGAATTTAAATGTGATCAATTTGATGTGGAAACAAATCTTACAACTGCAGCACTGGCACTCAAGCTCAGGATAGATATAAATATTTGTGCAATCAGCACAATTATCAGGTACCATACTTGCTACCTTAAATGTCCATTCATTGACGCCAGTAAAGAGAAACCACCCTTGCAAGACACCCTGTAGAACTTCTGCCCTTCTATTTATTTAAACAATACTGTTTCCAGAACAAACAATCAACACATGTCTATGCTGTGTACATGCACAGCCTAACAATACCTAACATCACAATCTGCTAGCTGTGCATCATTAAGCAAGATAGTGCTTATTAGGGATGTGCAGCACAGTGGATTTAAAAGGGAACTGGCAACTGGAAATGGATATAGATGCACACATTGTGCTTGTCATTATGTCCTTAAAGAGCAATAGCACTTAGACTTATATACCGCTTCACAGTGCTTTACAGCCCTCTCTAAGCAATTTACAGAGTCAGCCTATTACCCCCAAAAGAATTTCAGTTCTAATACTACCCATCTTGGAAGGTGAAAGGCTGTCAACCTTGAGCCTGGTGAGATTTGAACTGCCAAATTGCAGGCAGACGGCAGTCAGCAAAAATAGCCTGCAGTACTGCAGTCTAATCACTGGGCCACTGTGGCTCAATCAAACATATCTCATCCTGAAATCACGTGGCAACTCTGAAGCACATCAGGAAAAGATGCATCTTCTTTAAGAAGTCTGAAACTGGCATGACACACATATTCCAGATCATTCCCTCACCTTCCAATTCAATTCATTTTCCAGCAGTACTATTAGGGCAGTAAAAATAGATACAAATAAATGTTCAAAACAATAGCCTTAAGATATAACTTAGATATAGATGTACTTCATTTCTCAAGCTTTAACATGTGTGACTCAAACATAATGAATCTATCTGAATGAGACCGCAACCACCAGTGATTTTTGTTAATCTTGGTGCATCCCACCGCCACCCCTGTTTCTATGTATGGACTTCATATAGGATTCTGGAAACAAACATACTGTACAAAAATTTGTATTTGTATTTTATTATTTGTAATAAATTCCAATACTTATACCAAAGTAAGACCAAAATAGTAGAATCTATACTGCACCTAAAACAATTAAGATACATTTCAGAACATATCACAGTCGGGTGAGATTGAGTTATATCTGACTAATAGAATGGGAGACAAGAGACGTGCCAAAACAATTTTAAAAAATCATCAAAAGAGATGGCCCATTAAATTCTGGTTTTCTTTAATATAGCACAGAATAGTGTTGTTGTCATTCTTTTCCTGCAGCAGGCTTACATAACATTACTTATATGTGTGTCACATGATATAGAACACTGTTGGCAAACCATTTCAGCATGAGTGCCAAAACGGGAGCACTCACGTGCCTGAAACCAGATGAGCAGTTGCCCGGTGCAAATATGTGCTCCGGAAAGATGATCTTCCAGTTTCTGGCATATGCATGTGCACTGGTCAGCTGGTCTTTGCGAGTGCATGTGCACCAGAACCTGGAAGACCAGGTGGCTGATGCGCATGCCCGTGTCGGAAACCGGAAGATCATCTTCCCGGTATGCACATGTGCACCAGGTGGATGCTCTTCTGGTTTCCAGCACTCCCATACAAGTGAAGACCAGCTAGCATGCACACCAGAACCTGGAAGAGCGCATGCTGGAGAGATGGCTCTGTGCGCCACTTTTGGCATGCATGCCATAGGTTCACCATCACAGATATAGAAACAACTTTAAATTTAATCTGGGCTTTCTTCTTCCATTCATCGCTTCCCATCCCCTCCATTCCCATTCCAAAACTGCAAAATAATATACTCCAACCTGGGACTAAATCCTCTTAACTCAGTGGGATTTGCTTACTTTTACTAGGCCCATACAGGACTTTTCTCTGAATAGAATAAACTGAATAGCTCTCCTTGGATTTGTTTAGTTAATTTGATTTGTTTTACAGAGTACATTTCACTGGTTCAGAGTCCATACGGTCCAGTGTTCCCTTTGAGAAATAATTTCTCTTTTAAAGTATAATTGGGATTTCATCTTTGTTTTCCATTTTCCTAAAGACAAGTATGAACAATGATCAGAAATAATAAAATTTGTTACCTATCCTCCACAAAGAAATCCATGTACAAATGAATGACAGCTTCCAAAGAAACAGAAATTTAAAAGCATTAGGTAATAAAGCACTAAGAAAATGTCAACAACAAGATGCAAATGGAAGGCATGTAAGCAAGTGGATATTCAGATTATAAATGTGACAATTTCTTAGTTTAAATGAAAGAATTTTGTCTTTGCCAGGAATATAGCTTAATTTTTTTTTAAAAAAATCCATCTCTAAAGTGTGAAAAGAAATTTACATTAAGTACAGAGCCAATGAAGAAAAGATATGACAATCAGAAAACGTGTGTCAAAACAACTTGTCTTTTGAGAGTATGGCATGATGGCAGAGTGTGTAGAAGAGTTTGGGAAGATAATAGGGCTTCGTTTGCATTATTAGAAAAGCAGTGTATGGTATCCTTCTCCAGAGTCTCATTTTATCTATTGCTCCATCGCTACTCTTATCTTTAACTACCATTGTCACTGTGAACCCCTTAATCCAGAACACAAACATAAAGCCAATCAAATTCATTAATCTAACAGTCAGTTATTATCCTGTTTATAGGCACAACCTGTTCACGAACACATTCTTTTTTGTGTTTGTTTCACACTTCAGTTAATAGAACTGTTTATGAAAATCCAATATCTCCTTAGCATAAATAGAGAAGAAAGTACATATGGAAGAAATTTCTCAGTGTGAGGATAGGCCATATGCCCTTTCAAGTCAATCCTGTGTCCATTTAAAGATAGAACTATCCATTTTAAAGCAAAACAGCATTAATGATAGCCTTTTGAACATAAAGTAAGTCATTAAGGTGCATAATTCAGCAAGGACATTGCCACAATGAAAGAATGGTATTAGTTAAATAAGTTAAATAGACAATATGAGGGCTTGGTGGGCTCCATTTCACAGCATTTTCTTTCAAAAGTATTGTTTCTTGAAAAATGTTTACTGCTTATAATAGACCCTCTTCAAACACAGAGAGAATTACCGTATCATATAGGAATCTTGAGAAAAATGAAATTAACTTTTAATTTAATTTTAATTTAAACTAGTTAGATCTACTGGTAAAGGCAGCAGGCTAGAAAGCAGGTGACCATGAGTTCAAGTCTCATTTAACCATGAAAGACAGCTGGCTGACCTTGGACCAGTCACTTTCTCTCAGCCCAACTCACCTCACAGGTTGTTGTTGTTGTGGGGAAAATAGGAAGAGGAAGGTATGTTGGATATGTTTGTCATCAGGAGTTATTTATAAAAATTATAAAAAGATGGTATACAAATAGATGACTATAATATATTTAATTGCATAATGTTCTAACACTGCATGAGTTCAATAGGACTTAAAGTGTTTTGCTCATGATTTTTGTTTGTATTCAGAGCCCAATGCTTATTTTACCATGTTGGACACTGACCACACCTAGATTCTTGGGAAAGAAGTTCAAATATATACTGTATGCAGAAAATGATTCTTCAGTGACATGTTCCACTTCATAGTCTTGTATGCTGTAAGACATTTGTCAATCAGCTGAATATATTTTGGTGCTGTGTCATTGCCAAGATAAATTCTCAATGTCACCCATGAATACTTTCCAGGTGATTTTCTCTGGCCCCACTAACAGATCTTTGAAAGCTTGTCATTGAGAACATATCTGATCTATGGATCAACAAAAATGCCTTCCTTAATCTTCCCTAATCAGTTATTCTTGGAAACATCTATCTCAAATAACAAAAACTTTGACTTTCCTTGTTCATTGCTTTCATCAAATTTGTCATCAATTTGATTTTTATGTGAAACAGAGGCAAAAATATCTTTGCCAGTCAAGAAGTGATTCATGTGCCAAATCCTGGAACCAAACATTTTTGGAGAGGCCATTTTCTTTTATGTAATGTGACTCACATGCATAGGTGTCCCATTTGCACATGTAACCTGGTACATCCAATGTGCCTTCCAAGCAGCAGAGCCTCTACTTTTAAATTTCCACAGATATTCAAGTTGTATTTGGTGTACTCAATGTGCTCCAACAATAATTCCATGTTTCTTTATGTGTGCAGCATAGATAACAGGTAATGAAGGGTATACATTGCCTTTGAGTAAAAACAGAAGGTTTCTATAAAATAGTACATAATAAGTTAAATTACAGATTCGTTTCATGATTAAATGTTGAAGAAGCAAAATAGTTGTCCAGTATTTTTAATATGTTTCCTTCTCAATATAAACTGTCTCACTCTCATCTAATCATTTTAATTATTTTTTAAGGGAGTGTTAACTCAGGACTTAGTCTTCACATTTATAAATTCCCTTTGATGCAGTAGATTTCTCATGGGTTTCCTCTCAGCAAGTTATACTATTTTCAAACTTGCCTGGATTCTGTCAAGCAAACAGTGCTAGAGCTTTCTCTGGAGAGTTCAGCAGTTATAACAGGATTTTCAGGCAAGTTTTAAGACAACATTTTGTAAGGTAATCAGGGGATGTTTCTTTTATGGCAAATACTTCCATGACTTAACAAAGTAGTTACATCATCTGCTGCAGAATCTATATCTGTGTTTATTTTGAGATAATACAGAGACATGACTTTTCTATTTTTTCTTTTATATCCCAACAAGGCACTTGATAGATAACACTGAGAAGAGAATTACTTTAATGTATTGTCCAGCCATGCCTGGCTGATATGTTTTCTCCAACCTAGTGATCTTACATGCCTGAATGGTGATGTCAGATGCAATTGCTTTAGAATACTGGGTTTCTTCAAGGTTATTTTGTTTAGCATATGGATTTCTAAACTTTCCATAACGCCTAATAGCTCCAGAATATGTTCTATATATTTTGGAAAAATGTCGAGAACAACTAATAGGAGTCCCCTCCTATTAGTTTCTCTATCTATCTATCTATCTATCTATCTATCTATCTATCTATCTATCTATCTATCTATCTATCTATCATCTATCTATCTATCTATCTATCTATCTATCTATCTATCTATCATCTATCTATCTATCTATCTATCTATCTATCTATCTATCTACCTAATATATATTGAATAAATATATTGTTTTAGCCTCATATATACAACAATATTGTGTATATTCAATCAGCATATTGAATAAGTTACGTTGCTTTTTAGATGGCCTTTAAATCCCAGGTATAGTTTGGTATAAAATTATTCTTACAAGTAGAGCTGCATAAAGGAGCACTCCACTTCAATATGATTTGAAGTGAAACACTACTTTGACATTGCTTCACAAACAAATATGATGTATACTTACTTCTAAAAGTGTGTAACAAAAGAGCTACTTTGCTTTGTGTTGTTCAGAACATCTTATGTGATATATCCAGTGTCAATCAAGTTGACACTGCTTCCAACTTACTTCCAACTTGTTTCAACTTCTGATAGAAATAGTGGATAAGACCAGAAAAATATTAAACAGCATTCAATTTTAGATAGATAGATTGATAGTTGACTTTGTCTGACTTCATCACTTAGTAGAGGTGGGCCTGGATATAATAGATTAGTTATGAAAAACAAAATAAAAAATCCAGAAAAAATTCATTTATTAAGCATTGACAAAGTTGCTAAAAAATTAAGCATTCTCAAATGAGAATGTATCTTTTAAAATTAAGAAATATATACCAATAATAATATCAATAGCACTTTGACTTATATACCACTTCATAGTGTTTTACAGCACTCTCTGAACAGTTTACAGAATCAGCAAGTTGCCCTCAATAATCTGGGTCCTTATTTTACCGAGTGGATGGAAGGCTGAATCAACCTTGAGCTGGTCAGGTTTGAACTGCTGGCAATTGGCAGAATTAGCCTGCAATATTGCATTCTATCCACTATGTCACTATGGATCATATGTGTGTGTGTGTGTGTGTGTGTGTGTGTGTGTGTGTGTGTGTGTGTGTGTGTATTCACCATGATTTTAAATAATTTTTCACCAAAATGAATCATTTTTTCACAATGTTTGGTGGATTTAGGCTGTGGTATGGACACATGTGATCTTAGTGCCTTGGATTTTAAACATCTTCCATGGAGGGGGAGGGGAGTTGATAAATATCTGTGGATCAACTGATGTACATAAGTTTGTTCCTAGAAATAGCATTGACGTAACAAAATAACAAAGTTGGAAGTCCTCTAGTCAAACCCCCTGTTCAAGCAGGAAATCCTATAACATTTCAGACAACTAGTTGTCCAATCTCTGTTTAATAATCTCCTGTGTTGGAGTATCCACAACTTCGGGAGGCAAACCGTTTCCCTGATTAATTATTCTAACTTACATTTGGTGCAGAGTTAGACTTAAATGTCTATGTGATCTTGACTATGTTCAACTGTTAATGCTGTTTTCATATTATCCATGTTAAAAATTGAGGTTAGATGTTCTTAATAAGCAGTTATGATAATTTGCTAGGAAACACATTACGTTCATTCCCAAATATATTATACAATTCAACTTACTTACTTACAAATCTTAATTATGCAGATTGCATAGTCTAAGAAAATCATTAGCATTGATTTCTCTGACAAAATATAGTTTACCCTGAACTTGCTTTATTTGACCTGGATATACAAAATGCTTTGTCTTGCCTTCAAGACTTCACTTCCTTTTGCCTGTCATTTCTCTCCAGACTCTTTATTATGATGTGTGATAGATGGATAGATATTGGCAGACTCTAGTTAAAATTCATTTCACATACCTTGCTGACTGCCTCAAAGGAGCAAAGGTTCTATGAACTGAAAAACCAAGATCTTTGAGCTGTTAACATGAAAAATAGGCCTTTGTTTGATAAGTAACATACAAGTTTCCTTTCTTTTCCATTCAACAACTAGCAGCTCCTGAGAAATCGTGAGTTTTGATTTTGTTATCTCTGGATTCCTCTGATACTTAAACTTCTGTATGACAAGCACCACTTACCCTCACCAAATTTCTGAAGCCCACAAAAGAAGCACTGCAGTAGGTGATATTTTGCATCACTCAGTTGAAAAGAAAACACCTTCATTTTAATGCTACATATGCCTCCTCTCTACTGTTCAATGTCCTCTCTTGCTTCCTCTCATCAGCTTCATAGCTATTCTCTTCTCTTACTCAGTTCCACAGACAGCTGCTTCAAGATCTATGTTGCTGAGATTTACCTTATGAAAAAAAAAATGCAACCAGTATTTAGCAAGAAGATTATTGAATAGATAGAGCCCAAAGTTGTTCATTGTGCGTCCTTGAAAAACTGTGAATTGAAATTGGGGCAAATACAGAATTAGGTAGCATTTTATTTTTTTCAAGATTTGGGAAAAGGAGGGATTCACTTTATTTTTCCAGTGGATTTTTTCCCTCAATTGTCAGGGTTTGAAGATTCAGAATACTCAGTGCAACTTTCTCTCTTCTGTTTTTCTGTTTAAAATTGGTCACCTAACCATCTGGTGCTCAAAAGACTATACAATGTCATGTAGTTAGGCAATCATCATATAGAGGTGGGGGGAAGGGAGTGGGAGGGAATGACATCAGGTGTTACATGTATACTAATGCTAACTAGGATTCTAGAGTTCCTATACTCCATTGAAAAGGAGAAGGGAACAAAATCTTTCAAAGAGACAATAAAACCTTTCAGATGCCAAGTACATGTTTCAGTCTGGCATTACTAAAGTTCAGATAACTGTTCATATATGACTTATTCTAGAAGAAGTTAATCTAATCTCATCCTTCCTTCATAGGATCTATTGTAGGAGAAATAGAAAAACTCTAAACAGAGGAATACCTAATAATACATCATTTTACAAAGTCACCAAATTGCTCAATGTATGTACCAGATGAAACTGTGAAGATTTGAGGAGCAATGCATTTACAAAAGTGGAAAGTTTTAGGAAATGATTTTGTGAGAGAAAGGAACAGCACCTATTTAAAAACAGATTTGGATCTTTATGACTTCCACCAAATGGTTCTTCAAAACTGAGATTATTTATTTCTGACTCAGATATAATATATTTGAAACCCAATCAAATATTTGCTTTTAATGTGAAAGCTCCATGGATCCACATTCTTCTACCATTTGCAGGGACTACTTTCCTACCAGAGCCCTCCCAGTTTCTGGGTGTTAAGATTTTTTTTAACAAAATGGATAGAATTATAACTTTTCCAGTTCCTCTCGTGATAACTTCTAAGATAGGTTATTTATTTATTTATCTATCACACAAACTGATACATTTATGTAATGTGAAGTGCAGTGGTGGATGGGAAGACTTAACTAATTTATTTCCCTTTTGCCTTAAGGAGATTTTATTATCATAGAAACCTGTGGCAGCTTAGACCTGGAGGTTATTTTTGCTGTGATTACTCATGGTTTCATCTTGTGGTTGGCAGGCTTTAAGGCAATCACAGATTTCTTTAAACTGTTTTTGACAGAAGCTGTCGAAATGGCCTAATTGTAGTTTTGAAAATGTAATGCCCAGGAAAGAATGGGAAAACAGAAGAAATGCACGGGGATGGAAGGGAGAGAGGGTTGATTAGCTGGGATTTTGAATAATTCTACATTGTCACATTATATTGTGGATACCAGTTTTACGAGTGATAAAGAGATAATATTTATTTATTATTTATATATGGAGAATAATTTGTATCTAATGCTGGCACATTAGCTTGAAAGGAAGCATCAAATGATCTTATATTAACATATTAAATAGATGTGCTCTTCTGAAAAACTGAATCTGGATTACAAGATGCACATTAGATGCACACTCTGGATTACAAGATGCACATTAGTTTAGGGGAGGAAAACAAGAAAAAAAATCTGCCTACCACCATCCATCGGTATTCATGTGGCTAGCAACCTTACAGCAAAAAGCAAACTGGTCAGCTTTAGCACATTATCGCATCCTGATTCAGCATGAGCATTTGATTGGCAGTTGGATCAGCCTCCCGGAATACCGCCAATCAGCTATTCCAGGCTGCAGGCATGGCCACAGCCCATTGTTGCCTCTGTGCATCACATTTTTGGCCTATGCACACTCCATTTTACATCTGTTCCAGGCTGCCAGAATCACCACAGCACATTGCTGCCTCCATGAGTCATGTTTTCAGCCTCTATGTGTCAAGTTTTTGGCCTCTGCACACCCCATTTTTGCCCCATTCTAGCCGATCTTCGATGCCTTGAACCAGCCAAAAATGTGACATGCAAAGGCCAAAAATGGGGCACGTGGAGTCTAAAAATGTGACGGGTAGAGACCAAAAATGTGCACGTGGAGGCAGCAATTGGCAGCAATGTGCTGTGACAATCCTTGCAGCCTGAAACGGGTCTAAAACCGGGTTTGCAGAGGCTGAAAATGAGATGTGTGAAGGCCGAAAACAGCCAAAGGGTGGGTGGGTGGGGCTTTGGCAACATTTGCTGTATAAGACGCACAGACATTTTCACCTACTTTTAGGGAGGGAAGTGCATCTTATCCTCCAAAAAATACAGTAATTGCAGACCATAAAAGCAAGGCTGTACAAAGATTGGATTATTTTGTAATTTGTTTATATAATACGATTACTTATATTCTCTAATTTCTTTGCATATCTTTAAATAGAGGCCTTTTCCCACATGCATCTAGTGTAGTATGAACATAATTTGTAACCCACTTTTTTCTGTCATGTGCTCATGACATTGACTTCACCTCATCTATAAACCTGCGCCCCAAGGCATTTGAGTATCAATTGATAATCAGAATCCCTCTGAATCAAACACACTTGTCTAACCAATCACCAAAACTTACTTCCTTCCTGAAATCACATCTGTGTAAAAAAAAAAAAAAGCTGATTGGTGAATGGTTTCTCACCATCTGCTAATATTTGGTAGAAAAGAAAGAGAAAAATGAAGCCACTAATCCCTATGGTGAATGTGCCCTCTACATCATAATAATGACAACATAATTTGCCAGCACCATTCCTGTGACACAATAGATATTGCCAGTGGGAACTGCAAATTTTATACATGTATTGTATTCTGCTAGTTCAAGGACTAGTGGATAGCAATTTAGTGTGACTTGAAAATATACTCGTGCTTAAAAATTTGTGAGTGCTTTTGAATATTAAATATTTCTGCATAAATATGAACTAAAATGTGATCTATTCTCCATGTAACTCCTAAAACTAGAAAAAGAAAACCTGACTCTAATTTATGCTTCACATTATCTGATAACTTAAAGGTTCACATATTTTTGCCAAAGACAATTATGTAGCTTTGGATCATTTTCCTTAATAAATAAGTAAGTATAATGTTTTTGATTCTTTTATTTATATGGGCTCTCTTTATCTAGCCTCAGGATTTTTGTGGAGAACAGATCATGTTTTAGATCACATTTATGCAGAAATATTGAACATTCAAAAAGGTTCATAAACTTTTAAACACTATGATGCCAAACAGTATGAAACTTTATGAAATGTTAAAAATCTATTTTTTTCTGATTTGAAATACTTGATTGCCATCGAACTATTCTTTGCAGATAATCAGCTTTTGTACTATTTAGAAAACTAAAAAATATATAAAGAACTAAAAATGAAATAAACTGTTGATAGAATAGCTATATGGTAGCCACAAAAATAAATATTATTAGTAAAAGGATTATTTCTATTAATAATCCATTCAGGCAGAAGACAATTTTACCTTAGTTGTGATTTATTCAGCTTTGTTGAACAATTTATTATAAATTCACATAACCCAATAATCAAACACAAAACAATAATTATATAACATACCCAATATTATTTTTCTGCTGTTTAAATTGTGTTACCATCACATCAATTTAAATAATTCTGTATTTAAATGTATGGTGTTGGGATGTTTTATCAAGCAAGTTCAAGACTGAAGATAAAACTCACTCTGGTCCATTTCTGTAGAATCAGGTTCTTAGACTAAAGCAGGAGTGGGTTCTTGCCAGTTCTAACCTCTTCTATAGAAGAGGTTCCACAAATCTACAGTGCCATTTAGAACTGGTTCCAGCTCCCTCGCCCTGCTGGTCTGCACATCATCAAGATGAAGAGCGAGAGGAGGAATTCTGGGAGTTGAAGTCCACGTCTTAAAGCTGTCAAGTTTGAACACCCCTGGTTTTTTTTTTCTAAAGGATTAGGGGTGCAAGGGTCTTGTAACTTGACAGCTTTAAGACTTGCACACTTCAATACCAGTTCCTGAGCCAAAATTTTGGTTGCTAAGCAAGAGCGTTGTTAAGTGAGTTTCACCACATTTTACAAGTTGGCCATGCTCACCCAATCACATGGCAAGCTACTCCCACCCAGTCACATGGCCAGCAAGTCACTCCCACAAAGCAAGCCACACCTACAGAAGAGGTTCTAAAAAATTTTGAAACCCACCACTGGACTAAAGGATATGTGTAGACAATATGATGCTATGTATCTACAACAAATTCTCTTCATCTATAGCTTTTGTTGCTGATTTGATCTAACCAGATAGGACTAATTGGATTTGATATTGAATGCAGAAAACACATCTGAGGGAAGAGGAAAAATGCATCTCTTGAGGTGTCTCGTACCTCTAAAGAAAGCCTTAATGCAAGCAGCCAGTTGATAATAGCCACTTGAGTAGAGCATGACTGTGAGAGCCAGATACACTTGAAATAAAGAAATAGAGTTGGCAATAGAAATGTCTGGATTACTTCTCCTAAAGAAAGACAAGAGTATACAATCTTGCTGGTCCTTTGAGATCTCTCTGCAGCTTTTAACATTTATCCTCAAGAATCATCTCTGAGGCAGAGGTTCTCCATTATATGCAAGATAGATGCAATTCAGTCAATAATTTTGTCTTTCTAAATGTTATTAAATGATTAAAACTACAAAAGCATACAAGAGGTAGAAAATTGAGAGAAAGAAGAGAAAAGTGCAAAAAGAAAGAAAGGGAAAATTTCTGACTTTTTTGAGTGCAATAAACTACAATAAAGAGAGAAACTTCAAATTTTGCTGTACAGTTCACAACATCTCAAGCCATTTCTATAACAACAAACGAAAACCTAAAAATCAAAGTTTCTTTTTCTTTTTTTCATTTTGAAGGAAAAAAGCTCAGAAAGGGTGTCCAGGTAGAAACAAAATTAGATAAATTATTCTTTTTTGTTAAAATAATCAATTTTGCTATCTCAGGCAATTCTGTCATCTTTACCATTCATTCTTCCATTAAGCAGTTCTGACAATAGCTTTGGTTAGCCCCACTTTAACTCAATGACAAATGAGCTGGAATGATGCAGAGTTTCTTTCTAACTGAAATGACTTGCAATGTTGATATAAACAACTAGGAACAGCCATAAAAGTAATTTGTGGTAAAGAATAATTGGAATACTGATAACCTCAGCTCCATATTGTATTATCTGTATTGGGTGAGATACAGATGGTCCCCAGCTGATGTCTACATACATGGTAAACTTAATAAAAGTCAAGAAGCTAAAGTTGTATTACAATAAGAGAAGCATCATGAAGAAGGAGTTTTCTACTTCTGGAATTAAATGGACTGATCTGCTTGGGATATTATTCCATTAGAAAAGGGGTGTCACCAGGGCCAAATGGATTACCAGCAGAAATGTACCAAACACTACAAGAAGTATTAAGCAATGTAATGTTGCAGTGGTGGGATACAACCGGTACACCCCAGTATGGGCATACCGGTGCCTGCTGGGAGCACCAGGTACTGTTCCAGTATGGTGCTCCGGAGGGCCGGGCTGCCCGCCAGCCCTCCTTGCCTGTATTTGAGCCGATAATGGCTTATGCACATGGAACATATGGTGCCTGCACGATGCTTCACTGAGCAGCTGGAGCATTGCGGGCAGTAAGTATGCAAGCGTGTGCTGCACGCATGCAAGTGGTGGACGCCTGGCCCCATTGCACTGTACCTGTTGCACTGGGATCCAGAACCCACCCCTGCAATGTTGGAACTATTTAATGACTTACTAAGGGAGGCAAAGATACCAGAAACATGGACAGAGGCATATATAATGCTTATACCAAAAGATGAGTCAGATCTACAACAAATAAAAAAACTCTAGACCTATTTCACTACTAAATGTGAATTATACAATTTTTGCATCAATAATGGAAGAAAGAATGAAGAGACTCTTAAATGGACTTATACACATAGAGCAAAATGGATTTCTCCTTCAGAGACAGATCAGAGAAAATATGCGAACTGTATTGAATATACTTGAGTACTACAAAGCCCACTCAGAGAAGCAAATGGCATTGTTACTTCTGGATGCACAAAAGGCCTTTGATAATGTGAACTGGCAATTTATGATAATGCAATTTCAAATGATGGGATTTAATGAGGGATTCATAAATATGATCAAAACGATATACAATAACCAATTGGCAAAGGTAATGGTAAATGGTAAGATAGCAGGAAAGATAGAGATCACGAAGGGAACTAGACAAGGATGTCCACTATTGCCATTATTATTTATACTGTCACTAGAGATTTTGAATAGAGAAATACAACAAAATAAAGAGGCAAAAGTTATGAGAGTCAAGAAAAAGAATATAAATTACAAGCATTCGCAGATGATTTGGTCTTTATTATGGAAGATCCAATAAAAACAGGGCCAAAACTAGTTGAAATAATGGAAGAATATGGAGAAGTAATGGGCTTGAAGATTAATAAAGATAAAACAAAAATTCTGGTGAAAAATATGACAGAAAAACAGAAAAGAGATTTGATGGGGAAACTGGACATACAGGTGGTGAAAAAAGTGAAATATTTGGGTAATCAATTGACATCAAGATGTGTAACATTAATGGAGGATAACTATTATAAGGTGAGAAAACTAATAGAAATAGATCTGGAAAGATAGAAAAACCTACAATTATCATTGATGGTAAGAATAACAGTAGTAAAGATGAATATACTACCAAGATTGCTATACCTATTCCAAACAATACTGATAAAATTAGAGAAAAAATACTTTGAAAGTATGAATAAAATAGTGGGGAAATATATGGCAAGCAAGAATTAATATAAAATGTTGCAAGATGCAAGAGCTTGAGGTGGATTTGGATTACCAAACTGGGAATTGTATTATCAAGCAGTGGATTAGCTTGGATTAAAGAATGGATCCTACCGAGTAATATAAGAGTATTGACATTGGAAGGTCATGATTTGCAACTAGGTTGGCATGCTTTTTTGTGGTATGGTAAAAGTAAGGCACGTGGCTATTTTCAAACATAATGTAAGGAATGGATTGTTAACAATATGGGAAAGAGTGAAAGGGAAACACCATTTAGAAATACCAATGTGGGTATCAACAATGGAAGCATTGACACATCCAAATATCAGGAGCATGAAAAATATCATTACAAAGATATCTTAACAGAAAGGAGGGAATTAAAACAAAAACAAGAATTAGAAAAACAAGAGATTGATATAGGATGGTTTTCACAATTGCAAATACAATCAAAATATGAAAAAGATAAAAGGGAATATGGTTTTAACTTAGGAAGTTCAGAGTTGTATAAGATATTTAGGGGAATGGAAGAAAAAATAATTAAGAAACTATATAGCTTCCTATTAAGAACTACCTTAAAAGAAGAAGTGGTTAAAGATACAATGTTAACTTGGGCAAAGAATTTTGGCCACACAATCGAGCTAGAAAAGTGGTGACAACTATGGGAAAGGAATTACGAATTAACCATGTCAACAGCTTACAAAGAAAACTTATACAAAATGTTTTATAAATGGCACATCTCACTGGGAAAATTAGCAAAGCTGTCTAAAGACAAATCAGCGAATTGTTGGAAGTGTCAACAAGCAATAGGCTCCTACTATCATATGTGGTGGACATGTGCAGAAGCAAGGGAATATTGGACTAAGATAAGAGTATGGCTAAAGAAAATGTTACAACAAGAAATAGAATTTAGACCAGAGATATTTTTACTAGGTATTATCCCAGAGAAATTCAAGAAAGAGGATACTTATTTGATTATACATGAAACTACAGCAGCAAGAAATGTATTTGCCCAAAATTGGAAATTAAATAAGCTACCAACATATGAAGAAATAATAAAAGATATTAGATTGTGCAGAGATGAATAGGTTGAAAATGAAAATTAAGGATAAAGAGGAATTGGAGTACTTCAAGACATGGGGAAGATTTTATGATTGGAAAGAGAAAGGAAACTAGAAAAGAAAATAGGGAGAAGATATAGAACTCAGACGATGCAGATGTCAACTTGTAAAGCGTTTCCATGACTATCATCAAGTGACATAGAAAAAAGGAGAAAAGGGAGGAGAATTCCATGCATACCTTTGGCCAGAATCAGGTCTCATATTTCTACAAGCTGCCGTGTGAATTGCACAAGTTCATAGCCTGCTGCAGCACCTTGTTGGTGGATGTGATTTATAACACAGACAGAAGGGAGGGGATACAGGGGTAAAGTTCAGATGCCATTAAGCAGCAATCAGTTTTGGCTCGGCAGAAGAAGATAATGCCAAAATGTTGATCCTAATAAATGAATGGATTTCTTTTGAACTTTGTCTCGAGGCTCGTAAATTAATTAGGTCATCTTTTGGAAACTTCACAGCACTGTTAAATGGAAAAGGGGGGAAGAAGGGGAAACAGAAAATAAAATATTAAATATATAAGTATATATCCAAAAGCAAGATATAAAGGGAGGAAAATATAGGATAGATTAGTGAAGGTAAGGGAATAAGAAATGATATCAAATTATATTTGGGTTTGAGGAAATACCAACCCAAGGAAACATAAACTGAGATCTGAAAGAGACACCTACAATGATAGAAAAGAGAGAGAGGAGGAGGAGAGAATGAAAGGAAGATGGGGAAAAGAAGAAAGAGATGAGGAGAGGAGGATGGAAGGGAGAGGAAGAGAAGGAGAGAGGGTAGGAAGGGGAAGAGGAAGAGTAGGAGTAGGAGAAAGGGAAGGGAAGAAGGAAGTGGAAGGAGAGGAGGAAGGAAGGAAGTAGAGAAGGGAGGGAGGGAGGGAGAGAAGAAAGAGAAAATAAGGTGGTGTTACAACAGGAGGAAGGAATGGTAAATAAAGCAACCCAAACTGTATATTATAACCTATTAAATGAAATAATAAATGTATAATAATTATAAATGTAAAGAAGAATAACAATTATGTGAATTTATATTTAAAATGCTACGTAACAGAACAAAAAATAAAAACAATTCTGAGAAAAAAGAAAAAGAAAAGGGGTGTCAAAAGGAGGATCTGGCCCATGGGGTGCTTAGGTCTAGCCCTTCCAAGCTCCATTTTCGCTGACAGAGGGTTGCAGGAAGCCATCACAGCTGAAAACAGAGCTTGCAAGGGCCAACATGGCTCACCTGAGCTCTGTTTTAGTTAACATAGGGTTGCAGGAGGCCATCACAACCAAAAATGGAGCTCAGAAGCCAATTTTCACTGGCAGAGCACTCGGGCTATCATAGGTGCCGCTGACATAAGTGATATCAAGCTGACAATGACCACCCTGGCCATGTCCACCACCATCCACTCCATGAGATCAAACACAACCCTGATGCAGCCTTCAATGAATGAATTTGACACCCGTGCACTAGAAGAAGCTGAAATGGAATAAGTGGCACTTTCTCTTCCATAAAAACCAAAAGTAATTTCTATGGCAATTAGCAGGATTATCCAGATTTGGATCTTGTGCTAAATATAGTTGCCTTTAGATAGCCTGGCTATATTAAGCCACACATTACTAGATTCCAAGCTACATTATTGCAATGCATTTTATGCAGGGCTGCTTTTAATTTTGGCATCAAAGGAACAGGAAGTTGAAATACAGTAAGTTGCTTACAGCAGCAGCTACCACCTGCTCCGAAGATGATAGAAAGGCTATTAATATGATGTTAAGTTTAGGATGTTTGTGTGCAATGATTCCTGACATGGCTTGGAAATGATATGTGATAGACTGTCTTCTTACTAAGCTCTCAACAGGTGACAGCTTCTGGCCAACTGTCTGGCTTTTGAAGCTAAACAGAGTGGAATTTGATTTTTATTTGGATGGGACTCTACTGGGAAATCGCAGGCTATAAGCTAGTATAAATATAAAATACTATAAAATACTATGAGAAGCTGAGAAACATCCTGGAAGAATACTAGGATGTCCCTTATTGCTGACTTGAAAATAACACTATGTTTATAGGATAATGGTGCACGCTGGCTAAGAAATTCTGAAATTCACTCATCTTAAAGTGTCCAAAGTTGAGAAGCATTGCTATAGAGCCACAATAGTCAACATAATTCAGAGATATATTTATTATGTCACTTATCAATAACATACAATTGTGGCCATTAAGATCTAATAAGACTGATATCATGATGGTACCATGTATTTATTTAACAAGCTTAAAATAGCAAACATAATCAACAATTAACATATACAGTATAATAACATATTCCTAGACTAATTCCCATAAAAACACATTCGTACCAAAGATGAATGCCCCTCAGACTATCTGCCACCTAATGATTTGTTATAGGGCATCCTAAAAATGGCTGTCCTCTATTATAGAATTCCCTTCCTTTTTAATAACTGAACGTATCTGTCATAACCGCCCCAAAGGTGCTTTTTCAAGAGGCAACTGGACTTTCTTGTTTTTCTTTGAAGATTTTTCACTTCTCATCCAAGAAGCGTCTTCAGCTCTGAATGGATGTGGGGCAGTGGTGGGATTCAGCCAGTTCGCACCTATTCAGGAGAACCGGTTGTTAACTTTCTAAGCAGTTCGGAGAACCAGTTGTTGGAAGAAATCCCCTTTTGGTTTTTTCCACTTTTACAGGGCTAATCCTGTAAGGAAGGCAGGAAGGAAACATTCTGATGTTGTTTCTAGCCTAATCTTTATTGTCCTGCTTACAGAAACTGCCTCTCTGGTTAACCCTTATTACATTGTAACAGCTAAAGCAAAGCACCCATCGGCGTGAGTGACTTTGAGTTGGCTATGCCCACATGGTCACATGACTACCGGGCCATGCCTACCCAGCTGGTCATTAGGGCAGAGAACCGGTTATTAAATTATTTGAATCCCACCACTGATGTGGGGAATGGAAGGATTTATATTCCTGCAGACAACTGATCATTTGAATTCTTTTAAAGAGTCATAGAGGCCACTTGAAAGTTTATCTTTGCCCTCAGCGTCACCTGAGGATCTGGAGCCATCTTGGGACTGCTGAAAGGACTGTGTTGTAGACTGAAGATAGATGACAAAGCACCTTTGGGAAACCATGATCTGGAAGACTTAGAATCTCCATAGACATATCTGGCATACAGTAGGTTGACGGCCAACTTGTTCACTCAGGATCATTTTTTTGTCTGGATAGAGGGGTGCCTGCAATTAAAAAAAATCAAGATTAACACCTTTTAAATCCATCACTATGCACATTAAACAAGGGCAGAGCTGCAATTGTGGGATCACAACCATCAATTTCATTTTTTTTATGTCTGTCATAACCCAACTATGCATGTGTGTGCTACAGTTTCTTTTGTTTATTGTTGCAACTGCTTCCATTCTTATTGGTTTTTTTAGGATTGTTTTAGGTTGTTTTGTGTGTTGAACATTAATATAATATCAGTGCCTTCTATAATTTTATATTTTCCATATTTTACTGTGGCTTAGAGTCTTTAGCTGGTAAAAAAAATCAAGAAATTGCCATGAGAGTGCAACTAAAACTTCAATCGCATCATCATCATTTTGATTTGGGGTCTATTCCTGCCAGATACTTCTATTTTGATCACTAAAGAGGCAGGTTGACTGAGAAATCCAATAATGTTGAGTTTGACAACCTTAAAGTGTCATTTTATGTTTTCTCCAATGTACAAGTTTAC
This sequence comes from Thamnophis elegans, assembly GCF_009769535.1. Lineage (NCBI taxonomy): Eukaryota > Metazoa > Chordata > Lepidosauria > Squamata > Natricidae > Thamnophis > Thamnophis elegans. The sequence goes on from NC_045543.1 coordinate 92,656,615, forward strand.
TCTAATATACAAGATGTAAAAGTGAGACACACACCTCAAAATATATAAAATAATGAATCACACTTAACTGTGGTTCTGAAATTATTGCTTCACGAAGCAATGCGTGACATTCTGCTAGAAGCCGTAAAACATCTCCATCTGTTTTATAGAAGGAGGAAAACTATATTGGATTTTATATTTTATAATTTCCAACTCTCTTGGCCATAGGCACCATATGTTACTTTATATTCTACTCATTGTAAACCACCAATATTCACCACAGCCAAATAAAATATAGTCCATGGTGCTTATACTACTTATTGTTTTTATTTCTATAAATTATTTGTGTTTATGTTTTGAATTTTAAAAGATGAGAGAGAGACCAATTCCTTAAGTTTTCCAAGAAAATTACACATTCAATGAAAAATCCAATTCAGTGCCTTAAAAAGCAAAACTAAGATGGAAAGAAACCCTGCTTTGATTGCTCTTTGGTTATGCAAAAATAGTTCCACTCACTCATGTGTGTTTGTGTTTGTGTGTATGTGTGTGCCAGTGTATATACTTTTGAAAAATTCTCTTACAAAGCTGAAATAGCCCAAGTGGGGTCAGAAGAGTTAATTTAATGGTGTTCCACATCAGACATGTATTAGAATAGGCTTAAGCATATCTGATTGTGAAATGAAAGCAATTAACTTTTGTTCATTTTTCTTTTTTAAAAAAAGGAAATTTTTATTAAGGCTTAGAATGAATAGGAGAATGAATGCAGCTTCAAATGTACTTTATAGAAAAATTAGCAATATTCAGGAATTCTGGATTCATTTCACTCATTACTTTAGAGATTAGCCTATGATGTAAATGATATTTATAGACCTCTTTTCACATGCAGTCAATGTCATCAGCTAATTGGAGAAGGTGTGACCTTGCCCTTGCTACTGACAAATAAGACCAGCAATTTTTCTGAGGACACTAGACACATCATCTGTGTCATGATCTTTAGCCTGTGACACTTTCAAGAGTTTGTCCCCAAAGAAATCTTATATTGGAATGTTAATTTGTTACTTCTTTAATCTTTTCTACCATGCCATATTCTGGCTACAGCCACATGTTTCATATTGTCCTTTAGCAAATATGAGTGACTATTCAGTTCTAACTAGGATATTATAGAACATACTTTGCAAAAGGTGACATAAAATGTTAGATTAACATGGGAAAGGACCTAAAGTTTGCAATCCTTAAGTAGACCAGCTCCTTCTATTCAAAGGAAGTACATGATAACTGGATTTAATTGGAAGAAAGAAAGAGAAACCATGGTCCCAGAAGAGATATTTGGGGTATCTTTCCAGTAGAAAGTCAAGATGGCAGTTGTAAGTGTAAGCTTTAGGCCTTTGTTCCTTTTTACATGTATCACCTATAAAAAAGGAGCAGGGCTTTGATAGCGACCACTATCTTGACTTTTTTTTACCCTTTTACCTCCATAGAATAAACCACACATAGCTGTTCTCCTCAGCAACTTGAACTATTTAAACTCGACAGCAGGAGAAGTCAATAAAACCTTTCCCATATCTTTACCAGCAGCATAACAGAATCAGGCAAGGCAGAGGATCAAAGTCTAATCAGCCTGGTATACACATACACACACAAACACACATTTCACTTATTTATAAAATAAAGATGACACACAACAAGATCTTGATCAACATCCAAGCATATGTTGGTTTCAAAGAGTGATCTATCGGCTGCAATTTATAGCCTGTCTTTTAATGAAAAAACACTAAGGGTGACTGAGCAATAATCATGTAAAACAACTGACAATCAAAGCATCAATAACAACATTAATTTAAAACATCTGCCTCCTTCTGAACTCTGTGGAGGCTGCAACTACCTTTTCTCTCTCCTAGAGGCTGGGAGAAGCAGAAACCTAATAATAAAAGTAATTGACTGGTATGTAATACATGAAATTTTGGAGGAAAGTTATATGGATTTGGGGGAATTTTAGTTCTATAAAGAGCAAATATAGATTTAAAATTCCCTGCCACACAAAATATATTCTTTAGTATTGCAGCAATTGTTGCTGATATCACTAAAGAATATGGAGCCTGTTTATTCCTTTCACTGGAAGAATTGGGGAAATAATGAGCCTCCCTTTGCTATCTGGTGGCAAAATCAATGGCTTTGACTTCTAACTGTCCATGTAGCAACACCAACATTTGAAAGTAGGATGACACAGGTTTTCAATCAGGACACTGAACTCTAGAGGCAACCTGCAGACTAATGGCCATTCCCTATCCACCTAGCTTGACTAGATGGACTTTTAGTCTGACTCAACAGTACTTTGTTTTTAAAAATGGGGCTAAAATGTGAAGAGGAAACATAGAAAGCTGCATCTGCAGGAAACAGGAGAAGGTATGCCATGTGATGCTATCTCACACCATAGCAATGGTACAAAAATCATTTGGAATTTGGACAGAATGTTGTTGGTTTGGTTTGTTCATTTGCATAAGGTAGAATCAAGTTGCTCAAACAGTAAAAGAAGAAAATCTTAACATTACCCTAGAAGAAATATTCTGAAAGATAGCAGTAGAGCTTGTTAAGCTACTAGACATGTTGAAAAGGCAAATGGTGCAAATCACCCTGTTCAGAACTGCAATTTGATTTGAAGAATCAGTCCAATTGCTTTGAAGCTGTGAAGTATCTGCCTGATTTAAATCATTGGTTTGAATCATTGAATCAATGTGATTCAAAGATTTGGTTCACTTTAATAAAAGTGCATCAGCTTCTGCATGCATGTGCAACGCTCAAATTGATTCAGAGGCACTTATTTAATTCGACACTTCAGATTAGTCAAGTGATTTATTTCAAACTTTTTTTTTCAAAGAGATGATCCAATCCAATTGCCTTTGAAGTTTTTTTTTAATCAAAGCTTTGCACAACCCCTCAAAAGCAGTTATTAGAAAGTTAGAAAGTACTCACAGAGTCTTTGTTTAAAATAAATGCAGTTCTCTAATGAAGCAAAATAGAGATCATATTTAACCATACTCAAGTATGTCTAAAGAACTGTGGGAGGGCTGATGGTCACAGTGTGCATATGTATATAATGTATCTCAGGAGAAATCCTTAAAGCAGCAAATGTTAAAAGAGATTAAACAGTGACTAGATTGTTGTAATGAAAAAGAAATGACCAAGAAGTTATTTCTCAGGTCTGATTTGTATTACAGTAAATATTATGTGAGATTCAATGTTGCATCCAATAATAAAGAGTATTATTTAAAGTGAAGGCTAAACCAGGGCATTAGCTTGCTGAATTTCATAACTGTTAAATAAAGAATATTAATACAAATGTGTCATGGTGCTAAAAATGCTTCTAAATCCTAGATAAACTTCAACAACAATCTTAGAAAATACAATGATGGGTGGCTACAGTCCAGTGCTTTGATAGCATACCCATTTCCCCAGAAAATGGAAAAGAGCAAACTAGAATGATGACAACTTCACTAGTCTGTCGTCTGATAAATGAGTATTTGGGGTCAGATCACGCCCATCTGTGCAACTGTTTATAAATAGATATCATTTCACTCTATGACAGCCATATTTTAAGGGCATCCAAGACTTGCACTCACATTGGAAATATGTCCATCAACTCCCTAGTAAATGTTTATTGTGTACACAGTGCTTCTCACCGGATTGGTATTTACTTGGGTCTGTACACAGTTCACATGCAGAGAGACAGATATAGTGGCTGAAAAAATAGCAAGGGACCACAAAATAAGGAAGAAGACCTGTACTGTAAATGTAACTTCTTTGATCATTGACAGGTTCAGACATTCTGTTTTTCAGACCTGTAATAAAAATGCATAGGGGAGAGATGTTCTTTGACCACTTATGCATGTAGTGATACTCTGGCTCATTATGCTACTTAATATAAAAGTATATTTTTTAAAGAATAAAATGTAGTTGAACTGGGGAGAAACCTAAAAAGAGAGGTTGGACAAGAATGAGATTTATCATCATCTCGTCATTGATTAAAATGTCAAGATAAATGAAGCAGATCAACTTTTGCTTTAGAAAATTGCTGTTTTCTATAGAGATAGTTAAAATCTAGCTAGGAACTTAAGTTAGATTTTATTTTAATTTTCTGCCTGGAACTAAGCCTAATGTTCTGATTATAATTAGAATACTGTATGTTTATCTCACCCTTGTATCCCATCTTTCAAGCTGGATAAGGAGAAATTAATATTATTTATAATGTTATAGTACTCCATAATATTAAATCCTAAACTCTTCTAAGGAGAAGAAAAGTTCATCAGTGGCAGAAAATGTGGAACACTGCAAATACTTTTGTAATTTTATATTATACTTTACTTTATATTATAAAGTAAAAAGGATACTGTATGTATAGGTTTTTTATTTTTTTTAATAGAATGATATTTTACTTCTTGTGAGGTCAATCTATCCCACAAAGAATGGCTAAAGCTTCTAGCCGCACACCTCTAATCTTCATGGTTAGCAATCTGAATCATAGTAGTATCCCCTTCAGGCCTAGGAAGAATGAAAAGATTAATGAACAGCTTAGGGAGGGGAGAAGACAGTTCAATCCTGACATCAAGGTCCTATTGCATTAGCTACCATAATAGAGCATTCCTAGAATCCATCTTCTTCTGTTTCTTGACCTTGCCTATTTCAAGAACTTGACATAAATCCTGAAAAACCTCACTACTCTCTTACCAAAGAAGCATTAGACCTTTCCTTCTAGATTTGAGTAGATCCTTGAGACACTCTCCTGGCTGTAGCACAAGTAGCTAAGTCATTATTGCAACATCAATAGCAGTAAGACATATGAACAATGTACAGGTAGCACATAATATAGGTAGCATAGCATATGGGACAAGGCTTACCTCAGCTGGAGATACATGTCACTTCACAGCCTATTCTAGTGATCCATCTGGAAGTCTATCAGAGGAGTTGGAGGTGTTCAAAATCAATTTCTGAATCAGTGTGACTGGTTCATGGAGGGTCATCTAATATAATTGCTAATAGATCTTTGTTTTGGGTGCCCTGAAAGAAGGGGCAGCCTTCATATAAAGATTAATTGCTTTTTTGGATTCAGCCAGAAGAGTGTTAACAAAATGGGAGATTCCCAAGATGAAATAAGGAAATGTGTGTGAATACATAGCTATTTTCCAGTCCTCTGCCAAAGATGTCCACTGGAATGATTATTAGAGATATTACAATTACAGTTATAGTCTTTTATTTAAAACCACCTGTTTTCTGAAGTTAAGTATGTTAGTTCTGCCAGTTGACAGATGCTTTATAGTCTTGCTGGATGAAATCATTCTAAAAATACGCTACAGCACCGTCTTTTTTTTTATATGTATCATGGCATATTTTGTCCTTTAGAAGCATTATATTTTTCCCTGGAAAAGGTCATTGCAAAATAGATGATCCATGCAAATTATTCAGAAAAATAAGTATTTTTTTTTTCAGCCTGCATTTTAAGGTTTCTCAATTGATTTTTTTTTTTTAAAAAAAAAGTATCTTTTAAAACGCACTGTTCCAAGAAATATGTGTGTCTGTCCCATCAATAAAATTTTATATTTGTGTAATTATTTTACTTACAGAAAATGTTTATTGACTTTCTAGCCATAAAATGCCTTCTTTTAGATGACATTTTAAGGGTTCTCGCTCTTACATTTGCAGAAACACTTGATGGTTAATTTTATTTCTGTAGGTTTCATTTAAGTACAGCAACTCTGAGATATACCAGGAATTATTATCATTTCAGAAGAACTGAAAACTCTGCTTTTCTTTGTCAGTGATGTCAAAGAATTCTAGTGGAAAGTCTGTATAAAGAAGAGTAAGACATCTTTTTCCTCCATCTCTTCAGAAAGAAGAGGGAGATTCAACCTTGCTTCAAGTCTGAGTAAACTTGGATACACAGCATGCTAAATGTATTGTATTGACTAGCATTGGTTGCATTAGATCTCTTCTTTTTGAATTGTCACTTCGATCAGGATCCGTTCAAACTCTTGCTTTAATTCATTTTTTTTACTGAATTGACCAGGGAAATGAATTTGATTCACAAAGTCAATTTTGAGAAAAAGCTCTGAGAAAAACCATTGACTACCCAAACTTAGAAACCTGACTGGAGATTTGATTGAACTGCCTTTGAATCAATTCTCTAAATGAAGTATTCTTATAACTCCAAACCCAATTCTTTTTCTTCCCATCAGTTATTTTAACAGCTTGTGGTTCAGTCTTAGGATGACTAAGATGGAGTCTTACAAACCAGGAGGGATTTTGTTAGAGAATATTGTCCTGGATTAATGTAGAAGAGCCAATTTGCTCTTTCTGATAGTAACTGCAGAGGGAAAATAACTGTTTATCATATGAAACTATGTGATAAATCATCCCTTTGTGGATTATTTTAAAATTAAATATCACATATAGGTGCTGATTGCAACTAGTGATCTAGTAAATGGGAAATATAGATTTAAACTTGATTTAATTTCACCCAATGTTTTCCCGTAAGGTAGCTAGCATGATTGGGAAAACTTCTCACTGCAGCCAATTCAGAACCTTTTTAGTAATGCTGCCTTAACTTCTCTTTCTTCATTCTAAATTTAGTTGGCCAACTTCCAAAATCAGGATTTCCCACATAGCCACAAGTGCTCTGAGTCTTGAGCATGAAGAATTGGGATGGGGAATTCTGGCATTTGAAGTATACAAGTCTTAAAAGTTGCCAAGATTAGACACCTCTGATCTAGAGCTACTTTTCTTTTCAATAAATATTGAATAAATATTGGAGCAAAATGCTTATTTCTTTTTGGCAAGTGGTTCTCTTGAAATAAAGAAGGTAGTTAAGATTTTCCCAGTGATGGTTACTATAAAGGGAAGTTAAATTTAATGCCAGATTATCAACTCCAATTTATGTTATGTGTACATATTTTGCATGTCGTATTTAATCTAATAATAATTTATATTATTTTTATTTGTACCACAAAATGACTGGTTTTTGCTCATAAGTAAATAAATGAAACCAAACAAAAAACCTGGATCAAGTGCTATGTTATTGGTCCCCAAAGGGCAACTACAAAAGTATTTACATCAAAATCTGCATATACTATAACTCCTATTTTTTTTTCAAAAAAGGCTGGCCCATTAGAATAGCAGTTTTTTTTAAAAAGCAACTGTAGCATACTGCCATAATTTTTAGATCACACTATAGAATATTTTGCTTATTGAATTAGCCATAGATGATGTAAAGATGGTGTGATAGATTACAGCGAAGCAACAATTTCCCAGGAAGGAAGGAACATATTCCAAGGAGGGGAGTGGGGACTAGAGACAACACAACCATGGAGTTAGATTAGAGGAAGAGGAAGAGATTTAGATATACTGTATTCATAGAGGCAGGGGGAGAGATCTGGATCTCTAGGGATATGTGTGTGTGTGTGTCTGTGTCTGTGTGTGTGTGAATTACCTTTCCACGCTAATAAGTGAGATAATGATAATAATAATAATAATATTACCTCTTTAGTATATTGCGTAGGCCTATGGCTTACTTCTCTTATTAGCAACTGAAATTAAAATTATTCCAGGGATTTTGAATTAATGCATTATTCTTGACTCTAATTCAATATGACACTTCTGCTGAGCTCTGTGAGCATGTATTAAATTTCATATTAATATTATGCTCCATTGTTATTATAAAAGGAAGGTCAAAATCAAATCCTCACCAGAAAGCATATTAAAGGACTAAATATAAATAATTTCTTTAGTCTTGGTAAATGGAACAAATCAAATTCGTTTTCTCACAGGATAATCTGAAATAGCCTAGCGCAGTAATGGCTAACCTTTTTTGGACCAAGTGCCAAAAGTGTGCATGCACACCAGTGGTGGGTTTCAAAAAATTTTAGAACCTCTTCTGTAGGTGTAGCCTGCTTTGTGGGAGTGGTTTTCTGGCCATGTGACCAGGTGGGAGTGACTTGGCAGTCATGTGATTGGGTGAGAGTGGCCAACGTGTAAAATGTTGTGAAACTCACTTAACAACGCTCTTGCTGAGCAACCAAAATGTTGGCTCAGAAACTCTGGCATTTAAAGCACGCAAGTCTTAAATCTGTCAAGTTACAAAACCCTTGCACCCCTACCACTTTAGGGGGAAAAAACCAGGGGTATTCAAACTTGACAGCTTTAAGACTTTAAGGTTTAGGTAAGACTCTTAGAGGCGGCCGGGGTGATTGGTGAGCCAGCCAATCAGTGAGCGGTAGGTGGGGCAAGTGCGGTGCGGACAGGCAGGGGGCGGGAGCTGGAACTGGTTCTAAACGGCATGGTAGATTTGTGGAACCTCATCTATAGAAGAGGTTAGAACTGGTAGGAACCCACCCCTGATGCACACACACATACCCAAAATACAATGGGTGCATTCCCCCTGCACATCCAACCCACCCCACATGCATGAACCCTGCCCCCCACGCATGCACATGTCCCCCACGCATGCGCACATGGCTCCCAGTATGCACCCTGCTCCACACACACATGTGCCTCCGAGACCCGAAAACCAGCTGGCCAGCAGAAGGTACGTGTGCATGCGCAGTGGAGCTGAACTGGATCACATGCCATCAGAGGGGGCGCTGCGTGCCACCTCTGGCATGCATGCCAGAGCTTCACCATCACAGGCCTAGTGCTTTGACTTTGGGACAGGGACATGTAACAAAAGAAAAGAAGGACCCGCTATGGTCTTCCAGGTCTTGACATTAATATATATTTTAACAGCAAATACTAGGTACAAAATAAGTAGACTTAATTAGAATGCATTTAGAAATACACTAATTGCCTCCAAATTCAGTATACATAGATATGAAACGTGAATAGAAAAACAAAAGTGTCATTGTGATCCTTTTTTATTTTGTTAAGGAAGCTTGGTAGTCCAATATTCTAGACATATTGGACTAAAAACAGATTTTTGTACAAAAACAAATCTTCCATTTGTCTTCCAGTCTTGCATCACAATTTAAGTAATAGCTGTGGTATCACCTATGCAAGTAGAATAATGCAATTTACTAACCTACCAAACTTCTGGGATAACACCAAAAGGCAGAAAGATTTCCAAACAAAAGATTTATTTCTTTTTATTTTGCTGTCTACTGAAAGAATCTTATAACAAAATATCAGAGAACATAGAGAAAGTTAGGATCTGTTCTGTAAGGGGAATCAATTATTCTAAAAGGCTATTTTCAAAAGATGCCTCCAGCAGCAGAAATCATGTAAGAATGAGAATTTTATAATATTTCAAGAATTCATGGACAGAATAGATCTGCTCCTGTCCATGCATTGGAAGTTGTAATTTTCCTCCCTCCACATTTTGTTGGCTAAGAACTGATTTGTCTCTTTAGCCCAGACATCCTTGCCCCATTACTTTGGACAGTAAAATTGTTCTATGATAGGAAAGAAACATTACCCCAATATTTGCATCTAAAAGGAATTTCTGTCCCATTTTCTGAATGTTTGAAAATGTCCAGATAGTAAGCATTGATAATAACAAGAGACTTTTTTAAATAAAACAAATTACCTCAAAGAAAAGCAATCAGTAAGACTTGTATTTCTTCAGAAACAGGCTTTGTTCCTCTGCTGTATGTCAGCTCAGGCCTTCCCAGGATTTAATTCATGGTGATTAATTTTGCTCTTCATCACGTCTTATGGTACAATCAAGAAAAAAATGAATTTCTTCTTCTTTCATTGAAATTGGTCTTGAACCATGGGTAACATTTCTCAGGCTGGAGTCCCAGTACTAATTTCTAGCAGAAGAAACTAAACCATGCCATTGGCAGTAAATTGACTGACTGATTGATTGATTGATTGATTGGTTGGTTGATATTTCCACTTTTATTATTTTTGCAAGCAACTCAGGGCTGCAAACATATTCATTGAACTTTCTTCCTCTTTTTTTCCTCTCACAGTCCTGTGAGATGAGTTGGTCTGAGAAAGAGGAGCTGGTTTCAGATCACCCAGCTGGCTTTCACGGTTAAAGTGGGACTAGAACTCTCAGTTTCCTAGTTTCCAGTCTAGTCTCAATCAAGCTCTTTGTGTTTAAATAACTCTCCATATTTCTATAGATTTTTAAAGAAACTATTTAAAATAAACACAAGAGAAGAAAAAATGTTAAAATAGTTTGATTTAACTTTTCAAAGTTTTTTACTACTACTGCCTCTCAATCATGTCTGCTTAATGGTTATTTCTTTTTGCCCTCAGGGCTTTACAAAATGATTTCAAATGGTACTACGGCTGACATTTACTCATGATTGGCTATATCATCATATTCATCATTCTCACTTTATATATCATATACAAACATCCCAGTAAATACATAATGGTCCATATCAAGCATCCTTTTTACTATGTTGTCATTCATAAAAATGAGAATTTTGTTATAATTAACAGGATTTTTTTCCCCTGTATATTAATCTATAGTCTATGGGTTAAAAAGAAATTTGTTTTAAATATTGACTGCAATTAAATCGTTGTTCTAAAATGCCTGCATAAAAAAATTATAAAATAAAGATTAGAGGTAGATTTTGAAACCTTGCTTCCTGGGACTTTCCTAGAAGCATGAAATTACTTACAGGGTAAAATATTACAGGGTAATATTTTTAAGAAAAGAATGAAAGGCATATAAATTGCTATTTTTTCACTACATATAAATAAAATGATGGAAACAGTTTTTCCCCCATGTTAAAGTATAAAATAATGATCATAACTAGATGTTTCTCACATGCTCTTACAATGCCTTCGTAAAAACCACAATAAATAGAATTAAGGAGCTGAATTTAGCCCTTGTATATTCTGGAAAACACTTGAAAGTCCAGAAACCCTCATAGTGAATGTTGTCTCCCAATATATATTCAGGACAGGATTGGCAATCTCACATGCTCTGCTGAGCCATAGCAAGAGCTATTTTCCCCATACTATGTTTTGTAAAAGATGACAGTTCACAGATAGAGGAGACATGGGCTTCATGGCCCCTACAAAGACAACTAACCTGACACTCTAATGACCATTAAATGATGGAAGAGCAAAGCAGATAGAAAGAAGGTAAGTAGGTACTGTGTAGGTGAGTAGGTGAGTATGTGGAGAAAAAGAGAAAAAGAGAATAGGCAGACAGGTAGGTAGAGATACACATTCACTACATGAGTACTTCAACTTATTGTTATAAGAATCCGACCATATATCTTTTCCTTATTTTATAGTCACATTATTTCTAGTTCTGCCCTTGCATCTATATTTTATGTTTTCATAATTGTATGCTACACTAGAAGGAAATAGTTCCATGGTGACACCATAATATATTTCTAGTATCACCATAAAAGAGTTAAAACAAGGGTCTCCAAACTTGGCAACTTTAAGACTTGTGGACTTCAACTCCCAGAATTCCTCAGCTAGCATGTCTGGCTAAGGAATTCTGGTAGTTGAAGTCCACAAGTCTTAAAGTTGCCAGGTTTGGAGACCCCTGAGTAACAGTTTCAGTAGTTTTATAAGGTACATATTTTATTTACTAAAAGGTATTGTGTGTTACCCATCACTCAAAACCATTTAATTTTACTTAAAATATACTTTAGGATTGTCTGTGGTATTATTTCTTTGTCATTCTTTCAAGTACAGAAATAAAAGATAATCTTCAATGAAGTGAACTTTGAGATATTTGCTCTCATATTACCACTAGTGACATTTTGAAGTAGCGTAATACGATATAGAATTGTACAATAATCTAATGAAAATTAAAAAGTCAAATGAACTAAAGGTTAATATAGGGGAACTGGAGAGTTTTGCAGCATATTTAACTTTCCCACTGCTGATTTAAAGGGTTATCCCACCATACGTAAACCAGCAGAAAAATATATTGGCATGACATTTCCTTCTCCATCACTGATCCCCATGCTGTTCTGATTGCCCAAGTTAAAATGTACTTCTGAATGTTGCTGTTATGGTTTGTATGTGCAGCATATGACAAGCAAGATTACTCTACTTTTACTGTCATTTCTCTTTCAAAGATCACTAGTGAGTAGGGAAAAAATAACAACTTTAGGTCCTCCCTGCCTACCTGGTTTAAAAGAACAAAAAATAAGGTTACTACTCATCATGTATTTTGATGTACGGGATGCTAATGTCATCGCAGAAACTGTATATGCAGTGCTTGGTACAAAGGATGTATTCTAAAGGCAATTTCCATTTGTCAAGACAAACTATTTCTCCAAATACAATTTTCATGTATAAAGTATATAAAATTTAATATCATGAAGTTATTTATCCTCTTGACTTTACCTTTTTAGCTTGTTTTTTCCCCCAAAAGCTATTTAAATAGTTTTCAAAATAGAACATGGTGACAACTGCCCATATGCATTTACATTTTCTTTGATAGTACTGTGAATTCCATGACTGAGTAACATTTGCAATTCAAGTTTATCCCCTTGGGTCGATCCTTGTTCCCTTTATAACAGAGCACAGTCATATTTAAAATTATTATTTCTTTCCCATAAGTTGAACATATATTTGTCCAAGCTAGGTGGCCATAGCTAAAGACAATAATATTTCTTACAATGTTGCATCTTCTTTACATGGAGTTGACATGCTTATTTATTTTATATACATACTATTTTTTTAAATTCAGGAGGTCAAAATGGCATACATAGTGCTTCCTCTTCTTATTTTATCCCACAACATCCCTGCAAGATTGTTTCAACTGAGGGAAAACAAAGTCACCAGATGTATCGGACAGAAGGAATGGCCTTAAGGAGAGGACAAAGAGCCCCTCCCAAGGCAAGAGTCAGATAAAAGAGGCCTAAGCCCAGCCAAGTGTAAACATCTCCAACAAGCCTCTCCCTTGTTCACACAAAGATGAGGGAAAGGAGGATGGAGTACATTCAGATCAAGGGTGGGTTCCTGCCAGTTCTAACCTCTTCTATAGAAGAGGTTCCACAAATCTACAGTGCCCTTTAAAACTGGTTCCAGCTCTCTCCCCCTGCCCGTCCGCACATCATCAAGATGAAGAGCGAGATGAGGAATTCTGGGAGTTGAAGTCCACAAGTCTTAAAGCTGTCAAGTTTGAACACCCCTGGGGATTTTTTTCTAAATGGTTAGGGGTGCGAGGGTCTTGTATCTTGACAGCTTTAAGACTTGCACGCTTCAATGCCAGAGTTCCTGAGCCAACATGACTGAAGGTGGAATTCTGAGAGTTGAAGTCCACAAGTCTTAAAGCTGTCAAATTTGATCACCCCTGGTTTTTTTTTCTAAAGGGTTAGGGGTGCGAGGGTCTTGTAACTTGACAGCTTTAAGACTTGCGTGCTTCAAATGCCAGAGTTTCTGACCCAACATTTTGGTTGCTAAGCAAGAGTGTTGTTAAGTGAGTTTCACCACATTTTACAAGTTGGCTACACCCACCCAGTCACATGGCTAGCAAGCCACTCCCAACTGGTCACAAGTCTGGCAAGCCACTCCCACTAAGCAGGCCACACCTATAGAAGAGATTCTAAAAAAAATTGAAACCCACCACTGATTCAGATGTACAAGATTCAGGGGTGAGCTGCTATGGATTCACCTGGGTTCGGGAGAACCCATAGCTAATGTCATGGCCAGTTTGGAGAACCTCCAAATCCCACATCTGGCTGCCACCCCCAAACTCACCTCTGCCACCCCACCTCACCCCTGCCACCCCACCCCTCCCAGAAGTCTCCACACAGCCCATTTTGGATGTGAGGTAAGTGCAGGGTGCGGACAGAGGCTCAGGAAGGGGCAAAATGGGACTCCCAGGAAGTTTTCGCTCTCCCGGAGTCTCGAGGAAAGTTTCCGGAGCTTGGTGAAGGCAAAAACACCCTGCCTACCATGGTGCAGGAGGCTGACTAGGCCACATCCACTATGGCCACACCCACCCAGCAACTGGGCAGAGAACCCATTGCTGAAATTTTTGAAGCCCACCCCTGGCAAGATTCTGCTACTATAGCTTTACAGCATAACTACTATTGACCTACAAGGCATGGGCTTCCTAGTCTGTTGTATGAACTTCCTTAGCTGAGAATAAGGGAGAACCTGGATTTCCTCATTCCTACTCCAACTCCCTAAACATAATCTAACAGTGATAATTCTTCATCTCAGGATCACCCCAAGCATTTATACTGGAAGAGCCTATCCCCTTTGATGAGTGTTTTGGGCATTGCATTTTCTTGGGATGTACACAATAGCCCTACCATATTTATACTGGGTACAGCCATAGTATGCTCATCCTTATCCTGTGTTCAGCTTGTAGCACAGATTATTAAACCACACTGGATCACACATGTTTCTCCGACATTGTCATGTTTCTCCAAAGGCTAACATATTTGTGTCCTCTTTTGAAATCAAATATTTCAATCACCTCATTTTTGCTCAGGGCTTTCAGGATTAATGTTTGTCATTCTTCAAACATATGTAGTGATTTGGATTGGTTTGGTTTCGTTTTAGTTTTATTGGATTTATATGCCACCCTTCTCCCAAAGGACTCAGGGCAGCATACAACATAAAAACACATATGACAAATGTTAAAAAAGTTTAAATAGAAAAACCAATAACCTTCAGTTGACAATTTACATCAAATTTAGGTAAATTAAAATTGACAATTTAAAATTAATAATTTACTTTATTCTATTCAGGCCAGGCCGGCTTGCTGAAAAAGCCAACTTTTTAGGGCGCACCGGAAGGACCGGAGGTCAGGGGTTATGTGAAGCTCCGGGAGCAGCTCATTCCAAAGGGAAGGTGCTCCCACAGAGAAGGCACTCCCCCTTGGGGTCGCCAGCCGACACTGCCTGGCTGATGGCACCCTCAGGAGGCCAACTCTGTGGGATCGTACTGGACAGTGGGAGGCTACCAGTGGCAGTAGGTGGTCTCGCAAGTATCCTGGGCCTAAGCCATGGAGCACTTTAAAGATCATAATTAACACCTTGAAATCGCACCAAGAAAACAACTGGCAACCAGTGCAGGCCACCTAAAATGGATGTAACATGGGAGCACCTAGGTACGCCCATGACAACCCACGCAGCCGCATTCTGGACCAGCTGGAGCCTCCAGGTGCTCTTCAAGGGCAGCCCCATATAGAGAGAATTACAGTAGTCCAGGCAAGAAAGGATGAAGGTGTTAGTGACTGTGCACAGGGCATCCCGATCCAGAAAGGGGCACAACTAGCATACCAGATAAACCTGGTAAAAGGCCACCCTGGTCACGGCCATAAGATGTTCTTCTAAACTAAGCTGCGTATGCAGGAGGACTCACAGATTGTGGGCCCTTTCTGGGTTAAAATTTCTCCCCAATCATCAAAGATGGTACGTGATGCACAAATCGGGATGATGGGAACCACAGCCACTCAGTCTTGGAGGGATTAAGCCTGAGCCTGTTCGTCCCCACCCAGATCCGGGTGGGGCCTCCAGGCACCAGAACATCACGTCGAGGGCATGCATTTTTCCCCTTGTTTTCTTTGTCACTGCATAATATTTTAATGCTGGCATTGTCAGCAGGATGCCCAAAGAACTCATTGTAACTACAGACATCTCATTTAATGCCCAGTTTTTCTGCCTAGCACACTTTTTACCTTTTTAAAAGAAAACGATTTTCAATTTTTAAAAAAATGGAGGCTGGCACACTACAAAATAAAGCATCTGCCTTCAGCATTCTTTATTTTCAAGCCTGGATTCTTTTTTTTTCTTTTTCTTTTTTTAGAAAAGAGTAATGATCAGTTGATACAATTCAATGTCTGTTTGGAACGATGCCCAGTAAAAGCACAAAGGTAAGCAAGACACTAGATGTCTTGTGTGATGCTGTTTAAAGGAATGGCAAAGGCATTCTGATAAATTAGTTCTTTGTTACAGGTTATGCTCCCAATTACAGCTATTTTGTGGAAAGGCAAGCACTTCCAAGACTCATTTGATGTCACAATGTGCTTGAAAACAACATCTATAAAATTCTAAATGTGCATCTCAACCCAAAATGTTTTTAGGAGTCCATTCTCCTGTGTGTGTGTATCTTTGGCCTCCATTGCTTAATTCAAATGCAATCCAAGATTCAAATGTGAGCGTCTGAATGTCTATACAATGCAGCTATACCCAGTCTTAGTTGTGAGTCCTTTCCAGAAAATGAGGAGATGAGCATCCTCTGAGTGAATTCTTCCTCCCAAGTAGATCAGTTGTTCTGATTGGGCCTTGCAATCTAGCATTCATTGCTCCTTGTGTCAACCCTCTGATTTTAAATCATTAAATACACATGCTACACTTGCTATACAGTCAATCCTTGAATTGCAATAGTTTGTTTAGTGACCATTCAAAGTTACGACTTTGTATTGCCATGGTCATGTGATCAAAATTCAGATAGTTGGCAACTGACTCATATTTATGAGAGTTGCAGTGTCCCGGGTCATGTGATCTCCTTTTGCAATCTTTTGATGAACAAAATCAATGGGGAGAACAGATTCACTTAACTATGTTAATAACTGCAGTGATTTGCCTAAAAACTGTGCCACGAAAGATCCTAAAATAGGGCAAAACTCACTTCACAACTGTATCACTTCACAGCAGAACTTTTGGACTCAATTATGGTCATAAGTTGAGGGCTGCCTATACTTGAGTCAGAGGAAGACCCGTGGTCTTTTTTCTAAGCTGGCTAGATTGTTGGTGTCATAAAGTTTATTTTCATCTTTGGCGAATGACTCAATATGAAGACTCCCAAGGCTTATTTTCATCTTCAAATTGAAGAGGGAGGGGGAGAAAATAAAAATCTCAAAAAACTGTGGTTAAAAAAGAAAAGGAAAGCAGATGAGAAAGAATAGTTAGAGGTTGATTGACTAGCAAGAAGCTAATTTAGAATGGAACAACTCAATACAGGTAATATGAATTTTGACTGGGAAAGATCATTAGAGACACATCAAAGCTAGCAAAAATTGGAAAGCAGATACAAATAATTATCCTGAATATTCCTTTTGTTAAAAAGGAAAAGAAAGTGACTCAATTGTTTGTACAGGACCCACTGTGTGAACCAACAACTTAAGTGTTTTAATTTCACGCTAGATCTTAATCCAGATCACATTCCCTCATGGTTCCTTTTACTAAGGAATTGTGTTTAAATATGCAAAGCAACATTTAGTTTGACTGGTGGGTTTTATTTTGAAAAGTTGCCTTTGATTGCAAGTCCTGTATTCTTAAAACCTGGTGTGAATTATTTGGGATTGAAGAGCAGAGAATTTTGTCATGGTTCACACTAACAACGTTGAATGTATGAGAAACCAGCATGATTGACACGAAACAAAAGAACTATGCTTGAACCGCTGCTTATGTTTTTGTAACTAATGGGAGTTCAAAGCAAATTGTAGTGCAGAATGATTCTAAAGATTCTTTTTAAAAATCATAAAGCTCATTTAGGAAACTGAAGCCTAGACACACCTAAAGCTCTTTCTATATGTTATAAGAGAAAAGGTTTCTAATCAAGGGAGCATTAGTCAGGAAGGGGCTCCTTCTGGCATACCATCCTTCGCATCTGATGTTCACAAAGCCCTATTGCTGGGAATAAAACATCTCATATCTTTATACTTCTGCTGTTGTTTGCCAAAATATATATTAATCACAATAAGAGACAGTAATAACAAGAAGAGTAATAATAAATATTGTGGGAGAATCAGCTGCTACAGCGAAAACAAGAAGAGGAAGGAAAAAAAGAGAAAGCTTTTAAATGCACACACTGTTTCTGAAATAGCTATTATAAACATTTGTGCTTGCTATGGCTTGCAGTTAAACTTTAAAAACAGCACTTAAATATGCATATTAATAACATCCACAAGGCATTTCTTTCAAGCCTGGGCTGTCGAAGGGTTTAATTTAACCGCAGTATTCATTTACGTCTAGCAGTTCGAATATTCCTTTTAACCCCCTTAAAGGAACTGGGCGGGGGGTGGTGGTGGACTATGATCTAATTGGTGAGGAATGAAGAATGCTTTTCATATTTTATAGACAACATGAAGCCTGATCATTTTACATCCATAAATTATAGACAATTCCAGTCGCTCCAGCTCCCTGTGGCGGCCCAAGCCCATCTCTCATTAAGTTATAAAAAGAAGTTGCAGTATTTGGAGATCCTGCTAAAGCTCCTTGGTAGACAGTGTCATTTTTGTGTTGCTAATGCCCATTTGCTAGTCAGTTTGGAGCACGTTAGACTCTTTATTGGCTCTAAGTAAATTAATTTATAGTTTCACCTACATGTCAGAGGGGACCTATGAGGAAACTGGCTTACTAGAGTGATGGATAATTTATTATTGATTTCTCTCACACATCCCCACCAGCTTCTTTTTAAAAGCAGCTACAACTCACCAGCCCTTCAGTTCTGTCTTCAACATCACAAATTATCTACACGACATAGCTGGTGTGACAAAGCAGCTCCAGAGGGTAAGGAAAGGATATAAAAGTCATCACTGCATTATTTCCTCCTGGCTTAAGACAAACTGCATGTCACTGGAACATGAATAACATTTAAACATACACACACACACACACACAGAGGGGGGGGGACTACAAATTATGTCTTTTAAATGGATAAACAAATGGATACAAAGAAAGCTAAGGATCACTTTACCTTTTTTTAAAAAGAAAAAAATCATAATATTTATACATTAATGGGTACATAGTCAAGCAAAGATTTATTTCAATAAGATTAGGTTGGGCTTTTCTGATGTTTTTATGAATTATAATATTTTAAACTGAATTTCAAAGTATGTTGAAATGACATAGGGAGGAAAGAGATACTTAAGTCACTGATTTAAGGCACCACAGAAAATATTTCTCTTGCATTTTTTTCTCGGTAACGCCGAGAGAAATACACACACAGACACAAGTCTACAGTCACATTTGAATAAAAATGAATATAATGAGACTTGAGGCACAGGAATAAAATACTGATGCCCCAGCTTTTTGTTCAGCATGAAAAAACGCCCCAAATAACTAGGTTGGGTTGTAAGCCATATTGTTCTTAAAACTGTTTTATTTCATTTTCATTTTCATTTTATACAATCACTTATATACTGTGCATTTAAAAAAAAGGAAAATCAATGAACACAACTCATCTTCCACCATAGAAAACCAACATAGCACTTCAATCCCCCATACACCCTTTCTTCTCCCCCTCCAACTTTCATTTCTCCCCTCCAACATTCCCCTCTTCTACTTCCCTTCCCCCTCAAACATTCCTTTCTCCCCTTTCCTCCATCTCACCCTCCTTACATTCCCCTCTCACTCCCTCTTTACTTCTCCCTCTTCTTTCCCTCTACTCCTCACTTTGGTGTATCTCTACAATTCATTAATCTATTCAGTTTATATTTTACTCTAAAATTAAGAAAAAAGAAAAAAGAAAAAAAAAGGAAAAAGAAAAGAAAAAAAGAAAAAAAAGAAAAGAGAGCAACAGTATACAAGTGCATTCTTATTGTTCTGAAAATTGAGACTGTATTTCCACCCTCCCCCCTCCCCCCCATAAACCCCCCTCCCTAACCCCCTTTCGACTTCCCAGGTCCCATACCCGGCATAACTCTTTATCAAGCACAGTCTGGAGTATATTAAAATCAAATAAGTTTAGAATTAAAAGATAAAAGATAAAGAAAAAACAAAAAAAAAGGGAAATAGTAAAAAAACACACACACACACAAAAAAAAAAGGAAACGGGAAAAATCAACAAACTCTCAACATTAAACTCAGCTTCCCATCATTTTTAAATCTTAAACAATGTACCTCATTCCTAATTTCAGTTATTTTATTACTTGCAGGGTTTCAAACTATATTGAAACCAAGTAAGTTAATTAAATGGAATTCCAGCTAAGGGCCTTATCTCTTTATCTAAATATCCAAACCTTTAATTTATCTCTTTTACCTCCTTCTCTGTTAAACCATTTAAACATTCAAATACTTCTCTCGGTTTCCTTTTCCAACTCCTCCCATCCTGCCTTTACCCATGTCCATATATATATTTTATTTTCATCCGTACTCCTCTTGTATTTGCTTCACCTTCCTGCGGACTCTATGGGTATATCTTTCCAAACATTATATTCAAATAACAATTTATACAAAGATCAGCTTACTTTCTGGCTCAAAATAAACTCTAATTAAACCTTCACTACCCTCCCATCTACCCCACACTTCCCAGCTCCATTCAACCCGAACCACAATCCAAGAAGATCACGATCTCCGCTCTCCTCACCCTAAAGAATAAATCATGAACAATTAAAGTAAAAATTCAAAGTTATCCATCGAGTCCTGTTTAAATCCCATACAATATATATTCCAAAATCATCGCCACTTCTTTCAGTCTCTTTCAGTCTCAATGTCTCTTCGTCAGTATGCAGCTATGCCGTTTTACCCAAGATAGGAATCACAAAGTGTTATTCAAATTAAAAATTAAGCAAATGTTTTAGAGGCATAACTAAGTCCTTATTCTCTACTCTTCTGCCCTTCCGGAGGGGGAAAGCAATGCCTCTCGCCTTGTAGCCATGTGTTCCGCTGTTTCTCTTCTCCTTCTCCTTGTCTTTCTCCATGTCCAGGTGATTCAGGAAGTCCCGCCTTCAGAATATTGTAATAGAAATCTCGGGCTTCCCAAACAGAGTTAAGGCAATGTTTTTGGTTATCAAATGTAACAGTAATACCAAACGGCACTTCCCATCTGTACTGTATCTGGGAGTTTCTGAGTTCCTTAGTTAAGAAAGCATAGTCTCTTCTGGCTCTTAATATTTGAGATGGTATTTCTTTGAAAACAATCAAATCCTGTCCATCAATTCGCAGCCTATTATTATAGAACTCCTGTATTATCGCGTTTCTGGATTCTCTTGTGGCGAAATATATAATTATGTCCCTCGGAAGTTGTCGCTGTTTAGCTACGTACGAATTATGGCGATAGATTTTTTGGATCTGCCAATCAAAGTTAAGTCCCGGACTTCCCACCGAGCGACTAAAAGCCTCAAAAAAGGTCTGTTTCAAATTCTCCTGCTCATTTTCACGCAATCCCCTAACTCTTATTGCAGACTCAGTCTTCTTATAATTTATCATGACAAGTTGTTTTTGTGCAATTTGGATTTCCTGTTGTAATATTTCAATTTTAGATGTCAGGTTGGAATTAGCTTCTTTCAAAAGTTCCAGTTTATCCTCCATTCCAGCAATATAATCTGTCATAACATTCATAACCTCGATCATATCCTCCTTTGTTTGAGCAATCTTGGCATCAAGTTTGTCATAAAAGTCTGAAATAAATTTTTGCATTTCCTCTCTGAACTCTTTAAGGATTTCAAAAAGAAATTCTTTCGTTAGCAAATCTCCAGTAGAGGGCGTAGATGAGTGTCTGGGTTTCGATTTCGGTGCCATGATAAAAAGGGAAGCAAACAGAATCTCTACTCACGTTAATTTGAGATAAGGTAGTTTCAACAAACCCCTGGCAATTAATAAAAAGAAATCTTCGAGGGAACAGGGCTAATTAGTTTATAATCCCTTAAATCTGTCCAGGAAGTTGAAGATATATCGTTATAGCAAATGCGGAAGTTATAAAATCGCCATTTTTTTAAAAAAAAAAGGTTAAACAAAAGGAGTCTTTTATAAAATTGAAGCTGGTATTTTAAATAGAGAAAAAATAAAAATTCACAGGTATGGTCACTGCCCGGATTAATCTTAAATGGGTTAATTACAAAGGCTTGTTCTGAGGGGGGAAGTAACTCGCCTAGAGCTGAAAAAAAAACAGCTGAGAAGATCTGGCCGGAGTAAATGACTCAGCTTTCGTTGATTCACTCTCTTTCGTTCGCAGCCAAAAAGGAAAGAAGGCTACGAACTTCAAAGAGGACTCTAACTGGCTGGGTTCCCTCCCTACTTTTTCCTTGCCTGGAAAAAGAGTTATCTAAGATCTTAAATAGATATACGAACCAGAACTCTGAGGGCAGCTTCATTAAGCTGCCGACGGCGGCAAGCCCCTCCCCCCGGGTTGTAAGCCATATTGCAAACATTAGCACAGATTGGAAATAGAAAGAAGGAATGAAACATCTGCCAAGTGAACCCAGGACTTCTATATTATGAAGACATGCTCTAACCATCAACTTCTGCTATCGGGCAAAACATTTTTTAAAAAAAATATTACATCATCTTTTTGCAAGAAATAAGAAAAAAATGCAAATAGTTGATTTTAAGATTTTTTAAAAAAATTAAAATTAGGAATCCTATGTTTTGTTCATGTGTGCTTTTTAAGGGACTTGAGACTTTTGTTAATGCTTAAAGCAAAATTCAGCTATTGATTGAATTTTTTTGAATTTTTAAAACAAATGTTTTCTTGTCCTTTTTTGTTTTCTTTCTAAGTATTCTAATACTTAGTTTTAACTACTTTTCAAATTGCTAACACTTCTCACTGTGAAGAATGACAAGGAGAAAAATAATAAACAGAGTTGTTTATCCATTCATTGTAAAGATGGGAAGTATTCTCCACTTCATGGTGAAGTTTCTCCAAAGCATTGTTAAATAGATAACATGAAATTGTTACATGGTATTATTACCTCTAAAGTGATATCAGAAAGTATCATTGTTATTTGAATTGCCTTTATGATTTCACCGCCAAATCTAACCAATGTTATGTGCATTGTTTTAGTATAATAAAGACCTATGTAAATTATTCCATTCTTTAAATTGAGTTGAAGCAAGTACTCCTCAGGCAATTCAACAAAGGAATAGGGGTTTGATTGGCATTTCTTTCCCTTTTTAAGCGCCTAAATTGATACCAAAATTGTTTATTTAGAAAGATTTAATGCAGTCAGTTTCTAACCTCTCTTCAAAATCTCTTCAAAATGTGCAGTAAACACCATTACCATCAGATGGATTTGTAACTGGCTGACAAACCATACCGAATGTGTAGTCCTCAATACAACTACATCCACATGGAAGGAAGGAAGTAGTGGAGTACCTGAAGTTCTGTTTTAGGTCCAATGTTTGTCCATATCTTTATAAATGATTCAGACGAGGAAATAGAAGAGTAACTCATCAAATTTGCAGATGACATTAAAGTGACAGGAACAGCCAACACCTCAAATGGATCTTGACAGACTTGAACACTGGAATCTATCTCACAAAATGAAATTCAATGCAGAGAAAAGTAAGTTTTTCACTTAGGCAAGAAAACCCAAATACGGATTAGGTGGAAACTTGGCTTAATAACAGTATGGTAACTACAAAGGAGATCTTGGATTCCCAGTGGACAGTCACTTAAATATGAGCCAGCAGTGTGTTGCAGCCACCAAAAAAAACAAACCCAAAGCAATTCTAGGCTACATTATATAATATAAAAAAATGTTGAAACTCTGGAAAGAATGTAGAAAAGTGCAACAAATATGATTGGGGGGGCTGGAAACTAAAATATATGAAGAACAATTGTAGGAGATGAATATGAATAGTCTAGTGAAAAGAATTACGGATGACATGATAGCAATGTTCCAACATTTGAGGGGGTATCAGAAAGAAAGGGAGTCAACTTATTTCGCAAAGCACTTGAAGGCAAGAAGCAATGGATAGAAACTAATCAAGGAGATAAGCAACCTAGAAGTAAGGAGAAATTTCCTGACAGTGAGAACAATTAACTAGTGGAATGGGTTGCCTTCAGACATTGTGGATGATCCATTACTAGAAGCTTTTAAGAAGAAATTGGACAACCTGGAGTTGGACTAGAAGCACTTCAAGGTCCCTTCCAAATCCCTTATCCTGTTATCGTCTCCATTGTATATGTCTTTCCCAGTCTTCAGTCATTCCTGGGTTTGTGTGTATAAAAAAAAAAATGAAGTATTTTTCTCTAGTGCTGTTTTAGAAAGAATGAAATAAGTTATTTGTTAAGACTCTTAATGAAGTGCTTAATATGAGGTCTAGACAATGAAAATACTGCTTCTCATTTATTTTCCTTAAAAAAGAAAACTATCAACAGTATATTGATTTTTATTGATCCATGGAAAAGATAACATTTTTATCGTGTTTATTAATGTTACTTTTATTGGAATGCTACTTCTCACCGAGGAAGACATTCTGTCATTTATTATGGCTCCCCGCCCCTATTTTTCAGTTAGAAAACACAATCTGAACATGGAAAAATAATATTTATAGCAAGCAATATATAGCAATCAAATTTAATATTATTATAAAAATATACCTGGTATCTGGGGACTTGCTTAGCAAAAGACAATGAAAATTTAAGAATAATTACTTCCAGGCTTGGAAAATGTAACAGTAGATATTTTAAGATGAAGTAAGTTGAACTGTTTTGATTAGGAAGAATTGCAGCAGTAAAACAGAACATCTTGCCAAGGCTCAAATTATTCCAGTAAGCATTGGTGATAATGACTGTCAGACAAATAAATTACTTTATGTAGTCTAATAAAAGATTGAAAGGGAACTCAAGATGGTACAAGAATGCAAAAGAGCAAGGCAGATTGGAATTACCAAACTTCAGACTGTAGCACCATGCAACATGCTTAATGTGAGTTACAGAGTAGATTATCTTTCTTCATAGTTGGTTTTCTTCTATGAAAGAGGAGGACAGATAATTTACACAAATATCTTTAGTCTAAGAACTGCACTGGCACAATGGTTAGAGTGCAGTACTGCAGGCTACTTCTTTAAAAAAAACCATTTTTATTTGTTTTTGAACAAGGATAAACAAACATAAAAATAAAAATAAAAAACCCACCTTCCATTACAAATTGTAGAAAGTGTGTCAGTTGGTTACAGTATTTCCATGCATCTCTTCCATAGTCACCACCTGTTTTTCATATCAAATTACACATTTTAAATTCACATATATTCATGTATATCACAATTATTATATCTCAATCTTAATTTGACTATAATTGTTTTTACATCCTTTTATATATAATATTCAAAATCTAGAATAGGATTGTATGATAACATTCCATTAAATCATCCTAAAATCATCCAATCACAATACATCTTTATAACATATTCTAGATAAAGCTTTTAAACCTCCTCTCATAATCTCCATATGTTGTTTATATAAAATTTCATATTATCAAACTAATATATCTATATGTATTGTTATCATTATTAATCATTATTTAACTGTAGCTATTGTTGCTTCATTTTATACATACTACTAGTAAACTAAATTTAGCTTAATTTTTATTATACATTTTCATTGCATCAACCTGTATCTCTCCAGCAATAGTACGGTCTTATATATAAGAACAAGGAGAAGGGTGGAGGGGAAGCATTGAGTGGCTTCCAAATATATTATTTTGACTCAAGATAATGGAGCCCGCCCCAATGGAGGCCCTGAAAAGGGTTGGAGAAGAAGCTGGGCAGCAGACAAGGAAAAGGAGCAGATCTCCCATTGACTTGGTTTTTCAACCTTTCTTGAAGCAATCTAAGATTGAGGATTTTGTTTTGGCTCGGTCTTCTGGTCAGGGAGCTTCTGAGGGCATTGCCCCCTGAGCTGAGAATGAAGACTTACCTGAAACCGCGGCCTCTAACCACCCCTTGCATGAACCACCCCTTGTAGAACTTTTGTCTCAGCAATGTTTTCTGGTTGCAGAAACTACAGCGAGCATTCAGCTCCAGCTTGAAAGAATAGTAATTACTCTAAACTACTTAGTCTCCTGGACTATCAGTGGGTGTTCTGGGATGATCGCTCAGCAGTTGGTGGTGGTGACAGAGTGTTCCCTGCAAATCCCAGGAAAAGCTTTAATAAAAGCACTGGTCAATAAAATCTTGGTCCACGAAATTCTACCAATAGAATGAATTCCGCATCCTATGATACGAATAGCCGCCTGGTCTTACAGCCAAAACAGGTGGCCCTCATCATTAATCCCATTAACGGAAATTTACCTTACTGGAGGGAGGGGTCATCTTTTAAAGTTATTGGGGCTAGAAGCTGATGATTTGAAGAAGGTCGAACCTTTACCCTCCCCTGAATACTGCACCAGAGTGCTACTTAGTTTCTATAATTCTAACATTCCAAAACTACTGTTCAGAAGAGGATCCTGGTTAAGATCCTTTGGCATTTTGCCAAGAAGAGTCTTCAAAGATATATTGATTAAGCCACTTCTGGGTAATCGACAACTTGTGAGTGGCAGGAGATTTATTGCCCCCAAAAGATCCTCAGTGGCATATAGTAATGAGCCAACTTTGAATGCTATTCCAGATATTGCACCATGTATTAGCTATATACCTACTTCTGTAAAACCCTCAGCTGGCGTTCTCTCAGACGGTAAGCTAACTGCTCCTCCTACAACTGGCCAAATCAGCCCCTTGCAGCATGTAACAACTTACCAGGAACTTCCCTTGATTTGATCAGCTGGGAAGAGGTGGCCCCAAAAGAAGCGACATCAGCTCAGGGCACCCAAGGTCTCTTGGTAGATGGGTCCCAAGTCAATGTCTCTGGGATTCCACCTATCTATGGGACTGATCTGTGTCAGGACGGCTTTTGGAACCAGGAGGAGACGTGGCTCTTTGGCTCCTTTAGTGCGCTTCCTCAATCGGAAAGAGCCCAAATCATAAAACGTCTGGATGGAGTTAAATTCAAGCTTTGGAGTTTATCACTCTCTGACAAGGATTCCTTTGGACCTCAGGGAGTTTATACTGATTTACCAGCGGAAGCTACATTGGCGTTTTCTCCAAAATGTTTAATTCGTAAATCTGGAGACGCAAACTCCGCTTGATGATACTGCTGAATACCTTCCACCTAAGCAACCACTTAATGCCACAAGTACGAACTGGAGTGTGTTTAGAGTCTTAAGCCCCATAAGCAAGGCTCACCTCCCCTCTCTTTTCCCCTGCTTTTGCCTCCCAAGAGGATGACCCTGCCATCTAATAATGGATGTATTTTTTTGGATCCGAAGGGTGCTCTGGAAAAAATTAATCACACAGAATTACTAGTAAACTCGACCCCTCCCCCTCCGCATACTCAAGTGCCTTTCATGGAACATTGCAGGCTGGGGGCGAAGGTGTGGTACTACAGAATTTGCTAACTATATCCATTCATGTAATGGGATCCTGCTCCAGGAGACCTGGGCTTGTGATAAGATATCCTTTTCAGGGTTTACAGCCATTTTATTATTGCAATTTAACTATTAATGTTGATTTCAAGATTAAATATTTATTATTAATATAATAATCCAATGAATAAAGTTGAATATTATTTAGAAATATTATATTTATTCTAATGTTTATAAATTATTTACATTTTTCTTTCTTTCTTCTTATTTAATCAGTTAAGAATTACAACATGCCAAATTATTCATTGGAACAACAACAGGACTTTATTATTTATTTATTTATTTATTTATTTATTTATTATTCATTCATTCATTCATTCATTTATTCATTACATTAGGTATATTCCTAATATACCTAATGTAATAAATAAATAAATAAATTGGTCCATTGGTCCATTTGTATGAGTATTACAGAATGATTGTGATTGCTCTTATATAGTTTAGAACGTGTGAATTCCTTTCAGATTCAATATAAAAAAAGATATGAAACAAAACATTCCTTAAAATTTTCACATTGAAGACATTACATTAGCAGTTTACATGTTAAGATGTTAAGAAGCACATCAAATATTTGTATTCCATGAAGTATGAAAACCTTATGTTCCTAGAGAGGCATCCAAGCACACAATAAAATGTTATAGATTACTGTAATTATCTGTAGCATATAAGAGCCCATATGACATTGGAAAAATGAACCATAATTAAGGGGAAACTTGATTAATATTGGCTTGGCATTACAAAGCACAGCCATCCAGTATAACAGAATGTAATTATGGTGCATAAAACTATAATTTAGCTAAATTTGAAAAGGTGATGATACAGTGTGTCATAAAAATATATTGAAGTTGCCATGAAAATAATCTTAATGGTTCAGCTCCTTAACTTTAAAAAAAAATAATGTGCAAAATAGTTTTGTAGCCTAGTTATGCTTTACATAGGAGGCTAAAATAAGTCCTGAGCTGAATGCCTATTGAATGTCAATATGCTAGATTGTCTTTTTTACTGTTTGGTTCTGCAAACTGATTCTACTAAAATGAACTTAAATTATTTCTAGGATATTGCTTGGTATTGTTTGTTTTTTAATAGTGAAAGCTTTGTGGGTACATTTTTATAATTTCTCAATATTTAAAATAACATAGTTTCATCCCAAATAATTTAAATAAATAGTAAATTGCAGATCATTATTGTTTCGTTATAAATTTGAAACCATATATTGGTTGCTATTTCTTCCTTTTTATTTATTTTCTCCCCTCTTTTGCATTTTATATAGTTTCTGACCAAAACAAAAGTTAACACTATTTTAAATCATGTGATCTGTTAAAACATGTCTAACTGCAATTAAACTAAACTTCTCAAAAAGACTATGATTATTGCAAAGTTGGATACCTTACAGACAACTACATTACAAAACCATCAATTGATAGGTTACAGTGTATTCTCTCAGAGGGAATTGGATATAAAATTTGCCTGATACTCCAGTTTGAAGATATGAATATATTGTCAACTCTGAAATGAACCTGGCTGAAGGCGTGTTGACCTGATTCATAATTGCCACAATGCCTGAGAAAGAAGGCTAGTGGGGAAGTACATAGCCCAGCTTACAATCAAAATAAAAAGTTTTCCTGTGGGAACCAAGGTCATCATAACAGCTGAAGGAGGGGAGGAGTCTGCCAGCCATATTCATTGGACAATGTGACCGATGACACTGGGGAGGGGGGAAGTTTCACTCTTTTAATTAGTTGAAAACCATGGGGACTTTCAGAGTTGGCTTTCACCAGCTGTGCTGATATGATGTATCCAATAAACATGTTCTTATAGGAATCTACCTGCCTCTGAGTTCTGCTTTCAATGGGTGCATTACTCAGAACACTGACATATATACTACATCAAAATATAGTTGCATTAGCGAGAAGAGAGGGAGGAAAGAGATAAAAGGGAAAGTCATTTGGCTAGCTTGTAAACTAAGCTAGGTTTCTAAGGTGGAATCTGAGATTTCATATAAACTCTGCCATCTGACTAAGCATCAACAGCAGATCAGGTAGACTGAACCTGATCAACCATACCACTCTAAAGCAAGGGTTTCATTCTGAGAAATTTCCCTTATTCCAATAGAATCATGGCATTCTGCACTGAGCTTAACAGATGACCCTTCTTATATTTGATTACTTTTTTTGGAATTAAATTCTTATGAAAATTAAATCCGATTATACTCAACTTTGGCTGAGCACCAAAGAATTGAGGCCTTTGAACTATGGTGCTGGAGAAGACGCCTGTGAGTCCCTTGGACTGCAAGGTGATCAAATTGGTCAGTCCTAGAGGAGATCAATCTTCACTGCTCTTTAGAAGGCCAGATCCTGAAGATGAAACTCAAATACTTTGCCCCTCCTTCTCTAATGAGAAAGAAGGACTCACTGGAGAACAACCTAATGCTGGGAAGAATGGGATGACAGAGAATGAGGTGAGTGGATGGAGTCACTGAAACAGTCGGTGTAAGCTTCAATGGACTCTGGCGGATGGTGTAGAACAGGAAGGCCTGGAGAAATGTTGTCCATGGGGTACTGATAGGTCAGACATGACTTTGCAACTAACAACAATAACATAGTCATCTTCTCTGGCTCTAGAATTCTGAGGCTGAAGTGATTCTAAGGTTGACTAATTTTAAACTTTCTAAAAGTAACATTCCAACCTGGGATCAAATGATATATTACAGATACTACTGAACAGAATTTTATTCCTGTAATATGAAGTAAGTTACACATTGTAACTTCATTCTCTGGCTTTATTGCAAATATCACCTAATTAAGTGAGTGGAGATTGGTGAGTAGGAAAAAAATGAGTATATTATTTATATATCCACAATCCATGATGAAGTGGGGAAGAACATAGGAGTTGCATTTCCTTATATGCTGCAGTAATGATCAGAGCATGGATTGTTTTCCTAAACTTATTTTGCAAGTCCCACCACCTCTGAACAATAGCCTACATAGTACTACATTTCTTGATAAAATAATTATTTCCCCTGTATTGTGCATTGATTCTGAGATAGGTTGACTTCTTACCATTTTTTTAAAATTGGCTTCTATAGATATATTAAAAGAAAGCTCATTAAAGTCATGTTAGAAAGTACTAAAATTGAATTGATCCACATACAGTAATTATGAATCATAATCAATCTTATGATACTGCCAACATATTTCAGAAGTGTATTGGTAAAGTGTACAATTGATGAGCAGTCTTTCCCTTTGCAGATGCAAGAAATATCTGTGCAGCTGACAAGATGGTGTTTCTTTTTACTTTAAAAGAACTTATTTACGCAGGCCTTGTGGACTAAATCATAACTATTGCTAAATACTCTTGGTTGCCTCTTATCTGTATTCCTACTTGTAATCATTAAGATAAAGAGCTCCCTAATCTAACTTCTGCCAAGAGGAGAGAAAACAATAAACTGCCTAAGAGAAATGTTTTCATAATCAAAAGGTTACTAATTTGGCTTTCCAGATATTTATTTTGATTAATTTTTACTGACTTTAGAAATTATGTAGTTTTCTTTTTTTAAAAAAAATATACAAAACACAGTAACATGTGTCATTTATAAAAAATGATTATGGCTGAAATAAAAAGCAAATCATGATTTTGTCTCAGTTTTTGTTTTAATATCTTCCCAAGATCCCACAATAGAGACAACGTCTTCTACCAAATCTACTTTTCTATTAACATACACTTTTCTCAAAACATACACTTTTGGGAAAACATTAACACATTTTAATTTCCCTGAGACTGGTGATTGGAACTGTTTTCCACAAGGAGGGAGTCAGAGAGACAAAGGTAGGGGCCCTTTAACTCCATTTCATTTGAACTTTCCTGAGGCTGGTGATTGGAGTTGCTGGCTACAAGGAAAGAGTAAGAGTGACAAAGAAGACTAGGTAGTAGCCCGTGCACCTAACGGTGCATGAATCATATATCTATAAACCCAAATAGCAATGATACATTCTGGGTTAGTGTGCTTGAAATTGTGATTTTATTTTATTTCAAAAGGACCGGCTTAGTTCAATGTAGTAGCTGTTTTGCACCTGTCTTTCACAGTACTCTTTTCAAATTTGAATATTGTCCCCTTTGTAAACAAATTACTAGTCTACATAGACAGATTACCTATCTAGAATCTCTAATCTGTGCTCTCCAAGCAGAAATTAGGTGCCCAATTCAGCCATCCACACTATGGAGATGCCATGCTAAGCTCCCTCTACTGCAAAGCTCCTGCAGGAGAACAGCAGTCTGGACAACTTTGGGATCTGGCAGGGTGAGATCTGTGAACCATAAACACAAAGCTTTTGCTGTGACCCAGCATAACAGATATAGCGCCCTTGCTGACCTTAATGGGGACAGTAAAGAGACAGGTCAAGGTAGTTGTGATAATGATGATTCAAATAAGCAGGGGATCGTGGTCCAAAATGAAGAACTTTCTTTGGAAAGGTGAAATGGGGACCCAGGTATCACACATCAGTCACACAAGAAGATCAAGGTATGTAAAAAGAGAAGTCATCTTCTGATTGGTAATTCAATCGTAAGGGATGTAAATTTAGGAAAGGATATGGAGGTTTTAAAAGAGGTCAGTTGTCTGCCAGGTGCTACTGCCAGCAGAGACAAGAGGCGTATTCTTAAGATAGTAAGAATGCAAGTAAGGACTGTGACGTTGATGCTATTATACATCTTGGCACAAGTGATCTGTCCCATCTGTACTTTCTGTGAAGAATGATTTCCAGAGCTTGGGATATGAACTTAGTAGTGTAGGTTGTAGGCTTATTTTTTCAGAGGTTTTACCAGTATATAAGGAACAAAAAGGGAAGGGCTAGCATGTAGCAGAGTTTAATGTGTGGCTAAAGGAGTGGTGTAAAAGGAAAGGCTTTGGTTTTATTAGTCATGATGCCTGCAGCTGGTCCAATGAAAAACTGTACAAAAAAGATGGTTTGTACCCATCCAAGAAAGGGACTGAGTTACTTGCCATTAAATTCACAGATTTTCTGGATAAACATTTAAACTGAACAGTGGAGACAGAGAATTAATTGATATAGAACATTTCTGTCCCCAGCAATCTAAAACTCATAGGGTTATCAGTCCATGTAACATAGATGTTTGTGCAGGTAAGATTATCACTCCTGCTGTCAAGCAAAACCAAGCATTTAATAGTGTGTGCCATACCATGTGTAAGAATTATACAAGTGGCAAGAAAATAGGGGCAGTCAGGCATAACACAGGTTATGTAGACAGTAAACACAAGGTCAATCAAAATGGACTCAAACATCTATACACCAATGCATAGAGTATGAGGAATAAACAGGGTGAATTAGAAATTCAAGTAAGTGAGGGCAGATACAATATTGTTGCCATTACAGAAACTTGGTGGGATGAAACCCACAAATGGAACATACAGCTAAAAGAATTTAAATTATTTAAAAGAAATGGACCAAATAAAAGAGGAGATAAGTTGCACTATATATAAGGAATAACTACATCTGTACAGAAATAGAGCACAACAATGATGAGAACTATCTTGAATGCATTTGGGTCAATATTAAAGGTTGGGGGGGGAATGGTGTTGCCATAGGTCTATAATACAGGCCACCCAACCAAGCAGAGGAAGTAGATGAACTTTTTGCTAGTCAGATAACTAAGGTATGTAGGAAGCACACCAAAATAGTAATATGGGATTTTAACTACCCTGACATCAACTGGGAAACAAACTCTGCACCAAGTGGAAGATCCAACAGGTTCCTAATGAACCTAGCAGACAACTTTGTTTCCCAAAAAGTAGAGAAGGGAGCAAGGGGATCGGACATATTAGACTTAATTCTCACTAACAGAGAGGAAATGATAGAAGGTGTTGAAGCCACAGGAACCCTGGGGGCAAGTGACCATGCAATATTGGAATTCAACATTATGTAAACACAAGTAGTAGAATAAAGTCAAACTAGAGTCATGGATTTTAAGAGAGCAAATCTCAATAAACTTAGAGAGAGCTTAGGAACAATTTCATGGATCAGAATCCTCAAGGGGAAAACAACTCAAGAAGCTTGGGAAATTTTGAAAAATGAGATTACAAAAGCTCAGTCTAGCACAATACCAATGAAGAAGAAAAATAACAGCTCCCAAACGAAACCAGCATGGCTGCATAAAGAACTCTCTGATAAATTGAAAGACAAAAAAGGTTAAGTATAAAAAGTGGAAAGGGGGCGACATAACTAAGGCAGAATATCAGCAAATAGCTCAAGCCTGTAAAGAAAAGCTAAGACTCACAATGAAGAAAGGCTTGCCACAAAAGTAAAACAATAACAAAAAAAAGCTTCGTCCAACATGTTAAAAACAAGAAAAAGGTTAGGAAACAATTGGTCCATTGCTGGGAGAAAGTGGCAAGAAGGTGACAAGCAACAGGGAGAAAGCAGAACTATTTAACTCATTTTTTTTGCATCTGTCTTTACACAAAGGGATAAAACAGTCCAACCTATCAAAAACAGCACACAAAAATCAGATTAGGAACACAAATTGAAATAGGGAAGAAAATGGTAAGTGATCACCTGTCTACCTTAGACAAGTTCAAATCACCAGGACCAGACGGATTACACCCCAGGATTCTGAAGGAACTGGCAGATGAGATCTAAGAACCACTGAACTATATCTTTCAGAGATCCTGGAACACCGGGGAACTGCCAGAGGACTGGAAAAGAGTTGATGTGGTTCCCATCTTGAAAAAAAGGAAAAAAATAGATCCAGGAAACTATAGACCTATCAGCCTGACCTCAATACCAGGAAAGATTCTGGAAAAGATAATCAACAAATTAGCAAACACCTAGAAGTAAACAAAGTAATAGCCAAAAGCCAACATGGGTTTGTCAAAAAGATTATGCCACACTAATCTTATTGCATTCTTCGACAAAATGACAAAATTAGTGGACCAGAGGAATGCCGTCGATATAGTTCACTTGGACTTCAGTAAGGCATTTGATAAGGTAGACCATAGCCTACTACTAGATAAAGTAGAAGAATGTGGGTTGGACAGCATCTCCACCAGATGGATTCGTAACTGGCTGACCAACCACATTCAACGTGTAGTCCTCAATGGAACTGCATCTACATGGAAGGAAGTATGCAGTGGAGTACCCCAAGCCTCTGTTTTAGGCCCAGTACTCTTCAACATCTTAATCAATGATTTGGATGAAGGAATAAATGGGGAACTCATCAAATTTGCAGATGATACCAAACTGGTAGGAATAGCCAACACTCCAGAAGACAGGCTTAAGATACAGAAGGATCTTGACAAACTTGAACATTGAGCACTATCTAATAAAATGAAATTCAATGATAAAAAGAGTAAGGTTCTATATATTGGCAAGAAAAACGAAATGCACAGGTACTATATAATGGTACCTTGCTCAATAGTAGTAACTATGAGAGGGATCTTGGAGTCCTAGTGGACAACCATATAAATATGAGCCAGCAGTGTGCAGCAGCTGCCAAAAAAGCCAACACAGTTCTAGGCTACATAAACAGAAGGATAGAATCAAGATCACGTGAAGTGTTAATACCACTTTATAATGCCTTGGAAGGCCACACTTGGAATACTGCATTCAGTTTTGGTCGCCATGATGTAGAAAAGATGTGGAGACTCTAGAAAGGGTGCAGAGAAGAGCAACAAAGATGATTAGGGGACTGGAGACTAAAACATATGAAGAACGGTTGCAGGAACTGGGTATGTCTAGTTTAATAGTAAGGACTAGGAGAGACATGTTAGCAGTGTTCCAATATCTCAGGGGTTGCCACAAAGAAGAGGGAGTCAAACTATTCTCCAAGGCACCTGAGTGTAGAACAAGAAGCCTCCAGAAGTTGTGAATGCCCCAACACTGGAAGTCTTTAAGAAGATGTTGGATAGCCATTTGTCTGGAACAGTTTAGGGTTTTCTGCCTGGGCAGGGGGTTGGACTCGAAGACCTCCAAGGTCATTCCAACTCTGCTATTGTATTTGTATTTGTATTTGTATACTTTTCTAATAACAAACACTTTTTGGCTAATATCCAAAATCATATTAATCAGACTGGATTAGGCCAACTGAATGGATTTACCAGATCTCAGAAAAATTCATGGTTCATTCTTTTCTTTAAAAAAAATTCCCATTGTATTCAATGTGATAAATCAGATCACAAATCTCAAATCACATTATGCTATTCCCAGACTTGGTGTAATTTTATACATCCCTAGTTTGGCTAAAAATTATATATATAATTTACCTTGGCTGGCATATCTTTCTATTCAAAAGTTTGATCATTGTAACCAGTTGGCAGAAAACACTTGCAGCCTGAAAACATTGCATTTAGTTGGCAGAAGTAGAAGTAGGCTTAGCTGGC
This sequence comes from Thamnophis elegans, assembly GCF_009769535.1. Taxonomy (NCBI): domain Eukaryota; kingdom Metazoa; phylum Chordata; class Lepidosauria; order Squamata; family Natricidae; genus Thamnophis; species Thamnophis elegans. Next base: position 92,692,041 of record NC_045543.1, read on the forward strand.
AAGGAATTACTTCAAAAAATAGCTTGGCATAATGATAGAAATGCAATTATGTATTAGACCTGGCCCATAGAATTGCCATGATTTGGATATGACTGAATGAATAACTTCATCATCATCTTCATGTTTTCATAGTATTCTGTGTTTATCATGTAGGAACTGTGGTGGTGCAGTGGTTAGAATACATTATTGCTCAAGGTTGACTCAGCCTTCAATCCTTCCGAGGTCAGTAAATTGACAATTCAGATTTTTGGTGCAATATGCTTACTCTATAAACCACTTAAAGAGGGCTGTAAAGTTCTGTGAAGTGGTATATAAGTCTAAGTGCTATTGATATTGCTATGAATCTTACAGATTTAAGATCCCAGCAATATCTGCCCTTTTCACACAGCAACTTTGTAAGTTTGTTAGAGGAAGTGATCAAAAATGATACCACGTAAACGATTCCAACTTAATATGGATTTCAGTTGAACAGTATGCAAAAGTAAACTAGGTTCTTTGAATCCAAATATATTTTTAAGAGAACAGATACAATACAAATTGTGTGCCCAGAGAAACATAGTGTGTAATACAAATATCAAAAGCATTATGACATGACAAGGTAAGACCCATACTTACATTATGAGGTGACTTGCCTGGTAAATAAGGTGTGCCTTCATCATTCTGACAAAAGAGGCAAGCTTCTTTGGATGTTGGTGCTCAACACAGCTGATCTGTGAAATAATTTGCTTCCCAAATATTTTATTTTATTACTCTACACACACACACGCACACACACACACACACACACATTTACTTTATTAAAAGCAAGCTCATATCAGATGTTTATCTACCTGGAATTATTGCAACTGCCCATCAGAATCAAAAATTTAACAAACTTATAACTGAATTGTCTCCTAACTTTCCAGAGATGATTAGAATTTTATTTTAGCTGCCTCTTGCAAATTATCAGTTCTATCTGTAGTAAAACTGCATAAAAAGCATTTAAGGCACTGTGAATACAATCAAACTCACAAAGTTGTGGGGTGGGGTGTGGGTGTTTAAGTAATTCAGACCAACCCACAACCAGATTGCTACTTAAGTTATACATGTAATGATTCCTAATATTAAAGTGGTCTAAACTGTAGAGTCAACAACTTCCTGTAAATGAATTTCTATCAAAACACATAATCACAGTTTCTCAGCAGAGATGATCAGGTTTCAGAGCCATGAGAGCCTCAGAAAGAAAAGAAGTGAATGAAATTGCCCATCCTTGGATTCAGTTTACTTTTTGAAAGATCTTTGCTATGCAGTTTTGGATATACTAGAAAATTGCTTCCTTTGAAGCCAAGATAATGATATGATGACAATAAGCTGAAGTATTGCTCTTTCCGTTCTCATAAGCTTTTGAAGTATTTGCTATTTGCATGAAATGTAATTGGCATCCCCGAAACCAGCTTTGAGGCAGTATGTTTTAAATCAGGAGCAAGTAGTCAGAAAGTGTGTGAACAGTGGAATAAATCAAAGTAGTCATTTGAAACATCTCAATTAATCAACATCTAGTTCTCCTTTAAACCACTTTAGGACTGAAAGGAAAATAGATTTTGTATTCTGTTTGGCTCTTCTATATTTAGAATTCATCTTCAATCAGGATAGAAGTTTTTCACTTGCCATTGCTCAGCTGATCTCCCATAATAAGATGGGTGCATATTCATTTTTACAAATTTTATATCTGTTCTATTCAAAAGGTTCTTGGTAATTTAAAAAATTACATTACATAAAAAGAATTGGAATCCTTTTAATTAATATTGAGAAATCAAGTTAAACTGAAAGGTCTTACCTAAAAGACCTTCCTAAAAATAGAAAGAACAAGGGATGTACAGAGCAGCTTGGGAACAATAGAGACAAACACACACACACACACACACACACACACACACACACACGTATGTATGTATGTATGCCAAAGGAGAAAAAAAAACCTTGAAAAGTGAGGATATCCTTAAGAAAGCCACTTCTGCTGACTTAATTGAACCTTCTAAACAGGTTCATGCTTGGTAATAAAGAAAATACTAGATTGCATCGAAATGGATAGGTATGGAAATTAAAGACAAAGGAGAAACAGTATTATTTAACATGGGATATATGGTATAATTGGTTAGATAATAGATGCAAAGATGAGAAAAGTAAGGAGGAAAGATGTTTAACAAACCAGAAACAGATATAGGTACAAGGCTAGATAGAAGAATATTTACTGTAAGTAATACTACGCCCAGACTGTATCAAAGTATAAATTAAAATATACAGAATGATAAATATATAGAGAACTATGTTAGAACTATGGAAATAATAGATATAAATATGATAAATATGTATGTATGAATAAGAGATAAATGATTGGAACGAGGAAGTATAATACTATGTATATTGTATTTTGTAAAAATAACTGATACAACCAGTATATCGCTATTGCAAAGCTGAAACCGTGATGCAAAATGCAGAAAAATGTACAATAAAAATGTTTTTTAAAAAAATAAACAGGTTCATACTAACATAGCCATTCTCCAAGAAAAACGGGCTCCAGGTTAGTGTTTTAAAGTAAAGGTCAATATGTTAAATTGTACTAGACAATTGTGCTGAATAATCTGTTTCAACAAAGGGATAATATGTTCCTGCTATTACACGTTCTTTTGCATTATTCCTTTATTTTACATCAAATAAAGCAACTGGATGTTTCTGGAAGACAGTCCTACTTAAAGTAATTTTAAAATGCAAATGTAATTCATTTCCCACTAAAGAACCACGAGCAAGAACATGCATTTTGATTCAATATTTCCACTTTTTTTTTTAGTTTTCTTTATCCATCTTCCAAGACAAGACTTTTGCACAAGCATATTATTTGTAACAGAACTAGATCTTTGAGTATGGTTATCAAGTATGTTTGATTTGGTATAAATTGCCTGTTATTGAGTATTAATACAACAGCGGCTGCACATATACCACAGTGCTTTGTTATTAATGTACAGTTGAGGGATATTCAATTACCAGAATAATTTACTAAAGGCTCTTTAAACTATAAATAGTGAATATTCTGCCATTTTAACACTCTGTGGTTTATCCAATTAAGTGTCCACAGAACACGGTAGCAACCCTTTATGATTTAGTGATTGATTGTTAAAGGGCAAGTCATTTAGACAAGCAGAATGCAAGATATTTTTAAATATATATATATATTTTCAAACCTTGCACTCAAACTATGATTCTCCTAGACTAATAAGCTACTGAAATCGAAGAGAATTACTGTCAGTTCAGTGTGCAGCATTGATAAAGATTTTTTGTTATGGGATATCAGTCCATAAAGCCTAGAAAAATCTAAATTTGTAGATTATAAAACCATATGTACTGAGACACACAACATAAATTAGTCGTTATTTTGAGCCAAAAAGCACGTTGCAGTTTGGATTCTGTTGTTGTACTGTAAAAAAAAAAATAATACTGTAAAATCTTATAGCACTTTTTGTAATACTATGCAGGTAGTCTTCAACTTACAACCATTTGTTTAATAACTGTTCAAAAAAGTGACTTATGACCAGTTTCCACACTTACAACCGTTGCAGTATCCCCATGGTCAAGTGATCAAAATTTGAGTGTTTGACAACTGGCATATATTTAGGAGAATTACATTGTCCTGGGATCATATGATCAGCATTCCCAGCTGGCTTCTGTGAAGCAAAGTCAATTGGGGAATCCAGATTTACTTAACAACTGCAGTGATTCATTTAGCAATTAGGCAAAAATGTTATAAAATATAACACAATTCATTTAACTGTCTTGCTTAGCAACCTAAATCATGGTCACAATTAGATCATAAATCAAGGACTATCTATGCACATGTCTATATCTTTACACTTTTTAGGCTTTGCAGTTAGTTAAAATTCATTAAAAATGTACATAGAAAGAACAAAAAATAATCAATTCAGGAATTAAATTTAATCTACTAAATATTAATGAAATATATAGAATCAGTCTATATCAGATTCAGGGTTTGTTAAATGTTACATGTTTATATCAGGGTTTTTTACATGTTCAACAAATATGATAAAATGTCTGTGTTATTCACATTTCCAGCAAAGATATGTGGCATCTTTCTGCACTCGTGGCATTTTTCTGGATAACGTGATGAAATTAATGGACCTGGCAGGGATGGCAAATCTTACAACTTTCAAGAAAGATAAAAGTTTTTCTAGCTAAAAGCTAAGTCTAACTTTTAGACTTAATGAAGTTCTGGTTTTAGGGTTTGATAATTCAATATGTTACAATTATAGAAATATTATGTATTGTTACTGGTATTATATATCCACATTTTGTATATTCTTAAGATTTATGCTTAAATTTAGAATAAGTCATTGTTTGGTTATATAATTTTAAAGGTGTTTGGGATTGTTTAGTTTGTATATTGTCTATATCACGGGTGTCAAACTTGATAAAGTCATGGGCCGGATCATGACGTACAGCAATGTTGGAATAAGAAGTTACTTTATTATACATTTGTACATGTACTGAAGAAAGTCAGAAATTATTCTTATTATACTTCTTTTGTTTTTTTTCTTTGTTTTCTCTTACTATCTTTTAATTTTTCACCATCTTTGATCCCCTTCCTCCTTCCTTTTCCTCTTTGTTCACTTGCATTTTATGTTTTATTGAAACTTATAAACTTTAAAAAGATGACAAATAGCAACACTACAGAATTTTTAAAAAAATCTCTTTAAAGTTGGGACGTCATGTGAATTTCAGTCCTTTTATTTTTCCATTATTCTATTTGTAACCAAAGTTTTTAGCTCACTTTATTATACATTCAGTCACTTTCTTCAATCTCATATTACAACAATTCCAAGACTCTGACATTTTATCTCTCTGTAAAATAGAATTCATCACATTTTGTAAAGGTTGTAAAAGTTCATTCTCAAAGCAATTATAATACAAGCTTGATAGTTCATCAGGTCCAAGTACCTTTTCCAGTTTGCTCTTTTTAATTGCTTCTGAAACTTCCCTTATCATTATAGTCCATTTATAATTTGTTTCTGTTCTTTTTTTAATCCTGGGTAAACTTTGTTTTCTCAAATATTCCTCTATTTTGTCCAATGGAATATCATGCCCTTTATACAAATTAGAGCAATATTGGTCAAAGGTTCTTTGCATGAACACATTGTCTACTAACAAAATATCCTCCTCTTGTCATTTCAATGTCATTTTCTTTTCTTTCTTTCTTTTCACAGTTTATAAGCCTGACATTTCCCTGGCTTATTTGCAAATTTAAAATTTCTTTGCTTTACATAGTTCAATTTTATTTACATTTTTCTTATTGTTAACATAGATAACTGTTGTGGCCCGGCAGTAGCCGTTAGAGCTGTCACCAGACTCTGACAGCGAGGGGGTTTATGAGTCAGCCTTGGAGGAGGTGGAGGACCCTTGATAGGGTATCGACTCCGAGCAGGGCGAGGAGAGACTGGTTGGCCACCAGGTGGCGGCAGAGCATTGGATCAAAGGGAAAGTTCAGGAAAACACTTGGGAGTTGTATCAGGATACATGCAGGCACAGGGCTACTCTGTGTAAAGAACAATGGACTAACTACAGGAGGTGATTACGAACCGCTGATGCTGATCAAGATCACCTCCTGCTGATAAAAGAGACTGCTGGTGTCACGCCCTAGTTGCAGAAGTCAACGTTCTTGTTCTCATTCGCGTTCACAAACCGAGAGAAGCCAACTGGGATAAGTGGCTTCTTAAGAGAAGCCGGTTTGCAGTGTTGTGTGAGTTATAGGACTTTCTGCCAGAGCTATTATCTTTGTTTATTTGGGCTTGCAGCCAACAAGAGCTTGGACTGATTAAAACATTCTTTTGTACGTCTGTTTGGCTTTCGTTCCTGAATGGAGAAGGGGGGCGTCAGAACAGATAACTCTTGCTCTAATATTTTAAGTTGTTGGGAGATACTTAAGGCAGTTCCTTAAGTCTTCTTCTTTTGAGTCTATAACAGATTATATAACTTTTTTCACATTTATTTCACATTTTTCAAATTTATTGTGCTTGCACTTTGATGGTACAATAGATAAAAGGAGGAGAAAAATATGTGTTTTAGTTTAATATAAATTTCAGTAAAATTAAATAAACAGAACACAGTTTATATGACTACACATTTGGAAATTATACACTTGTACCAGGATAAAAATTAAAATTTGTGCAATATTTGGAAAAGGTCTTGAGGAGGACATCTATGTACAGCAAAAGAGTCAAAATGGAGGCCGTAGCAAGCCAATCAATACAAAAATAATGTGGCATAAGAAGAGTGCAAGTTGGGCAATTAAAAAGCAGGTAGTCCTTAATTTGCCATCACCGTTGGGACCAGAATTTCTGCCACTAAATGAAGTGATCCCAAACACAAAGTTACATAGGCCCACATTGCTTAGTAGGAGCAATCCCAGAAGTTCTGGTTTCTGCCACAACAGAGATTCATGATTATCAAGCAGAAAATGGAGGAAATTGCATGGAAGGACTGTGTGAGTCCCATAGAGACAAGAAGGAGGCAGGCCTTGGGGACACAACACTGGCCTTGCATGAGTTGGGGACTGCTGCACTGCAGCGTGAGTGCAAGGAGATCAGGGAAATTATTTGTTGCAGCTTTGGGAAAGAATATACTGTACAGCTCAGGGGCTATACCAGCAATGGCTAACCTTTTTGTCCTCACGTACCAAAAACATGCACTCATGCCCACAATGCATGTGTGACCCCCCCCCTCCAACCCCACTCCCTGTGCATGTGGACACAATCCCTTCCACACACTTCTACCACCACCTGTGCCCGTTTTGGACCTAGCAGGCCTCCCTGAAACCACCTGGGACCAAAAACAGGAAGTGAGGGAGAGGAGGGGATGCCACACCTCCCTTGTGCTTTCCCCACACTTGTGCATGCGTACGCTGTTACAGGTCTTATGTCTGCCTCGTATGCAGCTTTATTCCTCTCTAGCATTCATTTCCAATGTTCAGTGATATATTTCTTGCCTCTCTAGGATTTACCTTTATCTTCTCCTGTGAGGCACGTCATGTTCCTGTTGGATGCATATAGTTATATTCTCGATGGCTTGTATAGTGCTTAACTGCATTTTGATTAAACAGCACACACTGCAGAGACCCAAAAATCAGATGGCCTGGGGCGAGGGTGCTCACATGCACGGTGGAGTCCAGCTGAGGTGATGGTTCGCGTGCAGGCAGAGAGGCCTCCACATGCCACCTTTGGCACGTGTGCCATAGATTTGCCATCATGAGGCTACACAATGCAGAATGAAGTGCAACTGTCCCTGGAAGCCTCAGCCACCTTGGTCCAACCTCAGCAGTTCAGCAAAAAAGATGCCACACCATAGGAAGCCCCATCAGTGTGACATAAAACAGCTGGCCCTGGGAAGTGTCAAATGCATGACAAGCCTTAAAAGTGAATGCTCCAGAAAGTGCCAAATGTCCAGGAGGCCCCAACAATATTGTGTGAAGCAGATTTCATCCCCAGTAAGCTTCAGAGGCCCCAGCAATCCCAGCCCAGCCATTTTCATTGCCCTGCTCTCTAATGTCCCTGCTACCCTGCAGTCCACCTTGCTAGCTGATTCATCTTCTTCATCACGTTAGCTCTTTGAGACACAGTACTAATCACAGCTCCTGGCCACACCTTCTTCCCAAGTCGGCTCGTGCTGTTCTTCAAAGAATACACACCTTTTTCCAAACCACAAACAACTTTATTGTGAAGTTTTGAATGGCTTCAACCTATTGAAAGAAGGCCATACATTATTTGGACAAGGCTGCAGTCATCTCTGGGAGGGCCAAGGGCCATGCTGGGCATGCTTGGTCAGCAGTGGCAACAAGAAGACTGTAAAAGTCAGTTAGAGCCATAGTGATACAGTGGTTAGAATCATTGCTCACTACCATGAATTTGATTATGAGCGGCTCAAGGCTGACTCAGCCTTCCATCCTTCTGAGGCTGTTAAAATGAGGACCTGGATTGTTAGGAGCAATATGCTGACTCTGTAAACTGCTTAGAGAGAGATGTAAAGCACTAGGAAGTGCTATTGCCGGAGCAGCAGAACCCCAGAATGCTGTGGGCCAAAAAGGCATGGATGGAGAGAAATAGATGGGTGGGACAGTGGTGCCTCAATAATAACAGAGAAATGGAACATTTCATTGGAGTTAGTTTCCATAAGAAATTGCCTCTGCTGAAATTCGAGGCAGGATAAAAGACATACGTGCTTTCTCCTATTCTGTACTTAGACTGTTTCTCTATTGTATTTTATTGGCTTGGTGCTCACGATTCAAATTATGGGATATCATTTGAATCTTTTCTACAGTTTGACAAGAACCATTGATCAGCATTGTTGGGATACAATGTATAGCTAACTGTTATGCTACCTAATCCACATTTAACTAGCTTGCTAATCAGCATGTCATGGATTGTTTTTTAAATATTTTATGAATAAGGGAATAATCCAAATAAATGTAAAATATGCCCACATCTTCGTACAATCTTTTAAGGGAACAGAAGGGGAGGGGAGGAGAGGAGAGACTAACAATGCCTGTTGACAAATGCATGCTAAACTCCAGTACACTACATTGTTTCAAACTGCTTCCAATTGATTGCTTTATGAGCTATTCCCTAGATCTTTCTTTTTGAAGATATGGACATTTGCTCTTGTCTAGTCATCAGGTATTTTATTTATTTTCCAGGATTTCTCAAAGGTAATGAATAGAGGGTTCAGCCAGACTGTCAGCATTTTCCCTTGGTACTCTAGGAAGCAAGCCATTTCACTCTGGAGATTTGAACTCATTTAAAGTCAGTAGGAATTTGCTACATTTCTATCATGCTCAAACTGAAGTCTTGCTCCTTCAATCAGCTCTTCAAATTGTCAAGAGGAACATACATCCTCTTCTCAGAGAAAGGTGAGTGAAAATAATATTTCTGCTTCCCTTTTGTAAATCTGTCATTCCTTTACCATCTTTACTGAACATATTTTATACTGGTGTTTTTCCATTCCTTTTATTTTACCTTTCTCTTTTCATATCAAAGGCATAGTAATTGGGCTAGAGATATTGATGTATCTTTCATCATAAAAGCCTGAGGCCACAATCATGAGTTAGATACATGCAAAATCTACTGTTCCAGGACTGGGATAGTTCATGTTGTTCTAGATAGATCACCCATGAGCAGGAAAACAAATAGTGAAACATGCTTCACAATATTATGATGTAGACTCTTCTGTATTTTTATGTGAAGGTGTGATGCAAGTACAAAAGGCTGGCACTTGCATTGTGACATCACAATACAGATTTCATCATTTCGTTCTCATCGTGGGGATGAACAACTAGGGTTCTGGACATAGTGATTCAGACAAAAAGGGTTTGGAACACCATTAAGTACTTCTGGTTCATAAAATTAGCTTCCAGAAAACCACCTCCATAATGTCTGTACTGGTATAATTTTGAAGAGAACCTGGATGTTCTGGTGGTCTCTAGAATTTAATTCCTGGAAAAGAATATTTGTAGATCCATAGAAGACTAAGATTTGCAGCCACAGTATTTCAGATGGCTTCCCATTCATCCATGGTTAATTAGTTATCATTTCATATTTGTGGAAAATAAACTTTTTATTTTGGTTAAATTATTGTCCTCTGAAAAAATATTTTTTTCTTTCGCAGTATCCATGCAACAAAAATGTATTAGCACTAGAAATAAATCAAACAATAATATTTTATAAAATTATAGATAGTAAATATTTTATTTAAAAGCATATGTTGTTCTATATCCATTGTTTTGCCCAAATCTTTCTCTACATCTGAATATACTGTACTTCTGAGTGATCAATTAAACAGTAAATATAGTGCTAAAGAAGCTGTCCCCATGGTCTCCAGACATTTGTGGAGCCTTGTTTGAAAATAGTTAGCATTTGCTAAAAACAATCACAAGAGGAAGAACCTTGATTTAACTTCAAGCTTTCACAATTTCCCCTGGGACACAGATGACTGGGGATTTGGCAACGGTTAAGGAAAGTACAAAATTGTTGAGAAAAGAAATCAGCAAATCTATAGTGTTGATTTGCATTCTCTAAATCCCTGTTTATTTATATGGTCATGCATGTCTGATTAAGAATGGCAACTTTGAGAAGTTGCTTCAAAGCTCCGTCTAAATAACATTGCTGTTTCCAGAAGCCAATTCCACAATGCAAGGAATGCCATACCTACAGCCACAGTACAGCTAGTTATTCTCCTCTTTCTATTTTATTTATTTGTGGGACTTATATACACTACAATCAAAATCAAAATTATAAGCTTCTCTAACTCTTGCCAATTCTCTTCTCCCTAATCCACTATAATAATTTTTTTTAGCAGTTTATCATACATCTTTAAAAAAATACCACAAAACATTTATATAATTTATTATAACTGAGAAAACCAGGCAGGTCCTTTAAAACACTGTAACCTTTTATTCAGTAGCTGAAGTAGTGTAACAAAACTCGCAACAATGTATTAAATGAAGCCGGCTGGGCGGCTGCAGGAACAGCTGAAACAATAGAGCAATCAGCAAGGTTGTTGCTTTAACAAGACAGTTAACTGTTTTAAACGGCTTGCCTTTTATACTGCAATCACCTGGCTCGTGTTACAGCTCGCGCTGATGACAGCTCGGCAACTGACAGGCACGTCTGATTGGCTAAGACGCACCTGGCTGCTTCCGAGCTGTCATTCGTAACAGCGAGGACTTTCTTCAATACACAACACTTCTTCCCCCCCAGCTGTGCGCAAGCACGCGTAGTCTTTTAAATAAGCAGGGGAACGACGGATTCGCTCAGACCGCCTTAATTCTATTGCAGGCGGATCCTGGCAACGATGTCCTTGTGGTAATTGTGGAGGAATTGCATAACTAAAAGGTGAAGTGTGTGGATGAGACATGGTGGCAGATGATGCTGGAGGGGCATGAGGCTGGTAGTCTGCCTCTGAGGGGTTTGGGCTATATATATAAGGATCTGGAACCCTTGGAATGGGAGGAGCATTTACACCGGCTAGATTTTGTTGAACTTGCAGTTGAAACCCTTGAACATCCGCTTGAGAAGCTACGGCTGCTGTCTTCCGTTTCCTCAATTGATCCAGGTGTCTTCGCCATGAGGATCCATCGGATAAGTCAACCCTATAGGAAACGGGTCCTGTTATTTGTGATATAACTGCTGGAACCCATCTCAAGTCCCCTCCATAATTTCTAGCCCAAACTAGATCCCCCAGTTGGAAAGAACGGGATGGGGTTGGAGGCCCCAGGTTGCCAGACTGAATTCCTGAATAGACGGGATGCAATCTATCCAGGGTGGTCCGCAGGCGCCTGCCCATCAACATCTCCGCGGGGCTCTTCTGTGTCAGAGGGCAAGGTGTGGAATGCTGTGCCAATAAGTAAGCATCCACCCTAGCCTGCCAGTCACCACGGTTTAGCCGACCCAAAGCCTCCTTGGCCGATCTAACCGCCCTTTCCGCTCGGCCATTGCTTGCCGGGTGGTAAGGGGCAACCAGCGCATGTCGTATCCCTAGTTCAGCCAGGAAAGTTTGAAAAGTTGTGGCTGTAAATTGCGGGCCGTTGTCAGACACCACTGTGTCTGGCAACCCATGGGTTGCGAACAACCGTCGCAAAGCTCGCACCGTGCTGTCAGATGTGGTGGAGTGCATTAGCAATACTTCCACCCATCGAGAGTACGCATCCACAACTATAAGGAAAACCTGCCCATGGAATGGACCAGCGAAATCAATATGTAACCTAGACCAAGGCCCTCGAGGCATCTCCCATTCCCGGGAGGGAGAGGAAGGAGGAGAAGGCCGGGACTGTTGGCATGTCTCACATTTGGCAACCCAGGCTTCAATGTCGGCATCTAACCCTGGCCACCAAACAAAACTGCGAGCAAGAGCTTTCATTCTACTGACCCCAGGATGACTTTCATGAAGGCGTTGCAAAATCTGTTGTTGCAGGACCGTTGGGATAACCACACGGTCGCCCCACAACAGGCAGCCGGAATGAATTGAAAGCTCTGCTTGTCTGTTTTTAAAATGTTTGAATTGAGGTGGTAATGTACCAGAAGGCCAACCTCTCAGGACCCAATTAAGAAGTTTTGCCAAAGTAGGGTCAGACCGAGAGTGGGCTGCTATGTCTGTAAACAAGGTGAAATGCCGCCCGTATAAGTAATCGTGGAATTTTTTAATTCCTGACACTGCAGCTAGAGCCTCCTTGTCAATTTGGCTGTAATTCCTTTCTGCTGATGTCAGTGTCCGGGAGTAAAAAGCTATGGGAGCTTCTGAACCATTGGGCAGGACATGGCTCAGAACGGCTCCCAAACCCACGGGCGAGGCATCACATGCTAGAGTCAGAGGCATCTTGTCACTGTATTGGACTAAGACTGCATCTGACGTCAGCAGGGATTTGACAGCTGCGAACGCTTGTGCTTCGCGGCTGCCCCATTGCCAAGGCGCTGATCGGTCCAGCAACCGATGCAGGGGCTCGGCCAGTGATGCCTTGTGTGGAATGAAAGGTGCATAAAAATTTAAAAGCCCCAGGAACGATTGTAACTGCGCCTTGGAAGTTGGAGCAGGTGCGTCCCTGATAGCTGCCAATTTTGAAGGGGTAGGGTGAATTCCCTGGGCGTCAATTGTGAAGCCCAGAAATTCCACTTGGGGAACAGCAAAGAAACACTTGCTGCGTTTCAATTTAAGTCCCGCGCCCCTGAAACGGTCGAGGACTTTCCTTAGAACTTTGATGAGGTCTGATCGGCTGTTTGCAGCGATCAGGACGTCATCAAAATATGGTACCACTCCTGGAAGCCCATGGAGCAACCGCTCCATGAGACTCTGGAAAATCCCCGGGGCAACGGATACGCCAAATTGTAGGCGGCGACAACGGAAAGCCCCCCGGTGGGTGACGATGGTTTGGGCAGCCGCCGCATCGTCATCCACAGGAAGCTGCTGGTAGGCTTGCGCCATATCCAGTTTGGCAAAAATACAACCCTGCCCCAGGGAATGGAGCAGATGTTGTACAACAGGGACTGGATATGGGTTTGCTTGCAAGGCGAGGTTGATGGTGGATTTGTAGTCGGCACAGACCCTAATGGAGCCGTCGGGCTTCACTGGAATGACAATTGGGGTCTCCCACGGTGAATGGTCGACTGGCTCCAGTATGCCCTGTGCCACGAGCTTGTCGAGCTCGGCTTCAACCTTGGGCCTTAAAGCAAAAGGCACCCTGCGGGCCTTCAGTCTGATGGGAGCAACCTGGGGATCCAAGTTGAGAGAGATAGGGTTACCCTTGTACCGGCCCAGCTGGCCATCAAAAATGTCAGCGTAATCTGACAAAACTAATGCCACATCAGCAGAAGTGTCTGTCATGGAATGAATTCCATGTATTGAGAGACCCAGTGGGCTGAACCAATCCAAACCTAGAATGGATGGCAAGGGCTTAAGCACAATTAAAACAGGCAAAGTTGTACAATGCTGCCCATAAGAAACTCTGACATTATAGGAACCAACAATAGAAATGCTAGACCCCTGATAGTCCTTTAAGATAGAGTCAGGAGGAGAAAGGTGACAGCGTTTAACATGGGGGCACAAAAGAGAAAATTTGTCCCACGATAACAAGGATTTGGAAGCTCCAGAGTCTACTTCCATGTTGCAAGGTTGACCTTCGATCAATGGAGTGACAATTATCTTGTTCGTACCCTCTGAGGAAGAATTGATGGAGACATCAGGAAGTGGCAGGCCAGCTTGCTTGACGTTGAAGCAATTATCCTGTCGCTGAGCAGACGCGCGGGGCTGAGGACTTCTGTTTGAAGCAGCTGCCCCATAAGGAGGTGGAGGAGCAGACGATGCAGCTGTAGCAGGCTGAGCAGCTCTACAAACTTTGGCCAAATGTCCTTTTTTTCCGCAACGGCGGCACTCTGCAGCCTTAAAGGGGCAGGAAGCCCTGGCATGCGGACCACCGCAGCTAAAACAGGCATTTGAATTAGAAAGTGGACGGCTGATAGACTGCTGCTGACGCGGTTGCTGTCTGCGGGGCTGTGCCCCAATCCTGTCCACCTGTAAATTAAGTAAATAGTCTGGAAGAGGGGCAAGCTCATCAATTAAATTGGTGATGTACGTTGGCTGTTGTAGTGGAGGAGGAACCAAGGCAGTTGAGGCTTGACCCGTTGGTAAACTGCCAGCAACTGTCATCTGCGCGAGGTAACGTTCTATCTCGCTGGATGATGAATCTGCCAACTCCGCAGCACGAGCCTCATCTATGGCATAAACTAACGTGACTTTAGGCTTGCCCAAAAGCCGGCGTCTGAGGAAAATGTCTTTTAATCCACAGACAAATTGTTCTGCAAGATTAGCCTCTAAGTCAGGGAAATCGCACTGTGCTGCAGCAACTCTTAAAGCTTGCAAAAACTGATTGACATTCTCTGCAGGCTTTTGGACGCGCCTGCGGTAAGCAAAACGTCTTGCTATTTGGGAGGGGGTAGGGGCATAGTAAGCCTGAAGCCCATCTGTGAGCTCTTGCCACGAGAGGTCATAAACCGCTCTTGGGGCGGCAAAAGACCTTGCAGTTGCAAACATTTCCGGACCGCAAGCTGTAAGAAAAAATCCGCACTTTCGCGCTTGAGAATAACCCTGGCGGTTATTTGCGATCAGGAAGCACTCAAACCTTTCCAGGAATGCTTCCCAAGTCTCACCTCCGACTCCAAAAGGTGCAAAAGTAGGCATACCAGCCATGACGGTGAGGAGAACTCTAAACAACTGAGAGAAGAAAATTGCAGTTGATTTTCTTCAGGTTACAGGTCCCCAGTCTTCGTCGCCAGTATTATAACTGAGAAAACCAGGCAGGTCCTTTAAAACACTGTAACCTTTTATTCAGTAGCTGAAGTAGTGTAACAAAACTCGCAACAATGTATTAAATGAAGCCGGCTGGGCGGCTGCAGGAACAGCTGAAACAATAGAGCAATCAGCAAGGTTGTTGCTTTAACAAGACAGTTAACTGTTTTAAACGGCTTGCCTTTTATACTGCAATCACCTGGCTCGTGTTACAGCTCGCGCTGATGACAGCTCGGCAACTGACAGGCACGTCTGATTGGCTAAGACGCACCTGGCTGCTTCCGAGCTGTCATTCGTAACAGCGAGGACTTTCTTCAATACACAACACTTCTTCCCCCCCAGCTGTGCGCAAGCACGCGTAGTCTTTTAAATAAGCAGGGGAACGACGGATTCGCTCAGACCGCCTTAATTCTATTGCAGGCGGATCCTGGCAACGATGTCCTTGTGGTAATTGTGGAGGAATTGCATAACTAAAAGGTGAAGTGTGTGGATGAGACATGGTGGCAGATGATGCTGGAGGGGCATGAGGCTGGTAGTCTGCCTCTGAGGGGTTTGGGCTATATATATAAGGATCTGGAACCCTTGGAATGGGAGGAGCATTTACACCGGCTAGATTTTGTTGAACTTGCAGTTGAAACCCTTGAACATCCGCTTGAGAAGCTACGGCTGCTGTCTTCCGTTTCCTCAATTGATCCAGGTGTCTTCGCCATGAGGATCCATCGGATAAGTCAACCCTATAGGAAACGGGTCCTGTTATTTGTGATATAACTGCTGGAACCCATCTCAAGTCCCCTCCATAATTTCTAGCCCAAACTAGATCCCCCAGTTGGAAAGAACGGGATGGGGTTGGAGGCCCCAGGTTGCCAGACTGAATTCCTGAATAGACGGGATGCAATCTATCCAGGGTGGTCCGCAGGCGCCTGCCCATCAACATCTCCGCGGGGCTCTTCTGTGTCAGAGGGCAAGGTGTGGAATGCTGTGCCAATAAGTAAGCATCCACCCTAGCCTGCCAGTCACCACGGTTTAGCCGACCCAAAGCCTCCTTGGCCGATCTAACCGCCCTTTCCGCTCGGCCATTGCTTGCCGGGTGGTAAGGGGCAACCAGCGCATGTCGTATCCCTAGTTCAGCCAGGAAAGTTTGAAAAGTTGTGGCTGTAAATTGCGGGCCGTTGTCAGACACCACTGTGTCTGGCAACCCATGGGTTGCGAACAACCGTCGCAAAGCTCGCACCGTGCTGTCAGATGTGGTGGAGTGCATTAGCAATACTTCCACCCATCGAGAGTACGCATCCACAACTATAAGGAAAACCTGCCCATGGAATGGACCAGCGAAATCAATATGTAACCTAGACCAAGGCCCTCGAGGCATCTCCCATTCCCGGGAGGGAGAGGAAGGAGGAGAAGGCCGGGACTGTTGGCATGTCTCACATTTGGCAACCCAGGCTTCAATGTCGGCATCTAACCCTGGCCACCAAACAAAACTGCGAGCAAGAGCTTTCATTCTACTGACCCCAGGATGACTTTCATGAAGGCGTTGCAAAATCTGTTGTTGCAGGACCGTTGGGATAACCACACGGTCGCCCCACAACAGGCAGCCGGAATGAATTGAAAGCTCTGCTTGTCTGTTTTTAAAATGTTTGAATTGAGGTGGTAATGTACCAGAAGGCCAACCTCTCAGGACCCAATTAAGAAGTTTTGCCAAAGTAGGGTCAGACCGAGAGTGGGCTGCTATGTCTGTAAACAAGGTGAAATGCCGCCCGTATAAGTAATCGTGGAATTTTTTAATTCCTGACACTGCAGCTAGAGCCTCCTTGTCAATTTGGCTGTAATTCCTTTCTGCTGATGTCAGTGTCCGGGAGTAAAAAGCTATGGGAGCTTCTGAACCATTGGGCAGGACATGGCTCAGAACGGCTCCCAAACCCACGGGCGAGGCATCACATGCTAGAGTCAGAGGCATCTTGTCACTGTATTGGACTAAGACTGCATCTGACGTCAGCAGGGATTTGACAGCTGCGAACGCTTGTGCTTCGCGGCTGCCCCATTGCCAAGGCGCTGATCGGTCCAGCAACCGATGCAGGGGCTCGGCCAGTGATGCCTTGTGTGGAATGAAAGGTGCATAAAAATTTAAAAGCCCCAGGAACGATTGTAACTGCGCCTTGGAAGTTGGAGCAGGTGCGTCCCTGATAGCTGCCAATTTTGAAGGGGTAGGGTGAATTCCCTGGGCGTCAATTGTGAAGCCCAGAAATTCCACTTGGGGAACAGCAAAGAAACACTTGCTGCGTTTCAATTTAAGTCCCGCGCCCCTGAAACGGTCGAGGACTTTCCTTAGAACTTTGATGAGGTCTGATCGGCTGTTTGCAGCGATCAGGACGTCATCAAAATATGGTACCACTCCTGGAAGCCCATGGAGCAACCGCTCCATGAGACTCTGGAAAATCCCCGGGGCAACGGATACGCCAAATTGTAGGCGGCGACAACGGAAAGCCCCCCGGTGGGTGACGATGGTTTGGGCAGCCGCCGCATCGTCATCCACAGGAAGCTGCTGGTAGGCTTGCGCCATATCCAGTTTGGCAAAAATACAACCCTGCCCCAGGGAATGGAGCAGATGTTGTACAACAGGGACTGGATATGGGTTTGCTTGCAAGGCGAGGTTGATGGTGGATTTGTAGTCGGCACAGACCCTAATGGAGCCGTCGGGCTTCACTGGAATGACAATTGGGGTCTCCCACGGTGAATGGTCGACTGGCTCCAGTATGCCCTGTGCCACGAGCTTGTCGAGCTCGGCTTCAACCTTGGGCCTTAAAGCAAAAGGCACCCTGCGGGCCTTCAGTCTGATGGGAGCAACCTGGGGATCCAAGTTGAGAGAGATAGGGTTACCCTTGTACCGGCCCAGCTGGCCATCAAAAATGTCAGCGTAATCTGACAAAACTAATGCCACATCAGCAGAAGTGTCTGTCATGGAATGAATTCCATGTATTGAGAGACCCAGTGGGCTGAACCAATCCAAACCTAGAATGGATGGCAAGGGCTTAAGCACAATTAAAACAGGCAAAGTTGTACAATGCTGCCCATAAGAAACTCTGACATTATAGGAACCAACAATAGAAATGCTAGACCCCTGATAGTCCTTTAAGATAGAGTCAGGAGGAGAAAGGTGACAGCGTTTAACATGGGGGCACAAAAGAGAAAATTTGTCCCACGATAACAAGGATTTGGAAGCTCCAGAGTCTACTTCCATGTTGCAAGGTTGACCTTCGATCAATGGAGTGACAATTATCTTGTTCGTACCCTCTGAGGAAGAATTGATGGAGACATCAGGAAGTGGCAGGCCAGCTTGCTTGACGTTGAAGCAATTATCCTGTCGCTGAGCAGACGCGCGGGGCTGAGGACTTCTGTTTGAAGCAGCTGCCCCATAAGGAGGTGGAGGAGCAGACGATGCAGCTGTAGCAGGCTGAGCAGCTCTACAAACTTTGGCCAAATGTCCTTTTTTTCCGCAACGGCGGCACTCTGCAGCCTTAAAGGGGCAGGAAGCCCTGGCATGCGGACCACCGCAGCTAAAACAGGCATTTGAATTAGAAAGTGGACGGCTGATAGACTGCTGCTGACGCGGTTGCTGTCTGCGGGGCTGTGCCCCAATCCTGTCCACCTGTAAATTAAGTAAATAGTCTGGAAGAGGGGCAAGCTCATCAATTAAATTGGTGATGTACGTTGGCTGTTGTAGTGGAGGAGGAACCAAGGCAGTTGAGGCTTGACCCGTTGGTAAACTGCCAGCAACTGTCATCTGCGCGAGGTAACGTTCTATCTCGCTGGATGATGAATCTGCCAACTCCGCAGCACGAGCCTCATCTATGGCATAAACTAACGTGACTTTAGGCTTGCCCAAAAGCCGGCGTCTGAGGAAAATGTCTTTTAATCCACAGACAAATTGTTCTGCAAGATTAGCCTCTAAGTCAGGGAAATCGCACTGTGCTGCAGCAACTCTTAAAGCTTGCAAAAACTGATTGACATTCTCTGCAGGCTTTTGGACGCGCCTGCGGTAAGCAAAACGTCTTGCTATTTGGGAGGGGGTAGGGGCATAGTAAGCCTGAAGCCCATCTGTGAGCTCTTGCCACGAGAGGTCATAAACCGCTCTTGGGGCGGCAAAAGACCTTGCAGTTGCAAACATTTCCGGACCGCAAGCTGTAAGAAAAAATCCGCACTTTCGCGCTTGAGAATAACCCTGGCGGTTATTTGCGATCAGGAAGCACTCAAACCTTTCCAGGAATGCTTCCCAAGTCTCACCTCCGACTCCAAAAGGTGCAAAAGTAGGCATACCAGCCATGACGGTGAGGAGAACTCTAAACAACTGAGAGAAGAAAATTGCAGTTGATTTTCTTCAGGTTACAGGTCCCCAGTCTTCGTCGCCAGTATTATAACTGAGAAAACCAGGCAGGTCCTTTAAAACACTGTAACCTTTTATTCAGTAGCTGAAGTAGTGTAACAAAACTCGCAACAATGTATTAAATGAAGCCGGCTGGGCGGCTGCAGGAACAGCTGAAACAATAGAGCAATCAGCAAGGTTGTTGCTTTAACAAGACAGTTAACTGTTTTAAACGGCTTGCCTTTTATACTGCAATCACCTGGCTCGTGTTACAGCTCGCGCTGATGACAGCTCGGCAACTGACAGGCACGTCTGATTGGCTAAGACGCACCTGGCTGCTTCCGAGCTGTCATTCGTAACAGCGAGGACTTTCTTCAATACACAACACTTCTTCCCCCCCAGCTGTGCGCAAGCACGCGTAGTCTTTTAAATAAGCAGGGGAACGACGGATTCGCTCAGACCGCCTTAATTCTATTGCAGGCGGATCCTGGCAACGATGTCCTTGTGGTAATTGTGGAGGAATTGCATAACTAAAAGGTGAAGTGTGTGGATGAGACATGGTGGCAGATGATGCTGGAGGGGCATGAGGCTGGTAGTCTGCCTCTGAGGGGTTTGGGCTATATATATAAGGATCTGGAACCCTTGGAATGGGAGGAGCATTTACACCGGCTAGATTTTGTTGAACTTGCAGTTGAAACCCTTGAACATCCGCTTGAGAAGCTACGGCTGCTGTCTTCCGTTTCCTCAATTGATCCAGGTGTCTTCGCCATGAGGATCCATCGGATAAGTCAACCCTATAGGAAACGGGTCCTGTTATTTGTGATATAACTGCTGGAACCCATCTCAAGTCCCCTCCATAATTTCTAGCCCAAACTAGATCCCCCAGTTGGAAAGAACGGGATGGGGTTGGAGGCCCCAGGTTGCCAGACTGAATTCCTGAATAGACGGGATGCAATCTATCCAGGGTGGTCCGCAGGCGCCTGCCCATCAACATCTCCGCGGGGCTCTTCTGTGTCAGAGGGCAAGGTGTGGAATGCTGTGCCAATAAGTAAGCATCCACCCTAGCCTGCCAGTCACCACGGTTTAGCCGACCCAAAGCCTCCTTGGCCGATCTAACCGCCCTTTCCGCTCGGCCATTGCTTGCCGGGTGGTAAGGGGCAACCAGCGCATGTCGTATCCCTAGTTCAGCCAGGAAAGTTTGAAAAGTTGTGGCTGTAAATTGCGGGCCGTTGTCAGACACCACTGTGTCTGGCAACCCATGGGTTGCGAACAACCGTCGCAAAGCTCGCACCGTGCTGTCAGATGTGGTGGAGTGCATTAGCAATACTTCCACCCATCGAGAGTACGCATCCACAACTATAAGGAAAACCTGCCCATGGAATGGACCAGCGAAATCAATATGTAACCTAGACCAAGGCCCTCGAGGCATCTCCCATTCCCGGGAGGGAGAGGAAGGAGGAGAAGGCCGGGACTGTTGGCATGTCTCACATTTGGCAACCCAGGCTTCAATGTCGGCATCTAACCCTGGCCACCAAACAAAACTGCGAGCAAGAGCTTTCATTCTACTGACCCCAGGATGACTTTCATGAAGGCGTTGCAAAATCTGTTGTTGCAGGACCGTTGGGATAACCACACGGTCGCCCCACAACAGGCAGCCGGAATGAATTGAAAGCTCTGCTTGTCTGTTTTTAAAATGTTTGAATTGAGGTGGTAATGTACCAGAAGGCCAACCTCTCAGGACCCAATTAAGAAGTTTTGCCAAAGTAGGGTCAGACCGAGAGTGGGCTGCTATGTCTGTAAACAAGGTGAAATGCCGCCCGTATAAGTAATCGTGGAATTTTTTAATTCCTGACACTGCAGCTAGAGCCTCCTTGTCAATTTGGCTGTAATTCCTTTCTGCTGATGTCAGTGTCCGGGAGTAAAAAGCTATGGGAGCTTCTGAACCATTGGGCAGGACATGGCTCAGAACGGCTCCCAAACCCACGGGCGAGGCATCACATGCTAGAGTCAGAGGCATCTTGTCACTGTATTGGACTAAGACTGCATCTGACGTCAGCAGGGATTTGACAGCTGCGAACGCTTGTGCTTCGCGGCTGCCCCATTGCCAAGGCGCTGATCGGTCCAGCAACCGATGCAGGGGCTCGGCCAGTGATGCCTTGTGTGGAATGAAAGGTGCATAAAAATTTAAAAGCCCCAGGAACGATTGTAACTGCGCCTTGGAAGTTGGAGCAGGTGCGTCCCTGATAGCTGCCAATTTTGAAGGGGTAGGGTGAATTCCCTGGGCGTCAATTGTGAAGCCCAGAAATTCCACTTGGGGAACAGCAAAGAAACACTTGCTGCGTTTCAATTTAAGTCCCGCGCCCCTGAAACGGTCGAGGACTTTCCTTAGAACTTTGATGAGGTCTGATCGGCTGTTTGCAGCGATCAGGACGTCATCAAAATATGGTACCACTCCTGGAAGCCCATGGAGCAACCGCTCCATGAGACTCTGGAAAATCCCCGGGGCAACGGATACGCCAAATTGTAGGCGGCGACAACGGAAAGCCCCCCGGTGGGTGACGATGGTTTGGGCAGCCGCCGCATCGTCATCCACAGGAAGCTGCTGGTAGGCTTGCGCCATATCCAGTTTGGCAAAAATACAACCCTGCCCCAGGGAATGGAGCAGATGTTGTACAACAGGGACTGGATATGGGTTTGCTTGCAAGGCGAGGTTGATGGTGGATTTGTAGTCGGCACAGACCCTAATGGAGCCGTCGGGCTTCACTGGAATGACAATTGGGGTCTCCCACGGTGAATGGTCGACTGGCTCCAGTATGCCCTGTGCCACGAGCTTGTCGAGCTCGGCTTCAACCTTGGGCCTTAAAGCAAAAGGCACCCTGCGGGCCTTCAGTCTGATGGGAGCAACCTGGGGATCCAAGTTGAGAGAGATAGGGTTACCCTTGTACCGGCCCAGCTGGCCATCAAAAATGTCAGCGTAATCTGACAAAACTAATGCCACATCAGCAGAAGTGTCTGTCATGGAATGAATTCCATGTATTGAGAGACCCAGTGGGCTGAACCAATCCAAACCTAGAATGGATGGCAAGGGCTTAAGCACAATTAAAACAGGCAAAGTTGTACAATGCTGCCCATAAGAAACTCTGACATTATAGGAACCAACAATAGAAATGCTAGACCCCTGATAGTCCTTTAAGATAGAGTCAGGAGGAGAAAGGTGACAGCGTTTAACATGGGGGCACAAAAGAGAAAATTTGTCCCACGATAACAAGGATTTGGAAGCTCCAGAGTCTACTTCCATGTTGCAAGGTTGACCTTCGATCAATGGAGTGACAATTATCTTGTTCGTACCCTCTGAGGAAGAATTGATGGAGACATCAGGAAGTGGCAGGCCAGCTTGCTTGACGTTGAAGCAATTATCCTGTCGCTGAGCAGACGCGCGGGGCTGAGGACTTCTGTTTGAAGCAGCTGCCCCATAAGGAGGTGGAGGAGCAGACGATGCAGCTGTAGCAGGCTGAGCAGCTCTACAAACTTTGGCCAAATGTCCTTTTTTTCCGCAACGGCGGCACTCTGCAGCCTTAAAGGGGCAGGAAGCCCTGGCATGCGGACCACCGCAGCTAAAACAGGCATTTGAATTAGAAAGTGGACGGCTGATAGACTGCTGCTGACGCGGTTGCTGTCTGCGGGGCTGTGCCCCAATCCTGTCCACCTGTAAATTAAGTAAATAGTCTGGAAGAGGGGCAAGCTCATCAATTAAATTGGTGATGTACGTTGGCTGTTGTAGTGGAGGAGGAACCAAGGCAGTTGAGGCTTGACCCGTTGGTAAACTGCCAGCAACTGTCATCTGCGCGAGGTAACGTTCTATCTCGCTGGATGATGAATCTGCCAACTCCGCAGCACGAGCCTCATCTATGGCATAAACTAACGTGACTTTAGGCTTGCCCAAAAGCCGGCGTCTGAGGAAAATGTCTTTTAATCCACAGACAAATTGTTCTGCAAGATTAGCCTCTAAGTCAGGGAAATCGCACTGTGCTGCAGCAACTCTTAAAGCTTGCAAAAACTGATTGACATTCTCTGCAGGCTTTTGGACGCGCCTGCGGTAAGCAAAACGTCTTGCTATTTGGGAGGGGGTAGGGGCATAGTAAGCCTGAAGCCCATCTGTGAGCTCTTGCCACGAGAGGTCATAAACCGCTCTTGGGGCGGCAAAAGACCTTGCAGTTGCAAACATTTCCGGACCGCAAGCTGTAAGAAAAAATCCGCACTTTCGCGCTTGAGAATAACCCTGGCGGTTATTTGCGATCAGGAAGCACTCAAACCTTTCCAGGAATGCTTCCCAAGTCTCACCTCCGACTCCAAAAGGTGCAAAAGTAGGCATACCAGCCATGACGGTGAGGAGAACTCTAAACAACTGAGAGAAGAAAATTGCAGTTGATTTTCTTCAGGTTACAGGTCCCCAGTCTTCGTCGCCAGTATTATAACTGAGAAAACCAGGCAGGTCCTTTAAAACACTGTAACCTTTTATTCAGTAGCTGAAGTAGTGTAACAAAACTCGCAACAATGTATTAAATGAAGCCGGCTGGGCGGCTGCAGGAACAGCTGAAACAATAGAGCAATCAGCAAGGTTGTTGCTTTAACAAGACAGTTAACTGTTTTAAACGGCTTGCCTTTTATACTGCAATCACCTGGCTCGTGTTACAGCTCGCGCTGATGACAGCTCGGCGACTGACAGGCACGTCTGATTGGCTAAGACGCACCTGGCTGCTTCCGAGCTGTCATTCGTAACAGCGAGGACTTTCTTCAATACACAACATAATTATTCAAGTAAAAACAAGCCAACTCTCAATAACATATAAACCGATCAATTACCAATGTAGAAAGTCTCTCCAGAGTAACTCAGCTTTTTGTTCCTTACAAAAAGCCAATTGTGCAAGAACTGTTTGAAATCTCAAGTGGGGAAGTGATAAAGAACATCCCAATTTTTAGAGAACTGTGTTTCTGTTGTGAGTCTTTGAGAATAAATTCAGTGGCCAAATTAAGGGTGTGGGGAAACACAGAGATTTAAAACATGGACAGATAATTAAAGGAAGATGTTGATCGAATGTGCCATGAAATTAGCATAATACATCATTGCCAGTGTATTTTAAAACATCACTTGGAAGCAACCTGTACTCTATTTAAAATGCAAGGCTTTTCACATTTCACGAAATCAGGTTACACCATTGGCCTGATGAACATTTTTATATAATTTGCTTCCCTTTGTAACATGCAAGCTGATATAACCAGCAATATCACTTTATTCTTTTTATATTTCTGTGTGCAAAGACCAACATATGCTAATGTAAAGGAAATGAATCTTTAACAGACACCACAAGTTTTCCCATGAGAACATTAAAGGCTGGTGTTAATGAGCACTCTAATAGCTTGCTTCTTAAATAGTTTAGGTAAACAGATCTTTATTAACAAAGATTACACCTGATATTTTTCTCTGTAGTAGGACTGAGATTTGTATATTTCTTTTTTTTTTTAAAAAAAAAAACCACCTGTTTACAGCAGTAATCCTTTCCTCTGGGAAGACTGTCCCTAATTCAATTGATCAGGGAGTTTGGCAGTTCGAATCCCTAGCACTGCGTAACGGAGTGAGCTCCCATTACTTGTCCCAGCTTCTGCCAACCTAGCAGTTTGAAAGCATGTAAAATGCAAGTAGAAAAATAGGAACCACCTTTGGTAGAAAGGTAACAGTGTTCCATGGCATTTAGTCATGCTGGCCACATGACCACAGATATGTCTTTGGACAGTGCTGGTTCTTTGACTTTGAAATAGACATTAGCACCGCCCCCTAGAGTCAGAAACGACTAGCACATATGTGCAAGGGGAACCTTTATCTTTAAATATATTAAATGCAATTTATTTTAATTAAGATTGGTTTAATTGAAAATACATTTTCAATGTATTGGAAAAATACATTTTAGGGAATATAGCCTTTGGCACAACATTTATGGTCCTTTGCCTGAAAAAAAAATGCCCCTCTGTGCCACTAATAGTCTATGCACATGGGCAATTTATTAAATAAACAAATTCTTCAACAAATGCTACACAAAAGGAGAATTCTTCTAAAGTTTAATGCACAAGGTCAGAGTCTGAAGCTTTGCATTATAAATATATATATTTAGGTTCCAAATGCAGCAGCTTTCTCCTTCACCTTCAAATGATTTCAGGAAAGATTTCATCTCATTTTTTTCTTGACTTCAATTATTGCATGCAGGTGTTAAATATGGGTCTAAATTATCTCACAGATGGCAGCTTGTTACATTTATTTTTAAAAAATACATAGTGTGTAAAGGAAACCTTTGCCAAGGCAACCATTGACTAGTGAAATATGAGTTTGGCTTGGTCATGCTTCAATCAAGTGCTAAACTGAAAATTAAAATAGGGTTTCTTCAGTAAAAGAATCTTTGTTTGCACTTCCAATGTAAAGAGATAACTTAATACTGCTACCATCTGCTGAGTGTCAGAAGTGTTTTGAAGATAAATGCTTAGTGCTTCAGAAGAAGTTTAAATAAACTCTGTAGATAACACACACACACACACACACACACTGTAGATAAATGAAACTATATATAGTTTCATTTATCTACAGTGTGTGAGTGTGTGCATGTGTGCGTGTGTGTGTGCACGCGCGCATACACACACACACACACACACACACACATAAAAATGTTAAATCATAGAAGATAGTAAACATAGCTTATCAGCTAACTGGCAAACTCTAGTTTTTTAGTCCGCAATATGTAAATCAGCTTAGAGATGGAATATACTTAGATTAGATGATGGATGGAATGCCCGTACCAGTTTAATTAACTTCAGTTTCCTGCATGTTAAAGGTTGCTCCAGTCCACTGGCTCATATAACAAACCCTCTTAGGATTTCATTAGTTCTTGTTCAGGCAATGGTGTAGCTTCTTAAGGGGTTCATTTTGGCTTGGCCTTCTGCTGAGTTAAAGTCCTTAACAAAATAGTTCCTCATCTAAAGCTCTTTAGCTTGTGGTTATTTATTATTGTCAAGGTTAAAGTGGAATACAAAGAAGAACTATTCATTTGACATGAATTAAATGCACTTGAATGGATATGATTATTAAATTATATTACATTATGAAACATTTTTACTAGATATACAATGAAATAGAGAAAATATGTTATTAGCTGGAATATTTCTAGGTTTAGCACTTCTTTTCAGAATAAAAGAAAAGAAGCAGTTCAGATAGAAATTAAGTTTGGCACATGTGTATATTATTTGAACCATACAGAGGTCCATGAAAATGCACTTCATAGTCTGCTACTATTACATGAGTACCCATTAAAGATTGCATGGTATCACTATTAACCAAGAAAGTTGATCTCAGTGGCAACTGATCTAAGTAATAATTTAACTCAACGTGATGCATATTGCAAATTTTCATACAGTTGGTTTTACTCTTTAGACATAAGTAAGTTTCCCCAACATTACTGGATTAGAAAATAGTTGTTTCTGATCCAGTAACTTGGGAAAAAGTGAATGACCAGAAATAAAAAACAATGGGTGAACAATTAGATCAACAACATTCACACAATGAAGAAAAATAGTTTTGTCAAGTATTGAGTTTAAAAAAGGTGATCAATTGTTTTTATATTCACACAAAGAAAATAAGAAGTTATGATGATTAGGTTAGTCACCATATAGTATGTGACCTGTCACTCAGATTCTAACTATCTTATCCTAAAGATAGAAAATACAGATGAATCTTAATCAGAGAATCTTAAATTTAGAGATAACATTTAGATGCAGCACTTCAGACCAATGTAGCACAATTGTCTCAAAACAAACAGGAAAAATTCAAATTGATTGGAATCTGGCAATGGAAGGAACTAGCTTGTTCAAAAGGAATAGAAGCAGTAAAAGGGAATAATGAAAAAGAAAGATGAAGACAAGTCTTATGTTTAAAATAGCAGCACAAAAATCCAAGAAAATTAATTTAGTGGCACTGTTGAGAACATCTTGGTAAAAATAAGTGCAAGAGCAAATCAAAGCATCACTGTTTGTAGTATCTATTTCCATCATTTAACCAAGGAGAGATGTGAGTGTTATTTTTCAAAAGACAATTGTTGATCAATGAAAAGGCATGAGAAGCATTAACCATTACAGGAAACTCTTCACTTGTGTTGATAATTTTCTCCTTTTGAGAATAGAAGATGACTCACAGGTATTTGTTATTTGATCCTAACTCAGTAGAGAAGACTTAGTCAATAAACTGAAAGAAGAAACAACCATGTAATACTGAAATTCTTTAAACCAAGGGAAATTAAAATTGAGTGGAGTTTAAAAACCTGGATTCCAGAGTAGACAGAATTTAATAAACTTAATGCCATGGCTGATACATTTCTATGGCAGTAGTCCAAGACTGATGGACATTCGGATGAGGAGGAAAGCAAAACAAGGTCAATAAAAGATATGAAGAAAAAGAACAAAGTTATTGTAACATATTTAATATAATATGAAGAGAACAGAATTTCAATAATTTGCAGGTGCTCACTGAAGATGGCAAAAGAAACAAAGACTCCTCCAAGAGACATGAATATTTTATTGGTAGATATGAAGAATAAGTTGAAGAGATCAGACGGCAGTTTGACTTTGATACAAACATGATCAGGAATATCTATTGACCTTGAATAAGTGCCAATCTGCAAAACTTGTTGAACTGCATCCTAAATTTTCTCTTCCATTTCTTCTATCATTGTGATTATTTTCACCATTTTTCTATTGAAGTCAATAATCCAGTAACGGGGAAAAATGTATATGTGGAGGAAACAAACAAATTATTGAAATTGTTCTTGATATTGCAGCTGTTGAATTTTACTGCCTTGGAGGAAGAGTATCAATTTATCTGATAATTTGAAATGTTGAACCATTCCTTGAATGGGTGACCTCTGTCTATGGTGCTTTATGTATACTAGATTATGTTAAAATATGGTGGATAACATTCTGCATTCATTAACATTTGAATGTCAAGCAGCAATTGCATTTGTTAGAAATACTGGTTCAGCAGCTCCAAAAACAAGATCCTGACCAAGTCAGTACGTATAAGAATTATTCCGCAGGGTGGGATGCAATGATAAATTTAGTGAATAATGCATTGCATTCTACATTCTGCAATTTATTCGAATAATGCAACATTTTTGTGAGGAATAAATTTGCCCTTTGTTGGATAAAAGGTTCTGATATTGAACTTGCCCTTGAAGAACATTTATAAACTTCAGATGTTTAATATAGTTTTGTGTTTTGGAGTTCTGGGTTTAAAATGAAATCCCCCTCCTTTGTATATAATATGCAAGTGCATTTAAAATGCACTTGAATGGATTTTTAAGGTATGTAAAATAACAAGTTTGTTAAAAAAAAAAGCTTGTAAAATAGCAAAACTAGAAAAAAATGTTTTCTCCCTTAAAGGTTAAAAATTTTGAAATAATATAAATTCTTTTAATATAAATTACGACAGTTTATAAAGATTAATGAGTAAACAGAAACATATACTATTCCCCACAACAAAGAGAAGCAGAGATGGTCAAATTGACTCTTTTATCCAAAGAAGATAATATATTTAATGTTGTTTCTGTTTGGAAATTCTTAATTTTGTGTATCAATGAAAAAAATGAAACTTTAATTTTATTTTTGATGATTATATGGATATATTGTATAGAAATGGCTAGTGTATACTGTTGTGTAAATGTATAAAGTTGAGGTTGTAATATTGTTATCTTCCACTCTGCTGAAGAGAGCTGAAATTCAGTGTCTTTTTTTTCTTTTTTCTCTTTTCTTTTCTTTTTTTCTTTTCCGTCTTTACACCATATTTTCTCTTTTTTTTTCTTTTTCCCTGCCCTCCCTCCCAGTTTTCTATTCCTTTTTTAAATTTCTCTTTGCATTTTATATTTTGATAAGCTAATAGAAATATATCATAAAAATATAAAATGAAAATAATGTAGACTTAGATCAACTTTTTTGAAAAGGAAATTTCAGATGGTACAAAATGTAGCTGTGTGGGTAGTAAATAAACACAGCATGCACTGGTTGCCATATGTGTGTTTCCAGGTACAAGGAAAGGACCCAAATTCTTGGAGGCAATAAGCTGACTCTGTAAACTGCTTAGAGGGGACTGTAAAAGCACTTTGAAGCAGTATATAAGTCTAAGTGCTATTGCTATTGCTAATTCAAGGTGCTGATTGTCACCTTTAAAGTTCTAAATGACTTGGGACTGGCAACCTGAAGAATTGTCTCTACCCATACAGCTAGATCCAACAAATTGGACACACTTCAGGTCCTATCAATATTGACTGACAGGAACTAGAAGACAGACTTTCTCTGTTGTAGCTCCTACCTGGTGAAATATTCTTCCTTCAGAGATTAGAATGGCTCTGACCCTGTTGGCTTTTCACTAAACTTTAAAAACTTGGCTCTATACTGCACCCCGGTGCTCAGAAGGCATTTGTTGACTTTACTGTTTAAGCAATTATCTTGATTGCTGTTTGTATTTATTTATTTTGAGGGGGGTGTTTTTGCTTTAATTTTCCATTTTAATTTTTTTCATTGTTTAAATTGTGTTATAATTTTAGAATTGTAAGCCACCCAGAGTCACTTGGTTGAATTGAGGAGTTATAGAAATTGAATGAATAAATAAAAAGAATTCTTCTTCCTCTGTTTTCCCTCTTATCTGTTGATCCGAAGAACACTATGAAGATTTTAGGGCCCCATTCTGGTCTCTTCAAACCATAGTCTATTGATTTTGCTTACTTATTAAGTAAAAAGTAATTATGAGCTACTGGGAAATGAATGTCATATACGTTGTAATTGTAAAAGCAATGTGTCATTGGCACCAAGACCAGAAGTGTTGGATTCCAAGATGAGCCAGTTTTTGTGTACCTGGCAATAATTTCCATGGATTAAGAAGCATATCTAAAAAGACTACAAAATTTATTGTATTTAGGAAATTCTAACTTAACTGAGCACTTCCTCAGCCTCTTTTAATTCCATGCATTCAATTAAAACATTAAAGAAGTGATTTCATGATACTATTGCCTCTTTCACTTGTTGAAACTAGTAATTATACTTTCATCTATAACTTTCATATTTGCCAATGTAGATCCAAGATTTAAAAAAAATTCAGTCTACAAATTTCCCATCCTATAGGGTTGAATCTGTACCCTTCTTCGAAAAACAGAGAACACTTCTGATGTGATCAGATATTTCACACAGTCTAAATACAACTTCCTTTTCAGAGGATATTTATCTTTGTGTTAAATCAAAAAATGTTGCTTGATTTTATATCTACTTATTATTGTAAACATTAGCAGGTCTACCTAAGCAAACATTGAAACTATATTTATTCATATTGCTATTCGCTCATTTTATATACATACATATTGAACTTCAAGATAATGTTTTTGCCCCATCTCTATTGATTTTTGCATGTATGAAAGGGGCAGAAATTGCTTTACGGTGGTATTATGTTGCTTTTATCATTTGTCCCTTCTTGACCTCCCCATCTGTGGATGCCTGAGATAACTAGTATATTTTAAATAACTTAAGCCTCAGACTTTATCTAGGCTTTTTTTTTCCAAAAAACATAGATTCTTTTCTAAAGTAGACATAATTTGGTTACTAAAAAGTTTATCAAAGACTTATTAGATCATCATCCTGGTTTAAAGTCTGGCTTATAACAGAAATTCTAGTTCTTTCAGATGGAGACTAAATGGGGAATTATTAAAAGAAGAAATTGCTGAGGATTTAAAAAATGTTTTTTTAAAAAAAATAGTTTAAATCAAGGTGCTGCTTTGGAAATGGTTTGGGATGAAAATCTTCATTAGAAGTAACTTGATGCAATATACAGGAATTACAAATTTAAGAGACAAGAGGAAAAAATATTTTAGCTGAGATAAAAAGAGAAGGATAATTCTATAGATAATATAAGCATTTCTCATAAATTAAGATTTTACAGCAGCAGCTATCCATATTAATGATAAATAGAAATAAAATTGAATTATGTGAAAGAATAATGAATTTGTGAATAAACTAGGAAAATGGCTTAAAATTATATTGAAATGATGATAAAGGTAAAGGTCCCCCTCGCACATATGTGCTAGTTGTTCCCAGTTCTAGGTGGCAGTGTTCATTTCTGTTTCAAAGCCAAAGAGCCAGCACTCTCAGAAGACATCTCTGTGGTCATGTGGCCAGCATGACTAAATGCCAGAGGTGCACGGAATGCTGTTACCTTCCCACCAAAGGTGGTTCTATTTTTCTACTTGCATTTTTACATGCTTTCGAACTGCTAGGTTGGCAGAAGCTGGGACAAGTAACAGGAACTCACTCTGTTACGCAGCACTAGGGATTCAAACTGCTGAACTGCTGACCTTTCTGATTGACAAGCTCAGCGTCTTAGCCACTGAGCCACCACATGAAATAATGATAGGTACTGTATTAATGGCTAATGTAGCTATAAAAACATTTCATCAATATTAGACTAAATTGCATTGAGCGAGTGATATTTCAGTGGAGAAAATAGAAGAATATTGCAGAAAAGAAAATCTACTGAAGATAACAGAAGAATGAAAAATTATAAATGTATATATAACAATAGGAGTATTTAAAGAAGCTATTAAAAAGAGTAAATCAGGAAAAGTGTTTGGACCACATGGGTTATAGAGTTTGTACTATAAGTGTTTTGAGGATGGAGTTTTTCAACCTCTACAAAGCATGGTGAATATTATTTTACAGAGAAAAAAACAACAAAGATTTAGAAAAATACTAATATTAATATCTAAAGAGGGACAAGATCTGACTTTAGCAAGAAACTACTGACCAATAAATTTATTGAATAATGTTATAAATTATTTACAAGAATTTTAACTGAAAGTCTGAAAATAATTTTGCCAGAATTTGTTCATTATGATCAATGTGGGCTTTCACCTAAAAGGCAATTAAAGGACAGTGTCAGAACTGTTTTTGATATTTTGGAACATTTAGAACAAAAACAAGGAAAATATCACATTCAATTGTTTAGATGGAGAGAAGACTTTTATCAATTCAAATTGTACTTTCTTGTTTTATGAATTTTGGAGAGAATTTTGTACAATGAGTGAAACTGATTTTTACTCCACAGTAGCAAAAATAATTGTTAATGGAATATTTAACCAAACCATGCAAGATACAAAATGAAATAAAATAAGGTTGCTCACTGTTTTCTGTTTCTTTAAGTTCTCAAGATATTGAATAGAGATATAAGAAAAGATGAGAGGATCTGGGACATAAATATATAAGTTAAGAGTTATTACAATAATTTGTTTTTTGTTTTGGAAGTCCCTTTAAAAGGAACTGAACTACTCATGTATAAATTAAAAGAATTTGGAGCATTAGCAGGTTTCAAGATTAGCAAACAGAAAACAATGATGTTTTTAAAAAAAAGAATCATGGAAATATAAGATCAACCAGAATAAATAAAATTGATTTTAAGACTAAGAAGAAGATAAAATTCTCCAGTAACATACCATATTACTATGATATATAGTGTATGAATTGCACGTTAGTTCAAACCAACTTTTTTAAAACATGAAATGCATCTTTTAAAAGATGCATTGAGATTGGATAAAGTACAGTTGCCACTACTGGGGAAAATCTGTGGTTAAGATGAATGTTACCTATAATGTTATTTTTGTTTCAAACAATATCTATTTTGACAATTGATATTCTTTTTAAATAATGGCAGAAGGCTATGTTTAAATGTATATGGCAAGGGGGGAAATCCAAGTTAAATATAAGGTATTACAAGCAGCAAAGGAAAGAGAAGAACTGGGTTTTACCAGATTTGAAATTATACTTTCCTCCCTGCTCTTTAACTTGGATGAAAGAGTGGGTGTTCCTAAGAAATAGAAGGCTGTTGGAGTTAGAAGGTCGTGATCCTTGAATTGGGTAGCATTAATATCTACGATGATGGCATTAACCTATGACGAAAGGTTAATGTAGATTTTAAAAAATAATTATGTCAGGTGGACCATTCTTGGAATGGGGAATAAATATAAACATTGGTTGTACTTGAAGACACCTTTGTGTTTTCAGCACAAGAAGCATGTTATAGACAAAAAATAATAAGTAAATTAATTAGTTTACTTATCGTGATATATTAGAATGGTCTCAAGGGCATTGTAAAATGCAATGCAATGAAGAGAAGGTCTGACAACAGAATAATATCATTGTCAATGCTTCCTTATGTACAATTATCATAAAGTGGATAAAACTTTTTTATGGTTTTGAACAATGCAAGACTGTTTGAAATAGAATAATGTACGAATGATTAACAAGTTATTGCTAAAATGTATAAACCTTTGTTGAAATATGAGACAAAAGAACAAATGAAAGAATGTATGATAAAATGGGATAACATTTTGGCTGCAATATACAAATGAGTCAATATACAAATGGAAATATATGTAGTTAAAAGGTTTGAAATTTACATGTTCTAGCCTTAAATATATATATATTTATAACATGATGTATCATTGGCATTTATCACCAGATAAACTGTCTAGAATGTATAAAGGTACTTTAAATCATTGCTGGAAATATGAACAACATGAAGGAACATTTTAATCATGTATGGTACACACATAAAAAGTCCAAAATAATGGATACAAATAAATACACTTATTCAGAAGATTTTAAAAATTAACGTAGGTTTGAAACTGGAGACTTTTCTTTTGGAATTAATGTACAAAAGAATAGAAAATATAAAAAGAATTGAAAAAAAGCCACAGAATTTTGCTTTTATATATTACTGCAGTGAGATTACTACACATAACCCATAACTTATAATCAGTCACTTAATAAACATTCATAAATACAACGGATTTGAAAAAAAATTACGAACAGTTCTTAAAATTTTGCTAACACTCCCTCATGGTCATGTGATCTATTTCAGATATTTGACAAATGGCTTGCATTTACAACCAGTTGTAGTGGACAAGTGATCATGTTTTGTAATGTTGTTGTTTTTGCTGTTTTACAGCACAAAAAAAGAGAAACAGCCATTGGATAAGGTAAACTCAGGTTTATGAGAACATGATTTGCTTAACAATCACCATACAAATTGTAAAATCAAGTTTGGTCAAATGATGACTCAACTTACAACAACAACAACAGCAACCTACAATCAAAATTTTAGCTCCGTTGTGGTCTCAAGTCAAGTACTACCTGAATATGCTCCAAAGTGGTTAAGTTCAACACTATACACAATGAAAGAAGGGCTGATAAAAATGAAGGAACTTACAGAGATGGCTAAATTTAGTTCCTTGATCAAACAAAAGATAATATCTACTTTAATGACTGACTGAAAATCCCTTACTGACTTTTTGCAGGAAACAAAAATTGACTTGTAGTTTTGATGATTAGAAAAAATAATTAAGTAGGATTTTAAACTACTTTATTATAGCAGTGTGATGTAGTTAGTAAGGTATTGATCTAGAACCATGGACACTGGGGTGGAATTAAGTCCACTGTTATCCATGCAAGTGTTTCAGCTGTGGGGATAAAATGAAGAGAGATCTCCATATGAGCTACTTTAAGTTCCCCAAAGAATGGTAGAATAATCTTAATTATAATAACAATATAGGTCTAGTATCCCAAATAATTGTGGCATTTTGCCACATATTTTGGCCCTAGGTGTGACATTTTTGACTTGACAAATTTGGTCTTCCCACTGTTCCAACTTCTTTGTGTTATTGCTTATTGATAAAAGAGACGATTAGCTAGAAATTCTAGAAATTGTTATAGATACAACAAGAACACTAACATAAGTCTTGTTTTCACATCTACCTAATAATGCTTTTAAGTCTTGTTAATCACTTTTAGAAGACATGATACACTCTTCATGTTATCTTCAGCCCATTACGGAAATGTCATCTTAACTGTTCAAGTAGTGGCTGTCAACTTCTGAAACAGAGGCATTTTTCTCTTCTGATGAAAATCTTGCAGACATAAGTTTCCATATAGATATTTAAGAACTGTTGCTGTTGCTGATGACATACTCAGGAGGTGGGTGATCTGTCATCTCCTCTTGTACCCTTTGGGTTGTTGCAGGCACATCCTTCCCTTCAGTTACTGTGGACTGCTTTTCATGACTCTTTTGCTTGGATTCCGGGCAATCCACACACGAGTACTTGATGTTAGCTTAACTATCTATAAAGCCCTTCTCACCAAAATCTTCTTATCAGAGTCTTTGAACTGGCACTAGAAGTCCTAACATTCCACTTTTCCAATTGTGGACTGATAGTTGTTGTTTTTTTACACATGTGTAAAATGAAAATAAAAGGCATGTGGTGAAGCAGGCTTTACTTTCATCCCACTGAGAAAGATTGTTTTTCAAAATGTAAATGTAGCACTGTCCTAGACACGTTTTAGAAAAAGCCCAAGTGACAGCTCACCCATGTGGATCATAACACAGAAAGAGAGAGGTGGGGGAGGGAGGGAGAGAGAGAGAGAGAAAGAGAGAGAGAGTAAGAGAGAGAGAGAGAAACCTGTTACTCTGTCAAGTTGAAAGCTAGGAAATGCCTCATGCTGGGCTCCCATCTACACTTACTCAACTAGGTGTTAATGACACGAATGGTACTTGTTTTTTTCACTGTCTATTGATGCTGTGTGAGGGGGAATACAGCCAACTGTTCACCTTAATTTATCTCATTAAAGGCCAGGACCTCTTGCAAGCTTTGCTACTGAGGCAGATCAAACCTTGGACAGCACAATTTATGCTGGCGTAATTTTCTGATGACTCAAGAACTAGAATAATGCATGTTAATATCGCTATGAGGAAAATCTGTAGACTTTACTTCCTTCCTTTCAAATATATCCTCCAAAGTATTCCTGTAAAGGCTGCAAAAAATTCAAGTATCAAATATTCTTGGGGTTTTTTTCTCATAAGCCAAACATAAGCATATGAAAATACATGTGTATATAAAATGTAAAGCAATTTTCCAACAATGTCTCCATATTCCATGCAATATATGTATCTGTTTAAACATTTTAATAAATTCAAACAAGGCATAAATTTATAAATACAGTGATAATTTGTGAAGTATATTTTTATTTGCATCTTTTTATTTTATTGTGAGATCCCTGATATGTATGTTGATTCTAAAGTAACCTTAATTCACTGTAAAATATTTTCTTTCCATACTTTTGATCCAAGGACATTTCTTGTTATTTTGCAAGTGCTAAAGCTCAGAATTGATTTTTGATTAATTCAAACTTGCGCCTCAACATACAAGCATTATCTTTAAATATTTA
This sequence comes from Thamnophis elegans, assembly GCF_009769535.1. Classification (NCBI taxonomy): domain Eukaryota; kingdom Metazoa; phylum Chordata; class Lepidosauria; order Squamata; family Natricidae; genus Thamnophis; species Thamnophis elegans. Next base: position 92,728,621 of record NC_045543.1, read on the forward strand.
TATTGTGCTGCTGGTGCTAATTATTATTCCAGTTTAGAACAGTTCTAATGCATTTAAATGTCAAATGTTTCACAGTTTAATTCATCATGCATATGCTCAGGTACTTGTATACATATATTCATTATGTCTCTTCAGGAACGGATTTTATTTATATGTTGGAAGCTGTGTATTAAAGAATATTATTTCTCATATGTTTAAATGATAAACATTAATGAAACCTTTGAACATTCTTAATCCAAATTTCATTTCTTTTTTAACTTATCTTATTGATGTTCTAATCGGAAATATGATTAAAATAGCTTCTGTCAAGAAACAAAATGAGATAAAATAAAAATCGGCCTATTTATGCAGTTTTCCGGCTGAGGGGGAGGGAACAACTCTATAGAAAGACCTAGGAAATGTCATGCTTTATTATGTGCATTCTGATGTTAAAGAGCAATTATGCTAATGTCTGTTTTCTCAGGCAATCTACTGACTAAGCCACTGTGAAAAAAGAAGGATAAAAACATAACAGACTAGTTGGCATTTGTCAATAGTCCCCCAAATACCTCTTTAAGGTCATTCTTTTTTTAATATAAAAAAATCATTTTCTTATATTTGTCCTTTCTGTTTTCACCATTCAGTTTTACTACTCAGGTAAGTATTTTATTTTCTGTTTGAGAGCAATCAAATGAAACATTTCTTTCTCCTGAGAACAGGCAAAGGATTTCCAAGGTCAAGTAAAATACACAAAGAAAAAACTAAGATCTTGCAACTGCCTGGCCCTGCTACCTGTAGCAGCCAGTTTGACTGGTCTCCTTTCAGTATGTGGCAGTTTTTACACCAGGATGATTTGTTGCCCAAGAATACTACAGAAAAAGGGCCCTTGCTTAATGTGAAATGCATACATACAAGCTATGGCTCCTTTTATTGATTTTATTGGTGTTCAGCCATCCGGACTGTTTTGTTCAGCCTTATGTAGTAATTCCATGATGTGTAATTGTAATTGACCAGAACAGGATGTCAGGATTAATTATCGCTATTGTTTCTGGGTATATGTGTTTTTATCCCAAGAAAGATAATGTCATCATTTTTGGCATTTATTTATCGTGACATTTAAAAGACACAATAATGTCTAAGCAATTGCTACAATTTGCAAAATGTAACACACACACACACACACACGAATAGGTTTTCAAAGTTCTGAAATTAATGAGAAATTTGGGTATTTAGAAATTTATCCAAGGAATATTAAAAATTCTATGCCCACTAAATGGATTTACTTTTGCTGTCTAATTCATTATGCTAAAACCATGAAGCAATTTCCTGTTCAAAGGCCTGCTCACAGACTCTCTGTTGTCAAGTATTTGAATTTCAGATTATAAATGGGTTCATTTGGATAGCATGAAAGAAAACCTTTGTTGTCAGCTTTGCTTTATGTTCTGCCAGGAGCAAAATCTCTCTTCTTCCGCAGTCACCAGCCAAATGCCAGACCTTCCGTCCTGGCCTTCCCTATCTTGAAAGCCAACCTAAATGCTTTTTGGCCCTGAAGGCAAAGCACCAATTGGAGCTTTACCTACAGGCTAATAATATATTTTAAAGGGTAGTTCCTTAGTGATACTAATAGATGATACTTAGTATTAGGTGATAAAGATAAAGAAAAAGGAAGAGGGGGAGGGACAGCAGATTTTCCCTCATAAAAATCCAAAAGAAAGATAGAAGTGCTAGTGTTTCAATATGAAATGGATGAGTGAATTCAAGGGATTTGGGAGTTGCCACTTCCAGACATTTTATAAGCAACATCAAGTACAGAATTGTACTTGATGTCAAATGCCAGACCTTCCATTCTGGCCTTCCCTATCTTGAAAGCCAACCTAAATGAAATAATATAAATATAAATATAAATATAAATATAAATATAAATATAAATATAAATATAAATATAAATATAAATATAAATATAAATATAAATATAAATATAAATATAAATATAAATATAAATATAAATATAAATATAAATATAAATATAAATATAAATATAAATATAAATATAAATATAAATATATATATATATATATATATATATATATATATATATATATATATATATATATATATACATATACATACACATACTCCCAAAGGAGAAAATCAAGCCTTTTCTTACTTCTCACCTTGCAGCTCATATATCCAACAAAGGTACAACCCTACCTGAACCAGGGGCCCCTTGCTAAGTATTAGAGACTGTAGCCAGAATCAGCCATTGAACCAGCCTCTGACACAGGTTGACACCCTCCAGATTCAGCAGTTTCAACATGTCATTATCAGCCCTAGAAAGTTGGTTGGTTTGTGATTTGATCTATGAAATCTCAACCAAATTACATGAAATTGCTTCCACTTCAGATTAATTATCAGAATACCTGCTCTAAATCACTCTTTCTGCTCACTAATCAGGAAAGTAGTTGAATAGGAAGATGGTTTGGAGATTGTTTTATCTCACTTGACACTAAGATAATTCTCATTTTAAGGTCAAGCTTTATCTATATACCTATACCTGTATTTATATATGGGCTCCACCTCAGGAAGTAGCAGCACTTGGCTGACCTTAACTAATGTTGACAGCTAAGTAGACTCAGAGCTGGTTAGTACTTGGATAGGAGATAAATAGGAAATTCCAGAACTGTAGCTGGGCTGGAGAGCTGGAAAACATCCCAGAAGAAGACAATGGTAAACCAGTTGTGTAGTATTGCCAAGAAAAATACAAAGCTATATTTATATTTTTCTTGACCATGCATTTATTCAGAAGTTGGTTTTAGTAGTGCCTTCTGCTGATTTTCACTGCTATGCCTTGATAGCTTTATCACTTCTCATCTTTAAATTTGTCTAATGTATTAAAATATAATTGTTTGTTTTAAAGTTATCTTATTGTGGCAGCTTTATTTCGAAGGTTAGATTATCAATGTGCCAACTCAGATTTTTAAATGACGGTATATATGAAAAAAGATCTGGGAGATGGCATTTCCCCTCCTCCCATCACTCTGCTTCCCCCAACCACAAATTCTTTTCCGTTTCAAAACTGGGGAAGATTTGACATATCCCTGACTACTAATGCTGAATGAACTATATTAAGATTAAAGTAGTATGCCCTTAAAGGATTCTGAACCTAGAAATTTATGATGAATAGCAAAGCCACCAGAGATCACATATCTTTTTCTTAAGTACTCTATTCCTTGGTTAGTCCTATAAGCCAAGATAACATAGGTGCTCCCAAAGCTGGCCTTAAGGGTTCTACACTAATGCAAGTGACAAGGTGTAACTAGTGCATTCTTGATCCAACATGAGAAGAAGGATCACAAAGGAAAGCCTTTAGTTACATTTAGAAAAATGGTTAAAATTGTCACAGAATTTTAGGCAGTGTTAAATTTCTTACTACCTCTGATTGTTCATCATTCTGCAATGGGGGAAAAAAATTCAGAAGCTCTACAAAGGAGCAACTGTTTTCTCTAAATGGAGGTTTTAATTTGGCAGAAGGACAATATATCTTCTCCCTCCCCTCCTCTTTGTACAGTTGTAGTTGCCAAGCAACCATTTCATTTCTGCAACTCAGACACTGTGTCATTACTGCTTAAGCAACAGAGGGTTTAACTCATTCAGTACTCAATTAATTCTTCAATTACAACATATCTGAAAGTACCGTTATTTTGATCAGGAGTCTGTAGGTTTTGCTTTTTTGGAATTGGCTTTTTTGCCTTTGAACCTGACTAACTCTGTAGTAAAAAGAAAAAAATGCAGGCATTTTTATCAAGGAAAGGATATGTACTCAATTATGCAATTGAGTTTTCCTGTCATTCCTTCAATGCCCCTCCCTTGTCATCTTCATTTATCTCCAACTGATTCCCCACAAAAAAACACCTTATGGAAAAACATCATTCTTGTGATGCCCAATTACAAGGCCAGGAGGCATTTTTTAAATTTAATTTTTAAAAAGCCCATCCCCTCTGCTTCACACAGAAAGAATTAAATATATTGCTAGCATCCCATGTCACCCCATATTTTTATATACGTGGGGCGTATGGGTGCCTGTGCATGTGTGTGCATGTGCATCCATGTCTTTATTTGAATACTGGGGAAGAAAGCATTTGTAACAGGATGAATCTACTTGGTTATCAAACCATCATTCCTTCTGCATTAGAAATCCCATTAAGAACTGTGAAGGTGGCATGTTATCTTATCATCCATTTTGCAACCAAACACCTCTGACCATGATCATAACTTGCAATAGTGGCTGAAATGAAGGACAGAGTACGATAATTCCTAACTAAAATGCATAATTTTAAGATGGAAGAAAACTGGATACATTTTCAGGGCATTCCTAGATTATCAGTTTCATTCTAGAGTAACAAGTAGCAAGCAAATGCTCTTTCACAAATCCTTCACATAAAAGTGAAATGAAAGAAATAAAAACTGCATCTCTGATATGAAAAAGAAGAAGAAAATAGCATTTATGGCACTTACACCCAGAATTTCCCTTAGAGGTCTTCTAAGTGTGGAATCCAACAGCCTGTACAGAAATTCTACCTAGTTCCATCAAAAGACACATTTTGAGTTATTATCCTGTGAGACAGAAATAAATAAGCTTAGTTTCACAGAGGATCATGGCTTTTCTTGAACTGGAAAAGCCATAATTTGGAGTACACACAATGATAGGAGCACAGCTGGTAGACTGGTGTTTCCCTAATCAGATTTTCATACCTATGTTGCAAAACAACTCAGTAGAAGTGAAGACTTTTGGAGTATGATAGAGTACATATTGCACAATGTTTGTATATCTCTTTCTTTCAAGCCTTTCCTGTGGTGAGCTGCTAAGGATTTTGTTCTAAAACATTTTTCCCTTTGTCTTCCCTCTGTAAATACAGTTTTATTTTTCAACTAAGGCAAGTTTGACAAATTCCTAACTCACTGGATATACTCTATTTGTTCAGAAGCACTCTCCTAGCAGTACAGCCATTTTTCTTTGGTTAGGAAATGATAGCACTTTTACAGTATTAAGTGCAGCTTTGTGTACTTAATGTAAATCTTTTTCAAGAAAAATGGGTCACTGTTATGAATCTGGTATGTAACTTGTGAATCTGCTACTTCCCTTAGCACATGACCAAATACATGTGAATTATTATTGTTATTGTTGACGTTGTCATTGTTATTTCAATGTATACCTCCCTTTTAGAAAATGCTCCTTTCCAGAGCTCTAAGATGAATTTACATTAGCTGATGTTTGGAATAGATATTTAAGAAATATACTTAAAAATTGCCATTCCCAGGTGCACAGGTTTTTCTTATGGTTTATATACACCTAGTGGTATTCTGATAAATGTATAATACCGTAGCTTATTCTTCCAGCAATTTGCTTCCACCATGCTATGCCACTAACCACCAAAGAGTAGATTAAACAATCGTCTTATACAATGAACATGTGCTCAAACCCAAGAGTTAATTTCTCTTTTCTCAGGAATTTTTTTAATTTGGCTCAATTGGTTTTATGAATACATTCAGATATTCCTCATGTTTCACAATGAGCAAAACAAGTGAAACAATTAAATTTGACCTCTAAAATTTTAGGAACTGATGAGCTGAAAATTACAGACAGTGAACCTTTGAATTTTTTTCCAGTTTTATAAACAATTATAGAAACTTTAATGTAATATATTTAATATTTAGAATTGATTGGTTGTATGCTATTTTTGACTCATAGTGACTACATAGATAGATAGGTTTTTCTCCAAGACAATTTATCCGCAATCTATTATTTTATGTCTTCCAATGTTGCATTTATCACCCCTGTAAATGAGCCCATCTATCTTGCTCTTGGTTGTTCTCTTCTCTTTCCTTCCACTTTTCCCAGAATTAGAGCTTTATTCCATAGAGCTCGCATAATACATCCAAAGTAAAGTAATTTGAGCCTCATCATTTGGAGTTTTAGTGAGAATTCTGGGATGTTTCATTCCACGATTCATTAGTTTGTTTGTTTTGGCTGTCCACAAAATTCTTGGGAGTCTTCTCCAACACCAAAGTTCAAAAGCAACAATACTATTCCTATCCTATTTCATCAAAATTCAGTTTTAACTTCCATGGAGTGTCACAGGAAATTAAGTGCCTTTCACAGTTCTGATATTTGTAGATATAGTAACCCCATGGCATTTAAATAATTTTGTCAGGGCTTTAATGGCTACTTTACAGAGTGCTAGTTATTATATATTTCTTGACTGCTTGTTCCTTTACTGTTAATGGTTGATACTAAAAGACAGAAGACATCCATCATTTAAAAATCTTCATTGTCAATTCTAAGGCTAATTGTTCAACTTATTGTTATTAATTTGATTTTCTTTCTGTTTGATTTTATTCCCATGTTTTCATTGAGTTTTTTGACTTTCAGTACTAGCACTTGCAGAACCTTGCATTGTTGGTGTTATCAGCATAATTCAGGTTGTTATTGTTTTCTCAAATTTTAGAATCACATTTTTTTCCAATCAAGCTTGCCTTAATATATATACCACAGATAGGTTGAATAAATAAGGGGAGTTATGCAGTCTTGTTGCCCTGCTTTTCCAGCCTGGAGCCAGTCTGTTTCATCAAGTTATGTCCTGACTGTGGTTTCCTGACCTGTATATAAGTTACTCATGAAAACAATGAGATACTCTGGGACTCCTGTTTTTCTGAACACATTCTGCAGTCTGACATGATCAACATAACCAAAGGATTTTCTATAATCAATGAAACACCTACTGGTTTCTTTTTTGTATTCTTCAGCTTTCTCCATAATCTAGCATGCATTGACAATAAAGTCTCATGTTCCTCAACCTTTTCTAAACCAAGTTGAACATTTGGCATCTCTTTTCCATGCAGGGCTCTATTCAGTATTGGAGGAAACATTATTTTTCTAGCTTTTGCAATTATTGATATTGTATGACTGCGTACTCTGTTAACTCTCTCTTTATCATTCTCTATGAGCTGTGGTGTCGCAGTGGTTAGAATGCAGTACTGCAGACTACCTCTGCTGACTGCCAGCAGTTCAGCAGTTCTACTATCACCAGCTCAAAGTTGACTCAGCCTTCCATCCTTCTGAGATTGGTAAAATGAGGACCAAGATTGTTGGGGGCAGTATGCTGACTCTGTAAACCACTTAGAGAGGGCTGTAAAGCACTTTGAAATAGTATATATGCTAAGTCTAAGTGCTATTGCTATTGCTCTCCCTCTCTTTATCTTTCTCTTTGGTATTGGAATGAAGATTGACCTCTTCCATTCAAATGGCCACTACATTGTTGTCCCATATGCTGGCATGTTTGCTGCCTGTCAAAATAATTTCTAACTATTTTTACTATCTTTCATATTTCTAATTGAGTAGTCTTCCTTTACCTTCATGTAGGTTCAGAGTTCAGATTTCCGTAGTATTGCAAGATCAGTGAAAGTTACATATGGCATTTGAGATCTTTTCTAAGGTATGAATTTTTAGTATCTGCAATTCAAGTGTTGCATAATGGGTTAATCATAATAAATACTAATCTACATTCAGAACATCTAGCAAAAAAAATTAAACCCTTCATTTCATCAAGAAAGAGCATTTTACCCTCATACTGTGAGTTTAATTTATTCCTAGCATTAACTTTTTTGTTGTTGTTATTAAATTGTCAGGCTTTGCTGGATATCAAACCATGGAATCCTATGACATAAATGTCATTCCTAAATCATCACACTCTTTTAGGAGTACAAACCTAAGATGTAGCTGATCATTCTTTAATTGTGACTTCATCTGTAAAGTTCAGCAAGATCATAAAGAAGAACTAGATAGTATTTATTCCACAGTTTTTATTTCCTTTTTCTTTTGAAGGCAGAAAAGGGCAGGCACTGAAGGAAATGTCAGAGGATGCAGCTGATGTTATCAGCTTACAAAAATTACAAAAAGGAATCTTTGGTTATTTCTGTCCATTCTTAAATCTTGAAGTTACTCCTAATTTACAAGAATATACTGTAATTCCATTACAGAACAAATATAAACATTCAAGTGATACAATATGCATAAAGAATTACTAAGGATAACGGCATATTATAAGTAGATATAAAAATAAAATACCTTCTTGGTTTTTTAAAATTCCCGAGCCTTTGAATCTGACACTCTACAAGTATACCTGTTAAAATAATTTGACTTAAATAACAAAGCCAATGAATATAATTATTATTTTATAGAATAATCAAAGAATTTCAATCCCTTCATTTTTAAAAAAATTTGAACTCTAAATCTGTAATTTTGTAGCCAATGTACATTTCCCTCGTAAAGTAGAATTTTTCTCTTTTCACTTGGAGTCAGAGAGGATACCAATCTCAGAAGGGGAATTCTCCTTCTTGATTCTCCAAATTTCAATAAGTCTGGCTGCTTCTGATTTTAAGAGATCCCTAAGTCAGAAAGGAGTTTTGGGGTGAAAAACAATCTAGCTTTCCATTACTCTTCCAATATAGGGAAAGAATTAGATAACCCCTGATAATTTTGAAATAATAGAAAAGGATTTTAAATTTTGGCAGTTGTTTGCTCTCCAAGGCTTGTTTCAATTTAGTTTCTGAATGTTTCATCCCAGCGGAATGAAAATAGTCAGGCCCAAGCAAGAAAACCATAAAATAGTTGGATTTCTCTTTGTTTTTCAGTTTCCATTGACCTTAGCTTTCTGTGATCATCCAAACTATGAAAACTATATTACAAACACACTTTTTTCTGGAGCTCTTGTTTCTATCTCAAGGAAATTTCTTATTTCTATCTCATTTGACATCTTTGCAAGGGGGGGAGATCCTATTGTTGTAATAGATTTGTCAGTGTTCAACTGAAGGGGGTGGGATAATATGTGTTTTTGTCCTTTGGGTTTTTTTTTCAAATTCATTTTTTTCTTTTAATGTTTTTGTTTAGTTTTGTTTTGTTTCGTCTCTGTTTAATTTCTTTTCTTTTAGATTTTGTATTTTAACCTTTTAAATAAAATAAAACTGCACAATAAAAAGTGCCTGGTTCAAAAAATGTCACCTGGTTCAAAAAACCAGAAAAGGTATTCAAAGAACAACACAAACAAAGTAGAGGAACACAACACATCATGTAAGAGAGAATGCATTACAAAACAGGCTAACAGGTTACAGTATTGTTATCCTTACTTTACTGTGTGTTGCATTGTACTGTTTGCTAATTAAGATCTTTTTATCGATATTCATAACTAGTATAATTATATTAGTTATAACATAACTATGTAGTGTATATGTAGTGTGTGTGTGTGTGTGTGTGTGTGTGTGTGTGTGTGAAGAAAAACTCTCTTTCTCCCTTGATTCCATTTGTCTATGGGAAATTTACACCAGCTTCTACTAGAAGACAGAAAATTGCTAACTTTTTCTTTCTGGATTCACCTTCTGACATTTTGCTCATTAAAGTTTTCTGTCTGAATCCTAGTTTTTGGATTTGATAAGGATAATAAAAGAAAATGGAACATTTCCTACAAATGGTAAATTTTCTTCTGCCCTTTACCCTCTATAAAGCAGTACTCAAATGTATACTCATCAAATCCTTGAAAGAAGAAATTATGTGAGGTTTCCAAAGATGATTTAGTTAATAATAATTCATACTTTTGATAATTCCTAGCAATAAGCAACTACTACTAAAGACAGAAATGTTTTTAAAGATATGTGATACTTTGTATAAAAATGAAAATATTTTAAAGTTTACTTAACAGCTATCGATCTCTGGAAGTGTTTGATAATATATATTATTTAAACTATTTTAGTATTTTAAAACATACCTAAAGAGACTCCCACTCTTAGTAGGGATTTCACTATTCTTTGATAATCTTAAAGCAAAAAATATACTGCCTCCAACATGCTAGCAATTGGTGTGGAAATCTAATATTTGAATGAGATTTATAAGCATATAGTCCAAAGCAAGAAAGCTCAAATCTTACAGTAAAATGAACTACATAATTTGAGCCTGCATAAATTGGATTTTGCAGGTAAAACCACTCCTAGATATTTGCTCCCCACGTGATGACCAGATGCTGTTGTGTCTCATGGAGTTCCGACAAAAGGTGGTTCTTGTTCCCATTTCTTACGGAGAACCAGAGGATTAATTAAATGTATATATGTATATCTAATTCATTAGAACTGCCTCATAAACTCCTGATCAAAGAGGATATAGGCAAACAGTTGAAAAGTGGGAGAGGCAAAAGAAAACTTAAGCTTAAAAAGGTTCAGGATAAGGTCAGGTGTCTTTTGCATTTTCAATCCAATTTCCTTCCTTTCTTGAATATTTCTTAGCACACTTTTTTTAAAGGGAATGGGTATAATACCTGATGATTCGTCTTTTAATCTAATTTCAATAGGCAATGCCAGAGATGCAGGTGATGTATATTCAGTAATATTTATATTTATAAAGAATGCCACTGCTCTTACTGAAGCCATTGGTGAGTCAAGAAAGTTTGTATAGTTTTAGACACCTTGGCAAGGATTTGTATTTGGACAAGCAAATTGCCTGATAAGTACAAAAAGGTTCTGTGCCAGACATAAGGAGCTACAAATCATAAAGGGAGCGGGAAGGGGGTGAAACGAAACTGATGGTCGATTTCTTTGTGCTTAATGAAGGCAGCAATCATTAGTGTGAAGCAGGCAACCAAAAGGTCAAGAACTTTAAAAAAGAAAGTCTATAGCCTTGAAGATGATGTACATTGACATCAAATGAAGGCTGTATTCAGCCTTCATTTGTGCTCATAGCAACAGAAAGGCCACATCTAAATTTTAAGCCTACACAGTTGTTAGGCACTGGTGTGTGAAACTTACATTAAGCTGCTAAGTGTTTGTCTTAGAAGGATTTCATATGATATGTGACATTTTTTGCTTAATTAAAACCATTCTTTATTGTTATGTGTGTTATAAAATATATACCCTCAGGCATAGATAGTATGGAATAGATGCTTAAAATGTACAGTATATTACATTTGCCTTTAGCTAAAATGGCACTCTGTTTAGGTATCTATGTTCACTCATTCATTTAGTCATTCCACAAAGTTTTATGTTTCTTCAATTTGTTGATTCTGGGTGACTTACTTCATGCCAGTATTTTAGCAGATGATTAAAAAAAAAGAGGCCATGCCATTACTACCACAAAACCTGCAGTGGAAAAAACCAACATGACTTATTAATGTCTATATATTTGCTGTTATAATTCCAATAACCTGTCACCATTTGTGATACTACTAGGACCTGGATAGAAGTTAAAGACTGAAACAAAGTAGAAAACCTTGAAAAGGAATCCTGAGGAAGAAAATAGAACACTCAACACACTATCAACTTTCAAAAGTCACAAGTATAGCATTCAAAATGAAAATTTCAAGTTTCTTTTGAGGAATCATTAATGCATATTGAGAAGTATATACATTTCTTTCAACAAGTAGTTGTAATAAAACTCCATATTTAATATGACTAATATATTAACATCAAAAAGAGTAAATGGAGGACAACCACAGATTTTTCCCTATTAAAGGAAATGGGAGAGTGAAATATGATAAAGAACATTTTGGAAAACTGGATTTGCAATTTAAAGACCCTGCCACCAGTAAGACTGCTGTGATCCAGTAGACTAAAAGAGAGATAACTCCTTCCAATTCTCCAACCCACTCCTTCCAAAAGTCCAGTTCTCAATAAGAATAAAGTTAGAAAGTATAGAAAAAGGAATATACTATAGCAAAAGCATCAGTAGGATGTTATTGGGCTATGAATCAGTCATAAGTAGCAGTACTGGGAAAAAAATGTCTAATGAAGATAATAATAATTCCTGAATACAAACTGATAAAATTTTAATACACCAGATGTAACTGTGATTGAAAAGAAAAATATAGATAACTGATATAGCAATATCAAGGGATAGTAGAAGACAAAGAAATTGGAGAACAATATGATACCTGGTAATCATATGTTTATTAATTCAGAATTTGGAATCAACAATTTCCAAACCTCCTGTCTAACATTCAAAAATAATTTTAATAACAAGGAGCATACAAATTTCAGTTGTAAAAGAATCATACTGCAAGCATAATAAAAATAGGTGGGACTCAAAATCAAGAGAAAGGACTGAATTATTCATACAATTTCCAATGGGCATTCAATAACATTTCTGGTCTATCGATTTACTACTGATTACTGCTAACTTTCAAATAAATCAGTTACAAAATGAGAAAAATCATTGGATTCTGATTATATATAATTCATTTCCTTCTTTTTTTCTTTCCTTTGCTTCCCTCTTTCCTTTCTTCCCTCCTTCCCCTCTGTCCCTCCCTCCTTCCTTCTTTCCCTTTGTCCTTCCTTTTAGAAAAGTTCAACCCTGATATTTGACAGCTGTCTTAAGGGCATTTTGCACCATGTGTTTTGTCATTATCAAAACAATCTGATCCTTTCCCAATACAGGGATACTTTTTTTTAGCTGCCAGTTTTCTTTGTCCTTTCTTCAAGAGGGCAAAATAACCATTCCAATGAAACAAAAGCATTATTTTCAAGCTTTTGTTCATATAATAAATGCCCACTGCATTTATAATTAGGTTTGGGGTAATGTCTAAAATTCCTTGTGTCTAAGAAGGCTGCTTTGAAAGCTTCTGATGGTGTGGCTATTGCCTATCACTTAGATGAAGAAAGGAAAGTGAGGACATTTTCATTTTGTCCTATCGAGACTGCATTGACTACTTGTCCCTGCATATTTCTAGGTTCAGTGCAAGGTTCTGTCTTAGGTTTGAAAAACAGCCGCATTGTTTAACATGTAAATATTGATCTCTGCTTGAATAATTCCATTCCCATCTCCACTAAATTCTTCTCAATCTGCAGAATATCTGAGCAAAGAATCGTATGCCTGTTTATACAGATAATCTTCAGTACAAAAGTATGCTTTGGACTTAAAAGAAGTTTTTTAAATGGTTCATAATATATGGAATTTCAATGTATAGATCAATATGAATCTATTCTTTTATTTTAGATCTTAAATTTTCTTTTATTTACTTATTTTTAATGGTTAATATTTCAGTTAGAGAATTTTAGTTCCGTTGGTTACATATTTGGGGGGGGGGAGTGGGGAAGTTATACAAATCTAAATAACAATGATGAAAATACATTCATTTTTTTTTTAATCTTGCCTTAAGGTTAGGTTGCATTTTACAACTGTTTATACTATTTGTATTAGTAGTTTAAAAAGGCAAATGGATGTAAATAAATGCAACTTATTGGTAATGTCCTCATTAAAGAAGCCTCTTAATGATATTCTATCATTTTTAACTGAATTCTCCAGCATGTAGATAAATAACATCTTCCAAAGCCTTTTGGTTTAATTTCACAGCTATTAGCAACCATGCAGAGATCTAAAAGGCAAATCAGGGAGACATTTTAAAACAGGAATGAAAATTACAGTTGCTGGCCAAATGCTGGACAGTTTTGAAAAGTCTTGCAATAGCCCAGTGTTTTCAAGGAATCACAAGAATGTTCAAAAATAATGGTTTTAATGCAATCCAAACAATGTTGGGGTGTTGGGGGAAACCATACACATTATGCAAGCGTATTAGCAAATGTAAAATGATAAATTAGCAAGCAACTATTTGATTATTACTGTGACTAATTCTTGTAGATAGTGACACAACAAATGAACCTGAACTTGTTCTGGTTGACTGTAATGTTTTGCTGAAACATTTCCATTTGGTTTTTGTTTGCTGCTCGTGTGTAGTTTGCTGAAGGAGACAGCATCTGTTTAATGAGCTTCCACTTCATTACTGAGCTGCTTTCCTCACTGAGTCATTCTCCTTAAGTATTCAGGCTGTGTAATCCGGTGTTGTTTTAAAGCAAATACTAATTTATGATTACCTGTCACATTAGGCCATTGAAAATTGTACTCACACTTCCTTGCATGAGCAGAATGCTAATGAGCCGATTATGGATTGTTGGAACAGGCTCTTATTAGCTGTCCATGCGGGTAAATATAGAATACAAGTTACTGGCTAAGCAGTGTACTTGCAGTGTACTTGCTTTACTGGAAAAGGATAAAATTCTTCATATGCAAAGTGGCTAGGCTGTTTCTCTGACCAGGGATTACATATAATAATCATTTCATTATAGCGTCTTTTAGAAACACAAGTAAATATATCAAGAACGCTGTAAAAGGCTATGGTCTGCAAAAGGCAGACAAATAGCTATAATATACAATGGAAAACATTATCCTTTTTAAAAAATTTCTTCAATTTTACCTAAACTACATGTCTCTACTAATTACAGGGATCTATAACAGTAAAATTGCAACTCCTACAAAACTAACGTTTGATGATTGGGATATAGAATATATCCAAGTATATCCTTGGAGTCTAAAGGAAAAGTTTTTAAAGCATCTATTCTAAAGTAGGATATTGCCTCATGGAGAACTTGAAAACAGATGGCATCTCTCTAAGGTTTTGCAGCTAAGAAAAGTTGGACCTGATAAGACACCCAGAAAATAGTAGGATTTTTGGCTAGATTAGGAAGTTGAAAAAAAATCTGGCAAAATGCAAAAGACAATCACAAATCACTCCTACCGTTGCCACAAAAATTGCATAGTTGCTCCCGTGAAATCCCCAGGAATTTGGCACAGCCCAAAGGAGATTTTGCAGTTAGTAATTATTTGGGAGCCTATTATTAGGAGCAAGGTGTGCAGTTGGAATTACCTAAACTACATGTCTCTACTAATTACAGGGATCTATAACAGTAAAATTGCAACTCCTACAAAACTAACGTTTGATGATTGGGATATAGAATATATCCAAGTATATCCCAAGGATAGGGGTTTTTTTTATATGAACTTAACCAAGCCCTGTACTTTTTTGTATTATAAACTATTTATAAACAGTAATTAGCTGCCTTGGGTATTTTAGAGCGAACGCAAAGGTAAACTATCAGTTTTTAATGATAAAATGCCATATATTAGCATGATATCATTTATTCTTCACAAGTGCATATGATCCCTGTATGCTCATTTCTGTTATATGGTTATATTTATCCCAGATTTCAGGGGCAAATCTGGCTTCAGATATAAAAAGATCAAGCTAGAAACAACCTGCATTCCTTACCTCTTACATAAGATTAAACAAATTGTTTTTTGCTGTGTTTCCTAGTGTCCTTTCAAGGTCATCACAACTACCCAGTGGGCACCTTTCTTTGATGCTCTTGACAGGTTGCTTAATGGCTGCTCTAGTATTTTGAGCTTTTCTGTCTCGCTCATGGATAAAAAGTTGCTTCTGCCACATATTAGTATTGCAGATAGTTGGGAAACAGATTTTTGCTTTGTCATTCTAAAAGTTACTACCATTTAAATTTTCAATATCTTCAATCTAATTATATTCAAATTTTCAAGAAAGTGAAGGATGTTAAAAGCACCTTTTAACATCCTTTAAGAGAAGAGACTACTTCTAAATGCCCAACTGCATCAGCGGATAGCAAATAGTTTTTTTCCATTTTTCTTTTTTAAAGACATTGGTGTATCTTACGATTTCTACAGTATTTGGGGGGCGGGGAAGTCCCCCATGGTGGTAAAGAGTTAAATTATAAATGAATGCATGTAGAAAAGACAAAAGCAGTCAAAGCAGCAGTTAAAATATAAAAGACAACAGAATCATAATCAAGGCCACTTCCATAATATGTAGAAACATCTGGGATAAACATCTTGGTATTGAGATAACTTTCAAGCTGGCTTAAGGGTTAAATAAGCTTCTCTCAGCCTTGTACTTGGTCAGTACTTAATATATCAGTCTACTTCATAATGCTTCACAAGATAATTCAATTGTAAAATGCCCAGAGGTTCAGGTATACCTAATAAATAATCAATCATATTTTCTAAAATATTATTCCTTCTCTAGATTTACACTATGATTGCCACTGTTTACTATGATAGCCATTGCTTCAAATACTAAGGGTTTTTTTCCCCTTATCTAAGCAGCAAATGTAGCCATTTTGAAAGATAAATATATTTCACAAACATACTGACTGAAACCTAAGCTCTGTTTAAAAATGTAATAAGTCGAGAATTTTAATATATGGGGATGACAGGCACATAGCAACCAGTCAGTACTTGCTGGATACACTATTATTCTGTAATTTGAATAAAATCAAAGAACCCTGAAATCTTTTAGAGAAAGTACTTTTGGACAAATGTTAATTGCTGCTTGGTGAAATCCCTTTTACACTTTTAACTATTGACATTCAGTTTGATGTGGGGAAAAAATGGGACTTTTTTAAAATCAGAGGCAACCAAAGAATGATGAAAAGATCTGTCACCGGGAATGTACACAACAGCACCTTGTTTCATTTAACAAGAGCAAAGTGAGTACAAATCATTGCCAAAAAAATGGAAGAAATCCAAAGGCATTCTGTGATCAAGAGACAAAAACCAAATGCTTCTATTTTGAGTGAGAGAAACTTTCAGGGAATTGGGAAATTATTTTTGGAACCACAGTCAATTTAACCACTATTAAAACTACACTGCCAACCTGCTATATCTTGATTTCCTGGCTGAAACTATTCTGATTCTATATTTTTTTTGTGCTACAAAAGGATGAATCAAACTCTCTTGCCTATGTTTTTATTTTAAGAGGACACTTTAAAATTCAAGTTTTCTCCCTGACAACCTTTATCAACATTAAGTCTTTTTAATCTTCTTTGTAAGAGCAAATTAGTGTAGAAAATAAAAAGGATGCTGAAAAAAGAAAAGGCAGATGAAAAGAGAAAATTGCCCTGCAATTCTATTCTGTAAGGAAGTTTTTAAGGAAGCACTGAGGTGGCAATTGACAGTAAGCAACAGGCAAAACTAATTTGAGAAGAAAATCAAGGTACATCATCCCGTGGAAAAACCAACCTGAAGCATTTCATTTCACCAGGATTTTCAGTCATGCCAGAGTTAAAAACACTCACTGCATTTAAAAGCCATTATCCACATAATTATTTTGTAAAGGTGCCTGAGAAACAGTACTCAAAATGCCTCAGGAATATTGTCAATAAAATAATCCAGTTCTAGTCCCTGATAAATATCAAGTTGCCATGGTATTTGTCTCTGAATGAGATTATTCTGAATGGATCACAATAATGGTTCTAAAATAGATAAAAGCATTTCCTCGTTTTTTTTTCATGCTTTCATGTAACAAATTGCTGGCAAAGACTAGTGCTAGTATCTGCATCCCTCACTGATATTCCTTATGGAAGTCTGAGGTAGTTCCCATACTTGATTCAGGCAGCTGATCCAAGAGAATCAGCAAATGTCAGATGATGTTGCATATAAATTCATCAATGTAATAGTCATGTAATGTGATCAAATGTAGACTCTAAATTGGAATAGGTGATCTGCATCTGAGGATGAAGTAGTTCTCTTTCAGCCATAATTGCCAAAATTAAATGTGGTATCCTTTTTTCAGGCAGGAAATGAGCAAAATGATAATTCATATTCTAAAATTAAGCTAATCTCAAATCTCATTTTATTTTAGATAGGGAGAAAAGAACCTTTTGGCTTTGACCCTGTACATGATACTGTCATGACACCTTGTCTCTGAACTACCCACTGTGGTCTTCAGTCACTCTCAAATTATTGTGGCCAGCAAATGATTGGGCAGTCTATTCTATAAAGTGCTATGGTAAGAAAATCAGGAAAGCATTTGAGAATATTAAAGGTAAGTGGATGTTATTTTCTCAGCACTGTTCTATTAATAAAAAGTATGTACAGAATTAAAACTTTCATTGGAAACTATAATTATCCTATACTTTCTGGTGTAACAGCTTCTTCTGGGAATTTAGAATGATAAAAGTCTAGTTTTTAAATATGTGTGTGTGTGTGTGTGTGTGTGTGTGTGTATGTGTACACACATACATCCAGTATCTCACAGAAGTGATTATACCCCCTCACATTTTGTAAATATTTAAGTATATAGTTTCACGTGACAACAATGAAGAAATGACACTTGGCTACAATGTAAAGTAATGGGTATATAGCTTGTATAACAGTGAAAATTTGCTGTCCCCTCAAAATAATGCACACAGCTATTAATATCTAAATCCCTGGCAATGAAACTCCTAAGTGCTAATGTCCAAATGGGGCAAAAATAGCCATTTTCTCTTCCTGGTGTCTTGTGACTCACTTCTATGAAATACTGTATATAAAACCAATGTTGAAGATAAATGATAAATAGATAGATGATTCAGTTTAGGAGTATATTCATGGGGCTGTGAAAAAATGTCCTTCATGTGAGTTTTTGCACCTCCCCAGGGATTACCCCTGATTAAGCCAGAAGAATAATCAATTTAATATCCTTCGTTTTACAGTTCTCTGCAGCGATGTCCAGTTGTCTCCACTCCACACTGAGTGCAGCCTTTGTAGAAGAGAATTTACCAGGTGTAAGTCATCTTCCACCAAAGATTATCTTCATGAAGCATTGGCATATGAAGATAATCTTTTCTAGAATACAGTGCTCTTCACCTCAATTAGTGTGCATCACACCATAGAGGAATACAGTTTCCTGCACTGAGGTGGCAACAATTCTTCTCATTAAGGCAATTTGTATTGCCTCAAGTCTCTGTAGCTGAACAGCCAGACAAGACTTGAGACAACACACAATAAAACAACAATGCAGATTCACACTTTAGAAGCAATGAAGGGGAAAGGGACAATGTACCATGAAGCAGCTCTACTGAAGCCTATTCAGCTCTAGGCGCTAACTAACATAGAACAAAATGTTGCAGTCCTTACATATGTTCTTAGACCTATCTCTAAGTAATATTCATGAAACAGTTTAGATGTTTGGTAGGATGGAAATCATATGCAAGCAAGATGTTACATTCAACCACACCTAAAATGAGAACAGTTAATGACAAGAGGCATTAATATTACCACAGTTTTCATTCTCCACAGTTCAGAATAAATGTCAAGGCAATCTGTGATTGTCTTCACATTTGCCAACCTGAAATGCTGATAATGAGATGAGCAAATCACTAGGTGGCCAAGATGTTACACAATCTGTGGGAACAAAAATTCCTACACTCCCATTCTGCACAAAAAGAAAAAGGAAAGAGAGAGAGACTTTGCAAATCAGGAATTGAAGCAAGTAAAGCTTATCATTGCTACAGGTTTGGGAGTGGGGATATCACACAAGATGACAATCATGACTGAATGATCAAAGCTTTGCCTCCTTTTTACATGTGTTGTGTCCACCCTCTTGAATTTTTCAATCACCTCTGTTGCAGCCACTCATAAACTTTAATATTTCAACTTCATGAAAGGCTAAGGTGATTAGATTTTCAGATTGGTAAAGAGGGACACCATTGACCGGGGGGGGAGGGAGCTAGGCCGCGGCGGTTACTGCCAGCCCGCGGCCTCGCTAGGGACGTCTGGTCACCTTAATTATACACATCCTTCCTCTCTCTATCCATCCATCTGTCTGTCTGTCTGTCTGCCTGCCTATCTAGTTATGGTATCCCTCTCCCTCTTTCCCCCTCTCTTTCTCCATTCATCTATCTGCCTGCCTACCCATCTCTCTCTCTTTCTCTCTACCCATACGTCTATCTGCCTGCCTATCTATCTATCTAGTTATGGTCTCTCTCTCTCTCCCTCTCCCTCTCCCTCCCTCATCTCATTATTATCTATCTCAGTGTTTCTCCACCTTTTTTTAAATATTTTTTTATTTTTTTGTTACTTAGACGACACATACCCACAACAATAAAAAAAACCATCATCACATATAGCATGTCGTTTGGTTACAAGTGTTTTAACATTTATCATTCTTATACATTTATTATTTCATTTAATAGGTTATAATAGTTATGGGTTTGGGTTGCTTTGTTTACCATCCCTTCCTCCTGTTATAACACCACCTTATTTTCCCTTTCTTTTCTCCCTTCCTCCCTATTTTCTTCCTTTGTGCTCTCCTTTCCCTTCCTTCTTCCTGTACCTTTCTCCTACTCCTACTCTTCCTCATCCCCTTCCTACCCTCTCTCCTCCTCTTTCTCTCCTTTCCATCCTCCTCTCCTTACCTCTTTCTTTTCACCCTCTCCCTTCTCTACTTTCTTCCTTCCCCTTCCTTCTTCCCTTACCTCTCCTTTACTCCTACTCTTCCTCTTTCCCTTCCTACCCTCTCTCCTTCCTTTTCTCTCCCTTCCATCTTCCTTTCCTTTCCCTTTCCTTTCTCCCTCCCTCCCTACTCTACTTTCCTCCTTCCTCCTCTCCTTCCCCTTCCTTCTTCCCGTACCTTTCTCCTACTCCTGCTCTTCCGCATCCCCTTCCTACCCTCTCTCCTCCTCTTTCTCTCCTTTCCATCCTCCTCTCCTTACCTCTTTCTTCTTTCCCCCATGCTGGGGGAATGAGATGGCCTGCCCGCCCAACTCCGCAAAGGGGGAGAAGGAGAGGAGGGCTGTCTCCTCCCCCCAGCCACCCTACTGTGGAGGGACAAAGACTTTTTTCTTCTTTCTCATTTAAAAAGCTTGTCGCGAGTCCAGGGAAGTGAGAGAGGTTCCTCATTCTGCCCACCTGTGAATCTCATGACCACCAGAAAAAGAAGGAGGGACTGGGCAGCGCCCCTTTAATTAAAAAAAAGCCTACCTCAGTTCCCCTCAGATTAAAGAAACTAAGCAAGCGGCAGGACGAAACAGCAGGAAGAATGCCTCTAGTCCTCCACCCGAGTCCCCACAAGCTGTTGAGCAAAGCAAATGGGGGGGAAAAGATGACGGATCTCCCCAACCCAGGTCCTCACCTGGCAGAAAGCGCCTCTCCATCCGCGACCCCACTAATCTGGCTCTACCAGCAAGAGACATGGGAGAAGGACAGGGCCCTTAACCAATTGACAGCACTGGGCGACACGACGGCACTTGACACTAGTTAGAGTGAGTGAAGACCTTTTCTAGCCGGCACAAAGGACTTCCCAAGATTGCTTTGCAGCAATCCAGACTCCCTCCCTCCCTCTTGCAGCCTGCCCCATGCAAATTCCCCCTCCCCACATTCTTCTCCCGGGTTTCTCTCTCAGGGTAAGAGGTTTTAAGAGGTTTATTAACATTTATAGGCCGCCCTTTTCCCTGAGGGGACTCAGGGCGGCTTACATAAGATCAGGGGAGGGAAATACAAACAGTGACGTAGACAAACATAGAGTAAAATAATGAGCAACATTCATTCATCATTCGGGAGGGGCGCTTATCTTTGTCCCCAGGCCTGACGGGCTAGCCAGGTCTTAAGGGCTATGCGGAAGGCCTGGACGGTGGTGAGAGTACGAATCTCCACGGGGAGTTCGTTCCAAAGGGTCGGAGCTACTACTGAAAAGGCTCTCCTCCTTGTAGTTGCCAGCCGGCACTGGCTGGCAGATGGGATACGGAGGAGGCCCAATCTGTGAGATCTAATTGGTCGCAGGGAGGTAATTGGCAGAAGGCGGTCTCTCAAGTACGCAGATCCACTACCATGAAGGGCTTTATGGGTGACTAGTAGCACCGTGAAGCGCACCCGGAGATCGACAGGTAGCCAGCACAGCTCGCGGAGGTAAGGAGGCCGCGGGCTGGCAGTAGCCGCCGCGGCTGGCTTTCCCCCCCCCCCGCCCTGCCTCCTCCACTAGCCTTCCACAGTAGGGTGGCTGGGGGGAGGAGACGGCCTGCCCGCCCAACTCCGCAAAGGGGGAGAAGAAGAGAAGGGCCATCTCCTCCCCCCAGCCGCCCTACTGTGGAGGGACAAAGGCTAGTGGAGGAGGCAGGGGGGAAGCCAGACCGTGGTGGCTACTGCCAGCCGAAGGCCATTCCCTTGCTAAAGGCCGCCGCCGCCCACCCAAAGCAGCGAAGCCTCCCGATTCCCACCGGTTACTCACCAGTGAAGCAGCAAAAGCAAACGGCGAAGGCGAAATGAAATGGAGACTCGTGCGGCGTGCTTAAAGTTTTCCATCCCAGCCAGCTCACTGATTGGCTGGAGTCCAGGCCTATCAGTGAGCGGCAGGCTGGGCTGGCTTAGTTTTTTAGTGTAGAATAGAACAGATGGAAGAATGGAATGAGCGAGCTAGCGGCAGCTGATGGGTGGGGGAGCCAGCGAGCGCCAAAATAAAGCTGGTTTTTTTGAGAACGGCCCGGGACACGGGAAAAATTATGAAAAGGTGTGCCTGTCCCGCCAGATGCGGGATGTCTGGTCACCCTATGAAAGGCGTACTAGAAATAAATCAGCCCCAGCACTGAAGATGTTGTAGGAACATGAAGATGTACAGCTGCTTTCATTCTTGCAATGCACTCTCATTATTTATGGGAAATGACATTATTTATCCCAGTGTTACTATTATATTAAACAGAAAATAAAGATGGAACTAAACACCTAAAGTAAATAAAAGCTGGTGTTTTTATTCACAAATTTTTTCATCTTTATTTCATTTGATGCGATTTTTAACTCAAAACATACATTTTGGACTACTGATCTAATGAAAAGGCTACTAGATAGTAGAAATAGGTGAAAATATAAATATTCCAAAAAAGGATTCCCTTGTGTCAGGGGATTTGGCTTACAGTATATCCTTTCAAATCATTTACAATGTCCTAACAATAAACTAGCATATTTACTGGTTTGGTAAACTGAATTTATTGAGTCAATCTCTAGCTAAGTGTACTCTTGTGATACATCCTGTTATTCATTCTGTGTTTAGTAGAACAGTAGGTTTCTACTACAACCTGTTAAACACAATGGTATGCAAAGTACTTGCAAATCAATTAATGAACCTGATTTGTGGAAGATTATAGAGACTCTGTTAGATTTAAAGTGTTGATTCCTCTTTGCAGAGAACATTGTCTAAATGGAATTATAACTGAGCTGAACACAAATACCTAAGACAGTCAAAAGGTGGTTAGTAATCCATAACACTGCACAATAATTAAACCTTCAATCCAAAAGTCTCTAAATATGAAAATTAAATCCTCCTATTATCAACAAAAAAGTAGAAGCTATTCCAGGGATAAGATATTATAAGGAAAAAGAAGGACAAGTAGTCTCCAATATATCTTGTAAAAAAAAGTCTCAAGAACATATTTTCTTCGCTCTTATCCCAAAAGACCTGAGGGGGTTGTTTTTTTTCAAACAGTTGGGTAGACCTGCAGAAATAAGGATCCCAGCAACATGGTTGTGAAGCATTAGAAACACTTTAGTGAGCAAATAATTTAATTACAGTCTTTGCTGAGGCAGCTTCTATGACTTACCCTCTGACCCTTTGTATTGTGGTACCTAGAGTCAGCGTGGGACTCACACTTCCTATTCCTGTCACAGAATCTCTCCATCTTGTACCATTTAATATAGTGTGCTCCAGGTGTTCTCTGGTGAATGAATAGTTATATTACTACCTGTCAGACACAATCACACTCTATTCATCATTCGCGGATGGCTGCGTGAAGCCCTGGTTCCAGCAGGCTCCCTCTCTATTTCCTTGTTCAAAC
This sequence comes from Thamnophis elegans, assembly GCF_009769535.1. Classification (NCBI taxonomy): domain Eukaryota; kingdom Metazoa; phylum Chordata; class Lepidosauria; order Squamata; family Natricidae; genus Thamnophis; species Thamnophis elegans. The sequence goes on from NC_045543.1 coordinate 92,752,081, forward strand.
GTCTGCAATGCTTTCGGCCCATCTGTCAAGGCTGTCATTTAAAGGGAAAACAGTATCAGCACTTTAAATATATAGAGTTCTCTATTGAAACAGTGCTGTGATTGAACTGTCAGTGTTCTCCATATCAGACAGTAATTCATGACTGGTCAGAGCTCCATTTAGGTTGCTATTACTATGTTGACCCCATTGGGTCAGGCTGACGGAGTTTTTTTCTCTCCTGCCAGATCTATAAATAGTGCAATTAACCTTTCAGGAATTACAAAATGTTCATCTTCCCCCTCCCTCTTCGGTTGCCGCTTATGACATTTACAATAAAGAACAAATATCTTGAAATGTGAGAAGAAATTAGCGTGTGTTGAAATGTGTACCAGATGGCAGTATAAATAAACATTATATTTATTCCCCTTCCGGTGTCCCTTTTGCTAGCAAGCCCTGTCCACTCATTTCAGACTTAGTTCTTTTAGAAATGGTTGATTCCTTACAGCTTTGAGCAAGCATGGCTGGAAAAGCCATTTTGGATAGTGTGTAAATAGATAAAATGCTCATTTTGTGTGTATGTATATATATACAAACATATATGTTTGTGTGTATATGTGTGTATAAACACAGAGAGAAAAAGAGAATATAACCAAGCAATGCTTTTCATTTGAATATAAAGCAGAAATTGGGTTTTTGTTTCCTGAAGAGATTTTCATCTTAGATTTTAAGTATCATGTATTAAATATCATCAGTAGCTGTACTGCAGCCGCAGCATTATAAGATACCTGAATAGGGGGGGGAAAACCAGATATAAAACAAATTACCATATGCTTTCTCTGTTATGGGACTCTTCTTCTAATGTTTCTTTCTTCAAAACTAAACCATCTTTTCCCTTCTATCAAAATTAAGTTCTGATCTGTATTTTTTTTTAAATTCCATGTATATGTATCCATATAAATACACGTGTGCATGTATTTATATGTATAAAAATCCCTGCTTTCCTCTAGGAGTGGTCTATGCCTTCCTTAATCTAAGGTCCTCTACTAGAAACCTGGGAGTTTGAAGGTTCTGCATAGTATTTTCCTACCACAACTGGGATGACTTTGGTCTTTAATTTTACTCTATTTCCTCCTTCAGGCTCCAATACTTCACCAACTTCGACAACTCCTTCTTCCTGATGTTGCTGTCACTTCTCATTGCTACATCTATCATCACTGCTGTTTTCTGGACTTTGTCTATTACCAATGATGTCCGGTTGATTTTCCGGTACCTGCCTGTTTGAAAGTCTCACAAGATCTTAGCTTTGTTATTTCCAGGATCTTCTATAGAATCTTTCATCTAGACTTGGGAAGCTCTAGCCCATGCACTGTGCATATGTTCCTTATACAATGCCAACTACTTGTTGGTGCCATTCATTGGATCTGCTTTCCCTCTTACACTCTGCTACTTTGAGTTGCATGATCTCTCTGCACAGTCTACACCTGTGTCCTGTTAGTGTGGTTTGCTCACTTCTGTGGATTTGGGGCTGGATGTCTGTCTTTGTGCTGCTAGGTTCGGTGCCTCAGTGCCATCATTTAATCCAGCTCTTTCCTACCTTTGTAGGATTTCCGAGTGTCAGCCACTTCAGTTATCTGTCAATTGTAAATCCCATGCAGGTAGGTTGGAACTGGTTCAGCCTGGATTGGGCTAACCAGTAGTAGCGGCAGTGGTACACTCCAGTCACACGCCCAGATGCTTCTGCACATGTGCAGAAAAATTTGACAACCCACTACTGCTGCATATACATACTGTGTGTGTGTGGATTTAGGGTTTCCCACCACAACCACATCCAAACCCCTCTTTCTTCACTTCCTGCTCCCTCTGGAACATAAACTATATGTCGTCCTTCCAAACTGGGAGGAGATGAGTTGGCTGACAGTTCTAATGTCCAATAATTACACAGTAACAACAAATAGCATGGACAAAACATGATTTGATGTATGAATATGTTCTCATGCACACATATACACACAAACACAAACAATAATATATGCATCCAACAAAATTAACTGATAAGCCTTCTGTTGCTCTAAATATGATTTTATATGATTTTGCCTCAATTAATTGTTTTTTCAATGTGCTTTTATTTTGTAAGGTAAAAGCTACTTCATACTGAATTTAGCCTTGGTAATGACACAGATAGATATAAAGTTTAATCTTGGCCACAATTCAATAGTGGTTTGCTTTTTATTCTTCTGGGTTTTTTAGCTTTTAGTTAGCCTCTAGATGCTACTGCCAAATTGACTTTGGGGTTTGTTTATTTTTATAAAACTTCAGGTTTTTATATTACATACACTGGACATAGAGAGCCAGTTTGTTGTAGTGGTTAAGACATCAGGCCACAAACTGGGAAACTGTGAGTTCTTTTCCTGCCTTAGGCATGACACCAGCTGGATGACCTTGGGCTAGTCACTCTCTCTCAGTCCTAGGAAGTGAACAATAGCAAACCACTTCTGAAAAACCTTGCCAAAACTGCAGGGATTAGTCTAGGCAATTGCCAGGTGTCAAAAACCTATTCAAAGATATTTGTGTGTGTGAGTTACACAAGCATGCATACACAGACACACACACACACACACACACACACACATGACAATCCCCACTCCATATACGGTACATTCTCTGAGGATGCAGTACTTCCAGTCACTGTTCTTTTTGGCTTTACTAGGAACTCATTTTATATATCCAAAATGAAAGATCAATGATCAATTGCTGGATGTTTCATTGTATATATCATTAGAATCCTTAGTTCAAGTTATTATTATTATATTAATAAGATGGAGTTTCTGTATCTAAATTGTCAAAAACACTTCTTAAAATTCCAAGATCTAGGAGCATTTTTCCTTTTGGGGTTTTGTTGTTGTTTGTTTGTTTGTTTTTAGCCTCCTCAAAAAAAGTAAGGAGTCAAAATCTTGCAGCAGCTTTGCAAACTTTCATCTGGCCTAATAAAAGTCAATACAGATCCATATGTCTTACAGTAAAAGACTAAGGGCAGATAGTGTTACAAATTACACGTCTGGAAACCTCACTCAGCAGATAAGTGACAGCTTAATATTTCAAAAGTTTGAAGAACTATTTTTTTCATATCTGAGTAAGTGTTTTAACACTAAGATGAATGTGACTTATACTGTTTCTCTATATTTAATCTTCTATTTGTTATCACCCTTTTTAAAAAGCAGGCATACGGATTTATAAATAAAGAGGTTAATTTTAGCCATATCAGATAGAAATATATAGATACCTACAGTAAAGCAATAATTTACATGTAAGGAATAATCATATACATCCTTTTGCTTCTTTTTTTTGCAGAAAATAGCGGGAGAATAGAAAAGAGACAACAAACTATTTGCCTAAAAGCTAATGGAATTTTTTAAGATTAGTGACAAAAAGGCAACACTACAGGTAATCCTCAACTTACAATCATAATTGAGGCCAAATTTTATGTTGCTAAGTGAAACATTTGTTAAGTAAGTTTTGTCCCATTTTACGTCTTTTCTGGCCACAGGTGTTACGTGAATCATTGCAGTTCTTAAGTTAGTAGCATTGCTGTTAAGTGAAGCTGGCTGTCAGGCTTCCCCATTGATTTTGCTTGTCAGAAGGTCACAAAAGCTGATCACATGATCCTAGGACACTGCAACCTTCATAAATGTGAACCAATTGCCAAGCATCCAAACTATGAGCATGTGAACAAGGAGATGCTGCAACAGTCGTAAGTGTGAACAATGGTCATAAGTCATTTGTTTCTGTGCCGTTGTAACTTTGAATGAATTGTTGTAAGTGGAGGACTACAGCAGTCAGAGCATTTTGTGAGTCTATTCATATAACGGAATTAGTGGAAGAGTGGAAACTGAACGAGCTGCTTAGGGAATAAGATTGCAGAATCACTGCCCCGATCATGGTGAGACAGAATGGAACTGTGTGCAGCAGAGGTGGCTTGCTTTGGCCAAACCGGTAGTAGCAGAGGCGGGAGGCTCCACTCACCCGCCCAGATGCTTCTGCGCATGTGCAGAAGTGTTACAGGTGCATGGGAGCGCACATGCTTGCACGAGCGAACCGGTAGTAAACCAGTTAGCAACCCACCACTGGTGTGCACCTATTCCAATCCAGAGTTATACAGCAACATTTTTTTTTTGGTTAATGAAAATTAACCTAATGAAAATTAAAATTGTTAATTTCACCTTGGGAACTCTTATAAACCCTGCAACATATACATTTCCAATGAAGATATTTGAAATGTTCCATTCATATCTGAAAAGTGAACTGGGGCAGATCTCTCTGTTTCAAGGGGTTTAACGATGGCAGTCATTGCTGCTGCTGTTATACTTCTAGTCCAAAGGCCAACCTCTGTGTGTAGACCTGCCACTGAGAAGGAATAATGAAAGAAATGTTGATATTGCCTTGGAGATAGAGCATAAAAGAGCTTATTGTCTGTGTGATAATTATTTGTGGAGGCACTTCGGGCTGCTCTCAGTACCTCAGCTAAAAGCTTTTGGTCTGATTCCAGAGTAAAACTCATCCCATCGGCTGCTACATTACCAGCTCTAAAACTATCCTTATTCAGGTTTTGCAGAGCATTCAGATATTGTTTAATTATTCACAGAAAAAGAAAATCTTCCAAAGCTGTACCGTTTTCAATAAATACAGAGACACAAGGGCAGAGGTTATCCCTCATGATCTCATGTTTCTGGAGATGGCAACACTGGAGACAAAACAGTAAAAAGTCTTTTGTCTCAAGCAAAGGAAATGCAGAGAAAATGGAGGAGGGCGGAGAGAGGGGGGGGACATGATGTTTACATCCAGAGATAACTGCTTTTGAATCTCCTAAGCTAACAATTGGTTCTTTCCCTCCCCCTCTTCCTTCATGGTGGAACTAAATCACACAGTACATTCTTTATAAATTATACCACCCTTTGTTAATTACAGGGTGTTGACACTGCTTGTCAGTACTAAGCTCAGTAATGCTTTGTGTGCTTGGATTTTTAATAGCTGTTTGTTCTGCAGAATGTGACAGAGTTGTACAAGCCACTCGGATTGGACATTGCTCATATGCTTCTTTTTTTTAAAGCTTTTCACATTTTGTTCTATTTTTAATGCGCACACACACATATATGCATGCGTACAGAAACACACAATTTCCAGTTGCACAGTTTGCATTCTCAAATGTCACTGTATTGATTCTGACAAAATAGACTGTGCCTTACAAACAAAGCTTTAGAGGCTAGAGGAGAATCCAGTAAATTCTCTGCACTTCTCAAGCCACATCTGAGTGCCATAGATCTAGGATGCATTAGCATTCTCCTCCAGTGAAAAATACATTGCCTGTCAGTTTGTTTCCAAAAGAATAACTTGGAAATGAAGCAAACAGGCAGGCAAGCCAGTTAGTCACCATGTTCCATTTGAGGCTAGATTACACAGGCATTTTTTTAAAAAAAAATAATCTTCAACACACAGAGACACACAGAGTGAGAGACAATACACATACCACATACATAACCCAACCTTTACAACACAATCTGACTTCAGAAACAGATTTTCACCAGGTTATCGGATGCATCAACTGCAGAGCTTCTATTTAAACCAGGCTGATTATTAAATGAACATTGGAGACGCCTTTCTCGCCACAAAGTGTTTGCAGGCAGTGAAAACCAAAAGTCTGGTTGATTTTAATCTCATTCCAAGCTCAGAGTCATCACCAGGTTAAATTTATGGGAACTGAAATTTGTAGTAGGTTTCAAACTCCAGTTTATTTCAGTCTCAAAAAAGTGGCCTTTCTCCACATGATGGGCATAGTATGCTTCAAATTTTGGTTAAAGAATCTTGCATGTGATGGGAAGTAAATGATGGTATTCACAGGCTCATTAACCAGATTTTGGGCATAGCATATTACACAAGTATAATCTAAACTAGTGTAACCCGAGCATGCCGCATTCTTGAAGCCGTCATTCTTTTCCACTTTTTTTCCTGTGCCAGTTGCATTGTCAAGGTTGGCTGAGGTCAGATATTCTGAATGTTTCTATAGACATACAGTATCACTAACATTGTATCACTTGGTGATAGTGATATGGTCCACATAGAAACATTTCAGATATGCACTTGTATGCACCTGAGCACTGGGGTATTTTTTGTTTGTTTGTTTTTTCATTCCTGGTATAAAACAGGCCATTTGCCCCCAAATGATTCCATGCAGCTTGCAAATATGATGTGGCCCCAGTCTGTACCCAAATAAAATAACCTTAAGGGATTAGATTGAGCTAAACTGTTCTAAATCTGCCATATCCATTATTACCTTATACATTTATGGATGGTGGCATTCCATTTTCAAGATATTTTAACTCCAGGTATATATCACATGTAAATAAATCGCATGCATGTGATTTATTTAAATATATCTTGCATTTGATTTATTGTTCAATCCAGAAATGGCATTCAGCCGGTTTGTTTGTTTGTTTGTTTGTTTGTTTGTTTATTAGACTTATATATCGCTTCATAGGGCTTTCAGCCCTCTCTAAGCGGTTTACAGATTTTTAGCAAATTGAGTCAGCAAATTGTCCCCACAGTCTGGGTCCTCGGAAGGATAGAAGGCTGAGTCAACCTTGAGCCGGTGAGATTTGAACCGCTGAACTGCAGATAAGTCAGCTAAAGTGGCCTGCAGTACTGCACCCTAACCACTGCGCCACCTCGGCTCTCTCTTGTTTGGGCGAACCGATAGTGGTGGCTGCGACAGGCTCCACCCACCCACACTGAAATAATATGTGAGCACTGTGAATGCACAGAATGTGGTGCACATTCAAAGACATGGTGCATGCACTCACATTTACGAACCAGTAGGGAAGGTCCCATCGCTGGTTCAATTCCCCCATTAGTACTTATTCACAGCTCAATTGGTGGCAAAAAAAGGCTAAATCTTAACTTGTTTAGCCAAAAATTTGATATTAAATTAGATTTGTGATCCTTGATGGACCCAATAACCTGGTCTTTTGGACCAATAGTTAGTTTGAAAAAAATAATAACAGTATATATAATCTCCATCCTTGATTTCTAGTGTACTGCATGAATTAGGTAGCAAAGCACAAAGCAAAATCAAATTAACATACTTCTGAAGGTTTCTGACATTATTTTTCACAGTTTCTGTATTCTGTATCAGAGTATCTATAAAGCTTAGAAATTACAGTGAGCTAGCTGAAATGCAATATCATCTAAGTCAGATAGCTTGGTAACTTAATTAGGCATTTATGCTCTAACATTGGTTGACTACTTTATCTTCTTCAAATGTTTCCATTTCTATGGATTTTTCTGCTTTCTAAACAAAGAGGGGAAGACCGCCATACCTTTCAAGTTCCTGATCTCTCCTTTTGTTGACAAGTAAAAGTGATTTCCCAGAGATAAAGATATTCCCTAACAAGGCAAGTCTCTGAATATCCCAGAGCTGTGTCTGAGATGTAGGATTTATTACAGATGAAGGTAAAGGCTATGTCATAACTGCTTACATCAGACATACACAACTGAGAACTAGTTCCCTCACTTGGCTACACTGAGCATTCTAATAATTGGAATGGATCTGTTGACTAAAAATGGCCCATTTGTCCTAATCCCTATGGTTTTCTATTGGGCTATTCCATTGGCATGAAAGAGACTAAAGCTGTTCTGTTCATGGCAGCAGTCATAGACAACATACCTAAGATAAATTTAGGGCTTTTTGGCTCGTGAAATTCCAGGCTTTCTGCTACAAAATTTTTTTCTAATTGCAGACCACTGTCTATCAAGACACGGTAGAGTTTAAACAACCCTATGCACTACAATGTGCTAAAAATTGCTGATAGTTCAGTCAACACTTCAATGACCTCTTGCTGATTTTCCTTGGTATAACAAACACATTAGGAACTGCACTTCTTGGTCCAGACTTTTAACCAACATATACATGTATGTAGCATGGAGCCTCGTGGTAATCCTTTATAGTTCTCTTCATGCATTGACTGCCAAAATAGTTTACCAACTTAAAATTCTACATGGGATTAGAAAAAGAAACAGATATGTTGACTAGACCATTAAATTATACCACATTCTTGGTAACTGTTCTCTACTGCCCCCAGCACTTATTAACAAGATGAATTCATATCTACATTTCAAGATATTAGTCTGAAAAGGAAACTCTTTTCATGTGAAAATAATGAAGCTTAAATTTCTTCTGGCTTTCTGTGTAGCATGATAAATATTAAATTCTTCATGTGGGAATTTAAATATTTAGTTAAATATTTTATTTAGTTATAAGTATTTGTGCTTATCTGACAGATTGTCCCTTTCTATGAAGAGATCTGAATGGATAATATATACATATACTGTACATATAATATATATACATTATATTATATTATATTGTATTATATTATAATAAATATACACGTACATATAATATACATACACACATATCCATATACCAGTATTATTGGATATGTATGCTCGTGTGTATACTTTATGAACATTTATGTATATGTGCTTCAGTCATTTTATTTTATTTTTTAATCCTGGATAAATAAAAACATTAGCCTCTATTTCATTGTAACTCAAATATGATGCTATAAGCAATGCTATACTCATATTTGCAATGCATATTGAAAATGACGGTTTAGACTTCTGTTTTTTGCTTGAAATAAATCAGAATTTCTCTTTGTGGGATATTTGAGTTCTTATTTTTAGTTGTTCTCATTTTATACTTTCATTATTTCCATACCACACAGACAATCTCAATTATTTTTACTGCTAATATAGGCAAAATCATATCTGAATAATTTCTAATGAACCAATGTGGGAACCAAATTATGGGGGGAAGTGACAATTTTTGGTTAGGAAATGCATCGATTCTTTGGGAAGATAGATAGATTGAATAGAATAGCACACAACAAAACAGAACTGTCCTTTGCAGATACCAGAGCGTAGAGTGAAAACAGAGATTCACGTGAACTGCAACTCTGCCAATTGTCTCACAACTTTGTGGGCTGTGTTTACTGTGACTTTTAAGTGGCCAAGATATCAGATGCCCCTGCATCAAACCTATCTTGCAGATGGAATTTTTTCAATTTTAATCTTATTTTGATCAAAATATGTTCAACATTTTACAGAACATTTTACCTCCTGACTTTAAAATATTGATAACCTGAAAAATTAATGGATGTTTTATGCCTTTCCATTAGTTTGACAACTAGAATTGCACAGCTTTTAAATGTGTAACCTGATTATGTTTTCTACAATGAGACTAGTTTTTAAAGCAGCAGTAGAATGTTTAATTATGTATTTTATAACTATGACAAAGACCTGCTGAACTCTATAGGAATTATTTATTTTCTCCAAATTAGATGAATAGGACCGATGCATCCTGTCTAATGATAATGTTTTTTTAAGTTAATTTGTTGATAATAACTGATTTATTTTCACATATAAGAATAAAACTGGAGGAAAACATGACTGTAGGATCCTCTTCAGTATGCTGATGTAATCCATGTTGAATTTAGATCTTCAGGAAGTCAAAAGCAGTGAATATGAATCATATAGGCAGGCTACATCTAAACACAGAATGCCCATTTAGGCATCATGACTAATAACTATTAATAAGTCTTATGGTGAGTGTTAAATACTTGGGTTTGGGAAACAGTAGGTGCAGGGACTGATCAATCAGTGTTCTAGAACATTGCCAAGGTTATCAAACCTTGACTATTTAAAGAGTTTTTAAGAGGTTATATGTCTTTGGGATTATTCTTTGGGTAGTAAAGGGTAAATAGTCAGCATGTACCTTCTTAATATGGCAGGATTAAATGAAGATTAATTCTAAATAGAAGATTTTAAGGTAAAGGGAATTCTTCAAACTTTTCTCTTAGGTTTGTGATCTAAGGTTGAGGAAGCAAGATTATAGGGTTTGCAATATTCTTCCAATACAACTCCTGAAGTTTCAGGAGACCCTCCCTTAACAGCGCACCCTATTTAAAAAGTGATATTCGGAAAGTAAAAATAATAGTAGCTTTTATAACCCTGGTCAAGCTAATGCAAACTGTTTAATACAACTCTGACTGGGAGAATCTCAACTATCTAACTTAGCAGTTCTTTTCTATCTTAAATCAAATACAGTAGGAAAACTTTCAGGGGAAGTCACAAAAGATGGTGAACATGACTACACAATCAAAGTCTTGCATCTGTGATGCATGTAAAGAAAGGGACAAGGTTTTGATCCTGTAGATCCCCCAGGATAAAATCATTAATGTTCATTTGAATTCTCTTCTTCTAAATGTCTGATGGATCATTTCAGATGATTATCTTCAAAGTTTACTTTGTTATTCTTTGTAAGATGTTTCATCAGAATTCCTAAACAGTGGTTTTAACTTTGGAAGGGCAATTATAAAACAGAGAAAGACGTTCAGGAAGAACCAAAGCTTTAAATGACCTGATTTTTGCTGAACTACATTCCTTTCAGGAGGAGCTTTATTTACATAAATTAATGATCTTGTGGCAAGCAAGGAAATCCAGAATTGGGCTATAATATTATCTTCATGATCTCCATTAATATTATCATCTTGGTAAGCTTATTTTTATAGGAAACAACAGAGCTAGGCTTCAGACTATGCTGGATGTCATATGGGTAGGAAACATAGAAAATTTCACCTCCACTTACTCATATTTCAATACTTGGCATGGAATATCAGGATGAAAGCTCCAGTGCAAAGCACTTTTTTTAAAAAAAATAATCAATGCATATTAAATGAATTAAACAGTGGTGAGAGTCAAAACTTTTTACTACCAGTTCTGTGGGCGTGGCTTGGTGGCCATGGCTTGATGGGCATGGCAAGGGAAGGATACTGTACAATCTCCATTCCCTCCCCACTCCAGGGGAAGATTACTGCAAAATCCCCATTCCTTCCCGATCACCTGGGTCTCGGGAGGCAAAGAATAGATGAGGGCAGGGCCAATCAGAGGTGGTATTTACCAGTTCTCTGAACTACTCAAAATTTCTGCTACCAGTTCTCCAGAACTGGTCAGAACATGCTGAATACCCTCCTGTATTAAACACTATACTGACCTATTGAGAAGATAATTCATAAGAATGTGCTCTAGAAATACAACGCTATCCTAGACTGGGAAACTATCTGGATGTTATTCCACAAGGATTAACTATTTGCTACAAAGAAAAGAAGGAACTGTATGTACCAAATACAAAAACACTAGTCGTGATGGGGTGGAAAGGGGAAAGAAGTGATAAAACAAACTTGGCATGAAATCTGATCTTCTCTAAAAACAAGCTACACTATTTATGGGAAGCAGTAGTAATATAGCCTAATTCTCTCAAGCCTCGAGGGAAGCATTTAAGCCTTTTGAGGAATAATAGAGAGAGAAAAATGAAGCCAAGGGTTTATTTATCAGGAAAAGAATGCTATGGAAACAAATTTCATAATTTATGGGTTTTTTTAAAAAAACAACTGTTGATTGCCAAGAGTTGACAGGTGTACACTTTCTTATTTTTCTGGATTACAGCCAATAAACAGTTTTAATATGCATCTAGTGCTTTATATAAGGAAGAAAACAGCTGTCTCTCTGGCTCAGCATATAAGGAGACAAAAATATTAAGACAATCTGCACTTTATAGCAAAACTTGTAGCCAAACTGAGCTAAATAATTCATGGATTCTGTGCTAAATATATTTTATATATTCACATATATTCACATCAGGTACATCAAGACTAACATCTTCCTCACCTTTTTTCAAAACACTTATCCTTCTAGCCATCTTTGGATTTGCTTGAAGAAATTGAAAAAACAACTAAATTTTCTGAAACACAAGCATTTGCAAAAAGGAATCAAACGTTCAAGACAGCAAGTGTGGCTACCCCTTTGACTTTTGATTCCCCAAAGCAAACAGCTGAAGAATAAGTTCTTGCATACAGTATGTATGCTAAAGTATCAGACATTTTGGTCAACTTTCTGATGCTTATAAAATTGCTAATGTTAAATATAGTATAAAAATAGCTTCAAAACATCCTCTTAAAATATTTTGCTTTCTATTCATATTTTAGATTAATAGCTTTGGCTACTTCATAATTAATATCCATAAAATAATCCTGGGTTAATAAGAAAATGAACTTACTTACTTACTCACTCACTCACTCACTCACTCCTTCCTTCCTCCTTCCTTCCTTCCTTCCTTCCTTCCTTCCTTCCTTCCTTCCTTCCTTCCTTCCTTCCTTCCTTCCTTCCATCCTTATCAATCTGATAGGATTGATAGGAGCTACCCAGTTTAAATTTAAGGGAAAGCAAATGGGGTAAAAAACCCACCCAATAACCAGATAAACATGTGGTGTTCATTTGCAACCACATTCAACAATTGGACCTCCTAAACCCTTAAGTTTTTATAATGCTGAGAGATGTTTGCCATTAATAAATCCTTTGAACATAAAATGTTTCCTCACTCTTCAGTTGCGAGTGTTTTTCTATGGTTCTTGGCAAAGGTTTCATTCCGAAGCCCAGTTCCCCAGAGGAGGTTTTTAAAAATCCCAATATACCAGATGTAATAGACTATAAAAAAAATCAGCTGGGTTGTATTAAATTTCTTCTTTGGGTTGGAGTTTGCTACATTATTAAAAGCTCCCGATAACCAGCTGGCAGACTGTCACCATGTGTGCACACGCATCTTATTTTCTTCCAAATATAAAATCCAAGGTATTAAATGCCAGCTGACTAAATTTGAAAAAATAATTCTAGATATCAGTAAGTCAACTAAAAGGCTAATGTTTATGAAAGTATAGTGCCATTAGATGGATTGAAATCAGTTGCACAAAATGACCTAAACATTTCCATTGGTGAAAGGGATTGGATTCCAAACCTATATTCTCATTCTCTGCTAAAATTAGAGGAAAATAAGTTGATAAGTGACACATAGCTATAGTGTTATATTCATACAGTATTTGTGTCTCTATGTGCCTGTGTGTATTTGTGTGATAACACACAGTGCTAAAGCACTTGTTTTCTTTGGATAGTGGACCTTTCCAAGGATTAGAAATTATTTTTGGAGTTTAATATTTACAGAAATTGGTAAAATTGTTAGTGAGAAAATTAAATTAAAAGAGACCTATTGCTACTTTTGCTGGGAACATTAATTGAATATAATAAAGTTTATCTAATGAATTCTATTTGGATAAGCAGTGCATGGACATTTGTACATATTCTGAAACAATATTAAGTGACAAATCAAATAATCATATCATTATTATTTATAAATGTGTGAATAGAATTATTATAGTCTGTTGTGCAATCATCCAAATGTTCATACTGGATGTGGCATTTTTATCCATCTATGGAGACCTACCTAAAGACCTGGGATAGGCAGACATTCATGTTTGATGGTGTTTAAACTATTGCAGGATGTTAGCTGTTCAATGTAAATATGTCTTTTGCGACTGACTGAGGGTGAGATAGTGCCTCACTTGGAGATTATTATTATTATTATTATTATTGTATTACAATTGTATCACAGCGGCCAGTTGTTTTGCCGGATTAGGCATTGGTTACTAGTCGGGCCCCACCCAGGGGCCTAGGACGTCGTAACGTATTTTCGCAATATGCGTGCAGATCCAAGCAGTGCGGCTTTTTGCATTTGACTGATGGTGATTTTGTCTATTTTTAACTGTTTTAAATGTAATTCCAGTGCTTTTGGAATAGCACCCAGTGTGCCAATTACCACTGGAATTATCACTGCTGGTTTGTGCCATAGTCGTTGAATTTCAATTTTTAAGTCCTGGTATCTTGCGATTTTTTCATTTTCCTTCTCGGCGACCCTGCTATCACCTGGTATTGCAATGTCTATGATTGTGACCTTATTTTTCTCAACCAGTGTGATGTCTGGTGTATTATGCGCCAGTATTTTGTCGGTTTGTATACGGAAATCCCACAAGATCTTGACCATCTGATTTTCGGTGACTTTTTCAGGCTGATGTTCCCACCAGTTTGTTGTTGTTTTAATATTATAATTTTTGCACAAATTCCAATGGATCATTTGTGCTACTGAATTGTGCCGCAATTTATAATCAGTCTGCACGATTTTTTTACAGCAGCTGAGTATGTGATCAACAGTTTCATCAGCTTCTTTGCAAAGTCTGCATTTGGCATCATCAGAGGATTTTTTGATTTTGGCCTTAATGGCATTTGTGCGGATAGCTTGTTCTTGCGCAGCCAGGATTAGTGACTCTGTTTCTTTCTTTAATGTACCTGTTGTTAACCATAACCAAGTTTGTTCACTGTCCACTTTATCTTTTATTTTTTCCAGAAATTGGCCATGCAGTGCTTTGTTCTGCCAACTCTCCATTCTTGATTTTATCACATCTTTTCTGTATTCTTGTTTCGTCTGTTGGGCCTTCAGTAGATTTTTGTTCTTTACTTCGATTAATAGATATTCTTGACTTTCTTTTAAATAATCAGCCAGTCCATGTTTTTCTTCTTCAACTGTTTGCTTCACTTGTAATGATCCTCTGCCACCTGATTTTCGGGGCAGGTACAGTCTATCAATATCACCACGTGGATGTAAACTGTAGTGCATTGTCATTAGTTTCCTGGTTTTTCGGTCCAAACAGTCCAAATCAGCTTGTGTCCAGTTAACTATACCAGCTGTGTATCTTATAACTGGTATTGCCCAGGTATTTATGGCCTTGATTGTATTTCCACCATTCAATTTAGATTTTAAAATTTTCCTAACTCTGTTGGTGTACTCTCGCCTGACAATAGTTTTTACTTCTCCATGCTTGATGTTATCCAACTGCAGAATGCCTAAGTATTTGTAGGCTTCATTTTCTTTGCATTTAATTAATTGGCCATTGGGCATTTCAATTCCCTCACATGCAGTGATTTTGCCCCTTTTTATGGATACAGTGGCGCATTTTTCCATGCCAAACTGCATTGAAATATCGGTGCTGAATACTCGGACTGTGTTTGTCAATGATTGGATTTCTATTCAAGGTGGCGCCAAGGTGGCGCAGTGGTTAAATGCAGCACTGCAGGATACTGCTAGATCAGCAGGTCAGCGGTTCAAATCTCACCGGCTCAGGGTTGACTCAGCCTTCCATCCTTCCGAGGTGGGTAAAATGAGGACCCAGATTGTTGGGGGCAATATGCTGACTCTCTGTAAACCGCTTAGAGGGGCCTGAAAGGCCTATGAAGCGGTATATAAGTCTACTGCTATTGCTAAGTCTACTGCTATTTCTGACTTTCCATAGAGTTTCAAATCATCCATATATAGTAAATGTGAAATTTTTTCAGCTTCTTTGGCTGTTTGGTAGCCTAATTTCATTTTTTTTAAGATTACTGATAGTGGGATCATTGCGATGATGAAGAGAAGAGGTGAAAGTGAATCACCCTGGAAAATTCCTCGCTTGATATTAACCATTCCGTAGATCTCATTCCCTACTGCCAACTCAGTTCTCCATTGTTTCATCACCTTTTCAGTAAAGGATGTAATATTTTTGCTAATGCCAGTTGTTTCTAAGCATTTTATGATCCAACTATGTGGCAGTGAGTCAAATGCCTTTTTGTAATCAATCCAGACCATATTCAAGTTTGTTTTTCTGTTCTTACAATTTTCTAATATCATTTTATCAATTAGAAGCTGATCTTTTGTGCCCCTGCTCCTTCTTTTGTTGCCTTTTTGCTCTACTGGCAAGATGTTGTTTGTTTCCAAATAATCCATCATGTTATCTGCAATAATGCCTGTGAGTAATTTGAAGGTTGTTGGCAAGCATGTTATTGGTCTGTAGTTTTCAGGTGTTGTTCCTTTAGTTGCATCTTTCTGAATCAAGTATGTTTTTCCAGTTGTCAACCATTCATCAATTTGGCCCTTTTGTAAAATTTCATTCAGTTGCCTGGCCAATATTGCATGTAAACTGGTCAGATATTTGAGCCAGAAACCATGTAATTGGTCATTTCCAGGTGATGTCCAATTCTTTACCTTTTTAACTCGATTTTTGACCATCTCAGTTGTTATTTCTAATACTTGCATTTGTTTGTTGCCAATGCTTTTCTCAAAGTCATGTATCCACTTTGCTTCCTTGTTGTAGTCCTTTGCATTTTCCCACAATTTTTTCCAGAATTCAACTGTGGCCTGTTTTTCTGGTTTTTCACTTTTGGTTTCACCATTTACATTAAGACTTTGATAAAAATGCCGTTGGTCTGATCGAAATTGCTGATTTTGTTTATATTGGATGATTCGTGCCTCATATCTTTCAATTTTTCTAGCTGTTGCTGTTATCTGCTGTTTTACAATCTCTACAGCTTCATTGATGTTTCTTGTATCCAATCTATATCTCCTGATTAGCCGATCTATGATTTTGTTGTTTTTAAGCCGTTGCTCATGCATGTTCTTTAAGTTACTAGCATCTGCCCTTAATTTTTTGATTTTTTGTTCTAAACGGATTTTCCACTTTGGCTTTGATGCTTTTTCTGTTGTGTGACTAGGTACTTTAATTTTAATGCCTAGTTCATTAGTGACTATTACAGCTGCGCTGTACATTAACTGGTTTGTTTCCAAGATGGATCCCGGTTCAATTGTTGAAAACACTGCATTAACCATTTTCATGATAGGGGCCAAAATTTTCTTAGGCACAGTTTTTAGTGATGGTAAACGTTGCCTTTCCTCATTAAGCAGAAAATGCTCCATGATCTTATCCTTCAATTCTTTTTGTTTTTGAGTTAGTTCATCAGTTGGTTCAGTGATAACTGGTTCTAGTGGTGGTGATGTTATTTCCTCCCCGAGAGCTTCTTCTGGGAGTTCTACTATAATGTCTTTAGTTGTGTCTTGAATATCAATTATTTCCGCTTGTGATATTGTTTTTTGGGTTTTGCAATTTGCCTGAATTTCCTCATGTTCAACTTCACTAAACACTTCATTCCGTATAATAAATCGCCTTTGATCTGTTAGTCGTTGTTCACTAACATTTGAATGTGGATATTGTTGTTTCCATAATTCATACATTCTCTTTAAATAGCCTCTTTTTTCTGGCTCTGAGTTGTAGTAACAGGCCATTATGGCACGGTTTTCATCTGCACTATATTTTTGTCGTTTTGTTGGCTGGTCCACTTGTAGCCCACTTTTCGATGGATGTCCAGGGACCCCAACATCCGCCGCGGCCCTTGTTAACCCGCGCGACGACCGATGCGGTATGGAATTCTTATTTGTTTTTTTCACCATATTGTATGGGTTGGCGGGTTTTTTTTTACGGGACCAGATGCCAACCTGACCCCAACCTTCCTCCTTTCTCATCCGGGCTTGGGACCGGCAACGGCGGAGTTGTTGTTGTTGTTGTTGTTGTTGTTGTTGTTATTATTATTATTATTATTATTATTATTATTATTATACAATTGTATCACAGCGGCCAGTTGTTTCGCCGGATTTGGCATTGGTTACTAGTCGGGCCCCAACCAGGGGCCTAGGATGTCGTAACGTATTTTCGTAATATGCGTGCAGATCCAAGCAGTGCGGCTTTTTGCATTGATTTTGTCAATTTTTAACTGTTTTAAATGTAATTCCAGTGCTTTTGGAATAGCACCCAGTGTGCCAATTACCACTGGAATTATCACTGCTGGTTTGTGCCATAGTCGTTGAATTTCGATTTTTAAGTCCTGGTATCTTGCGATTTTTTCATTTTCCTTCTCGGCGACCCTGCTATCACCTGGTATTGCAATGTCTATGATTGTGACCTTATTTTTCTCAACCAGTGTGATGTCTGGTGTATTATGCGCCAGTATTTTGTCGGTTTGTATACGGAAATCCCACAAGATCTTGACCATCTGATTTTCGGTGACTTTTTCAGGCTGATGTTCCCACCAGTTTGTTGCTGTTTTAATATTATAATTTTTGCACAAATTCCAATGGATCATTTGTGCTACTGAATTGTGCTGCAATTTATAATCAGTTTGCGTGATTTTTTTACAGCAGCTGAGTATGTGATCAACAGTTTCATCAGCTTCTTTGCAAAGTCTGCATTTGGCATCATCAGAGGATTTTTTGATTTTGGCCTTAATGGCATTTGTGCGGATAGCTTGTTCTTGCGCAGCCAGGATTAGTGACTCTGTTTCTTTCTTTAATGTACCTGTTGTTAACCATAACCAAGTTTGTTCACTGTCCACTTTATCTTTTATTTTTTCCAGAAATTGGCCATGCAGTGCTTTGTTCTGCCAACTCTCCATTCTTGATTTTATCACATCTTTTCTGTATTCTTGTTTCGTCTGTTGGGCCTTCAGTAGATTTTTGTTCTTTACTTCGATTAATAGATGTTCTTGACTTTCTTTTAAATAATCAGCCAGTGCATGTTTTTCTTCTTCAACTGTTTGCTTCACTTGTAATGATCCTCTGCCACCTGATTTTCGGGGCAGATATAGTCTATCAGTATCACCACGTGGATGTAAACTGTAGTGCATTGTCATTAGTTTCCTGGTTTTTCGGTCCAAAAGGTCCAAATCAGCTTGTGTCCAGTTAACTATACCAGCTGTGTATCTTATAACTGGTATTGCCCAGGTATTTATGGCCTTGATTGTATTTCCACCATTCAATTTAGATTTTAAAATTTTCCTAACTCTGTTGGTGTACTCTCACCTAACAATAGTTTTTACTTCTCCATGCTTGATGTTATCCAACTGAAGAATGCCTAAGTATTTGTAGGCTTCATTTTCTTTGCATTTAATTAATTGGCCATTGGGCATTTCAATTCCCTCACATGCAGTGATTTTTCCCCTTTTTATGGATACAGTGGCACATTTTTCCATGCCAAACTGCATTGAAATATTATTATTATTATTATTATTATTATTATTATTATTATTATTATTATACAATTGTATCACAGCGGCCAGTTGTTGTTTTATTATTATTATTATTATTATTATTATTATTATTATTGCAACAACAGAATTGTATCACAGTGGCCAGTTGTTTTGCCGGATTTGGCATTGATTACTTGATTAATTTGATTCACAATGACCATTAATAAAAAAAATAAGAAGCATTTTCTTTTTGCAACCGAATTCTTTCTAAGTAGTTGCAGATGTTCGTTTGCAAATACAAATTAAAATTCTATTAAAAGCATTGTTTTAAATGCTTTGGTACAAGAAAGAAAATCCACACATGGGACCAATTGCCTGTAAAATCAAGTGCCTTTCTGTAAGAGAATATGTTTGCCATTTCAGAAAAAGAGCATCTGAAACAACCAAAGCTCAGATTTGTCCAACACAAGGGGATGGGAGGCGGTGGGAGGGGGAAGGGCACTGTAATCACAAAGCTCACATTGTTGCACTTTGACAAGGCTGCATATAACTCATCATGCTAATAGGCTGTGAATTCCAACAATCTCTCTAACAATTGTATTGTAGATATGACTTTTAATATCATAAACAGATGTTTAAAATCCAGTTATTCCCTACGCCGGTGTTCTAGAGGGCAATGCCATTCTGAAGGTTTAGGTTCACAAAGTATGATCTTCTAAAAGTTGACAACTTTATGGGATGGATAACACTATCAAACTTGGAATATGAAGACAATCATGAAAATCATTTTAATACATTTTGTACCTAGAAAAAAAAAAAGAGAACTTTGAATGTTTTTAATCATTCAGGGGCATCTAGGCTAGAAGGTGACTCTTGATCCATAGATTTTAAAAAATCTACTCTTCATTTCCAAGAGATGGGAGTTAAATGCAGCTATTCCTTTTTTGAGCCTGGCGTAAAGGCCAAAAGGGCAGCAAAGATTTTAGAAGTAGATTTCCTTGATATTCAGGTCCTTTGCCTGCATGTTTAAGAGAAATGGGCCGACAGAGTGAAGTTGACAAGGAAAATATATGTATAGGCTTCATCGTTGTTTGATTTCTTTTGATTTCTGCTTTGTTCAGACTACTGATTGATAACACTTGGGTTCGAAGGAGTTTGGTCATACCTGTTCAAATTAACACATTTTTGTTAAATGGCATAAGCTTTTGTAAGCATTCATGAAAGGTTGCAATTTTTTCATAAAATTTGTTAATCCATAAAGATGCTACCAGATTGACTGATTTTTGGCTACAACAGCCTTTATAACTCTTCTTCTAATGTAGCACTTGTTGGCAGATCTTGACCTCCCCTGCCAGCTATTTGGTTCAGCTAACGTAATCTCCAATTTTCACTTTATTGCATTTATTAAAATAAAAATCCTTTATTTTTTTTCCCTAACTCTTGTGCTGAGTTTGTACTATTATCACGAATTTCAAAATTGCCTGAACCTGGTTACTCTGCTTCTTGCTTGAGAAAAGGGATCTCTTGTTCTGCTCTTCTGGAGTTCCAGATAAGAAAAAGGAAATGTTCTCATTCAAGAACAGGTGATGGCACCCAAATTACATTTACCTTAACTACATAAAAAATCCTGTGGCAGCCAACGTCGCAATGATATGGACATGCGGTCTTGATGTTTTGAGACCACAGCCAATACTTTTGCCATTGGGTGGTCCAATTGGACCTAAACCATCCTACAGAGATGGTGAACAGGAAGAATACATCTTGCTGACCTCAGGGACATCGCAAAGTCCCTGATAGATGCAAGAGAAGTTCTTCGAGCAGGTGACAAAAAATCCAGCCAAGACTGATGAAGTTGTGGCGACTCCAAAATGGAAGGATACGGAAAGAGAAAGTGTTTCTAGCTGGTGAGCAACTTTCACCATTTTAAAAAGAGACTGCCTATAAAAAACTTAAAATTAATTTAAATTGGAAAACAGAAGAAATAAGCGATGGAATTAAATTTGGAATGGTTTTGGACAGAGGGTTATCTTACTTTTTAAATGCTATCTTCATGGATGAAATTTATGCAAGCCTTTTAAAACGAATGGATTAAGTTTTCTTCTTTTTTTCTTTTATTATTCTCTGTAACCTTTGGACTAAAATTTTCCTCTTTCATTACTGTGGGTGTTCTCCTAACTTATTCAAGAATTGGACTTTTTTTAAAAACTTGAAATACAAAAAAGATACAAAAAGAAACAAGGAAACTTGCAACAATACCACTGCTACTCAGAAGCTGAAAGGTTTATGTACTGGAAACAAAACACTCTTATTTTTCTTACTGATTATTTTGGCTTGGCACTACAAGGTCTCACTGCTTGGTTATAGAGAGTGATAAGAAGGAAAGCATATAGCTGTCCCTTTGAAGTATATATTTAACAAGAGAAAAGTGTAAACAAAACGTTATTGTGAATCTATGCTTAATCTTATTAATCTTCCAAGCTAGAGCAGCTGTGTTTGTTAGCTGGAGATAATGGCACAATTTCAACAGCAGAAAGAAACCTTAAGTCTGCAAAAGATATTCTCAGAAATACAGAAATTATCAAATACATATGAGATGATAGAGAAGAAGCTGGAAGACAGAGCATCTAACAGCAAAATATGATGAAGAAGTTGAGGATGTTTATCAAATGGAAAACGTGGTGGTTAAAATCCAAAAAATCGAAGTGGAAAATAATATAAAGAAATTAAATTTGCTGATATTTATGGTGATTGGTTTGTCTCAGAAAATGGAAAGAGTGGAATACTGAAAGAGGAACTAAATGGAAGTGAAATTTACTCCAGATGGCAAGATACAGAAGAAGAAAAAAACAAAAGAATTTATGGATTTAAAGAGACATTTTATTAGCAATATCATTCATAACACTACTGACAATCAAAGATAAGCCAATTAAAGAAACAGAAGAAGGGCATCAAGATTACATGAGAGATTTTATAAGCAAGGAGTTGCTAAGAGGAGTCCATACAAAGTTGATTAAGGAGATGATTAGAGAACTGACATCACAAATGGCAAAAGACATGAGACTGTTTTGCTACTGGAAAGATACAGGTTGATAGATGGAAGAGTATAATTTAAAACTAGTTAAACTTAGTGAAATTTAGTGACAATAGATATAGTTAAATAAATAATTGATAATGTTGCTAATGTATACAATGTGTAGTGTCATGATGAGTAATAATTGGATATGAATATTGAATGTTATCCATGAAAAGAAGATTAGAAATCCCTTTGCATTATATATAAAGGTTAATAAAAAAAGAAACGTTAGATACAGTTAAAGTTTTGATTATTAGGGGGAAAATGTTATGATACAGGATATGGTTAAATAGGGATAAGGATAACAACGTATATATAGATATGGGTATAACATAAGGAAACTGGATGTAAATTGTAAACAGCGATTTGGAAAGGAGGATTAGAAAAATTTGTTATTAAATATTATGGATGTTTAGTTAGAGTAGGACGTAAGGATTCAGTGTTAATGGAGGATTTTAGAAATAGTAAATGAAAGGCCAGTATGTGGTTATGTATTAAATCTTGGTATATTCTATGATAAAGGATGTTTAAACAATTATAGTCAAATGAAAATGGAGGTATGATGATGGTAACATGTATAAATATCTGAGTTAAAATACTTGAGTTAATATGAATTATGTTTGTTGACTGTGGAAGAGATGCAAAAAAATGTTTTAATAACCAACTGATACACTTTCTACAGCATGTAAAGAAGGTTGTGTTGTGTTTGTTTTGAAAATTAAAAATAAAAAAATTATTTAAAAAAAATCCTGGGAGACATGTCTATAAGTAGAAAGGTAGAAGTCTCAGACAGTCTTTCATCATCTATCTCTAAAATGTTCTACCTTGTTACAGTGTACATATAAAAAAATACCTTTTGGGTTTATTTATTTATTTAATAGCTTTATATGGGCTGTCCATCTACCAAAAGGAACTCTGGGTGGTGGCTTTGGAAATATGCTATTAGCTTCTTTGAAAATCACTGCACTAATGACCTCTAATCCTATGTGAAAGATAAGAATTAGTCAGGCAATGCTCTCCCTGTGACATTCTAGTTTAGTGACATACAGAGCTAAATATATCCTTGGCATGCTCTCTTCCAATGAAAACAAAATAAATAATAATATCACAATATGGTGCCTTCTTGTAACTTGGCTAGTTGGCCATTCCAGAAAATAACATAACATTTCAAAGCAACCAATAAACCATTAAGCCATTTTATGAAATTAATTAGCATTTTCTACTTGTTAACACAAAAATCAATAATATTACAGCAGTGGAACCAAATCTTAATGATTTAATGAAACTCTAATTTACCATAGAAAGACACTGGGCTATCAGTTTCTGAATGGAAACTATCATTATAGAAGCCACATTGTTAAAAATTACCATAGTTCCCTTTCTATGATGGAATTTATAGGCACCAAATGGGAAGGAGATATAAAAGGATATGATCAATAGCAGTAGACTTATATACCGCTTCATAGGGCTTTCAGCCCTCTCTAAGCGGTTTACAGAGAGTCAGCATATTGCCCCCAACAATCCGGGTCCTCATTTTACCCACCTCGGAAGGATGGAAGGCTGAGTCAACCCTGAGCCGGTGAGATTTGAACCGCTGAACTGCTGATCTAGCAGTAGCCTGCAGTGCTGCATTTAACCACTGCGCCACCTCGGCTCTTTGAGTGATCAGATCACTCTTCTCTAATATTTTTATCAGCTTAGTATATTTTCAATCTAAATGTTTCTAGAAATAAAAATATCTTAGCCTTTGAATTAAAAAATATCCTTATGTCAACAAATAATTCAATGTCTCAATCTTATCTGTGTTGTTTAGGCCGAGGTTTAGGTATGGAGCAGACTTACTTACCACTATCTTAGCTTATTATTAATAAAACATAAATAATATCATACAATAAACACCACAGAATAATTCTTTAAAGAATTGGCATCCAACATTTTATAAAACAACAGAATATGATATATTTGCCTTGGGCCTGCTTCTCTCCTATTGTTTTGCACTTTGTCCTTATTTAATACAATATAGGGAAGATAAACAAATAGTGTACAAATAGAAGATTTATATGGTATCTTTTAATAAAGGCTTATGTTTAATAGTAAATGTGTCCAGTGGAAGAGAGGTATTTTGCAGTTAGTTTTTGCTCTTTAAAAAGCAGCCCATGAAGGTCATAAAGTGCCATAATTATGAAGCATTGGATCTGAGAGGGAGCAGAAGTCATTTAAGTAGTATAATCAAAATAATCCTAGAAATGCAATGGGAGTGGGGGTGCTGTTGCTTTTTTTTTTTTTTTTTTGGCAAAAAAAACAGTACATGCATTTTCTGGATCAAAGGCTGTCCATGCTTGTATTAATTCAAAGTATTTCAATTTATGTAAACAAACTAGAGTAGAATTTTTCCTCTGATCTATGCATGATTCAGCAACAGTGCTTCCTGGGAAATTGATTCTAAGGTTTGGGATAGTCTCTGGAGTAGCAGGGAGCCACAATATGCAGGGGCAGTGGGAGGGGGGAGAAATTCCACCTGATCCAAATATGTTTTTATAGTGATTCAAGGACACCATTGCTAATTACCGTATTTATCGGCGTATAACACGCACCGGCGTATAACACGCACCCCCCATTTTAACACAAAAATTTGAGTAAAATTTTTTTTCATTAAAAATAAATGACTTGGAAGCTCGGAACTTAATGTTGGATTAAAATTTATAACATTAGAACATGAATTATAACATTAACTCCTCTTAAAAGGCAAATATGAAATGAAAAAACACCTCTTTGAGCAAAAAAACTTAATCAGAATCACTGCTTTTTGGAAAACCAAAAACCTCTTCCTCATCTTCACTCTCTCCCTCTTTTTTCCCTTCCTTCCCCCTTCCTCTTGCCTATCAACTTCATCATCTTTGTCTTTCTGCTCTTTCCCTCTCTTCCCCTTTTCTTCCTACCTCCTTCCTTCTCCCTCCCTTCTTCTTTTTCTTCCTTTCTTCTTCCATCTTCCTCCTTCTCCTTCCATTCTTTCTCCTTCCATCCATCTTTTCTCCTTCCATCTTCTCCCCCCCTCCCTTCTTCTTTTCCTCCCCCCTCCCTCCTTCCTTCCTCTCCTTCCCTTTCTCACACACAGGAAGGGGAGGGGGGCTATCTAGTCGCTTTCACAGCATAATTTCTTTATCTAACTTTTAAAAAACAGTGTGCAAATCAAACGAGATTTTCGTAACCTGCGAAGCACCAAGTTATATTATGTTGTTACAAATTCTCAGCTACTCCATTCTTTCTGATAGGGAACTACATTTCCCAAGATGCCTCAGGTCCTCAAAGCGCTGAACGCAGCTTTGCAATTGACTCCAGCGAGGCCTGGCAGCCGCCGGCTGGGGTGGTTGTCAGGGCGATGCGGAGCGGACGCGCCGTTTGTTACTGCTTCCAGCAATCAAGACGGACAAGGGAAGCGACTGAAACGGACGCTGGCCGCAGGAGAGCGAGGCTGCTGCTGCGGCTTCTGTTTCAGTAGGGAAGAAAACTTCCTTTCGCTTCCCGAATTTGACTGGGTCCCGGGGCTTCTGCCGGGCGGCAGAAGCCCGGGAAGCGAAAGGAAGTTTTCTTCCCTATTGAAACAGAAGCCGCAGCAGGAGAGCAGGGCTGCTGCCGGCCGTTTCACCTTGCGCAGTGAATTTGACTGGGTCCCGGGCTTCTGCCACCCGGAGTATCGGCGTATAACACGCAGGCAGGGTTTAAGCTTGCAATTTTAGTTTTAAAACTGCGTGTTATACGCCGATAAATACGGTATATCATAATGTCTGATTCAACAGCAACATTTTCTTTGGCTTTTACCCTATGAACACTTAAGAGATTAATGTTATGCTAAACAAATCCTTTCAAGTAAATCTATTGCTAAACTGAAATTAACATTTCAGTTCATATTATATAATGTAATATTTTGTGGCATTTGCTGTTAAAATTAGAAATAAATTGTTTGGGAACAGTTATAATAGTGTTTTAATTGCAACATGGTATGAGCATGCAGGAGCATTAGTTCATCCTATTGCCAAGTTTTAAGCTAACAGGCAAATGTCAGCTTGGGGGCATTTTTTTCAGGAAATTGAAAACATCCAGTAGATTTATCCAGCCTGTTAATTTATATGGGTTATTGATTAATTACAATCTGCCACTGCATTACAATTATTAACTGATAAAGTACTTGTAAGACTTGTCTTTTGCAATCCCCTTTGGTCTGAGGGGTAGCGAGATCTTACCCCTGTCATGGTCGGACCACTACCTACTGAGGCTCGACTTTCGGAGACCAAACCCCCACTGTAGGGAGGAGGAACCGATTAGGTGGTTCCACCCCAGGTGACTTATGGACCCTTTGGGCTTTCAGACGGAGCTTGGAGTTATTCCTGATACCCTCGTCCGCAGTCCGGCAGAGACTCTGGTTGCTGCCTGGAACTCAGCAGCGACAGAGGCTCTTAACCGGATTGCGCCTTTACGGCCGATCCGAGGCAGTGGATCCAGGAGGGCTCCTTGGTTTACTGAGGAACTCCGGAAGATGAAGCGCCGAAAGAGACGCCTAGAGCAACGATGGAGATCCAGTAAGTCCGAGTCAGACCGAGCACTTCTAACATCCAGCATCAGAGCTTACATCCGGGCAATTAGGACGACAAAAAGAACATACATTGCCTCTCTGATTGCTTCCGCTGAGTCGCACCCAGCCGCCTTGTTCAGGATAACCCGTTCCCTCCTAAATAGGAGGGATACGAGTGATCCTTTGCAAGGCAGAGCTGAGGACTACGTCCAATTCCTCACGGATAAAGTTGCTCAGCTTCGGGCGGACCTGGACTCCAATTCCGCAGAACCAGCTGAGGCACCAGGGGATAATCTGGTAGGACATCTCTGGATTGATTTTCAAGCTGTTACCCCTGAGGACTTGGACAAGGCCATGGGAGCTGTAAGTGCCTCCACATGTGTACTGGACCCGTGCCCCTCCTGGCTGGTTGCTAACAGCAGGGAGGTGACACGGGGCTGGATCCAGGCAGTCGTTGCCGCCTCCCTTCGGGAGGGGATCTTTCCCCCGGCACTAAAGGCGGCGGTGGTGAGACCCCTCCTGAAGAAGCCATCTTTGGATCCAGCCGTTCTAAACAACTATCGTCCAGTCTCCAACCTCCCCTTCGTGGGGAAGGTTGTTGAGAAGGTGGTAGCCTTTCAGCTCCAGCGGTCCTTGGAGGAAACCGATTATCTAGATCCCTTCCAGTCGGGATT
Organism: Thamnophis elegans; assembly: GCF_009769535.1. NCBI lineage: Eukaryota > Metazoa > Chordata > Lepidosauria > Squamata > Natricidae > Thamnophis > Thamnophis elegans. The sequence continues at coordinate 92,779,196 of NC_045543.1, forward strand.
TAGGCCTGGCTACAGCACGGAAACCGCTTTGGTCGCATTGATCGATGATCTCTGGAGAGCCAGGGATGGAGGTCATGCCTCCGTCCTAGTGCTCCTTGACATCTCTGTGGATTTCGATACCATCGACCATGGTATCCTTCTGCGACGACTGCGGGAGGTGGGGGTGGGTGGTTCTCCTCTTACCTCTCGGACAGGTCGCAGTCAGTGTTGGTCGGAGGGCAGAGATCGACCCCTAGGCCCTTGACCTGCAGGGTGCCGCAGGGTTCGGTCCTGTCCCCCCTCCTATTTAATATCTATATGAAACCGCTGGGTGAGATCATTCGATGGCATGGGATAAAATACCACCAGTATGCGGACGATACGCAGCTGTATCTGTCCACCCCGTGCCAACTCAATGAAGCGATTGACGTGATGTGCCAGGGCCTCAAGGCTGTTAGGGACTGGATGGGGGTTAACAAGCTTGTACTCAATCCAGATAAGACCGAGTGGCTGCTGTGCTTCCCTCCTACTAATTGGCCAAGTGTTCCATCTCTCAGGCTGGGGGGTCAAACAGTACGCCCCTCAGACAGGGTCCGCAACTTGGGAGTCCTCCTGGACCCACAGCTGACTTTTGAACACCACTTGTCAGCTGTGACCAGGGGGGCATTTGCCCAGGTTCGCCTGGTGCACCAGTTGCATCCCTACCTGAACCAGGAGGCTCTCACAACAGTCACTCGCGCCCTTGTGACCTCCAGACTGGACTACTGCAACGTGCTCTACATGGGGCAGCCCTTGAAGAGTATTCAGCGACTTCAGCTTGTCCAGAATGCAGCTGCGCGAGCGACTGTGGGTGCACCTCGGTTCACCCACGTAACACCTATCCTCTGCGAGCTGCACTGGCTGCCTATTGGTCTCCGGATACGCTTCAAGGTGCCAGTCGTCACTTATAAAGCCCTTCATGGTATTGGACCTGGGTACTTGAGAGACCGCCTGCTGCCAATTACCTCCACTAGACCAATCAGATCCCACAGACTAGGCCTCCTCCGAATTCCATCCGCCGGCCAATGTCGACTGGCGACTACCCGGAGGAGAGCCTTCTCTGTGGCTGCTCCGACCCTCTGGAATGAACTCCCCATGGAGATTCGTACCCTCACCACCCTCCAAGCCTTCCGCATAGCCCTTAAAACCTGGCTGTTCCGACAGGCCTGGGGCTAAAGCTTCGTCGCCCCCTTTTGAATGGTATGATTGTTGCGTTTTTTAACTATGTACTGTTCTGTGTTGTTGTTAAACTGTCTGTATCCCCCTTTCCCTTGTTTGAGTTGTGAGCCGCCCTGAGTCCCCTTAGGGAAAAGGGCGGCATACAAATGAAATAAAACTCAAACTCAAACTCTTGTTTTTCTGCAACAATCCCTAAAATGACACATATATCAATCCACTCTTAATATGTTGCATTTTAAAAGGATGTTACCATGAAGACAATAAAATAGGTCTTTCAAACATTCGGAATAAGGGCTGTAACATCATAATGTTCTCTGTCTCTTTGGATAGCAGCACTCTTGGTTGGAAAGTTTTGTGCAATCATGATGTATCGGCCATTCCAGTGCTTTCTCCTCTTAGTTCCATTTGTCATGTCAGCAGGGAAAAGGATTGACAAGATTGTGGTTTTCTCAACACCTCACTGAACTGCAATCTTGTCCTCTTCAATCTCCTGCTGATTCAAACAATAAGAACCAATGGAAAGAATAGTTCAGTGTACTAAGGTCCAATCATAACAGATTTTGAGCTCTGGGGTGCTTAAGGGGGCACCTGTCCAAGCAGATGTCAGCTCAATATTAGAGCAGCTTCCCACAGAGATAGATTTTCTCACTGTCAGAAAGACATCGAAAGTAAATCCTTATTTTGTGAGCAAGACAAGAGAGACGAGACTTTCTTTTATCACCCTTCTTGTATCTTCTCAACTTGTGGAAAAGACAGCGGTGCTAGAAGTAAGAAACCCACTGAACATAAACCTTAGGTACAGACATAATCTGAACTTCCATTTTACTATAGATACCTAAGGAAGGCTCAAAGCTTGCTCCTGCCACATAAGCTTTTGCATGTTAAGAAATCTCTCTTGGGTTAGTCAGATGAGGAAATTGATTTGATTTACTTTTAAATATGAATGTGCCAGGTTAGTGCTAAAATCAAAATTCACTATTAACTTTTTAAAATAAAAATTTTCAATTTCAAACAGAGTTTTTAGAAAATGTATACATTAGTGAAAGTTACAGCAGGATGCTTGTGAACAGCAGAAAGAAAAGACAGTAGCCATAGCAATTACAATAAAAGCCCCACCACTTTCCATATATATGTGTCATCAATACATGAATAAAACAGATGTCTTGTCTGTTTTAATAAATGCACATGCACATATGTGTACAGCATTGGAGAGTTGTGGATAACATTAAAATAAATGTTTACAGAAAAGAAAAAAGCATGATAGTGTATATCAAAATACATACATATTTTATAATGAACATTAAAAACAATCTCAAGTTCAGCAAGCCCAGCTTGATATACTGGCAAAAAGGAATTTGAAAGAATTTAAATTCAGATTTGCATGTCTCTATTTGCCTTTCGGCAAAATCATCCATTTAATAATACCTAAGATAAATATATGAAGCAAACTTTTATTTCCTGGAAGCTTAGTTAGCTTAAAAAAAATACACTGCTTCCACAAAATTGTTTAATTTATTTACTGGGGAGAATAAATTCATTGTATTCATTTCAAAATGAGATGGGCGGCAAATAAATTTAATAAATAAATAAAACAAAACCCCGAGCACATTCATCTCTATCCATATCCTTTGATGAGTGTGCCTGATGGTCTTCTTTATTCCATTGACCTCCTCTTTTTTGACTTGTACATGGCATATCACTTGGGAATGACTAGTCCTAAAGTTTTTTTGTGGTTATCTCAAAGGAAAGCAAATTGTTAACTTATTTTCTACTATCTGATCTAGATGAAACATTACTTGGGTTGTCAATAAAAACATTTCTCTTTTTAAAAGCAATCAGTCTACCACTTTCATTTGGGTATTCACACAAATTATTCCTTGTTCCTTTATCATTAGTTTGAAGAATAACTTCGGAGGATTTTAACTATAGTCCTTGCAAACAGTTTATGTCTCAGTTACCTCCTGTTTGGATTACCACAAAATATTCACATGTGGTTCCCCTTAAACACCATCTGGATGCTACACCTAGTCCACATTGCTGTTTTGGGTGCCCCACAGTTCACCCGCCCCATGTGAGCTGCATTGGATTCCAGTTGCTTCCGGATGCAAGATGCTGGTTATTATCTTTAAAGTCCTACATGGCACAAGGCCAGGTTTTTTGTGAAAACATATCTCCCTTTCCAACGAGGTTAGTTAGGATGGGCATGTTCCAGGTCCTGTCCCTTAAATGTTGTCACTTGGTAAGACCTCCCACCTGAGATTCAAGAGATAATTATCACGTTAGCCTAGCAGAAGGCCATGAAGACCTGACTTTCCCACAAATGATAGGCCAGAATGGGGATGAGCCAAAAGTCTGTTTGGTTTGGCTCCTTGTTCGAAGGATATTTTTCTTTTTATCATTATTTTAATGGATTTTTATGAGATATCTAGAATCATAATTGGCCATATGGGTCATGTAAATAAAGAAATAAATTAAATAACTATGATGTGTGGCTTCTGATGTTTGTTCCTACCACCTGGACGACAAGATTTTTGGCCAATGTGAAACATCTTTAAATCTTCTGTATATCTTAAGTGAGGCATGCACAAGTGTATTTTAATAGATTAGTGATAAATACAGCTGTTAATTGTACATATTATATTCACACAATATGTTCAGTGTAACATAACATTAATCCTATATAAGAAACGTGGGGTGCTTTTATCATTGCCTCTATTTTTAATCTCCAAGTGCTCCAAAACAGTTTGAAAACAATCCAAAACATCTTCAGTTCTGTCCAGTTGCTGACAACAGATTGAAAATCTCTTCATTTGTTTATCTTAGCAATGCCCTCAAATTAGCATTTTAACAAGTTCTGAAGCTCAGGAGCTGGTGAGAAGGGAGAGGCAAGAAACCCCTTTCATCGAGAGACATAGCTAGAGACTCTAAAAAATAAACAATTGATGCCTAGTTTCATAGTAATGAAAGCAACATTTACTCCATTTTAGAATGCTGCTGAATTTGAAGGAACACAAGAGTCATTGGCTGCTTTCAAGAAGTGCAGACACTAATACAGAAAGACACTTAGTCCTAAGTACAAAGCAAGGTGGCCCAGAAAATTGCTACTTTTAGAATCCTCCTCCTCCTCTCCCCTCAATTGGCCAATGAGCATCTATGTTATTATAACCAGGAAAATGGTGGGATAATCCTCTTTCCAGCCCTTTATTTGTACCCGTGTACAGAGGCAGGGAAAACAGGCATTTAATGAAATAAAATAAGCCAGAAGCAAAGAATTTTTATGTTAACTAGTTTATCCCTTGGTTACACTTAAAATTGGGTTAATCTTAGAATTCAGCTTAGATTTAAGAGTATTTACTAGATGACATGGAAATAATTGATTGTGAACAGAGAGGTTGGGGGGGGGAGTGGAAGCTAAAGGCTTGCCCATAATCATTTCAGCATAATATCTGACAGCAGATGCTCTGCCGTTTTCAAATGTTCTGCTTGACAGAATTCCTAATTTGGGTATCACCTTCCAACATTTAAGATCATAGAAGCTGAAAGATGTACTTGCTTGCTGCTCTGTTAGTTTCCAACCTTGTTTTGCTTTTTAATCAAATAAGTCTTTTATCTTTCATATAAGAAAATGCCACTTGCTGATGAATGTGATGATGAAATGCACCTTCCTGAGGTTTTTTTTTTGCAGAGAGTTACCTGGCCTGTGCTGCTGGGGTAGATACAGGCTAGAAGATTTTTAGAATTCAAGGGGGGGGCAGGAGAGGCGCTTGGATGCACAGGGTGAAGTTCTTGCATTTTATCTCAGGAGGCTGAAATCCATCTTGCATTGTGAGGCTGTGATGTTATTCATATGTTAACAGTATGCCATTTCCTCCAAGGGCTCAATATGCTGGAATGAAGACAATGTGTTGACATTGTGCTGAACACTTCCTGTCCAGAATACTGATCAACAATTGACATTCAGTTTTTCAAACCTAATCTGCCCACAATAACCCACGGTCTAACCTTTCAGATTCCGGTTAAAATAATTTATCATTTTGCAGAATGAAATGATGAAACAGACTGTAACTGTATTTTCACTCTGCTTCTAAAATGCAGCTCCAGTGCCCCAGGGATGTCTTTCATCTCGTGTAAGCACCAACATATGATATGATAGTTAACATAGCTGGCCACCAGATGAAGTGAATTATCTAAACTGCCAAGGTTTTACTTTTATTCCAATTTAAACATCAGTTTAAGATAGAAACTCGGGGGTATTATGAAACCTTAATGTAAAGTATTTTACATGGGAGAAAAAGGACTCTGGTTTGTTTTTTGTTTGCTTGTTAAAAACCCTCCAAAGCAAATAGATGAGTGTGAAAATAAACAAAATAGGAAGAAAGTAATTCCTGTCTTTAATAGAGAACAATATAGATAGCTTAAATAGTGGAGTCCTTGGTGTTCTCTATGCTTGATTGCTTGCAGATGTTTTGCTACCCTACCTCATAACATCTTCATTGCCGTATACAGAAAACCTTAATGTTAATAGAAAGTAAATTATCCATAGGTAGGACTCGGTGTAACATTCTCTAGTTCCAGATTGTGTCAGTGCCTTGGGAGAGAAAAAATGATATAATATATGATTATGAGTTGGATAATAAACAATAAATCAATGAACTGGATCAAAGCAAACATAGTTACCATGAAATCCTAAAGTGCCTCAGAATCTGGGCCCAAAAAAAAGGTTGAAACCCATCAGAACCATAAACCTAGGGGACTCCATCCCAACTTGGCCATAGCATGGAACAGTTTAGTCAGCTGTGCAATAGGAAGGCTATTTCATCTGATCCCTAAAGTGCAACTTCACAAACAGGATCTCAGGTCAGGTTATATCAGCCTTATGAGGTGGGCTTAATAAGAAACACCAGCAAATGTACTAATTTTACTTTATTGTATAATTACATTAACAGAATCACACAGGTCTGAAAGCACATCTCTCCTCCCATCTCCTTTACAAATCAAGAATCGAGGGAGACCCTGAGTATCTTGTCTTTCCCACATTCCTGCTGTGAGCTCAATTGCCTTTTATTTGACTATTACCTTGGCTGTGTCTTTTGGCCCTCTCTCCCAAGGTCATAACATATACAATTGAAGGTTAATCTGGGGAGCAGAAACCCTAATAGCTACCAAAGTTCTCTATGACAATAACCACTCCTCACTCTATCCCTGGAATCATGGCTGATGCCTTACATGAAATCTGGAGGGGAGCACACTTCTGCAAGAGAGTTCCTCCCCTCTGCAACCAACCACGTTGGTAATGGATATCAGGTTGGCCTTTTCATCCATAATAAAATTATAGATGAACAAACCTTATTGCAAACCAACTTGCAATAAGCATAAGTATCTCAAAACCAGGACCACTGAAAGACCAAAGACCAAAACATCAACATCTGTTTTCTACCAATTTCCCCATGATCCTGCTTAGCTTCTCTACCCAAACAAGGTCAGACACTGTGTCCACCACTGGGAGCTTGGGAACAGCAACATCATCATCATCATCATCATCATCATCATCATCATCATCATCATCATCATCATCATCATTATTTAGAAATAACTTAAATGCAGCTATAATTTTGTGACAAAACCATTTGAAACTACTGGCAAACTTGATTTTCAGAAAGGGAGAAAAAAACACACAAATTCTCCAGACGTTCTGGAAGAATTGATGAAAAGTGATACAAAACGAAATTATTTCTTGAAAGTGTAAAAGAAAAAGATAGTAGAACATCCCTTACACATATATCCTTGTGCCATATAGCAAACAATGTCATATCAGCAGAAATTCAGTCTAGTGATGTCTTGTGGCCCCTTTAAAATTAACACATTTATAATGGAATAAGCTTACATTGGCTACATCCATCAGTGTTAATTTGAGTTAGAGCAGGTTCATAAATACTGAAATTAAAAGAAAAGAAAATTCAAAAGTTACAGACTGTAATAAATTCTTTCATGGAGCTTTTTGAAGCATATGGCAAAAAAAAAATAAAGAAATTAAATAAATGAAGATAATTAGCAGTTCTTTTTGAAATTAATGAGCTAAATACGTTATTCCCCAAGACTCTGATGCTTGATTATAAATGTTATTTATTTCCAAAATTCATTTGGAAAGAGTTTTCAGAAGAATGGACAGTAACACCAGAACTAAAATCAGTCCAGTAGCATAACAAAAAAAATACATTACAACAGCTAAAAAGAGAAAGCTGATACATTATTTAAAAGACCTTCAATACAACCAAATGTTTGAATAAAAGTTCACTTAAGGCAGGGGTGTCAAACTGGTGGCCCATGAGCTGCATCACATGCAGGCCACATCCACCCTGGCTTCACAAAAGCAAAAAACATCGTGATACATCATGTGACAGCACGTGATGCAATTGAGTTTGACAAATGTTTGAATAAAGGTTCACTTAAGGCAGGGGTGTCAAACTGGTGACATGTCAAACTCAATTGCATCACGTGCTGTCACATGATGTATCACGATGTATTTTGCTTTTGCGGAGCCAGGGTGGATGTAGCCTGCATGTGATGCATCCGGCCCATGGGCCACCAGTTTGACACCCGTGATTTAAGGAAATTGAATGAAGATGTGAGAAAAGGATAACAGAATAGATCCCAGACAGATTCTCTGAGAACTTAACCCTATAGCTAGTCAAAAGGTTTACTGCCAAGTAGCTCACAGCATAGGAAAATACTTGAAGCAAAACCTTCAGTTACGAACTCAGGGCTTACAAAGGACAATATGGAAAGAAGTACAGCTTTGGCTAATACCATGAAAGAGTTGAAAGGCCCTGAGATCTCATCTCAAATGCTCCTTTAGAAAAAGAAGAGTATGTGTGTAAAAATCACCATAAAGTACAGATAGTCTTTGACTTCCAACCACAATTGATCCCAAAATTTCAATTAAGTGAGAAAATTGTTAAGTGAATTTTGACCGATTTTGCAACTTCTCTTGACATAGTTGTTATGTGAATCACTGCAGTTGTTAAGTAAGTAAGTATCGTATTTTTCAGAGTATAAGACACACCTTTTTAACTTTAAAAAGAGGCTGAAAATCTGGGTGCATCTTATACACTAAATACAGCATTTTTTGCCTATCAAAACCCTGCCCCCTTCACCAAAATGGCTGTGCAAAGCCTTTAGGAGGCTTTTAGAGTACTGGGGTCCAGTAATGAGTGAAAAATGAGCCATTTTATGCTCGTTTTGGGTCTCCCCCACTCCAGGAGCACTCTATAAACCTCCTAAAGGCTACTCATGCCCTTTGTGGGGGGGGGGGAGTGGGACTGTTTTCATGAAAATGGGCTGTTTTGGGGAGGTCTTCAGAGTGCAAAAACTTTTCTTTATTTTGCCTCTTCAAAATTTTGGTGCATCTTATACTCCGAAAAAATATGGTAATATGGTTGCTAAGTGGATCTGGTTTCCCCACTGGCTTTGCTTGTCACAAGCTTGCAAAACTTCTAGACACTGCAACCATTGTAAGTGAGCCAGTTGCCAAACCTCTGAATTTTGATCACATGACTATAGGTATGCTGCAATGGTCATAAGTGTGAAAAAGGGTCATAAGTCCCTTTTTTCAGTACTGTTGTAACTTCGAACAGTCACTATTTGAACTGTTGTAAGTCGAAGGCTACCTGTGTCAGCTTTACCACTGCGATGTTTACAGAATGCTTACTGAATGCAAAATGGATGAATGGTATATTTTATAACATAGATGTTAATATAGTTGTGTGGGGAAAAGAAGTAAAGTAGGACATTAGACTATTGGCTCCAGATTCAATGTTAATAGTATAGAAGAGATGAGGTGATTTTAATATGACTCTATTCTACAATGCCACTTGATGGCACATACATGATTACCTTTGTTGAAAACTATTTGCTTAACATATTAACTTAGCATAATATAGGTTTGGAATCACATGGTAGTCATCCTACTACCAGCAGTCATGTTCAAAAAGATCATTCGCAATGATTTTGCTGACATTTTAGCCAGTCCTCCACAGTAGCTTTCCAGGAAAGGGAATTCTAGAGGCAAGCTGCCTTTGCACATTACTCACATCTCCTGTGCAAGTTGCCAATAACAAACAAACTCTAACTTAGACATGAAACACAGGTAGGAAGCTCAGGCAGAAGCCAATAATCCAGATCAAGCGAAGAGTTTCAAAAGGTGAGAAACACATTGAGAAGATCCCTCTTTGTATATGGTGACAAATATCCCACATTTATCTCTTCATCCAGATGTAGCTCTCAGTAACTCCCTTAAGTACCCAGATTCCATATGTTCACACATGGAAAACATCAACCAAACAAGAAATGGTGACCATAAGGAAAATGCACCTTCTTCCTCAACCTCTTCTTCCCCCAGCTGCTCTATAAAGTGTATAAGATTATACATATATTGATATGAGATTATATTAAAATTGAAGGCTTAGAAGTAATAAATTGGTAAATAGTTAATGCAATTTTCTGTACTGTATTTTATTTCTTTAGTTTATTTTCTTGCAATATTTATACCAGTAATTCTTTTTTGCTGTTAAGTTCTCTCTAAACAAGGATATTTTTTCCCTGCTCTCTAATGAAATTTGCTTCCTTTTCTCTGTAGGGGTGTTAACTGTCCCATACCCTGAAGCATGTAGTAACCAAAGGCCATGAGGTCCCAAACTCAGCTTCCACCCTGCAGCTTATTGTCTGCTGTGTGGTTTATCCACAGAATACTCTGATCCTCAGTAATCTCTCCAAGTCAAGTCTAAGAAAAAGTGTATTATTGAAAAATGGAGAATTTAAGATGAAATCAGGAGAACTATTGACTGCAGAGGGATTTATTTTTCAATGGTTTTCATATGCACAAGCAACGAGAAACAGTGTTATTAGGAGCCTTTGAGAAAAGATACTATGGAAGAAGGATCTTGGGAATGGGGTTGGGAGGTTGTTTGAATCCCATGGAATGGATTCATCTCAGGAGATAGATGGTTAGGATGAGACAAGGAGCAAAGGTTTCATATACTTAGTTTACCTAATTAAGCATCACTTTCTGGCAATACTGGAAACCTTTCAATTCAATTGACCAATGAAGACTTTGATACCTCAGTCACATCTCCATGTTACCCTATATAATCCCATTTCCAAGGCCAGAATGCTCACTTCTTTCTATGACTCATTTAACAGCGCCACTAACTAGAGTGAGCCATTTATCATGTTACTTAAATAACACTTTATCTTTGTAGTCTCTTTGTCAGCCATTTGTACTTTCTTTTGATATCTGGAAAATGTTTTATCTTCCCTCAGATTCTTGAGTGCTTAAAGCAGTGGCTTTAGTGTTCAGATAACAACACATGTGATATTGCCACCTAAGATTTTACACTAAATTCTGACTATTGTATTTAAAACTACTACTAGTTGTTGTTAAAAGCAGCAGGGATCCCATTATTAGCTTTGTTTCTCTTCAGTTTTAAATAATCTCCCATAGATTTGCTCTGTAGTACACCATTTCCTTTAGTGAATAATGGTGTTTTAGACTGTCTTGAATGACTTGAGAAATTTGAGAAATAAAGCTTCAGCTCTAACACTGCAAAGATCAAAGAGTTTTCTTTGATCTTAGAGGCAACCCATAAAGATCCCATAAGTAATTGTAACCTATTCTATTTTTTCCTCATCACCTCTGCATTTCATATGCATTATTCCTGTGTTCAACACCAACATTTCTCCTAGTCCATAGCTAGGAGACTAGCCACATAAATTTTCCAGTGCCATTTTTCACTATATATTTGCTAAGTGCTATTTCCTCTATTTCTCTTTATTTATAAACCTCCCAGTCACACAAGTGTGATGGGCAGTGTAGAGATTTGCTAAATAAGTAAATAATATAAATTTCTATAATTTCTACCATTAATATAAGCATTGTGAATTGATGTGGTGGTGCTAGTGCTAGAAATGATGAGTATTTTCCGCTCTGGATTATTAAATATTCCCTGAAGTTTTTACTTTGTGTTTATCCTAGAACTTTGTGACTTGAAAGTTTAAACTAATTCATCTTAAATATGAATGTAAATGCCTGGAAGTCTTCTGCTACATGGAAACAATTTTTATTCGTATCAAGAGTGAGAAATAACTATCTTTCAACAGCAAATTAAACTATGCATAAATATTCTGTGGGTTTGTCATATCCCAGTTAAAAGATCCCTAGGTTTAACATATGTGGCTGCACATTGGGACAGAAAATCTCTGACAACACTATTCTTGACTACATTTAGCAGTTATTCTCAAAATATTTTTATATTTTATAAGTTTTTTAAGTGCCACCAATAATTCCGCCAAATAACCTCTTCTTTAAAGGTCATATATACCTTCATCTACCAGCAAGGCCCTTCTGAATTCTACAAGAAAAAAGACCAAACTTTGTTCTAAAGAATGAATGAACACATGTTTGATAATAGAACTCAAAGCAAGGACTAAGTAATGTAGGGCATTTTAATCTCTGGGGAGATGCCATTACATATTTCAAAAGTAACTATTTTGGTAAAAGGAAACTTGACCATCACAATTCAGCAAACAACTGCTGAATTCACACATATTGAAGGGTTTTCAAGTTATTACATAAGGTTTCAGAAACCCCGATACAATTGTTAATTCATTACAGTGTTTCTCAACTGCTGTTTCTTTTCTGGTGAATTCTAGGAGCTGAAGTCTGTACCTCTTGTGGACCAAGCTTGAGAAACACTAATTTATAAGGTAATTGTACTCTATTTTACACTTAACCTGCATATGTATAACCAACCTGTCTTCCATTCTTCCCCCTCACAAATTTCAATTTAAATCCCTACACCAGATTAGCCACTCCATACATTCCTTGAAGTGAGCTATAACTCAGAAAAGTTTGTGTCTTTTCATCACATCTGTTTATCTGAAATGGGCTATTAGACTCCGCTGGTTTTTTCTAAATAAAAAGTGAACATTAAACTGGGGCTAAAGCAGGATTTGACACTGCTGACGCAACTTCTCTCTAAACCAGGGGTCTCTAACCTTGACAACTTTAAGCCTGGAGGATTTCGACTCCCATAATTCCCCAGCCAGCAAAGCTCTAAACCATTATGTAAAACACATCCACATAGTGACATAGAATTAATCCGGGGTTCAACTCACTCAGCAGGTCACACACTTGACCTCGTATTCCTCTCGGAGCAGTGGAGACGTGATCTAGAATTGAGGGGTATTAAGATCTTGCCCTTGTCATGGTCTGATCACTTCCTACTAAGGCTTGACTTTCGGAGACCAATCCCCCACTGTAGGGAGGAGGAACCGATTAGGTGGTTCCGCCCCAGGCACCTGATGGACCCTATGGGATTTCAGACAGCGCTTGGAGAAATACCCTAACCCATTTGTCGGCTGTGACCAGGGGGACCTTTGCCCAGGTCCACCTGGTGCACTAATTACGACCCTACCTGGACCGGGAGGACCTCCGAATAGTCAGTCATGCCCTCGTGACCTCAAGACTGGACTACTGTAATGTGCAATGGGGCTTCCCTTGAAGAGTATTCAGAGACTTCAGCTTGTCCAGAACGCAGCCGCGTGAGTGATTGTGGGTGCACCTCGGTACACCCACGTTACACCTATCCTCCACGAGCTGCACTGGCTGCCCATTGGTCTCTGGACACGCTTCAAGGTGCTAGTCGTTACTTTTAAAGCCCTACATGGTATCGGACCTGGGTACTTGAGAGACTGCCTCCTGCCAGTTACCTCCCAAAGATCTATCAGATCCCACAGACTAGGCCTCCTCCGAATTCCATCTGCCGGCCAATGTCGGCTGGCAACCACTCGGGGGAGGGCCTTCTCTGTGGCTGCTCTGGCCCTCTGAAACGATCTCCCCTTGGAGATCCGGACCCTTACTACCCTCCCGGCCTTCCGCAAAGTGGTTAAGACTTGGCTGTTCTGGCAGGCCTGGGGCTGTTGAACTATCCAGCCCCATTCGAGGTTACGGCTGTTGCAGAATTTTAAATTGTTGTTTTTATTTTATTTTTTGTATCCCCTCCCTTTTTTATTGTGAGCCGCCCTGAGTCTCTCGGGAATAGGGCGGCATACAAATTCAATAAAACTAAACTAAACTAAATTAAGAAGTCATTTTCACTCCTAAACAAACATTGTAGTGAGTTTGCTCTCATCCTTCACTCCAGAGAATGCTGGTTTTGCCTCCAAACATTTAATGGCAACCAGTTGCATTATCTTCTTTCTCGGTTTCCCTGCTCCACAATTGGGCTCCTTCCAAATATGGATCAAACAGCTGCAACTCACCTACCTCTGCAAATCACTGATAGAAAAATATTTACGCGTAGCACATATAATGCAAATTTGCTTTTACTTACTTTAAGTAATCAATTTTTATTTGAAGTTCAATGGGATAAGAACATCAATATTCTATATTTGCCTCTGTCAAGGCATTGGTAGGCCTACACTTGCCTTGAACTTAAATTGATTCTTATCATATTCTTTTTCCATTCTTGGAAGTTTATTAAGGAACCCCATATTAAAATTTTGTAATCACAAAGACAACTATTCAAAATCTAAATGACCGGAGTCACACAATGTGGCTCTAAAATATTTCTATTTGAATTGTGCAATAAAAATGTGCTCTCTGCCCAATTTAAACACTGTATTTTTCAGAGTATAAGACACACCTTTACCCCCCAAAAAGAGAATGAAAATTTGGGTGCATCTTATACACCAAATGTAGCCCTGCCCCCCTCACCAGAGGTCAAAAATGTGAGACATGGGAGGGAGGATCTACTTCGCGATGTTACAACGTGCTGTCTTGATACTCTGAGACCGCCATTGATACTTTTACCACTGGTGGGTCCATTGAGACTTAAACTGTCCCGTAGAGATGGTGATCAGGAAGACAAAGCCTTGCTGGTCTCAGGGATATCGCAAAATCCCTGATAGACCCAGGGGAATTTCTTCAAGCCTGCAGTAAACAGGCAACCACTAGGCTGATGAAATTGGGATGCTCTGGAAAGAAGGAAGTGAAAAGAGAAAGTGAGTCCATCTGGTGAAGTATTTTTTCTATTTTGTTAAAGATTGCCCAAAGCCAAATTAGATCCTTAAACAAAAGAACTGAGGGGCGAAAATAATCCTAAAGGTATCGCTGGAAAGTATTTTTCCCCTTTGTCTTTTTAACTGTATTTTGTGGATTGAAATGCTCGTAACGTTCTTCATCTCTCCTCTTAAAGTGAACGGATTGTTTTTTTTTTCTTCTGCTTCTTTTGCTTTATTTTTTGACTTCTGGATTAAAACCTTCCTTTTTATTTTAACAATTCTTCCTACTACTTGTTATTAAACCACACTAAAAGAAATCCAAAGAACTTTGTTTCCTACAGAAGGTGAAAATTAACTGTTACTCAGAGTTTTTTTGAAACAACATATCTCTCTTCTAACTTGACTTCACTAACTTTGCAGCTGGAGGATTTGCAACTTGTTTACAGAAACTGATAAAGAACCAAGGGCATGAACTGTTTTCACAGGTGCCTCTCAGAATTATTTTGGCAGGGAAAGAAAGAAAGAAAGAAAGAAAGAAAGAAAGAAAGAAAGAAAGAAAGAAAGAAAGAAAGAAAGAAAGAAAGAAAGAAAGAAAGAAAGAAAGAAAGAAGGGAACAGAACCCTTGCCCTTTAAAAAATATAAAAGAATTTGTGTTCAAGTCAATTTAAAATAAAAGTAAGAGAGGCCTGGAAGACTAGAGTTGCAGCCATTATTAGGGTTTTTTTCTTTTTCTTTCTCTCTTCTGTTTTGGGTCAATACTTAGATGAGGAAACCGTAAAATTTCAAAATATCTTGGCTGGAATTCAAAATCTATTGGAAGGATATGGGATAATTGAGAAGAAGTTGGAAAGACTAGTCTTCCTCACAGCAAAAGATGATGGGGTTGGATCCCCAAAAATTGGGGACAATTGGCAAGAGAGATAAGACTGTTTTGTTACTGGAAAGATACAGGTTGACAATGAAAGTTGGTAATAAAAAATAGTTTGTTTTTTTATTATTGGTGATTAATAAGTAGGAATTTTGTAACTCCTAGATTGTTTTAGATTGTTATTAAATATTTACTCGCTAACAATTAATTAACTATAAATAATAATAATGAAATGATAATGGATGCAGCATAATGATATATACATGTATTGACAATTTAGTAAAAGAAATTTGGATATAAATTGTAAATTGTGACTTGGAAAAAAGACCTATACGTTTTATTAACAAATTTTCATTTAGATCTTGTTATAAAGGTGTAAGGGTTTTTTTTTGGGGGGGGGCTGATGAGAGGAGACATATATAGTAATGATTTTTAGCCAATTATAATAACAACAAGGAAATGTTAATGGACATTGTTTAACAATATATACATCCTATGGTATTGGCTAAAGTAACTTGGATATAAATTTTAGTCACTGAGCATGGAAAAAAGGGGGGGAAGGCTTAGAAACTTTATTAATTGAGTTTTACTTAAAAAATGCTATAAAGGTGTAATGTTATTGGAGAATTTTTTTGAAATAGCTAATGAATGCCATTATGTGGTTGTGTCTTTAAGTATGAATGATTTGAGGTAAAAGCATATTCAAATAATTGTAGTCAATTGAGAATTGTGGTACATTGATAGTAAGATATACAAAGATTTTTGACTTAAAGTGTATAATCTAATATGAACTATAAGTAATGGCTGTGGAAGAAATGCACGAAAGTTATCTGTAACCAAACGACACACTTTCTACAAGATGTAATGAAGGATGATTCTTTTTTGTGTTTTTGTTCAATTAAAATAAAAAAAAATTCAAAAAAAATGCGAGGCATGGAGGCAGTGATGGTCTGAGGCAATCCCTGCAGCCTGGAACAGCTGATTGGGGATATTCCAGGAGTCCAATCCACCCCACCAATCAGCTGTGCTGAATCAGGCTGCAATAAGTGCTGAAGCTGACCTGGCTGCAGCAGCAATCACATTCAGAAACCACACAAATAACTGATTCAGCAGGATTCAAAAATAATAATAATATACAATACAATACCAAAAGCAGATTTTCCAAGGTAGCAGTAAATACAAGCAAAACACTTTTCTCAGTTAAGCCGGGCTCCTTCCTGTCTCCTTGTTGCTCACACAGCAAATACTGTTTCAGAGTCCATTGGCTGATTTATTTCCTATGCCTATTCATTGACTGACCTTCTACCATGTGGTCCAAGTTAGGAAGCTAGCAAGCTGAATATCATGGATGCTGGTAGGCAGAGGCAGAATTTTTTTTCTTCTTATTTTCCTCCCCCCAAAACTAAGGTGTGTCTTATATTCCAGAGCGTCTTATACTCCAAAAAATATGGTATACACTAAATGTTTAGAGGGCAGGAGTTGGCTTCTCAAAATTCTATTTATATTAGGGATATTAGTCCTCCAAATGTGAGAGTGCTCATTTGTTCGACTTTCATCACGTTCTATTTCAGTATTAATGATGTCAAAATGGGTAATGTTCCAGTATACTGATTAGAATCATAATTGGTTTCCATCTGATAACTCCATACCATTCAAGAAAAGTGACCCGAGGAGAGAATATTTGCATTCTAATTTAATCCAGACAATGCTTTCCAAAGGTGATAGACAGGTACAACACAGAATTGTACCTTGTATTCTCCAGCCTTCGTCTTTCAGCTCAAGGCCATTTATAACAGTTCCAAATGCTGTTAAAACAGAAATCATAGAGGGGCAAATGGCACCGAGAATGATTGATTTAAATTCAAAGCACCATACAGAATGATTTGTTTGACATACCCAGTAGGAAAGTGGTATTTGTTGAACTTATTATTCATTTATGTATTCATGGGCGGTGGGGGAGAGAAAACAATAAGACTGTAATCTCTCTGCATCATATCTGGATACTCACATAAAAATGAATTGAGAGCTTTGAGGTGCTATGAGGTTTTTAACTTCTACAAAATAATTCTACATTGTTCTATCATTACCTTTGTCTAGAATTTAGATTACATTAACAAATCAGCAAGGGAAATTTAACTTGCATGTAATTTAAACTTCTTTTGAGGATTGCACATTAAAAATGAATATGCAATGTGGTAAGTGTTCATGTGGCCTTTTTCATCATTTATTTACTCATTTATGTCCTGAATGCGTCAATTGTCAGGAAAATACTGTGTTATCATTCCTTGTTTACTGGAAGCAGAATCAAAGCGATCAAACAAATATCACATCAGGTGAAGGGCACACTCTCCATTTGTTCGACTTCTGAATCACTGTTTATTTAATTGATAGTTGACTTCACATTTAGATGCCCAACTGGCATGCACAATTTCTGTCTAGCTTTTGATGAGTTTGTGAACTCCTTGTATGTTTGAGCCTTCCCATCAGATATACTCCAGATGTTTTTGGCTGCAACTTCCATCACCCTTGCTGTGGCGGTCAGGATAATTGGAAATGTAAAGCAGCATGTCTGGAAAATGTCAAAGTGGTTTATTCAAGAGGCACTGCATTCTTATGAATTAAATAAAAAGAATGAAAATGCAATGCAAACCACCAAGTTCAGCACTGCCAGCTTTATAAGAAAAGATTATATAGTTATACTGTTGGATCCAGCTGTTGAACAGCTGCTAATTGCAAACATCTTGCACTTCCCAAGCCATGCAAATAAAGCAGTTGTCTATGTTATCTTTTTCTATGTATTCCAAGGACAAGCATGCAAGCTAAAAAAAAAAACCAGGATTGCTATTGCACTGCACTGATACATATTATGTTATATCAATTTATTAAATTTATGTATTAGTTAAATTTATATTATACTTTTTCCAATAGCTTAAGCAATGTGCATACCATGCTTTCCTCCTATTTTCCTTATCACAAACCTTGGAAGTAGTTTGAACTTATGGGAAATGACTGCCCCAAGTTCATCCCATGAGTTTTCATGACTGATGGCAGACCAATTCATGACTGATGGTAGACCTGTCCCATCCTAGTTCTTGTCCATTGAATGAATGAATGCATGCATGCATGCATGCATGCATGAGTATGTATGTGTGTGTATGCATACATACACACACACACATACATATATATACATATATACATATATACATACATACATACATCACACACACACACACACACACACATCCAACGGATTCCAAAGAAAAACAATTACCAACCTAATCCAAAGGGAGACACCCAAGAATCAAGATACAGAAAGGACAACGGCATCGCCCTCCTCCCTTACATCAAAGGCACTACAGATAAAATCAGCAAAATGCTCCACAAGCACAATATTAAGACAACCTTCAGCACTGACCAAAAAATAGCCAACATCTTAAGAAACCCCAAAGACAAGATCCAGCTAGAAAACCAAGGAGTCTACGAAATACCATGCAAAAACTGCCCGGCCACATACATTGGACAAATTAATAGGAGAATAAATGCATGCATCGCAGAACACAAGAACGCAGTCAGAAAAAAAGAAAAAACTTCCTCCCTTTTCCAGCACCTTAAAGCAACAAATTAATCTCCAAAACAGAACACTTAAACAAGAGAATAATTATGGAAGCCATCGAAACAGAGAAATACCCCCACAACATGATTAAATGTGAGGATACCTCCCACCTACCAGACATCTGGAAACCAGCCCTAGTCACCCACTTACAGCAACAAAGCCGTACTCCACACACACACACACACACACCAAGATTTATAGAAAGACGGCAGCTCCGACCACGCTTTACTCGCACAAGCACGAAGCCAAAAATACAAGTCTGAAGATGGTGAGTGGGACCTCGCTGAAACATTGCCAAGACAATCTCAATTTTACATGGGAAAAGACCCAAATGCAACATCTGTATCTATTTATCATCTATCTATCATCTATCTATCTGTATCTATATCTATATCTATATCTATATCTATATCTATATCTATATCTATATCTATATCTATATCTATATCTATATCTATATCTAATCTATATCTATATCTATATCTATATCTATATCTATATCTATATCTATATCTATATCTATATCTATATCTATATCTATATCTATATCTATATCATCTATATCTATATCTATATCATCTATATTTATATCTATATCTATATATACAAGAGCCAAGGTGGCGCAGTGGTTAAATGCGGCACTGCAGGCTACTGCTAGATCAGCAGTTCAGCGGTTCAAATCTCACCGGCTCAGGGTTGACTCAGCCTTCCATCCTTCCGAGGTGGGTAAAATGAGGACCCGGATTGTTGGGGGCAATATGCTGACTCTCTGTAAACCGCTTAGAGAGGGCTGAAAGCCCTATGAAGCGGTATATAAGTCTACTGCTATTGCTATATCTATATCTATATCATATATATCTATATCTCTATATCTCTATATCTCTATATCTCTATATCTATATCTATATCTATATCTATATCTATATCTATATCTATATCTATATCTATATCTATATCTATATCTATATCTATATCTATCTTTCTGTCTGTCTGTCTATCTATCATCTCTCTCTCTACCTACACACACACACACACACACACACACACACACACACACACACACACACACACACACACACACATATATATATATATATATATATATATATATATATATATATATATATATATGTTATATTTATGCTGATAAATAAATAAAGGGAGACTAGTATAGATCTATTTCAAGCTATTTAGCTCTCATCAGCTAGCCATACCCAAGTTTTGGGAATCGAACCTGTGCTCCATTCCCTCCCAGGCAGGGAGTTAACCATTTGAGCTACAGAGAACGACTCCTTATCAGCCAGCCAGGGTGGGAGGTATATACTTAAAGTCACAACCCCTGGTATGCCCAAGTTTATATATATATATATATATATATATATATATATATATATATATATATATATATATATATATATATATATATATATATATATATATATATATATATATATATAAAGTCACAACCCCTGGTATGCCCAAATATGGGAGGAAGTTCACTGCTTCCATTCTCTGTCCATTGGTTCATCATAAGAGACCATCCAGACAGAAACCCAATATTTTTACTGTTGCCTTTGTTACATTTGTATTGTATTTGTGCTCCCTTCATTTATTTATCAGCACAAATACAACGTATGTATGTATGTATGTATGTATGTATGTATGTATGTATGTATGTATGTATAATATGATTGTAAACCACTCAGTGTGACCCGATGGTAAGATATGCAGCCAATACATTTTATAAGCAAATAAATACTTTCTCTTTATTTATGTCAAATTATGTCAATAGCTTAATCCTTGTATTACAAAGATTTTTTACTATACATTACAAGGCAGTTTCCCAATTTTAATTGTAGACCTTCATCAGTTTTTGTAATAAACAAATAGTAATAAACATTTCCTTTTCTTCCTAACTACACTACAGTTCAGGGGAAATGAGTTTCATTTTCCAGAACTCCTCCTGAGGAACATTTCACACATTATGCAGAAGCAAAACTGAAATCTCTGCAAGCATTCTATCCACTAGGAGCAATGGTGGGTTGCCATTTTTTTTACTACCTGTTTGGGTGCGTTCACATATGCGAGGCTTCTGCCCATGCACAGAAGGATCCGGGTGGGTGAGCGGAGCCTCCCGCTACTCCTATTACCGGTTCACATGATCCAGGCTGAACCGGGAGCAACCCACCTCTGACCAGGAGGTGTAATCAATCATAGCTTTTTGATGACAGTGCCTTTCTGTACCTTTGGATTAGCAATTATGAACCGCCATTAAGAAGAAAAAAGTTCTCCATAGCTTCGCACCTACTTTTCCTTTTGGGTAGATGAAAACCTGCTGGTTCTGGGCCAGTCTGCCATTCATTTGATTGTAGTGAGTTGCTAAAAGGTCAAGGGAGAGGAAGTGCATAAGGATGAAAAGGGATAAAATGTATGCAAAAGTGAGAAGAGTTTGTATATGCATACATCTATATAAGAAAGTTTTTATCCCAGTCCAACAATTTCATTTAAATCATCTTAGGACTCAGAACTTTGTCCATCAATTGGATATATAAAGCATGTCCTAATAGCAGAGTTGAAACGGGACCTTGGAGGTCTTCTAGTCCAACTACCTGCACAAGCAGGAGAGCCTATACCATTCCAGAGAAATGGCTACCCAATCTCTTCTTAATAACCTCCAGTGATGGAGCATCACCAACTTCCGGAGGCAACCCATTCCACTCGCTTATTATTCTCACTATCAGGCAATTTTTCCTTAGTTTTACGTTGCTTCTAATTCTGGTGATTAGTTTCTATCCAATGCGGCATATAAATGAAATAAATCTATAAATAAACCTATTGCTACTTGTCCTGCCTTCGGATGCTTTGCAAAGGATATTGAACTTCCCTCTTCTTTGTGGCAGCCCTCACATATTAAAACACTGCTATCATGATGTCATCCTTAGTACTTCTTTTCACTAGATAAGGCACACCCATTTCCTACAACCATTTTTTAATGTTTAACTTTCAGTCCCCTAGTCATCTTTGTAGCTCTTCTCTGCACGCATTCTAGACTATCACCATACTTTTATATTGTGGTGACCAAAAGGGACTGTTGTATTCCAAGGGTGGTCATACCAAGCCATTATAAAGTAGCACTAACAATTCACATGATCTTGATTCTATCCCTCTTTTAATGCAGGCTAGGACTACATTAGGTTATTTGCAGCTGCAGCACACTATTGGCTCACACTTAAGAGGTTGACCACTAGGACTCTTAGTTCCCTCTTTAGTTACTGCTATTGAGCTAGGTTCCACCTATTCTGTACCTGTGCATTTGGTTTTGTTTGTCTAGTGTTCAATTTATCAAGATCGTTCTGGATGTTGAGCCTATCTTTGGGAAGTTAACTATTCCTGCCAGCTTGCCTGCAAATTTGATGAGTTCCACTTCTATCCCCTCATCTAAACCATTTATGAAAGTTTTTTAAATAATTTATGGATTATCTAAATCATATAAATCATCAAGCTGTCTTGTAATTTATAGTAAAAATAAATCTTTGCAATGGAAGTATTAAGCCAGTCACATGACTCAACAACATGGGCGAAAGTATAAGAAAAAGTAATGACTATACTATAGCTTTAAAGCTATTTGAATGTTAGTTGGTTGATTATGACAGGAAAATTCTTATTCCTCATAAATTCATCCTCATCTAAATAATTTATGAAGATTTACTTGAAAAAGTAAACCAAATTGTATTGGTTGTGAAAGATTTGAAGATAATTTAAATAATGGTTTCCAAATTTTGGTGGTATAAATCCAGTAAACAATATTCACATATGTGCTGCAATAGATCTATTATATTTTGAGTAAAATAATTGTGTACAAATACTTTAAATAGTGAGGACTTTCAAAGATAGTACAGTGGCAATGCCTTCTACTCAAGAGGCTTTGCCAAAGGATTTATTGCAGACAAAAAAAGTAAAAGGAGATGTTCATTTCTAACTCTTACAAGACTGAAAGGAAAGGAAAGGAAAGGAAAGGAAAGGAAAGGAAAGGAAAGGAAAGGAAAGGAAAGGAAAGGAAAGGAAGAAGACAACAGAATAACAATGAGGTGTTGGTTTTCTGGAACCTACTACTTTTTGTATCACTTTCAACAATTAATCTGAATGCTAATCAAAATGTAAAGACAATTAAATTTCATAACTTATTTACAGCATATGAAAGCACTGGATGGATTTACTTGCAAAATAAATGAATACCAGTTTTTTTTTCTTAAAAATGTAAGTCATTGCTAGAGGATAAGTGTTACATGACACTTGAGTGATGCTGATATGTTTATGCTTGCCCACCTGTATTTCTATCTCAGCAGTAACTCAAAGAAAACTGTAGCAATTAAGTAGAGTTTCAGGTTGCACAACATTGCTCTGAGGCATCTATGGCTTGCAAATTGCAGAAAGAAAATGTGCACACCATCCTCTGCACCTAATCAAAAGAGGTTCAGTTTCCTCCAGTGGTGGCCCAAGGCATTTTGTGGTACACTACTTGGCCTACTGGGATATGTGGACAGACACTGGGTTATATGTTTTGTGAGACAAGCTTAGATAAGAGATCCTTGTATCCCAATGAGCATCTAATGTGAGTAATTTTCAGTGTAATGGAGGAATGTTTCCTTGATGCAATAGTTTAAGAGACAGAGGTTTCAACTTCTACTTCCTATAGAGCAGTGGTTCTCAACCTTCCTAATTCCACGACCCTTTAATGCAGTTCTCATGTTGTGGTGACCCCCAACCATATTTTTCCCGTTGCTACTCTATAA
The DNA here is from genome assembly GCF_009769535.1 of Thamnophis elegans. NCBI lineage: Eukaryota > Metazoa > Chordata > Lepidosauria > Squamata > Natricidae > Thamnophis > Thamnophis elegans. The sequence goes on from NC_045543.1 coordinate 92,802,730, forward strand.
CTGTACTTTTGCTACTGTTATGAATCATAATGTAGATATTGATATTGGAAGACTGCTATCATATCATCCTTCTTTTCATTCAACCAGACATACCCAGTTCCTGCAATTGTTCTTCATATGTTTGAGCTTCCGGTCCCCTAATCCTCTTGGTTGCTCTTCTTTGCACTTTTTCTAGACTAGTCTCAGTGGTGGGATTCAGACAGTTCGCACCTATTCAGGAGAATCAGTTGGTAACTTTCTAAGCAGTTCGGAGAACCGGTTGTTGGAAGAAATCTCCTTTTGTTTTTTCCCCACTTTACAGGGCTAATCCTGTAAGGAAGGCAGGAAGAAAACATTCTGCTGTTGTTTCTAGCCTAATCTTTACTGTCCTGCTTACAGAAACTGCCTCTCTGGTTCACCCTTATTCCATTGTAACAGCTAAGGCGACATGAGTGACATTGAGTTTGCCACACCCACCCAGTCACAAGACCACCAAGCCACGCCTACCCAGCTGGTCATTAGGGCAGAGGACTGGTTCTTAAATTATTTGAATCCCACCACTGACTATTCTCCACATCTTTTTTATAGAGGCAGCCAACATCTTTTCTGCTTCTAAATTTTGGGTCTGAAAAGAATCACATCCTGGAGGCTGGACAACCTCAGCTGCTATACAATCATACACATACATACACAGAGACACACAGTGGCTTTATTCTCACAGCCTCCTTAACTAAGTTGCCTGCCTCTGCATTCACAAACTTGCTTACCCTGCCTGGATGGATCTTCAACCTGGTTTGGGGTTGTTTGCAGGAGTGCTCTTAACCTTGGTGATGGTGGTAAGCTTAACCTTAATTTATTGGGCAAACATTATGCATTGTTTATTTTTATTTTTTTTAAAAAAAGTTTTTTATTTTCTCTTTCAAGGTCATTGACAAATATACACTATTATAATTACCATTAATTACATCATTATCATTAATCATTTACAGTTATTTTCTTACAAATATATAGAATACAGTTTGGGTCACTTTCTTGCCACCCAATTTTATTTTGCAACAACTTTGCTCCTTCTATCTTCTCTACCTCCCTTCTCTGCCTTCTTCTTTCCTCCTCTCCTTCCTCCCTTCTTCTTCCCCTCTCTTTCCTCTCCTCCTCCTCCTCTTCTCCTTCTTACCCTGTCTCCTACTCTTCCTCTCCTTCACTTCCTCTGCTTTACCCTTTCTTCTTTTCCCTCCTCCTCCTTCCTCCCTTCTTCTTCCCCTCTTTCCTCCCCTACTCCTCTCTTCTTCTCCCTTACCCTCTCTTCTACTCTTGATTTCCCTCCTTTACTTCCTTTGTTTTTACCCTTTCTTCCTTTCCCTCCTCCTCCTTCCTCCCTTCTTCTTCCCCTCTCTTTCCTCCCATCCTCCTCTCTTCTCCTCTCTCTTACCCTCTCTTCTACTCTTGATTCCCCTCCTTTACTCCCTCTGCTTTACCCTTTCTTCCTTTCCCTCCTGATCTTTCCTCCTTTCCATTGTTGCCCTTGCTTACTTACTTTCTCTGATGGCTTCTCAGAGTGGCATTTCAGGAAACCCAACTTTATATTTTCATACATATCATTTTCTCTGTTACATTTTATTTCTAATAATAATTCCACTTTTATTTCTAATAATAATTCCAATAATTCCAGTAATTTTTTAAATTACTATCTTGCATTGCTTTTTTTTTTTTGCTCTTTTCCTTTATGCATAGTTTATGGTACTTTTAGCAAGCAGGTTTTCATTGTGTGAATGGGCCATTTTGGGCTCCTGAGCTTGGCTCTTGATGACAGGTCTGGTTGCATATTTAGATATAGTTAAAAGTACCTGGCAGTGGTGTGGAAAACATAGCCGCGTGTACGCCCCACATAATTACTGCCCAGAGCAGGACCTAGGCCCCTTCCTCCCTCTCAGGAACACTTTCCCTCCATTACGAAGTCTCCGAGGCTAATTGTAGGGGGTGTGCATGCACACCTATTTTTTTATGGCGTGGAGCCACGGCAATGCTCTGCATGGCCATTCTGGAGCCCATCCACAGGGCTTTCAAGGAACACAAGGTGGAGTCTAAACTTTAGAGTTGTGCTGGTCTCAGCAACCCCTGTGAAACGGTCATTTGACCCAAAAGAGGTCGCAACCCATAGGTTGAGAACCGCTGCTATACAGTATCCTTTAGAGCATCATACAATAATAAAATGCATAGAAGCATAAATACAATGGCAAGTAGGTACCTGCAGATAGGATAAACCTCTCAGTTTACTTATTTAAGTGGTCATGTCAGGAATGTCTTCAGGATTCACTTTTAAAAATCAAGATGGTGGCAACACTTTAATTCCATTGTCATGGTTATTGTCTTGACTCTTTTTTTATCATATCCTATAGATGTCTCTGATTCTGTCATAAGTGGCATTTTTAGATCGTCCAGAACTCCTTGGGAGAGATTTGGAATGTAGACCTTAGAAACAAAATCATACAAGCAATTCCCAAAGAACTTTTCCTAATACATTTCAGTTTGAGAAGAGAAAGGCAGTGGTTTACCTAGAAAACTTATTTACATCCTCTCAATGACATACTCCACTAAACAGCATGCACCAATGTGTACACATCAGGGGGAAAGGTGGAGACAGAATTGATTAATGATTATTTCCAACTTTAGTGTCCTACACATCATTTAAATACAGCTATTTATAAATAGTTCAGTATAAGCAGAACATCTGTGTCTGGTATCAAAATGAACAGCTTATTTGAAGGTAACTCTAAGCAGGCTTTAAGTATGATTCAAGCACATGTACTGGCAATATCTTTGTTAAACCAAACTAGTACATTAAGCATTGTGAAGAATTTTTGAAATCTCCAAATCTATTATCAGGCAAGAAGAGGAAAAAGAGAATTGAACTTCTACTGCAGTCATAGTAGAAAGCAACATAAGAAAGTCATAAGGACTTGCATAAACAGGTACCTTGAGAAGTAAAACCATTAAGGTGTCGATAAATTTTTAGAAAAGCTGAAAATGCTGTTTCTTGGCAATGTCAGAATGCAAAAATCAGGAGAAAAGCACAAGTTGTTTGATCAGAAAATGGACATTTTTGTGAGAGGCCATTGAAAAAAATACTGAAAAATGAATATCTGGTTAAGATCAGTGATATGCAAACTGCTCTAGTTATTTCTATGTAACAATGATTTCTACAGTGCTGGAGACAATTACGGAATTGGATTTAAGGTTTTAAATATTTATTTTTATAGGGTCTTTGATCTGACATTTATTGTTTCTAAGAAAATGAGGAAAATTTGCAAGGTAGACAACACACACCCAAAAAATTCAAGCCCAATAGGCGAAGCTGTACTGATAGAGACATTTTAAAATAGTTTTTCTCATGTGTATTTTAAAATGCTACCACATCTGGGGAGCAAATATCCAGACAATCAGTAGATGGTGTCAAAGACATGGCTACTTCCCTCTTCTAAATGTTTGCATCCCAGAACTGTTAGCCTTGTGCAAATAAATCTGACAAGCCGATTTGCAATTATGCCATGGCTGACCTTTAAAGATAAAGGAAAGAACCTGTGTGCCACTGAGGATCTAAAGTATATCATTAAGTATGCCAGGAAAGTTATTTTAAGAAATGTTCTTCATACTGTTGCCCTACGGTCACTGTGATGCTGACCGAACACACAGAAGGTGAAGATAATATTTTAAGCACTATGAAGAAAGAAATCTATTGAATTGTTTGTAATTTAGTTGCACAAAGAGCACTTGAAACATGACACTTGTTTTTACGAGGCAAAACTTTCACAGTCATTTTAGTCTAGATGAAATCTTTTAAACTGAAAATGCAATTATTCTTGTGTATCTTCTTCATGCCACACCCCAGCATGCATCATATTTCTTAGTTCAGTAACACCTAGTTTAGGATTGGTTGTGCTTGCTTGCATAATATCAGTGTGGTAAACTGAGCATGCTAAACAGAAGATAATAACAGAGTTGGAAGCAGAAGTGGGTTTCAGCCAGTCCTATCTGGTACGTACGTACCGGTTGAAAGAATTTAGTATGGCTTCCTGTACCAGGGCTTCTGGAGAGCAGGTATCAGAATGGTTCCTCCCCTGGCCTGCCCCTCCGCCTGCTTGCCTGCCAGCAGAAGCCTTCTGGGAGGTTTTGACTGGCACATGTACAGAGGGAGATTTAAGTCTTTTTTGCCTTCAAGCAGAGCTGATTCTGCACCTTCTATGTTTTCCTGGGCAGCCGAAGGAAAAGTCCCAGGGAGATATTGGATATTTTAAATGTCCAATGTCCAATGATTGGCTTACTAAATTGAAAGGATTGAGGTGGCTGTAGAGGGGGCTGTCTAACCTAGCCACACCGCGAAGAGCTGGATCGCCGGTCCGGTGTTACGATCTAGCTCTCTGCTAAATGTAGCAAAATAGATAGGAGAGGAGTGGCTGGCATCTGGGAGCGATCAACAAGTACCATTTGGCTCACACGGATCCTAGTCCATTCTACTGGAAAGTCACAGTTCGGCTTTTAGTGCAGATTACAACCGTTGGGGAGTGAGCCAGCCAGCCACTGCTACACAAGCTGAGCCATCTATTGAGGCCGATTTTCTGCGTTTATCTCTGTTCCAATCGGCACTTGAATCAGCTGTAGATGCTTGACAGGGTAATTACCGGCCACACCGTGAGGTGATTGACTTTGTATCAATATCTCTCAGCGGCTTTTCCTTCAGCTGGCAGGAGGAGGAGAGCAAAGCCGCTTTGGCCACTCTCTTCCAGAAGCACCGCTGGGACTGAAAAGGTGCCCTTTTGGCCAGGAAGAGATCAGCTGCAGATGTGGAATCGCGTGTAAGCTGAGCAGAAGGAACAGCCTTTTCCCACTCCAAACCAACTTGTATAAGGCAAGACAGACAGGCGGGCGGGTGCATGACTCTGCCCAGGAAAAGAAAGAAAGAAAGAAAGAAAGAAAGAAAGAAAGAAAGAAAGAAAGAAAGAAAGAAAGAAAAAAAAGAGGGGAGCGAAACAAAAGGAAGGAACGAATGAAGGAAGGAAGGAAAGAAGGAAAGAAGGAAGGAAGAAGGAAGGAAGGAAAGAAAGAAAGAAAAAAAGACAGAAAGACAGAAAGACAGAAAGACAGAAAGAAAACTTATGACCACAATTGAGGCCAAATTTTTGGTTGCTAAGCAAGAGCATTGTTAAGTGAGTTTCACCACATTTTCCAAGTTGGCCATGCCCACCCAGTCTCATGACCACCAAGCCACACCCACCCAGTCACATGACCACCAAGCCACTCCCACAAAATAGGCCATACCTGCAGAATAGGTTCTAAAAATCTTTGAAATCCATCACTGGTTGGAAGGGACCTTGGAGGTTTTCTACCATTTCCCTCCGAAAATAAGACAGGGTCTTATTTTCTTTTGACCCCCAAAACAAGCATTTTGCCTTATTTTTGAGGAGGTCTTATTAATTTTGAGGTGCAGGAAGTGGCGAGCGTGGTCACCTCATGGCTGCTGCAGTGTTGCAATATTTTCGGAGAAGGCTTATTTTTGTGGGACGGTTTATTTTAGAGCATGCACTCAAAAGCCCAACAAGCTTATTATCTGGAGAGGTGTTATTTTGGGGAAAACGGGGTAGTCCAACCTCCTGCTACAGCAGGTAACCCTATATAATTCCAGACAAGTGGCTGTCCAGTCTCTTCTTAAAAGCCTCCAATGATGGAGCACCCACAACTTCTGGAGACAAACTGTTCCACTGGTTAATTGTTCTCCCTGTTATAAAAGGTCTCCTTAGTTCCAGGTTGCTTCTCTCCTTGATCAGTTTCCATCCATTGTTTCTTGTTTTCCATACTGATGCTTTGGAAAATCGTAGACCCCTTCTTCATTGTGGCAGACACTCAAATATTGGAACACTTCTCTCATGTCATCCCTAGGGCTTCTTTTATCTACTAGATAAACCCAATTCCTACAAGCATCCTTCATACGTTTTAGCCTAATCATCTGTCTGGAATTTTTTTTTTAATGAAAATGAGGAATATGGTTGGGGTTTTTAAAGGTCATCCTGTTTAATTATGCTTCAATAAATAGCAGGATCTGGCTGGCCTTGCCTGAATTCAGCAGCAAAATAGGGTTGATCTTGGATAATATAGGTAATCCTTCTTACAACAGTCCATTTAGTGACCATTCAAAGTTACAATGGAACTAACAAAAATAACATGATCATTTTTCATACTTATGAACATTGCTGCATCCCCATAGTCGCATGCTCAAAATTTGGAAGCTTGGCAATTGGTTCCTATTTATGATGATTGCAGTGTCCTAGGGTGAATCAACTTTTGCGACCTGACAAGCAAAGACAATGGGGAAGCCAGATTCATTTAACAACCATGTTACTAATTTAACCACTGAAGTGATTCACTTAACAACTGTGGCAAGAAAGGTTGTAAAATGGGGCAAAACTCACTTAACAAATGCCTCACTTAGCAACAGAAATTTTTGACTCAATTATGGTCATAAGTTAAGGACTACCTGTCCAGTTTATACTATAGCTATAGGATAAACTGGAAAGTTGACCAAAGATACCAGGACAAGGTAATAGCAGGTCACAACGTTTTATGAGGGAGTCCAGGAAGTCAGGAAGTAGATTTGAATTAAGGACAAGACTATATTTATTTCACATTAGCTGCTGACCCGGCATTGTACGGGTATTTATAGACATTGAAGTGTTTGCCTGACAGGGAACCGTTTATCTGCCAGAAGCCTTTATTCCCCCTACTCCCATGCCCATCATTCCTGCCCTCTCCCTTCTCCCCCCCTGTGCTCCTCTTTCCCACCCTATCTATGATCCTGGCACATTGCCCCAAATCCTTCGGGCATTGGTCCACTGGAAGGAGAATGTTGATTAGGCTGTAGTGGCCTAATTAGACTCCTTCCATAGGCCCACTAAGATAGGTTTTGACTAGCCTAAAATCCTTCAGTGAACTTTGGTGACTTCCATACTGACCTCCCCAGTCTAGTCCAGCCAACCAATCACAGGCTTCATCAGGCTTCTCTTATTTGCTTATCTTAAGCATGCTTATAGACATAATGATACCTAATTGGTCCAAATAAGATTTTGAATGATAGTTCTTTCCTTTAGTCCCAAGATAAAAGCACATAATATGGCTTTCATCTATTTGTTTATATAGTTATCACCATAAATATCTAGTGTCTTACTGCTTCTCTTTTCTTTTACCTTGCATTGCCTTGCATTCCACCGTTATGAACTTATTAATTATGGTGGAAAATATCCAGCAATATAAATGAGTTCACACAGCACATAAATTATAGTATGATTTGTTTATTTTAATGTATTCTATTAAACAAAATTATTGCTTTTGGTTTGAAGAACCTAGACAAGAACCTAGACAGAAGCTTCCAGGAGCACCTGAAGTCAACTCTATCTAACCAGTTTAATTCCTATATATACTTTTCCATGACCCTCCTGACTTTTATCAACCCACTACATTCAGACATTAGGGGTTGCCAGGTCCTGATCATCCCAGTATGGCTAGAGGTGAGGGGAAATAGGATGCTACCTATTTGAGAACCAGCAGTTTGGCTATAGCACTAATAAATCAGTATTAGTACTTTCTACAATATCAGCAAAAGGGAATTCTGCAGACTTTTGCCACATACTGAGGATTGCAAGGCTCTCTTCCTCTCTGCTTAAAGTACATTCTAGAAAAGGGCAAATCTTCTGTGTTCCTCCTTTTTTTTTCTCCATTTTTTTTAAATGAATGCAACCTTTTGATCAGAATAATTTTTGCTTTTTTTTTCTCTCTTTTAATGTTTGTGGGACGTTTTAACTTTTTTTATATACTGTCCTCTTCTTTCACTGCATTGTGATATTTTTAGTATACTGTACAGAGGCAAAAAGGACAAAAGCTAGCTATCTCTACTTATCTATCATCTCACTATACATACACACACACACAACTGATAGCTTTTGCAGAATTCTACTTTATAGGATTGCAAATAGATATTTTTTTTAAAAAAAACAAAGTAAAGGCATAGTTGACTTTTATCTTAAACCGCTAATTTATGCTGTGGATATTAAGAAAACTCACTCAGGGACCAACATTCAGGTAGCAATTAATTAAGGGACTTACTAATGTAACTGCAGAGAGCCAAAAGTAAAGCTACTTTAAATTAACCTAATGAATTTATAATACACATTAAAAAAGGAAGAGAGGAGAGAAGGGTGAAAAAAATGATTTGCAAATATGCACTGCCAGACGGGAACTGGTTCTACAACCTTTACTTATACTTTATTATGGTCAAAGACCAGCATAGAATACTACAATATAAAAAGTTTATAAATCATAATAAAGAGAGGGAAACATTCAAAACAAGGTATAGTCAAAACTGTATCCATAGTAAATATTAAAAACCAAAATAAAAAAGGTAAAGATAAAAGAATATATAGCCAATTCATCCTGTACAGAAATAATACGGACCAAATGGAAATAAAATTACCCTGTACAATATATACTCAACCACAGGTAAAGTAGGAAAATACCAGTGCAGGAAAGAAGTACATCTAAAAAAAAACCTTGTTATGTTTCTTCTCATATACTGTGAAGGAAGGGCCAGCAAAAGCACTTCTGTGTCCTGAATAGCCAGTTCTGATCCTACCATCAGAAATTCCCAATTGCCAAGGAATTAATTTTATCCACAACGTATCATTCATTTGCCAAGGAAATGTTTCTCCCACTGTGTCTTTATTAACCAATTTTACTTGCTAAGAGAATTATGCTATTTTTCAGCTTAGTGAATTGCTGCAATTAGACGGAAAAAAAAAAAAGATAGGCCAAACAACAACAGCAACAAATAACTCCATCAGCTATTTAGCTGATATGTGTTCCTTTGTAACATACCTGGAGGGCAGGTTTCTGTGACTTTTGGTCCCCTTTCAGATTTTCTGAATTTTTGCATATTTTTTCTACTAAATATGATCAGAGTGTCATGCAAGGCCAGCTGATGCATATAGAGAATTTGGTTGAACAAATAATCAATTTTGGCTGTTGCTTCCTTCATTTATCTCATAAAATGAAGTCTTCCAACGAAAAGTAATTATCCCTCAAATTCTCTAATTAGTTGTTCACCTTTGGCTGCAATAAGTGCCAATTAAATTCTTCCCATAAGTGATCAGCCTGTCTTGTCATTGGGTAGGAATTTTGGCTCATTCCTCAACGGCTATTTGCTTTGACTCAATAATATCTGAAGGCTTTCTGACATAAATCATTTGTTCCAGATCCTGGCACAATATTTCTTTGAGTTTAGATCTAGACTTTGGCTATAAAACAACAAATGTCTTATTTCTTTTCTTATAACCTTGCTTGTACATTTAGATTATTGCCTTTCTGTATGACCTCTTTCACTTTAGCCTCAGGGGCCTAATACTGTCTATACAGTTCTCTGATACAAAGCAAGATGCAGTCTTCTTTCAATAAAGGCATGATGTCTGCGTAGCAACATATCTCTAAATTTTGTCAATGCCATCTTCATGCTTGAAGGGTGATATGAGGTTCGTATTGTGGAATACAGTGTCTGCTTTTCCACAAACCAGATTACATTCATGCAATCCAAAGAATTCCACTTTTCACTCATCCTCTGTAGAAAATTCTACCACATAAACTACGTTGTCTGCTCTTCATGCTTTTCTAGGAATCTTACTTTTATTCACATCTCTTTTGAAGATGGATTCATGAGCACCAACTTTAGATAAGAAAACACCACCTGGATATCCTTCTGAGATTTTTTGTGTCATCTTACATAAGTTGCCAGACTTGTGCTGTTCACTTAGACTATTTTTATAGTTTTTTGGGCAATTTTCAGGAGATCAGTTATTTGCTTTTTGCTTATCTTTGAGCAATTGTAGAAGCACAAACATTCTGAAAAGCTAAAAAAAAATGTATTAAGCTTAGCTCTTGCTAATTACTGGTACATGGCCAAATCCATCCTTGCTTCCCTCTTTCCTCACAGTAATATGTAAATAGTTTGCCACTTATGCTATGCTGATGACATTATTTTGATAGCTGAAAATGCAGATGTTTCACAGGTTCTAATAATGAAAGTCAAGGAGCACAATAAAAAATGGAACTAAGATGAAGTATAAAGAAAACTATAACAACAGGTATAAAGTATAAAGAAAACTATGATAACAGGTACACCAACCAGCTTGAAACTGACAATAAAGATAATGAAATTGTGAATAATTTCTTTTAGTATTAATTAAATTTTAAAAGTAAAGGACCAAGCAATATGCCATTGATTTGATAGAATAGAAATTCAGTTTTTGGAAAATATGTCAGATACTGAGACATGTCTATAACTATAAAAATCAGAACTGTGTAGGGAATGGTTTTCTTGCAACAGTCATAGAACTGAAAGTTGTCCTTTGAAGAATCAGGATAGAAAGAGTAGTGGCACTTTTAAGCTTTGGGGTTGATGTTGCAGAAGATTATGGATATCCAAGAAAACAAACAATGGATCACTGAACAAATAAATCTATAGTTCACAATTGAGTAGCAAAAGCTCCGATTATCATACTTTATGTGAAGACTTAGGTCTCTGAAGAAGTCTATAAGTCTGGGAAATCAGCAGTAAGACATGTGTAACATTGAAAGACCTGAAGGATCAGGTTGAACTCAGATTGTCATGGAGAAAATCTATGGCACATAATCAGTCAATCAATCAATTTGTTGTGCTATCTTCTGGATTGTTTGTTTATTTAACTTCTTAGTCTAGTTTATAGCCATGGGAATTCCTAATAATACTAAGTAGCTTTGATCTTACTTAGTTTTTCTGAAATCTGGTTCTGATACTTGCTGTGACAAAATTCTTCATGCATCCCAAATTAAATATTTGGGAAATTCTAATGTTTTTTAAACTAACTTTAAACTTTTAAAGCACAGTACTTTTAGGCAAAACATCTGAAAGTTTATTCTGGTAGCAAAAGAAAAGTATCTCTTCTTCTCCCCAGTTTGCACGTGGCTCAGAAGATGGATTTGAGAGCTCAATAAGTGTTATATGGCAATTTGCTCTTTTTTTTTTTTTTGCTCCTGTTCATATCATTCATCCACCGGGCACAGGAAGATAACTTCAAAAGCATTACCTAATCTGAACAAGGGAAAATATACAATAATTAACAACATACTGATGATCTTGCACCCTGTACTGAAAAATGAAGTATCATATAGCTTCATATAAATGTTAAATAGGAGTGGCAAGAAGGTGAATACTAGGACACCCAATACAGCAGGACCTTCAGCTTCAGACTCTCCCTTCCTCCAACACCAACTGGAACCAGTATCAGTGAAAAGAAGAGAACTGCTGAATAATAGTGCCTCTTACTCACAGCTCCTCAGCCATCTCAGAAGAATAAGTATAATCTTTATTGTCATTGTACTTAAATACAATAAAATTGGTTGAATAAGCAAGATTTGAAGACTACAGTGTTGAATTATTGAAGACTATAGTATTGAAGACTACAGAGAAATCAATGAGGGTCAGGTTGGAGACTGTCAACCATCCCACTAGTTGAAACAGCAAAGGAGACTCCTAGGACATCTTTTTACCAAGAATATATCTTTTCTGAAAATTCCATGTGGGTACATAAGTGGAAAAGCCAATTCTAACATTTTCACACACAAACAGCATAGGAAAACTTCTCTTTTACTTCTGGTCCTCACACTTTCTATTTCTCTACCCAATTGGTTACACTCACATTGTTTTGGGAACAGTCTCTCCACTTCAGACTTTCCCAGTTGATTACCTTGGAGAACTGGATCTACCTCAAGCTTCAAGTTGGCACACTTGCATTCCTTTACCCTCCCCGGCTTGCCTGCTTGCATTCCAATGCATTTCTCTCCCTTCCCGTTGCTGATGTCTGGTTATAAGTGGGGTTTGGGTAGAAAGCCAACTATGACAGATGCACTAATGTAACTCCAAGCCTGATAAAAGTCATGACAAGTGCAATCAAAGCCATCTTAATTGTATGAGAAGGTCTGAATTCTGACAGAAATCCAGTTTATGACAAAATAGTTCAAGTTTCTTGGAAATCTGCATGATGTGCACTTGGAATACTTTTCAACAGGGTGCAACTGATCATTTTAAACCAGTTTATCTAAGCCTCAGTTTAAAGGTGAATAAATATTTTCTAGAATAAGCTCCGTAAGTTTACATTGCATACTGTAAATGGATGTGTTATGGTTATGCCTTAATGTAATCTATTCATAGTTCACCTGCTTAGCTACTTTTAGTCCTTGCTTTTAAAAGTTAGATTGTGGTTTGTGTGACCCAATTGTTTTTGCCAGAAATAAATAAAAATACCAATTCAACTATCAGATGGAATAGATTATATGTATTGAATAAAAATGTGGTCTAAAGTAGGAAAACAGCAAACACAGTATCTAATATATTAATATGTTCATACATAATGCCAAAATAGAAAAATAGTGGAATATATAATCAAGATGACAGCTAAAATTAGATCAGTTTGCTTGGCAGTCTTATTCTTTGCCTTTCTATTGAGAAAAAGCCAATTCAAACAATGAGAGAGAATATATACCAACAATACATTGCTACAAATTGGGATAGGAATTATTTTTCCAATGCTCTATAATAATTATTTTAGTTCCTTGCCATTTGACTTATTGTTGATACATAAAAATAGATTTCATATGCTAAAGACAAGAAAACAGATGCATGTTTAACAATCAGCAGTAATTTTAAAATCATATTAATAACATTATGATTTTCTCAAAATTAAATAATAGAGAAAGCCAGATTCATGTCAATAATTGTTCTGGAACTAAACTATAATTTAAGCTACGTGGAATCTGCAGATAATAGCATTGAGGCTTATATATCACTTCATAGTGCTTTACAGCCTTCTCTAAGTGGTTTACAAAATCAGCATATTGCTTCAACAATCTGAGTCCTGATTTTACCGATCTTGGAAGGAAAGCTGAGTCAACCTTGAGCTGGTGAGAACTGAATTGCTGACAGTAAGCAGAATTAGCCTGCAATACTGCATTCTAACCACTGTGATACCACGCTCTAAATAATAGTTATTTAATATTCATAATTGAATATTAAAATTCAGTTTGAAATGAATTTTAAAATGAATACAGTCCTCAAATGATCATGACAATTGGGACTGAATTGCCATTATTAAGTGAAGTGATCATAAAGCGTGATATCATGTGACTATGTCTGTCACTGGTGGCAATTCCAGACATCTTCTATCTTGTCATTAAGCAAGGACCACAAAGATCATTAAGTGACTTCCTGGCAGCTTCCCCATTGAGTTTGCTTGTGGGAAGTTGCCAGGGAATGTAGGAAATTGTGATCCCAGGGCCAAGAGACACTACAACAGCTCACCCTTTCTAACTTATTTTTCTTCAGTGTGATTGCAATTCTGAATAAATGGTTTTAGCCAAGGACCAACTGTATGAACTTATTTCTATTGCATTCACCTTCTGCTGGAAACCTGATAACAGCAATCATCCATTGTAGGTAGAACTGTAGCAGATGCTACATATAATAAATCCAAGATCAAAAGGAGAGAAGTGGCAGTACTCTGCTGCAGAACATATTTATTCCCAGATGTTCTGCTGTATGGGCAGTATGGGTCATCATTCTTTGCTACCTGCCCATAGGGCATCCTCTATAGGCTCTACATATCCCCTACCGATAGACCAAGGTGAATATTGTGTTTGTCTCTCCACTAGTGTGACTACCACCCAGTTGCTTTGCCCTTAGCGCTATTTTTCCTTAAGTCATTATCATAAGGAAACATCTGGTTTTCTTCTCATTTTGCAGTCCAGTTAAACATGGCTTAAGAGCTTCTTATTTGGATACAAAACTGTAACTTGCCACTAAAAGGCCACAACTTCCTATGTTATCTGATAACATAGGTTTGATTATATATAATTAAAAAGTCAAGACACACCAAAAGACATGTCTCAGGGAATATCTTTTGTCTTCCATTAATTCGCTGTGAAAACATTAAGCAGTTCTCTGCCTTAACATCTCCTCCAAACCCTGTTATTTGTTTAAAATATACAAGAATAGATATGATTAAGATACCATATGCTTTTGTACTCTTATCACCAGATAATATAACATATCCAATGCTCTACCAAAAGAAGATGGAAAGCAGTCAGCATTTTATTGACTTGCAAGCAGCATTCAGAAGCATGTGGATATTGTTTTTTCCAGCACTTTGAAATGTTACCATCCTAAATGGTCAAAGTTTACTTCATTTTACATTAAATTAAGCTCAAGAGCAAGAACGTAAATCACATGCTCACCAAGTCTTCTTCCGACAAGCCTTTGTTACCATGGAAACATTTTTTTTCCACAAGCATCAATCAATGAGCTGGTGGAAAACAAAAGATTATAGCACACCAATTATACTTTAGCCAAATTAGAGGGGAGAAAACTGATAGAAAATAAGACAGGAAGAACAAAATGTAACAAAAACTTTGAAGAGGAAAGGAAAGCCTACGTTAATTTTAAAACCTAGAATTTTGGAGGCACACACAGAGAGAGTGAAGAGAAGAAGGGAGGGAGGGAAGGAGGGTGGAGAGAGAGAAAAAAAGAGAGAGAAAGCGAACCAGTTAAACATGAGCGATAGAAACAATTTTTTTTTACTATTTATCAAAGATTGGACTGGCTGAAAATGCTTTGTAGCTCCCTACTTGCCTCCCAAAATAACACCTATTGATTCACATTTTTAAGAGAAAATGATTTGGAAAAGCTGCTAAATTTCCTTATTTAAGCTTTGCCATTTATAATTGTATTTCTATGCCTAGAAGAGAGCCTCAAGTTGAATATTAAAATGGGCAAGATGCTTTGTGCTGATGCATTGGAATGACTGTCATTCTTTGAGGAGCTGGCAATGTGACAGACAAGTTAAGGCCAAGCTTAATGTAAGACTATGAGTCTGTAAAAAGCAAAAGACATCCTGCCTGTCAAGACAGCCTGGCTGGGTATTCAGCAAAACAGTCCAGACAGTGACCCTGAGCAGCACACAGTGGGGGTCACGATTACATGCCCCTTTGCTTGGAGTCATAGCTTCAGGCAAACAATAGACATTGTTCACACTCCATTGTTCAAGTGCATTTGAAACATTCTAGGGGGGGGGGAGGAAATCAGTGTTAAAACACAGCTGGAACATTCCGCTATTCTTTCAGGAAATTAATAGTATCAACTTTTTATATCCTGTTCTTTCTTCAGTAATGCTACATGGTACATTTTAGCTGAAGAATAACTATATCTAAACTGACCATAGTATCTCAAAAATAAGTTGGTAGCTCTTACAAATGCATTTATTGCATTTGTTCTTTATTCTTCTAACAAGCTTTCTAGCAAAAGCATTTGGCATCATTTCAACATATATAACTGGATTGGACTAATATGATATTGCTGGATGTAATGGACTTCTATAAGCCATCTTTTGGGTATACTAGTATTCATGAAACTCTGAAGTTTATAACAATACAACGTAGGAAAGTAGCTGGCTATCTGTCTGTCTACACCAGGCATGTCCAAGCCATGTCCTGCAGGATACATACTGCCCTGGACAGCTAGTCTCACAAAATTGTAAACTTTATCATTATTGTGTGATATATATATATATCACACAATAATATATATATAAACTATATTATATATTTTGCAGCCCATGACAATTCCTCAAACAGGCCTAGGCAAGCCAAAAGTTGCACTCATGGACTACACAACAAACACGCATGCGCACACACACATTGAAAACTGGTGTATTGCAAAGCAACTTTTTTTGCCTTTTGCCCCATCATTGTTTTCGGAAATGCATTTGAGCTTTTGAAGTGTATTAGAAACTAACTAGAAGTGGTAGATAATTATAATTTAGTTGTTGTTTTGAAGTGGCTCAGAAACATAAGAACTAAAGCAAATGTTAAAATCTTTCTTCTGAATTAGTGCTGGAGGTAGAACATGGCCTCAGTAGCTAGGTGCTTTACAATATCTGATTGTAAACGTGTTAACAGCAGCCAGAATCGTATTTGTAAAAAACTGGAAAAATGAAACAATACCAAAACAGGAAGAAATTATTCGAAAAATAATGGACTGTAACACAACCATGCTGTGAAATAGATTAACAACAATACAATGAAAAACTGATATATCTATGAATTGAATATTTTAGAACTTTTTGCTTTAAAAAGGATAAGGATTACAACGATTTTATGTATATTATATCTGTAGCAAATTTGGTTAGCTGGTTGGTTTTGTTGTGGTTTGGGGGAGTTTAGAAGTTTTTATGTGCAAATATATATCTGCCAATATTTCAGAATCTAAACAGGAACATGATTAGTCTGAAAGTTAAGCAAGCATTGAGCCTATTTACTATTTGGATGGGAGATTTTCAAGGAACAATAGGTTGGAAGGTAGATTGAAAAATCAGAGAATATGACATAGTTGTGAAAAGTAAAAAGTACAAACCCACATTTGGTTGGGTAGAAGAATCCATGAAAAAGTTTAAAATGAATAGGATTCAGGGGGGAGGTGGACAGAGGAAAAAACCTTTCCCACAGGATCACAATGGGGAAAGCAATTGGGGAATGTTCAAAATGCTGCTAATTGCTCAATTCATTCAAAATAAATGCCATTGAGAACAAAAACAGCAAATTAATTTCTTAGAGCAATTAAGATATTTTGGAGCTACAGCTTTCCTTTTGTTTTGCATTTAAGCTTTGAAAGGTAGTTATTATTGTTGTTTTACACCACACACACACACACACACACACACACACAGGGGAAATAAGTGAAGTGTTAGTTGTTAGGCCTGCTCACCATGGCCATCATCATAAAGTATTTATCTAAAGATAAAGTATTTATAATAGGTAGAATGGATTCATAGAAATTTTTCATAACACACTTTCTGTGTATTTGATACACTGCTAGAGAAATGAGGTTATTGGGTGAATGTAATGAATTTGAACAAAATATGTGCTGAGAAATTGAGTTTTGCTATACCATCTGGGAAATCTCTTTCACTCAATAGTTATAAAGGCCCCAGTTTTCCAGTATTCTGCAAAAGCTTCTTGTTTTGTTTTCTTTTTAAAAGTGAAGAATTGTTTTGAAATAAAGGCCCCAACCCTTTTTTTTTCCATTTCACTTCTTTATAAGATCTACAGCTTGATTTTCTGCTGGGATTATTCTCCAGAAATAGGCAGTGCTGAAACTCAAGGCAGGTTATGGTGATTTACAACAGATCTTATTTACTCAAAATAGATTGTAAGGATTTAAATGGCACAATCCATTTCAAAATTATCATCTTGATCCACTGATTTAACGCATTGCAAATGCAGATATCTTAAATACTATTCAGTAATATAAGATGCCAGAGTAAGGAAGGACAGAGGTGGAGTACTGGCTTTAGTGATCCACAGTTCTAGGTTATAGTAACCGTATGACCAGAGCAATAAGCAATAAGCATTGCTTAACTTTCAATGATTTTGGAACAATGGAAGCACTGAAAGTAATTTATGTAGCCTGCAGAGGAGGCCAAATTTCATGGCCCAAGAATGAAAATTGGAGCAGGGATATTTGGGAGTGCCACAAAGGTCAAGAGGACAGCAGCAACCATGTGACTAAAGCCTCATCCCTTTTTTCTTTTTTTTTACAGATGTCAGAGATGTAAAATAATGGTTGATATTTTTTTCTCCTCAATATCTCCTCTCTCTGTCACAATAATTGAGAAGTTTATTTATATGCCGCCCTTTTCCCTGGGGGGGCTCAGGGCGGCTTACAACTCAAAAAGGGAGGGGGGGATAATCAGAGTAAAGAATTACCCTTTCTCTTGTATGAACCATTTTAATCTGTGAAATATGCTATACATTTTCTCCACTAGAGGAACTCTTTTTGCTCTTCATTTCAGTGTATTTTTCCCAAAACAAACAAAAATTAAGGGTTGTAAAATATTTATAAAGAGAGTGTAGTTTGAGAACCTTTACACAAATTTCTAGGAAACTGCTCATATTTCAGCCTTAATAATAATCTAGATTTCCTGTAAACATTATCCATTAAAATAGGAAAAACATGAGTACTTTAAAAAGAGATTCAGCTTAATATTTGTTCTGGCAAAAACGGATGATTCTAACCTTTTTGCAAAATTTCATCCTGTTATGGTAAAAAGAAACAAAATCATTGTAGCCATTTATGTTTTCCCCAGATTAAATAAATAGGAGAGCAAATATTCTGACCGGGTGCAAGTCAAGTCACGTGTTTCTGGAAGGGAAGTAGAATGGATTGGGCCATTTATAGAATTCTTGGAAAAGCTCTGGTTGATCTCTACATAATCATACTAAATGCATAATTTAGGGGCATGAGATTTAACATTATTGGAAGAACCCACTGCATATTTAAATAATGCACCTTTGACCATGTTTAAGATTTTTTTTGGGGGGGGGAATATATGAAAGAGGAGGTATAATGGGTGTAGTCATGTCACATGGATAGGCAGGACTGAATCTCCCCCCCCCCCCAGTTTTCTTGGCAAAAAATAAGATTGGGTTCCTCTTAGTTTATTTTACCATATGAAGCCTGGTTTGCAACACAGCTATTATTTTGTGTGTCAAAAATTAAGTTGTTTTGGTAAAATTAATTAGTATCATTGGATAAAAAAAGGCACTTGGCCCAAAAGCCACATATTCTCTACCACAGGTGCTGATGATTAGGGGAAAAAAGGCAGAATAACCACAATAAGAAAAAAATATTTATGCAACTACTGTGTTTCTCCACAAATAAGACAGGGTCTTATTTTTTTGACCTCTGAAATAAGCACTTGGCCTTATTTTGGGGGAGGTCTTATTATTATTTTTAAGGTGCAGGAGGCGGTGAGTGTAGTCACCTCATGGCTGCTGCTCTGTTGCAATATTTTAGGGGGAGGGCTTATTTTAGCGCATGTGCTCAAAAGCGCGATTGGGCTTATTATCCAGGGAGATCTTATTTTCAGGGAAACAGGGTATTACATATTAAGTGTGAAATTGCCTTTGTATACTACAGAGCCAACTATAAAAGAGTTGAACTGTGGAGTCTTGGTGCTCCCTGAACTTGGTTGTTGGCTTTCAGATGTTTCTTTATCCATGCACTAATGATGTTACCTAATCAGGTAATGAAATGTCTGCAAGGCAACAACCAAGCTCAGAGAGCACCAAGTATTCCAAACTATGTTTCCATATGATGAGATCATATTTGGGGAATATTACATAGCTAGCCATCTAACAGGGTACCAACAGGGCATGCACCAATACACACACACACACACACACACACACACACACACACACACACATATATATATATATATATATATATATATATATATATATATATATATATATATATATATATATATATATTCACAATTTGTGGTCATCAGTGATGGTGTCATCACTTTATTGATTAAAACTGAGTGGCTATTATTTCACAGTTCCCATAAGATTCCTGTCATCATTGGGAATGTAAAATGGCAACCTGCATCATTTTAATACTGCCAGAGCAGCTCAGAAATCCTTGCAGATCATTTCATCAGCTGACTGATAAAGACAATAATTGCGGCATCCTCAATTCCCTAAATACAATGGAATCATATATAACATATATCATTTAACTTAACCAGTAATCTAATGTTTGTTCCAGAAACAACAAAAATCAATAGGATGGTAAAAACAGCCTATGACTTATTATAAACACTCTAAAATTAAATCTGAATTAATATCTCACTTTATCCTATTGATTTGCTATGCTAAAAGCAAATTAACCCAGAGAAAGTTGGAAAAGTCAGGCAGTTTTACCCTTAACTCAACATTGGCTTTCACACTAATGGAATTTTATGGACTTTATGTTACAGTATAGCTGAACATTTGCAATTCTTATTTGTTCATGTTGAACTTCTTTCATACAAGATAGCTTATTCATATTACAGATAGAAAATAGCTTTTTATTATATTGATCCAATGTTAACTAAGACAAGAACAACTTTATACAAATATACACACACAGACAAACCAATAATAAACAATTAATCGCAACCATCCTATACTTGCCGATCCTTGTTTCATTGGGTGGGGTACTTAGATGTTTCTTCTGACAGTAGTCCTCAACAGCTGTGACTTAATCCTTGTTCTGCAAAAATTGATGATTCTAATCTTTTTACAAAGGTTCTCTCAGCAGAGTTTCCTCTGTGGCTTCAACTCTCACACAAATAATTGTTTTGCAGTCATATTATGCAATTATTATTTTTCTTTCAACAGAGGAAAAAGCCCTGAGATGTCATGCTGATCTGCTGAGGTATGGTTTAGTACCTGCAGGGTTTGGGGTTTTTTTTTTAATGAAATGGGCTTTAATTCAAAACTATAATTGATTTCTGCTAGCTTGCATTAAAAAGTGTTTTTGGTACATCACTTCTTTCATTCTAAGCAACGTTCTTATAAATACATCCTTCAAACACAGAGGTGAAAATAATTTAAAAAATTCAACAGAATTTCCTACACATGATTTGTTCTAATCAGTGCATTTTAAATACAGCACATGCCTCTCCCACTTCCTCGGTTATTTTGGCTCCCCCACCCTTTTTGTCATCTTATATTAAGTTTACACATGCAAGGTTTCTGCCTGCACAAAATTTCCCAAAAACATCCTGAAATAATGTCACAGAAATCCGTAGAGCTGTTCTGTAATAGATGTTTTTCCCTCACTAAATCAATTCAGGGGCTAATTGGGGTGGAAGGTGACTATCTCTAGTGGTTATAAATACATTTGCATTGCTATCAATCTTTTCCCACAGCCAACATTTAAGCAGTCAGAAGGAAAAGGGGGCCATCAAGTTTAACTACATAGGCAATGCTGCCATCAAGTGGCAAAATTATTAGTTGGTGCCACTGTGAAATAAAGCAGGAGTGCATTAACAGTGCAAGGGACAGGAAAGAAAGGAGACTGGATCTTAAAATAGATTGTTACTGGAATGGACTGAAGCATTTACAGTATAACATTGTTTGTGGTTCATGCTGATACCTTCCAGAGTTTACTACTAGAACACGTTTTTGTAAAGTCATCTTTGAAAACTGTCACACGCCTCTGCTCATTTTGGCAGTTCTTTTGCATAGCATGTAAGCTGCTGGTCCTCTTTGTGATTGCTATATAAAATACTTCTATTTAACCTTTCATGACATGACAGCCTCAAGCATCGTGTATTCGGAAGTCTGCTATGTGTTTGCATCTGAATCTCTTTTTATGTCCCTATTTAAGACTCTTGAGGGACAGTTGAATTCTTACACACCCAGCCTCCCACATATTTTTCTTCCTGCAAAGTAGCACATGGGATCAAGCAGCCTTAAAAATGGAACAAAGATAGACAGGAAGTTGTTCCATCTCAAAAGACTCTTAATTAGGCAGATAGTAACTCAAGATTCTTAGCTGTAGATGAAATACCAGATTGCCATAGCATCAAATATAATGTCTGTGCTGTGTCAGAATCATTTTTCGTATGGACAGGTTTTCCAGGATGCCAGATAGCTCATTTAAACTAGATGGGCTTTTACAATTTCAGTTGTTTCATTTGTTTGATAACACTCTTGCTACTTGCACTGTTAATTAAAAGTTTAAAAGTATTAGTCTATGATTGCTTTGAGAATTCATTCAAATTTAAGGGCAGCATCATAAAATGAGAATGCACCATTTTGTGACCTGAAAGTCACATGAACATCTTGAAAGTCTGGGATTTAACCTCCAAAATCATTTGAATGATTGCCAGATAATTATATTTTAAAGTGATGGGGCAAATCATTACAAACGTGGGATTATAATCACATTGATTGTGTTTAATTTTAATGTGTTTACATGTTTTAATTTTTTTTAAATTAAATTCTAGCCTATCCAATAACTATTCTCAATTTTATTTAATGAGCTCTGTCAGTGATGTCCATGTGAACTTTCATTCATATGAAGGGCCCTTTCATTCCCATCTTTCAGCATTGCCTCCTGTCAAGAACAGAATTGGGAGAGAAAGTTGAAAGATACAGTGGGCAGGGAACTTTGCTTAGCCAGCATTTTTATGGAAGGATATAGGTAAAGGTAAAGGTTCCCCTCGCACATACAGTATGTGCTAATCATTCTCGACTCTAGGGGCGGTGCTCATCTCTGTTTCAAAGCCAAAGAGCCCATTCTCCAAAGACGTCTCCGTGATTGTGTTATCGGCATGACTAAACACCAAAGGTGCACGGAATACTGTTACCTTCCCACCAAAGGTGGTTCCTATTTTTCTACTTGCATTTTTTTACATGCCTTCAAACTGCTAGGTTAGCAGAGGCTGGGGCAAGTAACAGGAGCTCACTCTGTTACACAGCACTAGCAATTCAAACCACTGAACTGCTGACCTTTTTATTGATAAGCTCAGTGTCTTAGCCACCACAACCCTTTTTTATGGAAGGATATGGGGAACACTAAATAGCATATTGCCTGTAACTTCAGAACATAAATACCTTTGTACAAGCAGCAATGGATATTTATTCTATCACTTTACCTGATTTAAATTATGAACTGATAGAGTATAAGATAATAAATATATAAAGGGAATCCCATGGAAGGTCATGGTCTGCTTTGTAATGTTTCTCACTTCAGGATAAAGAGTAGCTGTTTTAAGTTACAAGAAAACATTGAGCATAGTAATAGGCTTTCTAACAAAACAAACTAATATAACAGGGAAATTTATCAAGCTAGTGAAGCAATTGATAAGGTCCACCTTTAGATGTGTTCAAGCAAAAGCTAGGCTATCATTTTACAAGAAACTTTGATTTGGATTTTCTTTGTGGCAGCCCCACAAATACTGCAACAATGCTATCATGTTGCTCCTAGTTCTGGCTCTTTACGCTAGAAGCAGAGCCCCAGTTAAGTCCTGCGCATATTTATCCATAAGTAAATATGCTGCCAATTTCTCTGTCCAGGTGGTTAACCCTTCCACTCACTCCATTCTGTAGGTAGTACACACTTAACATCTGCTCACTGAATAGAATAGAATAGAATAGAATAGAATAGAATAGAATAGAATAGAATAGAATAGAATTCTTTATTAGCCAAGTGTGATTGGACACACAAGGAATTTGTCTTTGGTGCATATGTTCTCAGTGTGCATAAATAGATAAGATATGTTCATCAAGAATCATAAGGTACTATACTTAATGATAATCATAGGATACAAATAAGCAATCAAGAAACAATAAATATAAATATAAATCATAACGATGGGGAGGGCGCAACCAGCGTCTTTGGCAAGTTCGGGGACCTCGCAAGGCCTTTGCAAGGTCCCCAGACTTGCCTAAGATGCCTGGCCACCAGCAAGCATGGGCACCGGGGTGGGGACGGTGGCATTAACCCCCCCCCCCTATCTTTTCGAGGCTGCGGACTTGACCGGTTTCCATGTGTGTCGGTAGCCATGGCTCTTGGGGCTAACGCAGAGGGGGAAGCGGCTTGGGAGGATTTTCCCCACATGGTTTGGTGGAAAGTCTCATGCAACGGGTTTTTTTGCAAAATGGGGAGTTTCCCCTTAAGGCTCCACCGTGTTCCCACCTTCTGTATCTGGATGGGTTCGCCAGTTTGCTCTTGCCTTGGTTGGGGCCTGTAGTGTACACACAGTGGGCGAAAGGAGTGAGTGGGGAGGGATACTGGACAGGGAAGTCCATTGGAGTTGGCCGGCTAATAAATTCAAATAGGCAAATCATTAAAATAGAAACTTTGGGGGCTACTGGACTTGGTCCTGGGGTCAATCCACAGATTGCAAATTGTGTTTTCAGTACCCCAAATTGGGGTTTACTCAACTGGAACCCAATCAACCCTATTGTGGTTTAGTGGGACAGATGAAAATCAGGACTAATGCTAAGATTGTTTAGCTCTTGTGTGACTCGTGCTCCAACAAGAGACGATTGGCATCTTTTGCAAATTCAGAATGTTAAAAGGGTCTTTATCAGAAGGAACCTAAATTACTTGTAAGTAAAGTAAAAGCCAGATTATATGCAAAGGTAACATCCCCACCAGTTTTTTAAAAAAATAAATATTCTTGAAAGGGTAGAGGAATGACTTGTGTGAGAATCACCAATTGTAATCCATCATTTAAAGACTTCTAATTTGTTCTGCATGTCTATAAACGAGTTTGTCTATTTATTAAATTTATATATCCCATCTCACTAGCTTAACTGATTCGGGACAGCTTACAATGCCATAAAAGCTAATAGACAAGCATTAATATTAACAATTAAATGAAGGCTAAAAATCCATGAGGATGAAACACTGCAGGGATGGTCTTTTTATGTTTGTGTCTTAGGCACAGCACCACACCTCCATATTTTTTCTCAGCCCCTGCTTTGATTTATTTATTTGATCAAATTTTGAAACCAACCATCTCCCTCACAAAGGAACTCTGGGCAGTGTACAAATAAAACATTAAAACTTTTTTAAAAAGCATATAAAATTTGAAAGAGGCAAAGATGATTATGCTAAAACTGAATTAAAATTAAAACTTTCAGTTTTCCCTTGCATCAAGGTTCTCCAACAGAAGAGACTCTTGATAGCTCCCGGTTGAAATGAGGGGTCCTGGGTGTTGAGCTTGCAGACATTTCATTACCAAACTAAGTAACATCATCAGTGTGTGTTTCTGTGCGATACCTGGTGATTGCTGGTTCTTTGAGCTTCCTGGCAGTCCTTTATAATTTCCCACAATGCCTTGATGGTTTTTGTTCCAGTGGCTTTGTCTTTCCTGTCTTTAGGGTTGGGGGGGGGGAGCTGGTTTCATCTGCAGTCTTTTGGGGGGGAATTGTTATTTTTTGGTGTTTTCCTGGCATTGTCATAGTTTGTGGGTGTGTAATGTCCCGCAGTTATCTACACATTAATAATGATAAAGTATTATTACTATTTCCTTATACATTTTACTGACCTTTCATTGCATAATTTGTGTTTTCTTTCATACTTTTAGATTTCTAATTTCTGTTTCTGTTAGTTAGCAATTGATAAAACAAATCCCACGTGAAAAAGTATTTGAAGACTTCTTGATTTTAATTGTCAATTTATTCATTCCTGCACATTCTAATATTTATTCATTTTCATATCCTTGTTTTTCCACTGTTCTGCAAACACAATTCCAGCAGCTGTAAAATTAAATATGTATTGTATTCCCTTTGAAATACACAACAAAATATTACTGGTTTTAAATCCATATCTTGCTTTACCATTGCTTCTAACCATGACACCACTAACTCTTGAATGGCTACTTGGTCTGTCCTAAGTACTGTACCTAATTCATATATTCCTGTTTTTTTGAACTGAGGAATAAATTTCAGAAAAAGAAATCTTGCTCTGTGAATCTACCTATGACATTCATTCTTGATCTAGCTTCTTAGATGAAAAACTATCTCTTTCCTATTTGTTGGGGGACATCCTTCCTGAAAAGACTGTACATTGTTGGGTGAAAACAGAGATCCCTGTTACCTGTAGTGTAGTCCTCAGCTTACAACCACAATCAAGTCCAATATTGTTTTATTTCTTCTGCAGTTTAATTATTTAACAGGATGAAGAGGCAACAGAGCATGACCGCTAGGACAGTCATCCTTTCTCTGTAAGTAGCTGTCTTTGTTTTGTGTGCTGGTTTCATCCTAATGCAGTGCATGCAGTGTATCTTCTTTGTGCAGGCCATTCACTGGAGTCAGTGATACTGAAGACTGGCAAGGACAGTCATCTTCCTTCTGTAAGTAGCTCTTTCATTGTTTTGTGACTTATTTTAATCTTTTTTAAGTAGTAAGTGCACAAAATAATACATTTCCTTTTTTATCTTTTTTTTGTAGATCCATTGGGGCAAAGAATTCAGCGACATCGTCTTGGCCACTCACATCTGGTCACATGACTGCCAAGCCACTCTCACCCAGTTACATGGCTGGCAAGCCACTCCCACTCAGTCACATGGCCAGCAAGCCACTCCCACAAAGCAGGCCACACCTACAGAAGACGTTCCAAAAAATTTTGAAACGCACCACTGATCTGTATCCTCAGTCTCACCTGAATAGTGCAAATGGCTGTGAAACCTTCTTGGAACTGCTGAAAGGACTGGGTTGTAAACAGGATGGTGCTGTATCTGTTGAGAGGGCTGTTCAATCTTAATGTAGATGACCTCTTTCAAGCTAGAGGTCCTCTCTATCCAGAATGTGAACTTTTACTATCTTCGAAAGAGTAACTTTTATGCAGATGGATTGCTGAATCTTGCCCTAATGGATTTGTTCTATGTTGTGTTATGTGTTTGAAGTGGTTGTTTTGTTTCTCCATTGTACAGATCTGCACATCCACATTGCACTGCGTATATCACATTGCTCAGTTTGTGTCTGGATGTTTTAGCTTCAGGGTGGACAAGTTTCTGCCTTAGTTTATTTGGGGTTTAAAGTCTGTATGTATAGTGTTGGTTGAAAATCCTCCTGAACTTTTCACATATCCCTGCAATATTTGGAATGACAATGTTGCTTTCCTTGTTGTTTTTTGTCTGTTATGGAGACACTCCTGCTGGTTCTTTCTTTTCCTTTCCTTCTTTCTTTCCTTCTTTCCTTCCTCCTTCATTCCTTCCTTCATTCCTTCTTTTAGTTATTTGATGAAGGCCCAGTTGAGATAGCTACAAGTTCTGAGGGCTTCCTTGACGTGTTTTAGTTCTTTTTCTTTCCTATCTTTGCTTTTCATCTTTGCCTACCATTTTCCTGCCTACTTTAATTTGTATTCCTAGTCTGTCTTTTAGCAATAGGAGGTTCAGCTGAAGTAGACATAACCTAAAAATGGAAAAGGCATGTATGTAGAGGGCAAAAGCTTGTCAAAATGATCCCTTTGGGAGGTAGATAACAAGGCACAACATTGATAAAGATCACAAAAATGTTACCAGGAGACAAGACCGTCCCTCCACTCAATGGCAGATTTGTGGAGCAACAAGACAAGGGCTTAGGCAAACAAAATCTGTAAGTACATTTATACCATGTAGACTTGGTGGCTTCCGATCCACATAGGTATCAAGAAGGGCATCCGGCCAGTAAACACTCAGTTCCACTCAGTTGCCCTGAC
The DNA here is from genome assembly GCF_009769535.1 of Thamnophis elegans. Lineage (NCBI taxonomy): Eukaryota > Metazoa > Chordata > Lepidosauria > Squamata > Natricidae > Thamnophis > Thamnophis elegans. The sequence goes on from NC_045543.1 coordinate 92,829,878, forward strand.
TCCACTCTGAAACAAGGAATTAAAGGGTAGTGCAAAGAAAAGCAATGCAATTCAAATTCTGGTTCCAATTACTGTTGTTAACCAACAGTACCTGGTACAAGTAGAACAAATAAGTACAAATTAAGAAATCACTTTCTTTCATTTAGCATAAAAAATGTAGAGCTAATGCTATGAGAACATCTAGGAGGTAAAAATATTAATAATTACTCATAAATAAAATATTATTTTTAGAAAGAGTTCAACACAGATATTGAAGAGTTTTATTTTGAGCAGCTCTACCTCCAGTTGGAATATTCCCCCAGTAAGTTTGAATTTGTGTCCTGTTAAGGAAACAATTTATGTAGATGTTTTAAATAAGAGTCAGTGGGATTTTGAAACATTTCTGCTCCTCCCTCCCTCCCTCCCTCTCCCTCTCTCTCTCTCTTGGTAAAGTCACAAAGAAGGTAGGACGATAGCCTTACACATGTATATACCATCTTATTTTAAAAAATAGGCAAAGGAGATTTTTCATCCCAACTCTCATACTTATCAATGAAAGCAGTGATTCAGTATATAACGAACATATTTACTTGGCAGATGATTCTTAGGTATGATGGATAGATTAGCAACTTAATTGTAGATAAGAATAATATACAGATGATTTGGCCCTTTCATGCAAAGTCTTTTCTAATTTCCAGAAATTGAACTCTAGGCTTTTTTCTTCCACCAATGAACGTTAACTTGGCAGTTTGCTTGGTAGCCTTAGGCTACATAATAGTCTTCTCTAGTCTGAGAACTGCTAGTTGCTGCCTCACTAGATTCAGCTCTTTTAAAAAAATTAAGTCTTGCAACTTGCCAGTACAAATAGCCATGGAACTGAGTTAAGCAAAGAAACAAGAACAGTGAATTCACTCCAATGTGCTTCATGAATGTCAGATCAAAATGTACATTTCTGTGGCAATTTTTTGTGGTTTCAAGCATGGAAGCCTTGCATCAATCTATTTCAAGGTTGGAATGGTTCATTTCAGTTTTCTGTGACCATAACATTGAAATTTGCTGCTCATAATGACTAAGTTTCATTCTCAGTTTGGAACAGCATATTTTGTTCTGACCTTGAAACAAACTCTTGGAATACATGAATATTGTTTCAAGCACATACACTTAAAAAGATATCTTGAGCTTCATACATTTTTACATACCATTAATCTAAAGCATGCTGGTTATGTTTTATCTTTTCACCTTTCCACCCATCTCTCTTCCTTTCTTGGGTGCTTGAAAGAGAGAGGATCAACAATTCCTAAAGATGCAGTCTTTGACCCCTGCAGGTCTACTTCCCTTTGATTTGACATTCTCTATAATTTTTCTCATTTTCAGAATTTCAAACTAGTTTAAGTAGATTTTTAATACTAGGATTACACCATATCTCCTACTTCCCAATTATTCCAGGCGTAGGCACTCAACATTAGAAAGCATGTAATAAAGTTAAATGTCTATGATATCTGGCATATTCGTTAAATGAAAACATCAGAATATGAAGCTGTCTGTAAGCATCCACTTTCTTATCACTTAGATTCATTAGTTCAGTGCTACCAAAAAAATGAAAGCAAGGGTTAAAAAAAACTACCTTTATTTTTTCTTCTTCATCCATTACATATTTTTAAACAGGGATGTGTTTTATTATTCATACATTCAGGCAATGTTGATTTTATTAGTTTAGACCCGGAAAAAGCATATAAATGCAGACATTGTTGATTTAACCTGAACACAACTGTGTAACTTTCTACTGACCAAGTTGTGTGTGAGAACATTCTCCTTAGCATTAAAATGGTGTACTTAAAATATTGCTAAACAGCAATGTCTAGATTCCAGTCTTTGCAGTAAACGAACAAGCTTTACATTGATTTAATCTTCATCATAACTGGATTAATATACACAGTGTTATGTGTAAGGAATTCAGATCATATAAACACTGTACAGGGCAAAGAAAACCTTGAAACGGCTAGGTGTATGATAAGAAATATATTGCAAGTATTTACAAATATAATAGAGAAAAGAAATTTGGTCAAATACTGCAAAGAAGGTGTTATCCACCTACCTTCTTTTTTTAAAAAAATCAGCCTCTTAGTGCTTAAAGTATAATCAGCTGAAATGGTCAAGTGGAACTTTTTTTATCAAATCATTTAGTTTATGCTTTTATTGATCAGATCAAGTTGGTAAATTAAAATTTTATTACAATTATTAACAGCAACAGTGATTAACAACAGCCAGATTTGCACAATGTGTTTATATGTGTGCCTAATTCAAGAAAACACACTGCAGTTTGGCAGTTAAGAAAAATAAATTATAAAACAATCCCTGTAATGCAATAATGAATTCAACTGGTGTGCATTTATCAATTAATACACAGTTTGAATGTTACCATAAGATATTAAAAATAAATAATTATGCCCAAAGGCATGCACTGATAGACAAAAGTTAGCTCTAGGAAACCCTTTTTGTAAGAAGACACATAATTTGAATTTTGGTCAACAAATCTGTCTAGCCATTTTATTTCCTTTACTCAAATCCTTATGATACTGGCAGCTTAACATGATAAACATACGCTTCGGTCATTATGGCTTTAAACAAAGCAAACTGAAGGGAGGAGGAAGAGAAAGAACTGCCTTTTCTAATGAACTGTTATTTCCTAACACAGGCACTTTAAGGAATTATCGGGAAAGTACCTAATCAATCCAATCATCTGTATTTTAGTGATGCAGTATTTTGTTGAAATGTAAGCATGTTCTAGAAACCCCCAGTGGCAATCATAAACCACAGGCTAACATTCATTGAAGGAAGCATTATGTTTAACCGACTTCCATTTTTCCTTTCTTAAATCAATAATATGCATACTTCAGTTTGTTACTTGGTACATCCAGACCTTCATTTTTAAAACTATGATTCAACAATAATGTTTGATTAAGGTTTTGTGATTTCCCATTCTACATGTTTGCAGTTACTTCCTAGGAGTGTGGTTTTATAACCCTTAAGCAACTTTCAGTTGATGTTTCAGCATTGATGTCATACATAACTGGAAGCACAACTTGCATTATACAAATATTTGCATTTCAGTACAAGCACTATTGCCACTTTAACTACACCGCATCTCAACTAGAGGTACAGCAAAAGCAGATTTGAAAGCCCAGATTTTACAAACACTGATACACTTCCTCCCTTAGAAAGCACAGCATTTAGGCTTGTCTTCAAATGATTCATCCAGCTTCTGTCTTAGTACCACCAGGCAGTGACTCTACCATATTTGTAATAATATTAAGTGGCAAGATTGGAAATGTAGTACCACCAGAGCAACAACTGGGGGGGGGGGGGGTGTTAAAAAAACGCTATTACTGAGAAGAAATCTTAAAGCAAGATATTTTAAATGCTTGGACAATAATAGCTTAATTTCCAGTGTTCCTTTTTTTAATCGTTTTCCGTATGGCATCTCCCAAACCTTAGCAAATACCAGGTTTATAAAGTATCTGGTCTTCAGCTAATCACTGCTAATGTTTTCTAAGTCAAATTTTCTGAGGAAAAAGACCATTTTTTTGTATCTTGGTGATCAAAAAGGTACTTATGTTGACACAGCAGTAAAGCTCCCAGGAGAGATGATCCAAATTAAAAATATGTTGAACCAGAAAATCAAAGCAGGTATGAGAACCTTCTCACTTAAAGATGATGCTGGAAAAATGAGTGGCAACTAGAGATGACTTATCATGATATAGCAGATGAGTAAGTGAGTAATTCCACACCGTCTCCTTTCCTCCAAAGTCATTTGTGACGTTGAATGGTTTTCCTTTTCCTTCGCTTGAAGAAACAGCAGCACCTAAAATTATTCATAAAAACAATCTTATATAAACAGAAAAAACATGCTTAATAAAGGTTACCTTGAAAGTTATCATGAAGTTTTGAAATTGAAGCCATTCAGATAATATTAAAATGCATTATAGCAAACAAAAATGTATAATAATGAAGACACATAATACAAGCCACTCCATTATGTATCTAAATAGATGGTGTGATGAGATAGTACAGTCATAGCCAAACATCAAAATAAGCACAATGCAGGCATTTTCTTATCTGGTTTAATCAGTGTTTAGAAACAATATATTATTTATGTATTGCTATGTCCCACTATTACAATTAGCCTATTATTTTAATACATTGCACAGATTTTGTGGGTATTTGAGAGGATAGTCTTTAAAAAAAAAACAGATTCTCCTTTGCCCTGAACAGCTGAGATAACTGCAGTTCTAAAATTAGTACTAGTGTGTAGCAATACATCTACATAATTCTATGAGTTCTAAAAAGTCTCTAGGTAATTAATATCTGTTTAATTTCTTTGTTGTTTAATGTTAGCTATAGTATTACTAAAATCTAAACGCTTATTGTATACTGCAGAATTAAGATTGACAAACAACAAATGTAGTGAACATTCCTACCAGTTTATCAATAGGAAAGCATTCTGGACTGCTTCTGCTGTTTTTATAATAGTGTATAGACCATATTATAAAAGATAATTACATCAAGTAAAACTATGTTATCAATAAAATTGCCTAAGATCCTGGAAACGAAAAAAAAAAATGACATTGCTGTTTCACTAAAACCTTGCACAGCAGCTGAACTTCAGAAGACACTAGTGGGCTTGCAAGGTAAAGATATATATTCAACTGCATATATTCATTTTGGATCTCTTGGTGGGGTCAGTATTGCCTACAAAATGTATGCATCTTTCAAGAAATATCAGCAATTAAATGAATAAGAAATTTTAAAATTTCTTCAAAGCTTGGCATTTTTGTCTATAAGAACTACTATATCTGCAATGTTCATTCAATTTCTAAGGAAGTTAAATAAATCTCTGCTTGAATGAACAGTAATGAGAAACTCAGAAATTCAAGCATATGAATCAGGACTTAAACTTGGATCTCCAAATTGATTTATTATAGTATCAGGGAATTTAAAAAACATATCAACTAGGGACTGAACCAAGCCTCATTTTAGAACAAATTCTGTGTATAATCCCTTAGCAGAACGTATCATCTAGCCTTTAAAACCATGACAAATCAAACATTGTCCCACCAGACAGAAACTGTAAATGTCTGTTCTTCTAAATAAATTTGTAATTAATCTTAAGGGATGATGTATTGGTGTGATTCACTGTAGAACTGAAGAAAATGAGAACAGTATCATGTCTTAAATGCTAACATCATCTCCATTTCTTCGGACATAGAGACATTCTGTAAGATTTCAGCTGTGTTAAAAAGTACAGTATTTAAATACAATAAAAGAACTACCATAACTCCAGCGAAATGTGTGCTCTTAAGTAAATGGTCACTAGAGGGCCTCACTCTCATATGTACTAAACATTTGCTAAACATTTCCAAATTCTATTCTCTTCTCTCTCTCTCTTCTCCTCAAGGACTCAAATGTTTGTGAAGCCAACATTTATATTAAAACTATTATTAAAAGTTAAAGTTAGTCTATACTAATTTATTCTACCATGCATTAAGATATTCTAAAATGTTTCAGATCTTATACAGGAAACAGAAATTCACTGTTTACCAGGAATTTGTTGAAAAACATTTTTCAGAGAAACTACATTAGAGAATGCAAACATATGTTAATCTATTAGTATGAATACAGTGATTAATAGATCTTAAATGGGATTAATCAGCTAGTCCTACTCAGAATGGTGAACTGTTTTTCAAGAGACCATTGTTTGCCTTATGGTATTGTTTCTACTGCAGCTTTTTGCAGTGATGATCTCTGGAAGAAAGATACTTTTAATTATGGACAAAACCCAACCATCTGCCATAATATGAAAATAAAACCAGAGGAAGGGGGAAAAACAGAGACGTACTTTCTCTGAAAAGGTTATATTGGGAATGCTGATAGTCAAAATGTATATGGAGGATACTAAAAAAAGAATTTCTTTGGCCTAGGTTCTTGCTATTAAAGTGTCAGAAAAAATGAGCTGGAATAGTTTAGTTTAGTTTATTCTTGATTGGCAATATAGATACCACTGTGTACTCTAACCAATAGAGCAAGTATATTTTGTAGTTTCTGTACTCCCAACTCCAACTGAAGCATCGTTGCAACTAAAGAGACTCACTTTCAAATGTTAAGCACTTGATCCTACCCTTAGATTCAGAAAAAGGCTAGAATCATATATGATATAGAAAAGTAATAACATAACTTTTTATTACGACTCAATCTGTTTTATGTAATTGTATTATGTGTTTAAAAGGCTTCTTCTGAATACATTGGAGTACAATACAAAGCATTTCTTTTGAAAGTGTTCATGCTTGTCATTTTACATGACATTAAGCCTGCTTTGAAAACTGATCCTTTCTTGAATGATGTATTAAGCATTTGATTAGTTACTTGGGAATATACTTTTATCTTCTAAGAATGAGAGTAAAAAGTGGGATCTTTAATATAAGACTTGTTCCTTGGCTAGGCAACCTTGATAATTTGCATCTAAATATTTTCCAAAGAGAGAAATTTTCCAGCTAAAGCATCCAAAATTTATCCTCAGGGGACACTGGTGCTACATTTGGTAGAATGTATCTAATAAGAAACAACCTTTATAATTTTATCTGTGAGCCAGTTTTGTCTAGTGGTTAAGGCACCAGGCTAGAAATCAAGGAACTGTGAGTTCTAGACTCAGCTGGCTGGTGGCAGGCAGGGCATCTCAACACCGGAAGCGCGGCAAGTGATAAAATCTTTTTCTTTCATGAGCTTCTGTTTCGTCCTTTGCAGGGAAAGAAAAGCTCACGAAAGAAAGGCCACAGAGATCTGACCTGGGGTGACTTTGCATGCCACCTCTAGATGCCATAGGTTCACCATCACGGGACTAGACTGACTTAGCAGCAGCAAAATAAAATTCAAATATTCCTATCAACCCAATCACCTCCCTCACAATCCTTACTTGTTCCATTTCAGCTATGTGAATGTCCATCTGTATATGGTGCTGGTTTTAACCTATAAAGCCTTACGTGGCTTGGCACTTAGGTCCCTTTTCCACCTTGTCCAGCCAAATTCTGACTGACCAATTAGATCTAGCTAGGAGAAACTGCTGCAAATTCTACTTTGGGGGGTGGGTGGGTGAGGCAAAAAGGCCCTATTTTTCTGTTGCAATGCTGACACTGTGTGGCATAGCCCCTCCGTGTAGAGATTAGACTGGCTCTTCTATACTGGTTTGCTATAAGCACCTGAAGATCAAGATTTTTTTAAGAGTCTTCCCCTGATAAGAGTTCTTATTGTTGCCATATTTTATTTTCTTCTTATTTTTCTAGTGCTGATGTAATTTTATTTCTTTTTGGTGTTGTTTTCTTTTTACGTAAGCTGCCAAGAATCATTTTTTATTGCAGCAGCATACAAATATGGTTAATAAATAAATAGATAAAATCACAAGAAACTTCAATATGCATACATTTCCCATCTAAAATCTGCAACTGAAAGAATGTTATTTTTGTGGTAAAATTATGCATTACTGTTTTTCCTATACTTCCAACTCTTTGGTAAACCCACCAATAAAACTCATTTCACAATGTAAATTGTGATGGGTTGTGCAAACAGATACAATGGAAGACAAAATTTATGGTGGTTACCATACTGACAATGTAAGGGCTAAATTATATGGTAATACAGAAAATCAAATATACTTCACTATATAAAAATCTAGCATAAATTAAATGCTATCTGTAAAACATATACAAAATAAATACTAAATATATTTACATAATATATATTATTATATATATTAAAAATGTTTAACTATATTTAGAGGGACTGAATTGATATTTTTGCATCCACCTAAATATAGTTGCATGATTAAAAAAAAAACTATGTAAATAATATGTCCTAGCCACAGCAATTAAAATTCAATTTCAAGCATAAAAAACAGGTTAAAAGGACCAATAGATAGAAAATTTTGACATACTCTCCTGTACTGTATCTAACTATATTATCCTACAAATAACTAAGGATATATTATTATGGTTTCTCCAGTATCCTTCTTCAAAATGAAGGTGTATTAATTTATTAGAAGGGATAGTAGCTTTATGCAACATCACTGCCACTTTCTGTAGTTTTACTATAGCTTTTTTATACCACTATATCTAAAGCTATGGGTTTTATAATATATTTACGGTAGTTTTATGTCATGATGAGTAGCTAGAAATTAATATTTTAAGCCATTATTTTCATCTGCATTTTTCTGTTTATATCATGTATGGAAGATTGAAAAGTGGAGGAAATAAATGTTTAATAAGTTTATTTCTTCCAGTTTTGATAATGAAAAGTTGATGATGACAAGTTATGAGGAGAGGACCGGAAGAATGGGGTGTTTTTTTCCAAACCAATAAATACAATTTCACTAATTATATCCAAATATTGGTTATTTAAAAAATAAAAAGAACTTCCAATGATATTATGAATATAGCCTCCCTATCTGGTGCAATTATTAGCATTCATAAGTTAGAAAAATAAAATCATTTTAGAAATTTTTTCATTCCATCCAAAACTAAATTTGTCAATAATAAATTAAAAGTGAAAATGTTTTATAGACTGATTTTTGAGATGAGTACAATGAAGTGTGGAAAAGCACTAAAATACAAATTTGATAGGAGTAATTGTTCTCTGAGTTTACTAGTTAGCAATTTATCAATCGCTAACAACTCAGTAAATATGGATGAAAGCACATACTGTAATTTAGTGCTATTAAAATATTTAATTATTCATGAAGTTAAGGTATTACTGTGGAAGTTAAAATACCTGAAATTGTTGTTTTCCCTTTAAAATGGCAAATCGATGGGCAAAACAACTGTATTAAAGCATAAATTGAAATTAAAGCATAAATTCAGACGTATTAGATAAAAATACATAAATTCTACATCACTTCAAAACAAACAAGAATTGAAGCAGGCAAAAGTGCTCCTCAATATGCTAGCAAGTTTTTTGTATTAAATTTTTTTTTGTATTAAAGAAAACCAATATTAAAACAATTAAAATTATTTTGGTTTTTTTTCCAATTGTACTTTTGTTTTTATATGCTCTGGAGCTATTTCTGCCTGCCTGTGCTTTAAAACTCACCACATGTTCAACACTTTCTGGCAGCTAATATGAGGAAAATACAAGGAAGGGGGAAAAAATCAGAATGCAGCACATTATAAAGAAAACTTATATTTGAACATACAGTCAAGTAATGAGTAAGACAGTGACATCAGTTAAATTAATGAAGACCAAATGGATCAAACCAACAATGCCTTTTAAAATATTATAGTATTTCGTTTTCAAATTTCAGCTTGTAGTTTAGGAATTTCTTCAAATAGTTTATGGTACAACAAATGTACATATCTTGCTTACTTTGTTGCATAGATCATAATTATTTCTGGTGTTTTAATGTGGTAGAGAATTTTATATGCAGAGATTGAAATATTTTTAGCTAATTTCAATTGTGCCTGTCACTAACACTATTCTTTGTAGATGGCAAATTTGACTCTGGGTTATATATCCCATTCCCTTCAGAGTTTTGATGCACTTCAGGAGAGAAAAATGAATTGCTTTCATGTATAAAATCCGAAGTGTTTTCCTGTATAAAAACTGCATACTTTGCTGTATTGTGAGTTAGAGTATTTTGTACATTCTTTTAAAAAGTTTTGGGAAATGCTATTTTTTTGCTTTCTTATAAATGCGCAAAATGCTGTTGTAAATAACAGCAAGCTGCATAATGGCAAAATCCCTCTATCACATTATTGTACTAGTATTTATTCTAGTAGTATTATATATATGATGGAGAAATTGTACAGCCTAGAGCAGTGATGGCGAACCTATGACACGCGTGTCAGTGCTGACACGTGTAGCCATTTGGGGTGACACGCACAGGATTTCATGCGATTCATCCTCGGCTCCTGCACGGCCGCCGAGGATGAAAGAATATGTGCTAGAGGAACGGGGGGGCGGGACGTGTGATCTCCCCCGCCCACACTCACTTACTGTATCGCCGCCGCCCCTTTCTGAGCGCAGGGGCTGCTGGTAAGGCGTGTGTGCCGTGCGCACACACGTCATCAGCGCGGGGAGGGAGGACCCGCAGGAGAGGAGCGCGGGAACAGTGCGCGCCTCTCTCCAGTCAGGCCGGCACAGAGAGTCTACTCCTGGGACTGTCGGTTACGACCGTACCACAGCAGGGAACAGCAGAGTGCCAACGGGAACTGTGAGCGCCATTAGCAGCAACTATAAATTGAGCAAAATTATGTTTTTTCGAAGTGACACACAACGTGAGTTATGCTCGATTTGTTGCCGATTTTTGACACACCACGCCAAAAAGGTTGCCCATCACTGGCCTAGAGAGTCTAATAGGTTCAACTAAGAAACCAATTTATAGGTTAGGTAGTTAAAATAGTTATAGGTAACTATTTTTCTCTGGAATTCTGGAACACATTTCCTTTGTCTCTTAAGAGTTTAAAAAAAGAACTGTTTAAGGGCTTCATGTTTTACTTGTAATAGTTAAGAACTTAAATATCGTGAGAGTTTCAATTGGAGAATTGAATCTCACAAAATGTGCTGTTTCTAAAGAGTTTATTTCAAAGCCTACATACTTGGTTTCATCCATAACTTCTACTTCAGTAGGGGCTGTGATGGGTGCATTTGAACAATCAGCTGTAGGATCATCGGTGTTGAGTTCTCCATTTGTTGAGCTTACAACCTGCAATGGCAAACAGATTCAAAAATTATGCAATAACAATTACCTACATTTACTAGACTGGTTTATTATGACAGCAAAGAGTTGGAATTAGTGTATGAACATATTATTTCAAAGATGGTAGTATGTTTTTTTTTTTATTCAGTCAAACGTTTCTATTACTAATCATTGCAAGATCCAATCTGGATCAGTCACTGAGACCAGAGGTTTACACTTCTGAGGTTTTGGACTCATCAGGAAACTTTTCTCTACTGGAAGAGGTTTTTTGATCCCGAGGATGGGCTCCTGTACAAGTCTGAAAGCTCAGAATAGTAAACCTCTGGTCCCAGTGACCAACCCAGTTTGGGTCTTGCAACATTATCCTTGGACACATATATCTGCCTTTATTAATTACTAATAATTCTCCAACTGCTTATAGAAAAAGCCATCTACAAAAATGGTGGTAAGCAATACAAAATATTGCAAGATTTTTTCTCTTCACGGAGCTGGGGTGGACGTGCCTGTGCATCAGTGGTGGGTTCTGGACCCCGGCGCAGCTGGTATGCTGCGCAAGAGGCTGGGCATCCTAAATGGGCACACGCGCTGCATGTGCATGTGCACCCAACCGCCCTACAACACCCAGCTGGCCAGCGGAGGTCGTGCAGGCGCCGCACGTTGTGTGCACATGTGCAATGGGCCAATCTCATTATTAAAGGGCCATGGAACGCAGTGGGCCAAACAAGCCACCATACCGGTCCGGTGGCCGCTTCTCCCGGCTACTACCGGTATGGCCGTACCGGGCCATATCGCCCAGAACCCACCACTGCTGTGCATGATAAATCCAGCCCATGGGCCCCCAGTTGGACATCCAAGCTTTAGTGGAAATGGAAAATACAGAATAAAACTGAAGGCAGAATACAGAAATAACCAAATTGCAATTCTGAGTGACTTAAAAATATAATCATTACCAACATTGGAATTGAAACAGATTGTTTCAATTCAAGTCAGAGAATTTCAATTCCAAAAATCTTCTCTTTAAAGATGCTGCTAATTGCTTTATGATTGCCTAATTTAGTAATATAGAGCAGTATTTCAAATGCTGGGAAACTATGTTAAAGAAAATGAATAAAGTCCATTCATTACCAGGAACAAAATGCACAAAAATAAAACCATTTTGCATAGATGGAACTACTACTTCTCTCATCACTGAGAACCTTTAGTAAAAACTGATAAACACTTATGTTTCTCAGTACATAGAACTATTTTCCCAAAACGTAAGACAGGCCATAGTAATTGAACCAGATTCCCATTCAGAATGAAAATGGGCATTGGTTCTTACCTGAGACGCCAGTTCTTTGGGTGGTGGAGATAGCATGCAGGATGGGTTAACTCTGTCCGGTATTCAATTGGACTGAGTCTACAGTTGTGATGTCACCTCTCCTCTGGTGACTCCTCCCAGCTTTTGACAAAGAGAATCTGTAGACTGACATATGGTGTAAACAGGAATCCTTCAAGCCAACATTCTCCTCCAGTACCTATCACAAGTGCCCTAAGATGTCCCTATTCCTTATTATAAGGTTCGGCTAATACAGGGTGGGGATGGATGCTATCTCCACCCAGAGAACGGGCATCTCAGGTAAGAACCAACGCCCATTCTCCCTAGTTGGTGGAGATAGCATCCAGGATGGGACATACCAACGCCTGGCCTGGCCTGGCCTCAAGGGAGGGTTGATGTCTGGACCTCAGTGTTCTGTGTTGAGAGGACCTGCTGCAACACTCTTCTTCCAAAGGCAGCATCCGCCGATGCAAAACTATCCAAGCGATAATGACATACAAAGAGAGAAGGAGATGTCAGGCTTCCGAGGGGAGGGGCTTGCCGTCGCCGGTAGCTCAACGGAGCTGCCGTCAGAGTTCTGGTTCGTATATCTATTTAAAATCTATAGATATCTCTTTTTTCAGGCAAGAAAGAAGCAGGGAGGGACTCAGTCGTTAGAATCCTCTTTGTAGTTCACAGCTCTTTTTTTTTTGGCTGTGAACGGAGAAGAAGGTTCAACAAAAGCTGAGTCATTCACTCCGGCCAGATCTTCTCAGCTGTCTTTTTTCAGCTCAAGGCAAGTTACCCTCCCCCCTCAGGACAAATTTTTGAAACTAAGTTATTTAAAATCAATCCGAGCAGTGACCATTCCTAAGAACCCTTTTTTTAAAATTATTATTCAAAATACCAGCTTCAATTTTATAAAAAACTCCTTTGTTTAATTGTTTTTTAAAATGGCGATTTTATAGCTTCTGCATTTGTTATACGATATATTTCCACCTTCCTGGCACAGAATCAAGGGAATAACTTCTCACAAATTAATTAGCCCTGTTTCCTTGAAGACTTCTTTTTATCAATTGCTAAAAGTTTATTGAAAGTACCTTATCTTAAACCAACGTGAGCAGAGACTCTGTTTGTTTCCCTTTTATAATGGCTCCGAAATTTATAATGGCTCCGAAATCAAAGCAGCCCAGACGTTTTTTTAACAACACATCCCAAGTAATTGTTACAAAGCCGCAGCTCTTGCCTTCTACGCCCTCTACTGGAGATTTGTCAACGAAAGAATTTCTTTTTGAAACTCTTAAAGAATTTAGAGAGGAAATGAAGCAACTTATTTCGGACTTATGTGACAAGCTTGATGCCAAGATTGCTCAAACAAAGGAGGATATGATATGAGTCATAACTGTAATGACAGATTATATTGCTGGAATGGAAGATAAGCTGGAACTCTTGGAGGAAGCTAATTCTAATCTGACATCTAAAATTGAAGTGTTGCAACAGGAAGTTGAAAATGCAGAAAAACAACTTGTTATGACAAATTATAAAAAGACGGCGCTTGCAATAAGAGTTAGGGGATTGCGTGAAAATGAACAGGAGAATTTGAAACAGACTTTTTCTGAGGCTTTCAGTCGTTTGGTGGGAAGTCCGGGACTCAACTTTGATTGGCAGATCCAAAAAATTTACCGCCATAATTCGTGGGCGGCAAAACAGAGACAGCTTCCGAGAGATATAATTATATATTTTGCTACAAGAGAATCCAGAAATGCGATATTACAAGAGTTTTATAATAACAGGCTGCGAATTGATGGACAGGACTTGATCGTTTTCAAAGAAATACCAAAGAGAGAAGGAGATGTCCACGTAATCACTTTGCAGATCTCCTCGACCGAGGCCTGAGTGGACCATGCCACTGACGTGGCGGCGCTCCTGGTAGAATGGGCCGTCATATGTTGAGGAGTCAGCAAGGCCTGGGACCCGTAGGACTTTAAAATGCAGGATCTGATCCAGCGTCCAATAGACTTTGAAGATACCTTGGAGCCCAGTCCGGTCTGCTGAAATGAGACGAACAACGCCTATGTGTGTCTGAACCCAGCAGTCCGTTTGATGTAAATTTGGAGTGTGTGTCATACATCAAGAGTGTGTGCTATTTGCACTCAAGCCTAGGTCTTGGAGAGAGAGAAAAGTTAGGCAGGACTAGCTCTCCAAAGGGGAGAGGAACTCTTTGTCCAACAACCATTGGCGATGAGGCTTCGCCTTTTGCGTTGCCTTAGAAGCTTTGGCCGGGAGTCCTTTGAATCGTGGATCTGGGGCTGCCTGTTTATTGTCTGTCTTGACGTCGGCAATCAGACTGTCAGGAAGGGATGGCTGTGGGCCACTGAAAAGATCCTGTTCCACCCCTGACCAGAGAGGTCATGATTCGTGGCTATAAGGACCTGAGGGAGGTCGATGCGCTTGGGAAAGCTCACCCAGTCTTGGGGAAAATGGCCACCACCTCTTTGCGCTGAAATAAAATGGCCGCTGCTGACTCATGCCAAAAGAATAGATGCAAATGGTGCTGATTGCTGGTCTGAAAAGGACAGAGATTGTTATGTTACCGCCAGGGGGCTTGTCCGCTGAGAAAAATCTTGCGGAACGCTCCAGAGCAAATGTGTGGCGCTCGCTATTCGCCGTATGCTTTGCTGGCCATCAAGCAAGGTGGGGCAGGTGCCCCATGTGAGGCGAGGCTCGCGCAATGCGGGGGGGAGGAACGGACCCCGATCAGAGATTTTGATGTTTTGGAACTCTAGATGAAATTCAAGCAGGAAGCCAATTGAAAGGAAAAAAGTTCTTTTCATCTAGCTAGCTAATTTGGAGGAGAGCTAAGGGAATACATACAATAATACAATACAATAGCAGAGTTGGTAGGGACCTTGGAGGTCTTCTACTCCAACCCCCTGTCTAGGCAGGAAACCCTATTCAGCTTCAGACAAATGGCTATCCAACATCTTCTTAAAGACTTCCAGTGTTGGGGCATTCACAACTTCTGGAGGCAAGCTGTTCCACTGATTAATTGTTCTAACTGTCAGGAAATTTCTCCTCAGTTCTAAGTTCCTTCTCTTCTTGATTAGTTTCTTGTTCTACCCTCAGGTGCCTTGGAGAATAGTTTGACTCCCTCTTTTTTGTGGCAACCCCTGAGAAAACATCCACTCCTTTGATCGGACTAAGTCTAAAGCTGGGAGGATTCACCAGAGGAGGCGTGACATCATAACTGTACACTCAGTGGATACTGAACAGAGTTAACCCATCCTGGATGCTATCTCCACCAACTAGGCAGAATGACAATTATTTCCTACATCTATTACAAAGGTTGACAAAGAGATTACGGAAGGTTGAGTAAGGTGAGAAATACCCAAAAGAGAAATCATATCATCTTTCAGGCATGCTGTTAAGGTGTATTAAAGAAGTTTGTTACATGTTTTCCAAAAACTGTAATAAACAACCCTAAAAAAATTTACCGTATTTTTCGAGAATAAGACGGACTTTTTTTCCTCAAAAAAGGGTGAAAATCTGGGAGCCTCTTATACATTGAATAGAGTATTTTTGGCCTCCTGAAACCCCATCCCCTTTGCAAAAATGGCATAGCCTTTAGGAGGTTTATAGAGTGCTTCTGGGGGCTGGGGAAGGCAAAAATTAGCGAAAAATTGGCTGTTTTTTGCTTGTTTTTGCTCCCCCCTAGCCCCCCGGAGCACTCTATAAGATTCCTAAAGGCTATGCATGCCCTTTTTTGACAAAAACCTGCCCTTTTTGCAAAATACGGGCCGTTTTTGGGAGGTCTGCAGAGTGCAAAAAAATATATATTTTTTTTTTGCCTCTTCAAAATCTTGGTGTGTTTTATAGTTCGGTGCATCTTATACTCCGAAAAATATGGTACTTGATAGATTTTTTTTAAAGGCTATATAAGCTGAAGACTACAATCTGAAATTTTACAGGAACAACAGAAAAAACAATAATTAACAAAGTGCATTTCCTTGGAGATAATGTTATACTGTATATACTCGAGTATAAGCCTAGTTTTTCAGCCCACTTTTTGGGCTGAAAAAAGCCGCCTCGGCTTATACTCGAGTCAGTGAAAAATTTGCCCGAAATGGAGGAGAAAAAGGGGCGGGGCCATGCCGCTGGGTGACACTCGTGAATGGCCCAGTGCCCCTGTGAGTTTCCCCTCCCTCTGTGTCAGTTTGCCGTGCAGCGCGCACCGCACCATCCCCCCTCCTCACGTTCTAATGTAATGCAGGGCTGTCTTACGATTCCCCTTCCTCCCCCTCCTGCCGCTCTGCAACGATGTCCCACCTCCTCCTTGTTATGGCAAGCAGCCACATAGCGATGTCCCACCTCCTCTGGTACAGTGATCCAATGATAGGAATCACTGTGCCGTGTGTCATAGGAGGCGGGACATCGCTCCCGCGGCTGCACGGGACATCATCATCACAGCGGGACATCAGCATCATGAGGTGAGTGAAGTATTTCATTGAATACACCGCTAGTTTACTGTTTTTCTTTGAAATAAATATTCAAAAACATTATTGGTATCTATTTTTATTTTTGAAATTTACCGGTAGCTGCTGCATTTCCCACCCTAGGCTTATACTCGAGTCAATAACTTTTCCAGTTTTTTTGTGGTAAAATTGGGTGCCTCGGCTTATATTCGGGTCGGCCTATACTCGAGTATATACGGTACTTCAATATTAGTTAATGCACACATATTTTTTACTTAGGAATTATGGGCAGTTTTAAAAAAATGAAGCCGTCTAATTTTCTTTCAACAAAGCAGAATGTATCATGCAGTAAAGCATTATTATCTCTATGGCTTATCCCTAAATCACTAATCCTGTCTCAGATGCAAATTACAGTAATTTAATATAGGAAATTAGATTATCATTAAGTATGGGAGACAACAGCAGACTAGACAACTACAGCTAGACAAATGATTCTTCAAATATACCTTTTCAAAGGGTCTGGGTGATTTCAAATTGCTATATAGCCATTCAAAAATACATAAGAAAGATATATTAGCAATGGAGAGATATTGGTGGTTTAAAAAAATGAAATAAGCCCTTTGGTAGAAGTAAAAGTAAAAGAAAAGGTATAAAAGAACTGCTAAGAAAGCAGCAGGAAATAATCCAGATCCTTATTGAAACAGAGAAGGAATAGTAGGTGACAGGGAACATTCCATCTGCTTCTCTCTTTTGCACAAATTTGTATAATCATAGATACATGAGCTCTCTTTACATCACATGGACTGCAACAACTTTTACTGGATTTAGTAAACTTGTTTTTCAAGACTGTTTTAGGGAAAATGAACAGAGGCATAATATATTTCAGATATTATTCACTAATTAAGCAAATATAACATTCACAAACTAGGCAGATAATATATCGAGGGGAGGTAGATTTGACTACACTTCCAATGGATTATTATAATAACAGGAATATCAATATTGTTTTCAATCATAAGCATAAAAGGACATTAAATAAGAGCTGGAAATTGTTACTATAACGGGTGATTCATATGATCAAATTATAAGAGTCAGCAATCATTTGAAGCTCTAATGGTACTGCCATTTTTCACTACACATCATTCAATAACAATTTTATTGCCTAGGAATCATCCAACTATATTTCAAAATGCAGATGGCTGTTCTTCTACAAGCACTTGTAGAAACAAAAACAATTTTTGCCTGATGTTTTTATTATGGCTTTTATAACAGAAGATGTATAGTTATGGACACAATTAGAAGTAAATGGCAACTAAATGCATGCCATTTTTGTCCAAGGAGTTTAAGATGCGGAAATAGTCATACAAAAAACAGAAAATACCTGTACCGAGCCACCATGTCTGTCTGCTGCCAGGTGAGCTCTCAAGTGATGGGGATTGGCCGAATGGGGGTCCCAAGCTGCCCTATGGTCTGTTGACTGCCAGTAATATAATGCATTAAGCATGCATAAAAGAGGAGGAAAAAGAACCCAAAATATATTAAATACATCATACAGCTAATCAATGGTATTTTATTCTAAATATAGAGCACAAAAATGCATAGAAGCCAATGCATGTGTAATAAAACATGTACAAATGCAGAAACAAATCAGTTTAAAGTCCCCCCTTTTAAAAAGAGTTCAACAATGAGTTAAATCATTTAACAACATGTCAAACATGGAATCCCATGCAGAATAAAAATATTTGGCGAACTAATTTTGGAAATTATACAATTATACACACTAATTTCTAAATTATTCTGAATAATTAGGGGCATGCAAAATGATTCCAAGAAGAACCATTTTGATTATGAATCAGCTGATCAAGCAATATCTTCCTGAAATAAAACACCCATGATCTGAGGGTGTTTTGAGAGTTTGAGAATGGAGCAAAATTGAACTTTTTAAAATTGTCATCATTTCAAGTATTGCTTCAAGCAACTTGAGTGTTTCTTACTTCCTGAGATTGGGATTTTATTTTCTAAACTTAATATCAAGTTTAATATATGCTTGGGTAACAGAAAAATGAACTACTGGAGCAATGGGAAGTAATTACACACCATATGATTAAGTCAGTAGCCATTCCCGATTCAACTTTTCTTGATAGAAACATAAAAAGAAGAAAAGGAGTGCTGTCAGGAACATGCGATTATGGTGGCGTCACTATAACTTATGCTTGTGTTGCTGAGTATATATTACATCTGCATGCTCTCTAAAGCAAGCCCTCTTTGGGATTTCATTTTTTAATCCTGATTTTAGAATATTGTACTTATTTTCTGATCTTATCTATTGTGCTTATTAATATGGAGTTACCAAGTGCATTTAAAGTGATGAAAAGATGCTGTCTTGCTGTACTCTGTTGAGACTTTCTGTATGCAGTCTGGACATTTGCCTACAGATAAGAATCTCCAGCATGCATTTAGAAATGCAAAAATGATTTTATGCTGATTTCATTTATTGAACCAGATGGAAGCTATTTTGGTTTCTAAGTACTTCTGTGCTATCTTGACATTGAACTTCAGGATCCCTTTCAGAAATTGAAAATATCACAGAATATTAAATATCAGTTGTATTTTATTCTGCAGAAATATAGGTTTGCAATAAGTATATAAAACAACAACTCTTTATTTTGCATATGAGCTGTAAATGTGGGCATTGCTATTGGCAAAGTCTGTCAAAATAATAATAGTGGGAATGAGTGATATTCATTAATACAAAGTAGCTGTATAATTAAGTAACACTTTTCTGCAGTCAGCATAGCTATACAGTTATTCTTATGTAATGCTTGGCTTCAGCTTCATCACAACTCAATTTGTGCTTTATGAAGTGTCAATTTAATTGAGAGCATTTATATTTGTAGATGCAGATACTAATTGAAGAAGGCACACATACATGAACCACACACCTTTTTGGAGAAAGATGTAATAATGGACTACTATTCTATCTATTCTTACATCCTCATGTGGATGAAAAACAAAGGGAGCAAGGAACTTCTGAGTGTCCACTGCTATTTATGGCCACAATACTTGAAATGTTTTTAGTTCTGTTCCATTAAGACATAGAATAGCTGAACATAGCTAACTTAAAATATTCTAACAGAATATTTTAGGCAGGTTGTTCTGTTAAAAATACTGTTTCGTTTCCCATTTCATAAACACCTCAAGAATTTTCACTGAGGAGCACAAAATAATAAAATGAAAACTTCAGTATTTTCATGGCATGCAAACTTAACTTATACATATCAAATTATAGTCAAATTTAATGTTTAAATACTAAAAATATTATATGTCCATAACCTATCTTACTATATTTTAAAGTTATAACTTATTTTACATTTAAAGATCATGTCAAGATGGCAAAATTAATATACATTTTATTACTAGCAAATTGTGCCCCATTGGCATACTGTTTCAGAGATATTTCCTTAGTGAGGAACAGAGAAAGAGGATGATCACAAGTGGGGAGGGGCAGTTGGAGCGGAAGCACCTTCAGACTTCCTGCCAGCTTCCCTATTGAGTTTCCTTGTGGGAAGCTGGCGGGTAGTGCTGGAAATCTTTCTTTCTTCCCTCCGTTTCCTTTCTTCCAGTTTCTTCCTTCCTCTGTTACTTCATGTATCTCACCCTTCCTTTCATCCTAGCTTTCTTCCCTGCCCCTCTTCCTTACTTCCTTCCCCACTTCCTTTCTCAGGTTTTATGCAACAGAGCTGGAAAAACTTGAGTATACGCAAAGACAAAAATTAAGATAAAATAGAATATAGTATATTATCACTCAATTAAGATAAAGTACAGTATAATAAGTTATCACTCATTCTTGCTCACAAAAATTATTTTCCATGTAGTTATTTTTCATTCCAAAAATTCTAAGAAAAGCCGAATTAGTTACAGGAAGTATAATAATATTAATTTTACACTCAAAGGTCATTGTTTTACTTTTTAAAATTAAAAAAAAGATTGATAATAATAAACAACTTCAATGATTATAAAAAGACCAAATGAAAGCTGTGGATCACTTCTTTAGAATGAATTTTCCCTTTCTTAGGCCAAAAAAATTAGTTTAGAAGCCTCAATATTACCTCTCAAAAGAAACAAAATTCAGTAATAAAAATATGTAAAATGTGAATTTGAAGCGGGCTTCAAATCCTGATCTAAAGAGGATGCTGATTATACAGAACTTTAATTAATTCCCATGATAATATGTTTAACCACTGTGAAGACAGGGAGAAATTCTCTTTGAAGACAGCAATGGGATAATCTCAAATCCACTATTAAACTTTAAAATTCCATTTAATTATGCCTGTATTAACAATAATAACTTTTTAACATTATATTGTACAATAAAGTATTACACAAGATTATTTAAAGTCTAGAGTCAAAAAAATGATATGAGTAAATATTTCTTCAAAGAAACAATGATATATAATTTTAGTCACAACCTATTACTATTACAATGCAACATGAAACTGGCATACAATATTGCTAGATGGCATACCTGATTTTTGGACTGCTGCATCTTATCTCTGTGTGGATGTGCTTCTCTATTGGAAGTTATCGCAGGATCTGAATGGATGGAACCCACTGGAGTAGGCTGCACAAAAAGTATTAGAGGTACATGATAAGAAAACTGGGACGACAGTAACTATTAATATATTTATTTTGAGAAATAGTGAAAGATTATTTTTAGTTTCCATGATAACCTGACTTGCAAACCTTTAGTATTGGCACATGTGGACAGAGGGAAATAATTTCACTGATTATAAGATTAACTTACAATAAGTAAATTCATCACCACAACAGACAAATCAATTAAATCCCTTTAAAATATCTTAAATCAAAAGATCCAGTTACCCAAGAAGAAAAACAGAAGCCTAAGGGAGCCATTTACAACTTGAGTATTTAAGTACTGTAACAGCTATTATGTAGGATAGGCAGACAGAAAATAGCACATTGCATTCCTGAACACTAATAAGCAGTCTGAAAACATAATAAAAATTAATTTCACAACACATGGAAAAACTCAACCACAGTTTCTGAGAGTACCCTAGACCAAGCCAAATCCAAAAATGCTGAGGAATTTCTGGAAGCTTGGCATTGAAACAAATCAGCCATCACACATATAAAAATATACAAATCAGAAATCAGACATATAAAAATAAACTATAGTTACAATTCAAAAGAAACAAAAGCTAAGAAGGAAACAAAAATCAAAACACGTCACCCCACCTTCCAAAAGCCAACACTCAAATAAGTAGTGATTAATACCAGTTGAACTATCAAGCAGAAAACAATACCCTAATCAAAGAATTAACAAGGAGAAAACCACACCACCTACCAACACTGGCAAGGCAAACCACTGTTTATAAACAAGAAGCAAATCCCACACTCATCAGCATTGATGTTACCTGGTTTGGTAATAATCAGCAAGCAAACAACTAAACTCAGAGAACCAAAGACATAGAAGTGGTTCTTGACATATGACCACAATTGGGAACAGGATGTTAAAGCAGTTGTTAAGTGAGTTGCTTCCAATTTATAACCTTTTTGCAACAGTTGTTAAGAGAATCACTGCAATAGCCAAGTAAATCACATGGCTATTACATGAATCTGGCTTCCCTCATTGACGTTACTTGTCAGAAGGTAACTGGGAAGATTGCAAATGGTGATCACATACTTACCAGTTGTTTACCAATCCAGTCATATTCATAATCAAACATATAACCCTTCCGATCAAATAAGTCTGCAAAGAGCTTTCTTAAGTAGTCGTAATCTGGTTTTTCAAAGAAATCTAGCCTTCTCACATAACGAAGGTAGGTAGCCATTTCTTCTACAGGAATAAAGAAAACATTGGTAATACTAACTGCTAGAAAACTTAGCATCAATTACTATAAGCCTCAGCTTCTTCGCGTAGGAGAAAATATCTTTATAAATTACCATTTAATATACGTACTGCCAATCTTGTCAATTACATTTATTCAAATTGTATGTGTCTTTCTAACAAATTTGTGATTAGAAGATCTGGAGGGAGAAGGGAGTATAGAAAAAAAATACTCATGCAACCTATTTTTCCAACCTTTTATTCCACTGAAGGGGCGGGGGATGAAAAGCCACTATAAATAAATAAATATATCATTTATTAAATATTATTATAAAACCATGTTGCAGCCAGTTCAATTTCAAAATTAATGGGTAACAATCAGTGAAATTAATACTGCTTTGGGGGGAGGGATATCAGTAGATGAAACTGAGAGCTTGGATGACATCATTTGTATCATAGCATGTTGTCACTATTCTAAAATTTATAGCCAGCGATATTTCTGTTGCAGAAATCCATTTTTTTTCCTTATGATAAAATGCAAACCTAATCTTGAATAAGTCCACAGCTGTATCAAACAGCAAAATCAAAATCTGTATCAAAATCTACCAAATATCCATGTTAAATAAGTGAACAAACTGTTGTTATCTTAACAAAGTTGCTGAAACAATTTATTCTTTCATAATTGAATTTAATCTTATTCACTTCACTTACCACAATATTTAGTGAATTGTGTACGTCTGGACATAAAATGGTCAGCAAAGCAATTCTTATGAAGTATACAAATACAGAAAATGTTTGGAGTTGCTTTTTAAAAAATGCCATAAATCTGCAGTATTTTCCTTCCGCAGAACTCTTATCAACTACACACAGCAATAATGTTACTTAATGGAATACTGGCATTTTCAAGGTATGCTTTTAATGCAGCAAAATTGATTTGCTATAGCTATAAGACTTTTTGTAGCTGCATATCTTCTTATAGGATATAAAGTTATCTTCAAAATATAGTATACAGCCCATTAATAAAACTTTGCTGTCCACAGCTTTATCCAACCATAGGGAAAATTTTATTGTTTTCAATAACATTACCCATTTTATCAATGCTTCTTTGTACCACAATATTACTATTTGGTAAGAGTTTCAATAGTTCAGTTGGTTCTTGATGCATTATTATAGAAATAACTTCCTGCAAACATGGCATTTATCAATGCTATGTTAGCAATAAACTTTGAAATACAGTAAAATGAGTAAAGTCTTTTTGGCATTCTTAGAACATTTTTAATGTAACAAGTATTGTTTAATGTTTAATAAATAACCTATGAACATTTCTGAAATATTCAAAGTCTTTATCATTTTTGCTTGGATGTTTTTCATGAAGATGATTAAAGTTGAGAAAGTTTCATCGCTTCATTTGAAAATGTTTACAGAAATGGTGAGCTATTCTAAAGCCTCTTTCAATAACAAGCCTAAGTGTATATGCAAGTTTGATAGGTAATGATGAGAATCATTTATATTTGGAAGCATAGTTTCAAAACTTCTTATATTTCTCATGGCATATTAACAAATATACAAGGATTCAAATAACCAATTCAAATGTTCAAGTAACATGAGTTGCACATGCTTTTAAATTACTGATATTTCTACTGAGTTGTAGATGGAGACAACTCAGGATACCAAATACAAATGACAAACGTTATGTGTTCTGACAAACACATAAACAAGGAAAACTGAACATTTTTTTAAAAAAAATCAACCAGATGAACAAATTCATTACTTCCTTCTTTTTCATGGTGCCTATCAAAAATCAAGAAATAATCATGCGGGTGGTGGAAGGTATGATATACACCCTGATTAAAGAGCATAATATTAGAGAAACAGGTTAAAAGCAGTAGAATTAGTGCAAAATTCTTCATTCAGGGAAAAATAATAAATGCATGTACAGTACATTCAGATAGTATGCAATTGCAGCCTTCAGTCTTTTGGGATATTACACGGCAAGCTTTGCACATCTGGTTTGGGAGATTTTCTGCCATTCTTCCTTGAAAATCCTTTCAAGCTTAGTCAGGTTGAATGGAGGCTGTCGGTAGACAACCATTTACAGGTCCGTCCAGAGATGTTCAATAGGGTTCAATTCAAGGCTCTGGCGGGTCACTCTTGGACATTTTAAGCTACTCCTGTATCTAAGCCACTTCTGTGATGTCTTGACTGTGTGCTTAGGATCATTGTCATGTTTCAAAGTGAACCTTTGGCCCAGGCTGAGGTCCTGAGCACTGTGGAAGAGGTTTTCATTGAGGATATTCCTGTATTTTGCTCCATTCACCTTTCCCACAACCGTGACCAGTCTCCTAGTGCCTGCTGCTGAAACACTCCTCTCCCCAGCATGATGCTGCCACCACCATGCTTCACTGTTAGGATGGTATTGGGCAAGTGATGAGGTGCCTGGTTTCCTCCAGACATATCATTTAGAACTGAGGCCAAACAGTTCAATCTTGATTTCATCACACCAGAGAATCTTGTTCCTCAAGTCTTGAGAGTACTTCAGGTACTTTTTTGCAAACTCCAACTGGGACGGCTGCAGTGATGGTGGTCCTTCTAGAACTCTGTCCCAACTATAGACAGGATCTTTGGAGCCGAGTCAGAATGACCATCAGGTTCTTGGTCACTTCTTACTAAGGCCATTCTCCCTCAATTGCTCAGTTTGACCGGGCAACCGCCTCTTGGAAGTCTCCGTTGTGCCAAACTTCTTCCATTTGAGAGTTATGGAGGGCACTGTACTTTTAGGAACCTTCAGTGCAGCAGATTTTATTGTAGCCTTCCCCAGATCAGTGCCTTGCAATAATCTTGTCTATTAGCTCTGCAGGCAATTCCTTTGATCGCATGACTTTTGCTCTGCTGCAGTATGCATTGTCATCTATATGCCTTCTATAAAGTGGTGTGTGCCTTTCCAAATAATCAATTTACCACAGGTGAACTCCAATCAAGGGGTAGAAACATGTCAGCAACTATCAAGAGAAATGGGAGGCACCAGAGCTGAATTTCATGTGTTGTTGCAAAGGGTCTGAATACTTGGGCCAATGTGACATTTCATTTTTTTTCTTTTTAATAAATTTACAGATATTTCTAAAGTGAAAATTCAGTTTTCACTTTGTCATTATGGGGCACTAAATATAGATTAATGATAAAAATGAATTTCAACAACTGTAGGTTGAAGCATGACAAATGAAGGTGGTCTGAAGACTTTCTGAATGCACTGTATATATAGGCTGGAGGATACTTGCCTTAGTAAAGACACTTGTAAAAAAAGGTCTTTGAATGTTTGCAAACTGAATACTGTATAGCCAGCAGTGTGCATTTACAGTTTAAATTTAAACGACATCAACAAAACAATTCATAGCAAGTAATTATTCTACTTTATTCTGCTTTGTTATGATACCATATGAAATACTATGTCCCGTTCTAGACATATAATTTTAAGAATTCAGTGACAGTGAAACAGGTTCAGAAAACGGCAATAAGGATAACAGAATACTAGAAATATTAGAATAGTCAGCATTCATCAAAATACCCATTAAGTATGTCATACAAAAACTAGGTCAAAACCTGATCTCTCTTGTTACAGACTTAAGACAGGAAATGGTGAATCTTTGTTACAGGAAGGAACCTATTCTGGCTGAATGTTACACAAAGCTTCCTAACCTTATGAGCAGCTTCACACTGCAGTTAATTAATCGGAGAAGGGATGTGCTACTCATCATTTGCAGTGTTCAAGGGAAGTCTAGACAGATTTAATTTCAATTCTCGAACTGTGCAGGAAGCTATTTGGTGGCCTAAATGGCCTTTCCAACTCTGAGTCTAATTATTGCATCATTAATTGCACTATCTGGCACTATAATATATTATGTAACAAGCAATATAGCCACTCACAGCCTACTCAATAGCAGAACTCTTTACCTGGGAAGTTTTCACATAGTACTTCAATAGGAGTTGCTCTCTTAGTATCTCCAATTTTCTGATACCGTTCTTTCAGTGTATCTGCCTAAATTGAAAGAGCATCAAGTTAACTGCTTCAGAAACATTCTATGAAACTTTGGTAATATCAGAAGAAACAAGGCAAATCAAAAGAATTCATACTACCTTTAAGCCTTGCCAGGGAAGGCTGCCTCTTAAAAAATACATGAACATATGACCTAAAGCTTCCAAATCATCTCTTCTACTTTGCTCTGAAAATGTAAATTGAAAATATGAAGGCTAGATTTTTGAACTGATGTATAAAATCAAAGGAAAATATGTATAAACTGCATAACTGTATAAAGCAATGTAATATTGTCTGAACATTATAAACAAACAGCAAATTTGGAATTAACAACTCCATCAAGTAAATCTTGACAAATCCCACAAAATGTAAAAGCATTAACTGACACTATAGACTCATAGCTGAACTAATTAGAATGCTGTGATTCTAAGCTTTCTCTTTTTTTCCTCTACATCTGCTGATTACAGATTTCCAGAGGCAGAGATCCCCAGAAAATGTTTTCTCCAACATTTTAACAAGTTTTCCCAGAAATCTATAAAGTAAAGAAAGAAAACTTTCTTTAAATCTATATAAATTGTCATTATGAAAATATAGAAAAACCGACACAAGTGCAATTTTTCAGGTTTGGGACCATTGAGTTGAATTAATTTATTGTTCATTGATTTTTCCTATTTTCTCATTTTCTAACAGATTTTATTTTCTACTGATATTTTACAGGTAGTTCTCAATTTATGACCAGTCATTTAACAATTGTTCAAAGTTACAACAAACTCCCCAAAAAGTACTTACAACCCAGGTTCCAACAGCCAAAACCATCTCATGTGACCGCATTTTGGGTACTCAGAAACCAGCCCATATTCACAGTCATTTGCAGCATCCTACAGTTACATGACCACGATTTACATTTTTCTCGAAAGCAATTTTGGCAAAAAACATCCCACAGCAAACAACAGGTTCACTTTAAAACTGTGATGTTGACTTAACAACTATGAATTTAGTTAATGACCAATATGATTCATGTAACGACTGCTGCAAACAAAATCATACAATCAGATTGGTCACATGATGACCTACCGTATTTTTCGGAGTAGAGAAAAGAGGGTGAAAACCTGGGTGTGTCTTATACATTAAATACAGCATTTTTGGCCTCCCGAAATCCCGCTCCCTTCACCAAAATGGCTGTGCATAGCTTTTAGGAGACCTCCAGAATGCTGCTGAGGAGTGGGGAGAGCAGAAATGAATGAAGAACAGGCAGTTTTTTTACTCAATTTTGTCCCTCCCCTGCCTCCAGAAGCACTCTACAAGCCTCCTAAAGGCTATTCATGCCTTTTTTAAAAAAAAAACAGGCCCGTTTTCACAAAAAACAGGTGATTTTTGGGAGGTCTGCAGAGTGCAAAAACTTTTTTTTAATCTGCTTCTTCAAAATCTTGGTGCGTCATATACTCCGGTGTGTCTTATACTCTGAAAAATACGGTAATTTACAACTGTCACAACTTATGACCATAATGGACAGGCTCCACTACGTTCATAAATCAAGGACTACCTGCAATTGTGTTTGCCATCCAGAGCAGTTATATGTGAGGTGGATGGCTATTTAAATCTAATAAATGCTGCTGCATTATACAAAAAACTGAGGAGCTGTACAACCTTAGGGCTAAATTTTAATTAATAAGAATATAACTGAACTTGACAATTAAAAACCTTTATTAAAAATTAGTATTTTGCCATGCAACGATAACATTAAAGAATTATATCCATACTCTTCTACATATGTTTCAACGAAATAGACTATAAATTTATAAAAACATTATTAATATACAAGCTGCTTACAAAAATCTAGTGAAACTGCTGTGTTCATGTACATATATACATACCTTTTCCTAAATGTGTATTTATACTCATATATCTAGCAGTTCCTGTAAGGCTTTTGTGTTCTCGATATGGTATGTGCTTCTTTGTTTCTGGATCTATATACTCTTTTGCCAAACCAAAATCTATAATATGAATAATTTGTTGAGTTTTGTTCCCTGGTCGTCCTATTAAGAAGTTTTCAGGTTTTACATCTCTGTATATTAATTTCTTTGAATGAACATATTCCATTCGTGAAATCTGTCAAACAAAATGAAAGTTTAAAGAAATTAAAATAGTCATATCTTTAGTAATAAAACAAATAAAGGAGTTTCTGTGTTGAAATCTAAAATTTTTCATGAATGAAATTAAAAAATGAAAACTTTTCTAATTTATTTTGCTTTATAATATAAATAATAAAAATAATAAAGCAAACAACCAAACCTAAAAGAAAAAGACAAACACATCCTTTTTCATCACACACCTATTAATCAATACCCAGATAAGGAAACAGCACCAGTTAAAGACAAACTACAAAGGAAAAGATAACATCCCACTTTATTTTTTTTTAATGAAAGTAACCTCAAAGTCAAATATGTCTCCATAGTTTAAAATAATAAAGCACCAACATCAATCAAGGAAAAACAATATCCAAATCAAAGCGGATAACATAACCTACCACTTATAAACAGTTAGCAAACTCCACTCTCCCATTCACTGATGTTACCTGGACTGGCAATGAAACATCAGCAGGAAAAGAAGAAAGCTCAAAAAACAACAGGAACCCAATAATGATACACTTTTTGCGCACTCTTGATATTTTTATATTATTTAAGTGTAAGGCACAGAAGATAATTTATAGAGAAGCTATACTCACCAGTTGTATGGCTATCATAAGTACAGTTTTTAGGGAAAAAGTCCTATCACACAAATCAAATAAATCTTCCAAACTAGGTCCCAGTAGTTCCAGCACCATGGCATTGTATTTGCCACAAGGGCCAAAATAATAAACCTGAGGTATTCCATCTAAAGAGTGAAAACAAATGGTATTCATCACATTTAGTTGCATTCAGTTCCTAAACAGGCTTTTCTTTATCTTAGCTATATTTGCAAATGAAAATTTATCTTGCTTATTGTAACCATTAAATGAAAAACACATCAGGCAACAACATCCTTCATGAAATTTCACAACAGTTCAGTCTCAGTCTGTTATTTAACAATTTCCATAGAAACAGTATCAAGTGAAAAGCTTAAATATATGGAAGAACATAATATTCAGTACAAAAATATGTTAAAGGGGTTAACTATACAAGTTACCAATTTCACATTAGTAATTCTTTTGTTATAATTTCGGTTCTCTTAGATTTTGGGCAACATGATTCATAAGCAAATCAAATAATAAATCTAGAAAAAAATCTGTACAAAAGCATAACCTTAGGTTATTATTACTCCTAAAAATCATTATATCTCCTCAAATTTCATTGTATCAAATTCCCTTTTCATTATAGATAAAAAAATTAATGAAACTGCTTTTAAAAAAATGAAGGAAATAGCTAATGCTTTTTGCGGCAAGCCTCATATACTTAATTTAAAAGCTTCAAGGATCTCAAACTATGTTAATTTGTAAGCATCTCCAAATCAAAATATTTCCACCTTTCATTAGTATCTAAAATAACAAACTGGTCAATTTTAAAAATCAGTGAAATCTTCGTTTATTATAAATTTGTTGTTATAAAATCTTATCCCACAATGATGACTTTTATAATGCTAGTCATGGTAAATGTGTATAAAATGCTTGTAAATTTTTAACTATCTCTATCCATGAGAAATAGAGCATCTTATTTAAATAGATGATACCTTATCAAACCTTATTTTAGTTTTTTTTTAATTAAACATTCACTGTGTGTATGTAGTGTCAAACTATAGCCACATATGATTAAAGCACTAACTCCTTTTTCAATTACAAGGCAGTTTGAAAAGGATGAATTATGAAGACAAAGGTACTTTGATGGTTGGTTTTACCTGTGAATAACTTATCAGGCAAATGCTAAATGTCACTGCAGTGAAATGTGTAATTTGCTATGTATCAATAATACATATCATTAAATGTTTCACTGTCTAGTAAAGCAAAAATATTATAGTTAATAAGCTTTCATAATCTAAATGACAAGTTCCCAATTACTACATAGTAAAATATTGATAAAAACAATGTTACATTATTGAAATAATTAAAACATATTTAAAGCAAAACAATTAGAAATAATTAATTAACCAAGTTATTTAACTTTTAGCTGCAAGTTGACTTAAGGATAAAAGGCTGAGTAAGAACTGATCAAATCTTGCCTGTCAAGGAAAGGACAAAAGCTAGCCTGACTGCCTTATCAGATTTACAGGGTCTGAGAGGACTAGTCAAGAAAACTTTCTCATATTTCTGACAGTCAGTGGCATAAACCAGTACTAGTGTACAGGTTTGTTTCAATAATAATTTATATTCCACTATAAATTATACTTT
This sequence comes from Thamnophis elegans, assembly GCF_009769535.1. Lineage (NCBI taxonomy): Eukaryota > Metazoa > Chordata > Lepidosauria > Squamata > Natricidae > Thamnophis > Thamnophis elegans. The sequence goes on from NC_045543.1 coordinate 92,860,602, forward strand.
ACCTCCAGACCCTAGCTGCTTGTAGAATCTGTATTCCAAGTGCAGTTGTGGTGCTCTTGACTTCATTGGCTCCTGGAAAAATCAGAATGTTTTGTTTTGAAAGCCAAACTCTACACTAATATAATACAGATAATTAAAAGGGGCAGGCTAAAATAGATTTATTTGCAGATATGTAATGGCTCTGACAGGTTGGTTATATGTGACCAGCAAGAGACAGTCCCTCGGATCACCTGGTCCCAAGCCATTAAGGGCTTTAAAGGTGACAACCAGCACCTTGAATTGCACCCAGAAGCAAATAGGCAACCAATGTGGCTCCCACAGGAGATGATACATGTGCACAAAATCATGCGCGCTGCTGCATTTTGTACCAACTGCAGCTTCCAGATACTCTTCAAGGGCAGCCCCATGTAGAGGTTGAATATATCAATCAGATGCATGCCTAAATAAGTACAAAATATATAGTGCATACACAGTATTTCTAATCTCATCAACTGTGTGGACTTCAGCTTCCAGAATTTCCCAGCCAGCATGTGATATATACTTATTCGAGTTGGCACCATATACCTCCTACAGAACAAGGATATTGTCTGAAATGTTCAAAGATTGATCTTACTGGAGGTTAAAGTGACATCTACGGCTATGTAAACATGTATTACCAGCTCGGATTGGTAAATGTGTTTAGAGTTTTCTGTGATTTCATGTGATTTCTGTCACAACTTCAGATAGACTTTCTCTGTAATAGTACCTACTTTCTGGAAAGTACTGCAGCATTTAGAAGGTACCTACTGTTATATAGTTTATGTTTTTTTTTTAAAAAAAGAGTAATCATACAGGTCTACCTTATCAGATTTTGTTCTGTATCAAATATTTAAATGTCAGAATTTTTATTCTCTGTATACTTCAGGATATATTAACATTCCAATTCAATACCCAAAATAATTAAAGATATATTCTACAACTTTCCAGAGAAGACTTGATCAATATTTAGAGGCATGCAAAAGAGAAAAAACTGAGTCAAAATCTCCAGAAAATTTGAAACAGAAGAAAACAATGGGGGGGGGGGGGGGCGCGTTGAAATGTATGAAGTACTTTTTTTAGTACACTTATAGCAGTGGTGGGTTTCAAAAAATTTTGGAACCTACTCTGTGGGTGTGGCCTACTTTGTGGGAGTGGCTTATCAGCCATGTGACCGGGTGGGAATGGCCAAGATAATGTCAGCATTCCCAGTCAAGATAGAGGTATAAATTACACAGAAAAGAAAGAGGCATCCATACACCTGAATTTAAGTTTAAAGCAGTGGCAACAACTTAAATTCATTAAATAATAATGTTTGTTAGGGCTATGCACTGTTTTTGAATATATAGGAATGTAAATCCCACAGCATCTACTTGATACTTTTTAAAGCAGCGGCAGCTTTTTCCTGGATTCATGAAATATCTACTTTAAAGAGTTGTGGATGGGGTACTATATTTACAGTCTTGTTTGGAACAGAATCCAAAGTACCATGCAGTCCTAGCATTTGTACTAAAGCTAGGCAAGTTATTTTACAGGATTCTGAGCACTCCTCCAGATCTGGTCAATGAAGCAGATGTTCCAAAGTACTCCTACAACTTTCCAATGCTTTGAAATCCCACAAAATGATTTATACAAGCCTATTTCATACTTTCTTCTATATGGCAATCAGGGTGGTTTTACATATGGTTCACAGGTGATCTATTTTCCAAGTACTTAGGGGGCCAAGAACTGCCTTTCCGAGATTGCAGCTTTAGCTTCCTTGAATGTTAAAACACCTTCAGGCCATTCAAATATAGACTAGCTCTAATCCTGGAACCATATCACATGCTTTACATATTAATATCATATTCAATGTAATCATTATTGCTAAAAAAAACCAGGCAGCAATTAAAGTAGTTTGTAACAAAACATGGGCAAGAAACAAGAAGTTGATTCACCACCACCACCCCTATTTTATCTTATTTCTGTCTTATCTAATATTTTCCTGTAATTCTTTCATAATCCAGACTACTAAAAAGAGTTCTATATAATGATACTTTTAACATAAGCTTGATGTCGAATAGATTTCCTACTTATTAATATGAAAAGGTTCTGGCCTGTTGCTTAAAAAAATTAATTCATAAATATATCCCCAATAAAAAAGAATAGTGTGTTGGAGTACTGAAAAACTCAGCCAAATGAGAAAATCCAAAGAAAAAAATATTGGACTTCCTGCTAAGAAATAACAATTTATAAATAGTATGCACAATTCTTTTAGTTAAATTATTGCTGAACAATTTATAATAGTTGTATCAAAGTATTATTCTAATATATTTGCCACTACTACCCTACTTCCTAGATGTTCACTATTGTCTCGCCCGCCCCAAAGATTTAAGGGCATGTGAAACAGTTTTGATGAAAGTTGCATGATATGAATCTTCTCTCCTTTGAAATAATGTTTGGTTTTAATTCTCTAATGAATCAAAAGGAATGTTTCCCGCTTGTTACACAGCATTTGTTTTAGCTTTCCATAGCTCTCCCCAAAACCAACCAAGGAAGATAAAACCACAGAAATCTAATACTGTTGTACACAGCTTCGCACTAAATTATCTGTATAGTAAGCCAAAAATAGTTTAAGATTATAATTAGCCCACCTGTTTCCCAGGTGGAAATGCAAATGCATTTTTCTTGTTCAGAGACTGCATGAGAGATTTCCCAGTCCTTGCAAAATATCACACATCCACATAAAGGGAGCAGCAACTCCTCTGTGAAGGGGGGCAGTTCGGCTTCTCTCTAACATTAAAAGGCTGCAGAAGGGAGAATGCCAACTTTTTTCCTCTCCTTCCATTTACAGAGGAGCTGCGGCTCCCTTTATGCTCCCCCTGGCCCCCTCCCTCCTGGGGGTTGAAGCATCTGAATGGGACAGGCAGGCTGCCACAGCTTTACTGAGAAGACATTTCTGAGAAGAGAAACTTCTTGGGTCCAGCTGCACCGAGCTGGTGGAGCGCCTGTGCGATCAGAGCAACCACGCGGCTCACCTGCACTAGCTGTCTCCCTGGCGATGGGCTGTTGGTTGCAGGCGCTCCACCAGCTCGGGTGCAGCCAGACCGGAGAAGTTTCTCTTCTCAGAAATGTCTTCTCAGTGGAGCTGTGGCAGCCTGCCTGTCCCTTTCAGGTGGTTTTACTCCTGGGAGAGAGCGGGCCGGGGGGACATAAAGGGAGCAATAGCTCCTCTGTGAATGGGGGTGGCGGACTTTGGCTTCTCTCTGCCATTTAAAGGCTGCAGCAGGGAGAATCCCAACTTTTTTCCTCTTCCTCCATTCAGAGCGGAACTGCTCTAGCCTCCCACACACACACACACACAAACGTTGCCCAGTAACCCTAACCTTCGTGCTCTTATCCGCACTCTCCTTGGCTCCTCACGACTGCAACAGATATCCAGGATGGGCTTTTGGGGCTAATGGGGGCTTGGGTTTCCAGCCCCCGCTGCTTCTGGACGTCTATTGCCATCGCGAAGAGCAGAGGAGCGCAGAGAGTGTGGATATTCTTGGTGCTCCAGGAAGCCGCAAAAGCAGTCGGGAGGGGCGCGCGGCTTGGTTTAGCCTCCTTGGGCATCGCAGCAGCAGCCCAAAGTGTGCTGATCTCGCCATTTTTCGCATCGGGGCGTGCTGCAAGAGGTGGGGGAGTGAAGACCTTTTCCGGCTGGCGCAAAGGACATCCTCGGACTTGCTTTAGTGAGTACGGGTCCGCACGTTCACCACCAACAATCTGGAAAAGGTCTTTACTCCTTCTCTCTTGCTGCACGCTCCGATGCAAAAAACGCCGAGGCCTTGCAAGGCCTGTGCTTTCTGGCGGCCAGGCATCTTAGGCAAGTCCTGGGACCTTGCAAAGGCCTTGCGAGGTCCCCGAACTTGTCAAAGACGCCAGCCATACCGCGTAAGCTCCCACCGCCGTCCTCACCCCCGCGCTTTCTGGCGGCCATGTGCTATAAGTGAGCCCAGGATCCTTGCAAGGCCGCAAAAGGTCACCGGACTCGCTTACAGTGTAGGGCCACGGCAGCCACCCCCCCCCCCACGCTTAGTTGCAGCTTACCTCCTCGGACTTGGCAGGCAGCAATAGAGAGCCAAACAGGAAAAAAGGTAAGTGGGTTTAGACAGGGTTCTTAGAGACGGGCGGAGAGATTGGTGAGATAGCCAATCAGTGAAGGGTGGGTGGGGCTAGGATAGTGCGGACGGGCAGGGGGAGCAAGCAATGGAGCGGCTTCCGGACGGGCGTGAGCGAGCGACAGGCCCAGAGCAGGCGTTCTGGAACTTACTCCGGGTCCACCAGTGGAACCTCCTCTCACCTGTTCGGTAGACTTGACCAACCAGTTCTACCAAACCAGTGCAAACCGGTAGGACCTCTGACTTATAGGTACGTTTTGCTTTGCATACTATAACTAGATTTATCTAAAATAATATAATAATAGGACCTGGCTACCTGAGAGACTGCCTCCTGCCATTTACCTCCCAGAGACCAATAAGATCTCACAGATTAGGCCTCCTCCGGATTCCATCTGCCGGTCAATGTTGGCTGGCGACTCCCCGGGGAGGGCCTTCTCTGTAGCTGCTCCGGCCCTATGGAATGATCTCCCCGTGGAGATCCGGACCCTTACTACTCTTCCAGCCTTCCGCAAAGTGATTAAGACCTGGCTGTTCTGGCAGGCCTGGGGCTGTTGAATTATCCAGCCCCACTCCAAGCTGCATGTATGTTGTGGAATTTGAATGTTTGTTCTTTTAATTTTTATATGTCCCCTCTCTTTTTTCTGTAAGCCGCCCTGAGTCCCTAGAGAGTTGGTGGCATACAAATCCTAATAAAACCTAAAAAAAACCTAATATATGGGGATGAATTATTTATTAACTGAATTTATCTTTTACCACAACAAATGTAAAGTTATACTGTACTTTAAGAAATGCATGCTGTGTGGCACCCTTGAGAATTAGTCCTGAAATCTATTTTGTTTACCCTTAATATTCTTTGTGTCTTACTCATGATTGTCCAATGATTACTTTCATTTGGTAATTACTGCTATGCTTATCAGTGTGAGAAATTAATTCTCACCCAATGCTGATGATATTCAGATCTATTAGTCTTTTGAAGTCTTTGATAAATGCACATAGTCAGCTATATTGGAATGTCTTATTAACATTTCATCTTCAATATCCTTTTATCATCTCACTGTATAGGGAGATTGGTATGTTTCAGCTTGATGGTTCCTTTCGTTCTTTATTATGTTTTCCCCCAGTCTACTGATTCCCAAATTATTCTAGTGTCCTTCACTGGAGTCTCAAGGTTTTGACTTTTGTTCGGTCAATTCTCTACAGATATAGCTTCCAGATTGCAGGCATCTGACCCCATGATGTTGGAATTGGCTTGTTCCTTTCATTTTTGTGAATATTTGATAAGCCTTTAAAGGGGGTTTAAAGACCTATTTATTCGACTTGTGGTTGGGTGGAAGTGGGCTGATTTTTTTCTACCTTATTGGAAGGTGTTTCTAATTTAAAACCTGCTTTATATTAAATATCAAGAAAACAAATGTCTGAAATATTGTAGGATAATTATCATTTAAAGCATAGCATTTTAGAAAAATGTATATATCTTTTTCTTTCAAGTTAACCCTAACAAAAATAAAATGTTAAGGAAAAACATTGTATTTTTATTTTATCCCTTCACATCTCCACTCTTTTCTCATTTCATTAAAAGAAGCACTGTATTCAGCAAATCAGCCATAAATTCCACCTTTATTCAATAATAACAAGAAAGTAAACTAATTACAGCTTAAATAGCATAAAGAAGTTCAAATAATGTCTTTATTGACTGGAAAGTAATTTGGGCTTCTAAGGTTTATAGCAATAATGGAGGCATAAGGCTATTTGAAATCTTTAGTATAACAAATACAGAGGCTGGCTAACATTCCAACATCTTAGAAACTTCTGGAAGTTATACTTAAGCTTGAACAGGAAAAGATATTCCTCTTTTTGACAAACTGTTTTAATCCAAAACAACACAAGAAGATTTCACTTTCCAACTAAGTAGATAGCATAGCTGACTGCCAATATATTATAAAAGGAAACACAGAAAAATGGATATATTCCAGCCATGCAAGTTGCAGCAGGATTAATAAATAATAAAAAACAGATAGAAAAAATACAAAAATTACCTTCAATTGGACAGTATATAACCCAAGATGTATATTTGTAAAATCCAAACAAAGAAGTTTAAAATTACTAAAATGACTGAAAGTCATCATATATCAAAATTGGCTCCAAAACAATTCAAGATATGCTCAAGATATGAATCTTTATCACAATAGCATGTGAGCATATTCACAAAGTCCGTGTACCTTAGCTGTAAGGCCAGTGGACTACCAACCACAAGAGATTAATACACACACTCACATATAAAAGCATACAGGACTTCTAAATTAAAATGAAAATAGCCAAAGAGGAACAGAGAAAGCAGACCAAAGCCAAAATACAAGGGAAAAATGGGTATAAACTTTTATAGGGTCAAAATATAATAGATGGCATTGAATAAAAAAGGAATCAAAGCACCTAACAAAGATAGAATACTTTAAAATAAAATGCAAACCAAGATCAAAAGAATTATATTAAACTCCTCAGCAACAGTGACAATATAAAGATCTCATGAGAGAGAGAAATTGAGGCAAGTGGAAAAAAATAGCCAAGATTATCTGAAGGTAGATTATAACCCAGATCTCTAAGTATGGCAGTTCTGATCAATCAATCTGAAGAATTTATCTTTATTACATGTTGTCTTTGTTTTGTTCATCAATCCATCCATCCATCCATCCATCCATCCACCCACCCACCCATCCATCTATTTTTAATTAAATATATTGGCCATCCAGCTCCAGTAGATTGTGGGGGGCATGCATAACTAGAAAAAAAACATAAAGCAACTAAAACATTAAATTAGTCAGCCCAGACTAAAACAACAATAAACAACAAAATGAACAAAACAAAACAGGATCAATTAAATAAATAATAGACATCAATCTCAGGCATGGGACCAAATACAAGTTTTCAAAGCTTTCTAGAACTCTGAGAGAGAGCACTACCCTTATATTTGAGGGGAAGCTATTTCAGATGGTACAAGACGCACCAGAGAAGGCACCATTTCCAAGGTTCAACAAGATAGCAATGTTTGATGGACATGACCTGAAGCAAAGCCACATTGCTGAAATGTATTGGATGGGCAGAAACAATTGGAGACAAGTAATTTCTCTGATATCCAGGCCCTATGCCATACAGGGCTTTATAAATTAAAAAACAGCACTCTGAAGTGCACTGAGAAGCCAATTGGCAGCCAATGCAGCTCGCATAGCAGTGATTATATATGGGCACCCCAAAAGGTGTCCATTACTACTCATGCTGTTGCATTTTCAACCAGCTGTAGCTTCTGGGTGGTCTTCAAGGGCAGCCCCATGTAATTCATTGCAATAATCTAAGTGATCAGGACATGAGTGTCAGGAAAGAACACAGCTGGAGTACAAGTTGGACCGGTGCAAAGATAAACTAAACAGTAGCTGTAACTCAGAAAGACCTCCAAGTTATGCACCTATCTTGAATGAGGAAGGATAGTTGCCTCCAATATCAAGAACAGTAACATCCCCAACCCAGGGAGTCCACACTCAAGTCTTGTGGCTGAAGTCTATTCTATCCCACAACAGACCCTTACAGCTTCCAGACACTGTTGTTGAGTTTTTAATCTGTTTGTATTTGTCCGTCTTTTCGTTTTTTGTATTTCCCCTTTCCCCTATTTAGTTTGTTAGCCGCCCTGAGTCCCCTCGGGGAATAGGGCGGCATACAAGTTCAATAAAACTAAACTAAAACTAAACTAAACACTGGGTCAATACATTGTACAGTGCCACTTGGGATAGAGATATAGAACTGGGTATCATCAGCATTGTGGTTTTGTCATAACCTCAACTTCTGGATGACCTAACCCAGTGGCTTCATATAGATATTGAATATGAGAGGAGAGAGCATCGAGTCCTGAGGCACCCTGCATGTGAGGAGCTACGGACATGATCGATCTCTTTCTCTCTGTCAACACAATTAGAACTGACCACTAAGGAAACAGTGAACCACTAAATCACAGTGCCTCCCACTCCCTAACCCCCACAACCAGTTCATAAGGATACTGTGGTTGACATTATCAGTTACAATTTCATGTAAAGAGTCAACATAAATGTAACATAAACTGTACTAATGGTACATTTAATTGCTAGAAATTCATTGGAGAAATGCTGGAAAGTTGGGAAGCTGCCAACAGCTGAGTGCTGACCCAACTGTCTCGGTGAACTTGAAATGACTATGCTCTACATAATACACACTCACACACATACATGCACACAAGTTGTCTGTGTATGTACATGTGTTCATATAATGGAAATCAGGTACTATTCTATCCAACCATCATTTAGGGTATTTTTAAAATTTGCCTTCTTATTTTAAAAAAATGAATAAAGAGAAAACAAAAAACTGTCAAGAAAAGAAAACAATAAGTGTGCATGTATGTGTGTCTTTGTGAGTATAGGCTTTTCACACATACTGTATATGAGATGTGATACTTAAAAATTAAATTTCAACAGTGTAAAATTGCAATACTGATACTTTAAATAGGGAGTCATATAACATCTGCGTAATGAACTATTGGTTGCTGGAAAAACCATCAAAACTATTATATAGTACATGCATCTTTTAATTTCATCAGAGAGTAAACTATTGGTTGCTTCCAATAATAAGCAATAATCTCAATCCTATCTCCAAATCTTTAAAAACTTTTCTATATTATCCCACACACCCGTGATGGCGAACCTATGGCACGCGGAGCCATGCTTGAGGGCACACGAGGCGTTGCCCTGTGTCAGTACTAGCGCGCATGCGCATGCTGGCTAGCTGATTTTCAGCCTTCCGGAGGAAGTTTCTGAACTTCCGGTAGGCCTGTTGGGCCCATTTTTTGTCATCCACAGGCTCTGGAGCCTGGGGAGGGCAAAAAATGGCCCAACGGGCCTACCGGAAATCCAGAGGCTTCAGTGAGGCTTGCATGCATGTGGGGAGGGGCAGGAGTGTTGTGTGCACATGCGCGGGGGAGGGCATTGCATTAAGGGTGCCTTTTGGCATCCAAGCAGAAGAAGGTTCACTATCACTGCCATATACAATACATCACTGTCATTGTACAGTATAAACTGACAGATGAATGTGAATGTAAGCCAAAGGTGTGCAAAACATTCATGCTTCTAGTTCAAAAGGTTCATTTGAAGTTCAGAGCAGAGCCTTTGATTTTCAAGCAAGATACACTGACCACTCCAGAAGTGTTTTGTGTTTGAGTTCAAACACCTTTTTTGAGTTCTGAATATTTCTATCATAGTCAGAGCACCCACCTATTGGGTGTTTGGGGGCTGGAAATATCTTGTGCAGTTCTAAATATAAGCATGCACATTCAAACATTTCACCCCCTAATATAATTTTTTTTCTTTATACAGTCAGAGGTAAGAGTTTAGGCTACACTGCAATTTTGGAAATGTTTGCAACTTTTGCATTAAATTATAAATGTGTGTATTTCCTACATTCTGTATTTCCTACATTAAAATGTCAACTGCCGTATTGTTTAACATTTAATTATTAATTATCAATCCTGCAAGAGATTGGAAAAGACAATAATGCTCCTGGGTTGTCTTTTTTAACTTTATAGAAATGAAAAGTAAATTGATCTATGAAAGCATAAAGGAAAATGTACTTCACAAGAAAAGTCTCACTTTTTAAAATCATACAAATACTTTTCTTCCAATCCTAAGAAATAAGTTATTCAGATGTGAAAAATGAAATTTTATTGCTTTCAAAATTATTTCATGAGGAAACCTCTTATTATGTAACATGGTACAACATCAGCACAGAGCTTCTTTATTATGACTTTCATGTTAAAGTATATAATTTGAGATGATTTATATCTTACAGTCTTGGAATTTAAAATCTAAAAGAGTGATAGGGGAGGGATATCCACATAAAAGAAGAAAGCCTGTATTCCACTGAAATTATTTGAAAAAGCTCAATGATTTTTTAAACTTCTTGACAAGAGATTACAATCTTGTGCATTTTTGTCTCAAATAATAACTAATGTTAACTTACCAGTTTAATTGCCACATATTCATTAGTATACAAATTTTTTCCTTAAAAAAATGAAAAACAGGAATGTTAGAATTTATAACTCTCTCTATATAAGTAAATTCAAATTATCTTCATTGAAAGTATAGCAAAAAACATAAACACATTTAATAGCTTAAGCAAAACTGACATGCATTAGTTTACAAATCAAAAACACTAATATAACTCAGTCTTCTGCTTTATGTTATTATTTCAATGTCTCAACATTATTTTAATATTTTTACCTGTGCTCATAGTAGCTAACAATTTAATACATTCAAATGTTGCCTTATAGTTAAAAAACAGCAATACATACTTTAAAACATTGTTTTTAATTCTCATTTTTCTTCCATAATGCACAAAAGACCCAATCTCTTCTCCTTGTTTCAGAATTATTTGGAAGCTTGAAAATACGGATATTAGGATTTGTAGGAATGAGTGAAAGGGGGGCATAGGTGAAGAATTCTCCCATTATGTCAATGGAAAAACAAGCCACAGCAGATATATTATCAAAATGTACAGTATTGCACAAAAGTCCTAGGTCACCACCCACTTTGTTTTAATGAATTTTTCAGTATTAAGATTCAAATGGAAAATACAGGAAATATGTACACAAAATTTAAACAAACAACAGTTTTCAGAACAAAATGGTTACTTCGGGCAAAAAGTCAATATTTAGTGTGACCTCCCTTGGCTCTAAGCACATCTTGAACTCTTTTGGGAGATTATCCTGAGGTTTTCTGAGGTAATCTTCTAGTATATTATACCTGGCTTCTTTCAGCATTTCCCAGGGTTCTCCTTTAGATTCAGGTTTTCTTTTATTTGTTTCTCTGTTCAGGTGATCCCATATTGTCCGTATAATATTTAGCAAGCTGTTTTCCTTGCTAAATATGATTTAACTGTAGTAGCAGTGTACTTGCGATCATTACCATGCTGAAAAATGACAGTTGGTCTTACCTGAACTGCTATTTTAAGGGGTGTTTGCAGGATGGGCCAGAGGTGGTATTATCACAGCCAATTGGCCTCGAGACTGGGTTGAAGCTGAAGCCACACCTCTGGGCTCCTCTCCTCTGACTCCAGTTTCAATGCAGTATGCGCTCCCAAGATCCTGAAAACAAGTCACAAAGGAGACACCTCCACCCCCAATACTGTCTATCTAACTTAGAGTGGGAACTGGCCCATGCTGCAAACACCTCTTAAAATAACAGTTCAGGTAAGACCAACTGTCATTTTCCAGAGTGGGTTTGCAGGATGGTCCAGAGATGGGACATAACCAAGTTTTGTCCCAAGGGTGGGCCGTCACTGATCCGACAGGACCTGTTGCAGGACCATGCGGCTGAACGCCACGTCAGAAGATGCGAAGGCATCCAGCCTGTAGTGCCGGATGAAGGGCGATGGGGATGCCCACATCGCGGCCCTGCAGATGTCTTCTATAGGGGCCTGGGAGGCCCTAGTGGAGTGGGCCGTGATACCGGCCGTAACCAGCAAGTTCTGCACCTCGTAGGCAAGGGCAATGGCCAGACGGATCCACCAGCTAATGGTGGATGGGGAGACCCTCTTCCCTAGTGACAAGGGTTGGAATGACACAAACAAAGCTCAGACCTACGAAACTCTGCTGTCCGCCTTAGGTAAATCCGTAAGGCACTTCTTACATCTAAATGGTGCCAACTGTGTTCCCGCTCCCTGGTCAGGTCTGGGCAGAAGTCCGAAAGAACCACATCCTGCGCCCAGTGAAAGTCTGTGTTTACCTCTGGCAGGAAAGCCGGGGCCACGCGTAGCACTACCCTGTTATTGTGAAACGTGCATAGATCCTCCCTGGAGGAGAGAGCCCGCAGCTCCAAGACGCACCTAGCCAAGGTGATAGTCACCAGGAACACAACCTTACAAGTGAAGATCTGCCAGCTAACCGTCCAGAGTGGTTCAAAAGGCTCGGCCATAAGGGCCCACAGCACCATGGGAATGTGCCACGTAGGAAACCTGTCGACTGGACGAAGGTGGGTCACCCCCTTGAGGAACCTCTTAACTAAGGGCAAACGAGGTAGCGGAGTGGGCCCTATTAGGAATATAATCTAACGGTTGGGTTGGCAATATATAAGTCATGTAACAATGCTGTACCTGTTTCTTTAAATCATATTATAAAATGTGATTGGTTGCTGTTTTCCTCAATCGGCCATAAGAGGGAGCCAGAATGACTGTTAGCTCTCTGTTTGTTAGATGCTGGGCTGATCTGATGTGAGTATTTTGGAAACTGGCTGTTAGAAAGTGCCATGAGCTATTGTAAGTTTTGCAACTGCTAGCAAACTTTGAGTATCAGACTGTTTTAATGATTATCCCTTAACTGAAAGACGTTGATGACTGACTATCTTATCTGTGTATGACTTGGACTGTTTGATGGACTCTGACACCTCTATTTCCATGAAAGTAAAAGCCTATTTAAACTGCAGTGTCTCTGTATGCTGGTTTGTGTTATCTAACACAACTCCCACAACACTTCTCTGAACGTACTCTGTCTCCCAACAGGGAGCTTACCAACAGGCCCCTCCCCAGGTAGAACCGTGGCTAGTGCCACCAACTGTCTCCTAACCGTGGCTAGGGACAGGCCCTTGTCCAGACCCTCCTGGAGGAAATCCAGGACTTGAGGGACCGTGGCCCTGAAGGGGGACACGTGGGGGGCCTGGCACCAGGAGACAAACGTCTCCCAAGTGGAATCGTAAATCCTGTTGGTTGATTTTTTGCAGGAGTCCTCAATGGTTCTGATCACCTTTTGGGACAGGAGGGCACCTCTCAGGCGCTTCCGCTCAATCTCCACATGGCCAGTTGGAGCCACTGTGGATCTGGATGAACGAACTTCCCCTGTAGCAATCTCACCTCCCCCCGGGGAATCCTCCACAGTCTCCCTACCGACAGATTCAGCAGGTCTGCGAACCAAGCCCTCCTGGGCCAGTAGGGGGCCACTAGGATTACTTCGGCCTGCTCTCTGACTACCTTCTGGATGATCCCATGAAGGAGAGGTAGGGGGGAAGTGTACAGCAGCCCAATTGGCCACTTGGAGCGAAGGGCGTTGACCCCCTCCATTCCCCAAGTTGGGAACCGAGAGAAGAACTGCAGCAGCTGAGCATTGGATGGAGTGGTGAACAGGTCCATCACCGGTCTCCCGAATCTCTGGCATATCCTCTGGAAGAGCTACTTGGACAGACTCCACTCCCCAGCTCCCAGCTCAGCCAGTCCGCCTGATGGTTGTTGACGCTGGTGATGTGTTCCGCTTGGATGGAGTGCAGGTGTTTCTCCGCCCAGTATCCCAGCGATATCGCCTTGGTGTGCAACGCCCTGGATCATGTGCCCCCCTGTCAATTTATGTGCTCCTTTGCTGCAACATTGTCAGTTAAGACAAGGACGTGATGGGGAAGAAGGCGGGGCTTAGCAGAGAGAAGACGGACTTTCAGGCTACTCCTGAAACTCCTCTATTCCGAAGCATTTGGACGGTATCTTTTTGGACCCAAGCTGTCCCGGAGAGACAGTGAAAGGTAGGAGGAGATCCAGTGGGCCCAGAAATGTTCGCAAAGTCTCTGGGGGATCTGTAAAAAACCTCCTTTGCCAGTGACTTCCAGATTAGCCATAAGGCTAACTGAAACTGCAGATAGCCCTAAAGAATGTCGAAAGTGTTTCCAGCTGGTAAGATGATTTTATTACTCAGAGATAAATAGTCCGCCTAAAAATTCAAGCTAATTTAAATTAAAGAACAGAAGAATCTAGCGGCAATTTTGATCTTTTTATTGGTTTTTGGATGGTGGTTATCCTACCTTTTAAATGTTTTAAATGTTATTCACACAGACAAAGGATAGATTACTCCAACACCTCCTCTGATCCTCTGCAAGCGGGCTGTAAACTAATTCACTATAATTTGGTTGTTTACAACTTGACACTTTTATTGCTTGGCTGTATTGGTCTAAGATCTGATAAGGTTGCACAGACTGCACATTCCCAGCTGCATTTATTTGCAAATACCTCAGAGCTCTCAAGAAAAAATACTAACTGTGTACAAATATGGCGTCTATTCAAGCGTCTATTCAAATGATTTTTTCAGCGTTACAGAAATTATCTGCCACACAAGATAGAATTGAGAGAAAATTGGATTATTTGGCGTTTTAGCAACAAAATACGAGGAGAAAACTGAGAATGTTCTTCAAATACAAACTAAGGATGCCAGAGATAAAGATTCTCAACTTGCTGATATTCGGGGTAACTGGTTTACTTCTGAGGGAGAAAAAGATGGAATGTCTGAAGGGGAAGCAGCCACACAGAAGATTTACTTCAAAAGACAGGGCGCAGGAGGAGTGAGAAGCATTAAAGAATTCATACTTTATGAAATACCATCTGCAAAACATTTGATACCACCACTGAGAATTAAAGACAAGCTGATAAAGGAAATAAAAAGAGGGCGGCAGCATTATATGAGAGGCACCATAAGCAAAAAGGTGCAAAGATTTCTTCGTATGGACTTGCTCATAAAGATGTTTGGAGAACTGGACCCACGAATGGCAACAGATTTAAGGCTGTTCTGTTACTGGAGAGGCACAGGCTGATAGATGGAAGAGTATAATTTAAAATTAGTTAAACCTAGTTAAATTCATTTGTAATAGGTATAGTTGAATAATAATTGATAATGATAATAATGTATATAATGTTGAGTTGCTACGATAAATAATAATTGGATATGAGAAGGGAAGGTTAGAAATATATTTGTACTATATATAAAGGTTATTAATCACAATAATAATTATAAAAAATAAAATGAAATTATATAGAGTTAAATTTTAACTAATAGGGGGAAATGCTATGATATAGGATATAACTAAATAAAGGAGAATGATAATAAATTATACATATGGAGGATGAAATTTTTGGTATTAAATATTATGGATGTTTAACTAAAACAGGATATGAGGATTTGATGTTAATGGAGGATTTTATAAATAAGTAAATGAAATGCCAGCATGTGGTTATGGATTAAATCTTTCGTATAGTTAAGGATGAAGGATGTTTAAATAACTGTAGTCAATTAAAAGTGGAGGTATGATGATGTTAATATAGTAAACATTTGAGTTAAGATATTTGAATTAATATGAATTAATGGAAGAGATGCACAAAAACTTGTAGCAATAGCAATAGTTAGGCTTATATACCGCTTCATAGGGCTTTCAGCCCTCTCTAAGCGGTTTACAGAGTCAGCATATTGCCCCCAACAACAATCTGGGTCCTCATTTTACCCACCTCGGAAGGATGGAAGGCTGAGTCAACCTTGAGCCTGGTGGGATTTGAACAGCCAAACTGCTGAACTGCAGTCAGCTGAAGTAGCCTGCAGTGCTGCATTTAACCACTGTGCCACCTCGGCTCTTGTAACCAGCTGATATACTTTTTTATAACATATACTTGTTGTGTGTGTTTTTTTTTAATTGTTGTGTATATACAAAGTGTGTCTGTGGGGGGAAATATAGTTAGGATAAACTAGTAAAGGTAAGAGAATAAGAAATGATACTAAATTATATCTGGGTTGGCGGAAGTACCATCTCAACATAAAGGGATGGTAAACAAAGCAACCCAAACCGTATATTACCTATTAAATGAAATAATAAATGTATAAGAATGATAAATGTTAAAACACCTGTAACCAAATGACATGCTATATGTGATGATGGTTTTTTTTCTTCTGTTTTGTTTCTTGTTCTTTTTTGCTTTGTTTTTTTTCCCCATTGTTGTGGGTATGTGTTGTTTATGTAACAAAAAAATAAAATAATTTATAATAAGACAAGGACATGATGACCTTCTACTGAGGTTTAGAACCGTTGTAGGCCAAGGTGGACTGCCCGAAGCTCCAGCCAATTTATGTTGTGTTGAAGGTCGTTCTTTGACCACCGGCCCTGTGTCAGCTGGGAGCCTAGGGTCGTCCCCCAACCAAACAGGCGTCCGGTGTCAGTATGAGGTGCTCTTGTTCCCTGAATTCGCAGCCCTTGAGCAAAGCTGGGGACACCCACCACTTGAGAGAAATCAGCACCTGCGGCGTCGCTGGTACCTTGAGCATCGAATTGCTGGAATCGGCCCTCTGATATGGCAGCAGCCTCCATTGGAGCGTCCTGGCATGTAGTCGTGCCCACGGGACCATCTCGATGCATGAGATGAACTTTCCCAGCAAGCTGGAAAGAAGGGCTATGGGAACACAACGATCCTTCTGGATCTGGTTAATTAACTTCAACAAGCTGGACCTGCGGTCCAGCGAAAGAAACACTCGACCCAACCGGGAATCAATCCCTGCCCCCAAGTGTAGGATTCGGGTAGATGGGGAGAGAGTACTCTTCTCAAAATTAATCGAGAACCCTAAGCCCTGGAGGGTGTCAATGACCTGCTGAAGGTCTGACCTAATCTGAGCAGGAGACGCCCCCTGGACAAGGATGTCATTCAGATAGCAGAAAAGCCTGATGGGAATCTCTCTCAGATGGGCGGCCGCTACTGCTAACACCTTGGTAAAGGTCCTGGGAGCCGAAGCCAACCCAAACAGTAGAGCCCTGTACTGGTAATAAAGTCCAAAGAAGGAGAAACGGAGAAGGCACCTATGCTCGGGGAGGATGGGGATGTGCAGGTAAGCCTCTGTGAGAAAAATGGATGCCATGTAGTCCCCCTCCCGGATCCCTGCCAGAATGGATTTGAGGGAAGCCATCGTAAAACATCTATTCACTAAGAATTGGTTTAGGAGCTTTAGGTCTAAAATGGCTCTCCATCCCCCCAATGATTTTGGCACTAGGTTTGAATAAAACTCCTTGCCTGCCTGATCCTCAGGGACTCTCTCTATGGCCGCAATGTTGAGCAGGTGCTGGATGCCTGGCGCATCTGCTGGTGCTTCTCAACATTCTTGGCCGGGGTAACACCCGGAAACAATTGGGGGGAAGGGAAAGGAATTCCAGGCAGAGACCATGGATCACCCTACTGAGGACCCAGGCATCCATGGATATCTCTGCCCAGGCGTCTGCGAAAAGAGCTAGGGAGCCACCAATGTGTGGGGTCACAGGCGACCTACTTGTCCCAGCGGAAGGGCCGACCACCCCTTCCTTGAAAGGGCCGTTTGCCCTGAGGCTGGAAGCAGGGTCTGTCCCTATTGAATCACCTTTCAGATGGCCTATCCGCCCTGCCCCCCGGATACCTGCTCTGGTGGGTGTCCTGTTCCTGTGGTCGCTGTGCTGACCTGCAATAATAGGACATGGACCTCTGGTCCGCCTTCTTGGTTGATGTTGGAAGCGCCTTCTTCTTGTTCTTATCCTCCACCAGGATGGGGTAAAGGGAAGTCCCGAAGAGAGCTGAGAACTGAGCAACCGTCACTTATTTGTTTATGTCCTGGAGTAGGCGTACGTCCTCCTGTGGAATGCTCCACGTACATCCTCCTGAATCTGCTCCATCCAAAGGATAGCCATACGGTTGAAAAACGAGGCGGAGGCCACCGCCTTAATGGCCCAAGCCGACAACTGGAAGGTCTTCCTGAGGATCATCTCCACCTTCCTGTCCTCTGTCTGCCACATCCTTGGGTACCAGCGATGCTGGGGCAGCCAAGGCCACCACTGATGGATCCACAGAGAGCATCTGCAATGCTTGGGAGAAATCTGGTTCAATGTTATAGAACTGTTTGTCATTGCTGCCTGGAGTGGAGAAAGCCCCAGGTGTCTCCCACTGTCTCTTAACTACTTCCAGAAAAAGGTCGGAAGCAGGAATCTCCTCTTTAACCTCTTTGGACTCGGAATAGACCGTGCCCTGGTGCTTCCTTGCTGGCTCACCTGCCTTGATCCCTTGACCCCCCCCCCATCTGAACAGTGGCACACGCCTTGCGTAGGAGGGACCGGAACAAGTTAGGAGGGAACAATCCCGTGAACGCTGGACGTTCAGGCTCCAGTTCCTCCTCCTCAGAGAGATCTGGGTCACGCTGTGCCTTGTCCCCCAGGACAGACCCTTCACTTGTCAAGGATGGGGACCCAGGGGGGCAGACTGGCTGGGAAGGGCCCTGTGGATGGGCTGATGAAGAGCTGGAGACCATGACCTTGCCCTGAGAGGCAGAGCAAGGCCCCTGGCGCTGCATGCTTGCAGCCACACCAGATGCAATGGCTCTTTCAATGACGTTCTGAAGACCCACAGGCAGGTCCTCCATATCCAAGGAGTCCCAGCTGGATGCCCCAGGCACCTGTCTATGCCAGAGTTGGCCTGGATGGATCTCTACCTCCCAGCTGAGTCTCTAGGGATAAAAACCCAGGCTGGTTATCTACCTGGTCAAAATCCTCCATGGAAAGGAGAGGGGAATGGGAAACCCCCCCCCCCCGCTCACTGCATTCCCTCAAGGAATCTGGTGACCTAGGAGAATCCTGCCTGGAAGGGCCGCCAAGGGGTGACCTGGACCTGGAGGGGGAGGGACTGATCCTGTCCTGCAGAGTCTTCAACCCCTCTGCTCTGGAGAAAGTTCTCACCAAGGCCCTGGGTCTCCTAGCTTCGTCTCTTTGGCTGGCACAGGAAGGGCGAGTGTCAGCCGAGGCTTTAAGCCTCCTGGAAGAGGCAGTGGGATGCTGCCTGGTGGAAGTCCCCTCCCCAGGAGACATGGGGGGAAGGGGATCTACCCACCATCATGCAACTACTTATGACCACTCATCGTGCTTCCTGCGATTCGCTCCTCACCCCCACCTCCGCAGCTAGAATGGCAAGGTCCTCACTCCTTTCGTCAGGTGCCTCAAATTTTAAAACATCACCTGGGCGCATTTCGGGGTTGCTGCGGCTTCTCAGGGAGTCTGCTGCTGCCGCACTGCTTCCCAGCCGTCTCTGCCGCTCCTGGGGCTTCTGCAACCTTCGCACGGCCCACACGCTCTTCTGCACCCTCTTTTAATGCTGCTGCAGTGAGGCACACTCTCCTTTTAGGTTTCTGGGCTGTCGGGCTGGAAACCAGAGCCCTTTAGGCCCCACCGACGCTGATCTGCCCTCTCAGGGCTCCACGTGGTCACAGGCCAAAATGGCCACCGAGATAGCAACACAGCCACTGGAGCCTCCAAACCCTGAGATTTAACCCTGAGTAGCTAGAAAAACCGTAGCTAATAGCAGGGTCTTACTGGGAAGTGAAGGAAGGGTGTCCTTGTAAGAAGGAAGCAAGTTGAGTCGAGGATGGTCCAGAAATGTTGAATCAGATCAGGAGTCAAGAATTTACAACCTCTCTTTGGCCAGACTAGATTGAAACTGGAGTTTATGAGTTTATGAGTTTATTATTTATAGGCCGCCCTTTTCCCTGAGGGGACTCAGGGCGGCTTACAATTTATAGGGAAGGGGGGGTACAAGACAATAAAACAATAAACATGAAAACAGTGCAAGTAAAAATAAAACACAACATTCATCATTCGGGTGGGGGCAGGTTACGATTTTTATCCCCAGGCCTGACGGGATAGCCAGGTCTTGAGGGCTGTGCGGAAGGTCTGGAGGGTGGTGAGGGTACGAATCTCCACGGGGAGCTCGTTCCAGAGGGTCGGAGCTACTACTGAAAAGGCTCTCCTCCGCGTAGTTGCCAGTCGGCACTGACTGGCAGATGGAACTCGGAGGAGGCCTAATCTGTGCGATCGAATAGGTCGCAGGGAGGTAATTGGCAGGAGGCGGTCTCTCAAGTGCAGCCACACCAGTCAGAGGACAGGAGCACAGAGGCATGGCTTCAGCTTCAACCCAGTCTCGAGGCCAATTGGCTGTGATAATACCATCTCTGGACCATCCTGCAAACCCATTCTGGAAAATAACCTATTCCCAATTGGGTGTTTTCCAAAAGAAATGGCATGATGAATTAAAACTTGTACTTTTCAGCATTTCTGATCCCATTAATATGGACAATATCGCCAACACCACTGGCAGAAATGAAGCCCTAAACCAGTGGTTCTCAACCTTTTTTTGGCCATGCCCCACTTAAGCATCTCTAAAATTATGATGCCCCCGTGACATATAATTCGTACTTTACTCAAAAAGCAAATTCTACTCACATGGAGGAAGCCTAAAAGGCCATTAACTTGGTTTAAACAAGGTTCAAATTGCCCCCATTAAAAATCAAATTGCCCCTCTGTGGGGCGTGGGCCCCACATTGGGAACCACTGGCCTAAACCAAGACAGACACTCTGCCATATTTCACTGAAGGCTGAAAGCACTCCTCCATTAATCTCCAACTCTTCTTCTCACATATTGCCAAAAATTTCAAATTTAGATTCATCACTCCATAATATTCTTTTCTACTGATCCTTAGTCCAGTTTTTGTGAGCTTTAGCATACCTTAGTCCAGCGATGGTGAACCTTTTTTGGCTCGCATGCCCTAAGTGGGAGGGGCGGAGGGGGGTCTTGCGCGGGCATGCCGCACCCATAATGCAATGTGCGACCCCCCCAGCACGCATGTGCGCATGACAGACGCAATACCCCATTTTTTGCATGCTTTTTTCGCCCTCTCCAGGCTCCAGAGGCTTTATAGGAGCCTGGGGAGAGTGAAAACTGCCTCCCTCAGGAGCTTCCCTGAAGCCTCTGGAGGGGGAAAAAAATGACCTACCAACAAACTGGAAGTCACTTCCGGGTTTCTTGTAGGGCCAATTTTAGCCCTCTGGAGTGTTCAGGAGCCCTCAGGAGGCTTCCCTGAAGGCTCCGAAGGGCTTAAACCGGCCCTACGGGCAAATCGAAAGTGACTTCTGGTTTGCTCATAGGGGTGTTTTTAGTCCTCCGGAGCCTTCAGGGACCTTCAGGAAGCTTCCCTAAAGGCTCTGGAGGGCTTAAACCAGCCCTACGAGCAAACCTGAAGTCCGTTCCCAAACTTCCGGTTTGCCCATAGGGGCAGTTTTTTTGTGCTCCGGAGCCTTCAGGGAAGCTCCTGAAGCCTCCGGGGGGGGGGGGAGGCTGTTTTCGCACTTCCCAGGCTCCTATAAAGCCTCTGGAGCCTGGGGTGTGTGAAAAATGGCTTTTAAAAAGGCTGAACTCAGCTTGCCAGCGCGCGCCATAAGGTTCGCCATCCCGGCCTTAGCCTTTTCACCTTGTTCCCCTTGTACAAAAGTGGGGTTTTTTTGGTTGCTACACTTCCATTTCCCAATCAAAACCATTCCCAATCAAGCTTCTCATATTGTAGAGGGGCCAACTTGGCATCCTGATGAAGCTGCCAGATGCTGAGCCAGGTCCTTGCTAAACTCTTCCAGTCTCTCAAAGAAAAAACTATGAGGAACTTCTCATAAGAATTCCAAAGTTTCCTTGGATTTCGAATCCTTTTTCTGTCTTTGACTTCTCTTGATCTCAAATTTCTTTATAACAGCTTGAATAGCAAATCTAGAATATCAAGTTTGTTTTTGAGAGTGGCCTTGCAAAAAATATGGTTTCATTATCACATTCTGTGATCTTTGACATTTTGACTGGAATGATGTGATTGAAAATTGTCTTATTAGCAAGCTTCCAATGAATTACAGTCATACAACATATATTTGTAAAATGTAATTCTCAAGAATGTCTTGCACAAACCTGGTGTTAATAGACATTTTTGTACAGCAGTCATTTTGGCATCAAACGGTAGGATACCTATAAGTGTTAGCAATGACAGCATATAGCGTTGCATTCCACACACTATTGCATAAAAATTTCCTGTATTGTCTGGTTGTATTCTAATAAAGAGATTTGAGACATAATTTTATATGGCCATTAAACCATATAAAGTTGTAACTATCATTTGTTTGGTACTATCATAACTTGGAATGGTTGTTAAGCAAAAACTAACTGTATAAAACACATAACATCTTTACCAGGTCAAAGTAGGAAGTTTTACAAATCAGGTTCAGTGTAAGAATTCAGCTACCTACATTAATGGTCTTCTAGGTCAGTGTTTTTCAACCACTGTGCCGCGGCACACTAGTGTGCCGTGACATAGTGTAAGGTGTGCCATGGGAAAAACACTTTATATATAGTCAATATAGGCACAGAGTTAAATTTTTTTAACATTTTCTTAATGGTGGTGTGCCTCGTGATTTTTTTCATGAAAAAGGTGTGCCTTTGCACAAAAAAAGTTGAAAAACACTGTTCTAGGTGAGGGGAAGAGATATAGAACACAGTAGAAACAAAAGAAAAGCAGACATTTGTAACACTTCAGATTGAAGATTGAAGGGAGAGGGAGAGCGAGAAGGGGACCCAGTGCGGTGTAATGAATAAAGTATTAGACAAGCAAAGGGAAGACCCTGGTTTAAATCTGTCTTTAGTCATGGAAGTTCACTGAGTCACTTTGGGCCATTCACTTGCTCTCAGTTCAACCCATCTGACAAAGTTGTTATAAAAAAAAAAAAAGGTCTCTGCTTTGCTTAGTTAAAAGTGAATACCAAATAAAAATACTAAACTCTACTAGCATATGATTTCTTAAAGCAGCTGCATGCACTTTTCCAGAGATCATGTAAACTACCTCTTGATACTGTAATACCAGGTACAGGAGCACATTTAGTTCAGGAAATTGTAGAAAAGTGCTACATTCAAGTCTGTTATACCTTTTATAGGATCTTTGTGCTTTCAAATCCAAAGTACCAGACCACTCTAAAAATTCTCCATAAAGTAATAAATAATGGTTCCTCAGTTTTCCATGCAGACCAGCCTTCTGCAAAACATTGTGGGGCTTGCAAACCTCTTTCATTAAATAGCAAAAAATAATATTTGCATTAAGATTCCAATATCCCAATTTTTATTCAACTGAGATGACATAAGGGCAATGATTATGGATATGGGAAACAATTAAACACAAGGATTGAAACAAATACCAAAGCTTATTTCCTGAACTCTGCTTCTAAAGCAAGTTTATGTAATTCATAGTGTCTGATGAAAGTGTTAGAAACAACTATACGGCAGTCCAACAAACTTGGCTGCTTGTCAACTAGAAAGAACACTGTCAAGAGTGGTTTGTCAAGTAGTATATGCAGTATGTATTGACTTTTGTGCCCTGTGAAGCTTTGTTTGTTGAATTATCATGGCAATAAAATCTTTCTACCAAGGATTCAAAAGAAACCAGACACATTAAAAATACACCAAGACCTTAAAGAAACCTCTTGCTTGTTCTGTGGCATACAGTGGGGCAAAAAAGAACTTAGTCAGCCACCAATTGTGCAAGTTCCCACACTTAAAAATATGAGAGACGCCTGCAATTGACATCATAGGTAGACCTCAACTATGAGAGACAAACTGAGAAAAAAAAATCCAGACAATCACATTGTCTGATTTGGAAAGATTTTTTTTGCAAATTATGGTGGAAATTAAGTATTTGATCATCAATATCAAAAGTTCATCTCAATACTTTGTTATATATCCTTTGTTGGCAATGACAGAGGTCAAATGTTATCTGTAAGTCTTCACAAGGTTGGCACACACTGTTGCTAGTATGTTGGCCCGTTCCTCCATGTAGATCTCCTCTAGAGCAGTGATGTTTTGGGGCTGTCGCTGGGCAACACAGACTTTCAACTCCCTCCAAAGGTTTTCTATGGGTTGAGATCTGGAGACTGGCTAGGCCACTCCAGGACCTTGAAATGCTTCTTACGAAGCCACTCCTTCATTGCCTGGACGGTGTGTTTGGGATCATTGTCATGCTGAAAGACCCAGCCACGTTTCATCTTTAATGCCCTTGCTGATGGAAGTTTCCAAGTTTCCAAGTTTAATAGAATTTGTATGCCGCCCACTCCCATTGGGAATCTGGGCGGCTCACAACAAGACAAAGAAAAATTTAAAATTTAAAAAAATAGAAATAAAAAAATACAATATTAAAATTCATATCACCCATTCCATCTAAGCGGGGCTGGATATCAATCAACAGCCCCAGGCCTACCGGAACAGCCAGGTCTTGACGGCTTTACGGAAGGCCGGGAGAGTGGTAAGGATCCGGATCTCTGCAGGTAGATCGTTCCACAGGGCCGGCGCAGCAACAGAGAAGGCCCTCCCCCGGGGAGCCGCCAGCCGGCATTGTCCAGTTGACGGCACCGGAGGAGGCCCAACCTGTGCGATCTTGTTGGTCATTGGGAGGTAAGTGGCAGGAGGCGGTCTCTCAGGTAGCCAGGTCCTAAACCATGTAGGGCTTTAAAAGTAACGACTAGCACCTTGAAGCGCGTCCGGAGACCAATAGGAAACCAGTGCAGCTCGCGGAGGATAGGTGTGACATGGGTGTATCTAGATACACCCCATATTGCTCACGCGGCTGCATTCTGGACCAGCTGTACTCTTCGAACACTTTTCAGGGGCAGCCCCATGTAGAGCACATTACAATAATCCAGTCTTGAGGTGACGAGGGCATGAGTGACTATTTGAAGTGCCTCCCGGTCCAGGTAGGGCCGCAACTGGTGCACCAGGCGAACCTGGGCGAAAGCCCCCCTGGTCACAGCCTACAGATGGTGCTCTAACGTCAGCTGTGGGTCCAGGAGGACACCCAAATTGCGGGCCCTCTCTGAGGGGTGTATAATTTCATCCCCCAGGCTAAGAGGTGGAATGTCTGGACTAACCTTGGGAGGCAGCATCAATAGCCACTCGGTCTTGTCTGGATTGATTACAAGCTTGTTCGCTCCCATCCAGACCCTGACAGCCTCCAGGAACTGGCACATCACTTCCACTGCTTCGCTGAATTGGCAAGGGGCGGACAGATACAATTGAGTATCATCCGCATATTGATGATATTTGATCCCGTGCTGCCGGATGATCTCACCCAGCGGCTTCATGTAGATGTTAAATAGGAGGGGGGAGAGGACCGAACCCTGCGGCACCCCATATTTGAGGGGCCTAGGGGTCGATCTCTGTCCTCCAACCAACACCGACTGCGACCTGTCTGAGAGGTAGGAGGAGAACCACCTTAAAACGGTGCCTCCCACTCCCACCTCCTGTAACCGTCGCAGAAGGATACCATGGTCGATGGTATCAAAGGCCACTGAGAGGTCAAGGAGCACTAGGATAGAGGAATGTCCTCTATCCCTGGCCCGCCAGAGATCATCGATCAGCACGACCAAAGCAGTTTCTGTGCCGTAACCAGGCCTGAAACCCGACTGAAAGGGATCCAGATAATCTGCTTCATCCAAGGTCTGCCGGAGTTGAAAGGCCACCACCTTCTCAACAACCTTCCCTACGAACGGGAGGTTGGAGACTGGGCGATAGTTGTTTAAAATGGCTGGATCCAGGGATGGTTTCTTAAGGAGGGGTCTCACCACCACATCCTTTAGAGGATGTGGGAAGGATCCCTCCAGAAGAGAGGTGTTAACAATCCTCTGGAGCCAGCCACGTGTCACCTCCCTGCTGGTCGAGACCAGCCAGGAGGGACACGGGTCCAGTAAACAGGTGGAGGCACTCACCGCTCCCATAGCCTTGTCCACTTCCTCAGGAGCGACAAGTTGAAACTCGCTCCATAAAATCCTATCAGGACCTTCCCCTGAAGATAGATAGCAGAAGCAGCTTGTAAAAGTAGGCCAAGGTTTAAAGACTAGACCCATAATGGTGAACCTATGGCACGCGTGCCACAAGTGGCACACCATGTCATTTGTTAGGGCATGCGAGGTGTTGTCCTGTCAGCTCCAACGTGCATGCGCACACTGGCCAGCTGACTTTGGCTTTCATTTTCTGCCATTTTTTGCCATCCGGAGCCTTAAGGAAACTTCCCAGAAGCCTCCGGGGAGCAAAAAACGGCCCTATGCTTTTTGCACGCGATGGGAAAAGGGTTAGTCGTCACTGGACTAGACTAATAAAGATCAGAAATAAAAGAAACAAACCAAAACAAAGACATATGTTGAAAATGGAAAACAAGTCAGGTCACAAAAGATTACATAAAACTGGAATTATAGAGAAAGTATTCAAAAAATTATAGAGAAGATATTCAAAAAAGTAAATGAAATCAGGGTGGAGAAACTGCAGTAATTACAAAAGATCAGTGCAGATTTGTGAAGAACTAATATTTTCAAACTATTTTTTGTGAATTAACTTCTAGTTCTGGGTATATTATAAAAAAGATACAGGGAAACTAATAGATTTAGAGAAGTGAAATCATGAAATTAGAAACCTTAAAACTGAGACTAAGGGAACTGGGTATGTTCCAACAGGAGAAAAGCTGATGATGAGAGAGAGAGAGAGAGACAGACAGACAGACAGACAGACAGACAAGCATTTTTCATCTACCTGAAGAGATCTTGCAGAAAAGATTAATTCCTCATGTCCTAGAGTGCAGGACATATAAAATGATCTAATGATCTGTAAAGTTACAGGAAAGTTGATTTGACAGTGGAAACAATTATCAAGAAATGTGATGAGTTTTACTTCAATATGGATATATTCAAGCTTAGAAGATACCTTTATTAAGTAGGTCAATCTTACAGACATAAAGCTTTATACTTAGAGGGGAGAAAAAAACATTCTACTTCATTTTCACAAGGAATATTTGGAATTACTGTTTCTAAAAGGGGAGCTGCCATAATGTCAGCCTTACCAGATAAACCAATCAGGAAGCACAAGACAAACTAGTTCTATTTTAATATAAAGCTACATTATCATAGGCTTAAGATACAGAAAGATCTTGAAAAACTTGAACATTGGGCACTATCTAATAAAATGAAATTCAATGGTGAAAAGTGTAAGGTTCTACATTTAGGCAAGAAAAACAAAATGCACAGGTACAGTATAGGTGGTACCCTGCTCAATAGTAGTAACTGTGAGAGGGATCTTGTAGTCCTAGTGGACAACCATTTAAATATGAGACAGCAGTGTGCAGTGGCTGCCAAAAAAGCCAACACAGTTCTACGCTACATAAACAGAGGGATAGAATCAAGATCACATGAAGTGTTAATACCACTTTATAATGCCTTGGTAAGGCCACACTTGGAATACTGCATTCAGTTTTGGTTGCCACGATGTAGAAAAGATGTGGAGACTCTAGAAAGAGTGCAAAGAGCAACAAAGATGATTAGGGGACTGGAGACTAAAACATATGAAGAACGGTTGCAGAAACTGGGTATATCTAGTTTAATGAAAAGAAGGACTAGGGGAGACATGATAGCAGTGTTCCAATATCTCAGGGGTTACCACAAAGAAGAGGGAATCAAACTATTCTCCAAGGCACCTGAATGTAGAACAAGAAGCAATGGGTAGAAACTAATCAAGGAAAGAAGCAACTTAGAACTGAGGAGAAATTTCCTGATAGTTAGAACAATTAATCAGTGGAACAGCTTGTCTCCAGAAGTTGTGAATGCCCCAACACTGCAAATCTTTAAGATGATATTGGATAGCCATTTGTCTGAAACGGTATATGGTTTCCTGCCTAGGCAGTGGGTTGGACTAAAAGACCTCCAAGGTCCCTTCCAACTCTGCTATTGTATTGTATTGTATCAGAATATTGTAAGCTTGAAAATATAATGCTTGTTTTACAGTGACCATTTGAAATTACAACAGCACTGAATGAAAAGACTTATGGCCTTTTCCCCAAGTTACATCCATTGCAATGACCCCTTAGTCATGTGAACAAAATTCAAGCTCTTAGTAATTCATCCATCCTTATGACCAACCCACAGGGATGCTGCAGCACCACCACCCTCCATTATCTTCCACCCTAGCTGGAGTACTTCAGAAGGTATTTGGAAGAGAGGAATGTCCAGGGAGATCCAGGGCAGACCATATGTAAGTTGGTGAAGTGCTGCTGTGCAAACCTGGGACTATGCCAGACTTCTCAGGGCCTCCTCTGAGGAACCTGTTAATGACACAACAGGGACAGCAGGAATTTCTGTCAGGCTCAAGGAACTAGAACAACCACCTAATCAGAGTTGGTTCTTTTTGTTGCATGCCTATTTGCAAGAATCTTGCCAGACTGACTCTTGGCAATAGCCAGATAAGGGTTTCAGGGATTCCAGGGGAAGTCAGTTCTGTGTCACTTCCTGCTGTGCAAGGACACTAGCTAACCTCATCACACCTCCCTCTCCATCCCCACTCTAACTGGAGATTCCATCACAGTTTTAGTAATTCAGCAATGTGATCACATTAACACTTCACTTAATGACTGTCACAACTTACAACTATAATAAATAGTGTCACAACTTGTAATAAACGGGCTTACTATGGCTGTAAATAGATGATTATAACAAAATCTCATAGGACCTGAATTGATTACCATTAGGTTTCCAGGTGCAATTAAAAGTACTAATTTTTATTTATAAATAGTGTTCCTCTGCCCAATGAGAGATATTCTCAGAAGAATATGCTGATATCCCATTTTTATGAGGTGAAGGAAGTCGAGACTAGAAAGTAGTTTTTCAACTAGGGCACTTATATTTTGGAACAGCCTCCTTGTATAAATTATACAACCCTCCTGGCACACACACTGATAAAGGCTTTCCAGAAGCTGAAAAAGGCTGATATTCCAGAAGGCTTTGGAAAAGTTATTGTTCATCATTATGGGAGGAGGGGTTGACACTTTATTGTTACTGTTGGTTCTGATTTTAAGGTTTTTGTGTTATTTGAGTAGCAGGTATTTATTTAACTATTTTAGAAGAGCCGAGGTGGCGCAGTTGTTGGAGTGCAGTACTGCAGGCTACTTCAGCTGACTGCTAGTTGGAATTCGGCAGTTTAAATCTCACCAGCACAAGGTTGACTCAGTCTTCCATCCTTCCGAGGTGGGTAAAATGAGGACCCAGATTGTTGGGGGCATTAGGATGTCTGGGTTAACCATTTAGAGAGGGATGTAAAAGCACTATGAAAACATATATAAGTCTAAGTGCTATTGGTATTTTCTTACTGTGCATGCTATAGCACCGTGACACACAAGAACCATATTTGCTGGCATGCCAGTGGTCAGCTCCGGCACGCATGCATGCGCCAGCCAGCTGATTTTTGGCCTTTTGGAGGGGTGGGGGAGGCTGTTTTCCCCCTCTCCAGGTTTCAGGAAAGCCTCTGGAGGCTGGGGAGAGTGAAAAGCGACCCCAACAAGCCAACTGGAAGTTTGGGAATGAACTTCCTGTTGGCCTGTTGCCCCTGTTTTATGTTCTCCCCAGCCTTTGGAGGCTTTCCTGAAGCCTGGGGAGAGTGAAAATGGTTTCCCCTGCCCCCCTAAAGGGCCTCTGGAAGCTGGAAATGGATAGTTTCTGACCTTCCGGTTGGCCCACCATTTTTCACCCTCTCCAGCCTCCTGAGACTTTTCTGAAGCGATTTTTGCCCTCCCTGGGCTTTCGGAAAACCTCCAAAGCCTGGGGAGGGGTTGTGCACAAATGTGGGGGGGGGGTGTCGCACGGGCATGCCCAAATGGGCAAGGAGGATTGAATTGGTGTGGGCACATGTGCATGCAATTTTGGCACACCGTAAGAAAAAGATTCACCATCACTGATATAGCACATTTGGAAGCCATATCAAAAGGTCTTGGATGACACTTAGAAAACCTGTGGATTGACAAAATTTACGGTTGTCAATTACAAAAGGCTACACTACTTGGATCTGCACGTCCTAGATTTTGAGAAGAATATGATATGAATGTGAGCCAACACCAACTAAAGAAATGATAGCTGTGATTTCATACTGTTGTGCAGTATATATAACAACAAGATACAGCTATAATGTACATCACAGGGAAGGAATCTTTTCTGAAGCATAACTTATTACATCCCTTATTTTCCATACTGGTTAGGTTAATATTAGGAGCACCTGAGTCTCTGTTGGAGTCTCTGCTAGGATGCTCATTTATGAAAGAAATATAAGAACATTCTCCAGAAGATTTCTGTAAGCAATTCTAACAGACCTCTATCTAATCTGCACCCACTGAAAATTATCCCTTCCTTTTAATCCTACAACAACCTTGTAAGGTAGGTTGGACCAGAGACTAAAGTTTACTTGAATTCAATCAGTGATCTCCAAGTTTAGTTACAGGACTTTGAATCAAATCAAAGTCCAATAAATTATTACACTAAAATGACACTCTGCTTAGTGCAGATTTGCTTTTTCACTAAAGAGGCAAGAAAACAAAGAGAGCAATAAGACGAAAGTTAAAAAAAGAAACGGGAATGAGAGGTCGAAAATGAATAGGAAGATAAATTTGCTAAACAAATGGTAAATAAATAAGTAAATGAATTGCTAAATCAAGAGTTTGATGTGTAAGTAAAGCTTAGAAAAAGACTTAAATACTGCAAAAAAAACTCTGTATCTTTAGGGCCCTTGTCCAACTAGCTGTTTGCTACTAAATAAATAGTAGTAAACCTAATCTAATCTAAATTTAATATTATATACGGTAATCTACTAGTACATCTAGGTTCTGAATGTATTTCATTACATAAACATACATGCATACACACACACATACACACATATATAAACATTTATGTTTACAATTTTCCATTGCCTATCACTATTGGAACAAATTACTATTACAGAAATATTGCTTTGAATAGTGTAAATTTGAATAATGCAATAATTTGATGGGTTTAGCTTTACTAATCAAAACTTACCTGTCTTCATATCAATATGCTTGACAACTAATAATGAGATCCAGCAACATCCCTTTTCCCAGCAACCCCTTTTACTATCATGTACCCTGCACACAGATTAAACACATCATTGGAATCCAAGTCATGGTACCAACTTCATCTTTCCTATGCATGCGTTAGGTAAGTAACTGATTTGCAGTTGTTTTCATCATCAACTTTAAACCACCATTCCAGTATTCAAATTCAAAATTTTCATAACATTTTAAATCCAAGCAGTAAAGTAAAAAGACAATTCCAGAGAAAAACTAGCAAACAAAAAAATCTGAGAAAAATACATGAACAACACTATGAAGAGCTGCCAACTTGTTTCCTGCTATTCCTCAGCTTTCTTTTAGAGATTGGCTTTACCCACTCAGGGTCTAGGTCTAGTGGCATATGCATTTCCTTTAATGTTCATTTTGCTGTCAGTTTCTGCTATCTGATTTAATTATCTTAGATCTGCCCAGTACATCTTGTCTTTTCTGTCTTCTTTCTATCTTCTGCCTGAGCTCCTCACTAAGCTTTGGCCAATTTGTTCAAAACATTTTTAACAAAGGCCATTTTTGTGTCCAACTAACCGTATTTATTTTTTACATGGCAGCTTGTTTTGATCTCACTCTCTCAATTACATCTCTATAAAGTTCATTTTTTTCTAAATTGCTTTTCATCCATCCAAAATAGTACTTTTGACTATTGTTTTTTTTCATGCTACAATTTTTCTTTTTTTGAGTGAGTGGGTAAGATTATAAATCAATTCACTATGCTTTGTAAACATGGTTATAGCTGAGCATGATATGTAAACCAATGGTTTATTAAATAATCTTTAGTTAAACCAATACATGACTTAGAGCAATGTACGAAATCATATAAAACATTCTGAAACTGCTCTCTCAGAAGTTTCTATCTTGGGCTCAATCATGGATCCAAATGTACATTTATTTGCAGAAGTATTTTTCTAAAAACTAGAATTCAAATTAAATTACTATCAGATTATAAATTCATATCAAATCCAACTGAATTAATAATTTCTTAATACATTACAAGGTTAACTTGAACTCTAGCTTGAATCATCTAGTATATATTTTTTTTCAAACAGGCCAGTTAAATATCACTTTTAGTGGAAATTGTTTGGGAAGTATAGTTTAAGATTAAACAAGCAGTATTCTAACATAGGTTGCCTGATCATTTATGTCTTCCAGTGGGAACAGCTAAAATTATTCTATTATCTTTTTAACATTATACCCAATATGTTTTATTATGAAGTGTGGCCCAACGGACTATAATGATTCAACAGACTGTAGTTTAAAATCCCAAGTGAGTCTTACATGTGAATAACTCCAAAGATCTAACCTGGTGTTATATTATATACCTTGTTTCCCAGAGAATAAGACCTCACCGAATAATAAGCCCAATCGGGCTTTTGAGCGCATGCACTGAAATAAGCCCTGTCCTGAAAATAAGCTCTTTCCGAAAATATTACAACACAGCAGCAGCCAGGAGGTGACCATGCTCACCTTCAAAATAATAAGCCCTCCCCAAAAATAAGGCCAAGTGCTTATTTCGGGGGAGTCAAAAGAAAATAAGACCCTATCTTATTTTCGGGGAAACACGGTATTACTTCCTGTTTAAACATATTGGTAGAACTGTTACAAATATAAGTGGATATGATTTTAAATGTCCTAGTGAATGAAATTATTCTTTAGACACACACTCTCTTTAGATGTCTTTACTGGACTGTTTAAATAAAGAAAGGCTTACCTAATCGTAGCTCCCCAAAATTGCCACAACCAATTTTCTTTCCAACTCTGAAGTTAGGTCCAACCATTAACACACCAGAATTTGATGAGCTGCTACCTCGTGGATTGTGACTTGAGCGTGCACTGGGCCTTGCCATTCTATCATCCAGTTTGTCTTTGTCTTTTTTTTTATCCATATCAAGTTTATGGTACTCCACTTTGAATGTCTTCCCCAATCAAGGCAAACCAAGTCAAATGGGGTAAAGTAGAAATGAAAACATCCTTAGTTAAGTGCTCCACTTAGTTACTTTGAGTTATGAAGCTGCTGCAGGCAGTCACTCTTTGCGTATTCATCCCATTCGCAAAGTGTTTTTCACTGGTAGCTATTACAGCAAAATCTCAGTAGATCTTCTATCAGCACCATTTACTGTTTAAAGTGCTTCTGTAACAAAAATAATAATTAATTAAAGAATTGTGTTGCATATAGCAGAAAATTTAAATTTCTTAAAACAATAAACATTTAATAAAAGCTACACATGCTCTTATAATACCTGCAATGAAAAAAGCAATAAAGATACCACAAATAATTATTCAGAATAATTCATACCAAACTGAAATTAAGTTGCAGAAACCCACAAATACAAATCAAAACAACTATACTATAATATATGCTCAATCCTAAACTTAATTTCAGTCTCTGTTGCTATTTTTAAATGAACCCCATCAGTCCTTAACCAAATATTCCCCTCAATTTTACTCATGTATTCTTTTTACTGAAATGTTATGTGAATGTGCTATACAATAAATAAATAACCCCACCCGACCCCAATCAAATCCACTCCCAACTTGATCCCTTAAAATTCCAAATCTCAATTAAAGAACTACTTGCTCTGGAAATCCCCGCTTGCCTATCCACTCTCCCCATCCTTGCCTTTTGGGCTGCCCATCTAGTCAATACTGCCATCTGCCCTTGTCATCTAGTCCTACAATCACCACCAATGCATTTTTTACAACCCATTTTACCCCTTTGTCTTCATTTTCTTTTAGAACACATCTTTGGGCATTTCCATTAACAACAAGTAGTCTTCAGGTTACAACCACTCATTAAGAGGCCATTCAGTTATGATGTTACTGAGCGAGGGGGACTTGTGATCCTGAAATTTGAAATTTGGCCATCACAGCTCATGCTTGCGATTTGGGTGCTTGGCAACCAGTTCTCACTTACAACAACTGCAAGACCCACAGTCGAATCATTACCATGTGCAACCTTCTCTGCCTACCAGCTTCCCACAAACTCAATGGGCAAGTTAGTAGGAGATTGCAAGTTGCCCCGTCTTTGTCAAGCCAAGCGCTGGGGCAATCAGGAGATTCAGGCAGTTTATATGAGTATAAAGATTTTTTTAATATTTATTTTTATTTCACAGTTTTTCCTTTACATGTCTCTATTCCATATTTAACAGATCTATGGCATTATTCATACAACTAGAATCAATATTCAATACATTATATACATTCTATTTCCAAACATGCTAAGCCTATGTACGTTTCCATTTCTTATTTCTATTGTCTATCCATTCATACAATTTCTCCTATACTGCATAGTATTCCGAATCATCCTTTCCCTTAAGCATGTCCATTTCTGCACAATCAAATATTTTTTGGATTACCAATCCCTCTGGCAGCATATTCTTCCAATATTGCACAAAAGCAATCCTTGCCACCGTTATTATGTGTAACATCAAGTACTTTAACTTTCTGTTTTATTTAGCATTAATTATCCCCAGGAGAATTAGTATAAAGATTTATTGCAAGATTAATGTCTCTACATGAATCTGGCCGACTAGTAGTCAAGGGAAATCAGCAGGAAATAAGAAAGGCATTGAATGAAGGTGGGCTGGACTTAAGATTTCTTGCAGGCATCTTGACATATGATAGGTTGACCCCTCCCTGGGGTTCACCCTAGTCATCTCCTACAGGCTCTTTTTTACCCACCTGCACTCCATAATGCCTACCCACCCATGCTCTGTAGCACTCGGATATCTGTACTCTGTAGCACCCACCCACAGTACCCACTTGTAACTCTCACCTGCCAGCCTACTTGCCTGGAACTCCTGCCTCTTCCCCCATCACAATCACATGAGGTCCTTGTTTAACACTCTGCATGATCCTGGGGTTATGACAGCAATCTGGACTGTCATCATTAAACAATGCAATCATGTGATATATCATGCTTTAGAACTCCAACAATTAGCGACAGTAATTCTGTTCCAATTTCTGTCATAGCCTGAGGACTACCTGTATCTGTTACAAACTCCCAACTCCCATTAGAGCTAAACTCATAGACTAAATAACTAAGCAGCACAATTGGATGACAGGCCTATCAATATCAGAAATAATGAGTCATCAAAAATATAAGTGCAGGTCAAAGTATTTCAGCAACAGAAAAGGGAACTTCAGGAATCAAAAATGCTAACAAATCTGGCTTGGCAATTTATTAATTAATACTCCTGCTGTTGTTGAGTAGTTAAAAATCTATTTCCTAAAGGTGTTCACTTTAATTTCTTTCCTGAACTCCCTACAATTACACTTATTACACAGGTCTGCAAAAAAAAAATTTTCAAGAGCTGTTTTGATTATTCCACGTAATCTTTATGTTTTTTGGTGCGCTGAATCCAAAAATGACCTCCATTTTGTCATAGGACATCATGTTTCCTGACAATTTAGGTAACTATGTTAAATAAGGCAATACCTCAAAATAAATGGAAACAGACTTATAAAATTAAAGTTTTATTACAATATTTTCATGAAAATCCTTTTTTGAACTGAAATGAGCTCACCTACACATACTAAACTCGATTCTTCTTCCTTGTGAGGCTCCTCTTGGTGCATTTACGCTTGTGAGTAGCATCTGGAATGTCTCTCTGAAGCATCCAAAACAGTAGTCTGCCATCATTGTAATGCTCCATTTTCCCTGGTATCTCCTTTCCATCTCTTTAATGTCTTGGTGGAATCGTTCACCTTGTTCCTCACTCACAGCTCCCAAATTTTCAGGAAAGTAGTCAAAGTGGGACTGGAGGAAATGCACTTTCAAACTCATCAGGCAACCTAAAGCTTGAAATGCTTTCAGCATTCTTCCGACAATCTTTTTGTAGTGAGGATCTTTGTTATTGCCTAAAAATTTCTGTACGACTTCTTTAAATGCAACCCACCATTCTTTTTGAGAATCCGTCATGGTATTGACAAACTCTTGATCAACTATAAGCCTTCTAATGTCTGGTCCGATGAACACACCTTTCTTCAATTTTGCCTCCGACAGGCATGGAAACTTGGTGACCAAGTATTTGAAGCATTCTCCATCTCTTGAAAGTGATTTTATGAATTGCTTCATCAATCCCAATTTTATGAGGAGAGGTGATAGAAGAGCTTTATAGGAAGGTATTAAAGTTTCTCGGAGGAGAAAACCAACTGTTAGCACCCTCGGCTGCCAACTCTTCTTGGTCCAGTGATTTTAGCGGTCTCGACTGTCCCATAGATACAGAAAACAAGGGTATTTGGTATACCCGGCTTGTTGCCCGAGCAGTATGCACCAGACCTTCAAGTCCCCACACACTTGCCAACCATGGTCTTCACGTTTAAGTTTACGAAGAACCAATTCCAAATTCTCCTAGGTTTCCTTCAAGTATATGGAATGACCTACAGGTATGGAAGCGTAAAAACCGTTATGAAGTAAAACTGCTTTGAGACTTCTTTTTGAAGAGTCTATAAAAAGACGCCATTGCTCTGAATCACATTGGATTTTAAATTGACCCATCAGATCTTCGACATCGATGCAATAAACCAACTTGTCTTCCTGGGCGAAGTAAGGAATGAACTCCTTTTCACGATGTCTGAACCAGGATGACGACACTCCTGGCAACAATAAATTCCTGCTTTTCAGCCTTGAACCAAGTAACTCAGCGGCATCTTTGGGAAGATTCAAGTCTTTTACCAAATCATTCATCTCCTCCTGAGAAAACAATTTTGGTCTTGTATCATCTTCTAAGTCAGAACTTGATTCATCATCTGGTTCAGGTATGACTTCACCTTATTCGGAGCTAGGTATCTCTTTCAAGGTAGCAGGGGGCTTGGGTACTGGTATATCTGTGCCATGGGGGATGGGACGAATTGCTGAGTGAAGATTGGGGTAAGAAATGGAATGCTTCCATTTGGAATTAAACCCTTTCACATTGCATGAACAAAAGTAACAGTCATCACTATGGTTCTTTTGCTCTCGCTATACGATAGGAATCCCATAATGGAAAGATTTTTTCTTACCCTTGAACCAGTTTCAGAGGTCCTCAACACACCGTTTGCACACTTTATGAGGCGCCAAACTTTATCTTGATATCCAATTTTTAGTCCAAAGTATGCAAAGCATACTTTCTTCACAAAGTCTGTAGTATTCTGCTATTGCTTCAACACTGTATATTCACCACATATGAAACAGAAACTGTCTGGTGAATTAATACACTTTCGCGGAGCCCTAACATAACGGTTGAAGAATGACAAGCTAACATGAATTACGATGAAAAAGTATGAACAGCCTTGAACCAAGAACCTGATGGTGATTCATGCACAAGTGTGGCATGAAGGAGAGAGCAGCTCTGTGTCTGTACATGAGACGTCACAGTGTTGGCCACGCCCCCTGCACTGACTGGAGATGGTGCTATCTGCCGTGTCTCCCTCCCGCTGGATTCTTCAGGAAAGATTAACCCCTTCTACCATTAGAAGCACAAATTTAAAACTTGCTTAGCTTATGTATATATTGCTGATCATCAGATTTACAGTGCTACATTTTTTTTACATAACTCGGACAAACCCTTTAAAGTTTTTTGGGCATTTTATATCTTAAATGCACTTATGTGAATTAATTAATAGTAATTTGGACTTTAAATTTGGTTAAAAACTCATAATATAAAAAAATACCAAAAATTTAAAAAAAATTGATAAATTTGAAGACAATTTTCCATGTTGTAGCAAATCATGACATCTAGGAGTTTTTTCAATATTTTGTTTTCAGCACACCAAAATACATGGAAATTAGATGAAAATAATCAAACAGCTTTTTAGTCGCAGACCTGTGATCTGTCATTTGTTCCCCTTCTGTAAATAAAATAATTTATAAATCACACTCACCCAAGAAAATGTTCCACATTTTTCATATTTTCTCATCACAAACTATACAGTTTTATTTGTGCATGGCATCTGAAAATAAAAATTCACTTAATATTATCAATGAACATAATTCAGTATTTTACTACACAAAATACTGTAATATAAATACTTCTTGGTGCAATTAATATTTTACAATTTACCCTATCAAATATATGTGTATGCATGTAGGATGATGATGAAAGCTATACCAGCAATGTATTTTGACTGAAAATATTATTGTGAACATACTTGAGATTTTTTGACCTTTATGGATTTCAACTCCTGTATTACTCCACAATAATACATTTAAACCATCCTGGTCACCTTTCTTATCACTAAAACCTGGCATTCATACCAGAGGACTGATAGGTAGCGAAAGTGATAGAGGTTCAAAAAGCAATAAATGGGATGGATAGCCAGGAAACTACACATCAGTTAGCTTAATAACATTTGAACACTCTTAAAAGAGAGCTATCATCAAGTCACATATCTGCCTGATAAAGAATCAGTATAATTCTTGTAAAGACAAGATCTATACCTTTTTAGGCTTTCAGCGTTCACTAGAATTGGGTGATCCAGCATATTTCATTCTTTCAAAAGGAACATGACTTAAAACTTATCAATTCAAGTGGCTTTCAGAATCACGTTCATAGAAAAACAGGATTTGGGGAAGACAGGGTAGTTTAAAATGTGTTCTATTTTTTCCTGGTAATCTAAGTTTTAAAAGTACCATCTCGAGACATACATTATGAACTGCTGTCTCAACTTGGTCTATACCCTATAGAAGTTCCAGATGGTATCTTTGGAATACAGACAAAACAGATATGTAGGAACACCAGCAATGGAATGGAGCATATAGGATAGGGCAGACTGAGGTGCTCTAATTGTTTTGCTTGCTTTATGCAGTCTCCAAGAACAAAATATTGACAGTTTCAAAATTCCACCAACAAGCAGCTTTGCAGAGTTTCTTGTACAAGTAGTCCTTTCCTGCTGCTTCCCACTTAACAACCTGAATGTCTTGGGGCTATGACAGCAACCATAATTGCCATTATTAGTGTTACTAAGTGATACAGTCACATCACACATTATCACTGCATCATTTAGTAACAGCAATTTTGGTCCCAATTTTCATTGGAGCCTGAGGACTATCTGTATTTTTTATATAATTAACAATATTATTTTTCTTGGTTTGTTGTGCTGTATTTCCCAGAAAATAAGACAGGGTCTTGTTTTCTTTTGATCCCTAAAATAAGCACTTGGCCTTGTTTTTGGGGAGGTCTTACTATTATTGAAGTGCAAGAGATGGCAAGTGTGGTCACCTCATGGCTGCTGCTGTGTTACAATATTTTCAGGGAGGGCTTATTTTAGCGCATGCACTCAAAAGCCTGATTGGGCTTATTATCCAGGGAGGTCTTATTTTGGGGAAACAAGGTATAATAAAAGTGAATACAAATAATTATTATTTAGCATAAATAATTCTGCTACAAATTGCATAGATATTTCATGCAACTAATGTTTTAAAAATACTATTATAATTCAATTTTACCGAGGTGGCGCAGTGGTTAAATGCAGCACTGCAGGCTACTTCAGCTGACTGCAGTTCTGCAGTTCAGCTGTTCAAATCTCACTGGCTCAGGGTTGACTCAGCCTTCCATTCTTCCGAGGTGGGTAAAATGAGGACCCAGATTGTTGTTGGGGGCAATATGCTGACTCTGTTAACTGCTTAGAGAGGGCTGAAAGCCCTATGAAGCGGTATATGTCTAACTGCTATTACTAACTGCTATTTGTGGTGACCTTGGGCTACTTACAATAAAATCTGAATTCACTTGATGAGTTGTGACACAATAGTTTTGAGCAAAAACAAAAAATTACAATAATAAAAAGCGTTTGTTCAAAAACAGATTTATACCAAGAACTATATTGGGACTAGTGCCTTTTAATATAAATGAAGTGTGGGTAAGAATAGGTTGTTGCAAATTACATTGTTTACAGTGGTGAATCAAAAATAACTACAAAGAACTCAAACAGCTCTTTCAGATCATAATAGGCAACTAGAGGGCAAACACAAAAAGCCATAATATCACATATACTGAGGAAGTCCAAAGATGAAATGCCTAGTGCTATTTTACATTGTATATAATTTTCGGAACCTAAAATCAGGAATATATTTTCTCCTTTTGTGCAACTGGATACAGATTTGAGATTCTAAGTAAGTCACATGTATACTATCAAATGACTACAATTGGAGGTGCCATTCACTTATAGTTAATATAATATGTGGCAACCAGTAATGGAATATCCATTTCACAGGAAACAAATAAACAGAAATATACTCATTCCTCAAATTAATCACCATACCGAACACTTCTCAATATTTTCTATAACCCTTCATTGTTTGGGAGTATAGAGTGGGGAGAGGGACCTTTGTGAAGCTTTGATCTTATGGCCTGTGGGGCTTTCTCTAGTTTAGGATGAACAAATTATATTCAATACAATTATACAAAGCCTAAAGACCTTCAACATTTTTTCAGCTGGAGGTGGGGTAGAATATTAAATCTGACTGTTTAAACTTTGTCAGTGCTGTCTTTGTTACATTAGTTACTATGCTTTCAAATGTTCATTCTAACAATCTGAACATTCTAAAATTATGTGTAACATTTACAGAACAATCTTATGCTTGTTTGCTCAAGAGTTAACAACAAAGTTATGGCTATAAGTGGATAGGATCGCATATTTTAAATTACGTACATCATAAAACCATGATTTAAAACCCTCTTATAATCCAAAGAATACACTAGTAAAAGAAATAAAAATGTCACAGGAGTAAGATTTTTCAAAATATGCTGGGTTTGAGACAAAAACATCCAAGTTCAAAAACCTTTTGAAAATCTTCTAGGATACAACTATGTATTTTACCCTTAAAATGTTATGCTAATAAGATGAATAAAATAATAAAATGGATTGTATTAGTGTGTTCTAAATATAGAACAAATCCAATTTTCTAGTTTTAAATATCCTATTAAATATTTTCAAACAAGGCAAATCCACACTATATTATAAAGCAAGTTCAACTCAAAATGTATTCTTTCATTAATTAGACAGTGGTGCTTATAAGTTTATTAAGTTTATGAAAAAGTTCTATTTTAGTCTTATTAAACCAACAGGATTTGGAGAACAAGGCATGGGATATGTGTGATCACAGTGAGGCCAGGAAAAGAAGATACAAGCTGCGTATGTGATGGAATGTTTGGATTATTTGGGCCAGGGGAATCAAACTGCTTGCATCACGGGCCATATTGTGCCATGTCCTAATGTTTTTTGCCTTTGCAGAGATGAGGTAGGGTGGCCTGCGCGGGCCATATCTGGTCCGCAGGCCACCAGTTTGACAGGACTGATTTGGGGAAACGAAGGAAAGAAATGCTGCCTGGGAATAATCAGATAAGAGAGAGGGAGGTCCCCCCACTTCATTGCTGGCTTACTCACCGACATTGCTTGTGGGTAGCTGGCAGGAAGGTCACAAATAGTGATCACGTTACTGTGGGACACTGCTGTGCAAACTGGTTGCCAAGTGTCTAAATTTTGTTCATGGACTCCGTAACAACCAGAACTTGGCGTACGCTCATTCTAAGTTCTTTTATGCACAGCTGTCATAACTTCAGATACTAACTCAACTAATGGTCATACATCAAGGATTACCTATATGTAACTTTCATTCATTTTCCTCAATAAATAAATGGACAAGTATGTTTTGTATTCACTTAATTGGGTTGTTTTAGGATATGTGGAAAACATAATTTGAGATTATATTTTTGCAGAAATATTGAACATTCAAAATGTTTATACAATGTACATCAATGCTACTTATGTTTGCAGGGTAGCCATTATATATTTTCTTCCTCAGCTATTTTTTTTACAGCACAAAAGGTTTTAAAAATAATAAAAACCACTGGACTCCGTGTAACATTTTATGAATCAGGCATGGTAACTCCATAATAAAAGCTTCATTGGAAAAGTTCATTTTGGTTAATGAAGTAAATTTACTTCAATTTAGGAAAAGACACTTTAGTTCCTCAACAGCACTTTTTGCTGTTTACATTAAAAGAACTTATGTAAGGAAAAAGGAGTAAATCTTCTTTAAAGCTTATTCGCTAATTGCTTTAAATATAAAAACTGTTGAATAAATCCCCACAGCTCCCTCCTGGAACAGCTACACTATTCAGAAACTGCATGACTTTTTTTTAGTTTGGGAAGTAATGATATACTGAGATCTCCCAATAGCGTGATAGTTGAACATTATACATTTTTTCCCTTACAAATCTTATTAGTCATAGTAAAGCATGGGGCATAATTTTAAGAACAAATACTGTATAATGCTATTTCAAGGGATGGGAAAACTGGTAACCAAAATGTAACATATCTGAGGTTGATGGGAGAAACAGAGTGGGGTAGGTTTTGAAGTTCAATGGTTTTCTTTGGAATACACAGTAGCTTTCATGTGTTTCCATTTCAAAATGAAAATAAACTTTATAAGGATTTGTTATAGCCACTGGTAGCTTCAGGAGCTATAGGTTGACATCCTGTTTTATTTAAACTATATTGCAACAGTTAAAAATAGAATAATTTGGGAATGACCCCCAATCCACCAATCACACAACACTGAAGGTATGAACAGCTTTTTAAAACACAATTTTCTCAAATATATTATTTGTATCTATTTTTAAAAGATCACATATCATGATATAACACTTTATTTGCAAAGACTCTGAAACTAAAAAATAAACTATATTACAATGAAGCAATACAAAAGCTAAATGAATCATGGTTTACATATTCATTTTAAGATTATTATACTCTTAATTCAAGATATGCAACCTGGCATCTTTCAGATATTTTGGACTTCAATCCCCATGAATCCTAACTACAATGAATAGTAGGATTATGAGACTACTTCCCCACGTTAGGACGACAACTCTGTAACCAAGAAAAAGATCTGAACTAAATTCTCTAGTTATTTTTGTGTTTCTGATTCTGTAACAATTGAATGCCTCTAATAAACAGGTTTTCTAGGGAAGTATTTGAGCATTTAGCATTTTTGAAATCAGAGATGGGGAATCAATATACCTCCTAGATCTGTGATGGCGAACCTATGGCATGTGTGTCACAGGTGGCACACAGAGGCATCTCTGCCAACACATGAGCCATAGAG
The DNA here is from genome assembly GCF_009769535.1 of Thamnophis elegans. Lineage (NCBI taxonomy): Eukaryota > Metazoa > Chordata > Lepidosauria > Squamata > Natricidae > Thamnophis > Thamnophis elegans. The sequence goes on from NC_045543.1 coordinate 92,903,440, forward strand.
CCCATGCGCACATAGATTTTGGGATCTCTACAGGATGTGTTGTTTAATCAACACTATAGAAGCCATCAAGAATATAACTATATACATCCAACAGGAACAGGAAGTGCCTCACAGGAGCAGATAGAGGTAAATCATACAGAGGCAGGAAATATATCACTGAACAATGGAGATGAATGCTAGAGAGGAATAAAGCTGCATTCCAAGCAGGCATAACACCTGTAACAGTGTGTGCATGCACGGGGGAGGGAGTCATACATGAAGGTCATGCACGCTTTGTATTATGGGTGTGGGCATGCGTGTGCACACTGTCATGTACATGCGTGCCCTTTTGGCACGCGAAAACAAAAAGGTTAGACATCACTGTCCTAGATAATGTTAACAATTCCCACCAGGAATGATGGAATTTGAAGTTGGCATACCTGAGCTCGAATATTCCCCATTCTTCTTCTACATTATGATGAACTTCTTGAATTAGAATTGATAATCAGAAAAACAATGATCAGACTGGCAAACAGAAATGTTGTGTCTTAATAAAATTAAAAGCATTATTACTAATGTTTTCTTGCAATAAAGGGGTCAATCACTATTTCTCAAATGTATGCCTAACTTCATGCATTTATTCATTTACTCATCAAATTTATACATGGACACTATAGAATCAAATTCCAACAGCATCAAATAAAACAATATAAAACATATATAAAACCAAGATCAATATCAGATGTCGTAAGTACTCTGGGAATTAATAAGGAAATGTTTATTTATACAAACAGCTTTTTGATTTTTTTTAAAAAATATCATCCAGTAGAGATGAAGTCTCCACTCACCATTCACAATATTGGTGCCACCACTTCAAAGACCCTCGACCTAACCATCTCTAGCAAGCCATCCAATTTTCAGCTGTTCTTACTATAAGCCCACAGATGATAAACAGAGATCCCAATTAATAACATAAAGTTGTTCTTTAGGTAAACAAGACAAATCTGTAAAGGGTTGTATATGTTAAAAGAGACACTCTGAATTTGACTCAGGTAGCAATGGGAAGCTAGTGCATCTGAGCCAGAGTACATACTACATTCTTCCAACAGAGAATGCAAGGCAGAAATCTCTCCACCGGATTCCTGAATCATTGCAGTTTCTGGATTATTTTCACCCATGTAAAGTGTTCTACAGCAAACTATTCATAAGGTAATGAATGAGTCCATTTAGTCCTAACCAAGAAATATGAATGCAGTAGAAAAAAGGAATACTTCACCACCAGTCACCTGAACTATCAGACTATGTGGAAATCAACAAGTATCCCCAGTCCACCCATGAGCCTTTTTCAGTGAATTTGAAATTCCATATGCATTGAGATTAAATAATTTGGTGCAATCAAATTATAAGAACTCAAGAACTTGAGTTATGTATTCATTACTTATTCAACAGATCAGGTGAAACCAGGTCATATTTAATGTAAATCCTGCCATATTGTAAATACATATAATATTTTTTTTAATTTACTAGTCCATACTCATAAAACAAACACCTGTATCAAGAAACACCAGAAACTTTGACAATGCTGATTATAGATTTCAGAAATGGAGCTGAAATCAGTTGCCATCTCTGCTATGAACACATATTTATTTGTTTTATGACAAAATTGCACATTACATTTTTAAAATAGATAAAAAAGTGTAACAAGGGTAAACAAAAATTTAAGCATGGGAATAGGTTCTTCAAATCCTTCATTAGGCAATTTTCCACCTAGTATCGTTTCTCTCTGAATAGAGAAGGAAAATTTGCTTTACTCTGCATTAGCAGTCTTTACAAAAATCATAACTGATTGTTACATCTAGCCAGCTCATAAACTCAAGAATCCAGTGTTTCTCAACCTGAGAAACTTTAAGATATCCAGATTTCAATTCCCAGAATTACTCAGTCAGCTGGCTAATTTTCAAGCTTGATTAAATTTCTGATTAGCCTTGTTAAAACATGGATGATAGGGGAATTCTGGGAGTTGAAGTCCAGACATCATAAAGTTGCCCAGATTGAGAAACACTACTAGACCCCCACGCTCTAAAAGCACAGAATACAGTAGCACATTGATGGCGAACGTTTTAGTCACACAGTGCCCAAACTGGAAGGTGTGTGTGTGTGCGCACGTGCCAGAGCACCAGAAACCCAACGACCAGCTGGCCACTGCGCCTCAGAAACCCGACAACCAGCTAATGTACATGTACAGTATATTTGTGAAACTTTTGAGTTTTCATAATCTAACATGAGAACAGTATTTTATGAGCACATTATGAGCCATCTATTAAAAACACAAAAACAGTTTTAGATCATATCGTATATCCAAATCTTGAAAGAAATGATATCAAATTATACAGATATAGGTATACAGCAATAGGAAAAGTCTAATAAAGAGCTATTAATACTACTGTATGACCTTCTGCTATTATACATTAATCCAAACTTTACCGTCTTAACACAATTCCTAATAGCTTTACAGAAGAAAAGAGTGCAATACTTTTAATGGATTTGTTGAAGAAGAGATTGAATTAGTTCAAAATGAATTTGAATAGGCTAAAAATATGATACATACAAAACCCTTTGTAACAACTCACAACTCAAAGTAATTATCAACTTTGAAAGCTAATTGGGTTTCTGCCCATTATATCATTTTGACTTATTATATACCTCAATATAATACAAAACTTGCATGTAAGTCCAGTATAATGCATGCAACATTTAAAGAGCTTCACAAATCATTTAAAAGTAAATAAGAGTGTTCATTCTTAAGATAATTCAGTGCTCTTGTAAATACTTTTTCTCAGTTGAACAATTCATACAAGTCATAACTGCCACTTAATAAAGCCATTTCTGAAAGAGAGAGATAGGAGTAAGCCTCTAGAAAGAGACCTTCACAGTGTTTTGCCATGTTGCCATTAGTTTTTTAAAACTCTGAAAAACATCTAATAACAGATATTTACAGAAAGCTTTTCTGATTTTTTAAGACAAGCATCAGTGATCTAAAGTAATCACCTCTGCTTTCTATCTGGGGTGACTGGGAAAGGAAGATCCGATCCATCCGAGCAAAGAGAGAGAGAGGTTTCTTACCATGATAATAAATCTCGTCTGCGGAGGATGGTTCCTCATTGGAAAAGGATCAGGCTGCTAATTGTCTTCTGTTTTTCGGGCTGGAGGAGCAGCCAAACTGCGGAGCCTTGGTCTCACCTCTCCCCAATCTTCACATCGCATTAACACTCCTTCGCAAGGAACGGCAGATGCGTGCGCGTTGTGAGAGCCTTCCACCCTCATGTATTATGCACACATAATCCTTTCCACTGTAAGCGCTCTGGAGGGGGGGAAAAACCCGAAAGAAAAACCACGCCATACACAACACGCTCCACATCTCCACACAGCACGGAAGAACAGAGGGAATTTCAGTGCAAGCCACCCTACGTCTCTGTTCCCCTAAGAAGATCTGCTTTGCCCTTCGCGACGCGGACCCCCAGGCTTATTCCAGGGAAGCCCACGCACAAGGAACATAAACACCTCCAATCCGCCGCAGGGTTGCGACTCCCTTTTCCCACCAAAAAGGGGAGCAACAAGCCTCACAACTAAGAAGCGGGCCCCGAGCCTTCGTCTCTTCCGCCCAGACCCCCCCCCACTCCCCCCCACTTGCCACCTTCTCCATTGTACACCGTTCAAGGAAAGCCACCCCTCCCCGCCGCCGCCTTTTCCTTTCCACTCTCCATCCCCGTGGCGGCCGCCGCCTTCCCCCACCTTTTGGCCACGGCGCGCTCCAGAAACCACTCTTACCTTGGAGGAGTCACTGCGGCCGACTCCGGCCTTGCCCTTCTCTCACTGTGGCCGGGAGGTGCAGGTGCCTCTTCAGACTCGGGGGCAGCAGGAACCGGGAAAAGGAAGGAGGGAAGGTGGCGCTGCCACTGCTGCGGCGGCGGTTACGGGGGAGGGTGGGAAAAAGAGGGAAGGGGAGGAGTCTGCGCTGCCCCTGGCCGGCGTGAGGAGGCAGCGAGGGCGAGGCTTTCGGGACCGAGTCCCCGGGATTGCGAGCGACTGGACTGTCGTCTTTCTGGTTGCCTCTCCTCCGCCTCTCGGTGGAATAACGAGCCCCGCGAATCCTTGTCCCGGAAGTTTCGATTCAGCCAGGAGCCGGCTTACGGAACTCTTTTCTGGGACTGGCTGCGGCGATTTGATGCAACGGAGCTTCCTCGCTGGCTCTTCTCGCCCCGCCTCACGAACCACAGGAGCCGTAGCTATACGGGCCGCAGGCCTGAAGTGGGGGGCGGAGCCTCCTGGAAAGAGGCGGAGCCGCGCCCACGAGCGAGCCGACCATGAGGACTGTTTTTTTTAAACGGAGTCAATAGGGGAAGTGGGCGGAATTAAGAGCGGGGATGAGTCACGCCGGAGAGGAGGGAGGAGCCTCGGGAACGTGTTAGGGCGGCTGGTGAGAAAACGCGCCACGGGAGAACTAAGCCTCTGGTTAGTGGTTTGGAGAGCCCGCCTTCATCTTTCGTTTGAAAGACACATTTTCTGCCCAATCAACAGGAGAGACATGCTGAGCGAAAGGAGGAAGGTTTCCGTCTTTTGCAAGCGATGTTTTTACCTGCCCGGAAGAAAGACGGACCTGTGGGACGGTGGTTTCCTTTCTTTTTTTACCCGAGTAATGATTGGCTTGGAGGCATGGTTTGCGGGTCTGTCCTGTGTTTACCCGAAAGGTAAACCGAAAGGAGTAACCTGACAAAGGATTACAGTTTTGCAAGGCATTCCTGGTTGCGTTGACTGCAGAAATCAGTCCTCTGATTAAATGGAGTTTACTCCGAAGTGAGCGGACAGAGGATTGTATCTGATGGGACAAACAATGGCTTTTCTTGTAACCTCTTAGCCTTCCCGGTGGATAGTTGACAGGCCAGGTAGCTCTCTTCTGGAAGGATTGTTGCTTTCCTCAGCGGTAAGTGCTAAACTGCTTTAGTCATTAGTAAGTCTGGACATATTAGGAAGGGGGGGGTGTATCGAGAACAATTTAAATTTAGAATATTCCATTAATCAAGGCCAGAGTTTGGTGTATTTATTAATCCGAGGCTTTAAAGACAGAACATGTTTCTAGTAGCAAGGTAAGAAATTAAATGTGTGTAATCATACACTTGGTTGGTCCATACTGGATGGATATAGGATTAGGATTGCAGCTAAAGTGCACCATGTGCTTGTGGCTACATACTGGAGTGGATGGATTCTCAGTCATAGGATTGCAAAAAGGAGAAAGGAGAGAGAGAAAATCAGAGCTCAGACAGTACCTTATCTTGCTTATTTATTAGTACATTCTCTACTACCAAAATACTGTAAGTGAAACAGATTATTTGAATCTTTAAAAAAACATTAGACAACTGAAAAGCTGAGCTGAAAATGCTTAAAAGAAAATCACCGAGTTTTATGCTGTGCTTTTACTACTGTTGTGAAAGTAAGTTGTAAAGACCAAATTCATTCTTTTGTGCTGCTGCCAGAACTAGCTTTCCAACTAGTGGTCGAATAAAAGCCATTATTTCTTTAACTGTTTCTAATTTTATTGTAATTGATAAGAATATGGAAATTTTGGATACTTGGATGCACATACTGCCATAAGCCAGGAGGACTTTTTACATTTTTGTCAGAACATTGTGAAAATTCAGCCAATTTTGATTTATTTAAAAAAATGTGAGACTTACCCTGCTATAGGTTTTATGGCTGCTCTTTTATAAGTCAGACTTTAATTATGTTTGTTTCTATGTCATGTACCAGTTGTAAGTGGTCCAGAGTCATTTAGTTGAGAGGCTATATAAACTTGTTTAATAAATAATAGTTGTTTTAAAGCAAACATAAGATAAAATATATGCATTTAAACAGAAAATTGTCTTCTGATAGCTAATTACTAACATACCATGAAACAAGACAGCACCTTCACCCAAACACAATTTCCATTCATCCCAACTAAGAGTCTACATTATTTCTGGACCTCTCTATGGGAAGTAGTAAGAATGGATTTATGGCTCTTTGTGAGATTGATCTCCAGGATTCTTGAAAAACCAGTTGGGTGACTTTGGGCTAGACCAGAAGTGTCAAACTCTCAACGACACATTGTCACGTGACATATCACAACTTTGTTCCCCTTTGCTAAAATGGGGGTGGACATGGCCAGTGCGTGACACATCTGGCCTGTGGGCCACAAGTTTGACATCCCTGAGCTAGACTCAACTCACTTCATAAGGTGGTTGTTCTGGGGAAAATAGGAGGAGTGGTATATTCACTGCTTTGAGTTGTATGTGAATAAAGATAAAAGAAAATCTGGTTAATTGCCTCAATTAACTTTTGGGAACATATTTCAATTGTTTCAAATCACTGGTTTGACTCCCTAAATTCCACAAGAAATGTGGCCTTTAGCATTTGAGTTTATGATAAATAGGTAAGATGTATTTTATATAGGTAATAGGTGGGAATAAACACAGACACCTAATTTCTACCTTTATTTTAGGAAATTCCTTTTTTTTTCTAAATTATGCCTCAAATTGAACATTATAACATACAAAGTACTGGACTACATGGTTGTTGTTTTTTAATCCTGGTCATCAAGACTATTCTTAACAATGTTATTACTAATACTATGAAGTTTAGACAGAATAACCTTGATGTTTAGAAATAGTTTTGTAATCACTGGAAAACATCAGAGCAATTATTCATCAGGTAAAATTGACCTGATCTAAATATACCGTGTTTTTCGGAGTATAAGACATACTTTTCTCCCTCCAAATAGTGGATGGAAATGTATGTGCATCTTTTACTGTGAATGTTGTTGAATCCCCGCCTACCCACTGCCCCCCACCCTTCAGCCTCTGTCCCCCAGCAACTTGCCTTCTTGCAGCAAACAGCATGGTCAGCTTTAACACAGCCTGAGCTGATTGGCAGTTGGATCTGCCTGCCAGATTACCTCCTATCAGTTGTTCCAGGCTGCAGGGATCACTGCCACCCATCGGCCCTACCACCTATCGCCACCTCCATATGCCCCATTTTCAGCCTCCGCACATCCCATTTTTGGACCGCTCCAGGCAGCGGGGATAGGCAATAGCGGGGATCCCTGCCTCCTGGAACCAGTTGAAAATGAGAGGCGCAGAGGCCGAAAAAGCAGGCATGCGGACGCTGAAAATGGGATGCGCAGAGGCCGAAAATGGGGAGGCAACGATAGGTAGCAGCGGTGATGGTGGCAATGGGCAGTGGCAATACTTACAGCCTAGAATAGCTCATAGGAGGTATTCCAGGAGCCATTCCAACCACCAATCAGCTGCATGTGCTAAATCAGGCTGTGAGGAAGCTTACTATATTGTTTGCCCTTTGCTGTGAGGAGGCAACTTGCTCAGAGGCAGATTTTGTTTTCCTTCTCAAAAGCTAGGTGTGTCTTATACTTCAGAGAGTCTTATAGTCCGAAAAATATGGTAATAAATATCAGTTTCCTGTTTTCATATCAAAGTCATGCCTGCTGAAAAACATAAATACCATAATAGTTGTATTTTATTGCAACACCATTGATTGCAACATATGCATTCACTTGCAACTGGCATTATGAATTATCCACATAAAGCTCCTATCTTTTGATGTAGGGAATTAGTTGCTTATTTCCATTCCATTTTGGACCTTCCCATTGATTGTTGGATTTGGCCATTGTCTGAAAGTAACCATGTAGCTGCCGTTTCCCTTGATTTAGCTTAACATTTGATGTTTTTCTTATTTGTTAACTGCTTGATAAAGAAAAGAATAGTGAACTCTGGAATACTGGGTTTCTGGTATAACCACTGATACTGCATATCAAATGATGCCTTAAATTGTACACATAAATTGTGAAACTACTGTTGTTCATTGCTATGATTGGCGCATTCAACCAGAATTACTTTAGATCTCCTGATTGTAGCACTGAGTGTTAGTATGTTATCTACTACTTCTTTGTTTTCTATTTTGCAGATTAAGGCACATAGAAGTTAGAAAATTATACTAGCATTACCCTGGGACAACAGTTGCTGGTGTAATATGAAACAGGCCTGTAAGCATCTAAACATGGGTAATTAAGCATATTGTACAGATGAAAAAGATAGCTGAGAACATTCCTTCTAAATCCCTTTGCGTAATGTAAATCTAAGATTCAAGATGTACCTTTTATGTTTATTTTTAAAACAAGCCATGTATTGTCCTAGTTTTTTTTTAAAATCACCCCAAGTAACAAATATAATCAAAAGTAGAAAAAAATAGCATTTTTTAAAAAAATATCCCATAGAAATTCTATTTATTTTATGCCATTTTTGAGAGCTTTATCGCTATAAATATATGCTATGTTTATTTTTAAAAAATAAAAATCTTTCATGGAAATTCTATTTACTTTATTGCATTTTTGAAAGCTTTTATCACAATAAAATGTTACTTTTATTAAAAATATATTGCACCTGCATTTTTGTTGAATTGTTTTGTAATATTTGTGTGTTTTAAACAGTTCTGTTCATTCCTGATTCTGCTGTTTTATCATGTTTTTAGCTTTGAGCTTTTTAGCTTAGAATATGCAAAGTTGTTATTGAATTATGTAACTCAGACAAACACAACTTAAATCATTAAAGAGGTCATCCTTCTAAATAGTAAAATGGCATATTCAGTTGGATACTAACTAGATTTTAACACAGCATTTTAATTCACATTCAGCTTGTGCCCCAGGGGTTGATTCAGTTTATATACAATTGGAGTCAAATATTCTGTAGTGATAACCTACCTTGAATGTAACAGACATCTTTTTTTGTATAATTCAAGGTATGTGCAAGTATTAAAACACAGTTTAATTAATGAAATTCATTTGGCTTCCTAGGAAAAATGTCTCTTATGCTTTATTCCATGACTGCCACTGATATTTTATATAATCAACTAGTAGGAGCCAAACGGGTGACTGAATTGAAAGAGAATGTGGTCCTGAACAGTTTAGATGGCAAAACAAAGATGAGAATGAAAAACATGAAGATAAGCCAACAGAAGTCACTGTCAAAGTGGTCAGAAGCATCAAAGGTCTGGACCAATTCAAGAAAGAAGAAAGATAGGTTTTACTTTTGCTGAAAGTAACAAAAAAGTTTCTGTTGGCTTTGTTGCCTGTTGCTAGATAAATGACTTGGGACCAGGTTATCTGAAGCACCATCTCTTGCCGGTCACATCTACCCAACCTATCAGAGTGGGGAGGCAGGGAATGTTGCAGGTCCCATCCCTGAGGGAGCTATACCTGGTGGGACCAGCCTTCTCCGTGGTGGCTCCCTCTCTTTGGAACATCATTCCCTCAGAGATTAGAATGCCCACCACTCTAATATTCTTCTGGAAGGCGCCAAAGACCTGGTTCTGCTAGCGGTCCTGGGGAACCCAGAGTGGGATGGAGCCCATTAAATGGATTGTGTGATCTAGGATCGCCAGGGTGGGAGGTGGGGAGTGATTTTGTTATGCTATTGTTACTATATTAATTTATTTGATTCTTTTTGTTAGTTATATTGTTTTCAATGTGGTTTTATATTCTGCAAGCCTCATTGAGTTGCCATGGGCAAATAGGCATTAATAAGAATTCAATAAATAAATAAATGCTACTTCAATATCCCATCATAAATCTTCATGGTGTCTCTCATATCAAAATGTACTTTTTAAAAGCTGCATTTCCATGTCAATTTCACTTTATTATTTAACATGCTCCCAAGCTCTGGAACCAAAACCTATTTGTTGAAGATGATTAGAAAGTGGCCACCATCCAGTATGCTGTTAAGCACATTAATTCCCATTGTGTTCTTTTTATTTCAAAGGAACTTAAGCATCCTTAATTGTACATTGGATTGTTGCCTCTTCCTGGGCCCTGTTCAAAAAATGTAATAAACATTTTACTCACACACTGCACAGAGTTTAAAATGAAGAGCAAATACAAATCTTGGTTTGCATAGTCTTCAGTCAACCCCATTTCTTTAGATAAATAATGCATGATAAATCCTGAGATAAAAATTAATAAAATTACGATGCTATGAACTGAGCTTGAATCATCAATTTGAATCAATACAAGTGTTACAGTAAAATATACTATTTGCATCATGGCGATCTGTAGGAGTGGTGCGATGGCCTAGAGGCGGAGCTTTCACCACACAATCAGGAGGCTGTGAGTTCGATCCTAGGTAGAGGGAGATATTTCTCTCTGGGCACACTGAGAATATTTCTGCTGAACAAAACTTTGCATTGGAAGACCATCTGACCATTAAAACACTCTGCTAGCTCCATTCAGTTGCCTAGAGTCCACCCCACAAGGGATTATGGGGTTGTTAAATGAAGATGATCATGATCATGATAATCTGTATAAAGGTGGCTAGTATTTCCTTCTCTGCGATATTTTGGCTATCATTAAAATAAGTACTTGGGATCTTTAACTATCTCCAAACAAATGACTTTGTTTCACATTTAAATTTAATACCAGTTGACTTCATGGTAGAGGCAACAGGCATGAATGTTGACAAGCAATTCCCAAAGGGATGATATTTTCCTTTGCATCAGTAGCAGACATCTGGTTTCTCATCCTTCATCCTCTATGAAGGATCTTTGGTATCCTTCATAGTAAAATGATGTCTCTTCAACCAATGGGTCCCATCCTTGGCAGTTTTCGACTTGCTGTGGACGGGCGGGTCTGTTTCTTTTTATTCTTGTCTTGTTGTATTTTACTTCTTTGATTTTATCTGTTATGGTGTATGACTGTGTGTATGCCCTATTTCCCTGAAAATAAGACCTCCCCAGATAAGTCCAATCGAGCTTTTGAGCACAAGCGCTAAAATAAGCCCTGCTCCGAAAATAAGCCGGCTCCGAAAATATTGCAACACAGCAGCAGCCATGAGGTGACCATGCTCACCGCCTTCCGCACCTCAAAAATAATGACCTCCCCAAAAATAAGTGCTTATTTTGGGAAAACACAGTACCTAAATATACATTTTTAAAATATTTTTTAAGTTGTAAATCACTCAAAATTGTTGGGAGTCAGGCAGTATATAAGTTTAATAAATATTTTAAATATACCAGGATCTTTATGAAAAAGTAAAATTAGACACGGTATAAATTTTATAACTATCCTTTCCTACTTTGCATGATTATACTGAAAAACTCTTGCATTTGGTTTAATCCTCTGAAATTCAGAGAACCCAACTATAAGGCATGTACTACAAAGTCGAACTATACAGGGCTATATGAGCCATGGTGGAGCAGTGGTTAGAAGGCAGTACTGCAGACTACTGCTGATTGCTGGCTGCAGTTCAGCAGTTCAATTCTCACCAACTCAAGGTTGATTTAGCCTTCCATCCTTCCGAGGTGGGTAAAATGAGGACCCCGAAAAAAATATTTTTCTTCTCGCACAAAAGTCCTTGAAAGATATCTGATTTAAACATGTTAAGAACAAACCAGCTTGGAATGCAGCAAAAATATTATAAGAACCTCACAGGGCCTCTAGTGAATATCCAACACCCACGCCCACCCCCGAGTTCAAATGATGCAGACTACATAGTCCATAACATAACTTCTCTTTGGATTTATTGCTCTGGTAAAGCATCTGCAGAAAACCTGATAGGCATCTTAGTATTAATACTACAAAGTCTGGAGAACCTTATCACAAAGCATGTAGAAGGATAAGTAGGTTTCTATAAGCTACAGAAAAGTCAAAATAACTGATAAGACCAAGTTCTTCACCAAGATCATCTAAAGTGACCAACTTAATCTCAGTCCCATATCTCACCTGAAAGTGGCTTGAAATAAGTCTACATAATCAGTAATATCCAAGTGTATCCTAGAAGTTCATTTAATAAAAAGTGTATTAATTTTTTTTTAAGAAAGAACAACTTTGTCCATAAAATAATATTTTTCACTTCAGTGGGATACTTTTGGGGATAATGCAGGGGTCAGCAACCCGTGTTGCTGGAGCCGCATGTGGCTCTTTCCACCCTCTGCTGTGGCTCCTTGTCGCATGTCGGCTCCACAATTGATAGGACTTTCAGTTAGGACAGGTAGAGGAAAAGGGATGCCGTGCTAGGAGGTGTCTATGGTGGGGAACCGGACTTCTGGTTGGTTCCAGAATTGAACAGGGAGCTTCCAGTTAGGATCTTTATGGCTCTTTGAGTGTTTAAGGTTGCCAACCCCTGGGATAGTGTTATGGAACAAAAAAGGCAGAGGAAAGCAGCCTGATTGTCTTTACCGATTCAGATACCTATCAATATCCTCAAGGTTTCCAAGTCAAAGAGAATCCTAAACCCCATCCAAATGACTTCTCCTGATACTGGAGTCATAATTGTGGATCATTGTCCTTAAAAAATTAAGCATCTCTCTCCTCCTTTCTATTTATATGCAACACATGGAAGCTATCTTAAGAATAATAATCCTTTGAAATAGATTGTGGTTAGAGACTGAGTCAACAGAATGATTTGCATGGCTGAACATGGTTTTTGAGGCTGAGCCTTCTTATTTCTAATCTTACTCTTCAGTGATTACATTAGACTCATTTACAGAAGAACATCAGCGATCTAATCTGAGAATCCAATAATGAAAAACACCATTGGTTTTGAATTTTCTTCATTGCTGTGGAGTATATATCTTCTTTTTTTTACTGGTCCTCCTTTTATTAACATACATTTTTTTCTAAATTAATCTATGGTGCCCCGAATCCACTGAAAATTGCCAAATAATGGATATCTGCAGTTCTTCCCAGCACAACACTTATTTTATTCAGCTAGAATTCACATCAGACTAAACTGATCAGATTAAATCATAGAACTGCAAGCACAAATGGATTGGATTTTTTTATTATTATTTCTTTAGGATATGTTTCCATGCACTATTACTGAGAGTAAGGCCCAGTAACTTGTTTTCTAGGCAATAGGTGCATAATTATAGCATCAATGTTGCTATAGCAATATCATGTGTAAGCACTATCTTGGTTTTTATTAGTGTGTTGATATTCGTGCTTCATTTTTTTGTTACATATAAAACATCATAGGATAAATTGCCCATCTGACAAACTCTAGTTTTCCACATTTCTGTTGAAAATGTCTAGTGTTAAAGAGCCTATTTTATTTTTGCAAACAATCCAAAGCTCATAAGTGACTGTACTTCATAAATCACTATACAAATCATCATCAGAACACTTCTTAATGTATTTCCTTCCTAGAATGAAATACTTCCAATTATACATAAGTTGGCATCTCTCATTTCTGCTACTGCTGAGAAAAATTCCTGACTGCAATATTTTAAAACAGGTATAAGAGTTTACAAATGCAGTTCAAACAATATATTCACTATTTCTACCTAGAAAAATATTTCTGTTATAAAATATTAATATAATTTCAAAATGACAACCAGATTTGACTAAAACTCTCTCTAAATGTAATTCTTCTGAGCTTTTTGCTGTTCTGTTTACTGTATTTTAAACTTGCAGTTTCTAGCAGATAACAATAAGAACATAATTGATTTCTTATGCTACACCGGTTTATAAAGCTGACCATTAAACCAATAGCAGAATTACAAATAATAAGAGAGAGATTTTCACAATGTCCTAAAACTTTTATCAGAACAAATAACCAAATGAGCATGCTCTCCAAAAATGGGTATACAACTCCCCCAACACAATGAAGGAAGAATGCAGTTTATGAAATGCAACTTTATAAGAATGTAATGCTATATTTTATGTTTAATTCTTTGATGACTTGCCAAAATAGATTTTAAAAGAATTTATGCCACAAAGAATCTTAAGTAGATGATCCAGTCTCAAAGTATTTTTCCAGAAGGTTTGAGCCTGTCATGTTTGAAATACAGTACTAATACGTTTTCCTCATACTATACTTTGACGTCGGAAGCACCAAAGAGCTTCTGTGGTGAAAGGATTAACTAGGGACATCTCCGTAGCCCAGGGGACATCCATTTGGGGGCTCCTTTCATGTTCCCATTAGTGAGCCCACTGAAGTGGTACCTATTTATCTCCTCACTTTCTCCATGGCATACCAGTGGCCCCTCCCACAGAAGCGACATTGAGGTAAGTACCAACGTTCGTTTTCATGCTTTTGAACTGCTAGGTGGGCAGGAGCTGAAGCAAATCACGAAGCAGCACTCAAGCTTCGAACACAGCTTGCAGATTATCAACCTAGTAGGCTAACCATGTGAGCCACTGCACTCCTATAAAATTTCCATAATATTACATGAGGTAGGTCTGTATAATTCTGATGTTATAAATTGTTAGTATTTATCTGGTAATCTTAATAAAAAAATGTAACTTGGCTTATGAAATCATTGAAACAGGGATAGGTAAAATATTCAATATATTCTATTGAAGATTTTTCATTACTGTAATAAAAACTAATACAAATTGTATTCAGAAAAAAGGGAAAATAAAAAGAAGGAAAAAGTTCAAAATAGGTTGAAGAAAAGAAAAAGCTAAAGAAAATACAGTAATTTCCAATCTTGACAACAAATATAAACAAGAAAATAAATATATCATCTTCCCTTAATCCATCCCTTATCCAACCTCTTCAAGATTGAAAACTCTTCAGAATTTGGAAGCTTTGTATTCACTGAGTGAGCCTTTCTTTTATCAGTTTAAGAAGAAAAATATTCGTTGCTAGTTTTGTAACATTTTATTTTAAGTAAAAATTGCAAAAGAGATGAAAATGTGGTTTTAGTTTTTAAATACTAGGAATTTAGATGAAATTGGTTTTTAAAAAGATGTAGAAGTCAACTAAAAATATCCTTTCCTGTGGGAAGAGTGACTGCTTATAAATTGCTCATAAGAAGGCTTTGAAAATTTCTTCTAATGTCTTCTAATGAAGACATTATAAAACACCAGATGGCCTCCTTAAATAAAATTTACAACTGATGGGCTCAAGAATTATGTGAGTTAGTTAACTATTGTAACCAAAAAATGTTTAAAAGAATCAAGGTCCTTTGGATAACATTGAATGTGTCTCTTTATTTCTCTTGAAGCCTGCTAAAGCTCCAAAGTCATTTAATTGCTTCATCAAGTATTCTATACTAGTTTTGGGGTCTCATAGAAATATAACTAACTCATCAGCAAAAGCCCTCAATTTATACACTTCCTTTTTATTTATTTATTTTATTTTCTCTTCATGTCTAATATCTCTTGCCAACATTTCCAACATCGATATAAACAACAAAGGAGATATGGGACATCCTAGTTTCATGCTCTTTTGAATTTCACATGGTTTATTTAAGTTTCCATCAATAATATTTGCTTTTATGAAGTTTAAATCACTGTAACTGCTTAAATAAATTTCTTCCCAAAGTTCATATCTTCCAAGATTTTAAACATAAAGACACAATTTAAATTGTTAGAGGCTTTCTACACATCCAGAAATATTTTTTCTCATTGTTGTATTGTAAATATTCTATATCATTCCAAACAGTTCTCACATTATAGTATCTCTTAGTTGTCCTTTTAGCAAAAGGCAAGATTGGTCTTCATGAATACAAGACTAAAACCTGCCAATATTTCAGTAAAAAGTTTGTATTCATTATTTAATAATGAAATTGGTCAATAGTTTTTTTTTATTCTCAAGGCATCTGACAAAGCCAAATATTAAATATTCACATATTGAATCAATATCCCTATCAGGGAACTGCAAACTCAGATGAACAATCTAACAATAAACAGCCTAATCATGAGACAACCAAGACCACTTCCACCCATACTGATAGGGCAAACCACTAATATATAAAATGAGAGCAGATCCCGCTACCTTGCATTACCTAGGTAATGCAAGGTTTCCTTAGAGACATTTGAGCTTGGATGTCTGCAAGGAAACATTCAAGGTCAGAAAGCATCAAAGAACCCCACAAATCTGAGATTTTACAGTACGGTAATCTTTCATGGTAGTCTTCGGCCTTCTTTAACATATATTTTAAGTGCAAAAATTTGCAATAAATATGGAATTAAAAGCAATAATATTCATCAACAAGATGCATACAAATGTCCCCTATTTAATTTTGATGATGCTCAATATTAGAATTAGAATTGAGCATTGACAAGATTTCTGTTTCCTTTATGGCCATGTCTAAAAAACAGATATCAGAGAATATGAAAGAGGGTATATTAGAAGGATTCACCCAGGCCCTTACTAGATGCTTTTGAAAATTTATCACTGATCAAATGTTTAGTCCAAACCATGAAACAGCTTACTGAAACTTATGATGGATAGGATCATGCCATATAGCAGAAACTAAACCAGATTCACTTGACCTACATGCACAAGAACAAATATTCATATTGGGTCTGTATTTATTTAAAAGAAAGGCTACACTCTTTTGTCTATTGTAGAAGAAACATAATTTTCTCTGACCAGTGTTTCCATACCACCCAAATAATTTGTGCATGTTATAATCAGAAAAGTGATTACTTCATGTTTGTTATTTTTAATAATTTTCTTAGCTAATTTTTTCACAGCATTGCTGGCATTTCCATATATTAATTATTGGAATTTCTACTATTGGAATCAAACATTACCAAGAATTTTAAGCTACAGTATACTTCATCAGAGACATAGCAAATAGGCCTTGTTTAATTCAAAAATTACTGCTTTACCTCCTTATCACTGGAATACCTATAGATCATGGTTTCTTTGCTATGAGAAACATAACTTCAGATAAGGCAAATAAGTTTTTTAACCAAAATACCATGAAAAAGTACCATCCACAGATGCCACCCTTGAATTTTTTAAAACATTAACACAAATGTTTTAATTTGTACAACTGGATTATCCATGAGTAATCTGGATTTTCCATTTTTCAGGATATTTAGTTAAAACTTCATAAATAGTTTATGTTAGTTTCAGTTGCTGACATCAACTTTTAACTATTATGAGCTCAGTAAAATTATTTACATTCATTGTTTTGATTATAAAGAATCATTAAGTATGCAAGATGACAATTTTACCTATATAATGAATTTAATTAAGTTGTCATTACTTTCAGCTAAAGTGTTATCTGCCTAGATGAAACTATTAGTAATTTAACCCCCAATTTTAATTGCAGTTATCAACTTTTTGCAAACCTGCTATTTTAATAATTTTAAAAATTATTGTACATGAATTAGGACAGTTTGTATATTTGTTTCACTATCTTCCCTATTTTGAAAAATTCTGTGCTTTTTTTTCAAATTCAATTTTTACAATAGATTTTTGTACTATATAAACTTCATTAAAGGAATAATTAGTCATTCTGGCACAACTATTTCACCTTAATATAGTCTATATTTTGCCTGAGCTACACACTTAAAAGACCTCTTTCTTAGTTTTCTCCATGGTTGAGAAACTCAAATCCATCTTGGCAACAAGATCAAAGTAGTCAGTTGTTTGTTTCCACGATCCTGTTCTGTCAGCTTATGCCATGACTAAATGGATTGACAGTTCAAAGCTTTCAACAATTGACAAAAGCAGAGTCATTCCATCACAACATAAGTTCCTCCTCATCTTAGTAAACCCAACATAGCACAACCAATGCAATCTATAAAAAGGATAACACTGCCATGCATCAAAAATGTCTCTGAAACGACCAACACACTTTTATAACCACATGGAATTAGTATAGCACACAAATCAACTAAAGCTGTCCAAAACATACTAAATAAACCAAAACACCCAGCCGGCTCAGAATAAAAACCAGGGGTCATCTACAACATACAGTGTAAAAACTGCAAAGCCACTACATAAGACAAACAGGCAGAAAACTAACAGAACATATCTATGAACACCAACTAGTAGTTAGAAGACAGCAGCAGTAGTTCACAGCATATGAGAGACCATAGTTTCAAATGAAAAACACTGACCATAGCAAACCAAGGCAAGTCCAAAACTTCTAGATAAATCCTGGTAAACTGGCAATCTGAAAAATGGCCCATCAATAAACACATAGACATAAACAATATCTACATCCTCTACAAAAGAGACAATGACCAAAAAGGGAACAACAAAACCCCAAACACCTTCCCACCAGCAATCAACACCCAGATGACCATATATTAACAAGATTAACATCAGACCAACAGTCAAGAAGTAAACAATATCCAAACAAGCTAACAGTAAACAGCCCTCCAAGACCATTTGTACCAACAGTGATAGGACAAGCCACTAAAATATAGAGTAAACCCACTCCTTACTAGCAATAATAATGTTAGCCAGTTTGGGTAATGAAACTTTTGCAAGAAAATAACCAAGCTCAGACAGCACCAAGGATCCTCTCAGTATTTATCATATGATTTTTAAATGACTTTGCTGCTCTCAATGTCTGTGTTCACATAACAGGCTTGTTCATTGTTAATTGAATCATGACTTATCTGATTCTTTAGGTTCATATAATACATTGAACAAATTAGTCACAAGGGATGGGTTTATATAAGATTAATGTAAAATATTCTGTAGTTTGTGGTTCACTGTATTGGACAATGAACCACAGATCTTTAAGAGCATTTTAGAACTTTCTGTTATGATAACTAGCTTTAGCTCTTAGAATAACAAAGAGAGAAAACAAATGAACCGTATCTCTTTGGAATAACTGTCCTTTTAAAACCAGTTTTCTCCAGGTCTTAAACCTTCTGTTGATCCACAGTGATAGGTGTGTAATAACAGAATTAGGTCAACTGCTGAGCTAATCCCATGAGTGACTGGAAAAAGCCTCCTGTAGGGACTATTTCCATATGATGGTTAGCTCACATAATACTTAAGACATACAGTACTGTAATTTGTAATCTGTAGCTTCAGATGAATAAACTTAAGTAAAACTAAAAATGCTTCATGTGACATGTGCACTATTAATCAAAATGCAATATAAAATCAATCCTTATGTCCCAACACATGAGCTCTAACACAATGACATTTTTTCTAAGCAATTTATATTCCCTTGTTTTGTGGAAGTCATATGCTTAAACTCTGTGACAAACAAATACACAGTAACGTAACCATAGATTTAACCTATAATATTTCTCAAGCAAATCCTCTTGCTAATTCTGGTTAGAATAAACATCTGTTGTCAGATACCACTTCACATACAACTCCAAAGCTTTTGAGAGAGAATGCTGTTGGGCAAAGAGCCAGGAAAAAAACAACACCAGTTCTGAAAGATGGGAAAGTCAGAGCAATACACTTCCATCTACTGACAGAATGTGCCTCCTAGGAATTCTTGGCAAGTAAATTAAAATCCCTGACTTATTCATAGCAGCAACTGGAGAAGCTCTTATTTCTTATCATAAACAACCAAAGTTGCTGGGTTTTCTTTAGTGTATTTCAGGTATGAGGACTCAGGTAAAAATAATCACTTATAACAATCCACATAACATTTAAATATAGGCTCATGAGGAGCATGGCTCATGTGGTTAGGATGCTGGGTTGACAATCAGTAAGTTGGAGACCAAAGTGTTGCTAGGTGGTGAGTGAGCTGCTGTCATTCACTCCAGATCATTCTGACCTAGCAGTTCAAAAGTGAATAATCACGAGTAGATAGATAGGTACCACTTTAACGGGCACATTAATGGGGACATGAAGGGAACCTCTTAACTGGTCATTCCCTGGGCAACAGTAGTATCATCAGCTAATCCTTTCACTGTGGAAGTACCTTGGTGCTTCTGACATGAAAGCAGCAGCAATATATGGTCATCGGTGGAAGAATCAGTGATTGGATTTTAAAAAATGTATTACTGATTCTGTGAGTGTGGCTTTGTGGGCATGGCATGGCTTGGTGGGTGTAGCTTGGTGAGCATGGTAGGGAAAGGATACTATAAAATCTTCATTCCCTCCCCACTCCAGGGGAAGGTTACTGCAAAATCCCCATTTCCTCCCGATCAGCTGGAGGCAGAGAATAGATGGGGGCGGGGCCAGTCAGAAGTGGTATTTACCAGTTTCTCAAATTTCCGCTACTGGTTCTCCAGAACTGGTCAGAACCTGCTGAATACCACCTCTGGGAAGAATGATTTTTGTACTTTTTAAATTAGAAGAGAATCCAACTTTATTTAATTTTCTGGATTACATTCTCTTTCATTTTTGCCCAGCCATGTCCCCAAGAAAAAAATTTGTTTGAGTTATTCTGATATGTGAAAATGGGTTCTCTAAAAGTCTGCATTCTTTATCTTTGGGTTCTCTTCCTTTTATCACACCAATATAGTCTAGGTTTGTGTGCTACGTTATGACTCAAAGTTATTTGCTTTATGATTTAAATGTTACTTGAATTATGGTAAACCTTTGTGCCTCAGTCAACAAACCATGATTTAAAGAAATATGTGATAAATAAACCTAATGTGTTCTCGTAGTTTCTTGAAGCCCAGTTTTAGTATTTTTAAATGTGTAACTTAATATTGTGAAAGGGAATAGGGCTCTGCCAAGTGGCCTCATGTTTGATATATCACACACATCAAAGTTCGAATCCTGGAATAAAAGTGAAATAAATATCCTACTGTAGAGATTTTCATCCCTTCTGGAGCTGAATTCCTGCAGCTCATTCGCCTGGATTTTTCAGCACTCACTTTTAGCAGAATATGACTGACTGTTCATTCTCTTACTTCTTTCGACTTTTGAACCATATTTTGTGTTTAGATCAGTAATTTCCAAATTTTGACTTTATGTTTAATGTCAAACTGTAGTATGAAATGTGCTCAATTCTTTTTTAATTATATGAGTTCATTCTCATTTGTTCTATCCTTTCATTTCACTACATTGTCCTATTTCTTCTACAAAATTTCCCACAATATGTGAATTCTGCTGTGTGACTCAGCTCATACTGAATATGACCCAGGAATGAATCATACTTTTTCCACCCAGCAGTTTTAGACAAATGTGTTAGACAAAGCAACATTCTCCAATTAAGAAATAGCTTGGTCCATCTTAAGTGTTTTCCCAGCTGTTTCTAATGTTTGCCATTTTATCTTGTACAAGTTCAGGTTTTCATCTTTTTTCTGACATTTTTTTTAATCTATTTCATATTCTGTTTGTGAAATTTTATAATGAGTATGCCAAATGTATAATTTAGATTAGTCTGTAATATGGCTGTAGAACAACTTGTGATACTGGTATCTACCTTTCTGCTTTGATTAGATAATTGTATACCATCTGGGATAAATTGGTTTTATGGTTGTATAACTATCTCAGCTGGTACAGTATGATACAGCTTTATTATTCACTCCTTATTTCTGTGCACAGTGGAAAATTGGCAAAGAGAGATTGCCTGAAGACTGAAAAATACTCTAGCAAGCTATTAACTTTAGCAAGTATTAGATCAGGTCCAAAATGGGCACATACTGTAATGTTATTACTAAAATGCTGAAATGTAACCTTTTGGAATACTGTATCAAAGTCTATTTCTTGGATGGTACTTATAAAAGATGAATTGGACTAAAGATCAAAGCCACAGAACAGCATAACCATGGCATCATCAGGACTATGATGACAGAAGTGCATCTTCACAGCTGACCAAAGTTTTTTTTTCCTATTCAGTGATAATTCTCCCAAAGCAATGTAGCTAAAAAGGAGCATTTAACTATGAACAAAGAAATATTGTATATCATCACACCAAAGACTAAAGTGTACTTACTCTTATGTTTTATTTACAGACCAAAGACTTTCCCATCCTGCCCATAGCAACTAATATTTAAAGGGGGGTGCATAAAGGTGCTTTTTTTTTTCAAAAGGCAACTGGACTGTTTTTTCCTTGAGGAGGAACAAGAAAATATTTCTCTTCTCATCCAAGAAGCTTGATCAATTCTGATGGATCATTGAGACTCAATGGTGAGGTGATGGAAGGATATGTTTTGAGATAGGATGGTGAGGGGGGTGGGTGGGAGGATTTTATTTCTTGCAGTCATCTAGTCATTAGCATTCTCTGAAGGCTGTTAAGGCCACTTGGGAATTTCTTTGTTCTCTCAGGTTCAGCTAAATAAGGGTGCAATGGTTGTAGAATCTTCTTGGAACTAATGCAAGGAGTGCATTGTAAAGTGGAGATAAATGGTGTCTTATTCCTCCCCCCCCCATGTTGAGGGAGGGGTGTTCAATTCTAACATAGATGGCCCTCTCTATCCAAAATGTGGACTTTTCTGTCTTCAAAAGAGTGAGCTTCAGCCTTAGTGTATTCTTGGGTTTAAAGTGTACATATATGTTGTGTTGGTTTTATCCTTGAGGTGGACAAGCTCCTGCCTTAATGTATTCTTGTACTTTCTTTAACCCCAAGAATACACTAAGGCAGAAGTTGTCCACCCCAAGGATAAAACACCCAGATGCAAAATGAGCAATGTGATATATGCAATACAATGCAGTGAAAGATGTGCAGATCTGTACATTGGTGAAACAAAACAACCACTTCACAAGCACATGGCACAACATAGGAGATCAAACCCTTCAGGATAAGTTTCATTGGTCTGTATGCATTTGAAAGACAAAGCTCCCCCTTGAAGGCAGCAAAGTTCAATTCTTAAAAGCAGCTGTGTTTAGTGGAGATGTTTTTCAGCATCAATGAGGTTCAGAACTGCTAAATGAAACAAAATATTTGCCAGCAGGAGGATTGTGCCAGTTTTGAAACCAGCAAGCAGAAAGCTAAAAATATAATTCTTTTTACCATGTATTTCTAGAAAGGGGATTTTTTTAAAAATTTATAGTGTGAAACTGAAGAGGCAGAATGATGTACTCATTACTGGCTAGCAGAAACACCAATTAGAAACAGTACTTGTCTGTTGGCAAGAAGGACAAGTTGTTACCGATCATTGATTATGAGTGAAATAAACTCAGTAAACAAGCCCATTATGATTATTTAAACAATCAGGATGGCTTGCTGAAGTTATATTTTATTTCACAGGACTGAGAAGACTGGCCTGGAGTCACCTGGTGAGCTTCGGGGACTGAAGCTTGACTTGGGCCTGAGTCTCCGTAGTTCCTAACATATGCCATGGTGAATCAGCTGTTACCTCTTTTCAAACAAACAGGTAAATTTTTTTAGTGAACTGCAATGTTATGGGTTGCATGAGTAACCCAAACCTTATAATAACTTTGCAGATGTCTCAGATAGCTAAAGGAGCCTGGTGTGGGAAGTTATAATCCGGCCCTCTCCCATAAAAATGAAATATCCTAGAAAATATTGAAAAGACAGAATATTTCTCTGGATATGAAAAGAAAGAAACATGTTTTAAAAGACAGAATAGTTGCCTGTAGCTTCCTGCCCATCCCAACTGTTAATGGGCTATTAAGATGGCCAAGCTAGTCTCTTTTACATAATAAAGACTTCTCCACTGCAGCCCCAGGGGGGATGGGAGTAAAGGCATGATAATATTGGCCCTTTACTCAACTGACCACACGGCATCTGAGAACTCAACTAAACCTGGATTCAAAACACAGCCTAGAGAGTTGCCCCTGCATGGCCCTATGGGAGTCTGACAACCAATTAGAATACATTTCTTACACAGGAACAGGAAACAGAGAGGTGGGACTGAACAGGTTATAAAAAGCCTAGCAAGCCCCTCCCTCAGCCCTTCTCTTCTTCTCCACCAATATTGAAGCATGTGATCACCTTTTCTGTTCAGGGCTCAAGCCATGTGGCCCTGTCCAACAATAAACCATCTTTCCAAGCAGCCTCCATGTCTCCAGTGTCTTTTTCCTCACTTGGAGCCGAACCCAGAAGGACATTTCTTTCATCACTGGTATAGAGCATTTCACTACTTTTGCAAGTGAGACATAAGAGAGGATATGATCAGGAGTGGGCTGCTGCAGGTTCACACAGGTTCGCGTGATTTTCTAGCTAAGGATCTGCCCATTTCAGCAAACCCGTAAATCCCACCACTGGATGACCCCATGCATTCTGCCCCTCCAACTCCGCCCTGGCCCACCCAGAAGCCCACGTGGCCCATTTGGAATGCCAGGTAAGTACAGAGCCTATGCAGAGCCTTGGGGAGGGTGAAAAACGGGCCTCCCAGAAGTTCCAAAAGGCTGGAAACAGGCCTGTTTCTAGTGTCTGGAGGGCCTCTGGATCCCAGGGGAGGCTGATTTTGCCCTCCCAGGGGCTCAAAGAAAGCCTCCGGGGCCCGGGGAAGGCGAAAACTGGTCCTCCTGCAAGTCCAGAAACTGGGCTGTTTCCAGCCTGCAGACAGCCTCCGGAGTCCGGGGAAGGCCGTCTTCCCCATCCTGGACACTCAAGGAAAACCTCTGGAGCTTGGGGGAGGCTGTTTTCACCCTCCCGGAGACTCAAGGAAGGCCTAGGGAGCGCAGGGGGGGTGAAAAGCCCTCCCCCTGTGCCATTGTACAGGAGGCCAACTAGGCCACGCCCACTATGGCTTTGCCCACCCAGCAACCAGGCAGAGAACCCATTGCTAAAAAATTTGAAGCCCACTCCTGGATATGATACAAGGCCTCTGGGGGAATGAATAAACCAGGAAGAACCATAAGAGAGAGGATTGGCAGCAGTCCAATGAAGGTATTGGAGCTATAAGTGAAGCATACATTCTTCTCTTCTGCCATCTTGTACAGGAAATGGTTTATACATACATTCAAAATTTTTATGATAGATTTGCCCAGGAAAATGGGTCAAGAAAATAAGTTAATAAAGAATTCCTAATGACTATGGTTATCATGACAAGAAAGAAAGATTATTCAGTGAATTAAAATCTTTAATAATGTATTATTTATAATTATATGGATTTATGGCATAATTCCCAAAGAAGTACATGCTGTATGTTTCACTAAGGACAAAATGTAAATATTTCATTTAATGTTTACTATTATGTTCTTATAATGCAACTGATAATTTGTAATATGTGAAAATACTAAACCTCTGCTTTCCTTTTTCAGCCTCCTTGACAAGTTATGGGGAAGCGAGGCTTGGAGCACAAGATGTAAATTTTATATGCTGCTGACTGACCAATTTGATTTTTATATGATAAATGAATAGTTCCACTACTAAATGACCAGCTTAGTCTTATTAATTTGTGCAGCATAAACACAAAAGAAGCAACAGGATTTTGTATATTGTCTTGTAGGCATAATGTTGTGGGTTTTTTTTTTTGAGGAAAAAAATCATATAGAAATTGATTCACTGTTCATTTTCCTAACAGCATCTGCAAAACAAACAACATTAATTATTTTAGTAATGTGACTGATTTGCAAAATATGCTACATATATTTTATGGATCATGATAGCCACTCAGTTCAAAAGCTATTTCCCCCTTTATATGAAAATAGTTAAAACTACAGCATTTATTTATAAAGAAATAATAACATTTCAATTCTGATAAAATTATGCTCCTTGGCTTTGCTATACAAATGAAATCTAAAATTAATCATGGTGCATAAGGAACTAGCCTTAACCAAGCCTTTTGGTGATGATGAAGTATCAAAATACTGGCAGATTCTCAAAGAAACAGCTACTGGCAAAAATGAAACAGCAGCTAGGACAACTTCATAAACATCCGTCACCAGAAAGGACTCTTTCCAAATTAATTTGATTATATTCTTATCAAGATCTTTGGAAGCTGAAATACCTCACAAGAGATCATACATGAGAAACATGACATACCAATAAAAGACTTTAGAAACATTTTGAACCCAGTTTAACTGATTTTACCTCAGCTTAGCCAATATGATATATAAATCATAGTTTTTATTGTTTTATTTTTCCTTTTTGGGCTTCTATTTTTATTTTATTATATTTATATTGCTATTATAGGCATATTAGGAAGATATTGTGTGTTTAGTTTCAGACCTCTACAATAAATCAATTTGCAATAAAGTGAAAGACATTTTCTTTGGTTCCCAGTGCATATAAAAGTTAATCTTTCACTATACTATAGACTATGAAACATGCGATAGTATTGTGCTTAAAAATGTATGTACCTTAATTAAAAATACTTTAGAGCTAAAATGGTAATCATCACCAATCTTCACCAATCTTTTTGCTGATAGAGGATCTTGTGAAAAATTAAAGTGATATGTGTGAAGCACAACAAAGGAAATACAATAAAACGAAGGATACCAGTATATTTTCTTTTTTCATTATTTTTATATTACCACATTCAAGTACTAAATAAAATATACATACACACAGAAATTGTCATATACATGTGTGTGTACACACACACACGAACACGAACACACACACACACGAACACACACACACACATACATTCATATTTGTAGACATAGAGAAAGAGCGTACAGGTTTTTATAGCTTACTGGCTACTCTGGTTTAATCAAAAAACCATGATTAAACATGAATTGCTTGTTACTCTTATAGTTTCACATAACAAGCTTTTTTGTTTTGTTTAACCCCTGGCATTGGGACAGAATCAGTGTGACTGAGTGGAACTGAGCATTTGCTGACAAGTTGCCCTTCCTGACACCTATGCAGAGTTCACAGCAGACAATTATTCATTGCACCCAGAGAGAGAAATATATGCTGCTACCTGATTGTGAGGCGAGAGCTCCCCCGTTAGGCAGAAGTGGGCTGCACTTACTTTAACAACCGGTTCGCTGGTTGTGAGGGCATGCAGGGCAGAAACAGAGCTTCAAACATGCAGCTAATCAAATCAGGCAGCTCCGGTGAGTATAGCACGTACGGCGCGGAACTCAGCTGGGCAGCATGGGCAGGAGGAATGAGCCAGTAAGTTAGTTATAAATGGAAAGGATAGCGCAGTGGCGGGTGGGCGAGCCCAGCCAGTGATCACAACTACCAGTTCGCCCGATAGAGAGAAGAGGTTAGAACTGGCAGGAACCCACCCCTGCCTCTAGGCCACCGTGCTGTTCACATAGGCATTATTAATGCCAACCAAACAGTGCTGAACATCTCAAGAAGAGCTACAGTACAGTGTGTAGGATTCATCTTTAATATGGGAAGGAGAAATGATGTTGCCCATGTCCCATGTAGTAAATAGTTGTGATTTATCAGGTTTAAAGCAGCAGTAAATCAATTGGGCCTATTTCAACATCATAAATTCAGTCCACATTTCAGGCACACCCTATCAGGCTCACCAAATAGAATAAAATTGAAGCGGGAGCAAGGGAAACTAAATGAGGGAAATGGTATCTAGGAATTCTACAGCAGAAATTAGTAAGGATTTCATAGAACAGCATTCCTGATTCCAGGTTGTTTTCTAAATAATTGCTTATTCTGCCTGATCACAGCTGGCTCAGACCTGGCTCCCATCAGCAACTTACTGTAATGGAGCCTTGCCAGGTTTGCTTGAAGACTAAACATTCCTGTGCCCCCTTTTGATGCCTTCTCTTCAGTGTTGGCAGTGTTGAGGGCTGGGAAGAGGAGATAGTGGTTCCTGGCCTGGATCAATTTCCACTGAGTCCAGAGCCAGAACAGTGAAGCTAATTGCTGATTCAACATTTGCATGACCTCAATTTTCACATTGAACAGAGTGGCAGGTGTTCCTACTCCCCAAACAGCACATTCTGTGTCTACTTGCCTATTGTTTTTTGGAAGCCCTACTGAGAAGCTTCCTAGGATAAAGCAGCAATTAGAAATTCCTTTGGAGGGAGAACTCAAAGGCTGCTTTTCCTCACACAGAAAAATGCACGGAACAAGAAAAAGCTGAATTGTCACCAAAGGAGGCAAAATGTCTACTATAAATAAACTGAGAGCCTTATTACTCAATCTGTATTTCAGTAATTGGACCCTGAAATAAAAAGATGGAAATACACTTTTGTTTCCTTGTAAAATGAAATAAAAATGTTTTGTTGTGGGCAACAAATTGGCCTCATCTAGATATTTATTTATTTGCTAAAAGCATTAACATCTATAATATCTAAATATTTAAACCAGTGGGCAATTATCCCAATGTTACTTAAGTGTATGTAGTTGGCATTTTACAAAGTTTTGGATGACATGCCACAGAATGATAATGCAGGGCTTATATTTGAGCCCTGTTTCCACTAAGAAAAAATAATTATTGAAGCAACTTCAATTTAAAAATGCACAAATATATGGCTTTGAATATACATCTCAAATTACATGATGAAAAAGAGTTTGGGATGCATGCTACATTAAAAAATGGAACTCAAATTGTCTTCTTCAGCACTAATTCAATAACTAGAATGGAAAGAAAACTAGGAATAATATAAAAATAGCCACAAATATATAGTAGAAATTACCTAGTTAGCTCTTGAGGCAATTTTTTAAAGGTAGACATCCTTGAGCTGACTTTGATTCCCTTGACTGCATGAATTACAACAACATGAAGATATTTTGCCATTCAATTTTTTAAATTTCACTGTCTCATCTAAACTACTAAAAAGCATGAATTAGGAAATAACAGGCAAAATAGTCTTCTATAATAGGCATTTAATCATAACAAACATATATAAGTTATTGGAAAAAATGCAAAGAATTTACTTCTTTGAGTTAATGCTGCTAATGCTGATACTATACTAAAATGGTGGGAAAGTTAAGGAAATAATATTTTTTGTTCCCTTCATTGGCATTGAGTTATTACCTGACTGTTTTCCAGCTTTTCTCATAATGAGACAATACTAACTTTTCTGCAGGACCGGTTATACTGAGGATGTCCTTGTGCACCTGCACCATTACAATGTTATAGAATTCAACTGGCATGCAAAGATCTTTCTTACCTCCCTGCTTTCTCTGACCTTTAACCAGATAATGTTACATTTTAAAAGTGGAATACTGGCATGCTTTAAAGCAAAATGCCAGATTTCTGCATCATTAAAGCACTCTTCTAAGGGGGAGGGGAATGATGAGTATCGGTACTCTAGTGCTACCTTTGGAAGAGTATAGCCCTCCCTCCCCCAAAAAATTCCCCAAAACAAAACAATAAAAACGAGGAGGCAATGTATTTTTGGTAACAGTGAACTATAAACTCTCAACCAAGATTAACCCATTATTAGATTTAGATTTTAGATTTTATTGACATTTGTAGGCCGCCCTTTTCCCTGAGGGGACTCAGGGCGGCTCACATAAAATCAGGGAAGGGGAAATGCAGACAATAACAAAGACACATATAATAAAACAGTAACCAACATGCATTCATCATTCGGGAGGGGCAACTATCTTCATCCCCAGGCCTGACGGGCTAGCCAGTTCTTCAAGGCTGTGCGGAAGGCCTGGACGGTGGTGAGGGTACGAATCTCCACGGGGAGTTCGTTCCAAGGGTCGGGGCGACTACTGAGAAGGCCCTCCTCCTTGTAGTTGCCAGCCGACACTGGCTGGCCGATGGAATACGGAGGAGGCCCAATCTGTGTGATCTTATTGGTCGCAGGGAGGTGATTGGCAGAAGGCGGTCTCTCAAGTATCCAGATCCACTACCATGTAGGGCTTTATGGGTGATTAACAGCACCTTGAAGCGCATCCGGAAATCGACAGGTAGCCAGCGCAGCTCGCGGAGGATAGGTGTAATGTGGGTGAACCGCGGTGCACCCACAATCGCTCGCGCGGCTGCGTTCTGTACCAGCTGAAGACGCCGGATGCTCTTCAAGGGCAGCCCCATGTAGAGCACATTGCAGTATTCCAGCCTAGAGGTCACGAGGGCCCGAGTGACTGTTGTGAGTGCCTCCCGATTCAGGTAGGGTCGCAACTGGCGCACCAGGCGAACCTGGGCGAATGCCCCCCTAGCCACAGCCGTCAAATGGTGGTCGAACGATAGCTGTGGATCTAGGAGGACTCCCAAGTTGCGGACCCTCTCTGAGGGGTATAGAGTTTGACCCCCCAGCCTGAGAGATGGAATATTGGTGGAATCCCTGGGAGGGAAACACAACAGCCACTCGGTCTTTTCTGGGTTGAGCACAAGCTTGTTAGCCCTCATCCAGTCCATAACCGCCTCCAGGCCCCGGTTCATCACGTCTGCCGCTTCATTGAGTTGGCACGGGGCGGACAGATACAGTTGAGTATCGTCCGCATATTGATGGTATCTGATCCCGTGCCTGCGGATGATCTCTCCCAGCGGTTTCATGTAGATGTTGAATAGTAGGGGGGATAAGACCGAACCCTGAGGCACCCCATATGTTAGGGGCCTAGGGGACGATCTCTGCCCCCCCACTAACACCGACTGCGACCTGTCTGAGAGGTAGGAAGAGAACCACCGCAGCACGGTGCCTCCCACTCCCACCCCTCGCAGTCGTCGCAGAAGGATACCATGGTCGATGGTATCGAAAGCCGCTGAGAGGTCAAGGAGAACCAGGATGGAGGGAAATCCTCCATCTCTGGCTCTCCAGAGATCATCAGTCAATGCGACCAAAGCGGTTTCTGTGCTGTAACCGGGTCTGAAGCCTGACTGGAAGGGGTCGAGATAGTTTGCTTCCTCCAAGGACCGCTGGAGCTGAAAGGCCACCACCTTCTCAACAACCTTCCCAAGGAAGGGAAGGTTGGAGACTGGACGATAGTTATTAAGGACAGCTGGATCCAAAGATGGCTTCTTTAGGAGGGGTCTCACCACCGCCGCTTTCAGTGCGGCGGGGAAGTTCCCCTCCCGAAGAGAGGCGGTCACGACCGCCTGGATCCAGCCTCGTGTCACCTCACTGCTGTTGGTAACCAGCCATGAGGGACACGGGTCCAGTACGCAGGTGGAGGCACTCACAGCCCTCATGGCCTTGTCCACATCCCCGGGGGTAACATCCTGAAACTCAACCCAGAGATGTTCCATCTGATCCTCTTGTGCCTCGGCTGGAACTGCAGGGGTGGAGTCCAAGTCCGACCGAAACCGAGCAATTTTGTCCGCTAAGAATTGGGCATAATCCTCAGCTCTGCCCTGCAAGGTTTCCCCCGCCTCCCTTTTATTTAATAGGGAGCGGGTTATCTTAAACAGGGCGGCTGGGCGGGACTCAGCGGACGCAACCAAGGTGGCTATGTGGGATCTTTTCGCTGCCCTAACTGCTCTGGTGTATTCCTTGGTGCAGGTGGTTACCATTGCTCGGTTCGATTCGGACTTATTGGACCTCCATCGGTGCTCTAGGCATCTCCTCCGGCGCTTCATCTCCCGGAGTTCCTCGGTAAACCAAGGGGGTCTCCGGGATCCGCCGCCTCGGAGGGGCCGTAGTGGCGCAATCCGGTCGAGGGCCTCTGATGCTGCCGAATGCCAGGCAGCAGCCAAAGTCTTTCGCCCACCGGATTGTGGGCGAAAGAATCAGGAATGACCCCAAGTTCCGTCTGGAACCTTAATGGTTCCATGAGTCGCCTGGGGCGGAACCACCTGGTCGGTTCCTCCTCCCTACAGTGGGGGTTTGGTCTCTGGAAGTCGAGCCTCAGTAGGCAATGGTCTGACCACGACAGGGGTATGATGTCGTTACCCCTCAGACCAAGATCACAAATCCACTGCTCCGAGAGGAATACGAGGTCGAGCATGTGACCCGCCGAATGGGTTGGGCCCCGAATTACTTGGGTCAAGCCCATGGCTGTCATGGAAGCCATGAACTCCTGCGCCCCATCAGAGTTTTCACCGAGCGAAGGCAAATTGAAGTCCCCCAGGACCATCAACCTAGGGAACTCAATTGCCAGCTCGGCTACCGACTCGAGGAGCGAGGAGAGGGCTGCTGCAACGCTGTTGGGAGGCAGGTACGTTAACAGCAAACCCACTTGACCCTTGAGGTCCAACTTTATCAGCAGAGACTCACACCCGACAAGCTCCGGAGCAGGGACCCTACGAGGAACTAACGACTCCCGGATAACAGCGGCCACACCCCCACCCCTTCCCTGGGCTCTCGGCTGGTGCAGCACCTGAAATCCTTCTGGGCACAGTTCTACAAGGGGGACTCCTCCCTCTGGGCCCAGCCAGGTTTCAGTAATACATGCCAGGTCTGCCCTCTCGTCTAAAATTAAGTCCCGGACGAGAGGAGCTTTATGTACCACAGACCTGGCATTTAGCGACAACAGCCTGAGTCCAGGGTCCTGATTACTTGCGCCATCTGGTCTCGGAGTGGGACTCACAGGGCCGGAAGGAGGGATCTCTGTAATGTAGCGAACCCTCCTTCCCCGGTAATGGCCTTCCCTGAAGTCCCCGCCGTATCTGCCCCTCCCTGTTACGACCATAATACCCCGACCCTCTCCCGTGTCTCTAGTTCCCTCAACCACCCCCATGGCCCCCGCTTCTCCTGGCAGGTCCTCCGAATCAGACATACTCATTCATTCACCCAAGCAGTCCCCACAGAAAGTTAAAACACATAAAAATACAATGATAATGAATAATAAAAGTGGGATCATTCACTCAAGCACATACAATCCCATGCACTCATCATACCAGATAAAAATTGCGCGGTTAAACGGTTGTGCGAATTGGTGAAGGCAGGATCTTAGGATTGGCCTTCTCGTTAATAAGGTCTAATGGGAGTCCGATAGAAAGCTGTAAATGGTCCAGAAAAGTATATGTCCAAAAAGAAATGCTAACAATGTCCACTGGGGGGAGTCTAAGTTCTTGGCACACTGCCTCTCTGATGTAATAGTGCTGGATGATGGTAAAGGTTTCAGATAAGTACCCGTAATGGCCACTAGAGGGAGTTCAGTTTCCCAGCTAACACAGCACTCCTGAGGCAGTGATAATTGTAATGGTGGCAGCTGATGGTAATGGCTGCCACAGGGAGTCCGTAAATTAGTTCTTCCAGTTTTACTCCTAAACCAAGCCGATAGATGGTCAGACCTTTTAAGGTCCTGCAGAAACAGCGATGAAATCGTGGCAAAACGCCCTTTTAAAATGCAGGGGGGGATAGGAGCGAAGCTGTAACGGAGACAGGAAATCAATTCCTCTGCCTCCCGGTCCCAGTCCCAGTCCAGTCTAGACATCTCTCCTGGGCCTCCCACCTCCTCTTCGGGGCATAAGCCAGCCCCACGATGTTGGTCAGTCAGTGAGGGGGTTCGGCACTCCTCCAAACGGCAGGGCCAAAGCCTCCGCCTCTCGCACAAAGCCGTCGCCGCCGCTTCCCAGCTGTTTAGAAAGTCCGATGCAAAAAGCCACGCCAGGGAGGATCTCGTCGTTCCGGAGCTGTTCCTGGAGCCGCTTAAGGGCGGTCCCCTCCCTAAACGACCACCTCCCTGGGAAGGCTGAAGGCTGGTGCCCAAAAGGAACCCCTCCGTTACCATGTTAGGGGTCCTGGGCGCCACGGTTAATATCTTCTTGGTCGCAAGCATTCGGAGCGGTGGAATTCGGCAGCCATTCTATTTCCCACGCATGCGCAGAATGGAGTTTGCTCAGAAGCCGAAATACACCAAGTGAATGAGAGAAAGCGTGGGAAAGGAGAGAAGAAAGATAGGAAGAGAGGGATAGGAGAGACAGTAAGGGGGGAAGATGAAGAGGATAAGGAGGAGTGGAATGAAGAGAGAGGAGAAGGAGAAAGGAAGGGGAAGTAGAGTAGAAAAGGATGATGGAGGGAAGAAAGGAGGTAGGAGAGAGGTAGAAGAAAGAGGTGTAGGTTAAATGCATCCCAGGTTGTTTGGATGCATACTCATGAAAAGTTATGTAACTGATTTGAATAAAATAGGGTTATAGAAAAATATTATCATATAGTAGTAATAAAAGCACAGTTAAAAGTATGTTGAACGTAGGATGAAGTATTCTGAAGAACATGGAAATGTTGGTAGGAATCATATTGTGATTGGTTATAACCATTGCAGAAGACATTTCAAATTCCAGCTGTCTCAGAGGTCCATATGGCAGGTTTTCCCAGCATGGAAATATAAGAAAAATTTAATGTTACACAACTATCATTAAGTTGCTGAAAATAGGCTAGAATTGAAATTGAAGCTTTGAACTCTTCAATAGTTTTTCCCATACTAAGGTCATGTGACATATTGTAATTAACAGGAAGAGGCAAATAATAGATATAGATTTCCCAGAAGACATTTTATACATCTAAAAATTGCTCAATATATTTATTTCAGTGCAAATTCTGGTTCTCAATTTATAAGTTTAAAGATATAGATCTCATCCCAAGGACGGTTTCTCTGCAATAAGGCCACGGAAGATCTACAAGGCTAGATAGAAAGATAATGTAAAAGTATTGGAGACTGAGCAAGGCATTTGGCTCCACTTCTGAAGATCACTGAAGTTAAAATTAAAGGTAAAGGTAAAGGTTCCCCTTGCACATATGTGCTAGTCATTCCCGAATCTAGGGAGAAGTGCTCATCTCCGTTTCAAACTGAAGAGCCAGCGCTGTCCGAAGACATCTGTGTAGTCATGTGGCCAGCATGACTAAACGCCGAAGGCGCACGGAATGCTGTTACCTTCCCCCCATAGAAAGGTGGTTCCTATTTTTCTATTTGCATTTTTACATGTTTTTAAACTAGTACAAGTAAGGGGAGCTCACTCTGTTACGGGCTGCTAGGGATTAGAACTGCTGAACTGCCAACCTTTCTGATCGACAACCTCAGCGTCTTAGCCACTGAGCCACTGCGCCCCTACCAAGCTAAAATTAGTTCCCCAGTAATCTTCATAAAGAAAAATGAAGATCGAAAACCAAGAGGAAGTATTATTCTCCTCACCCCCTCAAGAATTGTATAGCGTGATGTAATGAGACTTGTCTGAGGTGAGACCAAAATTGAAAAATTGAAAGAGCCGAGGTGGCGCAGTGATTAGGGTGCAGTACTGCAGGCCACTTTAGCTGACTGTGATCTGCAGTTCAGCGGTTCAAATCTCACCGGCTCAAGGTCGACTCAGCCTTCCATCCTTCCGCGGTGGGTGAAATGAGGACCCGGACTGTGGGGGTAAGTTGCTGACTCAATTTGCTAAAAAAATTTATAAACCGCTTAGAGAGGGCTGAAAGCCCTATGAAGCGGTATATAAGTCAATAAATAAATAAATAAATAAATAAATAAATAAATGGGGGAAAAAACTTTCAGAAGACTGAGAGTTGCATCTGTACATACAGTATGTTGGTGAAAAACAGATGGCTTATCTGAGAGAGTCCAAACCAAGTCTTATCACCCACAAATGGCACATCTGAAAATGACAAAGCAGCTGAAAGGGAGACAATTTGGAGTAAAAAATTGGAAGGGGATTGGATCAGATTACAGCTAGTTCGGATGACCAAGGGATCTTCTGCAGAAAGTAAGCAGATCCCTTAAGAGATTTCAAGAAAGCCTGGGGAAACACCCTCACCGCCCGCTTGCAACGGCGATCATCATTTGCACACCTCTGTCTGTGAACTTGAGAAAGTCCTTAATAGAGCGCAATGACAGGAAGCTCACTTGCGTTTGCTAATCTTTTTGTTTAAACCCTTCCCTCCCCGCCCCAGTAGCCGTTTGGGCCATCTGGTTTTGGCTCCTTTGTTCACTTTCGTTAGCTGTGCGGGGAGTCCGGTTGCTAATTCGCATGTAAGCTGAGGATACCCACAGCTGTTCAAAACTGAAACTTATCCCTCCCTGAGCGGAGACCGAATCGCACCTGCTGCTGCTTTTAAGGGCAGGGCTCCCTTTCTTGAACTTTCCCGCCGCGCCAGTAAGGGGCGCTGTGGCTCCTTCGCTCCGAAAACGACGAACGAGAGACGGAAGTGAAGCCATAGGCTGGAGGCAAACGCTGCCCCTTCCCTCGGCGGCTAGTTCTTGCGTTCCGGCATGCCATCTCCTTACGCCTCCCGGTTGCTAAGCGGCGACTGAATTGAAAACGAGTCGGAGGCGCGAAAGAGCTGCGGGCCGGCGGGAGTGGGAGGAGGAGAACCTGCCTTCTGGCGTGGCTCTTTGGCGTCCGATAAAGGAAGGCGGCTTCGGACGTTACCAGCTGTGCTTGCTTCTTCTGGAGCGGATAAAGCCAGACTTTTTGGGCTCGGTAGCCGCTGCCCCGAATGAAAATGGGCGCTAAGTCTGACCAGCTCCTCATTGTGGTCTCTATCTTGGAAGGTAATGTTTGGAGCAGTTCTGTCGGAATATGATCGGTTCACTGAGGACGAGTATCTGGAGAAGAATTGGTGGGAAAAGCGATCGCACCTCTTCTCCTGCATGCGAATGCCGCCTAAAAATCAACCCTGTCGCTTCCAGATTTTGAGATTTTTAACACATTAACGGAGTTGGAAGGGACCTTGCAGGTCATCTAGTCCAGCCCCTTTCCCAAGCAGGAGACCCTACATCTGTCTCTACCTAGGATCGAACTCACAACCTCCTGATTGTGAGGCAAGAGCTCCTGCGGTTGGAGAAGACTTTTGAAGGCAATGGTGGACCATCTTGGGTTTGGGTAATGTTCAGGCATTAAATCTGTCCTACCCTAAGGGTAGTGGCAGAAACCACAATGGGTGCTGCTGCAGTGTGGCAGTAAATAATTAGGTTTTTCTTTTCTGAAGTGTATATAAGTCTTCCAGTGCCATGAAATACTTTGAGGAAGCATCTGTACCAACTGCAAATATTCCATATTTTTGCACAGATCTTATGGGTACCTCATTTGAATAAGCCAAGCACATTCTAAAGAATTAATTCTTCGGCTTGGAACTGTCCTGAAATATACTTTATTTTGTGGTTGTATACTCACATTTTGTTGGTGGCTTGATCTATAATGCAGTTATTTACAGCAGAGCTGAATCTGACTTTACATTGCAGTGGAATTTAAAATAGTATTTAAAATCTGAAATGTAACTATTGAAAAAAATTAAAACACAACTACAGATTCTTCATACTATATGAAGATTATGAAATATATTTGATGTTAACTATATTTCTCCTTGGCTTTAATTTTCTTTGCTAGCAGGTCAGAATAAACAATCTACCCATGTTTATTCACAAATAATTTTTGAGTCCTAAATATACAAAATATTGCAGCCATAATATGTGTCTATGATCATATCATTTCAGAATTTTATAGATTATGAAATTTGGCTTGACAGAGGTTTGGATTTTTGCTCATGGGAATACTAGAAGAATCTGTCTGATACGTTTTTGTATATGTGCTCTATAGAATGAGGGCTGATGAATAAAATAGCTGCAGCAAAAGAGAATTCCTCTTCCCTCTACTCCATAGATTATCTGCTTGATTTGTGTGCAGCCTGAAGATGTGCTGACTTGTTTCCTAGCTTCACTTGGCAGCTGATAAAATAGAGAAATTTTAACCTTTTTCTTGATTGACCTATTGGAAGCCCCATACAAATAGATAGAATGCCATGTTTACATTGGTTATTCTTATGGTTCTTTGCTGTCCTTATAGTTCTTTGCTGTCTCAGGCAAGACTTATATTCCAGAGGAAGCAAAAATAGGCTGACATTTTTCTCCTGCAGGAACCTTTAAGAGATTATAGGACAGTGATGGTGAATCCTTTTGGCACCGAGTGCCCAAACCGGAACGCATGTGCATGTGTGCGCGCTGGAGTGCCGGAAACCCAAAGACCAGATGGCTTGCGACACATGTCTGTTTTTGGGGCATTTTGGCCAGTTTTTAGGCCATTTTCAGGCCATTTTGGAAGTTGTTTTCCAGCACTCTGGCACCTGTGAAGACCAGCTGGTAATGGTGCATGTGCCCATAGAGAGGGCTCTGGATGCCACAGGTTCACCATCATGGTTATATGACAATGATGGTGAGCTTTTTGGGCTCAGAATATCAAAAATTTGGAAAATGCCTAACTTGAGTCTGCTGACATATCACACCGAATCCCCAAACAAAAGAGAAACCATTCTCTCTTTCCCCCCACCATTTAGGCCACCCTGAACAGGGGGATCTGAGGCTAGGTCTAAAGTAGATGACTTTGATTTCAACCTTAATGCCACTACTGCTCAGGTCACATTGTGCCCTTTCCCATGGCTCGTGAACTATGTACCACTTCCTCTCAGGCAGTATTCTCTTTCTGTTGACATGTCCTCTATGCCATACCTGAGGCTGATGTGGGTTGCATGAGGTCTTCTTTCTTAAAGCAGCTTTGGAAAATGCTGTTTTATGATTTCTGCAGCTTCCTAAAACTGTGAAAGTACACCCTGTTTTCATGCAACATCTCCCATTTCTCTGCGTCCTTTGAAAATTGCATGAGAATGGGTATGTTTTCACAAACAGTTGTGTGTTGATGAAAACTGATACATCACCCTCAAACATTGGGGCATATCACTACTGGCATATGTCATTACTGCTGTAGAATATGAGTATGGGCTAGTCCAGGGGTCAGCAACCTGCAACTCTGGAGCTGCATGTGGCTCTTTCATCCCTCTGCTGCAGCTCCTTGTCGTTGGTCGGCTCTACAATTGATAGGGCTTTTGGATAGGACAGATAGAGGAAAAAGTATGCTGCACTAGGAGGAGGTTCTATGGTGGGGGAACTGACTTCCGGTCAGCAAAGGAAAAAGGACATCACGCTAGGAGGAGACTATGATGGGAGAACTGGACTTCCAGTCTGCTCCAGAATTGAACGGGAGGGCTTCCAGTTAGGACCTTTGTGGCTCTTTGAGTGTTTAAGGTTGCCAACCCCTGGGCTAGTCTATCTGAGGGATTGGGAGTACAGCCACATACATGCATTAGTTTTGATATATTGTGGAGCAGTCCATACTGTAAATTCTATCAATGTTTTCCTTAACAACGTATTTCCCATTTCTCTTTGAAGAAGAGCATTTAAATATGTGACTGCTATAAACCTGGTCCCTAATTGTATTTGTACTTCATTCTTAATTAGAATTCTGGCTTAGTATGAATGAATTTGATCTCTCCCACTTCTGCAAGCATAAGTAAAGAAATGACCCATGGAAGCTTTGTGGTTTGTAGCAATATGCACAAACTGGAAAGATGAAAACCAGGAACTCCTTTTATTTGATAAAACAAATGAAGCAGCATTTCCTGTTAACATTTTATGCTAAACAAAATACATGAGTTTCTCTGTTAGCTCAAGAGTAACAGAGAAATGGATTATTTATGCTGTATACTACAGCATGCTACCTATTCCCTTTAAACTAGAATTTGGCTTGCCAGAATATGTAAACACAAACATTACATTTTTGAACAAGTCATCCATCTAAGTTACTGTCTGTTGCAGACACAATCAAATTTTGCTATAATTGGGATAAGTTGTTTTTAATTTATTTGAAACCAATCCATGGAAGATATAATTATGCAGTGGTTAAAGAATAGTTTTTAAATATTTGAATTAGATTTCACAGTACAGTTTTTTCTATTTAACAGCTTCTCAGATGTATTTTTCTTTTTCTTTTTTTCTAGGGCGTTATTTCCCAAAACGTCCAAAGCGTATGCTGGTGGTAGAAGCAAAGTTTGATGGCGAACATTTAGCTACAGATCCCGTAGAACATACTGATCAACCAGAATTTGCCACAGAATTAGCTTGGGAGCTTGATAGGAAAGCACTTCATCAACACAGGTTATTTCTCAAAAAGTTGTGAATAGGTTAATTACATGGACCTGCTTTAGGTTTTTTAAAATAATTATAGTGTGTTGATCTGTGATAATGCTATAAAATTCAGAGACACAAAAAATAAAGATCAGTTGTTTCCCATGTTTGTTATTTTTTTTCAAATATCTTTTCAATGAAAGAAATAAATGCAGTAATGGAATATGTAATCCTTAACTATTACCATATATATAAAATAAAGATAAATATTTTATGTTTTCAGTTTTATTTTTCTTTTAATGGGAAGGTTATCAGATTTGCTTAAAACAAACCAATAGATCTGTTTTCTTCTATCCATTCATCCATTGGAGAAAGATTATTTTAAGTACTAGATTGTATTTCTTGTGAATAAAAATGGTAGCAAACTCTCTTTGTTCTTGTGAGAGAATACTTTTTATTAATATAGTTGTTTCTGAAATTATATGTAAAATATTAAGATAATTGCATTCAAACACTCAGAAGAAGAAAAATATGATATATAGGCTAACAATTCTTGCATGGGATTCATATTTTGTACAGATTACAGCGTACGCCTGTCAAGTTGCTGTGCTTTGCTTTGGATTCTGTATCTTCAGTTAAAGAGACGATAGGTTATATTGTGCTAGATTTAAGAACTGCTCAAGAGAAAAAGCAGGTATTCGTAATTCTGTATCTGTCTCATGATTTATTTATTTATTTATTTATTTATTAGACTTATATACCGCTTCATAGGGCTTTCAGCCCTCTCTAAGCGGTTTACAAATAAAAGAGGTTCCCTTTCTGGTATTCCAGATTTAAGTTGTTTTGATTTGGATTGAGTAATAATGCAGTACCAGACCTAACTTTGCACAGAGTTGAATGTATATGTTTGGATTAACACCATTTCAGATTACTGGTGAGCTTTCAAATAATTGATAATTTTCCATAAAGGAAAAAAATCACATAGATACAGAAAAGGATGTGATTTGACTTTCTATCATTTAGCTTTTTGAATGGTAGAAACTTTCCCAGTACAGGAGTTTGGGATTCCACCTGCAATAAAGCAGTATAGATATTGCTTTATTCTTCAGTGAACCCAGGCTTCAGAGTCACTAAATTACACAATGTGCATATTCATACAATATGCTATACAGTGATTTAACCAGAGTTTATTGAAGCCCATAGTCAGTTCTGTTTCATAATGCACTTAACTATTAACCATAGAATTCAAACTACACTGGATTTACAGACTGAAATACAAACAAATATGGAAACCATAGTTTAGTGTGGTACATTGTATGATTTCTGAGCCATATTTGTGGCTTAGTTTAGCAGGTAAGCTCAGGTATATGTGGCTTATTTTACAAAGCAAAGCATACAGTTAGTATGCTACATACGTATGGTCATAGACCAACTTTACTAAATCTTTTTCCTAGAACAGAACCTTAAGATCTAATGTTAAAGTATACTCGGTGCTATTTTGGAAGAAACTATCTGTTCTTAGAAAAATTTTCAGTGTTAATGGAAATAAAAGCTGATGAAATATTATTAAGCTTATGCAAAAATGGAGTAAACCATAATAAAACATTTTAGGTTTTTCCTCTCCATTAATAAATTCAATTGATTCGTAGCATCCCTTGATAACCGTACCAATATGGAAAAACATTTCAATTTTCATAGCTCTCTAATTTAAGACCATAATAATATATTCATGTTGCTTAATTGTTTTTGGTTTTTAGAAATTGAACTAAAAACTGATACCCGTAGCACATAGAATAGATTAATAAATGCCTGTACACTGATTTATTTTGTTATGTACCGTATATACTCGAGTATAGGCCGACCCGAATATAAGCCGAGGCACCCAATTTTACCACAAAAAACTGGAAAAGTTATTGACTCGAGTATAAGCCTAGGGTGGGAAATGCAGCAGCTACCGGTAAATTTCAAAAATAAAAATAGATACCAATAATGTTTTTGAATATTTATTTCAAAGAAAAACAGTAAACTAGCGGTGTATTCAATGAAATACTTCACTCACCTCATGATGCTGATGTCCCGCTGTGATGATGATGTCCCGTGCAGCCGCGGGAGCGATGTCCCGCCTCCTATGACACACGGCACAGTGATTCCTATCATTGGATCACTGTACCAGAGGAGGTGGGACATCGCTATGTGGCTGCTTGCCATAACAAGGAGGAGGTGGGACATCGTTGCAGAGCGGCAGGAGGGGGAGGAAGGGGAATCGTAAGACAGCCCTGCATTACATTAGAACGTGAGGAGGGGGGATGGTGCGGTGCGCGCTGCGCGGCAAACTGACACAGAGGGAGGGGAAACTCACAGGGGCACTGGGCCATTCACGAGTGTCACCCAGCGGCATGGCCCCGCCCCTTTTTCTCCTCCATTTCGGGCAAATTTTTCACTGACTCGAGTATAAGCCGAGGCGGCTTTTTTCAGCCCAAAAAGTGGGCTGAAAAACTAGGCTTATACTCGAGTATATACAGTAGTTATTGTAATGAAAAGGGTATGACCACTTATAATTATTTGTTAATTTTATTTTTTGAACTCTTAATATATTCCTGCTTAACTGCTTAATTTATCTTGCTGCCCTGCAAATGTATTATTTTATTGTCTCTTCATTATTGCTTCTTTATTGTAAGCATATTATTTATTTTTTTCAATAAAATTGCTACAGCCATCAAAATGGTATCCTTTACTCAGCAACAGATATACAAAATTTAAGCCTGAATTGCAACTAAATCTGATGTTAGAAACTGACACCAAAGCATCCATTGATGGTTTTAAAGCAAGGGAAGCACCTCCCAGAGAAATGGCGGGTTAGTAGTAAAATAAATGCTTTTTTTCCATAGAAAACAGCAAAAATTCTGTGACTTGTGATAAATCTATGAATACTCTAGGTCCAGAAATGGTTGGAAAATTTGTCATACAAATGTCTTATAAACTTGTTTTTATTTATTATTTCTATTGAATAGGTTATTTTGTGCCTAAAAACAACTTGTCAGCTTCATGTATTTACACTAGTTTATTAATTTTAAATATGTCTGTACAATTTTATTATTTATTTGATTTTACTTAAATTCAGATGGTAGATCTCCAGATTAGGTTAAGTAAAGTAAAACCATTAAGTCAACAGTCTGCTCAGTCCTATTGGAAAAGTTTTAGACCTGATTTCTGATTGTTTATAAGTGTACAGTATTATATATCCAGAAAATGAAGCAATCTTGGTTAATAATTGTTATTTAAAAGTTTATATAGAGTTATATGTCTTTGCGAAATATGTTAAACTGATATATTTATCTTGTGAATTCATTTCATTTTTAATGTTTCTTCAAAGTCAGAAGAGATTCCTTTGCATTTCTCTTAATGGTAGTTCTGATTGTCTCTTCCTATATGTCAATATCATATTCAGATTAATTTACTTTAAAAATTAAGATCTTAGAATTATAAATTGGTCACATATCTACTATTTTTTTCTGTATTGAAATTTTAATTTTTTTGTCTTTATTACATTTTGTAATATTTCTTCTTTTTCTAAATTAATCATTCTTACTGCTATTTTTAAAATCATTTTTCAGCATGTGTAAAGTTACTCTACTTAAACTTGTTTCAACAGTTTTACTCTTCATACTTTTATATTATTCTCTGTCCTAAATATTTTTTATATTCTGTTGTAAATTTTAGCAAAGTATAATCTTAATGCGTACTATATTTCATATGGTGGAATTTCTTTTCATCCATATGCTTCATAACATTTTCTTGCACACTTTGTATTAAGTTTGTTTGATTTATAGTCAGTTTGTGTAACCTAGTAAAACCAGTTTATAAAACCCAGACATTGTGCTCACTGTCTATGAACAGTGCTATAACTTCTATTTGCACTCATGACCTTCAGTTAAACTGGTATGATACTTCATTGCAGTCTTCATTGGTCATTCACGGGAATGAATAAATGGAAATGCTTTACAATATAAAAACTCTGATTTTTAGGAATCACTTTCAACACCAAATTATGCTAAATTATTCCAATTTGGTAAAGCTGATCAATTATAAATACAAATTTATTAAAAGGAAGGGTTTAAAAATGTTATGTGTGTATGTAAGTGTGTGTGTTTATGTACTGTATGTAGACAAAACGTTTAAATCTCTCTCCCCCCCTTTCTCTCCCTCTCTCTTTCCCTCTCTCTTTCCCTCCCTCCCTCTCTCCCTCCCTACCTATACATCTATCTATACATCTATTTGTTTAGCTACCTACCTATAAAACAATAAATAGTATGCATGCACACACATAAACACATACACATGTGTGATAAACTTGTACAGTTTTTTCATATCTACTAGGAAATGTTTTCGTTTCCTTGAGGCACAACTTTTGTAAACTGCAGTGACCAAATTGGTATTGGGTGTGTTCACAGGATAAAAATCTATTAATACTTCTGTTATCTAACTTTCAGATCAATTTTTTTTCAGAAAGTGCAAGTCAAATTTCTTCTTGTTTAAAGTATCTTTTCAGTTTCCTGGATTGGACCCCAAAAATCTTATACCTGTGCTAAATGAAGAGGAAGGATATCATCAAATTGGACCAGCAGAATATTGTCGTGACTATTTTGTTTTGTCAGTTACTATTGCATTTGCTACACAGTTAGAACAGGTAATACTATTGATTTATGTTTTTAAATGGGTTGTTGTAG
The DNA here is from genome assembly GCF_009769535.1 of Thamnophis elegans. Taxonomy (NCBI): domain Eukaryota; kingdom Metazoa; phylum Chordata; class Lepidosauria; order Squamata; family Natricidae; genus Thamnophis; species Thamnophis elegans. The sequence goes on from NC_045543.1 coordinate 92,947,422, forward strand.
TGAATGAAGATTCTTATTTGGTTACCATGTAGACGATGTTATAAAGCATGCTCTTCAGAGTGCATAATGACTTTGTAATATTATCAAACTCGGGATTCCATATTTTCTAATATAAAATTATTAGAAAGAAATATTTTGGGCCTTATTACGTAGCACACAGGTGTGCTCATTAAAGCTGCCCATATTTTTTTCAGCTGTCCATGTAACTAAATAAAAGTTGTGACTGCTTTGTGTTTCATCAATGGGTCATATTGCTTGCCCAGAATTAGACAAGCTGCTTTAATGAGCATTAATGAGGGACTGGGTTATGCAAATTGTGAATCACTTCAAATCATAGTGGCAGTATGCATGGTCCTATTATCTGTCTATATCTTTCTCTTTGTTGCTCTAAAATCTAAAAATATAAATTAACTGTACTCTGTCCTGATGGGAGTAGCTAAAAAATTTATGAGCAGGAGCTAATAGTTACTCTTATCTTTGAGCCCTTCAATTTTATATTTCCTAAATGTAAAAATGCCTAAATAAATTTAGTAGAATGTGGAAGAGTCTTTATAGTGGAAGTGAAGATGAATGCTCATAGTTCCAAATCATCAGTCTCAGGATGCATAGTCTATTATGTGTTTCCCTCTACATTCACAATAGTTAATACCTACAACAGTGAAAATTCCAGAACGAAAGCCTGAGTTCTTCTTTTATTATTCACTACTTGGTAATGATGTTACCAATGAACCATTTTCCGACCTGATGAATCCAAACTTTGAACCAGAAAGAGCATCTGTTAGAATACGCAGCAGCATTGAAATTCTAAGAGCATATTTTTTTGCTCACTCAAAGTTGCAGGTAAGCATTTTTACAATGTTTGTGACAATTTAAAACTTAATAGTTGTTCTAGAATTTGAAATAATCCTGTGGACTAATCACAATCCAGTCTGGCATGCATGCAAAAGTTTTGGCCCTACAGAAAAGCAACATTATAATTCAATAGGCTCATGCATCAGCAGAATTGGAGATATTCTTGTTATACTTTAATGTCAGGCAGCATTTCCCTCTGCTTGTGGGGTGTTTAAGTTTAATAAAAAATAAATAAAAATTAAGTTTAAATAGAAATGATCCAGCATCTACATGTCTGCCTGGTTTAGTAGTACCATTAATCTCTGGATCAGTTTTGTTGTTCTTGTATGGGTTGGGAATTGTGACTCGTGTCCTGTAACATGATTATTTGAAGCTATTGCTAAATTGTGACTTGAAACATTCGGGATTTTAGAAAATAAGACACTCTGAGGAACATTAAATTCTAGGGAATTTGCTTCCATAAGAAGTTAATCTAAGATTCATTATGAATGCTTGTGCATTATATTTAAAGAATAGTGTTTGCATTTGGAGGTGATTGTGTAAATTCTTTAAATATAGCTAATTAGTATGATCTATTTGTCTATTTTTTCTCCTCATAATACTTTTTTGACTTCTAGATTCATCTCTGCTGTGGGGACCAATCTCTTGGAAGTACTGAAATTCTTTTAACTAGCTTATTAAAGAAAGGAAGTGCCGAAATTTTCCAGCATCCAGTAGCTATAGAAGGAGCATTTATTCTTGTTCCACCTAATAGAGCTCGGCAAAAACTGCCACCCATGCCTTTGGATATGGCACCTACTGTCGGAGTATCAGTTTCACTTCAAAAGGATGGCAGAATTTGTCAGGTGCCGCTCATTTTTTGTTATTTACTTTGTGTTACTACTAAAAGCGTAGAATACAATAAAAATATACTGATGATCCCTGTTACATGAAAATGAAATTAATGCTAATCATAAATCTTGATTTGGGTTTGTTCAGCCTATAATCCAACCAGCTGCAAAGCCTGAGACTGAAAATGTGAAAAGAGACTTGTCTCCAATACCTGATAAAGGAGGGAGACCTGAAAATGGCTCTCAAGATATCCTACCTCAGACACAGCATTCGCCTCCCATAAAAGAAGATGCTACAGAAAGTGAAGTAGAAAGTATTCAATATGACAAAAATCCAAAATTACAGAAAAAAGGTAAATAACCTTTAACTTAATTATTTTCTCTACCCCAAAGTTATTCTTGTATTGTATCTTGTTTTATAGTAGCCTCATAGAAAAAAAGGTTACTCTGCACAATGATTTAATCTAATTTAAAACGTCGTAAAAGTGCTGAGTAGATGAAACGAGTCAGCAGGTGATTATAATCTATTTATGGAATTACTTTATGTTTAGTTTGAGAGCATCATCTGCTTATGGTTGTAGGTTTCATGTTTCATTTTAAAGTAGTTTGTTGGTATAAAAACACCTGTTTTTTTTCTGTGTAAACAGAATACAGTAACTGTGATTTATATGATTTTTGCCCTTATATGGAAACCTTTTGAAATCTGGAAATATATTTTGTAAATACTAGTCTTCCAAAAATTTCAGCCTTAATCACACAAATTGTCTTCAAGATGCCACATGGAATATTTTGTATGAACCTAAAATAGTGTGTGTGTGTGTATGTGTGTGTGTATATATGTGTGTGTATGTGTATGTATGTGTGTGTGTATATATGTATGTATGTATGTATGTATGTATGTATGTATGTATATGTATATATGTAGATGATAGATAGATAGATAGATAGATAGATAGATAGATAGATAGATAGATAGATAGATAGATAGATATCCCACCGGAGTGGTACCTATTTATCTACTTGCATTTGTATCCTTTCCTATTGTCATGTGGCACTCAGGTGTCAAACCCAACTGTAAGCTTTCCAGCTGACAAGTTCAGGGTCTCTAACTGCTGAGCCATTGCACCTTAGACTAATAGTAACTTACACTTATTTAAAACGGTTGCAACAGTATATCAAAGATTGAAAAGTCTTTATTGAAAGAAAAGCTAAGACTTTTTAAAAAGTTAATCTTGTGTTTATATTTGCAGCTTTGAAAAGTAAAATGCCTGCTTCTCAGACTCAACATCCCAGTACTTCTGAATCCACTACAGGACAAAAAATTGCTGTTCCTGCATCATCCCATCATTTTTGTTTTTCGATAGATTTACGAGCTGTCCATAATCTGGATGCTGGATTTCCTGTTAATTGTATGTTAAGGTATGAAAGCTTTACACTGAATTCATTGGGAATGAATGATTTATGGGCATGATTTATTTTTGTTATATAAAACAATGTAAAATCTTAGGATATAGATATAGATCTTAAGTAAACACTGTATGAAAAAAACTATTTTATGAGAGTTCCTTTGTTTGGAGAATATTTTCTTGTTAATAAATGCTAAAACCTTAAATATGTTCTTCTCTTCTAGAAATGTTGAGATTGTTTGCATTCTGATATATTGTAAGAAACAATTATTTTTCGATAGCAAGTGTGTCTTTGCTGGGATCTCAGACATTTTGAGATTAAAATGCAGTAAATTGGCCAATCAGGATAACTGGAGATGTGGTTTAACAATGGAATGATATATAAGGAAAATACAATAACAATGTTTTAGTCATCGTTAATTGCTTTTTCTTTGACCAAACATTATTTTGGTTTTTCTCATATTGTGCCTGAGTTTAATTAAGCTAAATCATGATATTCTTTGCTAGATTCTGTTGTAGAATATTATATGAGGCATTAGTAGTAGTAAAATATAATTTATAGTTTAGCAACTGACGTCATCATTGCCCAAGGGATGCCCAGTTGGAGGTTCCTTTCCGTTAATGAGCCTCACTGAATTGGTACCTGTTTATCTATTCAGGTTTGCACACTTCCGAACTGCTAGGTGGGCAGAAGTTGGAGATTTTTTGGGAGTGACAGGCATCCTACCCCATTTATAGGGAGATAACATCCCTTCAAAATGGTGCAAAAGATCACTTTTATGTAGACTGATTTTATATGTCTGACCGCACCATGGTTTGTTGAATGAACCACAATTGACTAATTTTATCAATAAGTCTATCTAACCCTAACCCTACCTTGCTATATTTGATTGACAGATCACATTAGGCCAGAATCAAATAAACTGCGTGGCTATATCAAGGAATCCCCATTTCAAAAATAGAATTCTGTTCAATCTTCTCTGAATGTATTGCAATAAAACAAGACTTAACATGTACAGATATCTAGTGAGGTTACTATTACTTCAGTCTCCCTGACAAATTTTGTAATTAATATTGAATATTTCAATTTTCAAGTTCAGAGATTTTATTAAGCTATTAGTACTTTGAATTTATAATATATTTCCTGAAATTTGCTTAAAATTACTGGTCAGGTTGATTTGATAATAATTTTGTCTTCCTCCATAGGTATTCATACCCATTTTTTGGCAGTGCTGCACCCATTATGACAAATCCTCCTGTGGAAGTAAGAAAAAACATGGAAGTATTTCTTCCACAGTCTTACTGTGCATTTGATTTTGCAACTATGCCCTATCAGCTTCAAGATACCTTTTGCAGGTAACTTATGTACTGAGAGATTGTTTTAATAATATACATTAATATATTCTTTTTTATGTAAACTAAGTTTCCCATACTAAAATGTTTACCATTTAAAATTTGTTCTAAATTACTTGTTTGTCAGATAGCATATGTATCTTGTCCCTACGTTTGTGTGATGTGTTTTTAAAAAGAAATTATGGTTCTTTTAAAAGTATGTGATCCTACCTTTTTATGGGGAGCAGAATTTACAACTCTATGCCAATCATAGAATTTACAACAGAATTTATGCCAATACTAAATTAACAAGCAGAAAAAAATAGATCAAATTGTCATCATAGACTCAGCCAGGTGGCAGATAAGAGTCTGGGACCCTAATTGCCTCACAGAAGTTTGTGATGTTACTTTCAGAGATAAGAATATATTGCAGAAACTAATAGAGGTTTTTAGTGTTGTAATGTTACAATGAAAATGCAGAGAAAGTATTGAATTTAATAGTTTTATTTAGTTATTAAATTTATGCACCACCCATCTAATCTAAGTGACTGGACAGTTTACACCATTATAATAAAACCATTTAAAGACATGAATAACAGCATAAATTAAAAACAGTGAAAAACAGGTAAAAACTTCCAAGTACAGATCAAATTAAGGTACAAAATTCAATTGCGCCAGCTGAAGCTACTGAAGGGCAGCCCCCCCATAGAGCATTTCACAATAATCTATTCTTTTTTTTTATTATTCATTTTTTTTTTGCATAATATTTTTATTTCCATTTCATTCTATACAATCACATGTTTACTGTGCATAACCGGGGCATATAACATTGAGTAATAAACACAGCCTTCACTTATATAGAAAATGCCCCCTACAATACAAACCCAATATACCACCTTGACCCACCATACACCCTCTTTCAACCCCCTCCAACTTTCATTCTTCCTTCTCGCATACCCCTCTACCCCTACTTCCCCTCCCCCTCTATCTAACCCTAACCCTATCACTCCCTCTCTTAATTCATTCCCTCCCTTCCTTCTCCTCCTCCTCTCTCTCACCCTCTCCACCCTCCTTCTTCTTTCACTCAGCTCCTCCCTTCGGTATACTTCTATTACCTTCCAATATATTCGGTTTGTTCTGTTTTAACACTAACATTAAAAAGCCACAGTATACAAGTGCAATCATGTACTTTAGAATTTAACACATATTATATTTCCCCCTCCCCCCCTCCCCCTAGATCCCCACCTCCCTTCCCTCCCCCCAACTTCCCAGAGCCCATACATGGTATAACTTTTGGACAATCACGGTCTAAAATATGTCTACATTGAACTCAGCTTCTTACTGTTACCCAAATTTTAAACAGTTTAAGTTGTTACTGATACTAAGCATAAGCTATCTGGAGTTTCTTAATCCCATATTTACTTTGTGTATAATCAATCCATTTTTTCCAGTCTCGTTTATATCTCTCATTTGAATGTTCTTTGAGATATGCTGAAATTTTTGCCATTTTGGCTAAGTTTATAACTTTCAAAGTCCATTCTTGAATTGTAGGCAAGTCTTTCTTCTTCCAATATTGCGCCACCAAGAGTCTTGCTGCCGTTATTAAGTACAGAACCAAATTAGTCTCTGCTGCCGTAAAGTCAATACATATACCTAGTAAAAACAGCTGGGGGGTGAATTTTATCCTTCTTTTGAAGATATTTTGCAGGATCCACCATATTTTTATCCAAAATGCCTTAACATTACGACATGTCCACCATATATGAAAATATGTAGCATCAAGAGAACCACATCTCCAACATTTAGGCTGAACATTCGGATACATAGAAGCAAGCTTTTTGGGATCTAAGTGCCATCTATAAAACATCTTATAAAAATTTTCTCTCAGATTTTGTGCTTGTGTAAATTTCACATTTCTTACCCAAATTCTTTCCCATGTGTCCAGCACACACAATAATCTATTCTGAAGGTGAGTGTATGAGTGACTGTAAGTAAAGCTTCGCATTCCAGGAAGGGGCACAAGTGATACACAACACGAAGCTGTGCAAAGTAGGAGTTGTGAATCTAGAAGAAACCCATATTGCACACTGGGTGTGTCTGGGGCAGTATCACTTCATCGAGTACCAAGGATGGTAAAGTCCCAAAACCAGAAGGCCTCCAAATTCAGAACCAGACAGTCTGTCAGAGTTCAGCTGAAGCTTCCCATACAAACTCCTGCAACTTCCTACACTATGACAAAATGTCAATCACATATCTCTGCCAGGGATAGAGATATACTGTATAACTGAGTATCATCAGCATTTCTCACCCCATGGCAACAGATTATTTCACTTAGCAGCTTCATTTATATATTAAAAAGGATTAGAGAGACTACTACCAAACCTAGCAGAACTCTAATAGATCAAGGGCAGGACCTTCTCACTCCCAATTAACATCAATTGGTACCTTCCCCACAGAAAGCACGTAAGCAGCTCAATACTGTGCTTCCAACTGCCAGCTCCAGAGCCCAGGTAGTATTTAATAGTGTCTTCATTTCTGATTGAAATAGTATGCATATCTTACCATTGCTCTAGTAGGCAAGATCAAATAGTTTCTTTTGTATCACTTAGATAGCAATGTCCCGCCCTGTTTTTACTCTTCACTAAATTTACATTGTCTTATTTTTCTACATCCATATTTTAAAATCTCAATTTCCCTTTTCTGTCTGGACAGGAAATCCCTGACTTTCTGATTATATCAGAAGAATCTTAAATGGCTAGAGTTGCTATTTCAGTTAAGTCCTTCAAGCACACCCTTATTGGGAAACATTATTCAGTCTATTTCTCCTATACTCATACCAAGTATTTTTGTCAGTTGCATAGGAGAAGGCAAGGGCTACCACTTTTGGCTGTAAAGTTGCTTAATCCTTTTTTTGAAACCAGATGAATTGGAGCAGCATAGTGGAGAATATTTCCCTCACCCTGAGATTGGTGGGACCACCCTCCATCTGGATTTCTGTTGCTAGATTGAGTTGCTACACGAGTAATCTTCCTTGAATCTCCCTCTGATCCCTTGGCTTTTTTTTTTTTTTAAATATATTTTATTCATTTTTCACAATCCTTTTGCAATCACTTATATACAGGGTATTTACTATAAGAAAAGAAAAAAAGAAAAAGGGAATAAAACGAACAAATAAAAAGGAAACACAACTCATCATTCACAACCCCACCTAACCCTTCCATCCTCCATACACCCCATCTACCCCCTCCAACTTTCCTTTCTCCCTCTAACACTCCCCTCCTACTTCCCTTTCCCCTCAAACCTTCCTTCTCCCCTTACTCCCCAGACACCCTCCTTACATTCCCCTTACTCCTTCCTTACTCCTCCCTCTTCTTTCCCTCTACCTCCCTCCTTGGTGTATGCCTTTATTCGAGTGTTGTTTGATCTGATAAAAGTAAAATGAACCAAGGAAAAAAAAAAAAGAAAAAAAAAACCACCGTATATAAATACATTCTTGTTCTTATTAAGACTATGTTAACACCCCCCCCCCCACAAATCCCCATCCCCAATCCTCCCGACTTCCCAGGGCCCACACCTGGCACTACCTTCTGTCTAAAATATCTTGTATACATATGGATTAAAAAATAAAAGTAATATGTCAAAAGAAAGAAAAACAGAAAAAAAAAGAAGAGAGAAAAGAAAAGAGAAAAGAAAAAAGAAAAAGAAAAAGAAACCACTCTTTGTGTTGATCTCAGCCCCCCATCTTTATCTATGCTTAAATAGTATAAATCATTCTATCTATATTTTATTCTCGTCTCTTACTTCTTTGCTATTTACCCCAACCTTCTGTAGACTCTCCCGTTCCTCTTCCTAAACCTCATGATCCCTTCCGATAAGATTTAAGCAACGTGGTTCATGCCACATATTCAAATATGACTTTACAGAAGAGTAATCAAACTTTCCCTTCTAGTAAAATTTAAACAGCGTAAATGATCTTTCTTAACCTCCTTTTCAAACAGTAATTCAAAATAATCTAGCCAAGCTTCCCCTTCTTAGTAAAATTAAGCAGCGTAGATCAAATATTACTTTACACAGAAATCAATTTCTATCTTAAGATAATTCCAACCGACTTTCTCTTCTAATAGGATTTAAATAACGTAGTTCATTCCACATGCATTTTACCCTCATCCCTTACTTGTCTGATATTTACCACTATCAAATTTATACTAGCATTTGTTTAAAATCTAACTCAAAGCAATTTCAACCAACTTTCCCTTCTAATAAAAGTTAAATAGCATGGATCATTCCACATATTCAAATAATACTTTCAGCAAGAGTCAGTTAACCTTCTGTTTTAAAATAGTCCCTTCTAACAAAGTTTAAACAACATAAATCATTCCGCATTCTTTTTACACTTATCTTAAGATAATCCCTACCGGCTTTCTGTTCTAATAAGCCTTAAACAACGTAAATCATTCCACATATATTTTACCCTCATCCCTTGCTTGTCTGATGTTTACCACTATCAAATTTATGCTAACGTTAATTTAAAATCTAGCTCAAAGTAGTTTCACCCAGCTTTCCCTTCTAATAAGAATTAGTCCGCTTTTTCTACCGGAGAGAGGTCTCAAACCCCCATTCAGTCCTCAACTTTGGCGAGTATTTTGAAATGTCTAAATTCTCGATCTCCGTTTTTCTGCTTCTCCGAGGGAGGAAGGGCTACCCCCTCCATCTTGCAACCACATGGCCTGCCGTTTGCCTTCTCCTTCCGCTTGTCTCTCCTCTCTTCCAAGCGAGTCAGGAAGTCCCGCCTTCAGAATCCTGCAATAGAAATCTTGAGCCTCCGAAACAGAGTTAAGACGAAACCTTTGATTCTCAAATGTAACCGTGATGCCGGCAGGGGCCTCCCATCTGTATCGAATCTGTTGACTCCTAAGCTCCTTAGTTAAAAAGGTGTAGTCCCTTCTTGCTTTCAGCATTTGGAAAGGAATATCTTTGAAGACAATCAGGTCCTGGTCATCAACTCGGAGACTGTTATTATGAAACTTTTGCACAATCGCATTTCTAGATTCTTTTGTAGAAAAATGTATAATTATGTCCCTCGGGAGCTGTCGCTGTTCCGCTATCAATGAGTTCTGGCGATAGATTTTCCGAATCTGCCAATCAAAGTTAAGTCCCGGGCTTCCCACCGCATAGCTGAAGGCTTCAGCAAAGGTCTGTTTCAAATTCTCTTGCTCCTTTTCACGGAATCCTCTGACTCTTATTGCAAATGCCTTCCTATTAAAATTTATCATCATGAGCTGTTCTTCATTGTCTCTAATTTTTTGTTGTAAAATTTGAATATTGGTAGTCAAATTAAAATTAGCCTTCTCCAAACTTTCCAATTTGTTCTCTATTTCAGCAGAGTAATCTGACAGGGCAGACACGGCTGCAAACGTATTCGCCTTCATTTGATTAACTTTAGACTTTAAATCATCATATAGTTCCAATACAAATTCCTTAATTTCTTGTTTAAAGGCATTAAACATTTTAAAGAAATATTCCTGTGTTAGAAATTCTCCAGTAGAGGGCATAGGAGACAAAGGCTGTGGTTCCAGTAAAAATTCTTTAAATTCTTTAGACACATTTGTAGCAAGACGCTTCTTTGACCTGGGTGCCATAATAAATAAACAAGTAAGCAGCGCTTTGCTCCCCTCTATTTCCAAAGAAGAAGAGTTTATTTTGTTAAGGAGCGGTCTGCAGGAAGGTAAAACCGGCTAAGTACATCCACTATCAATCATCCACGGAGAGAAATCGCCATTTTGAAGTCCATTTAGACAAAGAAGTCTCTAAGACAAATGGTGCTGGTATTTAAGATAGTAATAAAAGCATAAATCTCACAGGGGTGGGACCCGCCCGTATCAATTCTAGCTTGAAAAAACTTTGTTTTGTCCTGGGTGGGGCTAGCCTGTCTGGGGCTGCCAAAAAAAAAGGCAGCTGAGAAGAACTGGCTGGAGATAAAAGCTCTGCTCCGGCTGGATCTAATCTCTGTCCACAGCCAAAAAAAAAGAAAAAAGCTGTGGCTTACGAATAGACCCTAGCCTACAGAGCTACTCCCTGCCCCTTTTTTAGCCAAAAAGGGGTGCTATCTATGATCTTATTTAGATATACAGACCAGATCTCTGAGGAGCTCGGTGGAGCCCTCCTCGGCAACAGGCCACGCCCCCAGGAAGTCGTGATCCCTTGGCTTTTTAAAAGCAAGCCTGATGATTCAAATTACTATTCCTATTTGCATAGAGGTATTTAAGAATAACATTAAGACTAACCTAAACACATTCACTCATCAAGGGATTCTTACACGGAGTTTCATGCTCCATACCAGAAGCTTCCAGGGCATACCATCCAGAGCAGGTAAATAAAAAATCTGTACTGTATATTGGAACACAGCCATTTTAAACAATATTTCTCTGTTAACACAATATGGAGGCCCTTATGGCCATGTCAATTTAACTTTTTTCTCCTGCTTCAACAGTTTAATGGACATTTAGGTTTGTCCTTCTAATCTCGGAAGGAGGAAGTGTTCCTTATTGACATATCAGTACTACTATTCTACTCTTCAGGGCTGATGAATATTATTCATCAGCCCCTTAACTGGTTAAAATGTCATTCTTGTTTGTAGCCACCAACAGGCACATTTAAAAAAGTTATTCTTGGGAGGAGCATGCCAGGTAATGAAATTCATGGTGGAAAAAAAGATTTCACTATATGTCTAGTATTCCAGGCTTTGCCTGCTACTATCATGAAAAGGATTCTGTATTTTATCATGTTGTGACCCAGATTAAACAATTGAAGGCTATAAAACTACTAATGCTTATTTTAAACTGAATATACTTTTAGGAAATAATACTTGTTAATTGAAAAAGTAAATATATCAAGAGTGTGTTTATGAACCCTGACAGCTGTTGTGACAATGCAAATATGTTACAATAAGCTTTCAAATGTCAATAGTTAAACATTTAGGAATGGAAAAATTAAAATAACAACTACATTGAATTTCCAATCTAGAATTGCCTCCTATTTTTAGAATTGTAAAACGTAAAATGGCAGATGAAGTCTAAAAATATATTAATAATACTAGGATTTCTTTTAGAATGAATTGCCATAGCAATTGGCTAAATCACAATATGAGTATCTTTACATTTCAAGTGATTGTACTTTTAAAGCCTTTTTGCATTTATTTGTGCTTATTTGTTTATATATAAACAATTTAATTAAAATGCATTAACTTGTGGAAAAATATAATTGTTTACTGCATTCTTGTGTTCTTTTGTATAACTGGTTTAAACTACTTATACCTTTCACCTTAATTCCATGCAAAGTGCATCGGAAAAATAAAAGATGCATACTTCCACTGAGACAAGTAGGGGAAGACATACAAAAAAGTGATAAATTACCTATTTTCTTCCTGCATTTCAGGTTACCATTGCTAGTGGAACTGTGGCATAAAGATAAAACAACTAAAGACTTGCTTCTAGGAGTTGCAAGACTCCAGCTTTCAAAGGTTTTGTCCATGGAAAAAACACGTTTTCTGGGAGGAAATGGCGAGCAGTGTTGGCGTCAGACTTTCAGTGAAACTATTCCTTTTACAGCAGCACAAGGGTAATATTTTGAAAAATTGGGGTTCCTGCAATAAAGCCAATTCTTTATAATAGCATGGATTAATGTTTCTCATCCTCAACAAATATGATGTATGGACTATTTAATAATAATTTATTTCATTGTTTATTATTCATTTAATAACTTAATACAATGCATTAGTACTTTGTACATTTTTTTTTCATTTTAAAATATGTTTGAATTACGAATTGTAACGTAGTTGATCATTCAGATTTGATATCCTTGTATTGTTAGTAAGATAAATCATGAATCGCAGTGTAGCTGAATATAATAGCCACTAGATGGCACTGCTTCAGATGTAATTAGCTTTATGGACACTGACTCAGAGAAATAATTATTTTCTTCAATTTTCAATTTTCTAATGCAATGAAGTGACTATAGTTCTCTGCTTAGGTTGGACTATTTATATTTATAATTTTTCTTATATTTAGATACTCAATATTTTATTTTACTTGCATTATTAGGTATTAATGAAAATGAGTGGGGAATGTAAACTGCAAATAAAGGTTTTGCTGAGTGAGGATTTCATTGTTTTACTCAACCAAAACAATTAAAAGAGCCTATAATTCATCAAGATACGCCAACCTACATCCATACTTGGCAGATTTTACAATTGGTTTAGATTTTTAAACTGGTTTTCCTAATTGTGCAGAAAAAGAAATAGTATCTTTAAAAGGCTAAAACTTTTGTTCTTAAAACATTAGTATTCTTATATGGACTGATTAAATTAGGATGTGTGGCTATATACAAGTGAAATATATATGTATATATCTAAGATAAAGAAATAGTAGAATTTAGGACATTTGATACATTATTAAAATACTAGCTAATATATAGGATTAATAATCATCATCTCAGTTTCCTAGTGAAGCATGGACAAGCAAATGTGATGCAAAATAATTCACTACTTTTTGTTTAAATGTAACACATCTTGCAAATGCTATTGGTCTTTCAGCATGTACCAAGTTATCTCAATTTTTTAAAAATCAGGTCAAGATGTAAGAACCTGAACTTTTAGAAGACTCTGGGCAATTCTTAAGAACAACAATATAAAAGAATGAAATTAAAAAACAACATATTTCCATGATTAAGAGGGAAATCCTGTGTAATGTCAAAATATGATAGCTATGTAGTTTTATCATTGAAAAATGTTTCTGTTTCTCTTTATTGTGAAAGTTCAAGAACTTTCTTTTATAGCTGAATGAAAAAAGAAATGTGTTATTGCTTTACAGGCCAAGCAACAAGATTGCAGATCTTTCATATATAGTGACTCTAGAAGATTATGGACTGGTGAAAATGCACGAAGTACTGGTGTCTGATTCTTCTCGGGTAAATAAATATGTATCATTTTAAGTTAAGAGAGAAAGCATTTCATTATAAATCATTTGAAAATATTTATTTTATCCCATGTTTAGTGTTTAGGTGCCGATGAGGTACTAGGTGTTCCGAAAGTACAGCCTGAAGTCCATACTGAACCAAGAGAAACTCTGGAATATAAAGCAGCACTTGAACTAGAAATGTGGAAGGAACTACAGGAAGATCTTTTTGAGAATCAGGTTATTTCATAATTTTTACAGCTGTTAACTGTGGATGTACGTAGACGATGGAAAGAAATAGTAGCCTCCTGTCCTTTACATCATACAATGAGTTTGCTATAATGTTGGGCAAGCACAGTGAATGAATACTTCCCAAGGTTTGGAGTTTATCCAGACAGAAACCCAATATTTTTTAATATATGTATTAAAAATATATGGTATGGCTAGCTGATGAGAGCTAAATAGCTTGAAATAGATCTATACTAGTCTCCCTTTATTTATTTATCAGCATAAATACAGCACAAATGTAACAAAAGGCAACATTAAAAAATATTGGGTTTCTGTCTGGATGGTCTCTTGTGACGAGCCGATGGACAGAGAATGGAAACCCATTCTCTGCCCATATTTGGGCATACCAGGGGGTTGTGACACTAATTACATACCTATTCCCCTGGCTCAGCTGATAAAGGAGAAGAGCCTGTGGCCTAGTGGTTAACACATCTGCCTAACATGTAATACAGCCCAGGTTCGAATCCCAGTAAGGGTATGGCTAGCTGATGAGAGCTAAATAGCTTGAAATAGATCTATACTAGTCTCCCTTTATTTATTTATCAGCACAAATACAACACAAATGTAACAAAAGGCAACATTAAAAAATATTGGGTTTCTGTCTGGATGGTCTCTTGTGACGAGCTGATGGACAGAGAATGGAAGCAGTGAGCTTTCTCCCATATTTGGGCATACCAGGGGGTTGTGACACTAATTATATTTAATTAATTTAATTATTTTATATATATATATATATATATATATATATATATATATATATATATATATATATATATTTTTTATATTTATGCTGATAAATAAATAAAGGGAGACTAGTATAGATCTATTTCAAGCTATTTAGCTCTCATCAGCTATCACTAAAAAATATTGGGTTTCTGTCTGGATGGTCTCTTGTGACGAGCCTAATGACAGAGAGTGGAAGTGTGACCTTCCTCCCATACTCGGGCATACCAGGGGTTGTGACTTTAAGTATATATATATATATACACACACACACACACACACACACACACACACACACACATATATATTTAGTGTCACAACCCCTGGTAAGCCTCAATTATGGGAGGAAGCTAACTGCTTCCATCATCTGTCAGTCGACAGATCTGTCAATCTGTCACAAACATCTTGTGACGAGCCGATTATATATATATATATATATATATATATTTAAAGTCACAACCCCTGGTATGCCCAAATATGGGAGGAAGGTCACACTTCCACTCTCTGTCTTCGGCTCGTCACAAGAGACCATCCAGACAGAAACCCAATATTTTTTACTGTTGCCTTTTTGTTACATTTGTTATATTTTATGCTGATAAATAAATAAAGGGAGACTAGTATAGATCTATTTCAAGCTATTTAGCTCTCATCAGCTAGCCACACCCTTGTTGGGAATCGAACCTGTGCTCTATTGCCTCTCAGGCAGATGTGTTCACCATTGAGCTACAGAGCTCGACTCCTTATCAGCCAGCCAGGGTGAGAGGTATATATTTAGTCACAACCCCTGGTATGCCCAAATATGGGAGGAAGGTCACACTTCCACTCTATATAAATAAATAAAATCAGGCTGCTACACAAGCAAAGAGGAAAAAAACATTAGTTGTGATAATACTCAATGCAGAAGGTAAGCCTAGAAGCAGAAGGCTCTTAATGCAATATGCCTATAAAGAAACATCAGAAATATCAATTGTTCACAAAGGCTGTCAATACGTAAATGTAGAGTAATTACAAAGTAGAGATAAAAAGCATAGAGCAGAGCCAGTGTGGTGTTTTGATTAAAGTATTGGATTAGGATCTAGGAGACAGGAAGGTTTAAGGCCATCTTCAGGCATTGTAACTCACCGGGTGATACCACACATACCAAAGCAGCAGATTGTTTTCATACCGGAAAAAGCATGCTGAAAAAAAGCAGTAGGATCCCTCAGATTCTATTACTAGATACTATCCCTTGTCCCCCAGGGTTTATTATGGGAAAAATAGATACCCATGCATGCCATGAATATATCTTTACCTCTTAGAATGTAAAGCAGGATACAAATCTAACAGTTAAATGAACTTAGACATAACCAAGGTGTGCTAAAACAAAGAGATCCATGATTCAACTCTAGAGTACAAAAAAGAGCTTTTGAAGACACTGACCACTTGATTAATGAGGGGTAAAATTACCAAAGCTATTCTTCCAAGAGATAAATAGGCAGAATACTTAAAACAAAATGACCACGATAGATATCCAAGAAACGTTTATTTGCTGTTGCTTCAGGATTTGACCTTCTGATTTAAATGATCTAGTTTAAGATATTATCATGAATTGCTTAACCAGAGTAGGGATTTAGATGGGCAATTTCTCTTACAGATCCTGCATTTTCATTATTATACAATGTACATTAACAGTAATATTCTGGACATTCAATGTACACTTTGAAGGTACAGAATACTACTGTTGATGTTTTGATCTAACTGCTCAAAATCTCCTATTCATGGGTTGCTTATTATGAAACAATATAATCTACATATTAAACAAAGTAGCAGAATGAAATCCAGAAAAATACAAATTATACAGTGTATGTGCACATGTACGTGTCAGTAATGATCTCATTAGTTTTAGGTTTTCACCTAGAGGAACTATCCATTGGTAATGGATTTTCAAATATAACATAAGTATTTTTTGTTATATCAGATAACTTAGATTGTACATGATATCATAAGTGGAAACAATAATCTAGAGATTAATGATAGAACTGTGTGTCTTTCTCCTCCTCCCCCCCCAAAATAAAATAAAAATAAAATAAAAACCACTTCTTGTAGTTGAAGAAGAAGGAGTTGGCTCATATGCAGGCACTGGCAGAAGAGTGGAAAAAAAGGGATAGAGAAAGAGAAGCCTTGGTAAAGAAAAAAGTAAGTGCTTTCACTTTAGAATTCTCATATGTCATTGTCTTCTGAGACCATTTACCATGATAAACTTTGAATAGAAGCAGTGTCAAGAATTTTCTGTAACTGATAAATTGCATAAAAATACTATCTCATTTTGAAACAGTACAGACTTTATTACTATTCACATGTTAAGCTGCATTATTCTTTATTCTTCTTAAGTGTGTAAAAAAGACAGCTGACGCGTATATTTTCTCTAAACCATAACAAAGGTGCAGAGAATCTATTTCTGTTGTCCAGCCATCCATTTCTTTGTAATATATATCAGGTTTAACATTCAAGTAATAAATGTTAAAAATTAAAATATTTTTAATGTTGAATGTTAAAATGTTTTTCAAAGTCTAATATGTGTGAGCTCTTCTTCCCAGAATATAACAAATTCAGGATATGGCAACATAAGCTTCAATGAAGCATTATTCTCATTGTAACAACAGAATGATTTATTCATTCATTTTATACAAATGCAAAACCAAGTCTGAAATAAATAAATCAAACACAGAATTATAGTCTAGGATCCTTTGATATATATTTTTTGATACAGAAATTAAGGTAGTCTGCCATTGTTAGAAAAACAATATTGACACTTCAGAATTCAGTATGTATGGAAGACCCAATTGTGCATCTTTGCACAATTGGCTCTCTGTGATAATATTAGTTTTCCTCAAAAGCATAAATCCTCTTTCTGTACTGCTTCTTCAAACTCCAGCATTAATTAGAGTATCAAAATTATGAGACATATCAACTAAAATAGTCAACTAAAAGGGCAGTATTTAGGTTACATTTTTAGAAATATTTCAGTATTTCCCATTTTGTCCATTTTACTTTCTTCTATATATGCCTTAGGTTGCAGAGTATACAGTTTTGGAAGAAAAACTTCAGAAAACTTTAACTGACTTAGAAAAACGTGAAAAACAGCTGGTCAGTGCTGAAGCTGAGGTAAATGGATGCCAAACTATGCTATCCATTGTACAGTACTTTCTTTTTAAAAAAAAAAACAATATTTTTGTCACAGTGATTGCCAATCATTTTAGGTGTTTTATTACTATAATTTTTGCCAGCAATATGGATTTGGTTTTTTTCTTCGCAGATCCTTTGAAAATTGGCATAAAATACAATATTTTATTTTCTATGTGTAACTTTTGCTGATTGACAAAGGTATAACTTTTTATTAAATGTTCTAAGACCTATTTCAAGCTCTCTAAATGAAGATAACTGAATAAAGTGATATTGTAGTTTATTAAAAAGTTAAAATTAGCTACATGCAGTGATTTTGAGAGTACAAAGAAACAAATGGACACATTAATAAAGTAATGCCAAATGTTAAGTTGTTCAGATGTGAATGCGTGTATTCAAACTGCTTTTATAAAAACTCATGTTAAGCTCCAGCGGTTAAAGAAGGAACTCCAAGCAGAACATGAACGAAATCAGCAAGAAGTTCAGGATACAATACGACGAGTCAGACAAGAATGTGCACACCAGATTGAGCTGGAAAGGGCGAGAATTAGGCAATTTGAAGAGGACAAGATCCGTGCACAAGAACAAGTACGAATTGTTTATATTTTCCGACATAGCTAAATTATTAATACTAGAAGTAGATGTAAATTTTAAAAGTAAATGTATTAGTGCTATCCCTTTGATTAATGCATGCCTAAATCAGCAGTCACCAACCGGTGGTCCCCGGGTAAAAATTTTGGTGGTCCGCAGAAAAATGATTTGCATTTTTTATATTGCTCTAAATACTATTTACCTTTTTAAAAGATATTAGTGATATTAGTGCATTTAAAATTATGAATGTAATGGTCTCTGAGGTCCAAAAGTTGGCGACCCCTAGCCTAAATTGTCTAAGAATTTTATTGCTTACTGAAGCATCTCTTTCTTTAATTCTGAAGATCAACTATATATTTAACACTGGTTTCTCAATTGGCCAGCCTCAAACTTTGAGGGGACTTGACATTAAAAACCTCATGGAGCAGCATTCTTGTATCTATTACATTTTTGTTTCTTTTGGTCATGTGAATTGTATCCACATGCATGTGTATATTGGGGGTAGCCTTGTAGGCATTATTTTTTTCCTAGTCCTATGTTGTTTTAATCTTCATTGCAGCCATTCATAATCAAAGCCATGCATTGTTTTCATATTCAGTAATTAAATTATTAATATAAAATGTAAGGATAAGACATACAATGTCAGCTGATGATAACAAAAAGATAAAGTCAAGTAAAAAGCAGTACATGTTCTCCTCTTCCTCCACTTGAAACAAGAGCAGAAATCCTTCATATTTTCTAAGAAAAAACTTCCACACAAAGACAACATTAAAAATTGTTTTTAGTGGTCAAGCCAAACATCTGGCTATACTATCCATAATACAGACATTAACTCCCACATTCTCACCATAACATTTTTATCTTCAAATATTTGCTTCTTTTTTTACATACTAGGGAAGTTTTGAAATTCTCTGATTTGACTTCAGATATCTCCCCCCCCCCCCGCTCTGTTTTTTTTCTAAGTTGTATCATGAAGCTAGTGTCTTTTTGTGCATTTGGAGACAAAAGATATGTTTCATATGCAAGTAAGAAGCCTTACTACTACTGCAGAAACTAAACTATAATGCTGTAAGTTAATCAGAGCTGAGATTGATTAATTAAAGCCATTTTGTATTTAATTATCAGTGTTGTTTTGGGGCAGAAATTCCAACAGCATGTATACACATCAGCCACAATATATCTAGATTCTGTTGAGTTTAACTTGCAGTTAAGTAACTTTCCTAAACAAGGTATATGTACTGTTCCCAAGAATGGTTTTATTCTACCCAGTGATGAAGAAATAATGGAGCTAAATCCATGTTACCAGAGGACTGTGTTTGATGCACTATAATTTTCACTTTCTGTTTTTCCTCTAAATCTGTATTTCTGGAGGACTTCATAAGCTTTGGAGAATATAAGCACATATTATAAATGTAATATGTGTTGTGTTGGCCCAAAAAAATGTTTCTCTCAGATCTGTGTTATCCAAGTGTTAAATACATTCAGGTTATTTGTTTTTGAAAACAGCTATATGAGACAGAAAACAAGCATAAGGCTCTGGAGAAAGAATTTCAGCAATATAAGGAGCAACAGAGTAACCGACCGGAAATCCGACTGCAATCAGAAATAGGCATTCTAACTTTAGAGAAGGTACAGCTATCAACTTCTAATCCCACCTCCTTTTCAATTGTATTCATTCCTAACGCACATCATGCATTAATTGCATTGTAACTCACTTAAGAAAATCAGGAAATCAATTTTACATTTGACGGCAGCCAAAATGTGGACAAAGCAAAGTAATATTTACTGTACAGAGAAACTGCCAGTGATAGTATCCTTCTGTAAGCTGTGACTTATTTATTAATTTTTTGGTGTATTTTTCAAATTATTTTATTACTGATAACTACAAAATCATGATTCATTCTTTGTCAAAGCTTTGTTTTGATGACTTAGGACATTAGTTTTCTAACCTATTAACCTAATATTAGGGTCTATAAGCTACCAATAGTATAATTCAGTTTTTCATAGCTAAAGCAGAAGTATGTTTAAGAATGAACTATTTTAGAAGTCCAAATGTCAGTATTACTATAAGAAAGAAATCAAAGAGAGTACCACTTTCTGTTAATTTTGAATGCAGGTAGTCATTTATTACAGAAATGTAATCTTTCATACTGAGGATTTAACCTTACAGTCTGAACAAATGGAAAACAAACATTAACTGCAATTCACTGATAATACATACAAAGACATTTCATACTCAATTAAGCTAAAAAATGAATAGCTGGTGTGTATTTTACAAAAATAAATGTTATCTAACTCCTTTGAAATATTTAAAAACTGTTTATATGAACTGTCTTGGAATGCAAATCAATCTAGTTTTGCTTTGTTTGACAATAAAAATAAGGTTCTTGCTTAAACAAGAATATTATTTTATGTCACAATATTTATATCAAGTTGCATAACAGTTTAATGGTGCATATTGTACTAAGCAGCTTTTGGAATCCAAATTCTGCGTAACTGATTGTGTAAAGATTATTTCAGGTTTTTTTACTGTAGTGTATATTAATAAAATTATTTTTTACTAGGGGGATCTTGAAAGAAAGTTGGAATCGGCTACTAAAGCAAAACTACATTACAAGCAACAATGGGCACGAGCTTTGAAGGAACTAGCAAGACTAAAACAGGTGTGTAATAAAAATAAAGTAAATAAATACACAAGGAATTTATCCATAAGGGAGGTAGGGATTGCTGGATAAATCTAATAATTGATCTAGTCAAGCATCCATGATTATTCTTTTTATCAGCTTTTAATTTTCATTCGCTATGGAATGAAAAGTTTTATTAGATTGTACTTCACTCTACTTTTCTGAAATTGCACGTTTGATTATACTCCTTTACGTCAAATGTGCAATGTATCCATTTCCTTCTAATTTCTATTGTAGACAAATTATAAGTGTAAATTATAGGATGTAAAAAGTGGTGCCTAAAGAAACGATGGCTTGCCATCTTTGAATTTGTGTCAAGAAATTTATCCTTTCAGAGGATAAATTTCAGATATGTTTCAGAATCCTGAAGCACTGGGGAACTACCAGAGGACTGAAAAAGAGCTGATGTGGTTCCCATCTTCAAAAAAGGGAAACAAAATAGACCGAGGAAACTACAGACCTATCAGCCTGACCTCAATACTAGGGAAGATTCTGGAAAATATAATCAAGCAACAAATTAGCGAACACCTAGAAGTAAACAAAGTAATAGCCAAAAGTCAACATGGGTTTGTCAAAAACAGATCATGCCAGACTAATCTTATTGCATTCTTTGACAAAGTGACAAAATTAGTGGACCAGAGGAATGCCATCAATATAATTTACTTGGACTTCAGTAAAGCATTTGACAAAGTAGACCATAACCTACTATTAGATAAAGTAGAAAAATGTGGGTTAGACAGCATCACCACTAGATGGATTTGTAACTGCATCTACATGGAGGGAAGTATGCAGTGGAGTACCCCAAGGCTCTGTTTTAGGCCCAGTACTCTTCAAAATCTTCATCAATAATTTGGATTAGGAGATAAATGGGGAACTCATCAAATTTGCAGATGACACCAAGCTGGCAGGAATAGCCAACACTCCAGAAGATAGGCTTAAGATACAAAAGGATCTTGACAAATTTGAACATTGGGCACTGTCTAACAAAATGAAATTCAATTGTGAAAAAAGTAATATTCTACATTTAGGCAAAAAAACCAAAATGCACAGGTACATGTGGTACCTTGCTCAGTAGTAGTAACTGTGAAGAGGATCTTGGAATCCTGGTGGACAACCATTTAAATGTGAGCCAGCAGTGTGCAGCAGCTGCCAAAATGTTAACACAGTTCTAGGCTGCATAAACAGAGGGATAGAATCAAGATTAACGTGAAGTGTTAATACCACTTTATAATGTCTTGGTAAGGCCACACTTGGAATACTGCATTCAGTTTTGGTCTCCACAATGTAAAAAAAAAATGTGGAGACTAGAAAGAGTGCAGAGAAGAGCAACAAGAATGATTAGGTGATTGGAGGCTAAAACATATGAAGAACAGTTGCAGAAAAGAAGGACTAGGGGAGACATGATAGCAGGGTTCTGATATCTCAGGAGCTGTCACAAAGAAGAAGAAGTCAAACTATTATCCAATGCACCTGAGGTTAGAACAAGAAGCAACAGGTGGAAACTAATCAAGGAGAGAAGCAACTTAGAACTGAGGAAAAATTAGAACAATTAGTTGGACAGTTAGAACAATTAATCAGTGAAACAACTTGCCTCCAGAAGTTGTGAATGAAGTGAAGAAGATGTTGGATAACAATTTGTCTGAAGTGGTATAGGGTTTCCTGCTTGGCAGGAGGTTGGGCTAGAAGACCTCCAAGGTCCCTTCCAACTCTGCTATTCTAAATTTTCTAAATTTTTCTAAATTTTCTAAATTCTAAATTTTTCTAAATTTTCTAATTTTTTTCTATCCAAGAATAGATATGGTTGTGCCTTTCAAAACATAAAATTCTAAACTTTAAAGAAAAATTATAGACAGTAGTCTTGATAACATAACAATTGCAAGAACATGCTTTCCTTTATATTGGTGGTACCAAAGCTACAATCCACAAAATTACTTTATTGAACAACCTATTGGAAGCACTAGCAAAATAATGTTTAAAGTGTTGCAATAGATTTCATGGTTGGAGACAAGAGCAGTGCCTACTGATATCCTCTCTGTGCCAAAACTCAATATAGAATGGTGCATTTTTATGATGCAAATTGTAATCTGGAATATTATGTTATTATCCTGACTTAAAATGGTAATTTGATAATGTAATTCTGATGTGCAAGTGGATTTGTTACCTGCAATTTCATTTATTGCATTTATTACAGACTTAAACAAAGCAGACTTTGTTATCTGTGGTAAATGTATTTACCATTTTGGATGTCATTTTATAGCAAAATAGTGAACTGAATTTTGCATATACAGTAGTATTTCAGTATTAATTATTAATTGATTCCGGGAGGCATACTGAGTACCAAAAACAATGAATATCAAACAAATTAGGAACCGGGCCATGGAAGCAGCGAGTGAATGAAGCAAAGCTTCATCTGCCCATGTCCAGAATGCAGGTTGTGTGCAAAATCATGCCCCTTCCCTTCCCCAGCCGTGGAAGACAATTTTTCTTCCATAACTAAACTTTCGTGACAGAAAATCTGGGGGCCACTGCCTAGCACAATTATAGTTAACCTATTTGATGTAATTTTAACATACAAGGGAAAGTACAAATTATATAAATATTTGTACGCTTAACCAATTAAAATAAGATTTTTAAAATTTCTGAGCATACCTTTTTCTTTTCTTTTGAGTTTATGCTAAAGTTAAGCTTAAAGTTTCTTCTATTATTGAAATTCAAATTTTGTGGATCTTAAGGAATATTAAGCCTGCTTAAAGTTTTATTATTTGTGTCTGTGTGTTTGTGTTTAATTTGGGTTAATATCATTAATTTCACATTGATTCCCATGAATAGCCAGCAATGTTTGCCAAAAATGTGTCACTCCAGAACTCTCTGGAGATCTGCACAAAACATTTGTATAGTGAGAATTAGACACAGAAAACAGTATCTTGGATTGTTAATAAATATTAATGATAAAACCTAACTGACAAAATTTTGGAAAGGGGATGAAATGCTTTGTGGCTACTGCCAAAGAACTGTTTAGAAAGATTTCTAATAATAAATGAAAGGCATAATAAAGATATGAGTTACAGGATATCATGTAAAATATGCAAGTATTTTGCATAATACCCTTCTATATAATTACTAGCTTCTACTCCCAATTTTCTATGCTGAGGGCAATAACAATCCTTTCTACTGGAGTTATTAAAATATAAAAATTAAAATTTACATATTTCTACTGCAGAAATATGTAACATAATGCTAGTGTTAATTAAGTATAATTACAGCAATTAGTTTTAAAAGTTGGTGTCAGTTAAATAACTATAGTCATCTGCAATACTGAGACAAGATTTTAAACCTTGATTTACTGAATAAGCCAAAAACAAACAACATTATGTAGGAGTCAGAGGTAACTGATGTACAGGTAAGTCTGCATTTTCTGGCTGGAAAACTCATAGATCGCTGCTATAGGAGGAGAGCCATGTAAATTTATAGCATCTTTTCCAACTAACGAATGTTACTAAAATGCATAAGCTTTTGAGAGTTACAGCTTATTGAAATGGATCTGATGAAATTACCAGAAACTCATGAAAGTTTGTGTCTTTTAATTTTAAAAAAGTTGAAAATGGAGCCACTAGGCTCCTGATAGATTGCTACAGAATTGCAGCTATTGTATCCTTAGGAATGAGAATGACATCACAGAATGCATATAGAATACTTCCAATATTTGTTTTCTCAAATTGAAGCCTTCTAGATGCATTGTGGTGGCAACTCTTAGAATTCTCAACCAACATTAGGCAACAGAAGTTGGAAAAGCCTAGATGTTTCATAAAATTGCTCTCACAAATTGGCATGGCTTACATGATTTGAGAATGGGGATTGGAATTTGTATAGGCTCGTGCAGAGTTTTCAAGGATATGGAATATGGTGGGTCTTGGGGTTCTGATCTAGGGCTTGCCATTTCCTGGTGTATCCTGGCTTGATTCTTGCAATTGTAACAGCGTATTAATAAAATACAGTGGATAACTGACATGGTTCTTATTTAACAACTACAATCTGCCCTGGACCAACTTTGGGGGGAATTATAAGATAATAAATCAACAGTAGTTGGCCATCAGAGTAAGGCTGGAGAATACAAAAAGATATTGCAGAAAAGTTGGTATTTAAGACAAATGTGCCAGATACATTCCGGAGAAAATGGCAAACCTTCCCTTTCAAAATTTATATGTTCACACCGCTTAACATTGAGGCAAGGTGATTAGATTTGCATTTTGAATCTGTACTCTTTACAGCAGTTGCAGAAATTACTATTTTTCATGATGTTCCTGTTTATATAATGCAAGTGAACTCCTGACTAAAAAGGGGGACTTCCACTTGGAACATAAAAAGAAATCCTCAGATAATCAAAGCGTGTATGTCAATATGTAAAATTAAATTTATTGCAGAATTTACATAATCAAAATATAATGGATTCTTATATGCATATTAATATTCCAGTTTGAGTTGTTGTCAAGAACGTTACTTTTGTTAATATAAGAAACCTTAAAATTAGAAAACTTACAGCATATGGCTTTTGAAGTTATAGCTAGAAAGAATGTTGCAATCCAACTTGGTGATTACAGAAGGATCTGTCTGGATTTTGAATGTTTCTGTAAAAACTCCAAAGTATGTACATTTGAGATAAGTGGTTATTAAAGAGTTTAAGTCTTACCATTTTTGTACTATATGGGGGATTTGTCTGCAGCACAAGCAGCACATTTGTTTTAAACAAACACAGACTTTATTGGCTGACACTGTCTCTATCTTGTCCAGCCTCCTGCTTATCCTCTCAAAGTAATTAATGTGATTAATTTACAAGTAATTTAGCCAAGAAGAGGATGTAAATCTTTCCTTAAAAAAACAGTTAGAAGTCCAACTCTTAGTTAAAAACTGTGTCTTGAAACCATCCAGACCCTCCTACTAACTTGTCAGCTTTAGGTTATTTTCAGAAAACTTGAGTTGAGTTGCTGCGACTTATTTGTACAGGTTTTTTTCCCACAGATTTTTTTGGGGGTATGTGCAAAAGGGAGACAGAATAGTCACTGCTATTTAGCCATTGTTTAGTCTAGTGTATGTATGTTTACATCTTCCCTCTGGATTTATAAGCTGCTATGAAAAAATAAAGATCCTTCTCAATTTGTAGAATTTCTTAACTATGGCACCTGGTAGCATGCAAGGATGTTTCTAGAACTGTTTTTTAACATTAGTAATTTTATTATATGTTTAATTTGTTGTTGTTGACATAGAGTCTAGAAGTCCAAATGAGACAGTTCAGACAATATCTTACTTTGTAATTTTGTAAATTTACTGCTAGTTAAATAGAGAAAACATTAGAAATATAACAGAAGTATAACTAAAAATATTATTCTGCTTCTTTCTACAGAAATAAAGAACCAGTGTCTAGTTAGTGTACTGCATACTTGCCTTCAGATTTTATTTCATTCTAATACAGTAGGCTAGAATATATAGGAATAATGGAGAGAGAGAGAGAGGGAGAGAGAGGGAGAGAGAGAGACTGTGTTGTTTAGATTTTCAAATGAAAACTCATCTGATTACAAAGCTTCCTTTTTCTGTTCAATCCTTTTGCAACTGACATGTGCCATTATTGAGAGTTTCTTCTGTAATATTTTCTATCAGGTGATACAAGTTGCTGGAATGAGAAGTGTTTAAATATGTGTAACAATGTGCTTCTGCAACCAAAGAATTTATCTGGTGTTTCTGGTGTTACTACATGTTGATAATGACACTCAACAGTCTTGAATCAACAATTATTTCCATTCTTCAAGTTCCATTCTTCTTCATGTAATGAAAATGGAAATAATTTCTTAGTCTTTTAAGAATTGCAGAAGAATCATGGATTACAGCTCTGCAGGGCAATAAAGATACCTCCGGAAAGCTGCTAGATCAGATTTGATAGCTTTTAATATTTGCAGACAGCTCTAAAACATTGAAACAGCAAGTTTTAGGAAATTAGCATAGTCAGTAACTATTTTCTATCAATATGTGATAAATAAATACATTTTAAAAAATATACATATTCATTAATTTTTATCCTGCCTTTATTATTTTTATAATAATTCAAGGCAATAAGTACGCAATACTTCTTCCTGTTATTTTCTTCACAACAATTATGTGAGATGGGTTGTCTGAGAGAGACAGATTAACTCAAAGTCACTCAGCTGGTTTTCCTGCCTAAGGTGAGACTAGAACTCAGTCTCCTGATTTTGAGCTTGCTGCCTTAACCACTAAAGCAAACTGGCTCTCCTGAGATCACTGAAATGGCTTTCCAGAAGTCATTAGTTTGAACACTAATGTATGTATAATAAATACACTGCACATATAAGAGTGTACTCAAAATTTACAATATTCCAATTGGCCCCATCCTAGCATAGGGACAGTGGCAACTTGACACAAGAGTCTTCTTTTTTTCCGTAAGTTCTCAAAAATAGATGAGGTGGTAATCCATATCTGACATTCCCTCTACATAAAATTGGCCCAAAGAACAACTTTAAAAAAAAATCAAATATGAAATACTTTAATATTTATACTTTCATTTGCAAACAATGGGAAGAGATAAAAAAAAAATCATCCAGTTGCCTGGACCAAGAAACTGAACCCAGCAAAGAAACAGGCATGACTTCACTTCAAGAAAACCTTTTGAACAACTTAGCAGAAAAATACACTTAATTGGCTGTTAGTTTGAGGTTTATTCCTAATGCACAGTGGACATTCTTTATATTTGGAAGCCTCTTTGCCAGATTAACAGCCAAAGCAACATTACTTTCTACTGTGCAGTTTGAAAGTTGAATATCATAAGGGCACATGTTTGTATTTGACAATATAAACAAAATCTTAGCATACATAACATGACAACAATATTATGTAATAACCTATGAAGGCTTAATTTCCCCATACAAGAACTTTAAAAGCAGCAATAAAATATATACACCCAGAAATGCTATAGTAACTGCTCAATGTTTCCTAATGAACTTTTGCTTAACTCACATTCCCTTGAGCAGTCTGCCTCAACTAATATTGGATGGTGTACATTCTAAATCTATATGATTTAATTTTTTAAACAGCTAGTTGCAAGATATCAAAACAATTGAAATGGCGATAAGCTAGCCTGCTTTTGTCTCAAGAGAGAAGACAGGGACATGATGTTTTGTCCAAGTTTGAAATAAAATAGGCTTTCTATACTTTGTACATATGCTTTGCACATCCTTGCCATAAATATGTGGAACAAATAAACCATATGTGCTTTTGCAGTTAGATTGTTAAGACCTTCATTATTGTATAACCTTATTGTGAAAATGTATACGTTACTGTTTACAGCAAATTTGAAGTGCAGTTCAAGTGACTTTGAATTGTTGTCCATATAATTATGACACATGGCTAGCGTGGCTGCAAGCCTCTAAGAATACCTGGAAGGGAAACAAAAGTTGTACGGTATGCAAAGGCAGCCTGGAATCA
This sequence comes from Thamnophis elegans, assembly GCF_009769535.1. Taxonomy (NCBI): domain Eukaryota; kingdom Metazoa; phylum Chordata; class Lepidosauria; order Squamata; family Natricidae; genus Thamnophis; species Thamnophis elegans. Next base: position 92,975,729 of record NC_045543.1, read on the forward strand.
GAAAGTTTGGTTAGTGCAGTTTTCAGTGATTTAAATAGTCATTAAAACAAACTTCGGGTGTTTGTTTTCTGTAGTACATTGTGTGAAACAAAGGTATCCGGAAAAAATTCTCTGCTGTAATGGCTCTCATTTCAGTACCAAACATGGATAAAAAATCTTTTCAACCAAAAATCTTTCTTACAGACAGTTCATTCTTTTTATAAACCTCTACGCTAATCATCATAAATCATCTACTTCAGACACAGTCTGGGAAGTTTAGAATGATTTGGATCCTACAGTCCTATCAGACATGTAGAATTCTAAAGTTGAAAGCTGGCTAATTACTTTTGCTGTTTTAACAAGAATATAGCATGTGCCTAATATCATGTATCACATGCTTACTAAGAAAATTATTTTAGTCCTTATAAGGGCTTACAGGGCAGACAATTTGTATTTGGCTTATTCAAGCTTTGAGCAGACATAATATCTCAGATTCAAAAAAACAAAATTTTTGTTTGGATTATTGAAAGAAAGAAGACCAGCAACACATGTTTTTAATCCAAAACCAGATACTTTTGCAGTGGCTTCAGCAATGCAAAACTATTCAGCACTAAATCCTATTGAGTTCAATGGAATTTGTTCCTATTAATGTATCCATAAATTTGCAGCCAAAGTGTGTGTGTTGTGTACCAGGCAACACATGACCTGTTGTATCATTTCAGAGACATTTCCTTACCAGATTCCCCAGTGCCTTCAACAGTGAGAGGCTTTCTAATGTACTTGAAAAGTTCTTACATATTCAGAGAGATATCTACCTTGAAAGTTGAACACTTACACCTTCAAACATCAGAATTGGCCATTGAAATGTTTTATGACACTTTACCTTATGTCATAAAATGCTTTATAATAATTTTATATCATGATTTTTTAAAAATAAAAAATGCCATATGTGAGTTCCACAGGAGTCATGGGATTTTGGACACACTGTGTAAGATAGCTCATTTCAAGGTATCTTGGTAGAATATTTTGCCGTATGATGCATGAGTTAAAAGTTTGCAGACATGAGAATTTTAATAGAGTATCAACAATTTAATCAAACTTTTATTCCAATACAATTAGTCCTCATGTTGTGACTGCAATTGGAAACAGTATTTTGGTCATTGAATAATACTTGTCATTAAGTGAAACTACAACTACTAGTGGGTAGCCCTAGAAATTAATTAAATTGTCAGTTCTCTACCTTTTAATAAATAATTAAAAGGAAGAAATGTACAATTACATGGATTTTAAGTCTCTTTCTATGGTATCCCTATTTCTGTATGTAACTCATGTAAATGGTTTCAACTCTTTAAATACAAATGTAGATCGTAGCTTTTATTATGCTTGCAAAGAATTTCCTATCTCATTTGCAAGCACAAGTTCCTGATTAAATAATATAAGCTGTCAAATACGGTAGAAGTATTTCTGTAAAATTAAATGTAGTTGGCTTTTCCTTAGCGTGAGCAAGAGAATGCTATGGCCCGTCTTAAAAAGCAGCAGCAAGAACTTGAACACATGAGACTTCGGTACCTTGCAGCAGAAGAGAAAGAATTAGGGAAGACACAACGGCAAGAGCTAGAGGATATCAGAAATGAACTGAACAGGTATTGTACCATTTGCTGGATTTTTACTTCTGCTGCTGAATAGGTGAAGGTTCAGCTAAGTCAAATTTAATTGGCTGTCAGTCCTGTAAAAGAACACAGCTTTTTGTCCCTTAGGTAATATTTGCCCATTTATAAAATGTAGCAACCTTGTTTTATAGGAAATCTATGCCAAAGGCCACCAGACCTAGTTTTTTATCTTGACTGTAGCAAATAATACAGCAAGATTTTTTTTTTACCTCTGTTCTAAGCAAACCTTTTTGCTAGATAAAAAGACATATTAATAGTTCTCACATGTCTCGTGAGCTATTTTAAATGGCTAAGTACTTCCAGTACTTTTAAACTATATATTTTTGAATGTTTTCAAACTCTTTAATTCTTAATCAAGATCACTCAAATTTGTACACTTGAGAAAAGCACTTGTGTCTTCCAGCAGAGGAATTATGCAATAAAATTTGCATTGAGACTCTTCTAATTAGATAATAGTGTCTGTTTCTTTTCACTTCAACTAATTTCAATAGAAAGCTGGCTTTGAAAAGCAAAAGAGCAGGATGTAGCGTATAACTCAGTGTAATTTTTCCTGTTAGATTGAAACAAGAAGAAGACAAGAAAAAATCACAAGATGGCCAAGAGTTGTTGGGAGTCCAATTGCAAAATGCTCACTCTGGGAAAGGAGACGAAGCTTTGGATGACTACCTTGCACGTCTAATAGAGGAGAGGGATACCTTGTTGAGAACAGGTGTTTATAATCATGAAGATCACATCGTAAGTGAGCTTGATCGTCAAATCAGTGAAGTGCTTATAAAAAGAAATAGAAGCAAGTAGCAGGACTCAGAGAATTGGTCATATATATATATATATATGTGTGTGTGTGTGCATTTTTTACTTCCAAAATTCAAGTTTCAGCAAATGGTAGATTGAATCAGATTTTGAAGGATTTGTGTATATACTCTTCTGTCTTCCAAGACTTACTGCTGTATTAAAACATCACTACACTACTTTTGAGAAATGAGAAGAAGCATTGACTACTTCAATTATTTTATTATTTTTAACCTATTTATTTATGTCAATTGGTCAGTATTGCAAAAGCTTTTATTTACACAGTGGAAGTATTTCTTGTCAGAATTTTTTGCTTGCTTATTTTATTACATGTCTGATTTTTTAATACATTTATACTTAATATTTATAATAAAATGACATTTTAATAAAACTGCATTTAGGAAAATTTCCTACAGTAATTTGTAGTAACTTTTAAGCAAAATTGAGATTACATCGTACCTTACTTTTAATACTTTTCTTCATACCACAGATTTTGCTTTAAACAAACTACTATACTTATTCAGATGATTGGTTGTTTAACAATAGGTTGTATGAATAAGCCCTTATTTAGGTTGAAAAGCACAATTCTTACTGACAAGTAGCTGGATCCTAACCAAGTTATGTTGATCTCAGTTTTCTGTATTAATCACAATTCAGTTAAGATCCATCAAGCAATGGCACCTGATTTATCTGGTCCATATTTGTACTGAAGTAAATGGTGGAAGAGTATTTGGAAAATTTGGTAGCGGATGGCCAAGTTTGTAAGTGCATTTCTCTGATCTGTAAAAGGAGATGGATTACTTAATATCACATCATTTATAAACACTGCATATCAAATAGTTGTCAGAATAGATTAATGTTTTCCTTACACCAATATTATTTTCATCCATATATTAAAATTTATATATGGAATTGTGGGGTTATCTGTATATCTGGAAGCTACTGCCCATATCAGTTGTCCAATCCAACACTAAACAAGGACGCATTTGTTTGGATATTACTATGCATGCATCTCATTACACAGTGATTTTACATGTGTAAGATTTTGTGATATAAATAATCCAACATAGCAAGCTATGGTTCTATGCTTAAAATTGGAGATGAACCGGAGATGAACGAGAACGACCCTTCCTCTTCCCTCCTCAAAATTTAAAAGAAAAAACAAAAAACAAATGGAAAATAAAATGGTTAATTCAACAGTATAATTATCCATATGTTGGATTTAATTTACACATAGATACTCTAATCCTAAATTTTACATTATCGTGTCATTGCCATGTTTTATTTATATTTTATTGATATTCCTGCTTGATTGTTGTGCGATGCCCAGAGTCATTGAAAGTTGGGCAACATACAAAATTAATAATAATATATTTACCACCAGGTAAAAAGGTAAAAAGTAACAATGGAGAAAAGTTTCAACACAGAATTGATTTTGGACTTAAAATCATATCATGCCGTTTGTTTCTGCCTGAGTTAGCCATATAAACTTTGGTGATGCATAATTCTCAGCAATATGCTCAGTGCTTGTTATGGATGGAGTGTCAAATGTGCATGTGAAGTATGGGATTGCTTTATTCTGTGGTTTGGATGGGAATCTACATCTTAATTCTTTCATAGATACTAGTCTGAATGTTGCCTGCCCTCACCATTTCTTTGTGCATACAAGTGAAAACATTCACAAGGCATTTTTCCTCTCACTAATTAATAAGGAACTTAGTTTATCTTTTATTTTACATCCATAGTTTAAAATAACTGAGACTGCAGTATAGCCTTAGTCAGGATGATGCCAGAAGTGATGGAATTCTGAATGTGATATGGGTAGAAAGAAAATGGGAAAATATCACTTTAACACTGGGCAGTGTGTCTTCAATAATAACCCCTTTTTCTTTTCCAGTTTCTTATCTAATGAGGAATTCAAAATAATTTAAAGATTTGTGACTTTAAATGTTGTAATATGAACAATGGGTTTTTTTCTGATGACAAATTATTATTTTTGTAAACTTAAAATATTTTATATTCAATATTGAATGTATGAAAGTAATGTGAAAGTTTACTTCAAAAATTGGTCATAATTTTAGTAAAAAAAATCATCTACATACTGGTGGTGAAAGGAACTCAATTTTTCCGCATTTTGAGACAAAATACATTTGTATTTGCCACACATATTCTGTTAGAATATTTTCATTACACTTCAAATCTCACTTCTACACTGAAAACCATATATCTTACCATATTTGTGGCTTTGTTTATATTAAGGATTTTAAAAGGTATTTAAAAATATATTTACATTGTAAATCTAGTCACGCTGTAATTCATTTTAAGTAACCACATTTTTGCTGATTATTCTTTTAAAGGACTGAAAGGGGGGGAAAATCTTCAGTTAATTTTCTTTAACTGTGCCATTTGCATTTAAAGATTTTGTAATGTTGAACAGTTTACTGCTATATGTGATATATTTGCAATAAATCACTTCCATAATTATTATCCTAGAATTTAAATAATGCAACAGTGAGCAATTATAATTTGTAAATAATTTAATTTATTGCATTGCTAACATGTCATAAAAGAAAATGCCAATAAACCTGAAATATTCTTTTATGTTTTGTGCAGTTATATTGTATAGGTCTAAAATGTAAATCAAATATTGAGTTTGCAACTAACTCTCTAACACTAGAGGGGGCCTTAACATTAAATAAAGGCCATTTTTTCAATCTAAAATGTATTTTAAGGTTTGGTGAGCATGAATTCAACATAAACCTTGAAATACGTGTTATCTAACTCCTTTTAAAATAGCATTAAATATTATTTCACATACATTCCTTTAAAGATAAAAATACCCAAGTAGAGTCCATTATACTTTCTAAGTATCTTCTTAAGTATATCTGTGAAGCTTATGCAGCACTTGATGCTTTGCAGCTCCAAAGATGCCTTTTCACAAGGAATTGGATAGCAAATCAAATTTAACCAAGTCAGTTATCACAAGAGAAAGTGGGCTAGTGTCTATTGGTTTCCAATTTTTCTCCACAAACCAGGTGATGAATATGGATATATTTGGTTCCATTGTAAATTTTTCTTTGGTGTGGAAGAGATCCCTATATGTGCAGGATGGAACATTATTTAACACTTGCAACATTCAACTTCGACACTTCCTAATAATCTGTAGGAGAGCCAGTTTGGTGTAGTGGTTAAGGCATCATGATGGAAACCAGGAGACCATGAGTTCTAGTCCACCTTAAGTACAAAGCCAGCTGTTTGACCTTGGCCTAGTCACTTTCTTTCAGTCCTAGTAAGGAGGCAAGGGCAAACCACCTCTGAAAAACCTTGTCAAAACTGAAGGGACTTGTTTAGGTAGTCGTCTTAAAAATGGGACACAATTAAACAGAAGCAAGCAAAAAGTCTGTAATGAAACAATAAGTATTTATGAATATGTTCTTATTATTTATAAAATTGCTTTGTGTCCTTTATTGACTTGATTTTCATTCCAAACAGCAAAACAGCACTTAATTTATTAGCATTATCTGATTCACTTTTTCCACCTTCATTGTTAACAGCTACACACATAGATAAATACTAAGAAAAATTAAGTAGTGTAAATAGAGGCAATAGAATTTATTTTTAGAAAAGAAATGTATTCTGGGATAGTCAATAAGAAACTCCTGCTTAAAGTATAATTATTTGATTATGCATTTTGTATCAAATAATGCCTATTCCCTAGCAGAAGACACCACAGGCAAAATAATTTATACTTCATTTTATTTTGCTACTGCTATTTCAAAATAATCATGAACTATCTTTAGAATGGGAAGTGCCAAACATGCTATTGTTCAAGGAAAACCTAGAAAATGATGGCTCCATATGCTTAGATCTTATTTCATTTACTTCTCTGGAGGGTTGCATTTCTGTTTTCATTAGAAATGTTTTTACAGATGTTGGCTCTCCAGATATGAACTCTCTGGTGGAGAGGTGGTCGGATATTTGGCATCTAGAACAAAAAAGAAAAGAAAAGAAATACGCTCTGAAAGCTTAATATAGAGAGAAATAATTTACTGTCTTTATGATGTATAAATGTATAACAGCTCTACAGAGGCTTTAAGACTGAGTAATTGAATTTGCGCTAATACAGAAATATTTGCAATTAGTCTTTTAGAACGAAATATATCATTCATCATGATAAAGGACTAAAAAAGCAGCCATAAATAACATTTCTGGAAAAGTTGTGCCCACTAATTTATATTATTTTCTTTTTCATTTGAAATAATTATATTAATTTGAATATATACAGTGTATGTATGTATGTGTGTGTGTATATATATAATTATATATATATATATATAATTATGTATATATATATGTGTGTATAATTTATATGCATACGTACATACATAAAAATTAGTGCTTTGACCTATGTCACCAGTATGGCAATGTTGATATATGTCAAATATTTGAATCCAGCATACGCATCCTGAGAATACCTTTTTTTGGTGGCAATGTTTAATTTTACTAAATAATCATATTGGAACAAACATCTCAAACAGTGAAGGCATTCAAACTAATTTGACTCCATAAAAAAAAGGCATGTTTTGAAAGGCTGAGCAGGAGGATTTTGACTTCTTTTGTGTATTCTGTGAAGTGATGACATCTATTATTCAAATTTCACTTGTCTTATTTCTAACTGAAGCAGAAAACTTACATTTCCTTTGGATAGAATAGTGTTTACCATTTCAGATTCCAAAACTATTAGGGATACCCAATATTGTGTGAACATACTAACTCACCATCAGCTTTCCAACTCTCTGGAGCCAATTTGTAATTAAGGGAAGTTTCAGAGATGAGAAGATGGAATATATATACCAACAGGGTCTCTTCCGCTGGCCAAAAGAAACTAAATTTATTGCTTAAAATAATAGAAATGAGTTAAATATAACTCTTAAAAACATATCCAGGATAATTGTCATTGTACTTTTATGGAAGAGACTTGCTATTGACTTCTGCTAAGACAATTCTCAACATTTTAGTCTACTAGCAACTATGGAATTCTCATGTCTTAACTATATACCATTAAACAGAAATTGATTAAAGTTTTATTCCCTATTTATGCTTATTTTGGATTTGGGTTGTACAAGGATTGCTTAATATGTTTGTGGCCAGATCTTCAGCTAGGAACATAGTTGTATCTCAATTTGTTTCTGTTTCTAGTGTTCACTGTTTTTCCAGAATCTAATGTGCAAAATATAAATGTTTAATAGCTTCTATAAGTTTATTTTAAAAGGCTTATATTTTTAGGAAAGTTAATGATAGGCTGATTATCTGATCAACAATTCTATGCAATAAAATTTAAAGCACAATCATTTGACCATAGCATGTACTTATTTCTGTAAGACTCCCATTCCAACATGAGGATACATGTAAGGACTTGGACAATCTCTCAAGGGTAATTCCCTAATATCCTGTTAATATAATCAGACCTATAAGGGGGATAATCTTTCAAAGAATAAACTATAGGTATGGTTGTTATATTAATTACATTATTATTTACAATTAAAAATAAAAGTTAATAAATAATGATTAGCAGAAAAGATGGATTATGAGAACTAGGTAAAAGAAACTACTACAATTTAAGGGTTTATATATGTAAATCAAATGCATAAGTCATCTAACTCAATGGTTATATAAAAACATATCCAGTACAATGAAAACAAAGAAGATGATTATATCTGCCTTTAAATAAAACTAAGCTATGTAAGGAAAGGAAAGGGATGAGAAAAGAGAAAGGAAAAGCTACATCAACTTAACTAAAAAAGGATTAGATGAGAGTGGAAATGAGGATAAAAATATGGATATGATTTGCAAGTAATATTGCTGGGAATACAACCATATGAACGAAAAAATTGAGCCACACTGAAGTGTGAAGGCAAGCATGAATATGCAACTTCTGTCTTTTAGCTGTGCTCCTCTCCACAAAGCAGTGTCACACTGACATCAGATCTATCTGAATTCAGTACTCCTTACTTCCACTTAGAAAATATGTGATTGGGCTTCTGGAGGAAGAAATGGTGGACTGAAGACAGCTCCATAAAAAGTGGAGCTGACAACTGCAGCAGAGAATGAAGAACCAATGGTAGACTGGCTTTTCAAACTTCTCCAGACAAAGAAAGGATGGGAGATAGCCCACACGTGTTCCGGACAGTTGCTTCTCATGAAATAACTACAAACAGCAACAGTTTGCATGGATTTTAAATATGGGGGACAAGGGAATAGTCATCAGTCAGAAAGCACTAGGCGAGTCTGCCTTGAAACCTTATGAAATAAAATTTTAATTACAAGCTTAACAACTAAAATAAAAAGAATAAACAGGAAAAAGCTAATTAAGACTTTAGTTCTAAAAGTTATAAATGGATTAAGGGTCCAGTTAAATTTGAAAAAAGGTTTTGAAATTATTTTTATATACTGTATATCACATTTTCATGCCACATAAATTTGGAACAAGCACATGCTTTTCTCTCCTCTTCATCCACATGAAAAAAATCATAATTTTGACTCTGAGGCCACAAATTATCTCACTGAACTTACACGTTAGTACTTTTCCACTTTCTTCACATTCACTGACTCTTGACATTCCTTTGTGGGAAAAACAAAGCTTTTACCTTCTGAACAGAACCAAATAAATACTTTTATTTGGAAAAATGGTCAAAAATGTGTGGGGTAGCTTTATTTATTTTTAAAGCTTCAGCAACTTTTTCTTACTGAAGTAATATGGTCATTTTAGCAGGAATTTATTGTGATAAACTTATATAAAAATGATTCCTAATGTTCTTTCATCTTTCAGTTTTTCATTATATAACTCTCTAATTCTAAATAGAGAAAAGGTTATATAGGTTTTCCATTCCAATCAAGCTTATTGTTTTATGGATCTAGTTACAATTTCTAAATGAATTTAGTATCCACAGATGTTGCGGACCTTTGTTTTGTACTGAAATATAGACTTATTTTTTTCTAAATATTCTGAGAAGGGATTATTCCAAAATACTGAGGACATTGGATGTTTGAATGGACCAATATTGTTCTTCTTATTGGTAGGAGAAACCTATTGGCTATATATAATCCGTTTACATCCCAAAATTGTATGGCTGAAATTCAGTGATAAAACTACTGATTTGGGGCTATGCAACTTTGGTTTGACTTTTGTTGTTGTGACAGGAGGACAGAGAAGCTGGAGGCTTCTGGAACAAATATCCAACTTTAATTCACTCTCATACAGCCCATGATCTGAATGTTGGTGAACAGTTCCAGAGACTTTTCCAAGGTGGGAATAGAAACAAGTTGACCTCTGACCTATCCCAGGCTCATCTGCACCCAGTGATGTCAAGTGTGGTCAGAAAAGTGAGTTCCTGCCCCCAATCCTGGGAAAGTTGCCTTTCCCTGGCCTAGATATTTAACAAATGGCACAATGGCTGGTATTTAGTTTTTCTATGAAAGATGTTTCTGACCTGATAAAGCAAACAAATATATACAAATCTGCAATTGCTAGGGAAGGATAGGCAGTTATTGTGGGTGGAGTGAAGGGAGCTCTGTTAAGTAGTAATGCCTGAGACAACTTAATATTAAAAACCCAAAATAATAACCACTACTATATTAAACAGTATACATATAACTACATATTTACTACATATTTTACATAGGCAGAAAGAATAAATATTGAAGTTATTTATCTTACCTGTTTCTCATTTTGTTATTAGCAGATAATAGAAGCCACATTTTACAAAGTTTACAAATCCACAGTTTACAAAGTCAGGTTGGTAAAATAGTCGTAACATTGTGAATGGCATGTCCATTTTAATTTCTGACATTCTATAACATGCCCCTAAACCCACACAAATAACTTTCAGTTAGTAGTAGTTGACCATCAGGAGATCAGCTATATGGCCAGTTTTGCCCTATTTTGGACTTTATCAGGCATAGGTAGCCAGATACTATTCTTGGCTTCAAATCTTCTATCAGGAACTGAATTTATTAACATTTGCACTTTAGATGACTTTATACAGTGTATTAGCTTTAGGATCTATCAAGGTTCTGGTGCTTAGTGGTTGCAGGAACTGATATAGAATCTATCAAAATCGTGGATGCAGCATGCTTTCCATTAAGCACTTGGGGCAAAGAAATACAGATGTTATTTTACGTTATATAGTATTTATAAGAGTTATACCATCCTACTGGAATGTGGTCCGTTCTAATAGATATTATTACTAATGAAGACTGAAAAGGTTTTCAAACAAGACACCAGGGATGTCAAACTCTATTTCATTGAGGGCCATATCAGGGTTGTGTTTGACCTCGGGGGAGGGTGGGGGCGTAGCTGGGGTAGGTGTGGTCGGGAGATGTGAGAAACTCGATATGACTCGTGTCAGGGGCACCTGTGGTGGCCAAGGCGGGACTGGGGGAATCCATTGTCTCCAGCAGAGAAAAGCGAGACCAGGTAGAGTGCCAAACTCTTGTCCTCCAGAGGAGCCTTGCCATCCCTCTCAGGCCACATGGACCCCTGGATGGTGGCACAGGCTGTCCAGAGCCCTAAGCAGCGGAGGGCAAATGTCCAGCCTGGCCCCTGAGCTCCCAGGACACTGGGACCCCACAGCTCAACCCAGCCCTCCTTCCCCAAGGGGGCACGCATCCCCCAAGGTCCATTTTCACTGGCAGAGGCACCGCAGGCCAGTCCTTTGCTGTTTCTAAGGTGGCCATATCTAAGCACCCTTGAGTTGGACACCCCTGCTACCCACAATATAATAACACATTACCATATGAAAAAGAGCAAAGCTTTCAACCAGCAACAGTATCACACAGATATGTCAATAAAAGATATATACTTACTTTTTTAAGATGAGAAACATGAGAGAAAATTCAAGTTATTGTCCCTTACCAAGATGTCCCTGTCTATAATCCGTGTCAATGTCACAAATCCTAATGATAAACCACGAAGTAAACTTTGAACTGATCATGTAACAATTTATTAAACTGTTTCATTACAGAACAGATTTCATAGATTTGGAATCAAGGAGCTACTACCCATCACTGTTTTATGTAGTCTCAAAAAGTGTTGTGACCTTTTCTCCCCTTTACAGCTTCTTAGAGTATTTGATACGGTGAGATTAAAAAGGATTCTGTATTCCATATTCATTCATTCTCATCAATAAATTTTAAGGAAACAATTTGAACTAATTTTCTTACATTCCATTTTTGCTATTATAATAACTATTGTAATGGCTATTAGGCTACAACATTCATGCCTTATCATGTCAGTTAATGTATTTAATTCCACCATTCCTGGAGGGAATAAACCCTGAAACTAAAGCCTGCAATATATTACAGAATCAAAAACCGCTTAGGCAGAACAAACAGGGGATTTGGCTTGGATAAACAGCAGAAGGCCCTGGTCTTTTATGTCCAGAGCTCAGAACACAAAGTAGAAAATGACTATAAATCATTCTGGTCAAGCAACATAACATGAATGTATGTTTATTTAAATCTCCATACTATCATTTATCTAGCTATTGTTGAGTTTCAAAAAATACTCTACTACGGTGAAGCAAGCAGTGCATAATGCAAACCATTTTACTGTAATAAAATTAGCTTATAAGAAATGAAATCATTTAAATGGATTCAACATAGCTTGAATCAAAGCATCAAGCAGTGCAATAATTCAGTAATAACAAACTTAAAAGATTAAACAAACTTTAAAAGTTCCTTTTAAATATCACAATTACATTGGTCTGGAATCTAAAGAAGCAGCACTATAAGCTCAAAACGTACATGGAGTATAATGCTGTTTTCTAAAACTGAAATGTCAACTTTAAAAGACTTCTTTAGTTTATTATTTTAATTAGCAACTCTAAAATAATTTAAACTGGATAATAAATCTAATGTTATTTATATTTTCTTAGCATGAGGCATGAGCTTAGATGGACTCCAGAGGGTGGAAGAGGACAAAAAGGCCTGGAGGAACGTTGTCCATGGGGTTGTGATTGGTCAGGCACGACTTCGCAACTAACAACAATATTTTCTTGTTTACACTATATGTGTTTCCTTCTAGAAGCTAAAGGTGTAGCTTCTTCCAATGAGATGAAATAGGCAAAAATGATGATAATTAAGTTTACTACGTAACAGCAATAACTTTACTGCCCAAATAATAAATCATTATATAATAGTCATAACAGATTAGCAAACTTATCAGAGAGACAAAATACATTCTACCATTTCTCCAACTTTCAGCAACATAGCTAATATGTTTATCTGCATAACTTTTTAAACAATAAATGTCATAATATAATGGAGCTAAGCACATGTATACTCATTCTATTTGAGCACATTAACCACTGCCCTGCAGTGGTTCCCATTTCAACAGCAGAGTTCATTTGAAATCAGACTTACAAGTTTGCCTTGTCAAAAGTGAGTAGTATTTCTACTACTTATGAATTGCTGTGGCAGGAAGGTAATATTACACAGCATCAAATCTGGATACCTCTCAATTGTACTGATGAAAATGCAACCCCCGGATTGGTCCCTGGGACACAGTTTTCAGCAGGATTAGCTCAAGGCACTTTCCGGCCTGAAAGGAAGAAAAAGACAGAGAAGTCTCCTATTTTGATACGCAGACTTTGGTTTGGCTAGCAACTGAAATTCATTTCAGCATTGGCTTGCACTGCTTTTCACCATTACATTAAAGAAAGACTTCTTTTTCAAGCCTCTTTATATATTAGGTATGTCAATTGCACTGGTTTGCAAACCAAATTTAGGTAACAATAATCTTCCATAATGCCATAAATAGATGAGCATCTAAAATCCATTTGTCCCTTATGTAGTTGCTTCTGGATTAAAATCTCTTTAACTATCTTCTTCTATTTTCTTACCAAAAATGTTGCTGTTAGGAAAATGACTTAAAGACTTCTGAAAGGCAGCGTACCACTTCTGGAAATTTCCATGTAAAGCAATGAAAATATTTCTGTTTCACCTATATTTTAATAGTTGAAATGAAAATTAATATGAAATTTTTAAAAAGTATTCCATTGGCGGTTTAATTGGATAAATCATGGAGGTGGGCTTTTTTTGGAGTAACATGCAGGAACTAAATTGTAAGGTAAAGGTAAAGGTTCTCTTCGCACATATATGCTAGGGGGCGGTGCTCAACTCCATTTCAAAGCCGAAGAGCCACCGCTGTCCGAAGACATCTCCATGCTCATGTGGCTGGCATGACTAAATGCTGAAGGTGCACGGAACGCTGTTACCTTCCCACAAAAGGTGGTTTCTATTTTTCTACTTGCATTTTTACATGCTTTCAAACTGCTAGGTTAGCAGAAGCTGGGACAAGTAATGGGAGCGCACTCCATTACACAGCACTAGGGATTCAAACTGCCAAACTGTCAACCTTTCTCATCAACAAGCTCGGCATCTTAGCCACTGAGCCACTGCATTCCTCTACTAAATTGTAGTCAACGTTTATTGATAAAAGTTATGCTGTCCTTAAATTCTATGCTGAAAGGCTCTGTCCATTTGCTCAGTGCTTGATTTGCACAGACCGTGTAGATAACATTTGTCTCTGTACTAATGCTTTTAAGTTACAGTTGGAACGCAGATAAGGTCACACACCAAGCCTGAACCTGAAATTCAGTTTCCCTTCCAATCCTTTTTTGACCCAGAAATCTCTCCTCACACAAATGCTTGCTGCCCTTTATTAAATCTTAGCCTGGTTCACTCCTACCAAGTATGGTAAATTCTGGACATTTTTTTTCTCTTTTACCAAGTGCAGCTTGATTGTAAATACTACCTAGTTGAGAAACCACATTTTCAAAGAGGAAGCAAAAAATAACTGAGCAATGTGTGTGCTGGAGAAGGCAGGAATAGCACACATGTAGCTATCAGTAGACTTAAGAATGGTGTCTGGAAAGCTTCAGAGGATGCTAATCTCAATTCAGGTTTTACTTTTAAGGAATGGCAATAAAAGAGGCTGGTGAGATAGGAGAACTGTTTACATCTATTTTGTGCAAATCACTAACGGACGTTCCTTTAAAACGTCCAACTATGTAATCTCATTGAAACTCGTGCAGGAAAGAAAAACCTGACATTCTGAGCAAGGTGTCTTACTTTGTTGTTGTGAAGAAATAATTCTGTTACACCTCAACAGTCTCCATGTCTCGCTAGATGTTTAGAAGAGGATGTATTAGTAGTTCTGATGCTATTGAGGGTGGTCTGTTTCTTGCTGGATGGTTTTCTGTTTTCTTCTCAAGGGAAAATGGACTTCCCAAGTATAGCACTTGGTAAAATACTTTCAGCCAAACTGGAGTGTAAAATCTGCAACTGATAGCATTGTGGGCTACCGCTAGCTCTACCAAATATATTTCTTCAATATATTTATTTAGCTGGTCTAACAAAACAATTGCAGATGAAGCCTCCATTAAGCTTAACAACAATTAACTATGCACTCAAAAAAAACAACAACACCCAACCCTTGTGTTGTTAATGCTGTAACTAACTCTTAGATAAAAATGAGCCAAAAGAAAAGCGTCAATCCTGAAGATTAGGAAGGTTGAAATGGGTTAAAGCAGTCCTTAAATTAACCCAGGCTGTTTCTACAGTGACCTTAATTTATATCATATTTTAGATAATGCCAGCACTTAAGAAGGAAAAGTTTTGTTTCCTCCAAAGCACTATTTGCATAGGAAGATTTCGGCTTTCTTGCCTTCCTTCTTCCATTCTTATTTTCATTCCCTCCCTCCATCAGATATCTTTCTATGACCAAATATCTGAGTTTGCTAAATTGCATTAGGTAAAGAGCCAAGATAAAGCACCCAATTCAAAAAAATCTCCCTAAGTCCTAATATTGCAATACATTAGGGTGTTTAAAAATATCATGATAAATGCAATCCTGAATGTACAAAACACTGTAATAAACTGTGGGAGCTTTGCTATGATCTCAAAGAACAAGAACAAGGAACTTTAAGTGAAGATCCAAGAAATCTAAAGAAGGAAGAGGTATGGATAATTATCCCAATAGAGCAGGATAATGCCAGCAGGAAATTGAAAATGGTGCCTGGTGACTCAAGTTTTTCTTCCATCCTTGCATTTACAATGTTTTCTGGTACGTGACCAAGATCAGCAATTATATACTGGTGAAATTTTACACAGTGCATCCAGTACAATTCAAATGACAAACAACATACACTCCCTCAAGTTAATCGCTTAAGAAGTATTTGTGATAGGCACTGAAATGTTTGGCTAGAAAGAGGACAGCTCATCACAGGCAGCTTTGTTTCTAATGTATACAAATGCTGGAATGCCTTTGGTTTCATCATGAAAGCGGGCGAACATGCATTGGTTGCAACCTAAATAAATGTACTATTTTGTTCCAGAGCTTGGATAAATTCATCAGGCTTTGGATATCTCAGAAAAACACTCCAGGAAAAAAAAAAGATTTTTACGATCTGAAAAGTATGTGCGTGAGAGAAAGAACTTCATATTCTGAAGATTCCCAGGAAGAGAGTTATTATGGATTAGGTCAGAAGAGTGAATCAGGAATTAGATGGCTTTTTTCCCTTCTGAAGATAGAATTTCATAAGATTTACATTGGATCCTTTATTTCAATTTCTCACTTCTGCCATTAACAATAATGAGAGGTATAGATTTTATAATATGTATTACGGCAAGTTCAGATAGTCTATGTCTAAAGTTCACTGTCTTAGATTAATGGAGTGGCCCACAAATCGTGGCCAACATGACCAATCATTTTTTGACAACTGCCATGTGTACTGGTAACGTACAAATGGTTTTCCCATGGTGTGTAAGTACTGGTATTTCACTTCTGTCAAAATATATGGGAAAAATGTTCAATGTTCTTATATGTCACCGGAAGCCATTTTACAGAATCCCACATCTGTACTGCTGTATCATCTCCTGTGGATTGCTTTGTGAATCATTAGCATCTACAACAGGCCAAGGAAAAATGTTTTTACTGTATGGACAACAGCATACAGCATACTTACACTCAGTGGTGGGATTCAATTTTTTTTACTACCGGTTTTGTGGGCATGGCTTGGTGGGCATGGTGTGGCTTGATGGGCATGGCTTGGTGGGCGGGGCAGGGGAAGGATACTGCAAAATCTCCATTTCCTCCCCACTCCAGGGGAAGGATCCTGCAAAATCCCCACTCCCTCCCGATCAGCTGGGACTCGGGAGACAGAGAATAGATAGGGTGGGGCCAGTCAAAGATGATATTTACCGGTTGTCCGAACTATGCAAAACCACTACCGGTTCTCCAGAACTGGTCAGAACCCGTTGAATTACCACCTCTGCTTTCACTGAATACCAATGTTGTAAGCAACTAGATTCAGAATGAAGGATATGATTTATTCCACTTTTCCCATTGAATATCCACTACTCAATGCCACTTACATGGACACTTGAATTTTTTAAAAAAGACTGTTGGGCTACAATTACCACTGTTACTACTATCGATCTCCCAGATTATAGGTAACGGGCGGGTGCCTCTACTATAATAGCCCATTCCTATATGTACACATACACCCCATCCAAGTAGCCCTGTAACACAATTGCTATATATTCCATCAAGAAACAAGTAATGTTTCTCTAAAATAAACCATCCTCCTAAGTTAGTAGAAAGTGGCAATTGAAGAGTTTGCTATTACTCCCATTTCTTTTCACTTGTCACAGGGGCCGTAATTATCTACACTAAACAAAATCCATCAAGGTCTTCTAAGGATGTCCTGTTAGATGTTCATAGCCTTTTGACTGACATGAGTACAACCTTTGCATATTGCCTCAGACTCTTTGTTCAGATGAACAATATACAAGGAAGAAAAATAACCTTATAACTAAGTGCAAGAACTGTATTAAGTTTCTGTTTAGTTTCCAATTAGATGTTCCAGAACCTGCATAGCAACTTTTTTTTTAGTAGAAAGGGTGTGTATGTGCAGGGGAACCCAAATGCTATAATGAAGACTCAGCTGTGCAGCAAAAAAAATTCTACCTTTTTCTAAGCCCTTCCTCCTTTACAAAAACTTTTAGCTCCCTTTAAATGCATTAATGCAAGCACTCATGTTTGGCTGCGAGTTCAGTAATGCCAGAGTTACTAGAAGGGCATTTACTGTATATTATACTCTGTCTTCTGTATCTTTCATAAGGGAGTTATTATGTGTCACTTGGAAATAGTGGATAACACTCTTTATTAGCCTCATGATACTGAAGCCCATCAATACCTGTCTAAACCTGATGAGATCATGCTATGATTGTTAATCAGACTGAAAGAAAAAAAAAGTGAGAGGATAAAAAATACCTTTAAGGGAAAAAATCAATTAAAAATGGTAGAATACAGGTAAATATACTGAATTTCCTGCATTATGTAAAAGACAACTGATTGGCTTTATGGTTAAAATGAAGCAGAGTTTTAGCACTGGAGCTACTGCATTAATTCAGTGCTGGTGGCAGAACATGTGATTTTGCAAGAGTGTTTTATTTCCATTAAAAAAAAATACTGTTGAGTCAGGGAAATATTTCTATATGAGCAGTGGCATTAAAATATAGTTGTGCTCTGGTTATTACTGTCTTTAATTTACTGGATATTTGTAAAACTTTGTGATATAAACATTCCTATGTAAATGTCCCCCACTTTTCATCTCTGAGCAACTCCTTTCTGTTCTCTGGATCTGCTGCACCAGTTTTCATCTCCATACAAATTCAAAAGAAGGTAAGTTCCCCTCACACATGCGTGCTAGTCATTCTAGATTCTAGGGGGTGGTGCTCATCTCCGTTTCAAAGCCAAAGAGCCAGCATTGTCCAAAGATGTCTCTGTGGTCATGTGGCCAGCATGACTAAACAGTGAAGGAGCACGAGAAGGTATATAGTTTTAAACTTTATTATTCTGGAAGAGACCAAAGCTCAGTTCACACAGCATGTACTGGGCATATCAAAGGTGACCTGAGTTCTATATTCAAGTAGCTGATAACCCAGCGTTGCCCATGTGTTTATTTATAGGGGGAAAATATCTGGACCAAACATAATTTCTAATGTTGGATTTTCCCCCTTACCAGAAGGATCCCCTTGTGGAGTACTGTAAAGCCATTACCATGGCAACTCCACTGTGCTGCACAGTAGAAGCCATTTTACAGCAGAACAGTAGAAGTCATTTTAAGGAACAACAGGTTGTATCTTAACAGAACATACACCCCAAGATATTTTAGGGATGTCTTACCCCCACAATATTTTTTTCCAGAGGGTAAATCATCTGTGTACCAAGTTTGATTGAAATTGTTTGAGGCGTTCCAGAGTTATGCTGGAACACACACACACACACACACACACACACACACACACACACACACACTAAAAGGCTCAAATGCAGGAAGAAACACTTTGGCAGGAGGATCTGTGATATCTAGAGATGCGTATAGGTTGCAGTGTGTGCCTTTCCTTACCATATTCAAACTTCTGCTAATACCTGAACTTCTACATCCATTCCCACCATAGCAGCCATTATGTGAACAAGCACGTTTTATTGGTCTCAAATTAATCTACTGGCAATCCTTGTTATCAGAACCCTCTAGGCAGGTTAAATCAACCAATAAATCAGAATTCAACTTTAAGTTGATAAACATATAAATATAGTACTAAAAATGAATGGCAGGAGAGTTAATGTAAATAAAATCAATACAATTCGATTTCACAGCAGAATCAGATCTTGGTGTCTTCTAAATATCAGAATCTTCTGATTTTTATACATTTGCAGAAATATAACCCCCCCCCCTCAATATCATTTTAAGGCACAACAGTTCCTGAGTGCTTAGACTGTAAGCTTTCAGGAACCTCTCCAAAGCAGACCTTCCATCACTGAACAACTTTTCCACCTTTTAGCAATTCAGTTAATAGCAGTAGAAAATGAGCAAATTCAAATGGAATGAAGCCACACTGATTCCTCTTGATCATTCACACTTATCCAGCCATCCAAGTTAAAAATCACGACAACTCCTACAGCAAGAAAAAAGTTTCAACAACAAAAAAGCATAGAAGTCAAAGCCTACTGCAGGGGAATAATTAATAATATAAAATAATTTCCCAGATAAATGTATTCAACTGTCTATGAGATTGTCCAACTATATTCCAAATTAATGAATATGTTTTCTCAACAGTCATAATGGTGCAGTGGTTAGAGTGCAGTATTGCAGATTAACTCACTGCTCACTGTCAGGAGTTCGATCCTGACCATCTCAAGATTGACTCAGCCTTACATCCTCTTGAGTTCAATGTCAGGGATCCAAGTAACACCCTCAATGAAAGAAGACTCTGAGGCTTGAAGTTCCTCAAAGTTCCATTTTATTAGAGATGTCATATTGGCACATCTGGAAAAACCTGAATCTAAAAGCTTCCAGATTGTCCCCACCCAAATGAAAGTTCAAATCCCTGCCCAGCACCCACATGTTCATCATATGGCCCAATCAAGCATTGTCTCAACTGGAGATGCCTCCCAGCCATACCCTTCCAGGTTCAGGGCAAGATGTCCTTGACTCTCTGAGAAAGGAATATTATTTTGACTATATAATGTATCTCCCATACTCCATATAACCCCCCTCCCATTTTCAACAGCATTAAAAGTGGCAGGCCAGAAGGCCCAAATGCAAAATATGGCTTCCTGGCATGACAGTCTATAAAATTATTACCCACTTTGCTAGAGAAAATATGCTTTGTCTATAAACCGCTTAGAGAGGACTGTAAAGTACTATGAAGCAGTATTTAAGTACTAGTGCTCTTGTTGATGATATTATTAGCACTGTAGGGAGGAGGAACCGACCAAGTGGTTCCGCCCCAGGTGACTTATGGACCCCCTGAGGTTCCAGACGGAGCTTGGGGTTATTCCTGATACTCTCGCCCACAGTCCGGTGGAGACTCTGGTTGCTGCCTGGCACTCGGCAGCATCGGAGACCCTTGACCGGATTGCGCCACTACGGCGCCTCTGAGGCGGCGGATCCTGGAGGCCTCCTTGGTTTACCGAGGAGCTCCAGGAGAGGAAGCGCCGGAGGAGATGCCTAGAGCACCTATGGAGGTCCGATAAATCCGAATCGAACCGAGCACTCTTAACAACCTGCACCAAGGAGTACATCAGGGCACTTAGGGCAGCAAAGAGATCTTATATTGCCACCTTGGTTGCGTCTGCTGAGTCCCGCCCAGCTGCCCTGTTTAGGATAACCCGCTCCCTCCTAAATAGGAGGGATACGGGGGAACCCTTGCAGGGTAGGGCTGAGGATTATGCCCAATTCTTAGCGGACAAAGTTACTCGGTTTCGGTCGGATTTGGACTCCACCTCTGCAGATCCAGCCGAGGCACAAGAGGATGAATTGGTAGACCACCCCTGGGTTGAGTTTCAGGATGTTGCCCCTGGGGATGTGGACAAGGCCATGAGAGCTGTGAGTGCCTCCACCTGTGTACTGGACCCGTGTCCCTCCTGGCTGGTTGCCAACAGCAGTGAGGTGACATGAGGCTGGATCCAGGCGGTTGCTACCGCCTCCCTTCGGGAGGGGCACTTCCCCACCGCACTTAAAGCGGCGGTGGTGAGACCCCTCCTGAAGAAACCATCTTTGGATCCAGCTGTCCTCAACAACTACCGTCCAGTCTCCAACCTTCCCTTTGTTGGGAAGGTTGTTGAGAAGGTGGTGGCCTTTCAGCTTCAACGGTCCTTGGAGGAAGCTAGTTACCTTAACCCTTTCCAGTCCGGCTTCAGACCTGGTTACAGCACAGAAACCGCTTTGGTCGCATTGACCGATGATCTCTGGAGAGCCAGGGATGGAGGCCATGCCTCCATCTTGGTTCTCCTTGACCTCTCGGCGGCTTTCGATACCATCGACCATGGTATCCTTCTGCGACGACTGCGGGAGGTGGGGGTGGGAGGCACTGTCTTGCAGTGGTTCTCCTCCTACCTCTCGGACAGGTCGCAGTCGGTGTTGGTTGGGGGACAGAGATCGACTCCTAGGCCCCTAACATATGGGGTGCCTCAGGGGTCGGTCTTGTCCCCCTTACTATTTAACATCTACATGAAACCGCTGGGCGAGATCATTCGGAGGCATGGGATAAGATACCATCAATACGTGGACGATACGCAGCTGTATCTGTCCGCCCCATGCCAACTCAATGAAGCGGTGGACGTGATGAACCAGGGTCTTGAGGCCGTCAGGGACTGGATGAGGGCAAACAAGCTTGTATTCAACCCCGAAAAGACCGAGTGGCTGTTGTGTTTCCCTCCCAATAATTTGGCTTGTGTTCCATCGCTCAGGCTGGGGGGCCAAACATTACACCCCTCAGAGAGGGTTCGCAACTTGGGAGTCCTCCTGGACCCACAGCTGACCTTTGATTACCATCTGTCGGCTGTGACCAGGGGGGCATTTGCCCAGGTTCGCCTGGTGCGCCAGTTGCGACCCTACCTGAACCGGGAGGCTCTCACAACAGTCACTCGTGCCCTTGTGACCTCTAGGCTGGAATACTGCAACGTGCTCTACATGGGGCTGCCCTTGAAGAGCATCCGGCGACTTCAGCTAGTTCAGAATGCGGCCGTGCGAGTGATCGTGGGTGCACCTCGGTTTGCCCACATAACACCTATCCTCCGCGAGCTGCACTGGCTACCTGTTGATCTCCGGGTGCGCTTCAAGGTGCTTCTTACTACCTATAAAGCCCTTCATGGTAGTGGATCTGCGTACTTGAGAGACCTCCTCCTGCCAATTACCTCCTCTCGACCCATCAGATCTCACAGATTAGGCCTCCTCCGAGTGCCATCTGCCAGCCAGTGCCGGCTGGCAACTATGCGGAGGAGAGCCTTTTCAGTAGCAGCTCCGACCCTCTGGAACGATCTCCCCGTGGTGATTCATACCCTCACCACCCTTCAGACCTTCTGCACAGCCCTCAAGATCTGGCTATCCCGTCAGGCCTGGGGGTAAAGAGTATAATCCGCCCCCACCCGAATGTTGAATGAATGTTGCTCGATTTTAATTATACATTGTGTTATATGTCATTGTATGTTTCCCCCTCCCATATAAGTTGTTAGCCGCCCTGAGTCCCCTCAGGGAAAAGGGCGGCCTATAAATAAACTTAACTACAACTACAACTACTACTACTACTTTGGAATATAAATGTATTGTGAATTCTATTTCATGAGTATTGTTCACTTAGGTGGTTTAATTTAAACCAATATGATAAAACATAATGTAACATTATGGATTTTAAGGACACATTGTCATTGTACAACATGTATACAACAAAATTGGTTTAGCCTCTACTGGTGCAATACATAACAGAAAATACAAGACAAGATGAATAGTATATAGTAGAAAATAATTCTTATACAAGTAATTTTGCGGGGGGGGGGGCTGGTCATACCTTTCCATATGTATGTGGAGTGATTATAATTGTGTTTAGGAGTCTGACAGCCCATGGGTAGAAGCTATTTTTAAACCTGTTTGTCCAGCTGGGTATACTTCAATGTCTTCTGCCCAATGGTAAAAGTGAAAAGAGACACTGGCTAGGGTGTGAATCATCCCTAAGTATCTGCTGAAACAGCTGGACCTGCTGATGTCATCCAGTGGTGTTAAAGGGCAACCAATGGTTTCTTATGTCAATTCATCACTCTCTGTAGTGCCTTTCTGTCCACAGCTGTTAAACCAGCATACCAGTAGTGGGTTGCTCCCGGTTCAGCCTGGATTGGGTGAACTGGTAGTAGCAGCGGCAACAGGAGGCTCCACCAATCTACCTAGATGCTTCTGCACATGCTCCTGTGAAGAAGTGTTGTGCGACAGAGCGTGTGCACACACCCGAGCGAACTGGTAGTAAAAAAATGGAAACCCACCACTTCAGCATACCATACTATTATACAGTATTTGAGGACACTTTCTATTGTGGACTGTTTCAAGAGTGCAAGGGAGGGCTCTGGGCCTTATTTCCACAGGTCCCACAATGTAGAAGAACTTTAAGCATGTTAATGTGGTACAGATTCAAACATCCCATCTCCTTATAACCCTGTCCCCCGCCCAAAAAAAGGCCATTAGATGTATTATACAATATTATGAATTAAAGTGGCATATTTATATGGGGCCAGTAATCACTGATACATCTATCTTCTTCTTTTCAAAATAGGTACATCCAATTTCTGCTTAGTTTTTATTCATCAATAAGTCTTAGAGGAACCTTTGCTGTGGGCAACGTAGAGCTGCTAACATAAGTACTGTGTTACCACAAAAATAATTTGTTCTGCAAATCATTAGTCTTTCTTTGAATGGATTGTATTATCAGACTGACTTAACTGTGAAAAGATCTATTTCACTATTTCTATTTTCTTAAATAGTTTAATCACAAAGTTTTAGAAGTAGACCCTTAATGTGACTGGCTATATAATTTTATGTGGGACTTGTCAAGAGTGCATTTTTTCGATGTCCAACTATATGAGATGCTTTATCACAACTAGAGGGTTCTTTTGGTTTCTGCTGTGTTAAAAGATACATTTGGTGAGTCAGCGTCTTCTGGGATGCTCACATTTTCCAAAGCATTCCTCAAGCCTTGAACAACTCAAGCAAACTAAAATGGAACAAATGAAAGCTGAAGCTTTGACTTTAAAGAAAAATAACCAAGATTTATAGTTTAAGCACAGTTTTGTTGAAAACTATGTGCTAAGTTAAATGTATTAATTATAGAACACTGAAATAATCTATGTATATATTCTGTCAAATTCTGTAGTCTTTAATTATGTTGGCTATCTACCTGGGAAGACTATTTTTCATGGCCTTCATCCTTCAACCCCAAATATCCAAATCACACTTTCTCAAAGAAAAGCATTTCAGAATCTCAGATTAGGATAAATCTACATTCCTTTGGCCATCCATGATTCTATGTTTTGGAAATATTAATGGATAATCTGGAAAATATAAGTATTTTTTGCCAGTTTGTTCCTTCCATTTGCTCACCTCACAATGTGAAGTTCACACTGCAGAAAATCTAAGGGGACAGCTAGCAATTCATGCATGTTAAGTCAAGATGACATCAGACTAATATATTCATAATATGCAACACCAGGCAGGAAAGCAGCATCTAAAATAAATTAGATTGATAGGCTGCTTTGGGACTCTTTTAGAGAGCAAGTGTGCATGGCTCCTTTAACCTTTAAAGCAATTTAACCCCTAAATGAACAACAGGTAGAAATATGAGACATATTTCTGCTTACTAATTGCCTTTATAGTTTCCATTCTTGCTGTTTATTAGGTCAGTGTTCAGAGGGGGTGGGCAAAGTCACTAGATTTTGAAAGCTGTCTGTAAGAATTCTGCTTAGAACTAATGGAGCAATTGATTTCACCCTTGATTTTATTTTCTCAGTGTGTCTTCTACACAAGTTCCTTTCTCAGTCAATGTTTTCTTTGTTTTATATCTCCTTTCCTTTGGCAGCTTAAGGCAGCTTCGTTTTATCTTTCAACACAGCCCTATGCTTTTGACTGAACTGAGATAGACAGTTCAGGGTTTCAACATATCACTAAGCTAAAAGAAATTGCTTTGTTTATGTGGATCTAGTCATTCTGGTTTGTCAACCATAGTTTATAGCATCATGTGATATGTGACAAACCTTGATGAACCGAGCAGACACAATATCACCCAATGAACTGAATAGTCAAATTGGGACTTGAAACTCAGTGTGTCCACGCTCTGTACAATACTTCAACTACTGCACTACACTAGATATAGTTGCAATAGTTGCATCAGTTATTGGAAATTTGTTCCATAACAAATGTAAAAATTTAAATGACCGGATTTAGCAAAGTGCAAAGCTCCTCAAACCAAGGATCCATCCTCACTATCTAAAAAGAGTCCTGAAGGATCAGATCTAAAGGCCAGTTTTATTGAGAATTTTCTGTCAGAGTTGCCTTCTACCTACAAGCCTGCAGTGTATGCTAAAGGACAATGGGTCTTATTAGATTCATTATTCACCATAGTCTTCCCCATCTCTGCTGCCCTATAACCAAAAGAGTTTCTTGTATTATTCTTGGAGATGTACACAATTAATGGATTGATTAAGTCATTCCTATTTATACTGTACAATGCTGTATAAGTATGTTTTAATTGTGAAAAGTAGCACTTGGATTCTCCTTAAATGGCTGCTGATGGGTGTACTTCAAGTAAAGCTGCACAGCACTTCCGATTCAGAGCTAAAATGTTGTTTAGAACATGTGAGGATGTTCAAATAGCATTGATCTGCAGCTTTTTAAAGCAGCTGCATTATTGATGACTCTATGCTGCATAAAAAGTTAATTGTAAAGCAGGTTATTGTGTTACAGACAGCCAATTTGATACAATGGTTAAGGCACCAGGCTACAAACTGAAAAAGTGGGAGTTCTAGTCCCATCTTAGGCACAAAGTCAGCTGGGTGACCTTGGGCCAGTCCCTTTCTTTCAGTCCTTGGAAAGAGGTAATGACAAACCACTTCTGAAAACTTGCCAGGAAAAAAAAACCCTGCAGGGACCTATTTAGGCAGTAAATTGGAGTCACCGCTGACTTGAAGACACCTTTTTGCAAAGTACTATAAGCAACTAAGGCACTGGTTTAATTTGTTTATCTCCATGTCCTTTCCTGCCTGTCTTTTGTGACTTCTGTAGTGATGCGAAAAGATCTCTGCCTACACATGAACTTCCTGGGAAGGAAATTCTAATCTTTGTCCTATAAAAATCACCAAGCTATTTTATGCAACAGAGAAAGAAGATCATGCAGACCCTGCAAAAATAAACATACCAGCAACAATAATTTATTTATTACTTTACTATTTCTCACACTTGTATGCAGCCTGACTCTCAATGACTCTGGGTGCTCATAATAAACAAAAAAATTACAATAAAATTAATAAAAGATTTAAAAAACCACAACATGGTAAGCACAACAGACGAGAGGGAATGAAGCAAGAGGTGTCACTGCTGTATCAGCACAGAAATAGAGGCAAGATGAACAATATTTTCTCATCATTTTTCATCTGTAAATTACATACAGAGTTTTATAATTTGAATTGAATTCAGAGTTTGAATTCTAGGTCTCAGTGGGAGAAAGTTGCCCCACATATGACTCTATTAGCTGAGCTTCTTTCTTATTGATATGTAGCTCAGGACCCAGAGGCAACCAAAAAGGGTATCAAAAAAGTCAAGATTGCGGCTACAATCATACAACTATGGTTGCCACCTGGAATTTCTTTAAACCCTCCTTCCCCATGCATACCCATCAGACAGGGTGCCTTATCAGAACTATCTGCACTTTTTGAGGTGTGTCTGTTTTGCTGCTGAGAGACTTGCTCAGACTGATAACTGTCTCTGCTGAATATTCACTAACAGGGTAAATCCATTATAACTTTCCATTATTCTGTAGAAAACTATCACTTAAGAATCATCCAACTGCTCCTGCGTCTGTGTGTGTGTGTGTGTGTGTGTGTGTGTGTGAGAGAGAGAGAGATCCACAAGACAGATATATAGAATTGTTGATCCTTCAGTCATTACTGAATTATAATTCCTAAAACTCCTACCTAACATGATCAATGAGAAGAGATGATGAGGATCATAATTCAGCAGCCTCTGGGAGACCATTGGCCTTCTGGACAGCAATAGAAACTAACAGAGGATCCTAGGCAGTAGGAAACCAGCGAAATGGCTTAAAAATTAGGTAGAGTCTCCAAATAGCTGAGATCACCCAGAAACAAAATCACTTCATATGGTGATGGAAAACACCCAGAAACAAAATCACTTCATATGATGATGGAAAACAAACAAACAAATTATTTTCCATTGTATTTATATAGCATACAGATGCTCAGTATGGTTGTGTTCCATATTAAAATAAGTAAAAGAGAAAGTTGCTTTCAGTTAACACTTGCAACATTCCCAGATTCTATTTCTTCTTCCTTCCCTACTTTGTTTGCAATTATTATGTTACCTAGAAGCACACAATCAAGCTTCAGAGAGCTCCAAGAACTCCACAGTTCAACCCTGAGGTGTAGATGTACTCTTGTATTGTTCATCTTTTTTGTACTGTACAGCCTAGGTTGCCTAGGTTACAAATTGGTGTTACTTTGCAATAAAGAAAACACATTTAGAATCCCCATATTTGCTATCTTCCTTCATATTAATTTGTTCTAAGCCCTTTGGTTTGGTTCTGAATTGATACAAAATTTGAGCTACACTATTGAGGCTGCTAACCACCACTTTCTCCCACGTTAAATTTTTACTTCCTGAACGTAAAGTTGCACTTAAATATCCAGTATTTCCATATGGAGTGTAGAAAATGAATGGGTAACACATTTCTCCCCACTCTGATTAGTTTTCCTGTGTAAAAGCTCTTCTTACCATTTAACAACTACACTGCCTTGCAAGAAAGTTAATAAAAGGACGATAAACAAGAAGAGTTAAGTAAATTGTGGCATCAGGGCTCCCTATTGTTCCCAAAGCCATTTTTGTGGGCCCTGGTAGATCTTCTAATCACTGTCGTTAATTTAGATGCCCTGCAATTTTTATGTAACAATTCCCTGAAAATAGAGTGGCCATTACAATAAACTTAAAAGGAAAAAGTAAAGAAAGAACTGTCGGGAGGAATACCGTTTCTAACAACCAATGCTTCTCCAATTAAAAATAAACCTGCAACAATAAAGAATCATGTTAAATGTGTGCCCACAAGCCTATTCATCCTACTGATAGAAGAGAAAATTTGCAGCTCAAGGTTGAACAATGGAGTCCTTGATGCTCTCTGAACCTGGTTTTCTTGCAAACATTTCATTGCCAAACTAGATAACATCATCAGTACTAGAAGGGAGTTCAACCTTTTCAACCTTTACACTGCAGTCCACGTTTTTATATTCCCCTCCCCCTATGTTAATGGCGATGATCCACAGTAATACAGACATTACAAAGTACAGCTTCATCTAGCAGTAGTGGGGGCAGGGTGTGTGTGTTTCCAACCCAGATGTGGTAGCTGTGACAAAATAATCCCATAAATCATGTTTCAATTTGTCTCCAAGTTATTTCAATATACATCTTTGGTGTTAAGTATGTAGCAGTATATTATTTCAGTGTTTTGTTCTTATAATTCATTCTCAAGTAAATATTTAAAGTGTAACTTTATTATACTTTATGGGTGAACGATCAAACCTTAGCACATAAAAATTAAAAGGTCTGTAACACAGCCCAGGCCAAGAATGTAATAATAAAGGATTGTTCCATTTATTTATGTTTTTCAAGAGAAGGGGGAAAAACTGGTAACAAACTCTGTTTATATTCTCTGTCACATCCTGTTTTACCTTTCTCCTGACCCATGCAATACCAATTAATGTCAGTTTAAGGACACACAGTTTCTCTGGGGAAAAATTCCACACCTTAAAAACATGGGAGACTGGGAAGAAGAAAAGATAACTGACATTTCAGTCACTGTTATCACCACTAGTGCCCAGGGAGTTTAATGTGTGGTCACTGTCAGTCGATCATCCTCACACACCAACAAGCAACCATTACTTTGTTGCTCAGCAATTTTACACCCAGGGCATGTTTGTGTTTCTCATTAATTTGTCAGCTTCCATTTTAGAGACATTCTTGTTTAATCAGTAAAAGTCAGAAGGTAAACCAAAATATTTTTGCAGACTCTATCTAATGAGACTATTTAGTTAGCTGTTGACAGCAAATGTCATGAACGACAAGAATAGAAGTAGATGCTAGAGAAGATTTATACCAATTTATACAACCACATGCTGTGTAGCCCATTCTAGCTGCATCCTCGATGAAACTCCAGGCAGAAAATGCCACCACTTCTACAATTCAGTAACTATAGGACTATACCTACTTTGTTCTCAGAAGGTCCCAAGCTATGTAAGTGGAGCTGGAAGAATTATTTCCTGGTCTTCTGTTGTTGACTTCTATTATCATACTGCCAGTCAGCATGAGTAACATTATGTCAGATGTACCAATGGTCTAACTCAGTATTAAGGTGGCTTCTTTATGTTCCTGTATCCTTTTTTGAGCTTGTGATTAAATAATGCATTGATGCTTCCAATACACAGCAGCACCTGTTATTTACTTTTGAAATGATTATTAGGTGTTCAAGATTTCCATACTCCCATGGCACAATTACAATAAAGATAATGTCACAAGACATGGATACATGGCAGGGAAATTGTGACAAGCTACCTCATGTATATCTAAAATTGTACGTACATCATCACCTCAATGGGATAGAAAGACTGTGGACTAAACAGGATTGAATTCTCTTGCCCATTGCAGAAGATGATTTCTGAAATATATAACCAGATTATAACCCATAAACTGGATTAAAACAGTATTTGGACTTTAATAGTATCTTGAATATGTAGCGAGGAGAAGAAAAAAGGATTCCAGGGGTCTTGCCTAAAGAAAGTAACAGTAGGCAGGCCCATCCAAACTGTATCAGGAAAATAAAAATTGGGGAAAGTTTGAGCATAGCCAAACATTTCAATCTGCAATCAGAAATCTGGAGGCATTGGATTTTCTTTCTAAATCCTGAAATATTTAATAGATGGTTGTGGGCTCAAAAATATTTCCTTTCTCTCAGCTAGACTGCTCTTTCTCGGTGAAGATATAAGGAACAAAAGTATTGAATCAACTCTTCCCTGGCTATTTAACCTTGCAGTGGAATTGTATTTGCTCAGAGATGTAGTGTTTTCTTTTTTTAAAAAAAAGTTTTTATTTTTAAACAACCATAGACAAACAAGATATATAACATAAAAACATCTTCCATTACGTACAGTGGGTTGATTGGTTGCAAACTTTTTGTGCATCCTTTCCATAACCATCACTTAAACTTTATATAAAGTCACATGTTATCAATCAGATATATTTATATACATTATTATTATAGTGCTTCATTTATTTGACTTTCACTATTATTTCTTCATTTTAAATGAGGTATTCTAAATATGAAATGTAGTGTTTTCTTAAGCGTTGGTAGTAGATGTGATAAATGCAGAAGGTATAATAGATGTAAAAGGGATTAGGTTACATGTCAGTTATGTATACATTCTCTAATAGGGAACTAACTCTGGAAACTTGCCGTAAGAGCCTGTTATGTAAGTTAACTGAAATCCGTATATTTTCAGACACATTATTTATCATATGGTGATTGAGAACAAAATCTTACATGTAGGCAATGAGAATCAAAATAAACACTTTGCATTTTCCTGAGTATAAATAAATGTGTGCAGCATGCACGCACTAATCTCTCTCAAGGATTACAAATGCAATGTCAGGAAGCGATTATTCCTTTAAGCAATTTAATCCAGGCTTAAAGACGTCACTTTGGTACAACTTCATATTCGTTTGTTTTAATTGCCATCCTTGGGACTCCAATCATCCTGTAACAGATAACTAAATAGAGTGGTATTTTGAATATAAAAGAAAGCTCTAGATCTTCCCAATTAGGTATTCTGTAGCTGTGTTGAGACTGCAATTCCCATCATGATAGGAAGTGGTAGTCTAAGACATCAGTGATAGCTTAACATATCAGGGAATGATAGCTTAACATATCAGGCTTGGAGAAATCCCATCTATTCTAAAATCCTTGGAATTTGGATCTCCAGCTCAGGTCATGATCTAAATTCAGGAACATCGGTTCTGATGCAAGATTACACATATAGCTTGCTGCTGAAGTTTTTCCAATATTACAGCTCTGTTTTAGAAGGCCATGAAAAGCAATGTTTTTAAAAGCTTAATGCTGTACTAACTGTCTAATGTAAAACCTTGTTCTGAAAAAAAATTGATATGTCATTTTGTGAGCCTTGGGGTAAAATTTCATTTCAGGGCTCTCTTTTTCCCAGACCACGTACCAAAGAGATTAATGTCTGAAATTTCAACTGTATTTGTTTTACAAATTTGTCCAACTCCCTTGAGAAGAATTGTCTTGTGTAATTTGAAGGCTAGTAATTCCTTTGCAATGACCTCTAGTGTTATAATTATAGAAAGCAAACTTGCACAAAGTCAGGCAAAGTGAAAATTAATAGTTTCCCTCCTCTTTCTCCCCACCCTCTGTGTGTGTGTGTGTGTGTGTGTGTGTGTGTGTGTGTGAGAGAGAGAGAGAGAGAGAGAGAGAGACCCTGTGCTGCTATTGCTATGTTGAAATGTTTGCCAAAAATGCAATGTATTGTGCAGTTATAAGCATTAGAGATATTCTTGAAAGTCACTTCTTTCCTGGAGCTTAAAAACTACAGTTTTATCATACCATTCTTTTTTATGACCATACAGTAGTATAATAGTCAGTCCTTGTGATCTGGCCTATACCAGCTTCATGAATAGTTTATTAATCATGTTTGTATAATATAAGCAAATGAAATAGTACTGCCATTGGATACTAGAAAAGATGAACAAGAGCAAGTCTGCACCATAAATTGCTATTTCCCCTTTTCCTCTTTGCAGATTATAATTTCATCACACACCAGAAACAAACCTGTTTCCAAAACATTATTCAACACGTTAACATGTTGCTTTAGATAGGCACTCAAAATTGACCGGATGGAAATATCTGCTGTAGTCTTGCAGAAGGTTAGTAAATGGTTAGGCCTTCCCCCAACCCCCTTACTTCAACAAGTGTATTCTTTCCCAAAGCTCCCTTAGAATAAAGACTTCCTGAACTAGGAAATTCTTGATTTTAGGTACCAATATTTCTAAAAGTGTGATAAACAGAGGAAGTCATATATTAACATCATGGGGCATACAGTTTTTCTGCTATCATACTACTTAAATGTTATATTTAAAGAACAATATTAGTATTCTGGCCTAAATGGTACAGAATAAAGTATGAATGCAATGGATATAAAATTGAACATAGAACATCATGGTCTAAAAGTGTTATCAATTTATTTTGAATAAATCCCAGATAGGTGGAGACAAAATCTTTAATGGATCCCTTATTCTAGGTTTTGATGAAACAAAAACAGAAGGCTCTCAAAAGACTTCTAGGGCAAGTAGGGCACCCTCTGATTGCCCCCATATCCCCAACTTTTCCCTCCCCTATTCCTCAAGTGATGTCGGTGGTGTCTTGCCCAATATTCAACGGTGACATATCTGCCCCCAATTCCTCTCTTCTCTTCCCTTTCTCACTTCAGCCACCATGGCTGCACCCCCCAACTATCAATAGAGCGATATATCACAGCCCCACTTTTGAAGTTTGAGATGTCACAGTAGCATTCTGGTTACTTGCTCTTTCTTAATAATTAGCTATGTGATGTCATGCTTATTCATATTGCATTGCAGATTATAGAGTTTAGATACTTGCCTTCTTTTCTCATCCATGCTTTATCAATCACAGCATTAGATATGTTTTTCAATATCATGTTTTCTGTCCTCTTTAAGGGCCCAGATCTGGGCCCTCAACAAGTACCCCAAAATACCAAACCATAAAGCCCTGAATATAGGGGAGAAAAGATTTATCCAGGCATTGATCTATATTAATGCATAAGAGCTGTGTCTTAGTGGTTAACTATTGAGATAAATTCATGGTGTCAGTAAGCACACCCATTCAAGGTCATTGCTTTCCCTATCACTGATCCAAAAGAAGCAAAGGCATTAGTCAACTAGAACACATATCATGCACTTCTCCAGATAACCTCTTGTTGATAGTAGCTCTCCTGTCAGCTTTCCTGCAGGCATTTACATATTTAACATTAATGTTTGTAGGACAGAAGCTACACTGATTTCCACATGAGCCAGGACTAAGTTCTGCTGACAAGAAAGTCAATGTATTGTCTCACTGTGATTATTCTGGATTATTAAAATCTGAATTGGGCTTCTATAATCCAATACAATCTATTTTTCCTTTGGCAATTTAGATGAACAATACCCCTTCAAGTACTGTTGAATTTCAAGTGGCACAGTCAAATGTGGACATTTGGAGGACCATATATTTTCCAGTAAAGAAGTTTTAGGTTTTTTTCTTTTATGGAAATGTTTTTTTTCTTTTATGGAAATCCTCACATGGATCCACATAGCGCTACATTAAATGAAAGCACTTTGCATACACTTTATGATATTTTGTGAAAAATTAAAAAGGAGTCCAGTGAGCAGAGAAAAAGAAGACCATCTCCATGGGGTTTGTATTGAGTACAATACGCTCATAGGAAGAGCCCTGCTGAATTAGACCAAAGATTAATATACTCCAATAACCTGTTCTTTACAGTGGTTAACTGGTTAATTAGATACCTATGGAAAGTTCACAATAATTTGATAAATGGGGTTCCTGGTTGAATGTACTAATAAAATTAAGAAAGCTTTAGCATCACAGGAGTTTTATTAATACCAATTAAATTGATATATTCTGTTCTAGTTTTTAAATAGCATTTATTTTAGATGCTGTTCTAAATTTGTGTGACTGCTGCTGCTATGGGTATTTTGATTTCTGCAAATGCCAACCATTCAGAGCTTGGTGGTTTTGAGAATTGTATGCCATGACCCCACACAGACATTCTTAATACTAGAACTTGGAAAATCAAAAATTCTACAGGAGATCATGAAGAAAGAATGTTTTTACTTGATGTATATGTTGGAAAAAGTATGTAAAGTCTTGGCTGTGTTAACATATTTGACCTAACAATTGTTCCCATGGCTTGATACTCCTGAATTCTCACACAAAGCAGTAGGAGGTTTGAGCAAGGCCAAAGAATTGAAGGTTTGGCAGGAAAGAAAAGAAATATAAAAAATAATACTTTTGTATTTGGTCAAATTCTTTGTTGTTTCAAAAAACCGAAAATTGAGATGTTAAGAAGAAGACATCATATTAACAGAAGCCAAGCAGGAAGAGAAATCTTAAAAACTATAATAAATGCAAACCCCTGAAGAATCTTTGCTTAATAGCCCCACTGTTGCTGGAGAATTCTGTATCTCTTCATATTACTGTTGATGCTATACAATCTAGGACACAAAACCTAAATATTATATTGTACAAGTTAGAAGCTGAACAATGTTTTTGAAGTTATGCCCAAAGGGGAAAATGTTAAAGGAATTTTCTCAGCCCTATCACTACAGAGGAAGCAAACATTCCATTAAGAATAGCAGGTGAATAGCTATTGCAATGGAACTGGTACAAAGGTTGCAGCAGAGGTGGGTTTCTACCAGTTTGCATCATTTTGGGAAAACTGGTAGTGGTAATTTGGCCTTGGTCGCAAAACTGGCAGCGATCCAGTAGCAAAGTGTGCATGAAGCAGCCCGGTACCAACAGCAGTAGTAACCCACCCCTGAGTTGCAGCTAGTGTGTTCACCTATAGATTAAGCAGAGGTGGGTTCCGGCAAGCACTACTGCCAGTTTGCTCATGGGTGTGCTGCATGCAATAAAAATTGTTCTGCGCATGCACAGAAGCAAAAACAAGTGAACCAGTTTGGGGGCATGGTAGGCCTGGGTTGCTGCTGGTTCTAGCGACCCAGGCTGCCAAACCACTACCGGTTCAGCCAAAGCGGTCCGAACTGGTAGGAACCCACCACTGAGATGAAGAGACCAGAAGTGAGGACTGGTAACTGCCACAGAACAAATGAGCCAGAACAACAAAAATTTATAGTAATACCTCTTTATCTCTCTACAATCCCAGTTATGAAGATCTGCTGTCTCTCTCAACCTAATGTTCCATTTTCATGTTCATACAAGGCACGTATGAAGATTATGTAGTTAATATAACATTGACATTATGTAAGTGATATTTTTGCATCTCTTTTTCTTTTCTTTTTATCTTCACCCTACTCCTCACTAATGGCAAGAATTTCAATTTCTAATAAACAATGTATTGTAAAAATTGAAAAATAAAAAAAAAACCATCAGGGTTTTTATCATGCAACCTAGTAACTCATCATGCCAGTTTTGAGAGCTTGAGGAATATTATTGATGATACTTTATTCGTGGAGTCTAAATATTCATAGCATAAGTAGTATAGATTGCTGCAGCCAATGAGCATGACAGGGAGCGTTTTGGACATGTTCATTTCTTTTCCCTACTTTGTACAAAAGTGGCAAATGCTTTTTTTGGCAGTTCTTTCTTTCTTTTACTTACTTCAATTGCTTCTTGCCACATTTTGGATTATCTAATATCTGATCATACAGGTAACCTCACAGATAATCTAGTGGGATTGGCATACCAGGAGGGGATAGGACCATCCTATTTTTTTCAGGTGGCCATGCTTAGATATAAGCACATTCTCACAGTACCTTATTTTGTTTTTGTTGTTGTTTCACCCTTCCACTAAGTGGGACAAGAGAGGGAACAATAATGCTTGTCAGAGGCTATGGAGTGCTGTTATAAATTTCTTCTTTTCTTAAATGATTCAGAATGTAGCAGGTTTTCCCTTATTATGTATGAGTTAATCAGAAAAAAACACGCTTTCATTAGCAATGGAAATCATAACTGATTCATAAACTGGAATTTAAAATAAGGGTCCATATTAACTTAAAAGTCAGCCTCATTAGAATCCAAGGGATGTAATTTCAAAGAAAATATTTTGAGATGAGAACATTAATATGAAATACAAAGTTATTTCTTTTGGAGAAATCCATCATGAGACACAAACCATGCTCCAGCAATATAGTGTCACGATCCAGTATTAGGACATAGACTTAATTCCAAATCTGTCCATTGTATCATTAATTTAAAATCTGATCTAAATGTATTTACCATAAGTCTTCAGTTGTCTTGAATCAAGGGCCATACATGTCTTAAGGAATAATTTATCTTCAGAAATTGCTTTAGTTGAAATAATGCTTCTGCATAATCTATTAGTGGGCTTTGTTTAAATAAAATACATTAAGTAGAGTTTAATATTGGTTTGTAAAGAAAAAAAATTATGTGAGCCAAATTAATCTGATAATTTATTTGCAATGAATATGCAACACAGCCAGCACAATTCCTCTCAATGTCCAGCCACAGTCATTGAGAGTAACGATGACAGGAAAATGATCAACCCTGAACAGTATTGTCCTCTGCCCATAACTCAAATGTTTATATCGTAATGGAAATGGAACCTTAAATTATGGCTGGATGGCTGATTGGAAGTTGCTGTACCTGTTTTCAAAAAATGTTGTAAGTAAAAATTGATGGAATTTTGAAAATGGAAAACTATTGTATGGGAGTCTATAGCAATGAAAGAGCTCATTGGAATAGGGCCATAAACTGCATTTATTTGAGTCAATTTTGCATTAATCAGTGTGTGTTGAAGATTACGTTCTCTCTTTTTATATTTAGTGGTTCATATATTATCAGAAGTGCCTTTAAGTGTTTTGAAGAAACACATTAAAATACACTGTACTGCTTTGGCAACTGACAATTTTAATGTATAACAGGTACAACCTGCCTTTGAAATCTGAGTTATCTGAGATATTGTATTATTATTTTAATTTTTTAAAAAAATTCAGGAAACAAGGAATTCATTACACTCTAAAATAATAATAACTTTTTTCAGTAAGGTCACTAATAAAAATAGGATCTGAACTATGTCATATAAACCATATTTGTCTCCAAGAAATAAGAAATAGAAGTTTGTCATGTTTGGGATAATATGTAAAAAATTGCAAAGACTGAAAAGATGTGAAACACATATAAAGCTATATAAATTTTCTAAAGCACGTATTTTCCTTGGTAACTCAATAAAATAAATCTAACATGTCAGAAAACTGAATATACCCAAACAGCCATACGTCTGCAGTTTTGTCTACAGCATTTTCTACAAGAAGGAAAGCTGTTCCCAGATCACAATAGTAAGAAAAAGCTGTAATTTATGTTATTTAAAAACAGGTACATCACTGCTATTGTTGAATCTATTTATAAAGATGATTCCCATTTCTCTTACATTTCCAGATTGTTTAAACATATAAGTAGAATTGAATCTCTGCTTCTGGGTAGGGTAACACTCCCCTGATCTCTTATGCTATTTGGGGGTGTTCTTCGACTTGCCGCTTTTGATAAAAAAAAGTAGGTGACAGGTGTGTCCAGGGGAACCTTTACATAAATCCATCCTGTATGCCAATTGTACCCATTTCTGGACCACGTGGCTTTGTTCACAATCACTCCTGGCTTTAGTCACCTTCTACTTAGACAGCCATGTGCTCTACACCATCAGAAGCTGCATCTAGTTCAAATATACAGCAGTTCCCGGTTTTGTGCATCCTGTCGTTCACCCAAATAACATCACTGTTGCTTGAATTGCACTGTCTACCAGTTGCTTTCTTGGTGCATTTCAAGGTACTAATTAATATCTTTAAAGACCTAGAGGCACAGGTCCAGTTTACTTGTAGCATCGCCTCTCTCCAAGAGTATCTGCTCATCCTGCTAGGTTAGAAAGGGGGTGTAGCCACCTGATGAGACCTCTGAGATGTGCTTTTTTGGTGGTCACTCCAGCCATTTGAAACAGCTTCACATTTGTGATCTGAGAGAACCCACCCTTTTAGCCTTTTGGAGACCCACAAAGACTCTTTCCCCAAGTGTTGGACTAGGATGGGAGTTGACTTGGGGTGCTATCTAGCACCTTGAAGGAAGGGTACTTTTGATTTTAGCTATGTTTCAGTGGATTATTGTCAGCTGCCTAGAATCTTTATTGAAATAAGCAGCCATATAAACACTGTAAGTAAGTAAATACTCAAAGATGCTTCTGGTGCTCATTCCACCACTACTATTAGTGCTAGTCTTGTGAAGATTGCCAATGATATTAAATCAAGAGTGTATGATTGCCTCATTTCAATGCTATTTGTTTAGTTAAGTTTTTTGGTGTTCTAATTGGTTTTTCTTTCTTATTTCATCTAAGCAGGTTTTGTTCACATTAGGTTTTATGCCCCATGGATCATGTCGTAGAGCTTCCAGTCTTTATTCAGGCAAAATGCCCATCAGGGTTTCAAGACAGATTTTGCCAAAACATAGTCTGAACAAGAAGTTACATTCACAGATGAAATTATCTTTGATCTCGCCTGAAACAATCGTTGATAGATCATAATTTGGAAGAAACCAAAAATTGCTTCACAAGTATGTTTGTTCTACACCAAATGGATTTTTACATCATGAATACAGAGTGAAGAAATATGGCATGTATAATATATTAGGACAAGGCAGTAGGTAAACATGATCAGTCTGGGAATAGGTTTGTGTGAACAAATGAGTATTTATTTCAGACCAAGACCACACAAATTCATGCCAGTGACAATTCTGTGTAAGTGCATTACTATAATTCATTACATGAAGTCAAAGTTATCAGTATTTGGCTGGGCTCCTGACCCACAGAAATAGTGTGAAAATAAAGTGTATTTCTTTAAAAAACAATCACATGTACATGGACAGACATTGCCAAATAATTTTTCACTCAACTTTGGGCTGGCACAAAACAATGTTGGCATTAATTTGCTGTTCCTGTTGCCGGTCCTTATTGCACTTCTGCCTCTGTTCCAAAACCATGTTGAATGGTGTCCTGATTGTGAGGGTGCCAGTCGTTAAAAGGACTTTGATTTTCTATATCAGCAATGCATGGACAAATGACACCACCTGCATAATGATGTAATCATAAAAATGTCACAATTCATGTACTTTTATTAGATATTCCAACACTACTAAGCTCAATTACATCCTGATGCAAATATGTAATATCAGCCTTTGTATAATTACATCATGATTGCCTATGATTTTGGCATCAATGATTTGCCATGGCCATGCTAATCTTTTCCTTTGCTTAACCATTTTAATACATCTCCAATCAGTGAAGGAAAGATCAATCAATGAAGGCCCTGAAGCATGAATAAGAAGGGTTCAACTCTAGGGTTCACTTGGCTGGTTTGACTGCCCTTCCTCCCATATCTATTTGGGCATCTCCCAAGCAATAATTACATATAAAATAAAGAAAAATATGGAAAAACACTGAAAAAAATATAGAGGAGAGGAGGAGGAGGAAAACAGCTTCTGGCATGATTGTGCAGACAATTAAATCCTGAAAAGAATGATAATTAAAACTCATTAGCAGCTTGACCACCACATCTCTTTCTTAAGGGGAAGGAGGGTGATCAAAACCAATGGAGATTGGCAAATGAGCAACAATAATCCAGTTTTTTTAATTAAAGGTAAAAAATAAAAGGTAAAGATAAATATTTTCACGAATAACAATTAGAATGCTCTTAAATTTGAATTTTGCAAATACCATATTTCTTATCCAAATAAAATAGTAGATTTATTCCCCCCCCCCCTTTCCTCTATTTTGTTGATGGCTTGGAGAGTTGGGATCTAAAAGAGAAGAGGGGGAGACAAGTGACTACAGTAATAAGGAGTTGGCATAGCTCACAAAGACTAGGGATGCAAGAGCATGGCTACTAAAAATGGAGTTAGGGACTTCCAGGGCGGGACCTTGCTGATGGCGGCAGCTTAGCGAGCTGCCCCCAGGTTTCTGGTGGCGTTATCTGCCTAAATACCTGGTAGATACCTCATTCTTCAGGCAAAGAAGAGTGAGAGAGATCCAGCTGGTAAGAGCTTTTCTTTGAAGTTTGCAGCTTTTTTTTTTGCTGCGAATGGAAGGGGGGGCCGACCAAAGGCTGAATCACATCTCCGTGCCAGAAACCACGGCTGTATTTATTTCAGCGCAAAGTAAGGATCCCCCCACTTAGGACAACTTTTGATATATTTATTTGATATTAATACAAGCAGAGTCCGTACCTGAGAACTTTATCTGCCTTTAAAAAAAAATAAATCCTAGCTTCTTTTTACAAGAGCTTCCTTCGTGCATGGTTTTTTTTTCTTCTTAAAAAATAAGCTCCTAAAATGGTGATTGTCCCACATTCCTAACTATCCGGCAATGAGCAGTGATAAAAAAGA
Source organism: Thamnophis elegans (assembly GCF_009769535.1). Classification (NCBI taxonomy): domain Eukaryota; kingdom Metazoa; phylum Chordata; class Lepidosauria; order Squamata; family Natricidae; genus Thamnophis; species Thamnophis elegans. The sequence goes on from NC_045543.1 coordinate 93,016,045, forward strand.
TCAAAGGAACAGCCAGCCTGCAGTCTCTTAATTAGCTTCATTTTCTGAAGAGCTTACAAGACTTTTTTTTCTTATCAACTTTTAAAAGTTTCACAAGACTCTTTGTTAATATAGAGACATTCCAAATGCTAATCTTTTGAAACCTGCTTTGTTACAATGCTCTTTTCTGAAACCTTTTGAAAAACCTCTAAGAACAAATAAAGGGGGGACTTAATACTTTCTTTCCTCGCAAGCTACACAGCGGGCCAGTAGAGTTTGAATAATTGTTGAATAATTGTTTGAAGAAAAGATATAATGGCATCAAAATTAAATTCGGGGAGACCTTTTCTTAGGAGTACATCTCACACACTTGGCACAAAGTCGCAGCTTCCACCCTCTACGCCCCCTACTGGAGATTTGCTAACAAAAGAACTTTTTTTTGAAACTCTTAGAGAATTTAGAGAGCAGAATTCAAAAGCTTTCAGAGAATTCAGAGAGGAGATAAAGAAACTTAAAGCAGACTTTTATGATAAGCTTGAGGTGGCACAGTGGTTAAATGCAGCACTGCAGGCTACTTCAGCTGACTGCAGTTCTGCAGTTCGGCGGTTCAAATCTCACTGGCTCAAGGTTGACTCAGCCTTCCATCCTTCCGAGGTGGGTGAAATGAGGACCCGGATTGTTGTTGGGGGCAATATGCTGACTCTGTAAACCGCTTAGAGAGGGCTGAAAGCCCTATGAAGCGGTATATAAGTCTAACTGCTATTGCGATTGCTATTGATACTAAGATTGCCAAAACAAATGATGATATGCTGGGACTTGTAACTGTACTGACAGAATATGTTTCTGGAATGGAAGATAAGCTAGAGGTTCTTGAAGAAGCCAACACTAACTTGACTTCCAAAACTGAAGTGGTGCAACAAAGAGTTGAAAACTCTTGGGTGGCAAAACAGAAGCAACTTCCCCGAGATGTAATTATATACTTTGCTACAAGAGAGTTCAGAAACATGATACTACAAAAGTCTTATAATACCAGGCTTCAAATTGGCGGACAGGACTTGATTGTCTTGAAAGAAATACCACCCCAAATGCTAAGAGCCAGGAGAGATTATGCTTTTCTAGTGGAAGAACTCAGAAACCGTCAGATACAGTATAGATGGGATGTGCCATTCGGTATTATAATTACATTTGATAAGCAAAAATATCGTCTCAACTCTGTATGGGAAGCCCGAGATTTCTATCACAAGATCCTGAAGGTGGGACACCCTGAATCATCTGGATCTGGAGAAAGACCACGAGAAGGACAAGATAAACAGCAAACCACACAACTACCAGACAAAAAGCACCATTTCCTCCTTCCGGAAGGGCAAGGAGTCAGGGAACAAAGATCTAGCCATATGACTACCAGATGAATGGGAAAACAAGGTACATTGCAACAACCTCAATAACCACCGGCCATTGACCAAGGAGTTGTGGTCTGAACTCTTTACAGAAGAGAAAGAAAATATTTCACTATCTCCAACAGTTCAAGAACGATATAATTTGCCTGCAAGAAATTCATATCAAATCAACTGATCAAAAATATTTGTTCAACCCCGAACTTGGTCAATATTTTGTGACCTCTGCTACGGAAAAGAAAAATGGTATAGTTGTATACTTAAGAAAAGACATTAAGGCTGAACTAATTGAAGCAGATCCCTTTGGAAGATATATCGCATTAGATCTAATTCTAGAAGGGAAAAAGACTTGATGGACGACTTTGAATTGAGAAATGTTTGGCGAGAAATAAATGCAGAGGCATATGACCTCACCCTTTTTTCTGATGGACATCTATCCTTTTCAAGGATTGATTTTATACAAATCACTAATGATTTATTTTCTAGGGTGAAGAAGACAAAGATTGTGGCGAGGGTCCTTTCGGACCATAACCCAGTCTGGATGGAATTGGGAAGGGTAGTGCAGGCAAGAAGGTCTTGGAGGTCGAATGAGAGTCTATTTAGATATGAAAAGTATATTAATGATTGTAAAAAATTGCTATCTGAATACTTTGTTCTGAATAAGAATAAGGGTACTTTCATGGGATTTGTAGGGGATGCAAGTAAAGTGTATATGAGAGGAGTACTGATGAATATAAACAAAATACATAGACATAAACTAGGGCAAAAATGAAAAGAATTGGAAGAGGAAATTAAAAGAAAAATTTGAAATGTATCCAAATTGTGTTATAGAGGGAAGGAGGTGTTTTAACAGGAGGAGATTTAAAAGGCATTCCGGGAATTTTTTTTTTTTTACAGAATTGTACAAAGGGGACAAAATTAAGGGTTTAGATATAGACAGATACTTAGATAAAGAGATAATACCCCTGGTTAGAGAAGAGTACAGGCAAAAGTTGAACCAACAAATAACCTCTGGGGAAATTCTGCAGGTAATCAAACAACTAAGATGAGGAATAATGTAAACTGCTTAAAGTTTGAGTAACGGCAAGAAGCTGAGTTCAACATAGAGACTTTACTGACTTTTTTTTCTTCTTTTTTTAAATTTCCTTGGTTTTAATATATTTCAGACTGTGTTTGATAAAAAGCTATACCGTGTACGGGCTCTGGGAAGTCGGGGGGGGGAATGGAGGTGGGGTCCTAGGGGGGAGGGGGGAGGGGGGAAATATAGTATGTGCTGGATTTTAAAGTGATTAATATGATTGCACTTGTATACTGTTGCGTTTTTAATTCTAGTGTAAAAATAGGAAGCTGAATATATTGATAGATAGTAGAAATACACCGAAGGGAGGAGCAGAAGGAAAGAAGAAAGAGGGGTAGAGAGGGTGGGGGAGAGGATCGGAGGGAGGGTGAGATGGAAGGGAGGGAGTGTATTGGGAGAGAGGAGTGATAGAGGGGGAGGGGAAGTAGGGTAGAGGGGAATGTTGGAGGGGAGAAAGGAAAGTTGGAGGGGGGTGAAAGAAAGGGTGTATGGAGGGTTGAAGTGGTATATTGGGTTTGTATTTTGGGGAGTATTGTTGACAAGGATGGCTGTGTTTATTGCTTAATGTTATATGGCCCCGGTTATGCACAGTATATATGTGACCGTATGAAATGAAAATGAAAATGAAAATAAAACATATTTATTAAAAATGGAGTTAGGGGCAGAGGAATAAATAGGCATGTGATATCACTTTATTTGCAACTTTACAGAGAATTAAGATTTTAATTTCTATGCTAATTTGCACAAGTTTTCCTGCAGAGAAATCCTAGTGGGTAGAGGTGGGCAGATAGCAATGAAGGACGTCTGGAATCCACATACCCTTTTTGCTCTGACATAAGCCAAGGTGGCGCAGTGGTTAGAGTGGAGTACTGCAGCCACTTCAGCTGACTGTTAGCTGCAGTTCAGCAGTTCAAATCTCACCGGCTCAAGGTTGACTCAGACTCCCATCTTTCTGAGATGGGTAAAATTAGGACCCAGATTGTTAGGGGCAATATGCTGACTTTGTAAACAGCTTAGAGAGGGCTGTAAAGCACTGTGAAGTGATATATAAGTCTAAGTGCTATTGCTATAAAAAGAGAACATAGGAAGGTTTCAGTTGGAACATGATAATATCAGCATGCTCCCCACTCCACATAAGTAAAATAATAAAGTTCTGCAAAATAAATAAATAAGTAAATGGTGCCTAATTTATTCTCAGGTGGTTTAAAAAATAGAATTGTTACTAAATGACTCAGAATTATATAAAACTTAAGTGTGTGCACACACATGCACAAACATGTCTGCTTAATTTTCTTAGCTTTCTATTGCCCTGGATTCTTTTTTCTTAAATTATTGCTACTCTCTTTTCACAACTAATATCCTTCCCATGCTCCATATATTTCTATTTTCAATTCTGGTCCATGATCCTAATCAAATCCTTCTTAACTTTAAACATTGAATTATGCATGTTAAATATATTTAGCAAAAAAAATGCATGATTTACATAATTTATTCTGATCACATAATTGAGCCCTTATAGCATGGAATTCTAGATCTCCACCTGTCCCATAGTTCTAAAATATGTTCTCTGTTGCAGTAAGTCATTGTGAAGTTTCATGCCATTCTGTCTTTTGAAGAACAACTGCAGAATTTAAGCTGCCAAATGTTAAACATTTGGTTTTGTGCAATTGATTACTAATTTCAGTAGGAGAGTTGGCAACCATGATAGAATGGGATAAGAAGAAGCAGACTGTCTAAAGAAAAACATGAAAATCAATTTTATGGAATTCTCAGAGCAGTTCTGTTTTGGCTTTCATTCTCAGACTGATCTATACATAGGAAGAATGTGGCTATTTCTATCTACATTAATTCTCTCCCCCCTCTCCCTCCCTCTCTCTCCCTCTCCCTCTGAGTGTGTTTGTGTCTGTGTAAAAAAAATAAGTACATTGCAATTTATAGTATGTTACATAAATAGCAATATACTGTGAGTTATAAAATAATGTATAAGAGTGTCCCAAAAAGGGAGAATTTTCCAAATATCTCCTTCTGTTTCAATGCTCCATTCTCAAGGTGTAACTGAGGCAGGGGTTACATCATAACATAAGAGACTTGTGGAGGGGGAGCAGCAAGTGCTGTGCAAAGCTGGAATCTCTTCTTTCCCTGACATACTTTTCCCATCTCTCTTCTCACTCTCTTTTTATTTTTATTTTTCTGAATATCCAAGACCATTGGAAACGATTGGGATACTTGTTGAGCTTTTTCCAGAGTTTTTGATATTAGGCCAACGATCATATGAAATCAAGGTCGCCCACTTCTCTCCCACCCTACATGTCTCTCCCCACCTATCCTACTAGCTCCCCTTAGGCCTTTTACCTGCTCCCAACCCAGCCATTCATCCAACAAAGGTGGCCTAAGGCAGCAGAAACTACCAGCATGTGCAGGATTGATACAGTTTGCAGGCCAAGGCAGGGGTGGCTGCTACGGGTTCGCCTGGGTTCAGGAGAACCCGTAGCTAATGTTGTGACTGGTCCAAATCTCACCCCAGGCTAGCCCCGCCCACCCCACCCTGCCCCTCCAAGGAGTCTCCACACAGCCTGTTTTGGATGTGAGGTAAGTGGAGGACCCGCACAGAAGCTTGAGGAGAGGGGTAAATGGGACCTCCCAGAAGTTCCGGAAGGCCAAAAAACAGCATGTTTCTGGCCTCCAGAGGGCTTCTGGTGCTCTGGAAGACAGTTGTTGCCCTCCCAGAGGCTCTAGGAAAGCCTCCAAAGCCTGGGGAAAGCAAAAATGGCTGCTTTCACCATGGTGCAGGAGGCTGACTAGGCCACGCCCACCATAGCAACATTCACCCAGCAACCAGGCAGAGAACCCATTGCTGAAATGTTTGAAGCCCACCCCTGGGCCAAGGCATACTTCCCATCCAACTATCCAAGGAAGCCTAAAGCCACCCAAGTTTGTTGTTGTGACTCAGAGCAATGTGATGCATGCTATTCTGCAAGCTATTCTCACAAACCTGTAAAGGGTCCTTGTTTAAGGAGGCTTCAGAATAGCATGTGGTTGCCACAAGAAAGCCTCTGTAGGAAAACTAGGCCTCACATTGCATCAGTTGGTCACCTCTCTGCAAAATATATATATATATATATATATATATATATATATATATATATATATATATATATATATATATATATATATATATATATATATATATATATATAAACGTAAGTTGGGTGCAGCTGTATTCTGGAGTTGGCTAAGGAATAGATCAAATCCTGCAAATCCCAGGTTGGTTTCTGCTGTCAGCTTTAGTCTCTCTTAGGTGACTGAGTGTTGGAGAGGGATTTAATGACTGCATAAGGAAAAGAAAAGCAGGGATGTCATTAAGTAAGGTGATCCCACTTAATGACCATCAGAATTTGTGACCTCAATGGGCAGGGTCCATTAGAGGCATAACTCTAGGACTACCTTCATTTTATTTTAAGCTGCCCAGAGTCACCTCCATGAGACGGGTAGCTGTATAATCAAATAAATAAATAGTCCAGCTTTGGTTTGCTTTGGCTGGACAAATAACCTGTCATCTAAATGAAGTCAAATAAAATACTTTGTTTGTTTCCCATCCCAGGCCTAGATCATCCTAAATTAGTGGCTCCCCTTCTATTAAAGCTTCAGCAGGTGACAGCGCATTGTTGACCTTGTCAGGGCTTAGAAGCTAAGCAGGCTCTGGCTTGGTTAGTATTTGGCAGGAGACCACTATGAAATACCTCAACTGAAGGCTAAACTAGAAATCAAAAACATATTTCAAACTGTGGCCAATTAATGTGTCTGTGAAGTCAGTTGGTGGAGTTAATAACAAAGGCTACATACTTAACCTTTATTAATTTTAGGGGCTTGAAATATATATAAGGAAAAACCTGAAAAATAGCAGCTAATGCTTTTTTTGCTATTATGAGCATTAACAATCAGAAGAATGACAGTAAATGAAGCAATGTAGGAGGAGAAGCCAAGGAGACCCTGGGAAAGAAAGACAGTGAGTCAACAAGATGGATGAAAGGGTAACCTCTAAATTCTGCAGTTTGGGGACGTGTTTCTATAATATAAAGAATGGAAAGTAGGTATTTATACTTCCTTTTCCCCAAAATTACATAGAAAAGAAAAAAAGGATTCTATTTAGGATTAAACCATTGCATTGGGATAACAAGTCAGTTCCAGAGGAATTTGGACTTTACTGTATCCAGATTCTGAAGAACATTCATAGAAATTATTTTCTTTTTTCTTTTGCAAACAGAATACTGTGTTTGAATTACTCAAGACAGTGACCTCCAATTGACCTTTAAGCCAATGCTCAAATATTGACGTTCAGTTCAAAAGTCATCCCTATGACTATTTGTGTGCAATTTCTGAACATATGAATTCATCACATCTCTCTATTATCTGTTTTGTTATTAAAACAAAATTTTAGTCAGTTTATTTAATTAAAAGCAAACATGAAAATAGAACTTTGTATATACGATCCAAATTTTTAGAGTTTCCCAGCTGAGATTAGTCTGTGATTTCTAACAAGGTTTTTAATTCTGTCTTGATTCTAGACAGAGAAATGAAATTTCTGTAGCATATTCTAACACTTATCTGTTTATGGCTAGCTTGAAAGAAAATAAGAGTATAAAAATGTCAATAGCAGTTAGATTTAATTTCTGTTCCACATCTGGTACCAGTTAAATTTAGGTACAGCAGAATTATTTACTTTTCTAAAGAATCAAATTAAGCATATCTAATTAAAAGTACATTTGTTAGTGATTCTAACAACCAAGACAAATACTTTAAAAATATTGTTGATGATTTTAAGAACTATAACATGTTCTCAAGAATCACCACAAGAGGAAGAGATAGTAGATAGATCAATGTTTCTTAACCTTGGCGACTTTAAATCCTGTGGACTTCAACTTAAAGTCGCCAAGGTTGAGAAACATTGAGATAGATAGTCTGAACTGCTTCTTCCCGTCAATATTCCAGAACTTGAGTTTCACAGGTAAAAAAGACCCTGATAGGGGTGACATTTTCCCTATCTATTATATTTCTGTCAATTATATTTCCCCATCTGTTATATTTCTGAAAAGAATTTGGACATCAAAAATGGAACAACTTTATTAAATGGACTAATGTAGAAAAAGTAGAATTTCTATCTTAAAAAATAAGTAAATAAGTAAATAATAGAAATTGAATAATGCCAGCTCTGCTAATCTGTTGAAACTGTCTGTTTTATTTTAGCTGTTCTGGAAATTCTGTTGTGTTTCATCTCAGTTTTTTGAAAGCCAATTTATTCATATTTTTCTATGCTATTTAACCTTTTCCTTTTGCATTTTCTGATTATGATTAGTATACACAAGCACACAACACTGAATTCTATGATTTACCAGTGTGAACTCAGTTTTAAGAAAAAGTTCATGTTTATTTATTGTTTCAAATCTGGGGAAAAAAACTTGTATTTGTATTTTTATGAGTTCTGAATGGTTAAACAATAACAATTATTAATACCAATTTCATATCAAATATAAATTAGGCTGTTGGTTATTACCAAATATTACTAACGATTTCCTTTCCTTTTCTGAATTTTAAGAATAACATTAGAATAACCTTCATTGGGAGCTTTCTTATTGGAAAACAATGTCGTTGACAGAGATAAAGTGCACTACTGGGATCCACGCAGCCCATTCTGGGTTTCATGGCTGAGTGATTTAATGTTTGTAGCAAAGTATCCAAAACTTGGTTATTTTCATTGCCAATTTGCTGGAAAGGACAATCGGGGAAAGCAAATAATTCTATTAACTGATCCTTAGTCAGATCCATTTATTTATATTTTAAGTCTCAGTTTATTGCAGTTTTTTAAAAACAAGTTTAAATGTACTTGCTGAAGAAGTATTAAGCTGCTGTAGGATTGAGGCTTACTTTTATGAAGTTAAATCTGTGCTCCCTGAATCTTTTACTTTCTATCCTGGCTTATATGTGCACCTTTTTGTGGCATGTGAAGTTAGAAAGCAAGGTTTTAGGATCCTGACAATGAATGAGGACAAACATTGGCCTTCAACTCACAAACTAGCAATGCATAGTTTAGTGTTTCTCAACCTCACAAACTTTAAGCAGTTTGGGCTTCAACTCCCAGAATTTCCCAGCCAGCAAACTGAAGTCCACTGCTGTCTATGTCTAAATACAGTATAGTTGTACTTTTCCCCATCACAAAAACATTGTATCCATTCAAGCTCTAAAACAAGTAAACATATCCATATACATATGTATATTTCCCAATGCTGCTCCTGCAGTGATGACATGATGATTTGGTTCTGGCTTGAAGTGGGTTGCATTGAGTACTGTTAGCAATTCGTTTTTTTTTTTTTAAAGGAGGGTGAGAATAAGAGAATTAATGAGAACAAGAAAGGGTAAAAGAGCAATAAAAGATTTAAAAGGTTTAAAAATTTGCCTATCATACTGTGCACCCAGAGCTCTGTTAATTATACTACCAACTTGCTCATTAATTGCAAAAAAATCAGTTCAAGATTTTTTGGGGAAGTGTGGTATAACAATATCAAGCAAGAGTAGTAGGTTTAGTATATTTAACACTATTGTTTTAAGGGTTAATACCTTTACGTCAATATTTATGTGGCTTATGTATATGTGCAGTATAGTAATCTAGTTGTAAAAAGGCTGCCCATGTCTGGCATGAAGTGGTGACTGATTCTGAATTCACAAAGCAGAAGTAAAATGTAAAATAAAAATGCCCAATGAATACTTCAGGAGAGACAATGGATACTTCATTCTTTTGGGATGGGTTAGAACTCCAACTTCCAGAATTCCCACCCAACAGTGGTTAATATTCTGCTGCTAAACATTTGAGGAGTTGCACTTTCAATGAATTTATTGGACATCAGGTTGGGAAAGTTGTTGTGGCTATCTTGTATTTACAGTGCAATCCTAAATTGCATTAACAGAGATATATAATCAAGATCAGGTGAGGTACTAATACCACTCTATAAAGCCCTAGTAAGACCACATCTAGAGTACTGCATCCAGTTTTGGTCATCACACTATAAAAAAGATGTTGAGACTCTAGAAAAAGTGCAGAGGAGAGCAAGCAGGTTGATCAGGGGACTGGAGACTAAAACATATGAAGAACTTAACACCTTCGGCAGCCCCTTTAACCGCCTTTTGATCTGGCGGCCAAGGACACTCTAACCGCGCAATTTTTAACTGGTATGGTGAGTGCATGGGATTTGTTTGTGATTGAATGAATGGCCCACTTTTATTACCCTATTGCTACTGTATTTTTTATGTGTTTTAATTATTACGTGGGGATTGTCTGAGTGAGTAAATGAGTCTGTCTGATTCGGAGGGCCTGCCGGGGAACGCAGGAGCTATAGGGGTGGTTGAGGGAACCACGGACACGGGAGTGGGTCGGAGCATTGCGGTCGTAATGGGGAGGGGCAGATATGGCGGGGACTTTAGGGCTGGCCATTACCGGGGAAGGAGGGCTCGCTACGTCACAGAGATCCCTCCTTCCGACCCTATGAGTCCCACTCCGAGGCCAGATGGCGCGAGTAATCAGGACCCTGGTCTCAGGCTGTTGTCGCTAAATGCCAGGTCTGTTGTTCACAAGGCTCCCCTCGTCCGGGACTTAATTTTAGACGAGAGGGCAGATCTGGCATGTATTACTGAAACCTGGCTGGGCCCGGAGGGAGGAGTCCCCCTCGTAGAGATGTGCCCAGACGGATTTCAGGTGCTTCATCAGCCGAGAGCCCAGGGAAGGGGTGGCGGTGTGGCTATTGTTATCCGGGAGTCTTTAGTACCTCGTAGGATCCCTGCTCCGGAGCTTGTCACGTGTGAGTCCCTGCTGGTGAAGTTGGACCTCAAGGGTCAAGTGGGTCTGCTGCTAACAGCGTTGCAGCAGCCCTCCCCTCGCTCCTCGAGTCAGTAGCCGAGCTAGCAATTGAGTTTCCCAGGCTTATGGTCCTGGGGGACTTCAATCTGCCTTCGCTCGGTGAACACTCTGATGGGGCGCAGGAGTTCATGGCTTCCATGACGGCCATGGGCTTGACCCAGGTAATTCGGGGCCCAACCCATTCAGCGGGTCACATGCTTGACCTCGTATTCCTCTCGGAGCAGTGGACTTGTGATCTTGGTCTGAGGGGTAATGAGATCATACCCCTGTCGTGGTCAGACCACTGCCTACTGAGGCTTGACTTTCGGAGGCCAAACCCCCACTGTAGGGAGGAGGAACCGACCAGGTGGTTCTGCCCCAGGCGACTTATGGACCCTTCGAGGTTCCAGATGGAGCTTGGGGTTATTCCTGATACTCTCGCCCACAGTTCGGAGGAGACTCTGGTTGCTGCCTGGCACTCGGCAGCATCGGAGTCCCTTGACCGGATTGCGCCACTACGGCCCCTCCGGGTCGGCGGATCCCGGAGGCCTGCCGGAGGAGACGCCTAGAGCACCTATGGAGGTCCGATAAATCCGAATCGAACCGAGCACTCTTAACAACCTGCACCAAGGAGTACATCAGGGCATTGAGGACAGCAAAAAGAACGTATATTGCCACCTTGGTTGCGTCCGCTGAGTCCCGCCCAGCCGCCCTGTTTAGGATAACCCGCTCCCTCCTAAATAGGAGGGATACGGGGGAACCCTTGCAGGGTAGGGCTCAGGATTATGTCCAGTTCTTAGCGGACAAAGTTGCTCGGTTTCGGTCGGATTTGGACTCCACCTCTGCAGATCCAGCCGAGGCACAAGGGGATAAATTGGCAGACCATCTCTGGGTTGAGTTTCAGGATGTTTCCCCTGGGGATGTGGACAAGGCCATAAGAGCTGTGAGTGCCTCCACTTGTGTACTGGACCCATGTCCCTCCTGGCTGGTTGCCAACAGCAGTGAGGTGACACAAGGCTGGATCCAGGCGGTCGTTACCGCCTCTCTTCAGGAGGGGTACTTCCCCACCGCACTTAAAACGGCGGTGGTGAGACCCCTCCTGAAGAAACCATCTTTGGATCCAGCCGTTCTTAACAATTACCGTCCAGTCTCCAACCTCCCCTTTGTTGGGAAAGTTGTTGAGAAGGTGGTGGCCTTTCAGCTTCAACGGTCCTTGGAGGAAGCTAGTTACCTTGACCCTTTCCAGTCCGGCTTCAGACCTGGTTACAGCACAGAAACCGCTTTGGTCACATTGAGCGATCTCTGGAGAGCCAGGGATGGAGGCCATGCATCCATCCTGGTTCTCCTTGACCTCTCGGCGGCTTTCGATACCATCGACCATGGTATCCTTCTGCGACGACTGCAGGAGGTGGGGATGGGAGGCACTGTTTTGCAGTGGTTCTCCTCCTACCTCTTGGACAGGTCGCAGTCGGTGTTGGTTGGGGGGCAGAGATCGACCCCTAGGCCCCTAACATATGGGGTGCCGCAGAGTTCGGTCTTATCCCCCCTACTATTTAACATCTACATGAAACCGCTGGGCGAGATCATTCGGAGGCATGGGATAAGATACCACCAATACGCGGACGATACTCAGCTGTATCTGTCCGCCCCGTGCCAACTCAATGAAGCGGTGGACGTGATGAACCGGGGTCTCGAAGCCGTTAGGGACTGGATGAGGGCTAACAAACTGGTACTCAACCCAGACAAGACCGAGTGGCTGTTGTGTTTCCCTCCCAATAATTTGGCTAGTGTTTCATCACTCAGGCTGGGGGGCCAAATTTTATACCCCTCAGACAGGGTTCGCAACTTGGGAGTCCTCCTGGACCCACAGCTGACCTTTGACCACCACCTGTTGGCTGTGACCAGGGGGGCATTTGCCCAGGTTCGCCTGGTGCGCCAGTTGCGACCCTACCTGAACCGGGAGGCTCTCACAACGGTCACTCTGGCCCTTGTGACCTCTAGGCTGGAATACTGCAACGTGCTCTACATGGGGCTGCCCTTGAAGAGCATCCGGCGACTTCAGCTAGTCCAGAATGCGGCCGCGCAAGTGATTGTGGGTGCACCGCAGTTCGCCCACATAACACCTATCCTCCGCGAGCTGCGCTGGCTACCTGTTGATCTCCGGGTGCGCTTCAAGGTGCTACTTACCACCCATAAAGCCCTCCATGGTAGTGGATCTGAGTACTTGAGAGACCACCTCCTGCCAATTACCTCCCTACGACCTATTAGATCACACAGATTAGGCCTCCTCCGAGTTCCATCCGCCAGTCAGTGTCGACTGGCAACTACGCGGAGGAGAGCCTTTTCAGTAGTAGCTCCGACCCTTTGGAACGATCTCCCCGTGGAGATTCGCACCCTCACCACCGTCCAGACCTTCCGCACAGCCCTCAAGGCCTGGCTATCCCGTCAGGCCTGGGGATAAAGATTCTAATCCGTCCCCATCCGAATGATGAATGAATGTTGTGTTCTATTTTTACTTATGTATTGTCTCATGTCTTGTCTTGTATTCCCCTCCCCACAAATTGTAAGCCGCCCTGAGTCCCCTCAGGGAAAAGGGCGGCCTATAAATAATAAACCAAAAAAAAAAAAAAAGAACAGTTAAAGGAACTGGGCATGGCTAATCTAGTGAAGAGAAGGACCAGGGAAGACATGATACTAGTGTTCCAATATTTGAGGGGCTACCACAGAGAGAAGGGGGGGTCAAGCTATTTTCCAAAGCACCTGAAGGCCAGACAAGGAATTACAGATGGAAACAGACCAAGGAGAGATTCAACCTAGAAATAAGGAGAAACTTTATGACAGTGAGAACAATCAACCAATGGAGCAGTTTGCCCTTGGAAGTTGTGGGAACTTTATCACTTGAGACTTTCAAGAAGAGATTGGACTGCCATTTGTTAGAAATAGTGTAGGGACTCCTGCTTGAGCGGGGTGTTGGACTAGATAATCTGTAAGGTCCCTTCCAACTCTGTTAATCTGTTAATCAGTCTTCAGTAGACATGCAAATAACTAAACTCGGAGAGTACAAGGACTCCAAAGCTGTCATTTTAAGACACTTTAAAAACTTGTCCTAATTTAATTTTCCTTTGATTGCTGCAAACATATTCTGTTCAGAACTGAAATAAAAAACACATCTGGAACCAAAGTGGAGATTTGCTGAATTAAAGTGTTATATTCCTTGGCAGCAGTCTTCTCTACAAAGTGGCAGAATGGTATAGCAAGCTGGGGACAGAATATGATACCAAAACACAATCTCAAGATTCCAGAATTTAATATCTTTATAGTAGAACACTTTTTAAAATAAAAAATTGCCAAGTCTATGAGGCCTTCTTAAATTCCCAAATGAAAAGTTCAAGAATTTATGGCAGCACTGTTAGATGTGGAGGCCAAGTAAACTCTGAATGTTGATCTTAGTTATGTTTAAATTTCTCCTGCCTTCTGGCAATATAAGCCATAGTGGAAAGAAATAATTTACTCATGATGCTTGGATCATTTAAAGACTCAAGAGTACCTAGCTAGAATGTGAAGGGAGTAATTTATGTCATTGGTATGGACTTTGGCTAGTAAAGGTTAGCTGTGTTTTCTCTCTACTTTCTTATGGTGATGTTGGTAGCAGAGAATCCAAATATCACTCAAAGAGAAGGAGTGGAATATAGTATTATGCCAGCTCCCCGTGCTATCAGACTTTAATATAATTATAAACAAAGAGTTTTGACATGAAATCCATATTTGCCAGTTGGAACCCATTCCTTTTCATTGTTGTAGAAGTCACATTTGTAGCCATATCTGACTCCTTTCGTTATTGTTTTAACTATACATGGCTATTTTTATGTGGCTTATTTTGGCAAGAGGATATTATATACAGAAAATAGATATATCATCCATCTTCGGTCTAAACAAAGTATAAAATTAAAAAGTTCCTCATATAAATAATGTCACCTACATTTATAAATCATCAGACTAGGTTTGATTATTTGGAACTATCTGGATCTCAAATGAATAGTTCTGATATTTTCAAAGGTTATATCTCAAATGTGGGATGAAGATCTTTGATCAGATATTGCTTGGACACATAAATTTATAAATATGCATACTAGGTTGCCATAGTAACATTTTTATGACAACTCATAACAATATCAGTTCATTTCAAACTAAATCTAAGAGCAATCAATAAAACTTGAATTCAAAGCAAGATCTAAGAACAGAAATAAAGCTCAGCAAAATCTAAAGCAAAAAAATTAAAACCCGTTATTCTAAAAAAAGGTTGATTAAAGAAAAAAGCCATTTTACTTTCTGTCTTTACTCTGAACTGATTTTGTGACATCATGACCTAATTACATTTCAATGACTGCATGTTTCATCTCATACATTCTTTGAAATTGATACTAATTAATGTAACCAGATGTTGTAGTGTCATCAAATAGTCTTGTGATCCTCATTGTGTGGGCTCCTACAGTCAGAAAGAAGATGCAGGCAGAACTCTTAAACCATTTTGTATACTTGTTTGATTTGTTTGTTCTGAATTTTGTCAAAACAGTTTGATTGGGCTGCTACAAGTTGCAAATACAATCAAGAAAATGAGTGAATTTTTGCTGGTGGACTTATGGACAAAAGTGCTTTTTAATTAAGGTGAACCTATCCAAAAATCCAAAGAAGAGTTGGAATCAGAAGGATGTGTCTGTCACTGTTACATATTTACAATTGAAAGAAATTGTATAAATTATATTTTAAAAGTTATGGATTTGACTTTGCAAAAAATGAATTGGAAACTGTACTGTATAGTAACAATAAACATATTATTGCTAAGTTTTATAAACTGTTATTGAAATTGAATCTAGAGAATGACTATATGAAACATAATATGATCCAATGGCAAGGAACTTTGGGTATAATATAATGTTTGAACAATGGGAAAATATGTGGATGAAGGGTTTGAATTTTACATTGTTATAACTTGAAATATTTTTTTAAAATAAAATGGTGTACCATTCGTATTTAACACCTGATAAATGTCAAAAAAGTATAAAGGTGGTTCAAATGTATGTTGGAAATGCAAATGTAAAGAAGAATTCTTTAATCATCTCTGGTGAACTTGCCACAAAACAAAAAATATTGGAGTAGGATTGTCCTCTTAATACAGGAGATTCTTAAGTGAATGTAAAGATAAAACCAGAGACTTTTCTTTTAGGTTTCATGTACAAAGAATTTGAAAACAAATTTTGATTTTTTTAATATACGCTGGTAGCAGCAAGAATACTCTGTGCACAAAATTGGAAATATACTTTACTTCCCACAATGGATGACTGTCTAGAAAAATTGATAGACTTAGCAGAGACCACTAAATTGATAGACTAGATAGATGTTTGACTCAAAATGTAAGTATTTTATTTCAGCATGTAACTATCAGATGCCCTCTGGCTATGTTTATAATCAAACATTACATAATGAAAATGAAACACCGTATATACTCGAGTATAGGCCGACCCGAATATAAGCCGAGGCACCTAATTTTACCACAAAAAACTGGAAAAGTTATTGACTCGAGTATAAGCCTAGGGTGGGAAATGCAGCAGCTACCGGTAAATTTCAAAAATAAAAATAGATACCAATAATGTTTTTGAATATTTATTTCAAAGAAAAACAGTAAACTAGCGGTGTATTCAATGAAATACTTCACTCACCTCATGATGCTGATGTCCCGCTGTGATGATGATGTCCCGTGCAGCCGCGGGAGCGATGTCCCGCCTCCTATGACACACGGCACAGTGATTCCTATCATTGGATCACTGTACCAGAGGAGGTGGGACATCGCTATGTGGCTGCTTGCCATAACAAGGAGGAGGTGGGACATCGTTGCAGAGCGGCAGGAGGGGGAGGAAGGGGAATCGTAAGACAGCCCTGCATTACATTAGAACGTGAGGAGGGGGGATGGTGCGGTGCGCGCTGCGCGGCAAACTGACACACAGGGAGGGGAAACTCACAGGGGCACTGGGCCATTCACGAGTGTCACCCAGCGGCATGGCCCCGCCCCTTTTTCTCCTCCATTTCGGGCAAATTTTTCACTGACTCGAGTATAAGCCGAGGCGGCTTTTTTCAGCCCAAAAAGTGGGCTGAAAAACTAGGCTTATACTCGAGTATATACATTATTGTAGATTCCTGTAGATTCCATTATATATGCCTACATGGGGATGCTTCTTATTTAACCAATTTAGCTGCTTTTATATCAGTTCCCTTACTGAGAATGCTATAGAAGTAACTGTTTGTTATAAACATAATTAGGATTTAAGGTATTAGACCTGACTCTTGGTTATTTTAACAGTATAGCTGGACATTCTTTTAAAGTTCAATGCACACATCCTTTGAAGAAGAGGATGATGCTTGCAGAAATAAGGCTGGTGTGACAAGAAAAAGAGAGACTATGTTTATTGATCAATAAATCACAGTCACCAAAACTGACCTGCTGACTTTAAGTTCTGTAGGTCAAGGAATTCTGTGCTGTTTTGCAACTTCACCTCCTGGGTGAGTCTTTTAATCAATACTATAAAGCTAGATAGCACATCAAACAATAAAGTTTGGGATGTTTCTGTAGCTTGTTTTAAATGAGTAAATTGCTCTGTAACAAGTTCTGAGGAAGAGATATGTCCAGTAAGATGTTCAGCATTTTCTGTACCATATCACAGTTCTCAGAAGGGAACACTGGAGAATGGGACAGGAAATCCATTTTGCGATCAACAATTTCTCCTGTCAAGCACTCTTATAGTGTAGCCTTTCTGTCAGCTTTGATTTTAGTAGAATTTATGACTAAGAAACTAAATGAAGAATTGCTGCCACATGAGACAGTCCTGAACTATTAATGTCTATTTAGATTTGCTACTGATTTTGATTTAGAAAAAATTAATCAGGGAATCATATTTTAGTGATACTATGCCACATTCATACATACGTATGCAAATATATACTATAGTATGTGTGTGTGTATGGAATATACACACGGGGGGGGGAGATACTCATTTACTATAAATACAAGTAATCAGTGTAAAATAAAATGTTACAACTCATCATTAACCAAACAGATACCAAACACACATGCACACATGCACCAAAAGATACAGAAATAAAAAAACTGGAATAAAAAGTTAGAGAACCATTGTAGTAAACTGAAGAGGTTATAAAATGTTGTTAAGCATTAACAATAGTTACTAGGCACTTAATGCAAAATTTCATAAATTCGTATTGTATACTTTAGGGGTGTCAAACTCGATTTCCTTGAGAACCACAAGGTTTGTTTGACCTTGGGGGCAGGGGGGCATGGCCAGGGTGGGCGTGGCCAGCTCAATGTCACTTGTGTCAAGAGCACTATGGTGACCTGAATGCTTTGCCAGCAAAAACGGGTTCCCAAGCTCCATTTTTGGCTGCAATGGCCTCCTGCAACTCTCTGCCAGTGAAAATGGAGTTTGGGAGTGCTGTCTGCGACCCTCGCAAACTCTGTTTTTGACTGCAATGGACTCCTGCAAAACTTTGCCAGTGAAAATGGAACTTGCACGCAGCCCTCCCAAGCTCCATTTTCACTGGCAGAGGCATGGCAGGCTGGCCCTTCACTGTTTCCAGGGCGGTCCTGCAGGCCAGATCTAAGCATCCCATGGGTCAGATCCAGCCCCTGGCCTTGAGTTTGACACCCAGGTATACTTTTTAAATGATAATGAGATATTATGAGAATGTTGATATGAGAGGAGTACCTTGGACCAAATCACTTTGAGTTTTGTTTTTGGGGAAAGAGGGGTTGAGTTTAAGTCAAATAACAGCCTAAATCCTGGAGATGAAAGTTGGTGCCCATTGCATTAGTATTTCTAAGTAGTTTGTTGACAAAATTTAGATGCAGAATTTCCAGGGAGTTTGGACTATAGCAAAAAATTAGATTCAGATCTGTATACAACCAACCACTTTTGTTATACCTCAGGGCAATTAGGATATAAAACATAAATGTCAGGTGTTATCCTTTTCAGATGATGTTATTCCAAAAGAGAAAAAAAATAGAGGAGATGCATTTATAATTTTGAAAGATTTTTTTCTCAACAAAAGAATGATTGAAATAAGTTCTTATCTTTGTTTTTACGATTTAATAGACCTTAATTCTGACTTACATAATTTGGCTATGCCTAAAACAATATTTGGTAGTTAAACAGCATAAGTAAATATTTGCAGCGCACAATTACTGTAAAAATCTTTCATCACTACTATGCTCAAGAAAATAAATCATGACCAACCTATCTTCAAATAACATTTGTGACTCCCCCGTTGGCAACCATTTGTTAACTGCCTAAGATAAAAGTGGAAAAAAACCCAGACAATAGTTTACATTCCAAAGTATTTATATATGGCCCAGTACTGTTAGACTTGCTCTCAAAAGTATAATTTATTTGTACTGTTTTTGGCTATCAGTTCCTTTCAGAAATTGGTTTGAGAAGACTTAGCAGAATCATTCATCTTTTCTTTAAAAGGTGATCAAAGTTTTATCAAAGAAAAAAGTTTAGTTATAGAACAATTTAACATTTTATAATTACAGTACAAAATTAAACTTTAGAAGCTGCACAGTATATTAGTGACAACTCTTCTTTCAGTCTTAGAAAGAAGAATTTCAGTTCCCCCAATTCAGCAGCCTATGCTGGGGGCTTTCAGGACCTGGAGCTATTCACACAAGGACACGGGCACACAAGCAACAATATTTTCAGGAAAACATAACATAGTTTCCATAATGCCGAACTACAACCATTGCTAACTGACTATTATTTTAAGTAATCTGTTGAGTTAGGTATGGATTGCATCACTGTACATCACAACTTCTTTTTTTAAACGACTTATGAACTCTTCCAATAGATTTATGCTTACAGTGTAATAGATGAGGCACCGGAGATCATAAAGGTGTAATTAACAGAAACACGACACAATGTTTTGAGATACATTGACTCTTCCTCCAAACTGGAGAAAGACTTTCTTCTGAATTAGCATGGGAAAATTTTAGTGGAAACTGTGGGAAAAGAGAAGCTGGCAACATTTTCCAAATGTTGGCGCCCGACCTGTGCCCAAATTGAGCATCCTGTACCAAACTCATGCTTGCTCTGATACTAGTTGGAAGGATAGGATGTCTCTGTCTTTTGAAGAAGCTTTAGAAATCTTGGAGAACTGTATCAGTGCATTGAAAGAAAATAGGATATTTTGTCATGCTGTTTTTCATGGTTTCTTTAATTAACTAGTCTTTGCACTTAATCTTCTGACATTTAACACATTCTTGTCTTGACTTTACAACCTCTATTATTCTTCTCTCCCCAAAAAATCATTTTCCTCAATATCATTGTATTTAAATTTCTGAAAAGTTGCAGGATTCTGTAACGGAACAGTAACTCTGTTATATGCCAATTACATCATAATTGAATAATACTAATAAATACATTTTTAAAACCTGCAAGCTCATGCTTTTGAAGTGAATTATCTGTATGGAATGGGGCACCAAATAAATTCAATATCATTTCTTCAAGAAATATTAAATTATTGATAAATTTAAAAACTCTTGCACCTATCCATCTGGAATGTGGCTATTATATCTGCAAATGTACCCAATGCCATCCACAAGAATAAGTTATGGCCATTTTCATCACTAAGGTGACAGACGGTAGAAGAATTAGAATTTTCTGAATTGACATTCAGACTTGTACCGCTGAAACATCCAAAATCAAGTGGGCTACTAGCACAGCCCTAATTTTGTTTCTAGAAATACTAGAAAGTTTATTAGCATTTCAGTTAAGACTGAAAAGACCTAAATCAAGAAAAAATATAAAAGAAACCTAACTATCTTAAATACTATATACAAATAGATGCAGATAGGTACACATGATTAAATACTATTTGAAAAGAAAATGTATATTATTCTTTAAACATGGCTGAAACTAAGGATTTAATAATCTGAACCAAATAAATTGGTTTATGTATTTAACAGTAGCCGAGGGAACCTTCAAATACTAAGGGAGTTTAGCTTGAATGGTGACTGGGGAACAAGGGAACAAGAGCTTAAGAATATAGATGCAAGAAATGTGGACAGAAGATATGGGTGTTGAATCAAAAAAGTAACTTTGCAAACCTTTAAGAGCAGGTGTCAGGAAACAGACCTTCCAAATAAATTCTGCTTGTCATTAAAAAAGTGAATAATTATCATGTGTGTGTTTGTTTGTTTGTCTGTCTATCCATCTTTCTGTCTTCAAGCAACAGCTGCTGTGAAACTATTGTTCATTCATGTTTTGTTTAAGATAATAAGAGCGTTTTAGAACTATTCCTCATCTTTATGCTGTGCTGGCTGAGGATTGCATACTTGGAGGACATGTGTTTAGGGAAGGTGACTACAGAGTAAGAGACCTGCAAATTTAACTTGATGGTTTATATTAATTTTAGCAGAGTTATGTTATTTCACATCTAAAACATGAATGTTGGAAATATAATATAGAAGGTGGATAAATGCCACAGCAAAGGTTGCTCAATAACTATAGCTGTGTGTTCCCATACTTTTCATTATACAGACTAAGTGGGACATTAATTTTGTATTTCCTGTCTTTTGAGCGGTTTCGCTATTGATTTTTTTTCAAACCACACACCAAGAAGGAAAAAAAAAAACCAAAAATTCCTCACTACAAATAATTTCCACTTCTTAAGAGAAGGACACTCTTTAATAGATTCCGCATGACAGCACCATCACTTTGGTAACCTAAGGTGGCCAAATCACACTGTGCTCCTAATTTTTTTTTAAAAGGCCTGAGTTCAGGTTTTAGTTGAATGTTATAATATGAGTCATGCCCATGAATGCCTAGATTATGGAAAGAAACTGTATTCCACTGATACCCTGTGCCAATGCAAACAAAAATGAGTTCTTTTCTTAGAAAATTGATTTGATGTAACTAAATGAGGAGGGATATTGTGTAGTGAGATCATGACTGAGATGTGTGAGAGTCAAATGGAAAATTAAAGAAAAATGGATAGTCATGGAGATATTAGAGTGATTAAAAGGGAGGGGGAACGCCTAACTTTAACTGCAGGTGGTTTACGGCCACTTATGAGCCAACAGTTGTTCTGACCTAGAATCATAGAAGAATTGGAAGGGACTTAAGAGTTCATCTAACCTTAAACACTTCAGCTCTTTCATCTACTATAGATGACTATCTACTGGAAAACCTCCAGTAAAGGGTAAGAAACTACTCTATGCTGCAGTTCTAGAGAGTGGCAGCTTTTATTAGCAACAAGTTCTTCCTAATGTCTAATGCATATAAATATCTTTAAAAATTTTATCCCATTAATTCTAACCCTCTCTGAGAATAAGTCTGAACCCTCTACAATATGGCAACTCTTCAGATGTTTGAAGACAGCTATCAATTTCTCTCTCAACTTTATCAAATGTAAGTTAAATATACCAAGGGCTTTTAACCAGGTTTCCAGTCCTTCCACATCTTGGTAACCCTTCTCTGGATTGTTCCAGGTCATCAATGTACTTCTAAACTGGGAATTGGGGTGTGCAGAATTGAACACAATATTCCAAGTGCTTCCTGACCTGGGCAGAGTAGAAAGGGATAATTACTTTCTGTGACCTGGACTTTATATGCCTCTCAATGTTCTTTAAGATACCATTGGTCTTCTTTGCAGCTGCATAAAACTGTTGGGACATGTTGGGCTTAGTACACCTAAATCCAGAATAATATTAATGTCAACTTGAGACTCATGGCTTAATTAGGGCATCCATCATAATCCTAACAACCAAGATATTTCTCCCTACTAGTTTTTCTTTTCTTTTTGATTTCTTTTCCTGAAAAAAAATGTAACTGGAAAGAATTAGAAGCCAAATAAACACTCTTTTTCAGAGTAATGAATTGAATACGACAAGGTCTTTTATATACTGCATTTTTCAGAGTATAAGACTCACATTTTTCCCTCAAAAAAGAGGGTGAAAATCTGGGTGCATCTTATACACTAAATACAGCATTTTTGGCCTCCTGAAACCCTGCCTCCTTTGCAAAAATGGCCATGCATAGCCTGTAGGAGAATTGTAGAGTGCTGCTAGGGGCTGGGGAGGACAGAAATGAGTGAAAAAGAGACCGGTTTTTGCTCATTTTTAGCCCCCCGCAGCCCCCCCCAGGATCTCTCTATAAGCCTCCTAAAGGCTATGCATGCCCTTTTTTTTTTTGACAAAGAACAGACCCATTTTCATGAAAAATCGGCCATTTTTGGGAGGTCTGCAGAGTGCAAAAACTTTTTTATACTTTGGTGTGTCTTATACTCCCAAAAATATGGTATATCCTTTATTCTTCTCTAAATATGTTTCAAGAAGATTAACAGAAATATTTTTATTTATGGTAATAAAAATAAATTTATGCTGGTAGTCTTACAAAAACTCAGACCACTGGTGAAAGACATCAAAAAGAAAATAGGGTAATAAAAATGGATATTCCTTATATTAGTATTTTTCCTTAAAATATCTCTTAAAAATGACAGAAAACATGGATTTTTCCATGACTTCAAAATTTCCAGAAACAATCTTTTTGGTAATAGTAATATATTGTATGTTATATATTATTGTTAGTTGTCATTAAATTTTATTAACATAGATTCTAGAACACTAAGGAGCAATTTAGTTTTACAAATATCATGAAGAACCAGCATAAATTTCAATTCTGTAAAGCTTTACTATAAGCAAAGTAATACAAATAATAAAACAACCGCAAACAAAAGAACAAGAAATTATCATATTCCACTTATCCTAACATACAAGTACTATTGGCATGTAAGTGTGTGTTTTGTTTATTTACTGTAGAACTGAGATTGCAATACTAAAACTCATTGCTTTTGAATACTCCTCTTGGTGTGCTTGGAAAATTAGCATAAATTACTGTAAAAATTTCATCCTAAACCAGTTTCTGTCAACCTGTTCCAGGTTAGCTGCCTGTGGTTCCAAAATCTGTGATTAGCGCTTGTTGTCGTTTCCTTTGCTGCCTTTTAAAGGTGAGAAGGTGAATTCAGGAATGGAGGTTCTTCTGAAATTCCCAAAGAACAGATTTAATTCTTACCTCCCGTGTGAACCATTTGTGTCTCATTAGTTTATGACTGATTGCCCAGTTGAGCGAGAAGGCTGAGATATAATCTCCTGCAGCCTGAATCCATACAATTTCTTGCTTTCAAGAACTCTGCTAACATAATGAAAGCTGCCTAACTTTGGATGATTGACTAGCCAGGCCACTTGTAAACCAGCAGGCTGTCTGTTGGCCAATTACCTGGTTATTTTCTCAAGTTCAGTAGTTTTATACAATTATTCTGCCGTGGTGGCTCTGGTGCTTATACAAAAGGTCATATAACACAAGGAACAAAATGAAACAAAACAAAAATGACATACTGTTCACAGACTGAAGGAGTGTTTTTTCAAGTGGCATAAGCGGTGAGTTAATGCACTAATCATTACTTCTTGACATATATGGCTGCAATGAAAGCAGGTTCTACAAGGCAGGAAAGGTCCCTCAGAGGGGAGCATGGCTAGAGCACTGAGATTTGGTTTCCTTCAAAATGTGAGATCAGGTAACAAGCACAGCTTGAATTTCGGCCTTGAGCCACTAGATGGTGATCCTTTTAAAATAGGATCACTCAAGAGGTGAAAGAATTGTAAGATGTTGAATTAAAAACACCTTCGTTTCAAGAAAGGCTAAACATGGACCTCTTTTTGCTTTGTTACATCAGAATTCAGCTTTTAGTCTTTTCTAAAATGTAGTTCAGGACCTTCTGGGCACTTTCAAACAGCAGACAAGTAGAACCTACCAGTTCCACATTAGCACCACATCATTTGCACTGCTGTGTTCAATCAATTGCTAACACTATCTAGCTGGCCAATGGAAGTGGGCAAAAAGGTCACACTGCCATCACTACCTTCCTCCCTTTGCTGTCCACCAATGGGGAGGATAACTATTACTGTGGAGATGGGGTGAAAAGCTACCGCTTTGAGAAACTGACATTGGGTGTGTGAGATAGTGGCATAGTGCTCTGGCAGAAGGAAAGAAAGAAGCATAGGACAAAGGAACTAGATGGTATAATGAAGTTCCCACCAATGGAAATCTTCTGAGCTTCAGCTCATTGAATACTTCTTGATATTTTGGGTTCTGGAGTACAAGAGTTCACTTAAGCAATAATGTGGTCTCTTTAGCTTACATATTACACTAATATTGTGGAACATTGTTATGCATGTGTTAGATCGAATCTAATCCTACCTACGGAATCTGGGAAGGAAAGTATTTAATATTTAGAGTACATTTAGAACACATTTGAATGGCTTCGTTACAAATGAAGCCATATTTCTCTGTGGATGAATAGCAATAACATTTAGACTTATATACCACCCATAGCACTTTATAGCACTCTTTGGGTGGTTTATAACAATCCCAAAAATCTGTTTCCTCATTTTACTGACCTTGGAAGGATGGAAGGCTGAGTCAACATTGAGCTCCGTCAGGATTGAATTCCAGGCTGCCCCTGCAATATTGCACGTCAACCACCAGGACTTGAAAGTTGTGTCGTATCTTTGGTATGTTGTACAAATAAAGAAAAAGAAGGATATATTATCAATATTATCAAGAGAAACTGCTGAACCTGATATATATATAGGTCTTGTTGTATTCAGGTCTTTTCCCATGTAAGATTGAGATTGTCTTGGCAATGTTTTAGCGAGGTCTCTGGGTTTTGGGCTTAAAGTGTGATTGGAGCTGCTGTCGTTGTATAAATCTTGGTGGGTAGGTGTGGAATGCCGGCTTTGTTTCAGTAAGTGGAATGATTGATTGTGTGGTTGTATCATGATTGGTAGATTGGTGCTGATTGGTTCTGGCTGTGTGTCTATTGTTGTTTTGTGTTGTAACGGCCTGGGTGGTGGGTGGGGCTTGTTTTTTGACTAGGGCTGGTTTCCAGATGTCTGGTAGGCAGAAGGTATCATCACGTTTATTCATGTTGTGGGGGTGTTTCTCTATTTCAATAGCTTCCATAATTATTCTCTTGTTGAAGTGTTCTGTTTTAGAGATTAATCTGGTTCCTTCAAAATTAATTGCATGTCCTGTAGCTTTAAGGTGTTGGAAAAGGGAGGAAGTTTTTTTCTTTTTTTCTTACTGCGTTCTTGTGTTCTATCACAAGACCCAGGCCATTACAACACGAAACAACAATAGACACACAGCCAGCACCAATCAGCACCAATCTACTAATCATGATACAACCACACAACCAATCATTCCACTTACTGAAACAAAGCCAGAACTCCATACACTCCACCAAGATTTATAGAAAGACGGCAGCTCCAATCACACTTTAAGCCCAAAACCAACTCTGAAGATGGCGAGTGAGACCTTGCTGAAACATTGCCAAGACAATCTCAATCTTACACAGGAAAAGACCCGAATACAATAAGATCAGCATACCTGCACCCATGAAAATCTACATATATATATATATATATATATATATATATATATATATATATATATATGTGTGTGTGTGTGTGTGTGTGTGTGTGTGTGTGTGTGTGTGTGTGTGTGTGGAGGGAGGGAGGGAGGGAGGTAGAGAGAAAGAGAAAGAGAGAGAGAGGGAGAGGGAGAGAGAGGGAGAGAGAGAGAAGGGAATTCCTTGACCGCCAGGAGCTACCCTGGAGTTAATGGCTGATTTTATGTAACACTAACCCAGTAGCTCAGGCTGCTTACTCATTGATTATAATAAGGTTCGACTTAGTAACCCATTCTGAGTATGCATTATCTTGAGGAAAAGATGTTATTGGTCACAAATTGGCATGAGTAAGGCAAGAGTCCTGAGTTTAAAGCTAAAAACAAATGGAGATATCACATCCAGACTCACCTTTTCAATCTTCACATGCTTTTTTAATTGACATATATTAAATTCATACAAGCCATATCTCCCTGATTCCAATAGGATTTTTTCCCATCCTATATGCTTCTCTCCCTCCCTCCCTCCATATGTGTGTGTGTGTGTGTGTGTGTGTGTGTGTTGTGTGTGTGATTTTTACAGTAAAATATTCTGAGGAATATTTCTCCAATAACCCTAAATTCTCTCCAGGAGCATTATTTGTTGTGAACTAGGCAGTCATTTTTGTGTTATAATTACTTTATAATTGATTAAAATTTGAATTAAGAGTAATTGTCAGCATGGACCACTGACCTACAGTAATCTGGTTGCAGTGACAATTTGGAAGAGTTCTAAATTTCAAAGGAATTCTTTATTTTTCATCATTTCATCACACAAAGAAGAAAACAACAGCAGTTCTTCTGAGGTCAAAGATACATTAATAGCTTATTTTCAGATAGCTGGGGAGGTGTTTTTTTTTTTTTACAAGAGAAATGATGCAGAAAGTAGTTTTTCCAGGACATAATGATTAATGAATTTCTAAGTACTCAGTTTTGAACATTGATATATTATGAGTTTTTCTTAGTTTCTCTTCATTACAAATTTAAATGATAGCTAATGAAAAGTCTTCATAAGAAGATAAATATTTTATTAACCAAATAGAATAGAATTCCTTATTGGCCAAGTGTGATTGGACACAAAAGGAATTTGTCTTTGGTGAAAATTCAGTGTACATAAAAAGAAAAGAACAAAAATACATTCATCAAGAATCCTAAGATACAACACTTAGTGATAGTCATAGGTTACTAAAAAAGCAATCAAATCATACTAGGAAAGAAATAAAACAATATAAATCATAGAGATAATAAGTGGGGGGAGATAGGTAATAGGAAGGATGAGGAGAATAATAGTAATACATCTTAGTAAATAGTTCGACAGTGTTGTGGGAATTAGTTTAGCAGAGTAATGGTGTTCAGGAAACAAACTGTCCTTGTGCCTAGCTGTTCTGGTGTGCAGTGCCCTATAGCTGAGATGGTGAACCTATGGCACGCAGAGCCATTTGTCAGGGCATGCGAGGCGATGCCATGTCAGCTGGCCAGTGCAAACGGCCTTCTTTTGAGGCCGTTTTTCACCCTCTGGAGGCTTCCCTGTGGGCAAACTGGAATTTTGGGAATGGACTTCCGGTTTGCTCATAGGACCAATTTTGGCTGTCTGGAGCCTTCAGGGAAGCCTCCCAAAGGCCCCTGAAGGCTCTGGAGGTTGAAAATTGGCCCTATGGCTAACCCAGAAATCACTTCTGGTTTACTTGTAGGGCTGTTTTTTCCCTCTGGAACCTTCAGGGAAGCCTCTTGAAGGCACCTGAAGGCTCCGGAGGTCAGAAATCGATTCTACAGGGAACCCAGAAGTTTGGGAATGGTGACTTCCAGTTTGTACGTAGGGCCAATTTTTGACCTCCGTAGCCTTCAGGGGCCTTCAGGAGGCTTCCCTGAAGGCTCTGGAGGTCAAAAATCGGCCACATGGACAAACTGGAAGTCACCATTCCCAAACTTCTGGGTTCCCTGTAGGTCCATTTTTTTGCTCTCCAGAGGCTTCAGGGAAGCTCCTGAGGCCTCTGGAGGGCATTGGGGGTGGGCAGGGGGCTGTTTTTGCCTCTCCAGGCTCCTAGAAAGCCTCTGGAGCCTGGGGAAGGCAAAAAACCATGGTAAAATGGGGCTGACCATGTGCATGTGCACACTGGGGGAGGGACAATTTATGCCCAGGATGTGAGAGGTCTGTAGATAGCCCTCGTTTTGACTCGTGCAATATGCAGGTCCTCAATGGAAGGCAGGTTGGTAGCAATTGTTTTTTCTGCAGTTCTAATTATCCTCTGAAGTCTGTATCTCTCTTGTTGGGTTGCAGAGCCAAACCAGACAGCTATAGAGGTGCAGATGACAGACTCAATAATTTCTCTGTAGAACTGAACCAGCAGCTCTTTGGGCAGTTTGAGCTTTCTCAGTTGGTGCAGAAAGAACATTCTTTGCTGTGCTTTTTTGATGACATTTTTGATGTTAGGTGTCCATTTTAACTCTTCAGATATGATAGAACCTAGAAAATTCTATTTTTGATTCTGTGTTGTCTAGTATTGTTAGAGGCAGTAGAATATGAGGGTTTATCCTAAAACCTACCATCATTTCTATGGTTTTGAGTGTGTTTAGTTCAAGATTGTTCTGGCTAGTTGTTCAACCTCCCATCTGTATGCAGATTCATCGTTGTCTCGAATGAGACCTATCACTGTTGTATCATCTGCAAACTTCAGTACTTTAACAGAGGGATCTTTTGAAATGCACTCATTGGTATATAGAGAGAAGAGAAGTGGAGAGAGCACACAGCCCTGGAAGGGCTCTCTGCTAATTGTACAGATATCTGATGTGATTTTGCCTAGCTTCACCTGCTGTTTCCTGTCTGCTAGGAAGCTTATGAATCATTTACAAGTGTGGTTGGTACAGCTAACTGATTTAGTTTAGTTAGAAGAACATCTGGAATGATGATATTGAATGCTGAACTGAAGTCTACAAAGAAGACCCTTGCATAGGTCTTTGGAGATTCAAGATGGTGTAGTGCAGAGTCATATTAACATTGTATTTACACTTTCTTTTCCTCAAAATAAGTGGGTGTATTTATGAAAATGGTGTGATCTTATAGCTTCTAACACAAAATGTCACTATGTGCATATATAAATTATTTACAATTATAAAAGAACATATTCGACATATTACTTCTGCCACACAATTCCAGGAAAAAAATGCATTTGTAGGCCGATGCTATGTACATGTCCTCAGATGATTCAAATCACCTTTTAATTTTTCAAGACACTGCATAATCTTAGTAAAGATGTCTCATACATATTTCATTTTTTTAAAAAAAATATTAATGTACCATTTTAAGAAGCAGATATTTACATAGCACTCTCTTAATTTCAAATTTATTGCTTTGATGCCTATAGAATCCTTGAATATCCAGAGGATGCACTTATTAAGAATAAGCTCCATACATTCCATTACTAAGATGTATGGGGCCTTTCAATAAGTAAAAAACATAGGATGAATGGAGCAAGCTTTCATATAGAGAAAGATCAGGAAGCTTCCATAGATTAAAAATAGGTGTTTCCTATTCAGACTCACTGGCTATGCATAATATGAAGTAGCATTAAGCCTTTCAAGACAAACTTAGATATTCAAAATGTATTGGGTGAAATACTGTTATTGCTTGTGGGAACAATCATTTGGTAACAACTAGTATTTATTTTATTCAGTGAAATTCCTACACTCAGTTATTCTTCCAATTATGGAGAGAAATAATGGGTCTAGAAATACAAGAGGTTCATAAGAGTAAAAGCAAATATGTGTTTTTTCTCTTCTTTAAAAATACCTTTCTTGAGACTGCAGTGTCACTGTATTTTAGTATTGAGGGACATACATTTAGGATCAATATAAGGATTACTCAGAGTATACTTTTTGTTACGTGCGGAAAACATTTTAATTGAACACAACTGCTGTCATTTCATTTTAAAAATGAGCAGCTTTTTGCATGCTGAAATCTTTCATGAATTTACACAGATTCTTTTTCACAGAGCTTTTTCTACAAGTTATCACAGCTGTTACAATGAAAGAAAAGAAAAACATAGACACTGACTTCCTCAGTAACTGTACTATGTACTGTCAAGTACTTTGATAAGATACGAAAGGCACATGGCTATAAATGACTAGCCATCTCTTTTAATGCTTTTGGAATAGAA
The DNA here is from genome assembly GCF_009769535.1 of Thamnophis elegans. Classification (NCBI taxonomy): domain Eukaryota; kingdom Metazoa; phylum Chordata; class Lepidosauria; order Squamata; family Natricidae; genus Thamnophis; species Thamnophis elegans. Next base: position 93,046,101 of record NC_045543.1, read on the forward strand.
CAACAAAAAGGAGAGGCATTGTCAATATCTCTCAAAGCATTCACTACCTCAATGACCATATTCATATTATTATCCATGAATGATTTTATTAGATTTAATGGCTACCCAACTCATTTCAAACTGAACATCTTACAATATTAAAAGTAATAAAACACCAACATGATTTAAAAAGATCCATATTTGGGGAAAATTCATTCCCTACCTTTTGGACATTTTTCCCTTTTCTGTTCTATATTGCTGTGGGAATCCTGACTGATCAATTTATAAATGATTTAGCTATTCTAAAACCAGGCAATCTGATATGTATTCTACAGTAGTCTTTCTCAATCTTGCTGGTTCAGGAATTCTGGGAGTTGAAGTCCATATCTCTTCAAGTTGCCAAAGTTGAGAAATACTGTTCTACAGGGTTTAACTAATAACTCTTATGCTTCCCTGCCACTGGCTCTTTTGGTTTGGGCTGATGAAAACTAAAATAAAAAAATGTATATAGGGCAGTGGATTGTAAATGTCCACTTGCAGTTACAGAGCAGAAAGTCACATCACTTGCCCAGTGATATTATCATCCTAGCACTATAATGCCAATGACACAAATTTTATAATGATACAATTACACACAGAATTTACATCATTGTGACATGCCAGATCCCAGTGTTTAAGCTTGTTTTAGAGCTTTGAATATCATTTATAATCTTTATCTAGTTACTGAAATATTTCCAACTTTATTTTATTAATTGAATCCCACTGGAGTACTGGAGTAATTTTTGTTGTAATAATTATTTTGTTTGTAGTGCTATGAATGACTCTGGCAGGACATGTACAAGATTCTGTAAGTAGCATTTCTGGGATTTTTGTGGTTTCTGTTTCCTTACCTGGTTTACTTTGAAGGGCTGACATCAATCTTGAAAAACTGCCACAATTTTGCAGTATTCTTTCTTATACTAAACAGAATCACAGTGGGTTTATGGTGAATTCCTTTATCACGTGTACCACTTTCCAGAACTGAGTTCATTTTTCCTTCCCTTTAACATTCCTTAACCATGAATCCATTCCATAATCAGGGTTATTTTATTCCACATCCCTCTTTACCCCATCTTAATTTTTATCACCACACAGCATTTCATTAGTATCATTGAATTAAGTAAGTGTTAACCCCCAACATATTTTACAGTCATATAATTTTACCACAAAAACAAGTTAACAGTGCAATCTGTTGCTTATTTATAGCCTTTTGATTCTAATACAATCAAAATGGAAGAAAATAGCATCTGCAGTATATGCTGGTGGTGATTATTGATGCCCATCAATGAGGCAGAACCAGTAGAAATTTAAATTGTGATTTGTCCTAGAAATCAGTAAAATCAAATTTCTTAACTATTCTAAATACTTTGGATTCCTTTTCTTAAGTATGAGTCATTATGAGCTATTTTGAATAGATGGGTCCTCTAAAGCCTGTAAGAGGTGACTGCCTTATCTTAGCACAAAAACATGCCAGGAGACACATTACTCAGAAGCAGTGTTCTTGATCAGGCTGCTGTCACTCATTCCACAACCAACTTTCTAGAAGTGTCTCTGACTTTTTCCCTTGAACATTTAATCTGATGCAAGTTACAGCTGATTATATATATATATATATATATATATATATATATATATATATATATATATATATATATATATATATATATATATATATGATTTTTTACAACCCCTGGTAAGCCCCAATTATGGGAGGAAGCTAACTGCTTCCATTATCTGTCAATCGGCTTGTCACAAGAGTCCATCATGACAGAAACTCAATATTTTTTACTGTTGCCTTTGTTACACATTTTGTGTTATAGTTGTGCTGAGAAATAAATAAAGGGAGACTAGTATAGATCTATTTCAAGCTATTTAGCTCTCATCAGCTAGCCATACCCTTCGAATCCCAGTAAGGGTATGGCTAGCTGATGAGAGCTAAATTGCTTGAAATAGATCTATACTAGTCTCCCTTTATTTATTCATCAGCACAAATATAACACTATATATATATATATATATATATATATATATAGTGGTACAGTATAGTTTGGATGATTTTGAAATCAATGAAGTTTATCTCCAGAGTATATATTTGGCATGAAACTATGAAAAGTATAGAATTTCATTATCAATGTTATTATTCTCATATTAATAATTACTTTGACTTAAATCCAAAGGTTATATTCTTTCTCATTGAGGGAGAAAATAGGTTTTTATATTTATAGAAGGCTTTGTACAAGTTCATAAGGGCTTTTGTCAACTTTTGAAGCCCTCAAGGAGTTTGAACATTTGGTGACTTGAACACATTTGGTGTGTGCATGTAGGTGACTTTCTCGTTGTGGTGCTTGTACAGTTAGTTTCTAATTAAGTCAACAAAGCTTACTTTTGAATTGAAATGTACAGAATTGTTTTGTTAAAATATATATGCTGAAAGCCATAAATTCTTTATTCCTCTGATTTCGGTACTTTAATCTTCTTTGCTTTAATTAAAACAATGGATTCGCATTAAGAGTAAGGGGGCTGCGTGAGGAGAAACAGGAGAACCTGAAACAGATCCTATCGGAAGCTTTTGACCGCCTGATGGGAAGACCAGGGACCAACCAAGGCTGGCAAATTGACAAAGCTTACCACGTTAACTCCTGGCTGGCAAAGCAGAAGCAGCTTCCTCGAGACATCGTTATATATTTTACTACAAGAGAGTTCAGAAATATGGTACTGCAAGCGTCTTATAACACTAAGCTTCAAATTGGCGGTCAAGACCTGGCTGTTTTGAAAGAGATACCACCTCAAATGTTAAGAGCCAGAAGAGACTACGCTTTTTTGGTCGAAGAACTCAGAAATCGTCAGATACAGTATAGATGGGATGCACCATTTGGCATCATATTTACATTTGATAAGCAAAGGTACCGCCTCAACTCTGTATGGAAAGCCCGAGATTTTATTATAATATATTGAAGGCCGGACACCCTGCACCATCTGGACCTAGAGAAAGACCACAAGAAGGACAGGATAGACAGCAAACTACACAACCACCAGACAAGATGGAGCATCTCTCTTCTCTAGAAGTGCAAGGTGCTATGGAACCAAGACCTAGCCGCATGACTACTAGACGTATGGAGAAACAAGCTAAGAGGCAACAGCATCAACAATCATCGGCCATCGATCAAGGAACTACAACAACAAATCTGGAAGCAGTGGGAGGAGCTAGACCTAAGGTTAAACAGGCCGTGCAGGAAGCTCTAAAAATGCTTCAACCAACCAAAGATGACAACTAAGATTTTAACATGGAATGTCAACGGACTGAACTCTCCACAGAAGAGGAAGAAAATATTTCATTATCTTAAACAGTTTAAGAACGATGTAATTTGTTTGCAAGAAACTCATATCAAGTCAACTGATCAAAAATATTTGATCAACTCAAAACTTGGTCAACATTTTGCAGCTTCTGCTATGGAAAAGAAGAATGGTATAGTTGTATACTTAAGAAAAGATATGAAAGCTGAATTAATAGAAGCAGATCCCTTCGGAAGATATATTGCTTTAGACTTAATCTTAGAAGGGAAAAAGACATTACTTTTGGGAATTTATGCTCCCAATCAACAGCAAGATAGATTCTATAGAATCTTCATGCTAAATTAGTACAGTGGGACTATAGTTCCTGTATACTATTGGGTGACTGGAATGGAGTGATAGACACTAAGAGAGATAAGAAGATTTCCCGCCTAAATACCAAGATGCGAGCAAAGTTACCCAAATCTTTCTTTGACATTATGGATGATTTTGAATTGAGAGATATCTGGCGAGAAAGAAATGCAGAGGAATATGACTTCACTTTCTTCTCGGACAGGCATCAATCCCTTTCAAGGATTGATTTTATTCTAACCACTAATGATTTGCTTTCTAGGGTCAAGAAAACAAAGATTGCAGCTAGAGTCCTTTCGGACCATAACCCAGTTTGGATGGAGTTGGGAAGGGTAGTGCAGGCAAGAAGGTTTTGGAGACTGAATGAAAATTTATTTAGATATGAAAACTATATTAATGATTGTAAAAAATTACTATCTGAATATTTTGTTTTGAATATGAATAAGGGTACATCTATGGAATTTGTATGGGATGCAAGCAAAGCGTATATGAGAGGAGTTTTGATGAATATAAATAAAACTCATAGAAATAAGCAAGGGTTAAAACGAACAGAACTGGAAGAGGAAATTAAGAGAAAAGAGCTGGAGTTAACAAGGAAACCAGACGATACAAAGGTTAAGGAAGCTATTAACATATTAAAATCTCAATTTGACATGTTGATCTCTGACCAGGTAGCTACTAATTTATTATATGCAAAACACAATACTTTTTGTAATGCAAACAAACCTGGCAGATGGTTAGCTTATCAGATTAGGAAAAAAAGGAAAACTCGAAATATATCTAAACTGATTTACAGAGGGAAGGAGGTGTTCCAACAGGAAGAGATTCAAAAGGCTTTCTGGGAATTTTTACAGAACTGTATAAAGGGGATAAAATTAATGGTTTAGACATAGACAAATATTTAGACAAGGAGAAAATACCTTCAGTTAGAGAAGAACACAGGCAAAAATTGAATCAACCAATAACCTCGGGGGAAATCCTGCAGGTAATTAAGCAATTAAAGCCAGGGAAAGCACCAGGTACAGATGGCTTGACAGCGGTTTACTACAAAAACTTACAGTTAGAAATGGTAGAACCTCTTAGAGAATTATTTAATATGATTCAAACGGAAGGTAAAGTCCCTCCATCTTGGAAGACAGCGTTTATATCTTTGATACCCAAAGAAGATCAAGATACTACTCAACCCAAAAATTATAGACCCATTTCATTACTGAATGTAGATTATAAAATTTTTACTAAAATATTAGCAAATAGGTTAATGTTGGTCATTCAACAATTGATACATACGGACCAAACAGGTTTTATACAAGGGAGACAGATGAAAAGTAATGTCAGATTAATTATTAATGCATTAGAATATTTGGGAAAGAACAACCAGATCCCTGCTGCGTTTATATTTTTGGATGCTGAGAAGGCCTTTGATCGAGTTAACTGGCAATTTCTGCTGAAGATATTGCAAAAAATGCAGATAGGAGATAATTTTTTACAGTCAATTAAAGCAATATACCAACAGCAAACAGCACAAATCATAGTCAATGGAAGTTTAACAGACTCTTTTCAAATTGGAAAAGGTACAAGACAGGGTTGTCCTTTGTCCCCATTATTGTTTATTATAACTTTGGAAGTATTGTTGAATAAAATACGGGGCTTGGATGGTTTAAAAGGGATCAAGATTAGGCAGCAAGAATATAGAGTCCGCGCTTTTGCGGATGATTTGGTCATAATATTGGAACAACCGCAGGAATCCAGTATGGTTTTAATGAATACGATTAATCAATATGGTCAAGTGTCTGGCTTTAAAATAAACTTAGGAAAAACCAAAATATTAGCTATAAATATGAATATTAAACAAAAGGAAGAATTAGGAGTGATGCTAGGATGTGAGGTAGTTAAAAAAGTCAAATATCTTGGAGTTAACATTTTAACTTCAAATGGGAAATTATATAAGCATAATTATGAACCACTTTGGCATAGCATACAGACAGAGATGAAAAAATGGGAGAAATTGCACTTATCTTTGCTGGGCAGGATAGCGGCAGTGAAAATGAACATTTTACCAAAATTTTTATTTCTTTTCCAAATGTTACCTATACTTAAAAAAGATGCGAACCTTTTAGAATGGCAGAAGGGTATCAACAAATTTGTGTGGGCAGGAAAGAAGCCGAGGGTAAAGATGAAAATAATGCAAGATGTACGCGAGAGAGGAGGATTGAAACTACCTAATTTAAAACTATATTATGATGCAGTGGCATTATCTGTAATTAGTGATTGGATTCATTTAACCAATGATAGAATATTGAACATTGAGGGACACGATCTGGTATTTGGTTGGCATGCTTACCTGTTATTCAACAAAAAATTGGATAAGAACTTTAAAAGTCATATTTTGAGAAATGCTTTATTGCGGGTTTGGAAGAAATACCAATATAAATTAAATGACAAGATACCCATGTGGGCATTCCTAGACATGCAATTGAAAATATGAATACAGCACAAAAACAGGACAGATTTACTTACAGACAGCTTCTTACCTCGGAAAGGGGGGGTATTACAATTAAAATCTTTAGAGGTATTAAAAGAGGAGAAGGTAGTTCAAACATGGTTCCAGTATGGGCAATTACAGGCTAGGTGGAAAATAGATCAAAAAATTGGCTTTATTCAAGTTGAGGATAATCTGTTTAAACAAATAAGAGATCAAAGCTTAATGCATATAAAGAGGATATATAATGTATTAATACAGATGGATTCGGAAACAGAATTAGTTAAAGATTGTATGATAAAATGGGCTCAAAATATTGAGGAACCAATAATGTTGGATACATGGGAAAGAATTTGGGTAAGAAATGTGAAATTTACACAAGCTCAAAATCTGAGAGAAAATTTTTACAAGATGTTTATAGATGGCATTTAGATCCTAAAAAGTTGGCTTCTATGTATCCGAATGTACAGCCTAAATGTTGGAGGTGTGGTTCTCTCGATGCTACATATTATCATATATGGTGGACCTGCCAAAAGGTTAAGGCATTTTGGATAAAAATATGGTGGGTCATGCAAATGTTTTTAAAAAAAGGATAAAGTTTATTCCTCAGTTATTTTTATTAGGTATATGTACTGATTTTACAGTGGTAGAGACCAATTTGATTCTGCACCTGATAACTGCAGCAAGACTGTTGGTGGCGCAATATTGGAAGAAGGAAGACTTGCCTACAATCCAAGAATGGACATTGAAAGTAACAAACTTAGCTGAAATGGCTAAAATATCGGCATATCTCAAAGATCATTCAAATGAGAGATATAAACGAGACTGGAAAAAATGGATTGACTATATACAAAATAAATACGGGACTAAGAAATTCCAGTTAGCCTATGCTTAAGATCAGAAATGATTTAAACTGTTAAAAGTTAGTTCAATAAGAAGAAGCTACGTTCAATCTAGAATGTCATTATTTCTTTATTTCTTTTTCTCAATAGATTTTAGACTGTGTTAGTTAAAAATCCATACCGTGTACGGGTTCTGGGAAGTCGGGGGGGGAAGGAGGAGGGGGGATGGGGGGGTGGAGGGAGGGAGGGGTATACACAACAAAAAAAAATTGTATTTCAATGTCTTAATGATTGACAAATGATGACATATTTGTGTTTGTTTTTTTTTTAAAGAAAAATAAAAAAGTTCTCTTAAAAAAAAAAAAAATTAAAACAATGGAAACTCTGGTGTAAAAAATAGCAAAGCTATTATAACACAAAGCTTAGGCAACTTTATTAATCTGAAAGAGAAGATTTGGTTGAACAATAAATTATACCCAATAAATAGGTGCTGCTGTTATAGTTATGAAATAGTGCTCTAATGACTTTTTTCTGCAACAGATTACTAATAGGCTCTAATTTTGAATGTTGAACTTGGAAAGAGGACAGTAAACATTACACTGAAAGTGAGAAACAAGTAAAACTCATTTACTTTCCCAGGTTGAAACACAAGTCACATTTATTAAAATATGTTAAAGATAGACGATTTGTAAAGGAAAGTTCAACCCTGATATTTTTGGTTATGGAGTTTGGCTAAACCCAGTATTAAAAGTTCCGAACAGGCATGTTGATCTAAAAAAAAAATCAGATTCTAAAAAGCACTTAGAGAGATGCCCTGATACTTCTACTAATCATTATGTGTTCCACAAATTAAGCACACTAGTTGATTTGAAATGATCTTATTCAGCTGGAAGCAAAGTACAAAATAAGAAGCAAAGATTCTCTAGTGCACTGAGCAAATTCTTGACCAATCTCTCAAGCCTCTTATTGTTAAAAAAGCACTGCTAAATACTATAGCATGCAGTACTACTACTGTGAAATTTCCAACTCACCTTCCAGAACAGAAAATCCAGTGATATTCTTGGGTATCAACAGTGCCATTTCCTTTAAGACCATTAAAGTTGACAAATAAAGACACCAACCATTTCGTAGATATATGCAGGGCCAGGCAAGAGTTTCTTCTAGGTCCTTTATTATTGTTACTTTGTTGTTTCAATTTTATAATGTTTATTCATATTTATATATTTTGTCTGCTACTCTTGTAATAGAAAAATGTGATTAAAAAGGTATGAAATACACAAATTTCAACTCTTTAATACTACATGTTTAATGAGACAAAGGTGCCTGGTTACTTTTCTAAATGAGCCAATACATTAACTCAGGGGATTTATGAATTATATAGTGATGCTTCAGTCATGAAGTAATGAGGTAGGGTTCTAAAGGCAAAAATGGCAATTACAGGTTATGCCTGATAAATACAACTGAGGCTGGGGCCATTTCAGTGATGACTTTCAGAATTGGTAGAATTAGTTTGTACAAAGGAATCAATGACCAGATGATGTTGATGATAATCTTTTATAGCACAGACCATCCTGAAAATTAAAATAAAGGACATTTTTATCCACACACCAGCAATACATCTTGTATATGATTTCATTAATTTGTTGATTTGATTAAATATATGTGCATCTATATCATCAACACCAAAAATGAACCTCATAAATAGTTTGCTTTGTTTTTGTTACTAGGTTTTTAATTCAGTATTGTAAATTTAATCTTTAACATTGGGCTTACCCCCTAAATCACAAAAACAAAGTAAGGAAATGGAGCCAATTGTGAACAGGGTAGGAAGGTCACCTTACCTGGTGTTAGATTAATTTTTGCTACATTTGCTACAGCATTCAACTTATTCATTTATAGTGCCTTTTGCGATTAATTAATTATCCCATTTATATTGCCTCCCACCTCACACAACGCAACAATTTTCATGTGTTTTAGTTTTAAAGGAGTTAAAAATTGGAAGAGGCCCAAGACAACTTTCAAGGAATAAATATTACTCTGAAGTGATGGGAATAACTGTGAATTTAATTTAATATAAAGTCCTGCCAGCATGGTCAACTGAGATTAAAAAATATAAAATGCTTCAACATAAATTTAAAATTGATGATCTAATGCACATTTGCCCCACATAGCCACTTAATATGGCAGGACTTTCTTTCATGTAAAAAATACATACTTATTGACTGTGCATCCTTACTCCATCATTTTATGCTCAGAGGTTATGCTCACCATTCCAAGACATGGGAAAAGGACTTGAGAATATTATATGCACATAGAATGGAATAAATTCAGATAAGTCTTAAACTTTTTGTACATCAGGAGATATTACAATCATATCAAATGAGTGGAATGACTTTAGCTTTCTGTTCATGTAGTAATCGACATCTAGACTGCCTGTATTTTTCTATGTTGTACAATAAAAAGTTGGAACTCAATTTATCATGGGTTGTAGCTATATATGAACCTATTTTTGTGATTGATTGTAAAAAATTTAAACATGGACAAATTGTATTGATTTTTCTTCTTCATAATTAAAGTAAAGAATGCCTCTTGCTATACCATTTTTAATGTTTATGATTTCAAGCACGGTAGCTTTAGATAAGAGAGTGTCACTATTTTACTTGAAATTATTCATCAGTTATGAATAATATGTCTCATTCATTAAAGAGGACAGTTTTCAAAAACTCTACATATTTCAAATGCTTTCCTTATGGATATTTTACAACATATATATCTACAGATTTATTTAACAATTCTTGGATCTCCTTGGCCAATGCAACACTGGCTAATGAAAACATTTATACAAAAAAGTGCACAAAATGTGAATTTTGAATCCATGGAAATGAAATGTGCATTAGTCAGAGGAGGGCAACGATGGTCCTGGATCACCTTCTCTCTCTTGTCCTTTAGTCCTTTTAAATTAACGTCAAGTAAAAAGAATGGCAATCTAACTGAACCTTATCAGGAACATATATTCGGGTCCGTTTAGTCGTGCTGAAGAAAAAGGTGCAACAATAAACAAGTCCCTGTGCATTTGCAGTCATACTTATGGGCAGAAAAGCCCTTGACATTTGTTGCTTTGGTATTAAATAGCAATTATAAAAGCTTTTAGAAATAAAGCAATACATGATGAGGAAGGGGCTGGAAATCCTACAAGGCTTGGATTTCTTGTCCATTGAAATCAGTCTCATTCTTAGTCATAAATAAATAATCTCTTTCCTGGTTTCGCTTCCATGCCAGGATCAATATCTCTTAACATCTTACTTATTTTATTACTGCTCTTGGTTTTCTGGGACTGATTGAAAGTTGCTCAGAGGAAATCTTTGGTTTTGCTTAAGTGTCCGTGACATTTAATCATGACTTTCCTTGCAGTTTAATTCCAACCAGTCAATCAGTTAATCCACTTCAATTGATTCTGTGCTCTCTGTTATTGGCTTGCACTCATTGGGCATCCTCTGGTGTCGACTCAGCTGGGTGGCTTGGGTGAAGCTCCTCTCACACCTCTCGCACCTGGAAAAGGCAAGAGAGAAAATTGAGAGTGGGAAGCTGCTCCTGGGGGGCACGGGGCTTCGTCTTATCATGCCTAATCAGAACAGACACTCAAAAGTGGCTTCAGATTTTACTGGCTCAAGAGGTTTAATTGGTGGCTACTTCCAAGGCCTTGATGCCTATGATGGGACAAGGCCTGTCTGATTCAGAACAAGGGAATCTGTCAATAGACAGGGGAAGGTGATTTCTCTAGAGAGGCTTGTCCTACTGTAGCTCTGATCACTGTCAGTTCAAATAGATAAAGAACAAAAAGAGATTTTTAAGAGTGAGCCATCAAAGAAGCAGCTTGTCTGCAGTTTTCTGCTCTGTAATCCCTCGGAGAAATTGATGACAAATAGAATTTCACCTCCTGCTAATTTAAAACCAGGAATCTTACCTATTGGAACAATCATGAAACTGGGAAACAATAATCACTTTCTGTATTTCTCTGAAGTTACTGTTTAGCCAGCATGATACAAAGGAGTGTTATCGTGTTTAAAAAGAGACTTTTAAAAATATTATTATAGAATCAGTATATTGCTGAAATGACCATTGCCATCTTCTCATAGATTTAAAATAATGTGCCAAAATAATGAATACATTTAAGATGCAGGCTTTCTGGATGAACATCTGAGGGATATGCATAATTCAAACAAAAACAACTTCATCTCTTTTAGAGAAGAATTGATTTTCCAAACTTTGGCCCTTCAATAATTTGACTTAATATTCAGCATAGAGTGCTTAACTTGAGATCTATGAGATGTAAACATTCTTTTCAATAACTTCCATCTAAGCAAATATTCTGCTACCTAGTGCCCTCTCAATAATTCAACTCTTACAATTTTACCCCCAGTTTATAACCAACAACAACAACAAAAACGCAACAAAGAATCTGTTCTAGATCACTTAGTCCAATTAAATGCTCTCCAAATATGTTGAACTACACACCGGCTGTGGAATTAAGCATACGATTTAAGCCAGTAAAGTTGTCATAGGTAGACTATTAGAATGAATAAAGCCTGCATAAGAACTTCTTGAGCACGTTAATTTAAACTGAGTTGACAAAGGAGATTACTTGTGAATTACAAACTATAGTTTTAACATAATGTTGATGGAATCATACATATAATAATTATTAACAATGGTTAAGAAGCCTGCTCATAATCCAAGATATCCTTATGTAAAAAATATCTAAATGAAATGTAAGGAGACTCTGTTCAGGTACATCTTTCTATTGTAAACATTATATAGATAATGAATTGATTCATTATGGATACATCAAGAGCCATTTATAAATATATATAATTTCAGAATGAGATAAAGTATGTGTCATTAAAAAAAAAAAGAAAATTATGGCTTGAGAAACCTATGGCCTGAAGGTTACAAATTCATTCAACTTATCTCTACTTCCAGTCTAACATGTCAAGATCTTTAAGTTAGTTTCTTTGATTGTTTCTTTTAGAATATTTTAGCAGCCTGTTCTACTGCTAAAACTGCACTGTGATCTTGACAATGTAAAAATGTCAGCTCTAATGTATCAGACCTATCAGCTCAATGAAAATAACTCAGAAGTATTGATCACCTAATGATTTCTGGTGTATTCATTAATGTCTATGTGCAGGTCTTCCTCTCTCCAGAGTTCCTGAAATGCTGATGACACATTAGTGTGTTGCTGATTGTTTATTAGAAAACTGATTAGTTACTGGATTAGTGTGTCAAAATGTACTATCTTTCATTGCTTGATAAACTTGAAAATTATGAATTTGTTTTTCATTATGAACACCTTGAAATCAATTCATTTTAGGCTTAGTTTCTCTAGCACAATGCAGTGATCTCTACTTAGATTTGATTTTTTTCCTTTCTCTTTTCTGTACCAACAAAACTATTATACATATATATCATGTTTATATGTATAATGTCTCTCTGTCTCTTATATCTCTCCTCCAAGTCAGGGTGGACTTCTAGTTATTTCCTGGACAAATCCCCGCAGCTTTCTTAACAAGATTTTTCAACCATAGTTTGTTATTGCCTTCTTCTAAGGGCAGAGAGAGTGCGACTTGCTTAAGGGTATCGAGCTGGTTTCATCAGGTTTCCATAGTTTAACCATTATACCAAACTGGTTCTCACCTTCTTGCTACTGAATTAATAAACAAATTATAATTTTTTTATAAATGAAAGGCACAGGTGAAAACTGAAAACTTACGAAATGAGCAACAAATTCTCCTGGATCATAAAGTGAAAGGTGCTCCTACATTAGTGTTACAATACCAAACCTATTTCAAGTAACACTTGAAGATTTAGGATTATTCATGATGCAACAAATAAATAAATCCTCCATACAGCTAATATTCATAGTGACCATTCTATAGCTGTAGAGGAAGCGTGCATAAGTGCACTAAAGTGCCAATCATCACTATCATTGTATTTTTATTCTCTTATTCTTGTTCTCATTTTTTGTTTGACAAATTCCAACAAATAGATAGATAGATAGATAGATAGATAGATAGATAGATAGATAGATAGATAGATAGATAGGCCAACAGTTGAATCATTTTTCCTTCTGTTCAAATATATGTTTTCATTTGCTTGTTTTATGATAGACAATATAATGCATATTTATATTTAGATATGTAAATACATATATTGGAAATACAGAACTTGTGGGAAGGTACAGTAACATACAATTGAATTAAATTATTCCAGTGCATTACTTTGTAAATTATAAATTCTTGCATACGCTATTCCGTAAATTTTAATGCAATATATTGGTTGAGTAAAGATATTGGTGTTACACAAAACACTATTATCATTTCAATATCCATTAAAATGGATTTCACTGTTACTTTTTTCATTACATAAATGTTTTAAGGTTAACTGAAATACATATATCAAATATTGGCCAATTATGTAAAAATCTTGCATTCAAATATAGTCACAGAACACATAAAATTAATGTGATTCACGTGTATCTAATGGAATTGGTTCCTAAGCAGTTTATTTCATGGATGGAATTAAACTGAAACCACTCCATATTAATTCAAATATTTTAGGAAATAAAAAAAGAGAAAGAAAATATAAAGGGAAAAAATGTAGCATTGGCTCTTAGTGGTGCAAATAGTAGATTTATTGGAAACATGACAAAAACAGAATGTTATGGGGGTGGAAATTAAATGGAGTCAACAAGGTTACATATAAGTAACATCTTAACATTAAAAGAAATCTATTTTCCATTTTGACCCGGAAGCCTGTACAATTAATTACTAAAATCTATTTACACAGCAACTACATAAAATCAATCTGAACTGCTAGTTTTTGGCTTCCTTTTCCATTGGCTGTATTAATCCAATGTAATGGTTCAGTAGCTGCCATTTGTTGATACGGCACTCTTGTGTCATTCTAGATTGAAGCTGAACACTGATTGAGTTGCATTTTGGCAAACATGGCACTTGACTCCTCATCTTAGCACTCTAGGCATCCCAGTGAGATGGCCAATCATAATTTTTATGAAGCTTAAGTAACTTGGTATTTAAATGGTTACATTTATATATGGTTTACAAGCCAAAGCAACCAAAGAAAGTGGTTATTATAATATAATATCAGCGAACACATGGTTTTGGCGTTATTTGGGCTGCAAGTTAAAAAAAAGAAAGTAATGGAATATTGCTAGTATTTCATCTGAGTATAACAATGGCTGTCAAAAGTTATGCAACAAAACTATTCCACAAACAGAATCTGAAAAGGTATCTCCACTCTAGGTTTCTTTATGTGATATGGTTTCTCAAATGATACTTTGCTGTTACTATCAATATTTAGTGGCTACTGGCCTTTGCAATTAGTGTGTATGTCCGTGTGGAAAACTTTGAGTCAGTTTTTTAAATTATTATTATTATTTCTGGCAACTGCCTGGACTGGTCTCTGCAGTTTCCTTGGCAAGACTTTTCAGTTGTCTGCCATTTTCTCATTTCCAGAACTGAGAGAAAGCTGTGACTAGTTCAAGGTGCACCTTTGTGCTTAACCCAAAACTAGAACTCATGGTTTCCTGGTTTCTAGCCTGATTCTTTAACTATTACACCAGGGGTGATATTTAGTTACCTTCCCTACCGGTTTGCAAATGTGAATGCGTGGCCACCTCCCTGCATTCGCTAAGCATCTCACGCATGCTCTTTTTGCTTAAAAAGGGCCTAAATGGGATACTATAGAGCAGGGGCAAGTGTGCGGGGACACCCACGATTTCCGCTTCTGGTTCGGGTGAACGGTCCTAACCGATAGAATAACACCTCTGTATTACACCAACTAGCTGTTCCATAATTAGAAGCGGAATCAATTGCAAGCATGTCAATAATTTAAAAAATATGTTATTTCAAACTTACTTGATTTATCTGAACTACTTAAAACATAAACAATCAACAACAAACCTTGTTTTTCCATGCACTCCAAACATAAGATGTCTGCCTCAACCACATCTTGCAAAGCAACTAAATCTCAGCATGGAATTCAATTCAGCTATAGTAATGATGGAATAGAGGAGGACACACTCTTTAACCCCTTTCTGTGACTTTTATTTTTTTTTCATATTGATAGCTGCTCTGTTTTGACTAGTTCTGGGAATTAACATACTAAAGGTTCATAAGGGGAACATCTGAACCAGAATTGATTGGCCTGTGAATATTGTTGGGTTACAACTCTTATCAGTCCTGGTGAGCATAACTGTAAGCCAAAACTAACATAATTTGTAGTTCAGTATCCACAACTATGTTTTCCACCCCCCCAATTTCACTCTAAAATATTAGTTGTACTTATATAAAATAATATAATCATACACTTGTGTAGTATTTTTTTCCCTATTTAAAATACTTCTGTCTTAAAAGTATGCAATCACTGTTGCTTTGATGCTCACTGATTGTTCCCTACTTGATGTTCCTGAATATACTGTGCATGACATATGCCTGAAAATTTATTTATTTTGTTGTTCTTAGATACTATTACTGGAGAGATTGTTACAGATTTTTTTAAAAAAAAACCAACCACCATTTTCTGGTAAAATTACAAGATTATGTAGCTGAGATAAAGAGAGACAAAGGATGCAGAGGTAAAATAAAGGTATAGGTAGAAATAAAAATATGTAAATATATGAATACTATCATAGCCCTTAAGGACTCAATTAACAAGTTGACTCCTGTCGACATATTTTTCTCCTAAATAAGTGACACTGAAATAAAGAAGGAACATGGCCAGGTTCACACATCTGTTTAGTATTCAGAAGTGAATTCAGAAAGGACATCCCAGAAAGTGTGAAATTTAAATCTGGATTATTTTAGTGTTTCCTTCCTGCTCCACTGAGTCTTTGATTACTTACTTAAATGGTTTCTCCCCTGTATGTGTCCGGATATGATTGTTGAGTGTAGTAGCACCAGCAAAGGCACGACCGCAATAGCCACACTTGAAAGGTCTGTCACTGGAGTGAGTGACTACGTGGTTCCGGAGCTCTGAAGGTTGGGAGAAGGATTGGGAGCAGTGTCCACACTGATAGGGCCTGCAGAAAATAAGAAACACCCAATGTGATCACTACTTGTTTTGTTTTTTAACTGCAGCACATGGAAAATCATTTGGGTGGTGCCGCCAAGCTTGGATTGCTTACTTCAAAAGGGAATGTAATAGTGAACTTCCTAAAAATTTGAAATGTTCTCCTTCTCATCTTCCCTACTGATGTGCTCCACATGTGATAAATACCATATCCTATAAGCGTAGCAAGCATTGCTATGCTTGCTAGATATTGCAAAGTCCAATACATTTAGGGATGTGTTGTCTATAGTCTTTTTTTAAAATAGTAGGGAATCTCAGTTTCATATAAGGTCCTCATGAAAGAAACATTTTCCCTCCTCTTCTCACAACAAAATATTGAGTGTATTACCAACTACAAACAATAGTATCTTTGATTCTTCTGAGAATGTGTAATATAGTTGTTACATATACTCAAAGAATCCAACAAGCTTGCTCCAATCATTTTTCTGTTTAAAATCTCTAAGGCAGGTCATCTTTAATAAATGAGGGACTTGGAGGATGGTCGGAGACTGGAATTCAATCTTTCATTTGAAAGCTTGTACTGCTGAATCAGAGGTGGTATTCAGTAGTTTCTGACCAGTTCGGAGTGGTTCGGACAACTGGTAAATATCACCTCTGACTGGCCCCATCTTTTCTCTGCCTCCCGAGTCCCAGCTGATTGGGAGGAAATTGGGATTTTGCAATAACCTTCCTCTGGAGTGGGAAGGGAATGGAGATTTTACAGTATCCTTCCTCTGCCATACCCACCAAACCATGCCATGCCCACCAAGCCATGCCCACAGAACTAGTATTAAAAAAAATTGAATTCCATCACTGTGCTGAATATAATGACCCTTCTACACTAAGCATTATCAATGCCTATGGAATCTAAATACAGGCTTTACTCATTAATTCTAGAAGACTCTTAGAAAAGCTTGGACCTATTTAATGCAGTGAAAGCTACACTGGGCATTGATTGACTTTACTGTGCTACATGTGTGTTACTTATTCAGTAGTGCCACTGTCATACAAAGGATTTGTGTATATGGCTTGGATGTGTCATCAGTAATACCAGTAATGTATATGAGCAGCCAGCCTCCCAGCCCTGTACTCAGTAGGTAAAAATACCATTAGAACAAGGACAAAAATAAATAGAATAAGTCTGTTAATTCTAATATTACACATTAAAAATGTATTGGTGGTGTAGAGATCTTTCTGGATAGAGAAACATCTCAACAATATAAAGGTTGAAGCATTGTTTTGCATGTGATTATGCCAACCAAAGGGAAATATATAAAAGCATCAGTTTACTTAAAATGCTTTAATATCCACAAAAGCAATGCAATGAAAACATAAATATTTTTACTTAAGTCTTCTGCAGACTGTAGTCTTAAAGGCAGAAATTCAGTTCAAGGTAATAATTAATATTTATGAAGACCTCCCTGAATTGAAACCAACATTCCTTATGTGTTCCTGTCATCTGTAATCATGTGACTATCAAAAAAATATTTGCTTGGCAGCAAGAGAAAAACATGACACCTTGGTTCTAGAAATCCCTTCCACAGCAAGTTCAATGGGCCCATTCTTTCAGAGTTTGCTATTAGAATGAAATCAATTAGTGGTGCTAAGATTTATTTTTCAATCTACACTCTTTTAAAATCTCTTTGTTTCAAAAAAAACTTCAGGTTCAGAAAGAAAACATTGTCATGAAAATAGTTCTTATTATGACAAACACCCCTACCAAATTTTAGACTTTTACACTGAAGGTATGTACTCTTTCCAGAATGGGATTGCAGCTGAAGCCCTAATGAAGGAATAGAATAGTCTAAAATGTACTGATATTTTTCTCAAAGGAAATAAACATCAGATGAACCATCTAGTTAAAACAGTTCAGTTTGTTGTATAACTGTCATGGATTAAATACTAAGAGGTAGTAAAATGGATAGGAAAAACTACAGCTCTCTGTCCCCAAATCTCTTAACCAATTCCCAAAATGCTCAGATTAAGAAAGTCAGAGTGGGATAATCATAAGAGTCACTCTTATCTAATCCTCATTCTCTCCTTCCCACCATAGTATTTTGCCCAATGCAGTTATGGGTTCTTTGTTGACAGCTCTATTAGATGAGTGAAGTTTAAGATTATAAAATCGGTTATACTGATCTACTACCCCAAATATCCCATATATCTGAGAGTTCGGTCTTTAGCTTTAGCTCAGTGTGATACACAACTCTGGTTTAATTATAAAGAACTTAAAGCATGAATTTAACGGAAAATTAAAAAGTTTGGGACATGGTTGGGACCCCATAATATACAATACATGAAATTCTGATGTGGTCTTCCTAGAGCAGATTTGGAATGTTCTAACTCAGTATACTTTATCCTGATGCTGCAGTATAAAAAATGATTTGTTCCGCGTCAGCATTCAGGTAGTTCTTGATATACATAATAGCTCCTCACTATTATCTGCTGCCATCCCCATATTTCCACCCATTTGTCCACCTTAAATGCTAGAGTTCCTTGAACCACCCCACTACTTAATTGTTACCTATCTTAAATATCAGAGTGTGCAACTGAAATACGTACATATTCTATTTTTTTTTACACTGCCTTCCCCTTGTCACATTTCAGAATGAACTGTACATGTACATGGATAGTGCTGTAGAAATCCAAACATATTAAACATCCAGTATCATTTAGACCTTTCGGGAGAGGAATATGGATTATAAGAAAAGTTCATTGGAGAAGATGGTGCATGATAACACCTTTCAAGAATCGGAAGAACTCTCATATAAACTATTACTGTAGACCTGAAGTCATATATAAATAATTTGAGTTACAGGCTGGTTTTCCACTGAAAATTACAAAACTTTTTTTTTCAGAGGATAGACCTATACAGCAAAAGAAATTGAACTTTAGAAAGAGATAAGTTCTTCCCTGCTGCAGATGACCAAGGCAAAATTGGGCTGATCTAGCCGTATGATGTGTGGGATTGGTTTAAAAAAGCCAATTTAAAGGGATTATACAAATTCTGCATACCTCTTCAATGCAAATAATCTGTTCTTTGCCTCAAAGAAGGCTCCAGCCAGCTATATTGCTATTTCAAAGTTAGAAGAAATATCACTTTAGAGCTGTGAAAAACTTGGGCGGCATCATCCTGTACACATCTTGGAAGTCCTATTTCATAGTTACAATTTTTTTAATTTTGTTTTCCAAAATTAGAAAAAAGAATTCATTTTGCCTTTAGCTAGACAACTCCAGATTGTAGCTTCCTTTTGTTGAAAATGCCTTATGTTGCCAATGGAAACTTCAAAGCTTTAAACATATTTACTCAACAGGCTGTTTTATTTATTTATATTTAGCTCTACCAACCTCTTTTATTTTTTTTTAAAAAATAAGGATATATCTTTAGGTGTCTCAAAATTTTAGTGCTGAGGAACAAGCAGCTTAAGCTACAATTCGTAAAACCTGTAATGTTAATGTACACTGATGTCTTACCAGCGTTTTGTTCTGAATAAATATGTATTGCTGAAGAGCTAAAACAAAAGAACAAAGGAAAGAGACAATGGTGACCAGGCATACAGAACAATTCAATGAAGTGTACAATAAAATGTTATCCCTCATTCGTCAGCTGGACTGCTTAATTGTGACTACTTGCATCACGATCACCAATACCTATTTATTTTACAGTGCTTCAGAGCACTGATCACAGAATTTTCTGCTTGATTAATGGCCTAGCTTTGGTCAATAGTTCAATACTATATTATTTTAATTACATTATAAAATCTGTGATGAGTGTTCCACAACAAGTTTCAAATGTAAAGTTCTATAGCTTTAAGATATTACTTGAGCTGAGATTATTTAGGGATTTAAATTTTCTTTACATTAATAATAATCAGATTCCCAAACATTATTTGATCATTTCTTATGTAAATATGTGTAGGAAAGGGGGTGGGAGGAGTAAGAGAGAATTTGTTTTTCTGCCGAACTCCCATAAAGAACTTTCAGTAAACCCTAATGGTAATGCTACTAATTAAAGGATTTATGCATGCATAGATTAGATAGACATAGACAGGCATATAGATAATAAACAGACAGATTCATGCCAGTAAATGAAAAAGAACTGTCATACAGAAGCCAGAACTATATACTGAGAAGGATGATGTAGTATACTTCTAGATGATACTGTATCTTTATTGTATTAAATTTATTTAGCACTGGAATTAAATTTGGTTTATTATTGGATCATTTTCATAAGGATGATTGATAAATATAGATAATAGAGATAGATGGATGATAGATAGATATAGATAGATAGATAGATGTGATAGATCGACAGATAGAGATAGAGAGATAGACACAGAGAGCGTTAATAGGTAGATAGATGATTGATAGATGATATACATAGACAGACAGTCAGTCAGTCAGTCAGGACAGACAGACAGAGACTGGGAAAGGGAGAGAGACTGAGACAGGGACAGGGAAAGAGAAAGGGAAAGGGAAAGGGAAAGAGAGACAGAAACAAGAGATGGAGAGATGATATAGATAGATATGATTTCTCAATTCTTTTTTCTAGTATCTATTTACAGGACATTATTGACCTTTAAGTGGAAGACTTTTGGTCTGAGGACACTTCATTAGGACATACTATCTCTGAGCTCTGCAAATCCTATGGATTTTTTTACACTCACTTGTTTTATTCTTTCTTTTACATAATTAATAATGAAATCTTTATATATGCTTGTTTCTTCATCCTCCTTGCCCTGCCATTCAGACTTCACGTAGAAAATTTGCAATGTATATAACATTTTTGGATGTTGAAGTAGCTGCCTTTCATACAAAGCTCAATGTACATAAATTTCAGGTTTCCAAAAAAAATCAGATATTTTGCACTGCATTAATACTACATATTAAAAGTTATATTCTAATGCATGCTGTTATGATCGGAAAGTAAATTCAGTTTTTGTTCAAAGGAACTATTCATTTTTATATAGAAAATGAAGCTGATAAGTCAAATGTACAAAAATCTACTAAGGATTAAATATTTTACTATAGTGTATTCTTTTTTCTTGGAGCACTTAATAATAATAATGTACTGTAATAAGATATTTTTAGTATTAGATTCTTTTAGTAAAACCATAAACAAAGATGTGCTGTAATCATCATGAATTGATTTTCTGAGAATGAGTGGGATCATTAACATTTATTAGCCCCTGGTTATCTATTTTTTAACTGGTACCAAAATAAACAAATAAGTCACTAAATAAAATCAATTAATTCCTTATTTCAAGGTGATTAATTTTTCTGCAAAATCAAATCATTCTTTGTTTATAAACAATAATCTCTCTGAAACAATTGCAACTGAATAATAGATATACTAAGCTTTTAACATTTGTCAGAAAACCTGCAGTTACTATACTTTCAAGACTATTATTTTCCATAAAAGAAATGTATAGTGATTGCTCAGTGATTTACTTAATAAATAGTAATAATTTTCTGTAATAGAGGCTATATTATTGAAATCACTCCATGAGATTAAGGGGGAAATGAAGGGATGGAGGGTTTGTTTGTTTTTCAAAGTCCCTTCCAGGTATTCTGCTCATCTTTCTTAAATCTAAGCTTTCATGTAAAATAAAAAAGATTATTGCCATAAGCAAATAATATACAGCTTTATCATAGTAATTAGACAAAAATACCTCACATATCTAGAATATCAAACTACAAACTAGTAACTCTACAAGCTTTTTAGAAGCAATTATGCAAGAAGTGTTGGATGTTAAATTTGATTTATTGTCAATTCTATAGTCAGAGGACCAAATCCTGGCAAGGTGTCCATCTTAAATGTGATGGGATATAAATTGTAAATTGTGATTTGGGAAAAACCTATAAATTTTATTAACAAATTTTCATTTAGATCTTGTTATAAAGGTGTAAGGGTTTTTTTGGGGGGGGCTGATGAGTGGAACTGGGGATAAATAGTAAATGATTTTTAGCCAATTATAATAACAACAAGGAAATGTTAATGGTCATTATTTAATAATATATACATGCTATGGTATTGGCTAAAGTAACTTAGATATAAACGTTAGTCAGTGAGTTGGGAAAAAGGGGGGGAGGCTTAAAAATGTTATCTATGACTTTTATTTAAAAGATGCTATAAAGGTGTAATGTTATTGGAGGATTTTTTGAAATAGCTAATGAATGCCATTATGTGGTTGTGTCTTTAAGTATGAATGATTTGAAGTAAAAGCATGTTCAAATAATTGTAGTCAAATGAGAACTGTAGTACATTGATAGTAAGATATACAAAGATTTTTGACTTAAAGTGTATAATCTAATATGAACTATAAGTAATGACTTTGGAAGAAATGCACGAAAGTTATCTGTAACCAATCTACTGGTTTCTACAAGATGTAATGAAGGATTCTTTTTTTGTCTTTTGTTTCAAATAAAAAAATTTTCGAAAAAAATGTGATGGGAACAAAGAAGATAACCTACAGTGACTAAAGCTACTGTCATGGCTAATGTAGAACTGGGGTAGAGGTTGGTGTAACAATGCTTTGGGTGATAACATATGTATATAATGGGAAATCTAAACAGGAGGATGCTGTTGTTCTCATGTGCTGCTTGTGAGAGGCAGGTAGATTTCT
This sequence comes from Thamnophis elegans, assembly GCF_009769535.1. Lineage (NCBI taxonomy): Eukaryota > Metazoa > Chordata > Lepidosauria > Squamata > Natricidae > Thamnophis > Thamnophis elegans. The sequence continues at coordinate 93,068,837 of NC_045543.1, forward strand.
GGATAGCAATAACAATAGCACTTAGACTTACATTCCACTTTATGGGGCTTTACAGCCTTCTCTAAGCAGTTTACAGAGTCAGCATACTGCCCCCAACAATTTGGGTCCTCATTTTACCCATCTCAGAAGGATGGAAGGCTGAGTCAACCTTGAGCCTGTTGAGATTTGAACTGCCAAATTGCAGGCAGACGGCAGTCAGCAGAAGTAGCCTGCAATACTGCACTCTAAACACTGTGCCACAGTGGCTCATCAAACAGAAATGATAGACAAGATTGAATTGGTCTTAAAATCAAACAAGATACTCTAAAGAATATATCTGAAGAAAATCCAACATACTACCACACTAAAAACACAATCCTACAAGACACTGTTTTTCAACCACTGTGCTATGGCCCATTTGTGTGCTGTAAAAAATCCAAATCAGTGAACCAAAATAAATGATAGGAAGTAGTGCACAGCCAGCACACAGCCTCTGTGGCATCACCAAGGGCCAGCTGCCTCCATTTCTTCTTCCAAGTCCCAGCAATTTGTGGTATCATGACACACTCTTCATCAGATGTGTGATGAAACATATTTGATCTGATGTGCTCATCAGTAGATGACAGGAAGTGATGCACATTCAGATGGACTTTGACTTAAGACCACAATTGAGCTCATAACCTCGGTTGCTAAGTGAAACATTTGCTAAGAGAGTCTTGACGCATTTTGTGAGGTCTCTTGCCACAATTGTTAAGTGGATCCCTGGAGTTCTTAAGTTAGTAGCAGGGTTGTTAAATGAATCTGGTTTCCCCATTGACAGAAAGTCGCAAAAAAAAGAATCATGGTTGCCAAGCATCCATGACCAAGGGGATGCTGAAATGGCCAGAAGTGTGAAAATGGTCATAGGTCACTTTTTCCAGTGCCCTTGTAACTTCAAATGAAGTTTAAATAAATTGTAAATCAAGAGTTACCTGTATTAGCACATAGCTCATGATATAAGCTTGAACATGCTGTATTTATTAATCAATCAATATATTATACATGTAACATTTAATTTATCAAATTAAAAATTACAAATGTTTTTTTAATTATTTAAGAAACTGTCAGGAACAATATCAATATATGTATATTAAAACATTATATTTATCATTGAAAATGCATGGTAGACTGTGCATGACATTAAAAAAATAATGATGTATTGTAAGAACTGCTTTTTTAATTAAAATGCATTATGAAAAAGTTATTTTTTTAAAAAATCACTTTGATTGAAGGCTTCTGCTTACCCCTTTCTGGAGCCCCCCAAATGGGATTGTTGGGAATTTCTGCAGCAGAAAAACAGAAGAGAAAAGGGATTTCTAATCCTGGTTCAATGGAATAATGGGTAAGATTGTCGAGAACCAGGCAAAACAAGCAAACAAGCAAAACAAATCTTGGAAACCGCTTGGCCAATTACTTCTAGAGGTGCTTCTAAATTTTAGACTTTAAGTTGATTTCGGGAGAAGCATTAAATTAATTAGCAATTTAAAAATGCATTCTAATGCAAGAGGAACAGCATCTAAGGAGAGAAGGGGGTGTAAAAAAATGAAGATGGCAGCCAGAATGGCTTTCTAAGTTCTACCCCATTTTATATGAGACAGAACCTCTTTTGTTCCTTTTTTTTTAAATTCTTCCTCTCCCACACCTGGCAAGAGACGATGTAACCAAAATGGTGAAAACTGTTTCCAGAAATCCAATTACTATAAAACTCAACATTGCCTACATACAAAACTTGAACATACTTAATTTGCCCTGGGGATGTTATTGTCTACCATACATTTTTAAAGGCTGAAGCTGCTGCCTTTAAAATAATATAACATATATTATATCATATAATTGATCAATTATTTATTAATATAAATAAACATTATACATTGTTCTCATATCATTATTCTGGAAAAATAATGCCATTGATTTGAATTTTCCAAAATTCAAATCATATCATAAAGAATGTAAGACCCTTTTACTGCATTATTATTAAAAGGGATTGGCTTCAGATTTCTGGAGAGTTGAGGAAGGCTTTTGTAGAATCCTATAGAAGAGCTAAAAAAGCACACAATGTGTAATTATCTCCTGGGAGTAACTAGAAATAATCAATCATAGTAAACCACCTCAGACGATTTCTTAATTTTTTTGTAATTAAAAAATATTAGGTTTAAATTAAAACAGATACTTATCACCTAGAATGAGAATAGAAAATCTAAATGAAAATATCCATGCAATATGTATTGTAAAATGAGACAAAAGTTACTACTATACTAATGCTGTACTATACTATACTGTACTACTACTGTTACTACTGAAAACAGGCAAAAACACTGTGCGCTTAGTGAATATATTTCTTCTGTTTTAGTGGAAATAAAAGTGCAAAACAACTCCCCTCCCCTTTTGAAATGCCATTCTCTATGCAGAAAAGCATTTCCACTCTGCCACTATAATCATGCTACAGGCACTTAATGTCTCTATCCTTGTCACAAATCACTCACAGTTATTTTACTGTCAAATCTACCAGCCATAATATCCACAAACCAGTTCAAGTTAGTGAATTACACAGGTAAAAAGTAACCAGGCATGACTTGGGGAAGAACTGACTTTGGACCTGCAAACCTATCTCTGCTACTGTTGAAAAGAAAGAAAGGTCAATCATACCCCTGTTCAGAAACAATGGCGAAAGGGATGTATCAAAGCACGGGCAGGTCAAGGATGTTACTATCAAAGCAAGTGGATTTTTAATCTGTTGTAGTGTTGGACATTCTGCGTAGGGGAACATGACATAGAAAGTCCTTGACAATTTAAGAAGAGTTACATAAGATTCATATTCCACTCTTTAGTAATAGTCACAACACTGTCTATCCTTTGAGTGATTTAAACAATTTCTATAAAGCATTTTGCTTCAGTGCAACTTGAAATGAAGCATGAGCTTATACTGTTTTGCAAACTAAAGTCATTGCATCTATAAGAGCAAAGTGACAGTAGTGTTTTAACTCACTCTGCTCTGGAACTTCTTTCAGGCTTTTTCTGCAGAGTTCAGTTGATGTGCTTCCACACTAGATTAGGTTTGACAATGCACAAATCCACAATGCAAGCCAGAAATTTAAACCCTACCGACATGTGCTGAAGGTATTTCAGGCTAGGTATGCTGCAAGGATTCTGAAAACTTCCTTTTCTCTAAGCACTTTTATAATGTTGAGTCAGAAGTCTGAGACAAGCCTTTTCTCACAGTATTAGCTCAGTGCTGAAGGCTGCACAAATGGCTTTGTTAAGATGAAGATGTCCTCTTTATTTCCATGGAGTGAATTACTTTGTTAGAAGTGAAGGTGTACGCTTTGTATGGGTCTAATAATTACGTAGTAAGGTAAAGATAAAGGTTCCCCTCTCACATATGTGCTAGTCATTCCTGACTCTAGGGGGCGGGGCTCATCTCTATTTCAAAGCCGAAAAGCCAGCACTGTCCAAATACATCTCCGTGGTCATGTGGTTGGCATGACTAAATGCCAAAGGTGCACGGAACGCTGTTACCTTCCCACCAAAGATGGTTCCTATTTTTCTACTTACATTTTTACATGCTTTCGAACTGCTAGGTTGGCAGAATCTGGGACAAGTAACAGAAGCTCACTCTGTTACGTGGCACTAGGGATTCGAACCGCTGAACTGCCGACAAGCTCAGCGTCTAAACCACTGAGCAACCATGTCCCTTTATACACCATGTCCCTTTTAATATGTAGTATTAAATGCTAATTAAATTATTAATCAAACATGACAACAGTATTAAAATGCACATTATTATCAAGAACTACAAGTATTCCCCTAGAATTATAAATACATGCACTGGGAAAAATTCTTGATTGTCCCCAAATCTGGCTCCAACATTCTCCACTGAATAACAGCTATAACTTGCATAGGAAAACCTTATTCACTTCATCCATTACAAGATATTTCCCACTGAAACCACAAATAATTTTCCAAAAAATCCATAAACTAGTTCTTAATTAATCCAGAAATTTTTTTTTGAAGTGTATATTCAAAATGAAATTCTTATCATATATTACAAGATAGAGGACTGGTTGACCAAAGAACATTGTTCTTTAAAAAGATTTAAGGATAATCTGTATTCTTCTGATACAGAATTGTGATAATCTCAATTTCCAAATTGTCCTTACTCCCCTAGCAGTCTCTACTCTCAACAAACAAACAGTACTCTTGTAAAATAATGTTAATATTGCATTCAGTTTTTGTATCCAGAAAGCAAATCCAGAAAAGCTGCTTATAATGAGATTTTATCCAGCTCTGTCTTGTGTAAGGTAACTGTTTAAAGAAGAGTTTTGCCACCTAATTCCTTGAATTGCTGCTAGAGATGACCTACTACTGATCTGACCCTTCCCCAAGCAGTTGGAAAAGCGTCAAGATTTGTATTCCAACCTAAATCTTCTGGGATGAACAATGACACTATAATGATATTGACTAAGAGTCACATTTTATATAATTGCTTTACTCAACTACAAAAACATTGACAAAAAGTGCAAGCACAATATTCTCACACATACAATCATATTCTTTATTTGGTGAGGAAAATTTTGCTTGCTAATATTAATATACATCATTGGAAAACTGAAAAAAGTACAAGTACAATGCTAGATGTATTGATTGAAAGATGTACTTCTCTACCCTGGCATGCTTGGACTATTCATAGCTTACATTTCCCTAACCAGTTTCTTATTGTAATATCTGAAAATGGTCCTAGAATATATAAGTTGCGTGAGTACTAAAGTAAAAATAACTGGTGTAGATTTTCATTAATACTAAGAGGCAGAGGTAAATGAGTTTCCATGGTTTTCTTTACTGTGTTTCCCTGAAAATAAGACATGGTCTTATTTCTTTTGACCCCTGAAATAAACACTTGGCCTTATTTTTGGGGATGTCTTATTATTTTGAGGTGCAGGAAGTGGCAAGCTTCATGGCTGCTGTGTTGTAATATTTTCAGGGAGGGCTTATTTTGGGGGGAGGGCTTATTTTAGAACAAGCGTTCAAAAGCCTGATTGGGCTTATTATCGGGCAGATCTTATTTTCGGGCAAACAGGGTAATACATGTGGAACCTCCAGATAAATTCAAATGTGATTTGTAAAACATGATGAAAACATCTTCCTTCATCTCACTTCAGACTATGCCCAATCTTATAGCAAAACAACCTAAATGGCTGCTATTTCAAGATTGTTTTGTGAGCTTCAGCATTAATACAAGGTTACAGTTAAGATTTAGTGATAGGTTGAGCCAGGTTTAGAAACATTACTATAATTTAGTATGATTAAATGTCCAAATAAATTAATTGTGGAGGGCAATGGACATTTGAATTTTTAAAAATGGCATGCTATCTTACTTTTTAAATCCTCAAAATTGTTATTGTAGATGCTTTAATTATGGCTCAATGTTTTGCACATTTTAATGCAGTGAGGATAGTAGCATGAATTTGACTTTAATCCAAGATCTGATTTCTTACAGACAAAGAATTTTGATGTACACTACAGTACATGCATAAATATTTTGGAAAATTAGCTAATTTACTTCAGTGGAAATATTACCATTAAATACATATATCTCACCATACAGTCTATCACTTTATTGAAATGAACAAAACAATGAGAGACCTGTGCATCCATTCAAATATATTTAGATCTCTGGTTGAATAGCTTAAATTCCTTTGGAAATTTTCAAGCCATATTGAAAAGGCCTTTTTTCCCCTTCTTGAAAATGATCACCTATTAATTCAACACATTTATTAATTTATTCTAATGCAAATCCCACATAGAAGATTTACTGGGGAAAAAACCTGAGGTTCTATAGTAGTAAACATGATTAATGTATTTTGATGAGATTCCTATAAAATGATAATAGATTTATACTCAGCAATGAAAACATATTAAATGTTTACTAAAATAGCACATCGGCTTTGAAAACTTCTCTCTAATCTGCTAAGGCTCCTTTTCATCACTAAAGTAGCATAAGAACAATATTTGTGAATTGTTTCTGAAATGATTGTTCCAGGACATTCAATCATTTTTGTTAAAGCATCTCTTTGTCACTAAATCCCAAACAATATTTTTATTGGGTTAATTTGATTTTTGCCTTTTGTGCTGCCAGCTATCATGATTGTCAAATAAACCAGATTTGATTCATAAATAATAGTTCCATTATCTCTACCGGGCCACCGGTCAGGATACCTGAAATTTTAATTCACTTGTTCAGCTAAATTTCATCCTCAGTTCATGGCCATAAAATTCTGTATTGACAAACTTTCAACCAACTTTGACTCTGAGGTATCTAGTCAACATTTTTCTTCGGTGTGGATATTAGTTTATTGAATAAATGGCATCTGTTTTCCTCCATCACTAGTGGAGTAGGTATTTCCTTTTGACAGCTTTGCACGATTTATGGCTTTGCATGCTCTGAAGAAAATAGTGCTAAGCAAAAAATTCCAATTCATTACCCCTTAGTACTTAATTAAGTTCATACACATTGCACACTATAGGTGAACCCTGAAATGGCTATGACAGCTGCTGAGCCACAAGTTATATTATCTCTCAAAGATAAAATGACTTTTAATTATCTTGACCTGTTTTTCCCCATCTGGTATATCCATATATTTTTCTTCTATTTTGTCCCCCTCCTCCACTTTCCAAGAGATGCACCAAACTAAGATTATATTCTTAGCCATTTCCTCTTATCTGTCTCTTTAGGTGCCCAATATTTTTACAAATAATAACACTAACCTACAGCCATTATCTGTATGTTTCATACAGCTGCAGATGAATTGCTCTGCACAGGTTCCTCCTAATAACGCTCTGTTGCTGAAAAGAGTGTCAGCCTGATAAAGCAAAAACAATGTTGTCTATATAAGCAGATAGAGAAGTAAAGAGTGCCCATGTTTTTACCTGTCAGGGTTCTGTGTACAAACATGCATTTGCAAGAGGATCCGTTGGGTGAAAGTCTTAAAGCATTGCCCACATTTCCAAAGATGCCAGTCACTAAACTCAGAATTCAATTGACTTGTTGATGTCGGACTTGCGAGAACTCGTTGGTTTTTACATTGATCTGGTTAAATCCTGATTCGAGAGAACCCGATTTATCCAGAAGAGAGAAATTCCTGTTACATGGAGTCTGTGGAAAGACTACGGATCGCTGTGGAGGGGCAGAGGGTGATTTGCTACTTTTGCTGAATGGCTGGAGAGTCTTGTCTTGACATGGCTTCCATAACAGTTGAAGGAACGTTCACTAGGGTGGAAGGAGGGGGGGGGGACGACAGAAAATTCTTGTCATTATAACACAGCCTTCAGAAATATGAAAAAAAAAAACAATTCGCGTAAACACACCATAATCTACTTATATTTCATTGTATTTACAATAAAGCGCTGAATTCTAATAGTAGAAGTAAACAGATAAGCATTGCAATGAATTTTTTCCTGATCTACACAAGCAGTCCTGTACATGGTAGTCAGGAAGTGTTAAAAAAGAACTCCAAAAGCAAATTTGAGATTTCATTTCTGGGTGTTCCCTCATGCCATGAACATCATGGTAAGTGGAAGAACAGCACTGCAAAAACAGGCTATTTTAGCCACTGTGATTGTTTTCTTTTGCAGAGGCATTAGAAAGATGGAAAATCTTACTTACAACCCATGATAACCAATTGTTTTCAGAATTTAATCACCATTTTCATAACAATGGCAACAAAGTCTTATTCACTATAAGAATGTGAAATAATCTTGGACATACCTATCTAACATTTGTAAATGATTTTTTTTCATTATTTCTCTTTTGCAAATTTTAAAACTCAATTCTGGAAAATTGATGTACAATTAGTATCAAACAAACAATTTACACAAATATACATGAAGAAAACAATTTATTAGGCAGGCAATTCAATTCAGATGAATAGATGAATAAATCTGGATGTTTTATATATTTTCTTCAAACAAGAACTTTTCAAAGCAGGTGGGATGGGTATAATCCAATTCCTTCACTTAAATTATTCTTTGTTTTTTATTTGATTATATACTTTTTAATGTTGCCACCCAGAATCATTGTGCATGACATGGAATTTATGTCTGAATAGACAAGAATAAGAGCAATATACAAAATTTTACACAGAATGTGATTAAATGAAATTCAATTTTTCAAATGTAACAGATATCTAAAATAATTACAGTTGTTTGCAATTATGATATGTGTGCGTGTAATTGACATATTTCAGAAACCATAAAATTAATTTATTTATCCAGCAAGCAATAATATCAATGACTCCTCACACTTCATTTCATGCACTTCCTCATGTGGAACAGAAATGGCAATCCATTATCCCCATTTAAATGCACTTGTGCTTTGCCATAATATCTATACCCCTCAGAAAATCAAAATTTGAAGCTATCATGGTTGTTTTTTCGTTTACAATGTGTCATTGATACCTATCATAATTTCCATAAAACAAGAGAATAGATTTGTTGACTTTCTAAATTTCATGTAAAATTTGACACATTGCAAAACAGAGGAAGATGGGAAGGAAATTGATGCAGGATAAATAAAAACAATAAAAAACAGGCTGTGTTCTGCCTTAAATACTTAGGTTTCATGACAGGTCGAGTTATGTACAGAGCCTGGGAACAAAAATTATATTAAATGTTTTACTGAGAAGGTGGACATATTGTTACATTAGTTTTTGCTCTGTCTCCCCATTATATATCTGTGGTTGTTTGATCTAGCATCTGAGACTGTCGATGATGCAGTGGCTAGAACATGTTACAACTGATGCAGAATATATTTGGACCAGGTCGCTCCCTTTTGAATGCAAACCACTCTCATTTAGGTTAAACATAGGAGAATATATTTCTTTACATGCAACAACTGGCAGCAAGGTCAGTTTCCCCTTCCCTTTTTTAACTTAAAAAGATACAGACTTGGTGTTTATCTAGTGAAGTGTATATGCACACAGTGGAGATGTGGCACTAGCTTTTGTGATGAACCAGGTGATAAATTTCACTGCTGATTTCATAATATCTATAAGATTAATATTGCTCCATAATGCTCACTAAGTTGATGGGTTTTCCAGATCCTAACTAACATCTTAATGGAAAGAAAGGGTATAGCCTGTCTATTCTTACCGGCTTGATTCAGCCTTCCATCCTTCTGAGGTGGGTAAAATAAGGACCCAGATTGTTGGGGCAATGTGCTGAGTCTGCAAACCGCTTAGATAGGGCTGTAAAAGCACTATGAAGCGGTATATGTCTAAGTGCTATTGCAATTCCTAAATTCTTTTTAGTAATGAGCTGCTTCTCGCTGATTAGTGTTGCAGTACTTAAGTTAAGAGTCTTGCAAACCCTCAAGTTAATAGTCTTCAAATGCAACAAATATTTATTATAATCATAAGTTAATTCATATCTTGTACTATCATACTACTAGTTTCCATAGTTAGCACCTTCAGAAGAGTTTTTTATATCTAAGGTGGAAAATTCATGTTTGTTTGTTGACATGATTCAGTTCATAAGTATAAGTATAATCTTATTGTCATTGTACTTAAATACAACGAAATCATAGGATAAGGATCTACTTCAATCTAAATACAAAACATGGATGCAGATAAGATACTATTTTTTGATAATTCCACTTACAGTTCTCATCCTGTGCAATGCACTGCAAAGGAATTCCAAAGAAAGATGTGTAGCTGTCATTATACCACACCAACAACTCAGTGCCTCTGGGAATATCCATGCAAGCTCGGTAGAATATATTTGATCTAGTCATAGGATAAAAGAGAAAGAAAGAATGAATCAGAACCCAAGATATTTTTTATTAAAGTGCATCCTCCTGATCACCTGAGTGAAAACTTTGTCTAGCAAAAGCAATGCATTCTGTTAATCCCAGATATCATAATCTAGTTTACTCTGCAGAGTAAAAGCGTGCTATGTATTTTTAAAAATTCAGTATTGCTTCACTTTTTTAATTTACAGAAGTTGAGTTATAAATAAAGAACTAAATTGTAGCTAGTATCCCTCAACAGCATTCAAACAAAGCAGACAGTTATGTAAAATCTAAGATTATTTAAAAGTGCCTGATACTACATAGTGCCCAACAACTTTTAAGACAATTTATAATATTTTAAAACCATACATTTCAAATATTTTCAAGCTTGCAGCCTTTTGCTTACGAATATAATTTAAATATCATGCCTAACTAGCAATACTTGTACAGTTTTTGAATGTAATCCTAACTCCCTGAAAATGTCTAATACAGCAAAATACCATCATGGAAACTCCCAGCTTGTCTGCTGATAGCTTGACAGATAACGAGCTACCAGCAATTGGTGATAGTTATGTGACATTTCAAAATGAGATATTCTGGGCATAAAAAGGCACATATTTTGTTTCTTAGCATTCAGTGACTTAAAACGGATATGAAGATAATTAATAAATTGCATGTCTTCAGAATCTAGAATAATGTTGCAGGTTTTTAAAAGTCGCTAATATAGTCAAAAGTGAACAATGGATTCATACTTTTTCAGCAAAGTCACTTGTCTGGAATGTCAGAATGTTCCAAGTGTATTTTCACAAAACTAACAAAATCATAACTGAATAATACACCGGGAGGCTGAATATTTTGGAACATTTTGAAAATATAATTATTTTCAATGGATTTAATTTTAATACAATTAACTCAATGGAATTCGTTAACACAACTTTTCTTTGTCTTCTTTGTAGCCTGAACAAAGTTGAACTGTTTTAAACAATAGCAAGGAGATGCTGTATTATAGATTGAAGTTCTTTGGATTCATTTCAATTCTGCCCTGCTCTCTGTGTGTGCATACATACAAACATACATGCCTACCAGTGGTGGGATTCAATTTTTTTTACTACTAGTACAGTGGCCGTGGCTTGGTGGGCATGGTGTGGCTTGGTGGGCATGACAGGGGAAAGATACTGTAAAATCTCTATTCCCTCCCACTCCACGGGAAGGTTACTGCAAAATCCCCATTCCCTCCCAATCAGCTGGGACTCAGGAGACAGAGAATAGATGGGGGTGGGGTCAATCAGAAGTAGTATTTACTGGTTCTCTGAACTACTCAAAATTTCTGCTACCAGTTCTCAAGGACTGGTCAGAACCTGCTGAATATCACCTCTGACACCTACTCAAGGGAAATCCATCTGCTTGCACCAAGGCATGTTACCACTTCATTGTGCTTAGCACAGCCTGAGATCTGTACAAGTCGGACGGAGTTGTACAGTCTGACTAAACTAGAGCTATACAAAGCAGCCATTTTTTTATTCATTCATACTTCCCTTTATGTATCATTTTATAATGTAGTTAATAAATATTTTCTTAGAAGGAAGAACACAATCTGAAACAGTATCAGGGCAGGCTACAGGCAGTGGTAAAACTAAAATAGTCATTTAGGAGCCAAAAGAGAAATTATTATCTTGACACTGTAGTTTGTCACCTAAACCAGTTACAGTAACATAAAATATCCTCATATGTGATAGATCGCAATTCAATAAATACAAGATGAGCATTCTTTTCTACCTGGAATAGCACCCTGCAGAATGATATAGCCATAGAAGTAAGGAAGGGCCATTTATAACACCACCTCATGTGAAGCATAGATATAAATGGAGTTTTGAAAAAGTTGAATCTGAACTGGTTCCTGCAGTGAAGAATTGCTAAAAGCTTGAAGTCGAGATAAAAGCTTGCAGGATGGTAAGCCTTAAATTTAGTCCCTTTGTAAAAAATTGGCCAGAGTGGTGCAATTTGTTTCTTGTGTAACACTGCCGACATAAGGAGAATCTTTAACCACATTTTTCATGGCAGTGAGATATGCACTTGTCAACATATTTTGTCACCGCAAAGTGGCTCTTGGCAACAGGATCATAAAGATCAATAAAAAAGTGCAGATTCTCAATATTTTACGAGCAGCTGCAAAAATTTCATTTATCTTGTTATTTTCCTCGCTTACTGCCACCCTGTCTCAGGAGGGCACTGCTGGCTAAGCAGAATGCTTTTTCCCCAACCTATGAATATCTGACAAAAACTCAAGTCTTGCTCTCTCTCCTGCCCTCATGCTCTACCCCTACCCCTCCCACTATTTTCACCCAAGCTGCACATTTTATTAATTCTTTCCACCATTACATAAAAATCAAATTGGGGCAGAGTTATAAATCACCCGCATCTCCTGACTTTGGAAAAAAAATACAGTCTACTTTGTACTTCACCCTTGTAACTTTTCGTCTCTCTGTTTGGCTTCACCTAACATAAACACAGCAGCCCAGCAAATGAATGTGCTAAAACCCAATGACACACTTTGGTGCTGAAAGAACTGAACTGTTTTCGAGCAATGGGTGGTCTCTGAGGAGTAGGCCAAAAAAGAGGGGGGGAAGTGTAAGCATACACCATTCCTTACAAGCTCACAGAGCTTCCAAAACTTGCAGAAATCTCTGCATGTTGAAGTACATCAAAGGGATTTTTCCTCTTTCGGATAATATTTCCTTTGCTGACATGTATTTAGTATTGTGGTTGGATGATCATAAAGATAGCTTCGTGGCGTCCAACGCAGTTGAAGCAGAACACATGCCAACAAACATTATTGTCAGCTTCAAAATAAAAACAAAACGTTCAGCTAAGGGTCAATCAATCAAGAGCTCTTTGAAGAAAATTCCATTTAGATATTACAAATCATAACAGAATGAATTTAAACCATCTGACTTTCAGTGAGGAGGACGTCCATATACAATAAAAATTAGATGGATTTTCAGGGTCCAAGTTTGTTTTGTTTTTTATTTCTACACTTGGATGTAGTCCCTGGTGATAGATGCCAGGGTTTTTTTTAAACTGTTTTTTAAAAGCAATTGAAAACAGATCAAGAGAGAAAACTCTAAGCAACAATTACAGAATGAACAGGGAGCTATAAGATCTGTTTAATATTGACAGATGTTTAATGGTTTCCCATGGCTGGAGTTTGATTGAGAATGTGTATTTTTGCTTGCAAATATGCTCAGTTTAAGCCAGTGAATTTTGGGGGAACGGTGCTCCTATGCAATCAACTCTATCTGCTGACTAGGAGCACCTTCTACTCTCTTCTTGGAAAGAGCAAGCAGAAGTATGACATCATTCATCTCTCTTTCTCTCTTTCCTCTAAGAGTATATCAGATGTGACACAGAACTCTGCATAAGGACAATATATGTTCACAACTGTCCTAGTAGATCAGAAAATACCTCGATTACAAGCACACCATCTACATTCTTGTTTAGGCAACTTGAGTGACAGGTATGGAAGAGGTTGGTTGCATCACACTAGCACCATACCTGATGTGGCACATGGTGCACTGCCATCTCCCACAACCTCTCCATTGTGCTTCAACAGTTGTAAATGGTGTAGTCTTTATGACAACAATGCATTAATTTCCATTTTAGTTTTGCTATGGATTAAATTATTTGTAATCTATCAAAGCAGGGGTCTGAACACAGTGAACAAAAAAATAGAAAAGCTGAAATTAAAACGTCAGCGAACTAAAACTAAACACCTCAGAGCCCCCCAAGAACTAAAACAATCCAGCCACAGGATAAAACTGTTCCACCTCTCTTCCCTATGGAAGGAATTACTCACAGACAAGTCCATGTTTCTATGAACATGCAGGATGAACTCTTCATGAAGGGACTCCCAACCTACTTTTACTAATAATATTATATTGAAACTTTCGTCTAATAGAAAATGTTTAGTGGCCCAAATTGGCAAGTTGTTTTCCTTTAATTTCCTATTATTTACTTTCATGTTTAAGTTGTAAAAATTAAAGGCATAATAACCATTGCATTCATGAAAGTTTTCTGGATTGTGAAGCTACTTTTATTCATCTTATTCTCTTATTCAACTGTAAAAATGATTTTTGTCAACTTAAAAGTATGTGCATTTTTGACAAAACAAAACAAAGAAGCTAATATAGCAATTGCCAAATTAGCTGTAAAGTAGAATAGAATGGAATTCTTATTGGCAAAGTGTGATTGGACACACAACGAATTTGTCTTTGGTGCTTATGCTCAGTGTACATATTGCCATAATTCCTAGTTGTGTCAAATCATTGTTTCTGAATTTAAAAGGGTAATCAATCAATCTTATTATGGTCACAGACCAGCAAATAAATGCATTAAAGTAGCAATAACAGTAAAAATAAAGATAAAACACAATAATATATTGCAAATAGTGGAGTATTAACAATGAACAATTAAAATTGGACTAATTTTACATACAATATAGCAGAATTTGGTCACATTCAGAGAAACTACTTCATACTGATGTGATAACAATAGCTAGACATAAAAAAGTACGTATTTCTCAGAATTTTTATTAGATAAGGTATTATAAATTGAGTTCCTTAGTCCTTATAGAAAATGCAGTACAGCAGGTCGTGACCTACACATTGTACAGTGGGGCAAAATCTCAGCTCATATGATAGTTTTTTATTCAGCCCCCAAAACTGCTGTGGGAAGTGCATTGCAGCATGCTAAGGTAATATCCTTTGGATTTTCGGGATTGTTATTTGATATATATATACCTTTTTTTTTCAGCATAAATATAACATATATTATATATATATATATAATATATATATATATATATATATATATATATATATATATATACACACACACACACATATATATATATATATATATATATATATATATATATATATATATATATATATATATATATATATCTTGCTGCTTTAAAGGGTAGAGTTAAAAAGGGAAATATTGTTGACTGAAACTTCACATAGCTCTGTAGCACATTTACTAGGTTATTTTGTTTGCAAATGTGACTTCTACATCCAAACACAACTTCTCAAATTTGTCATTATTTCCTAGATAATTATAAATGGACAGGTGCTAGGAGAAAGTGTGTCTCCAAAGCTTTCTGGTTTTTCCACAGAGAAACTGCTATTTTTATTGTGAGTAAAATTCTAAACTTTCAAGCCTACATGCATTTGAATGATACATAAAGAAGATGTGCTATACTATGCAAAGCAATGACCGTGTTCACTAAGCTTTTCTGCCCAACAATGGATTAGGCTCACACAATTGCACAGAAGAAATACATCCAGAATAATTGTCTGATAAACAAGCCACAAAACAAATAAACACAGTGGGACTTTCCCCCCCTCTTCCATTTTATTTATTTGGTTTTGTTGGCGCTCAGTGAAGTCGCAGGGAAACTTCAAGGGATCATTTTGTTTATCCCATGACCCAAGTGTGGTGTCCCTTGCAGATAATAAAACTCAGACATAAATGCATTGTAGACTTATATTTCTCATAATTAACACATACATTTTTCTTGCCGTTTTTCTACAATCATTCTGGAAAATGCAAGCTAAGTGTAATTAGCAGTGAGAACTCAACCCAATGACCTTATAAGGGAATTAAACAATTTTCTGATCGATCAGTGGACCATATAACTAAGTTCAGAGCTGTTTCTGAGGGACCAAGAGTATACAGGTTATAGGGAATAAGTGCAACTGAATCTAATAGGGGTTACTTTCCATCAATATGGATACAGTATGCATATTATAAATAAACAAAGCATCACTCTAATCCAACATAGTTCATAGTTTGTTTTTAAGATTGGAGCCTTAAAACTGAACTCTTCTTCCAAAAGGAAAGCAGAATAGTTCAATTATATGGATCAAATCATATTTTTGCACTTTTGTTTTCTAAACAATGGCAAATAGAGTTATCAGGAATTTTTGCAGGATACAGCTTGATTGCAAGCATGAGTGTTTAACATTTTCTGGGGTTCCTTATGCTGACTGACATTACACCCCAGTTGAGGTAACTGATTGTTTTTATATTAACAGAAAATCATCACATGATTTTAGTGCAATTTTTTTGCTCACACTCATTTAAGCAAAGCACTTACCTCTAGATGCAACCTGGTAAGGGCAGCTTTTCCCCGTAAGAGCATTTACAAAGCCATAATTTTTTTTGCTGCAGTGAAATATGCTATTCATATGGTCTTTTTTTGTTGCTTTCTGATGCACATTTGTTTGACAAAATACTATTGCAAATAAATTGAAATGTTTGTCGGATAAACTGAAGTAGACCTTACCTGTATTGGACTACAGTTAAATTTTGTTCCCCACAGTGCCGTGCACATCGAATATATCTCATCCAACTTGACTTACTGGGTTCCCCACCATCAATAAAGTGCTGTAGTGTCCCATCTTGGTCATATATCTGTAAACAGGTCAGAAGTCAAGTCATTAGAATGAATCATCTGCAGTCATATTTGCTGTTGCTATGTGCCACTCTCAGAAATTTATTGCAGTAACATTTCACAGCTTATTAATGCTCTCAGAAATCAGAGGAAACAAATGACAAAATATTTTTCATGTTAGCAGTCTGTCATGCTTTTCTTATCAGGTTAGTCTTTCCTATATTTAGCATGATTTTCATGCATCAAAGATGCAGCCATAGTTCCCAAAGAATATTTAACCTATTTTGACAGAGTAAACTTAAATAATGAACTGTCATATAAACACACATGCAGGCACATATGGAAACTGAATGGGAAAGGCTGAACAAGGGTCAGTACTCAGTGAACATTTTGTCGTTGCTGCTGCTGTACCAAACTCTTTCCCATATTTCCCAAAGCAAGTTACAAAATATTAAAGAATAAGGCAGAAAATTAGAAGAAGCCATCCTGGGAGAAATGTATGACACCATTCATTCACACCATCCAACTGAAGAAATGATATCAAGAACCAAAACACTGAGAATTCAAATTTAAACAGGGCACTTTGGGGGGGGGGAATCTGTAGCCTTACACAGAACATTCATAAGCATTAATTCCTGAAGATGAATTTAGCAAAAATATTTTCAATCATAGAAAGGAGTCATTGAACAAATGGATATTATCTGAGAATTACCTATATTGTTACTAAAATTTAATTTAGCCACCTACTATACATGAAATACAATATATGTATGCTTTTGTGGGCTTTTTTGTGGGTTTCCCCTGGTGTGTGTGTGTGTTTGTGTGTGTGTGTGTGTGTGAGAGAGAGAGAGAGAGAGATGAAAAGTTGACTGATGAAAATTCCTAAGTTATCTTACATAGATTCACATATTGAATAAGCAAGTTTACAGAAAATGTGTAATTTTAAAAGACAAATGTCATTTTATGTTACAAACATCTTTGATATTGAACTATGAAAATTATATGAACTACATAAGAAACAAGGCCAATTTTAGGCATCAGTTAAACAATAGAACAAAAGAAAAGGCAATCATTTAGTAGCCATATATGAAAAACAATTTTTCTTGCTGCAGACGAACAGTATTACAAATATTCTTATACTTACATCAATTTTAGCAGCTTAGAAATTCAGAAATTCTGTAGCAACTTATTTTTCTTTTCAAATGTTCAAACATATATCATAGTCCCGTTGGGGGAAAAAAATCTGACTTTTCAGAGGGACTGTCCCCACTAGTGTTGACTGACAACTTCCCTCCCCTTGGAAACAGGCAATTGATCACAAGCTGGTCTCTTATGGGCTCTCACCGGTATTCTTAATGTCTCTAGGCTTTGACCAAGCAACGCAAGTAGTAATCAACAAAATGAAGGACATAGAGTTCCAAGAAGAACTAAATAGGTTGCTTCTCCCCAGTAGGACAGAATCAAACAGGGTGTGTGGGAATCGACAAAATATCTAAATGACTTGATCTTCCCAAAACAAAGAATAGCTTTATTCAGAGCCAGATTTAACATTCTTCCTTCAGTACTCCTCCAGGGCAGGTATAAGAGAACACCAATAGCAGAAAGGGTTTGTATATGTGGTAAAGGAGAAGTGGAAGATATCTCACATGTTCTATTACACTGTGAGCTATACAGATCTTGTAGGTCTGCACATATTCTCCCCTTATTAGAGAGATTGCCAGGAAGGGCAGACAATTTTTATCTAGGCTTCCTCCTCCAGGACACAAACCCAACTACCACGTACGCAGTGGCAAAGTTTTGTGCTGCTGCAATGTCCACAAGAAAAAAATTGGTTACAGAGGTATAGTTGTCATCTTGTACCAAATATTTGGACAGAGCTCTAACAATTTCTGGACCATTGTATTTAGTCCCATACTTATTGGCTTTGTACCCAGGTAAACCAGGGAGTGAGAACATGTGTGTTATTTTCCACTTTTAACATCAATACTTTTTAATTATATCTTAATGTCAGTGCTTTTTAACATATTGTAAAAAGTAATGTGTATTGCTGGTCTTTGACCATAATAAAGATTTATACTTATACTTATACTCAAACGTATATCATAGTCCCGTTGGAGGGAAAAAATCTGACTTCCCTTTGTTTTAATTAATATATGTGAATTTTTTTCCTGTAAGTATTCCGGTCATACTAGATAAATTTATGGCTTTGGCCCCTGTCTTGCACCATTTCTTTCCAGGTGGTATGCTTCAATATGAAGATATTGCCTGAGAACTCAGTTTGATGAGAAAGTCTTCCTTTCAACAATTTCAACTTCTGTAGTTAAAACCTTCTATACAGTACTTACAGTAAACTCATACTGTAGCAATCAGAAAGTATAAGATAGGTACTCCTTGTTTAGTGACCACAATTGGGATTGGCAACTCAGTCATTATTGTAAATAAAGTAACCACTAAGTTTAATGGTCTTATTATTTTATTTCAGCTTTCTTTTGCTTTAAAGGTCTGTGATGTCATGATATTTTTTCATCACCACGATAACTGCAAACATTCACACTTTTTTAATGTGATTAGATATCTCTCCTACCCAGTAGCTAATCTTCCTTGTGGTTGTTAGTAAAACTGGACACTTAATAGCAAAAGAATTGTTTAATGTATCTGTTCCACATCGTTTTTCCCAAAAAGTACTTCTGGTTGCAGACAGTGATGTGTAAGAACAACTTTCCATCAATTACAGCTTTGGTGTGACTAATTTTCCCCCAAAGTAACACAAAAATGATGGACTAACTTGTCTTGACTGAGTGAATTTCATTTTCTCTCACTCACTCATTCCAACTCCTTATTTCATTTTGGAGACAAGGAGAAGCTGAGAGGTTGAAGTCTGGACAACGCCATTTTCATTCCCAGTTTCTCCAGACAAAGCAAAAGTAGATATGCTAGATGCATTACCAAACAAGAATGTCAAGAACAATCCCAGAGCCTAATGAATCAATCAGCTAATCAAAGGTCACCTGAAAAGAAGTTGAATCAATCCTCTGTCTAAGCTATTAACCAATCCTGAAGCCACAAACTATTCCTGCCTCCCATAACTATATAAAGAGAATTGAAATAATGGATATACCTCACTCCATAGTCTCAATCTGCACTAAAGACCTTTGTTTAATCACTTGCAGAAACAGAATAAAATACATCCCCACCCCAAGCACTTACTGGGATGAACTTGCCAGGCTATTATGCCATAATGCTTTCTGTACTAAAAAAAAAATACTGCAACAAAGCCTGAAATAGATGAAGGTGGCATGATATCATATCATCAGTTTTGCAACCAGATACTCTTCCTAAACGTCTAATCATGGTTAAAGTCCATAGCAGTATCTGACCTAGAAGAGTGGGGCAACATGTTCTAAATAAAGTTAAATCATTTTAGGGTGGAAGGACTGGTACTCACTGCAAGGGACTTATAGTCCATAACATTTTCACTCCACAGTGGTAAGCTAATCCCTTTCCTGCTACCCATGCTTTACACAAAAGAGAGAAAAGTAAGCAAAAGTTCTGAGCTGTCCTGAAGAGAAAAGGAAAGCAGACCCTCCTCTCCTTCTGCTCGTCAATTTCATTCTCGCTAAGAATAAGCATCAGCCCTCCTCCTCCAATGACGCTCAGGAACCATTCCTCTTAAAGGACACATTAGGTTGGCTGAAACTCAAAAGCTGACAGGTGGCAAACAATTGCTCCAATGAAACAGAAGAGATTTATCATTGCAAAATGAAATACTGCTTTGCATGAATGGTATTCCAGGTTACTGATGAACCCTTCTCCTCTAGAAATTTCAATCAGTTGCTGAATTCAACAAATGATCTCATCTCAATTAATTTGAAGCTAATTTTGAACTGGCACAGAGTCTTTGTTTAAGAACTCTCACTTAGTCTTCCTAACTAACACGGGTGAAGTATTTTTGGCTTACATAAGGTATAAAATTTTGGCTTACATAAGGTATAAAATTTCACAAAATTTAGTATACAGTGCTTTTTCTGAATTCTCAAACACACTCAGTATTAAGTATCAACTTCCTAATATTAAAGCAGCAGCATTATGTCCATGCAATGGAGAGCCAACCAGGAAAAGATAAAACTGTGCCAAAGTTAGGGCTGGTGAAAAGGTTTGGGTATCCCTGCCGAATATTCACTAAAAATTGTGAAAATTTGGAACTCCCTACCAAAAACTGACTAAAAATTTCAACAGAGAATCCTGTATCTCACAGGTGTCAAACTTGCTGCATCACGTTGCCATCATGTGATGTTTTGTGACATTTTCCCCATACACAGAGCTGGAGTGGGCATGGCCTGCATTTGACGCATCCAGCCAGAGGCCGCCAATTTGACATCCCTGCTGTATCTCATTCTTTGTATTCATTATAACTGCAACTCAAGATTTTATTGTCTGTACTAGCATCAGCTTTGTAGCTATATATGAAACTTTAAAAATGCTTATACAAAGCCTTATTTCTAATTTAATTAGAATTGTAAATTTCACTACAGAATAATTTGTCACTATAGCGAAACCCTTTCTCTGATCCATCCACCTTATCTTGTTTCATTTTGGAGACAGAGAGCAACTAAGAAGCTCAATAACATTGTCTCTGTAGGATACACGATTTGACTTTCACATATTCTGATGATGGCATATCTAGCATGTTGCTGTACCTACTGATCATTTAGATTTTTGCAGGACAGATCTAGTAGATCTACTTTGCTGAAAGTGTATATTTCAAGCTAAAATAATTTTGAAAGACTTAGTCTTACAAAAAGACCTACATATAATAGTTATTCTTTTAGGTTCTTTTGCAAAGATTCCAAAATGAAAACACTGTAAAAATTTTTGTATATTTTTAACAGATGAACTGTCAAGTTTCCAGGATGATGTTTAAAGTCCAAGTAATAAAATATATGCTAAACTATGTCTGAAATTCCCCCATAAAATAAATGAGCAATGGTTGTAAAAGCTGGAGCCATATTTTAATGCTGATAAAGGCCCATCATTCTGCCATTCTTCACATTCATTAGATGGGAGCTAGAAAATCAGCATGTTTCCTTGTGCAACTAATCCTTAAAGTTGCATTCAGCTGGCATTTTAGAAATTAGTGAAAAAGCCTATGTTCACATTGTGTAGTGAAACCAGTGGCCTCAGTGTGGATTTTGTTCAGTATTGTTCCACACTGTTTTTGTAGAGATTAGAATGTTTACATCAGAACATGTTCCTTTCCCAAGAGCCCTTCTGGGCTACTCGACATTTTCCCTGTCCTACTTATCTCTAAGAGTAGCAGAGGCCACAGTACAAAGTGGACTATCAATCAATCCGGGGGCTTCTTCAGGCACTCTTGTCAGCTGAATCAGAGGAAAATGTTGGGGAATGAGCTATCCATTATCCATTGGTCTATGATGTAGAATAAACCATAGGACCTTCTTTACTTCTTACTTGGCAAAGCTTTTATACTAGAAAAAATGCATGACAGTTCATTCATTTTGCTCCACCCTGGAGCCAGATGATGTTTGATCGAACAGACCCACCCTCTTTGATCTCGCAGTCTATTGAGACTGCCCTACTGTGAAAAAAAGGTCCTTCCAAATTAAAGAAAAATATTTCTGCATCCAGCTGTTAAAATGTGGCATATTTGCCATTCTTCAGTGTCCTGGCAAAGTGCCACATTTCAGGCTGTGTTTCAAGCCTATCTTTTTTCCTTTTCTCAGCAATCATAGCCGCAAATATGCTCAACCTCGCTATATAACATCAATACCAAATGGGGAAATAAAATACTACTTTATATTTCTGTGAACTTTATTACAAATATTTATACATATTTCTCTTATATGAATGTACATGTTTGGTTTTCTAAGAACTATCTAAATCAGAAATTGTTTTGAGTATTATATATTACACATGAAATATCAAGATTTAAAATATCTTTACCTAAGAAAAATGAATTTTGGGGTTAGTTCTGATTACAATAACCAAACCATGAAGTGAACCTTGTAGAGGTTTCGTTTACAAATGAAATGTGTTTGGATGTTATTAAGGCTGTTTCTCATGTGCACTTGAGCCCACATCAAAAAAGTGGCTCGGGTACAGCAGGACCTAGTTCTGTTTAAATTAAGACAAACTTCTCATGAAAGCTTGAATAAACATTTAGATTTAAGTAATCAAGAAAATCTGTATCTCCTCATATTTATTAAGTGCAATTTTTGGAGTTATAAAAACTTCTGTCACAAATTGTGTATACTGTAAATTAAGTATAGACTACATCATTACAGTTCTTCCCCATCTTCTGAGGTGAAATGAGACACAATAGGTCCTAAATTCACTTTTAGTTACTGACTCTCTTCCTTTTCACTTTTAGGTTTATTCAAATGAATAAAAATCACATTTAACTAGACACTGGCACATTCATAGGCTCCGGAACCTCCAGCCTACTATTTATTTTACAGAATAAATGATTTATACTCAGTACACTAATAAAAAACTAAAGTTTTAAAAAGAAATCAAAGCATAGTAAAGGTAAAGGTTCTCCTTGCACATATGTGCTAGTCGTTCCCAACTCTAGGGAGTGGTGCTCATCACTGTTTCAAAGCCGAAGAGCCAGAGCTGTCTGAAAACATTTCCGTGGACATGTGGCCGGCATGACTAAATGCCAAAGGCGCACAGTACACTGTTACCTTCCCACCAAAGGTGGTTCCTATTTTTCTACTTGCATTTTTACGTGCTTTCAAACTGCTAGGTTGGCAGAAGCTGGGACAAGTAATGGGTGCTCACTCTGTTACATGGCACTAGGGATTCAAGCCATCAAACTACCAACCTTTCTGATTGACAAGCTCAGCGTCTTAGCCATTATTCAAATTAAATTAACACTTTATCAATTTCAAAACCAGAAGTTGATTCTTAACAGAACTAAAAAGAAAAGAACAGGAATCCTCCTCTTCCTCTTCCTCTTTCTCCTCCTCATATCATCATGCTGATGCTTTCACAGATGTAACTTCAATAGGACAGCAATTATTATAGTAGTCCTTAGTTGAGGAACACACTTCAGCAACTCTTTAAAGTTGTGACAAGTGAACAAGTAGTACTTAGGACCAGTTTTCGAAGTTCTGGCCATCACAGCACCCCCACGGTCACATGATTGTTATCTGGGTACTTGACAACTGGCTTATATTTATGACAGTTGCAGCATGCCAAAATCACATGGCTGCCATTTGGGACCTTCTCTGCCAGCTTATCACAATCAAAGTCAACGGGGAAGCCAGCAAGGAAGATTCCAAGGCTTTTCCACTGTGTTTCTCCTGAGCCTCCAATGGACTATGAAATCACAGGAACCCTGAATTATGTTGTGCTTTCATGCTACAGCACTCAATTCCCAGCCAGCACACACTCGCCACAACAATCCCCCCCTCCCGCTCCCCCCACCTCGCTCTGTAGTATTCACCCTAGAGAAAAATTCTGTTGGCTTGAAAAGGAGAACTGCTAAATATCTGCCTACGGTATTATGATACAACAACCTTGTCATAAATATCCTCTCTAAGCAATGTTTTAGATACAGGTAGAAAATGTTATTATTCAATCTAAAATTATTGGGGATTATTTTTGTCAGGATTGCGTAATGCTATAAAACCAGTTTTAATAATTTCCATGAGAATACATTCCAACTCGATGTTGCTCTCCATATAAGATGTAACCAGGTCTTTTCCAAGGCTGCAGCACAGATATTCTTTAATTTTAATATTTGTCTTCTGTATTTGCAAGAAGACCAAAATAGATTCTTTTTTAAAACAAAATATCCAAGTATATTTGTCGTCATTTTGTGATCATAATTAAGAAGATGCCTTTGGTTCTTAAGTAATATTTAACAACTTTCAAAATGAAATGCTACAGAGAATTTTCCTCCACTATTTTTTCAAATAAGAAAGTGGGTTTCTTTTTACTAAAAATATTAGCCAGAATGGTTCCCAAGGTTCTCCTCTGTATTACTAACAACTTTATTTTCTTTTTGCAAAATGTCACTTTTTAATATTATGGTGTTTACCTAATTCTATACTCTGTTGCTTACCATTTATTAAGGACACTAGGTGATCACCCTTCCAATAATTTGGTAACACTTGGTTGTTGTTGTTTTTACAATATCCTCATTTTTTCAACATATTCAAATCCAGTAAAAGTAAACTGAGTTTAAAGACATCTGTCAGAGCAAGAAGATACTGTGAAGACACAACAGCCCCAGGGAATCTCTGATTATTACAAGAGTCACAGCCAGCTTAGATAAGATACTTCTGTGATACAGAAATTACTGCAACCATCATTTCTAGACTTATCATTTTAGACAGCTAAGATTTGTTTAATGACAGCCTAAGAGATTTAGGTGCTAGTAGAAAAACAGATCAAGGTGCCCTGGTTTTTCCCTATATAGTCTAAAGATTAGTTCTTTTCAAAACGATTGTCAAGTGGAGCACATTTGCTTCCTTTCCTTGAAAGGTTTATCATTGCTTCAATAAGACATCAAAAATTGCATCAAGCAATTTTTAGCATTTTATTTCTTTTAATAATTTCTAGTAATATTTCCCCATTTTAATATTCATTTTTCAAAGTCCTATAAAAGTATTACACTATTAGCACACAATTATATAGAAAAATAACCTATTCTGGGGAAAACAATCTAGAAAAATTATATAATTATAATTCTCAATAAGCAGGAAAAAAAGAAAGGAATTTTCAGTGTACTGTATCTCTTTGGATAACATGTGAATGGCATAAAAATCAACTCTATAATAAATAGTCTGATGTTCTTCAATAAAAGGCAGCAAGAGAACAGTTAAAGTTCGCTTAGGAATCATTGTGTATGCCATAAAAGGAAGCTGTGGTGAATGTCACTGGAGAGCAACACAAGCAAGGAATAGGACTTTTTTAAAACTAAATTATAAAATGGTTAAGAAATTTATAAAAGAGGACATATAGTATTTAATGCTTTTTAAATAGCCAATTGTTTGGCCAGAATAAATAAATAGACCACAGTAAAAGTTAGCTAGAAATATTTTCATCTCTTCCTAAAATGAATATTAGAAATTCATAAAGTTGGTTCCCGCAATGGTTTCTTGTGGACAACGAATTTTACTAGCTACAGAATTAATTTTCAATTTAATTTCTGCTGAAAGCATGGAGTACAGTGCGATTTCTACCAACATGTCTTGCCATAGCAACCAATGATGAGTAGCTACAGAAGAAAAGATAATCAGTCAGATTTGGCTTCCCTGCTTTTTCCAGTAGGAACATTCTGAATAGCATTTATTTAAGGAATTCTACCACCAGCTGAATGAAATGCTGAATCCAGACTAGTTTGCCTCATTTTTATTTCATTTAGCTGCATATCTGTAGCATTTATTTCTTAACTTTTTGCCCATTTAAGGAGCATTAAAAAAATAAAGGGGTAAAATATTAAAAATAAAGACAATTACTCAAAATTAAAATAACTCAAGCTACAATGGCTCGGCTAAAGAACTGAACA
This sequence comes from Thamnophis elegans, assembly GCF_009769535.1. Lineage (NCBI taxonomy): Eukaryota > Metazoa > Chordata > Lepidosauria > Squamata > Natricidae > Thamnophis > Thamnophis elegans. Next base: position 93,094,628 of record NC_045543.1, read on the forward strand.
TAATTCATTTCCTTTTATGACATGAATTAGATATTCTGTATGTTTCTGTTCTTTTAGTGTAATTACCCATGTATTATTTCTGAACACGCTTTTAAACAAAATCCTAAGTATTAACAATAACTACATATCAAACAATCTGAAACAATCACCACTGATTTTATTCATACTGACTCATAAAATCAGCAATGAGAGACCAATAGAGCTTATTTTGAATGGTATAATTCTAAAACATAGTTAAAGTCAGCTTGATTGAACTGAATGGGATTTCCTTCAGATGAATTTAAGATATTGCTGTAAATAAATGATCATAAAATTAGTGTTCAAGGTTTATGAAGCATATTAAAAAATAAATTATTTCCTCTGTGTCAAGAGGAAGATTTAAAATCAGTTTGCACTTCATAAACATTTAAATATAATATAAATTAACATTTAAAATATAAATGAGTAGATTTCTTTGAAATGCATTGTTTCTGTCACAGATACCATAACATGTATCCAAATGTACATTTTAAAATTTAACCAGCACCTACCTATAAAAGCTATTAACTTGGTTTATCAGTATTTCAACTGGTTTTCAAAGTCATATTCAACTTCTGGAGGTCAAACTTAAGACAATAATGCTAACCTGTTCTTGTTATGATAATGTTACCAATGTTAACATATAAAGATGAGTGATTGCAGGTTTCCGTAAACCCAGTAGATTAGCCTCTTGACTACGTGAGGGATTCAGTAGCTTTAGTAAAGCAATGGCAAAACATGACTAGTGAGTAAGTAGTCTGATCACTAATGGTACAGTTTTGAAAGAGGATATATTCTATTTACAAGAATATTTACAATTAGAATGTAGAAGCATGAAAACTTGACATTCACAAAGCAAGAATGAAGTGATGCAAAAGTGGCATTTTTGGAATATGTGAACAGACAGATATAGTGCTTCTCTATAATGCTACACACACACATACAAATACGAACACACAAGCACACATAGAGTATGTATGTCTGTGGGTGTATACACTGTAAACAAATTCACAACATTGTCAATTGAAAAAAACAATTACAGAGAAATCAAAGAAAATTTATGGTTAAGCTAGGAATACTCCATATTGTAGTAATCATGGGAGATATTTCATAGATACAAATGTGAATAAGGAAAGATGGCAATGTTATACCCAAACTCTTTACAGATGGGATTACAGAATACAGAAATGTTTGGAGAAAGAGATTATGTTCAGGAACTGACTCCACTAGAAACTGAGATTCAACAGACAATAAATCAGCTGTCAAATTGGTTGCACCAGAGACAGATTAAATATCCACTGAACTGTTTAAAGCTTCATCAGAACAAGCAGTAAAAGTGATAACAGCTCTGTGTCAACAAATTTGGAACAATATGTGGCGGAGAGACTGGAAAATATTGTTGAATAAACCTATACTAGAGTCAGGAAATGCAAGAAAAATTAACAATAATTGAATGATTTCACTCGTTCTTCACATGGGTGTCTTGCAGAAGATCTTCCAAAAAGGCAAGGAGGTGGAAGGACAAATGTCTTACAAGTAGGCAGAAGCAGCCAAAGTTGAATGACTGATTTGAGGTGTACAATGGACAGAATAACAGCATATAATAAGTAATTTGGGTTGTGATGTTGATTAGAGCAACATCTTAGATTGTATAGATAATGCCAGAATGTGGAATGTGGTAAGATAACAAAAAGAAGACCTGATTATTCTGAGAATACTTGCAAAAAACAAGAAGCTACTGCAAATAGAGAATCAGAGTAGCTCAGAGAGAAAAAAAATGAACAAGGCTGCCCATTAACCCATGTCTTGTACCCTATGCAACACATTTAAGACTGAAGAATTGGAAAAACTTACCTGTGGAATCAAATTAGGAGACCTAACAACTTGAAATATTAGGACAAAGCAATGTACAGCTGCAAAGTTACATACTGAGAAAGAAATGAAAAAAAATATATAATGTAGAACTTTGTCCAAATCACCTTTTCCAAAACAAATTCAAACCTCTGTCCAGGACTAAATTCAAGAATTATATACATCTAACAGGTCAAGGAACAATCCATCATTATTTCCCCAACCAGCTATGTTATTATTACCATCACTTTAAAAATCTATTTTTACAGTGATGTACATTTTAATATAAGTGCTCCAATGACCTCAGTTTAGCACTTCCTTTCTATCCATTAAATAAGGATGAATTTGTTTTCAGGCTTCTGAGTCAGCCTGAAAACAAGATGCATATTATCTTTAATGAGGCAATTCCTTAAAGCAGCCACATCAGGCTTGTATAGAAAGCAGGAAAAAATGGATTTTTAAAAAAATAAATAGTGCAGAGGTACTCTGCTCAGTGTGAGCTGCAAAGCGTTTCATCCAAATCATTTAAAAAATATGCACAGACTATTTATTGCTGTAGATTTCAAGAGTGCTAAAATGTTAAACTGTAAACTGGTTGAACTTGTAGTTCAGCCTTCTATGGATACTTAAGAATATTATTGATATTAAATTGCTACAGACTATTTTTACTATATTGCTAGATCACTTTCCCAAGCCGATAGATATTTGCTATGCCATAAAGTTGTTTTGAACTTGTTCTGACCATATTTAATAAGAAAATATTAAGAACAAATGTTGTGTAAGAAAAACATTTGTCTTTAAATTTGCAAGCATTTAAAGTAAACAAATTTAGTACAAATATTTTGTATATATCATCAAAGGTAAATATTGTAGCATATACTACCCTTGCATATGCTGCTATAAAATCAATGCTAATTGTTACTTTATAATTTTATATTTTTATTCTGGATTTACACAAATATAAAATGAAAGCTGAATGGTGTTTACACTGAGAATAGTACAATAACTGAGAAAATATGTTTAGTAAATCATAATTTAGTTCTAGGTCTGAGTAAGTACTGGAACTGGCAGGTACTAGAATATCACATTCACTGATGATTTTTATAAAAGACAAAAATATGTTAATCTAAAAACTGCCCTTTGCTCCTATTTAGCAGCTGTAGCCGCAGAGGCAACAGAGTAACATGAATCTAAGAATGTACAATAGTAGTGGAAAATGCATAATGCAAATAGATCAATAAATGATATGAAGTTGCTAATAGTAAATTCAGACCATGGTCGGTTTAGTCTAATAATGTCTGTGTTGACAGATTTCACCCAGACATCAAAACTTCATCCTGTTGTGACATACTACAATTAAACCTGGAGATTTATGCAGGTCTTTATGTGCTTTATCATAGAACTATGGTGGTTTCTTCAGTGTTTGTAAGGGGTCATGACCATTGTTTTAACAGATATTTGCTTCATTAGGTGATAGGACAGAAAACATGATTCTTAACTCCAGCATACCCAAAATCTAGGATACATCAAAATGACATGGACCATACCACACACGTTCCATAATGATCCTCTTATTAAAAAGCGGAATTCACCATCACACTAATTATTGAATATTGCAGAAGGGAATCCAGATGTATTTGAAAATTTGAAAATTTATTTATAGGTCGCCCTTTTCCCTGGGGGGACTCAGGGCGGCTTACAACTCATAGGGAGGGGGATACAAACAATAACACATAAGGACAATACATAATTAAAAATGATCACAACATTCATACCATTCGGGTGGGGTGAGTTACATTCTTTAACCCCAGGCCTGACGGGATAGCCAGATTTTAAGGGCTGTGCGGAAGGTCTGGAGGGTGGTGAGGGTACGAATCTCCACGGGGTACGAATCTCCACGGGGAGATCGTTCCAAAGGGTCGGAGCTACTACCGAGAAGGCTCTCCTCCGCGTAGTTGCCAGTCGACACTGACTGGCAGATGGAACTCGGAGGGCCTAATCTATGTGATCTAATGGGTCGCGAGGAGGTGATTGGCAGGAGGCGGTCTCTCAAGTATCCAGATCCATACAGGATGTGTTTATTCCATACAGGCCACTGAATGAAAACATGATTGTTTTTTTGTTTTAAAGTATAATATCTAATCATTAAGTTGAAGAGACTCATGTCAGGGGACTTACCTGAATATTTTTATTTATTTAATTTTATTTAATTAATTGGTTTAATAGCCAAATGACTCTAGATTGTGAATCATACTATTAACTGCAGGATCTAATCTGGCTCGGTTACCTGGACCAGAAGTTTTGCCTTCTGGGATTTTGAACATGTGCTGGAACCCATTCTATAGAGAGAATCTCTGATTCCTGGTGTCCAACCCCCATTGGATCCTGCAACATTACCCCCAGGGTAATGTCCCAATCCATACATTTGCCTTTATTTATTAACACTATTAACAGTTTTCTATAGTGAAACAGATGTATAGCTGTAAAAGTTGCACACTGAGAAAGAATTTAAAAATATTATAGAACATAAACAAATGCTCTTTCATTGATTACAGCAAAACTTGATTTTTTCATCTAAGTTACATTATAGTATCATTAAATTGCATGTATAATTAAATTATATCTAAGTTAAGTATCATTTTATTTCAGAGTTGTGTAGTGTTCTGGATGCTGCATAGCCCTTACCAAAAAAGCATACTCATAATCTGGGTTATGGCACTATATTATCATTATTTCTAACAAATCACTGGATACCAAGTCGCTAAAAAAGACAAAGTATGGGGAAATTTGGGTGTATGTGAATATAATTATATTAAAGTTTAATAAGTAATCTCTATTATAAGATTTTCTTCTTGGCTCAGGATTTAGATTTCTTCCACAACTCAGTTTTCTGTTTTATAGATAATTTCCACACACATTCCTTTTAATAATTACATGGTATTAAAAATACTGTTCTGGGCTTCTCTTTTAGCCCTGGGTAATATATCAATAGAAAAAGAAGAAACTATGAAGTTGAGTTAAATGATTTAGTGTACATACAACCAGAGTCAGAAAATGATTCCTGGTGGTTTACATCATTAAAAAAAACATAATAAAAACTAATAAACCAATAAAAGCACAACCTAAAAACCTAGCCTAGTGCAATGGGACAACGGTGATCATTCACTTCTCAAAGTTCCTCCGGAATATTTTTCTCTTTAACAGTTTCTTAAAGGCCAATAAAGGGGGTGTCTCCTTAATCTCTAAACAGGAATTAATATGGGACTACAAGTGAAAACTTTGCCTGAGAACCCCATCCTTGTTCAATACACATAGCCAGGGGGAAAATGTATGGATCACACTGGTTGTTTTGTGTGCGTGTTAATAAAAAAAAATCCTCAAATGCCTATTAGACCCTCATCGAGCTGCTTCTTAATATATGCATATCACAGCTTTTGAAAATGTTTCTTAGTTTGTAAAGGCAACTAATGAAATAAACGTAGGGATATACTGATAGAAATACATTTGATAAGCTGTTAAAAAGCCTCGGAATTAGACTGTGCTATTTCAGACTAATCTTTAGCTTTGTCTAGAGCTATTTAAACCCAGCTGATAAAGAGAAGGTATGCAAGTGACAAGACAGAATGGAAAGTTCTCTGTGATGCTGAGGAAACCACCCAAGTAGTTAAATCAATTGCCTTCTGTTTAATTTTGTGGTTTACTTTCACTCTCAGAACTGTCTATTGTCAAGCATATTACAAAAGTCTTTAGATTGATGACTATCACTTTGCCTTTTTTCTTCTTCTTTTCCACTTTAGGTGAATCAATCCCATAAAGGTGTTTGTTTTAAACCAGAACATGGTAGGCTGCTATTATGCTGTTTTGCTAGCCATTGTCCAAAAAGCAATTTAAATACTCTTTTATTTATTATTTATGCATGCATGCATGCATACATAGATACATACATACACATACACATACATACATAGATATATACATACATACATACGTACAAAAGGATGCCTTGACAAGCATGCCATAACAATTCATTTCACCCTTGACCTGCAGTGTGTACATCATCTTGTCAACATATAAACAAACACGTGACAGGTCATATTTTAATAGATTTTGTAAATATCAGGATCCAATTTATCAAGTGGTTCACTAAAGTGACAGCTATGGCAGCCACTGAATAATAACTGCAGACTTTATTCACAGTTATTTCAATTGAATTATCTATTGAAGGAAACAATTAACTGTTGCTGTATAATGTGCATAAGGTTTAAAATTCAGGTTCTAGTGCCAAAGGTCAACAATTACAAGCCTATAATACATACATACATTCATACATACATACTGTACATACATATGTATATCATTACCACCTGATCTAAGCTTGACTTAAATGAAGTAAAGCTAAAATAAACAAGACTGAGATAACTGTCAAGACCCACTCAAACTTTTCAGAACTCCCTGATCCACTTTTAGATCGCATAAACAAATGACTGAGACAACTAATTACTCATGATCGTGCTTGCAATAAATATCAGTATACTTTAGTTTAGAACTCCAGAATCTATTTTATTTAGAAAAATACTTTGTATTTAAAACTATTATTATAGTATAATATATCTTAGTCATGCCCCGAAATGTCTGTTCCTCTAATAATCAGCATTATCTATAGGGACTGATCACTCTATAGCCATGGGCGTTTTATAATCTTCTTAGCTGATAGTGACAGCACTATTTTATCTTTCCTGGAGTCTAAGCCACTGAAAGTATGACACAGACACACACACAAAAGTTCACATTTACAATTTTATCATCATTTGTGCAATATCCCCCTTTTAAAAAGCTTTAACTATGTAAAATAATATAATATTAAACGTTTATACACAAATTGAAACTTTGGCGTATATCTGACTGCAACAAGCAATAGGTACGGTGAGAAAGATTTCAAAAATTTACCATGTTTGTGATCCTTGCATTTACTTATTTCAGACATCTGTAACCCATTCCCATTCTCTAGAATGTAATGCATTCCCAAGATATGGATCTGGATTTGCTGGCTATCATTATTATGTGAACAAACTAAGGCAACTGAGATCTTTTACTAGGACGCAAGGAGAAACTGCAAAGAACAGCTGAGGAAAGCAAAGAGAATTTTAGTTAGGCAAGACTTTATGAGAAACAAGTATCTCATTGAAACTGAACCACTTCTTCCTGATTTCTAGATTATTTAAATCAGCCCATTTCAGGGTTCGGTCTTTTGGCTGCTGTTATTTCACTGCTATCTTTGTAATAGAAAGAACCTCAGTTATTTGCCTAGGCCTGATTCAAGCATTGTAGTTAATAACTTTCAAGCAAGGCAGGATTCAGAAACAAATCATTAAACTATGATTCAAACACAGATTAAATATAATTTAAGTATGAAAGATTTTTAGAAGGGGAGAATACTACTGTATAGTACGGTATGCCTAGGAATAATTAATAATTAATTAATTTCAGTAGAAACATTAAGCATCTATTTCAGCTATGAGACATATATTAATGTTGCTACAAATATTTCAGTCTTGGCTATATCCCACTACACCTATTTAAGTCGACACTTAAACAATACTTCTCATTTTAATTTAAATGTATTTATAATATTATATTCAATTATTAACACTGCCAATTACAACGTTACCCAATTCTATAAAAACCCAAAGGAAAATAAGACATCAACACATTTCATGAAAGCAACCAAATTGTTTCTAACCAAGTGTTCACTTTCATCTTTATTTTCCACAAAATTCAATAAGGATTCAATAAGTAAACCAAAACAAAAATAAAAACAAGAAATAGATTTCAGGTTTATCACAAATGAGATCTTATTCAGATTGGACTATATTACAATGAACTTTTTCACATCTTAAAATAAATTGCTTCTGTATAAACTAATACATTTTCTCTGTATTAGACGGAGTACTAGATTACCAGAAGAAAATGGAATATAGACAAATAATATATCCATCTATATCTGAGTATGCTATCAGTTGAATATATATTAAACAGCTTTAATTCCCTTAATTTAATACCTCTCGCTCTCTAAAGATGTATGGGACTACATCCTTCAGAGCTGTAACCATTTTAACCTTGTTGCTTATGGAATTCTACCAAATGTAATCTTGTAATGTTTGGAGAGTCCATGTCTGGAGAAAAGCTGAGAATATAGCAATATATTATAAGAACATCATAGAGAGTGAAATATTTTATACGCCTACTCAGAAATAAATTCTGTGATATCATTCATAGGAAAGTACAGTACATGAATCCATCCACAGAAAGCATATTAGCAGAGTATTTTGTTTTAATTCATTTTCTCCCAATGGTACTATAAAGCATGACATTTTGAGTTACAATTCATATAAACTACTACAGTACTAAACTCACATTAAGTAAAAAGAATTAAAAAGCTAAAGGTGCAGCACAAGGAAAAAGGAACTGATTCCATAAAATACCAGGTCATGTTTCTATACTATTTATAACTCACGTACAGTGAGAGAATAGATTCCTATTGATCATAAGTTGATACTGTAATTGATTATTTTAAAATGACTAGTTAATAGGACTTTTGACACAAGTTACTGGACACCCTATCCAGTTTTTATCTTTTATTAATCCTACTGATTTAAAGAGCGATCTTGTATCGCCTGAATTTCAGCATTTGTGCCTATCTCAAAGGTGCTTTTTCAAAAGCCAACCAGACTGTTTTTTTTTGAGGACGAAGAAGAAAATGTTACACTTCTCATCCAAGAAACTTTGTCAGTTCTGATGAAGGAGAAATGAAAACTTTTCTTCTTCTCCCTCAAGGAAAAAGCAGTCCAGTTGCCTTTTGAAAAAGCATCTTTGAGACAACTATGACCTGAATAAGAATTTCCACTGGCATTTGTGCCTATGCACAAGGATCATTCTTACTAGGAAAGGTACAAAACTGTGCAATGGCTAAACCTGAATTTCCTGGGGCTAGGTTAATTGATAACTGTAGGCTAAAATTCCTATTGATGTTGATACACCTGTCATGCAGCCAATGTGATTCACCCTGGCCTGATGTTATACTGCATCCTTTATAACCATAGATGAAAAAGGGTTATGTAGGTAAATGAAAAACATTGCAGGCCTCAAAGGAATACATGGCATGTCAACCAGCTATTTGGTTGTTTGTACAGCAGTGGCTGTGCTGATGCCCGCAATCAATTGGAGGTGCTTGGCAATGTGCCTTTAGAAGGGGTTGAAGTTAATTTCTCGACTTTAAAAAAAAAATCAGTGGGATTCACAAGCCTTCTTGGTAGACCAGGGTGTCAAACTCGTGTCCCATGGCGTTGTCACATGACAGATCGTGATTTTTTCCCTTTGCTAAACTAAGTGTGGGGCTTGATGGGCCGGATGTGTCACACTCTGGCTTGTGACACATCCGGCCCATCAAGGTGTGAGATTGACACCCCTGTGGTAGACCATGTATTATTAGGTCTGCTCCACTGCATTTCAATGTTTTTCAAACTTTGCAAATTTGACAAAAAAATCATTCAATGATCACTGAAATTTGCATCCAAAACAAGTAATATCAAGGTCTGCTAAATTAAATTTTCACTATTCTTTGTTACAGATGCAGCAAGATATGGCCAAAGTACAAAAGGATCCTTCTGTTTTGGAAACTTTTATCATTATCAGAATTATCCATATATATCCATATAATTATCCATAATTATCCTTAGTATATACCAAGGCAATGAAATTAAAAATCTAAGATAAAAGCAAATGCAGTTAACTCATTTCTACCAACCCCATTCACTATACTTCTCCACTGCCTTCTAACATTGCAAACTATTCTTTAACGCAGGCAGTTTAGCATCATCCTTAAGAGTTCAGTATCATGCTGCCAATTCCTTTATTTTAAATATATGTAGGCTAGATTCTAATGCATTTTTTCCAAGCATAAATTACCAAGTCTATCAAAAACTAGGTTTGTGTTTTATATAATGGTGTTATGATCAGTACTTTATTTTTGTAATTCCATAACTGAATATAAATTTAGAAAAAGATATAAGAAATAACAGTTATAAAGAAATGTGCCAAACTCTCCAAGATGGCAAACTCAGAAAATAAGAAACACTTGACTTTCTAGAAATGTATAATATTGGTATATTGAAAGGTTGTTAAAACAGTTTTCCTGCTTAATTTATATCTACAGTAATGTAATTAAGGCACAGTCAGTCGCAGTCTCTTCCCCCCCGACACCCACTCCTCTCTTCCTGGTGATTTTTTTTTTTTTTTTGCAATAGTCCTATATATAGGGCTGGCTATAAATTCCATCACACTGTGCCTTTCAGATACATTCCTAACTTGATAAAATTGTATGGCACTTTCTCTTTAGCTACAGCATGCATTTTCATAAATACTAATAAGAACATTGAAAAATAATGCAGAGTAAGTTACAGAATAAAAAATGGCCCCTAAATAAAAGTTAATGTAAATTTACACCTAACTATACCATATAGCTGTGATGGTGAACCTATGGCACACATGCCCAAAGTGGCACACAAAGTCATGTCGCCCGGCACACGCAGCCTTCCCAGTTTGTCTTCTGTGTTTCTGGCCTGCATGTATGGGCGACAATCAGCTGTCCTTCACACAAGCGGCGTGGCCGCAGGCTGATCATTGGGCATGCATGCGTGCTAAACCTGGAAATTCAGCTTTTCCAGAGCATGATTCCCTTCACGAGCACGGCATTGCCAAAAGCCAGCCTGCACATGTGCTCCAGCCAGCTGATTGTTGGGCATGTATGCATGCTAGAACCCAGAAGATCAGCTTTTCTGGAGCGCGGCCCCAATGAGCGTGCATGCACGCAACATTTCTGCACGACCTTTTGGGCACCCAATGCTGAAAAGGATCACCATCACTGGTATATAGGAAAGCTACTTAATCTTGATTATTTGTCTATGTAGGCAATATTATTTGTTCTGACAGTCAATGTTTGTTGGCCACGTGGAATCACAACCAGATGAGCTACTGTATTTTTTGGACTATAAGATGCACCGGTGTATAAGATGCACCAAGATTTCGAAGTGGTAAGTAAGAAAAGTTTTTCTCCTTCTTCTTCTCCTTCTCCACACTCTACAGATTTCAGCAAGGCTGGGGAAGGCAAAAACGCCCCCGTTTTTGCAGAAACGGGCAAAAAATGGGCAATTTGTTTTGCACAATTGAAGTATTTTTGCCTTTCCCCAGTCCTGCTGAAGCCTGCAGAGTGCTGTTGAAGGCTGGGGGAAGTCAAAATGCTTCCATCCATTTTTGCAAAAAAATGCCCATTTTTCACAAAAATGGGATGTGAGGACGGGGCTTCGGGAGGCCAAAAATGGCTATATTCAGTGTATAAGACACACCAATATTTCCACGTTCTTTTAGGGAGGGAAAGGTGCATCTTTTACCCCCAAAAATACAGTAATTCTTCTTTATTGTAATTTTAGATTGAGACCCTTTTAATGCTAAAGTACATTTCTGTTTCCTGTCTACTTTATGGCTGAAAAAACTCTTCTGAGCATTTTGCCCCTCCCACTGTCCAGTTGCAGGCTATGCTCTCTCTTATCTGATTGTTCCCAAGGCAGCATCTCCTCTTGCTCCATTTTCCAAGGTCTTTTCTATATACCATCATATAACACTCCCCTTCAGATGCATCCCTCCTCCTGAGTTCACAGGAGACAATGATTGTGGGTTGTGAGATACAAATATAGCTGTGTCATTCCCCTTAATAATCCCCAGAGATCACATGAAATGTCCAGTAATTCAGCTGTGCTTATTGCTGTTATCAGGAATCTGATGCTCTCTCCCCATGTGGCCATATGCCTGATGTGGAAGGAGCTGGGTCATTTTCCATGCCCACTATTTGATCTCTTGTTATACTCAAGGTGCCCTCTACCCCCTAGAAGTAGTATTTATGCTCAGGGCCAAACTTCTGAAAGACCAGTAGTCTTTCAGGATTGGATTTGTTAGCTGTTGGACATGAAAGCATTGCCACAATTGTGATGCATGCACATCCCTTTCCCATATTTCTCTGGGTAGCCTTCCCAATGAATTACGTATTCAACTGGCTTCCACCTCATCAGTTTCCTTCTACCAATTGGAGGAGGGGTACTGTTTGTGAATACAGATTGAAGTGGGGTGAACTTGCCCTGCTGTAAGTGATGGTGCTGCCATTTAGGAGAAGGAAATGAGAATGTCCCCCTTGCTCAACTTATATCTGGATCATGCAGCTGAAGCCACTCTATTCACAAGATGATGGGCACTTGCAAGGAGGCAGTTACATTGAGAATTACAAACTCTGTGTGACTTTGGTTACCTGAAAAGGAGCCAAGCAGTGCAAAATTGGTCCTGCTCTTACTGCCTGTCCATCACTCATCTTGAATATCAAAGAGTGTTCTAGTGCTTGAATAGGCAACTTCAATTTCTGTATTGCTTCTATATCTATGAAATTAGTGATTACCCTGAGTATACAAAAGCAGAACTTTTCATCCTCTGCCTGGAATCTAAAGTAACTATAACAAAAGTAATTAAATATGCTTGCCTAAAGTTGGTTGTCTGAGTTTCCTTAAATGGTGGTGTGCCCCCCTTCAGAGCTCCCGGGAGCTGAGCCAACTAAGTTTCCCTGCTGTGCTTCTTTGAAGTAAACTGGGCACTTGCTGGATACATGCTCTGTTGATTTACAGGTTCTTCATCTCACTGTGTCAGATGTTGGTGCTTTTACTAGGCATGATCTGGCCATGTGTCCATGGGCCCTGCAGTAAAAATACAGCTCCTGATCCCTTCTTTATTGTTTCTATGCTGATGATAGAGATTTCTTGGTTGCCCTGATTTGTATGAGTTCTCCTGCATTGGAATCCAAGATGCTATTAAGATGGGTGGTATTGTGGAAATCAGGTTCTGTAGGTTCTTTTCCCCTTATAGTTCCTTCCCTGCTTTAAATCTTCCCATTGGGCATCTATTTTGCATACCTCTGATATAATGCAGAATATTTGATGTGCTTGCCCCATCAGCTTGTCTCTTAGGTGGTCAGCCAACCATTCTCTGAACTGACCAGTTCAGACTAAGTCATTCCACCCTACATTACCATAAAATGTCAGAAATAAATGACTTTACTCTTCTTGTTTTTGGACCTCAAAACTAACAGTGATTCTCTAAATGGGACCCCAATGTATCCTCTGAGTTTATCCATGAAATCCTGATAGTTGTCCTACCATCAATGAATGGTATAGCCTACATAGTTGCTTCTTTCTTCAGCAAACTCAGCACAAAAGTACTTTTGTGATCAGTAGGAAACTCCACCAGTCTACATGTCATAAACATTTCACCTTGAGTGGCAAATGTCTGAAATGAGCCTGGTCCCTCTGTTTTAGGTCCAGTACTCTTCAATATCTTCATCAATGATTTGGATGAGGGAATAAAGGGGGAACTCATCAAATTGCAGATGACACCAAGCTGGCAGGAATAGCCAGCACTCCAGAAGACAGGCTTAAGATACAAAAGGATCTTGACAAACATGAACACTGGGCACTATCTAATAAAATGAAATTCAATGGTGAAAGAGTAAGGTTCTACACTTAGGCAAGAAAAACGAAATGCACAGGTACAGTATAAGTGGTACCTTATAGTCAAACTATTCTCCAAGGCACCTGAGGTTAGAACAAGAAGCAGTGGGTTGGAACTGATCAAGGAGAGAATCAACTTAGAACTGAGGAGAAATTTCCTGACAGAGCAATTAATCAGTGGAACAGCTTGCCTCCAGAAGTTGTGAATGCCCCAACACTGGAAGTCTTTAAGAAGATGTTGGATAACCATTTGTCTGAAATGGTATAGGGTTTCCGGCCTAGGCAGGGGGTTGGACTAGAAGACCTCCAAGCTCCCTTCAAACTCTGCTATTGTATTGTATTGTATTGTATTGTAAATTAACCAGCAAACTCATGTGGGAACACAAGAGTATTGACTTGAGCTGCAGGTTATTGTGCTACAGCAGGTTGGGGTAAATTCTGCCCCAGTTGTTGTTTAGTTGTGCTAGTTGCATTCTACATTCATTTACTGCAGGTGCTCCAACAATTCTGTTGCTAAACACTCAGTAGCAAACTTCCTTGAAGATTGGAGTCCATTCCTGAGACTTCCAAGATTGATGTTGGCCTCATGAAGTAAGCCAGATAGGAATCCCAACCAGATGAGCTTTATCTACTTTATTATAATGCTACATTGAACGATTCTTGCAAGACTGAAAGTATAATTCTCCCTCCTATCTCCTTTACTGCCCAAGAAACTAGGGAGGATCTTTTTGGAGCATCTTCCTCCTCCCACTATCCAACTATGGACTATGCTATCTCCTATAGGACCATTCCTTTGGTAATGTCTTTTTGCCCAGTCTTCCAAGACTTATCAAAGGTTCCATTACAATGACTCTCCAGGATCTCAACCAGAGCTCTTCCCATAATTCAGGAGTCTCCAAACTTGGTAACTTTAAGATTTGTGGAGTTATATTTCCAAAATTCCTCAGCCAGCATGGTAATTTTGAGGAATTCTGGGAATTGAAATCTAAAAGTCATAAAATTGCCAAGTTTGGAGATCCCTGCCATAACTAACATCAGGTCTTTAAAGACAGCTTTCTCCAACTTACCAACTTCAAGATACCACTTCCATATCTAGTCAACATAAGAAGCAGGTTATGGAAAGAAGGGTCACATTTCAATCTATGTGAACAGTACCAAATGGATTTCTGTTGGCCAATCCTGGCATGGAAGTTCAGCATATGTTAAACAATTATGTTTAACATGATTCTATCATGTCTGTAAACAAAAACAAAGTTGTATGAAACTATAACAAAGTCAGCATCATAGTATAAGTATAGAGCATGTCCAATGGAGTGCAGCCAATACAAGGAGAGTTGGAAAAAAAACAAAAGAATGGAATGGAATGGGAATGGTAATGGGAAAGAATAGAATAGAATAGAATAGAACAGAACAGAACAGAACAGAACAGAACAGAACAGAACAGAACAGAACAGAACATAATTCTTTATTGGCCAATGTGATTGGACACACATGATTTGTCTCCGTTGCATAAGCTCTCAGTGTACATACAAGGCAACAAGTGATAAAATCATGATTATAATCATAAAAATGGCCCTCATTGTAAATCATAAGTGATAGCCACAGGATATTAAATAAGCAAGTAACAGATAAAAGAGACTAGAATACTAGAATAGCTAAATAAAAACAATTACTGTAATATAAATTGCAAGATACAGCACAAAGGTTGTAGTCATAAGAAGATAAGGAATAGGTAATAGAAAAGAGAGTAGACAGGATAATAGTAATGTATAGTATTAGTAATAGTAACAGCCCTACTAGATAGTTGGCAGTCTTATGGAATTAGCTTTTTAGCAAAGTGATGGCAGGGGGAGGGGGAACTGTCCGATTGTGTTTAGTTGTTTTGGCGTGTAATGCCCTATAGAATTGTTTTGAGGGAAAAAGTTGAAACAATGAAGAACATAGAGGAGTATGTTTAGTCCAGAACAGTTAAGTTGGTGGAAACAGTTTCTCTTCAAATAGCCAAAGAGTGATCATAGACTACGGGAAATAATTGTTCACCAGAAACAATGGGGAATGTGTGATTTAAATTTTAGTGAACATAGAAAACATGTCTTACTGTAAAAGCTGTTCAACAATGGAACAGAATGCCTTAGAAGTTGGTGGTTACTATTTTTAAATATTCTGGAGTAACAGTTTTCTGCACTATGCAAGGGGTTGAAACCAGATAGATCTCGAAGGTGAATTCTAACTCTAACATTCTATGATGCTTTGTTCATCATAGTGGCAAAAACAAAATTCAGCCAATATACATTCATCAAAATATGTTGACCAGTCACACATGCAGAGTTGTCTTTTTAAGAAGGCAACTGCTAGAAGATTGTCGTCATGATGATACTGTTACTGGTCTAAGCACAAAACCTTTTTCCCATCTCTCACGTAAAGAGAGACAAGCCATTAAAACAAACCAAAAACTTGGCACTTGTTTTATTTTTTTATCCTCCAAAGTAACCAGCAATTAGTCAACCCACAGAAGATTCTGTAGAGACTAAAGATCCCAATGACACCACTTCCTTTGAAATACAGGAGGACGAAGTGGATAAACAAGTGGACAGCCCTTCAACTAACTGGGTTGAAGGATACATACAGTCCCAGGAAGCCCATCTCAATCAGATTACTTGCCTATCTTAAGGGAGATGTTGCAATCAATTTGCTAAATGTTAGCACTTTAGGTTTCAGTTCAAGTACGTAAGTATTTGGACTATATCAGCTTGCATGGATCAGAATAAGCAACTGCATTTATTTAGAATACTTCCTCAGCATGAGATGCTGGTGATGACATGGCTCAAGCCCTTTCTGAACACTGCACACTATAAACCTGTTATTGCTGACTTCATGGGTTGCTGTTTAATGTCTGACTTTTGTGAGCTTGTGCATTTATAAAAAGAAAAGGTTTGTATCTTAGGCCTTTTCCTAATTGCATCTAACCATAGTACAAACATGCCCTGACAACATCATTTTCAGCTGTGTCCCCAGGATGTTGCCTTCATCTTGTTCCAAGCCCAAGAGTGAAACAGACGTAAGTTGTCCTTAGCATTTCCCCCCTTATTCTAACGCCAACCAAGCACAGTCTCAATATATACAAAAATTGTTAGGCTTTGTCAGCTATTACTTTGAAAAGAAATCAAGTGATGGGTTTCAGTACAGACAAGAAAGGCAGACAAGGGCGGGGAGCAATTGGAAGAGACCTTTAGTTCAGGGATTCAAGGGCAGCTGGAGAACATTTTACCTCCAGTATGAAAAAAAACACAAAAAAAAACCCTATGGTCTATTCAATGTCATCCTTCCCTCAAATTTTAAAGATGTGCTTTCCAGTTCCAAGAACTGAGTTATACACTGCAAAATTGCACGTCTAATGCAGAGGTGGTATTCAGCAGGTTCTGACCAGTTCTGGAGAAATTGGAGCAGAAATTTTGAGTAGTTTGGAGAACCGCTAAATACCACCTCTGACTGGACTGCTCCCATCTATTCTCTGCCTCCCAAGTCCCAGCTGATCAGGACGGAATAAGTAACCTTCCCCTGTCACACCTACCAAGCCACACCATGCCCACCAAGCCATGCCCACAGAACTGGTAGTTAATTTTTTTGAATCCCACCACTGGTCTAATGTCATGCCCTAATGTGCCCTAGTTCAATAACCATTTTTGTCTGATGCACCTAGAACAATTTGTTATTTTCACGTAGAAAAATAAGGAAAATAATGAAAAGGAGAATGGGCTTCCTGGAAGAAGAAAAACCATAAGCATTCAGAAGCAAGTTACTCTGACTTTTCAAAAGTTTTGATATATTTGGCAAGGAATGCATCACTATTACTATAAATACAACATTCAAAAATGCATACCATGCGAAGTCTTAATTTCTAATTCAGAGGTACAGAATTAGTTTGCCTAGAAATCATTCTTAGATCCTCTTCCATAAAAGACCACCCACAGCACTTAAGTGGGCAAAACTAACTGATGCATTTCAATGAAAAATAATCATATACTACACATGTTTAATTACACACATTTTGAAATATTATATCAGTCCTAGTGTTAAAAAAACCAACAGTTCAAACAATTGTTAGTGACTGCTAGTTATATAACCAGTTTCTTATAGTTTATAATATTATCCTACCCACCAGATAATGGGACTGCCAAATGAAGGATTAGCAGATACATAAACTTTGCCAAACCACAATTACAGCAATGGTCCATATAATCACTATAAACAATATGTAACTTGGCTTCCTTTTTGCAGTAAAAACATTTGTTATGTCTAATATATTCTTTTTTTTAAATCAAGAATTCCAGAAAATATATATTTGTTTATATTTGTTGATAATATCTAGGTAGTTAGAGGTACCTAGGTAATTATTGCTTCAGGAATGAAAAACTTAACTGAAGATATTATTTTATATTTTGCATTTTTCAGAGTGTAAAGTTTCCATATCATATGCTATCAATCCTGCAGCTCAAAGGAGAATGTTTAAGGAAACATTCTGAAACAATTGCAGCAATCTAGCATGTTAAAGGGAAAATACTTTTTCAATCCTAAAACTGTGGAAGAGGCAGGTTTATATCTTCCATAGTCTGCCTTTCTTTTTCCCTTCCTTCCTCTGCCCCTTTATTACTTACTTTTCTTCCTTCCTTTTTTCTTCCTTCATTCAATTCCCTTCCCTCCTTCCTTTCTTCCTTCCTTCCTTCCTTCCTTCCTTCCTTCCTTCCTTCCTTCTTTCTTTCTTTCCTTCTTTCTTTCCTTCCTTCCTTTTTTATTTTCCTTCTGCCTTCAAGTCAATACTGATTCCTGGTGACTGCTTGAACAATTCCCTGAAGTTTTCTGGTAAAATTTATCAGCCTGGCTTGCTTCCTTAGGGTTGAGAAGGATTGTCTGACACAAGGTCACTCAGTTGAGTTTGTGTCTAAGGCAGGACTAGAACTCATCATGTCCAAGTTTCTAACTTTCCACACTATTTGGAAACCTTGTGAGTGGCTTACCAAAAAACTCCCCCAATGTGGATTTGGCATCTTTATTATAACTTCTGTGCAAAAAAAAAAAAGATCAAATTGTGTGATCAAGTAGGCCTCTTGAGTAATAAGAAGTTTGCAAGAAACAAACATGTATTGACTTTCATATATTCAATAAAGTAAATGTTTCCTGCCGCAATCCATTGTATAAAAATATTTATCTCAATAGAAGTTCACAAAGAGAATATGCTGATAGATCCCAGTAAATGTCTACGGCTATCAGGTCTTAAAAATAAGAGGCAAAGAAAAAAAGAGCTTCTGGTTATCATGACTAGTCTATAATTAGCATATGAGTCTTCTTTAAACATAAGCCATCTCTTACATTAAGATACTTGGGTGCATAATTGACCTTGAGTGGACAGAAGCATCTTATTTTAGTGGACAGAGAATATAGATATTCAAGGACATGCCTCTTGTCAATTATCATTGTTAGAATCTGCCTATGCCACACTTGGGCAATCAATTTTGTAAATGGTTGCAATAATCAAGGAAATTGCCTAATTTATAAATCCTCACATATAGCATTTTAATGGATTCTTACATTTTCATGCTGATGCCTTCAAAGTTAAATGAATTGTTGTCCAAACTGTCATTGCATAAAATGATAGAAACATTCAGTCTTGTAAGTTACTGTATCTCATGGATATTCAACCCCTCAAAACATAATCACTCATTAGTGAATTACACAATAGGCCTTCTTTTACAGAACTGCAGTGTGACAAAAGAGCATGTTCCCTTCCAAACAAAGCTTTGATAAAACTAGAGGAGCAATAGCATTGATGGTTGGAAAGTATTAAACTTTACTGAAGTGGAATAAAAAGTCAGATGATAACATTGCTAAAATATTTTTTTTTATTTCCTTCTTCCTAAGCCTCAAATTGAATGAAATGGTATCTTTTCTTTACCATTAGCCTAACAGCTGATATTGTTATCATAAAGCAAATGTTGCTTTCCAGATAATTTAAATAACATTAAAAAAGACACTTTGGATATTGTATATGGTAAAATATTTGCCCAATGGTGCAGAGAGCTTTCCTTCAAATGAAGGGAACCTCTCAAATTAAATTACAACTGGTACCCCTTTTTCTTACTGATCATTAAATCTGCACATTCTACATATTTAGACATGGTTATACACAGATTGCTATTCTTCGTTAAATCTTAAGCAATTGATTTGAGTCAATGTTGGGCTGTCAGTGTTTTACTTACTGCTCAATCTCACTAACCTGACATTTATGGTTTACTGATTGGCCTCTGTCAGTGATGGTGGCTGTAAATTCACTTTGAAAAGCTTTGTGTTAACAGCCTTCAGCCGGGCTCCGAGAAGGGTACGAGCAGGCAGCTGACAATTGCTCGACCTTCTGCCCTTATTACAGTGAGTAAATCAGGCTTTGAGCTATTAAGCTGGAGCCTGAGGCCTACACAAAAAGGATTGACATGACTAAAGGTCAACCTCTGTCACACATGTGTAACAATTTGGATAATGGAATTCTCTAAGTTATTGGGGAGGGGGAGGGAGAAAGATGGCCATGACTTAGAAATGGAGCAAATGCTGGCTGTAATTCTATGCTTCTTTGCAGGAGAGGGAGACTGGGGTAATAGTTATTCCAAAGCAGCCATTTTTAAATTCAAGGAGGAAAAATCCTCAGGACACAAAACAACCCTGGGTGAGAATGAGCAGTGGATTTGCAAGGCAACTCTACAATATTTCTAGGACACAGATTCCATATGCCAACTCAGCACAGGAATGGAATTTTTGAATCTGCTCATACTATCATTATCATGCCAATATCAGATGTATTGTCAGCTTTGGCTATATAAATACTAATATCACCGAATGTAACTATGTTGTGTTTGGTGTGGAAAAAAGTACTATGGCTTTTATAAGATCTGCTTCTAAATCAAATCTGAGCTGATTCAGGCAAAACGGTTCACAAATTATAGTTATCAGTGAAGTGGAGGAGTAGAAATAAACTAGAGAACTGTTGTCTTTGTATCTTTAAAAACTACTGGATTGGATTAGATTGGATTAAATTACATTACATTAGATAGATAATTATAACCTTTTTAAACATTCATTAGTATGTATAACAGTATCTATGCAATTACAATATGAACCTAGCTGAGGTACAGAGATATAACAGGCCAATCCTAAAAATCTGTAATCAGAAGTTCCATTGTGTTGAATAACATTTATTTCCAAATAATTGTATGCATTGGAGAGACAAACATTCTAATTGGATGTTCTGACCCAATACATATGATGCAATTGCCATAGTTACGCCATGCAAAAGAAAGCTTATATGTAATGTACCATTTTAACATTTAAAAATGTACTTCTTTTGATTCATATGAAACAAATACAAATGTTTATATCTTATTGATAAGATATAAGAAGTAGTGCTTTTACTCCTTATTTTGCCTGCTGCTAGTGATAAAATCTCATGTCTTTTTTTCAAGAATATAATGATGATTGTTACACTGACAGCAGATTGAAGTTTGAAGTTTAATAACATTTGTATGCTGCCCAATCCCGTAGGACTCCAATAGATTAAATTTATATCACCATGTTCCATGAATTTGTATGAATCAGCAACTCAGTTAGTTCAGTTCAGTTCAGTTTATTAAATTTCTATGTCGTCCTTTTCCCCCGAAGGGGACTCAGGGCGGCTCACAACTCGAACCGGGGAGGGGGATACAGACAAAAGATTTAAAAACAACAACATAACAATATATAATTTAAAACTCACAACTGTCATACCATTCGAGACGGGGGCAACAGCTCTTTAGCCCCAGGCCTGTAAGAACAACCAGGTTTTGAGGGCTTTGCGGAAGGCCTGGAGGGTGGTGAGGGTTCAAATCTCCACGGGGAGTTCATTCCAGAGGGTCGGAGCAGCCACAGAGAAGGCTCTCCTCCGGGTAGTCGCCAGTTACATCAATATTGCACAGCGATACATATAGAATGCATTCTAAGAGATCTTTGTTGTGATTTGGTGTTGGTACATAAGTGCCTATAATTGATTAGGGCACAAAAGTCATTGGCACACAAAAACTTTCTGGGAGATAAGAATGCAACAGGAGCCAGAAATATTTCCTCTCTGATATTAATGTTATTATTTTGTATGTAAATTTGTTGTTTTAAGTTTGACTTACTCCTGATTATAGAGGTTTGCTTATTTCTGTAGTTGCTATGTATGTTATTCAATTAAATATTCAGGAATTGAATAGAAACTTGTGATGATGGTGGTGATGATGATTATTTTATCTATTAAATTTATTTGCTGCCCATCTCATTTCAAAGTGATTCATCAAAGATACAAATGATGTTGGCAATCAGTCAATTATCTAACATATTTATCATAAGAAAATTAATGCACACTTCCAAGCAAGGTAAACACAGAATAGACATACATATGAATTGAATATATGAAATTTATTTTATCAACACTCATTTTGTTGCCTTGTGGAGTAAGGAGATATGGTCCCCAACTCTTCCATAACTAGTGATGAATGTCAGTGAATCTGACAGTGTTAAGCATTAAAAAACAAACTGTTTGATCTAGAGGTAAAGGCTAGAAATCGAATTTTCGTCCATCCTTAGATATGAAAGTCAGCTGGGTTCAGGGGTGTGTTCCTGTCAGTTCTAACCTCTTCTGTAGAAGAGGTTGCACAAATCTACAGTGGCGTTTAGAACGGGTTCCAGCTT
The DNA here is from genome assembly GCF_009769535.1 of Thamnophis elegans. Classification (NCBI taxonomy): domain Eukaryota; kingdom Metazoa; phylum Chordata; class Lepidosauria; order Squamata; family Natricidae; genus Thamnophis; species Thamnophis elegans. The sequence continues at coordinate 93,116,848 of NC_045543.1, forward strand.
CCCCCCCATCCATCCGTCCATCCGCACATCATCAAGATGAAGAGCGAGAGGAGGAATTCTGGAAGTTGAAGTCCCCAGTCTTAAAGCTGTCAAGTTTGAACACCCCTAGGTTTTTTGTCTGAAGGGTTAGGGGTGCAAGAGTCTTGTAACATGACAGCTTTAAGACTTGCACACTTCAGTGCCAGAGTTCCTGAGCCAACATGACTGGAGGAGGAATTCTGGGAGTTGAAGTTCACAAGTCTTAAAGCTGTCATGTTTGAACACCCGTGGGGGTTTTTATAAAGGTTTAGGGGTGCAAGGGTCTTGTAACTTGACAGATTAAGACTTGCATGCTTCAAATGCCAGAGTATCTGAGCCAAAATTTTGGTTGCTAAGCAAGAGGGTTGTTAAGTGAGTTCACCACGTTTTACAAGTTGTACCACGCCGACCCAGTCACATGACCCAGCAAGCCACTCCCACACAGTCACATGGCTAGCAAGCCACTCCAGGAAAGCAGGCCACACCTACAGAAGAGGTTCTAAAAAATTTGAAACCCACCACTGGCTGGGTTGTTGCTTGAGTTATATATAAAATAATAAAGGTGGAATAAAATAATACATACTTCATTACTGAATGCATGTACTGTATCTGGACTGGCACTTTCTAAATAAATTTTAACAATGCTCATCTATTTGTATATATAAACACACACACATACACACATACACGTGCACAAGAATTATAGCTGCAGTTTTGCTGACATTTACTTGGAACAAACCCTAGTGAAACAATTGCCACCAAACAATGGAGGAATAACTAGGACTCTTGCAAGAAGACATTTCTAAGTAAATATGCTTTTTAAGTCAGATGTGTTCCATTACATTTCACATAAGCAAGAGATTAAGATGTTGAGATAGAGGTTTAATATCCTAATCCAATCCCTAAACTAGTTGAGAAGCAAAATAGCTGTATATAATCTGGTTTATTGCTAATTTCAACAGTAATACCAATTTTAGCATTCCATTGTGCATTTTAATTATTTTTTTCATTCTATCATATTCAAAATGAAATATTGAACCACATAACTCATTTTGAAAGATTATCTAAAGATGCAAAATAGTCTGATATTTAATTTAACATAATTTATAAACAGCCTACCAGAATACTTTCCTAAACTCCCTACAGTTACTAAAAAGATACCTAAGGAATTTAAAAGAAGGCACATTGTTCTGGCACATTCTGAACTTGCATTTAGTACCAGAATTTTGCACAAACTATTCCACTTCTGGTTACATTATAGCTTTCCTATCACACTAGTTATGGTAAATCATATAAACACAACTGTAAAATAATTGAGATTTTCTGATCTACAATGAATCACTGGAACACACAAGCTCTTTTTCACTTGATACTGCAGGCTGAAATCCAACATTATTTCCAAGGCAAAATATCCAGATTTCATCAACAAGATATATTTGAAACAGAGTTGACAAGCAATCAAGAAATACGAAGGATTATTGAGTCATATAATATTCATATTAATATAGTTATAGTTTGAAATTAATTCATGCCATCCTTTACTGCATGCATCTAAACTAGAAGGCAGTTCAGGTGTATCTATCTCTACATTATACAGTCTATATTGCAGGAGGAGGAGGTTAGGTATTCTATCTTTTCCATAGTTTTCACCAATTTTAAACTACCTGTGAGATTCCAACTGTGTTGGACTATCTTGGAATTCCTGAAATATGCTGATTGAAGATTCATAAAATTTAATTGTAATATCTTCAATTAGTGCAAGACGCAGAGCCCAGACAACTACGACCATGATAAAACTAATTGCATTAAACTAATTAAATATAGCTAAATAGCTTCTCCATTTGTCAATATTAAAGACTATAATTTGATGCAAGACCCAATTCAGATAATGGTTTTAAGTGTGGTGGAAGAAATCTGAAGACACATTTATTTTCAGATTTGCAAAATGAGCGTCTGGACTATTTCTTCCAGCATACTTAAACTGTTCTCTTTATCTTAACTTACCTTTGTTGCATTTTAGTTTCCTTTGACATCAAAGGAATTTAACATAGTTCTAGCAGACAAGTACATTGATCTTAACAGGATTACGAACAAATAACTTTCTAAGAACTGAGAACATCCTTTCAAAGTTGTGATGTTAAACTTTCAACCTAGAAATATAACTGCTATTAAATCTTAAAGACAATGTTATATCATTGCAGAAAAGGGATCTTGTTGGCTGTGCATATCTACATATATTATACAGAAATAAAACCTATTGATGCTAACGAATCTCCTTCCCAGATAAGTATAATAGGCTTGCAAATTCAATCTATTGTAAAAGAATAAATACATTATTTTTTTCAGTCATGTTTTCAACATCCTAAATAGCAGAAGCATGCCTTGTATTTCTGATTATTAAATAAAACTTTAAAAACACTATAATTATTAGAAATCTTTCAATCCAATAGAGTAATCCTCGCTAAATCAGTAAGTCATAGTCCTACAGAAAGAAACATTCATTTGTTATATGTATGTAAAATCTAAGAAGAATTTGCAGACAGAACATATAGGAATTAATCCTGTCATAGATCAGTTAAAGAGAAGTAGCATTTATTTCAGTTCTATGTCCCACATAGTTATACAGTTTCCCACTACATGAAGAAGGGAGAGAAGACGGATAAGGGCATATTTTGCCATTCACAGGTCTTCAATATTAAGTTTGAAAAAACTTCAGTAATGAGACTTTGCAAACCTTTTAAATGTCTATATTATACTCCCATGGAATTAAAGTGTGCCTTCTATACATTCCTTGAGTCTGGTCTTATTACAATTTGATGTTAAACAGAAAGTAGAAACCTTGTGCAACTAGATTAATTTATCTCTGGGGAACAAAAACATTAATAACTGAGATAATGTTTTCATACATGTTGGAAGTTAGTACAGATTTCTTTTTTACTAGAAACACTAAGAAAAATATCTCATCCTCATCTATACCATCTAATTTTTGGGAAAGTTTATTTACAAGAATACTAGGAAAGAATTGGTTCCATTAACTTAAAGCAAACACATTAGAAATAATAACTGACTTTCAAAGGAGTCAATCTCTGTATGAAGATTTCCTTGTGAACTTCAGTGCTATTTTTTCTGTTAAATAAATAAATCAGAACTTATTGCCTTTGCGTAAATGTATCAATTCTTTTTCCCCGCCAAAATGGGCCAATGGAAAATTAAAAGAATCACAACAGAAATGAATCATATTCTTGGCTTCCTAAAGAAATTGTCTTCTCCCCGTGCTATTTTTTTAAAAAAATCACTTGGCTGATTGATAAAAGACTGTACAATTTCCCAATGAACACCCATAGGTGTCAGGCCATCTTGTGAGGTAATGGAATGGTGTTTAATTTACTTCAAACTGCTGTATATTGAACTGTATGGATTGCACACAAAGCAAACACTAAATGTGTGGCAGGAACTCTTGCACAGACAAGCCAAAAAATGTGTCTACAGCATCCAACTATACATCAAATGCAATAATCCTGATACTTGCCAAAGTAAAACAAATCTACATCTGCATTAGAGCTTAATTGCCTCTGCACTAATCCTTCATTGGTTTTCTAATCATACGAAAAATTATTCGAAGACCATTAAGAATCAGAAGTTTTAGGGCAAATGAAAAGAAGGAAGCGTAAGAAACTGGATTCTCCATTTGTAAAACATGTTGCTGGTTTTAAAGTGGATGTTACTGTAAATTTGATTGATGTGGCCTATGTATAATTGATCATTTGTATGATGGTCGTAAGTTGAATCATGCAGTTGTAAATCAAGTCACATAGTTGAATGTGCCAATCCAGGTTAATCAATGGTGGGTTCTACAAGGCTCTGCTGTAAAAATCTCAAATTGCAATCATGTGACCCAAAGATGATGCAATCTGTCATAAATGTGAGCCAGTTGTCAAGCACCTGAATTGCAATCATGTGACCATGGAGTGGGACAAAGTTTGTAAGTTCGAATTTGAGTCATAATTTATTTTTTTCCTAAGGCCATTATTAATTTGAACCATTATTAAGCAATGGTTATTGGTCAAGGACTACCTGTATTAATTGCAACAAATTACAATTATTTTGTCACCAATTTCTTGTATACTATATGCCTGCAGACTTTCATATTCCCATTATTTACCTGTCTTTTCTCCAAATCCTCTTTAGACCCATTACAATTCAATGTTCAGTGTCTGCAATTCACAAAGTGTAGCCTTGAGCATTCTTGGTCCTATATTATTTTCTTTCTAAACATGTTAAAATGGCAAATATTCTGACTCAATAATACTTCAATACTGATGTTATCTAGCTCTATCAATTCAAACTTACTACATAAATACATACATACATACATACATGCATGCATGCATGCATGCATGCAGTCATTCATTCATTCATTCATTCATAGATTCTTTTAAACAAGAATACTCAACATAAAGTAAGGAAATAAAAACAAATGAAAAAACAATGAAGAAAAAAGCAAAAAGTGCAAGAAAAGAAAAAGTTGAAAAAGAGAAATACACACACACACACACACACCAACCAATCGGCTTCAAATATTCCTCACAGCAATTGCAAGTATAAATATATTTTAATCTCTTTCTAAATTTACATCATGTTAATCTTCCTTCTATAATCTATCCCATCTCATCATCAAAACCATAAGTCACAAGTTCATTTTTTCATGGTTTACCCCCCAAAATCCATGAGGCAACCAGTCACCAATAAAAATAAATAATGTCTTTTCTCTAACCAAAAAAGTCAATTTATCCATTTCTGCAAGATCTGTCAACTTCACCAACCTTTCACAGTGCATAGTCTCAAAGCCAAGCTTCTTTGCCTCCATCCAATACTACACTGCCCGATGGTTTGACTAATTCTTTTTGTTGAATGTTATTTTGCCATAACAAATTAAGACAACCAAGACTAAACCCTTTAGATTTCTTTCTAAGACCTTATATTCAATTACTGCATCATATTGTATCCTTCTAACTGTATGTACAGCCCTAAATGTACCCATTTCCCCCTCTCTTTAGTTTATTTATGGTAAATCTATATTTAAGATATGGATTTCTTTCTACAGAGTGTAGCAAAGATGCAGTTCTTCTTCTTGTTCTCTCCACACAATTCTGATTCACCCATTCACCATCTCCCATATCATTACCATGTTCTCTCGCTTTGATTGTCACACCTTATGTCTTTTATTTTTATTAACTTCAAAAGACACTCATCTTTAATACTTGCACTAGTTTTTTCCTCTCTAACCCAGATTTTTATTACATACAATGTAATGTATATGCCAATTAATGAACAGCAGAATACTCAGGGGTAGGTTTCAAAATTTTTAGCAAGGGGTTCTTTTCCTGGTTGCTGAGTGGATGTAGCCATGGTGGGCATGGCATAGTCGACCTCCTGCACCACAGCAGGGGGGGGGGCATTTTTGCCCTCCCTGGGCTCACAGCCTTTCTTTGAGCCTCCGGGATGGCGAAAACAGCCTCCCCAGGTTCCAAGGATCTTTGAAGGCTGGATACAGGCCCATCTCTGGCCTTCCCAAACTTCCAGTAGGCCCGTTTTTCTTCCTCCCCGAGCTGCTGCATGCTCCCTGCACTTACCTGCATCCAAAATGGGCTGCGTGGGGACTCCTGAGAGGATTGGGGCCAGCCAGGATTTTGCAGTTCTTCAAACTGCATAGAATCTTAGCTAGAGGTTCGCTCGAACCCCTGCGAACGCCCAGCAGCCCACCCCTGAGAATACTTAACCCATAAGCTTCTTTGTTCCTTCTGTCAATTAATGAGCATTAATGATGCTCTGAAAAAAAACACCTCCAATTGAAATTCCTACAGGGTTTTTTTCAAAAATATGCCTAGAAAGTATACTGGCATTTTCCTGTGCTTTCAGTGATATGTAGGTTTGATATGCTTTTATTGACTTTAGCCCAACCTTCACAGTGATATTATCATTATATGGAAAAGCTAAAATGTTCAGCTAGGAACACAAAGATTTTATTTTCACTACACTAGAAGCAGTGTTGTGATTATGCTCCCCAGGCTGGATGAAATTTAGTCACAATCTAAAACAAAACCATGATCTAATTCCAATGAATTAACAGAGCCATGCATTCCCTTGCACTTTTTGAAACCTTCATTCATAGGACAATTATAGCTGCCTTGCTTCTTTAGACATTTTGTCTAGCAGGAGGATTTAATGTTGGTTTACCAGTCTACGAGAATCATATTTTGATTCTACTACTAGAATCAAAATATGATTTAACATAGAAGAGATACAAAACTCTGGTTTAAAGCCCCCACACTAAAATTCCAGAATGCTACATCAAAATGCTACATCAAGGCAAGAGGAAGAATTTCCAGCCTCCTAAAACACAGTTTAAGAATTTAAAACTGTCATCTGAAAAAAAAAGCTTTTAAATATCACAGTGCATGTACACCAAATCAACATGCTTTTGTCAGCCAGTAAAAGATTGTACTTAGCAGTATGTGTAACAACTAACATAGAAATTGCTTCAATAAGTGTAGCTTTTATATGACACCAGATTTAGCACAAAATCCAGATGATTGCCAAATGGAACAGTGTTTTCTGTTACAGTAGGACCTCAGGTCCCAAATGGCTCATACCATGAACAATTCGGGTGCCGACCAAAAAATCCACTAAATGTTTCATTCACAAACACATCTTTGGGTGCAGAATAAACACAGCCACGGTGATTTTCCCTGCTGTGGTGATTTCCCCTTCTGCACCATTTTGTGTGCGTGTGCGCATGAGCAGTCAGTTTTGATTCTGGTCACAACCCAATCAGGCGACGACCGAAGTCCTGCAGTGGATTACGATCGCCACCTGAGGTCCCTCTGTACCAGTCCACTGCCATCTAGTGGTTGTCCAGATTTTGCAGGACTTGCTTTCAGATATTTTTTACTTTTAGAAAAGACAATAAAAAGGCCTGTTTTTCCCCTGCTCAAAATATTTATGATAATAGCTTTACATAAAGTGTTTTTTTTAAAACTATGACAACAGTCAGAAGGTCACATGTTTCAGAATCATACTAACTTTACATTGGTTCCATTCCCTGTGATTGCTAACAATCTAAAGATTGGACAGAAATGCCCCACAAGGCTGAAAGGTCTCAGATGTTCCATGCTAATACTGTTAGTGCACATACTGAAATCCACCGAGGATGGACAATGAAGACAAATGAAACCAACATGAAACGAAACCCAAGCTCCCATTTGGATTTTAAACTGTGACTTACTTCCCAGAGGTGCTGAGTATTTCTGGGTCCTCCTGTTTGTACCTTTTCCGGCAGAAGAAGAACTCCCTGGAAAGGCCCAATCCAAGTGCCCTGTTGAATCCTCTGGGCTGCACAGATGCCATAGGCCAAGCCAGGAACAGTGCTGGTGCACAGACATACTTCTCGTGGCAGATCCCGAAGCCACTCCGGAATCTCAGGGGGAGGAGCTGCCGCTGCTGCACTACTAGTTCCCACCAGGCGGCGCAAAGAGTGCAGAGGTCCATGCATGGGACATTCTCCATTTCGGTTATCGGCACACATGTCACACCCTGTGGAGAAAAACAGAATGGCAAATGCTAAATGGCAGTTCTGATTTCTAGGCTAGCAAATAAGAATTCATCCACTACATTTTAGAGGCACATATCATAGGAAATACATAGGAATAGATTTGTTGGGCACTCTTGTTTGGAGCACTGATAAATAAAACACATGAAAAGAGTTTGGCCGAGTGGTGTATTAACAATTAAGCATACTAAACACGTGCTTAAGGCACCAGACCCAAAGGAGAGCACCAGAAAGTTGAGAAATAAAGAAAAAACCAATGAAGATTTGTATAATATGTACAAAGGAGGGGAGGACCAAAATTTTTCAGTGCTTAGGGCACCAGTGAGTCCACTGGTTTGGCCAAACACTTTACCCCAAAATGTGGCAGAGACCGCTGTTCAAAATATGCCTGGACTGAGCAGAGCGAAAGGCAACCAAATCCACAGTATGCATTCCCATAGATAGTGGAGCATTTATCTAGGATGGCATATGGCAAGCAGACGCATGGAGAAGTAGTATAGAAAGCTGTCCGAGGGCAGAAGCCTGCCATGCTTAGATATGATACAAAATATGCCTGTCACTTGCAATGGCAGAGGGGCCAATTGTTCCCCCTTTACTCACAGAATAAAAATATTGGACTAGCTTTGCATCTAAACCAATTTATATGAAAGGAAGTTCTATTGACTGGAATGAGATTTATTTCCTAGAAAGCATACACTCGACAGCATCTTACTATCTTCCAACTGATTTGTGGATTAAAACTGAAGAGGTTTATTTTAACGAAGCATTCAACATTAAGGCCTGGTTCGCACATGTAAATCATGATTTATTGCGCTCATTATAATACACAAACCATGATTTATTTGGGACAAAGAATCACCCAAATTAAAGCTTTTCACACCCTGGGTTGCTTTTACAATTTTTGTATTATGTTTGACTCCAAAATGTTGCAGTACTAATTTGCATGTACCCAAAGGTATGATATTACTATTTCAGTTATGTTGGATTACAGTTAATATCTAATGAAGCATAAATATTATGCCACAAAACAAGGACTTTTTAATATTGGGGTGGTCTTCAAAATGATTGGTCCAAAAAGGCTAATGTTAAAGAATTTTTTAAAACCGCATGAAACCTTTTTATAATTTTCTTAGGAACTATATCCTGCAAAGCTGGTAGAACTATAGTTTTGCTAATTTATTATATTATGATTTTACTGTATGTGCTGTCATTATTATTCCTATTATTGATTTTGTATTGGCTTTTCTAGAATAGATTTCTATTAATTTGCAAGCTACACAATTCGCAAGCTATGGTTTATTGGATGTCTTGGAAAGCAACAAATTAATAATTTTATTAATACAAAACACTGCTGAAACAAATGACAACATCTTTATGTTACATTAAATTTTTAACTGAAAGAGAACTTTATAAGGTTTTTTTTTCTATTTCAAGTCAATAGTTTCCATGTTCTTTATATATTTTAAGTTCTGGACTCTCAAGAACATTGCTTATTCACAGAAATATATTTTTCAAATAAAATAACAATGAACTTCTTTGAATTAACTACAGTCCCTGGCATATTTTGGACATTAAAATACAATGAAAGGTTTCAAATGCTGTTCCAGAAATATATTCAAGAAGTAATGCTTGTTCTTTATTATTTACACAGCAATTCCTTTCACTCCAATAATTTTGCATCATATATATCTTGCAGCTAAAAATAAAACAAAAATATTCACCAGTTGGTTGGGCATTTGGTGGTCTAAACCATAAATTTGGAATAAGTATGCATCCTGGAACCACAAGTAATAAACCTAGTCGAATTGACACAGTTTTCTTTCCTCCTGTGTCAAATAAATTTTAGTCAAGTTTAATGTTTCAACAGCACAAAAATCCTTTCTATCCAACACGGTTATCAATTATATAACTAAAATCTACCCTCTATTCTGCTGTTGCTAAACTAGCACCTACTATTTAGTTTCAAAATCATTTTCCAATAAATTGTTCAAAAGGTGAATATAAATTTCATTTTCTTTACACTCATCCAGATCAGCTATCTACAAACCTGCATCTTCAAATCTGTCATATTACAATTCCATCATCCCCAGCCAACCTTCAGTAACTGGGTTGATTGGGAATAAACTTGCACATTTGCAAAGACCCAGGTTAAGGAGCATATTATAGATCTAGAAAAACATATACTTATACATTGAAATTTGAATAATCCTATAAAAATATGTTGTTTGAAAACAGTAATAAGTTCTTGGTTTTTGATGTCATTTTAGTTTCACATCCCTAAAATCCTGGTGGCCTCAAGTTGAAACATCTGAATGCCGAACTTGCTTAAGTACACAAAAATAGGTATGGAATGCTATGGATCCCAATAGAAAATTCATTTGAAGAGGTTCATGTTTTTCAATCAATATATTCATGATCCAAGTACTGAGTCAGATCAATTTCAAATGCAACATTCTTGACCCCCAAGTTCTGAAACCATTTACATCTATCCATAGTGCAAACAAACTCTTGCAACATTTTCCCCTTCCACCCATCATGTCCTCATCAATGCTATCATCATGTTCCATTCCAGGAGGAAGACAGGTTTGATTCATCCTCATCTGCCAGCATTGAAGAACTGTTTTCCTCCTTCATTTGACATAGTCAAGGGCAAACTCAAAGTGTGTAAAACCTGTTAGTCTTTGGAAGGAATTTAAGTATTGGGCAGATACTACAAAGACAATAGGGATAGGACAGGATTCAACAGTGGAGACAACTACTTCATTTTGGTACAATTTTCTGCTAACTCAAGGATAAGTAGGTGAGGAAAGACCCATAAACCAGGGTGCTTACAATAGATGGATTCTTAACTCTAGAACACAAAATATATTTTCTTGGCCATTCTGTCCTTTCCTGCTTAACAGAATTTTTTAAACAGCAAAATAAAATGAAGTGGTGGACTTTCATAAATTTCCACAACTGGGGCCCATGATTTCACAAAAAAAGCCTTGTTAAGCATTTAAACTACAGCTTGGTGGGTCTGGCATCCTACACATCCCGCAGCCAACTGGAGGATGGGAGGGACAGGGAAAGATTAAACGGTCAAGGTTGTAGATTGTTCCCATTCCAACCTAATTCATTGCATTTATATGTAATGTAGGAAAATTTATATAGGAAAAAAATTATGATTATACAAGCATTTCACTTTGCTATACCTAATAATTATCATTCCTCTTCACAAATAAGTTTCATGTACATGTTAAACTACATGAAGTTGGTTTAATTGTTGGCTTTGATGAACTTTAAATCTATTTAAATTCCAGACCAAGAAAATATACTTCTATCCTCAAGGCCTTGTGCCATTGATTCTTTAGGACAATTTTCATTCCACATCGATCAAGGCTGATGTTCAATCTTTTGAATTTAGACTACTCTCCCTGAATGGAATATGAACAGGCAAAATAAATCCTGAAGCAAATGATACACACAAGAGCAAACAGATATATGGAAGATCCCAGACTTCCTTTCACTAGTTCACAGCAGCTATATTGTCACTGCTACCCACTACCTTACATAGCTAGAAACATTTAGCCATTGGAAAGCTTTCTCTCTTGCCTGATGCCATGTTCTCTTCTCTCACAGTATTCCATGCTGCTGCATAAAACCTGGTTACATGCACTCTATGTACGAAAGATAGTTTGTCTATGAGCAATCTCTGGGGATAAACTTAATCTGGATAATCAGAATATCTAGTGGCCAGAGGTAGTATGCCCTTAGCTTTGCATTTGTAATTCCGGAAAGGAAGAAACTACAGAACTATTTTTATTTATTATTCCTTTTTCAGAGAAATTTGAACCAGATTCATACTACCTCTGGTCTGTAGATATCCTGATTACCCAGATTCAGCTTATGCCCAGAGGCTGCTCATAGCCAAACTACCTTTCGTACATACAGTGCCCGTAACCAGGTTTTGTGCAGCAGGATGGAAGATCCATCAAGATCCTGGATGGGGCAATCTTCCTGCATGCAATTTCTGTAATTATAATTTACGTATATTTTAGACATTTTCACTTGTAATCATAGGTGCCCTTGTATCTAATGTTAGTTGCAATTTATATTAAGTATGAGCCTCAGTAATAGATGTTAGTTAGTTTTATAAATGTATTCTAACTTTGTCCAAAATGATTCCATTATCTACTAAGATAAATATAATTTACCAAGATAATAACTGCAGTATATGCAAGTAAATATGTTCCCATATGCAACAGAATCTACAAATCTATTCAGAAGCAGAATTGCAGGTTTTATTTTTTTAAAGAAAAAGAGCGAGCAACCGTCAGGCTTTATTCTTATTATTTAGTAATAAGTCAGGTAATTCAGCTAGTTAACATTTCTTATTATTATTTTCATAATAATTCATAATAATTATTTTCGTAGAACTGTTAATTCAAATATGACCCACCCCGTGTGTTTTGTAATATTTTTACATAAGATGTGACTTGGATTGAATTAGATTTTTTATACAATTAAACGACGTTAAAATGACCAAAAACGGGATAGAAACTTGGTATGTCTCAAGATATAGGATACGTATGGTCAAGATTTCAGTAACATTTCAGGGCAGACTCTTGATTCTAGAATAATTTGTTCTCTGCTGACAATCTTTTAGATGTGTAACCTCCTCCCAGCTTCCTGATTATTAATGGCTCTCTTGGAGACACCATGTCTACCAAGCAGCTTCAATTAAATGAAGCCAAAGCATCTTTTTGTTTTTTACTCTAACCATACAGTTTCAGGATCAAACTCTTATATTTAACATATAGTATCGCTCACATTTATGCACATGTGGTCTTCAAAACATCATATAAACATACAGTTCTGAGATGGTTATACATACTTGTTCTAAACACAGTTTTGGAAACTTTTTTCTGAAGTGCTGCCCAAAAAGTAAAGATCAGCATTGCAAATTAGAGAGAACAAATTGTAGACTACATGCCAAGGAGTATTTTCCATTGCTAGGAATAGATTTTACCTGGACAATTATGAAACTAAACTATATTAAAAAATTATCTGCTTAACTATTCAGTACAATTCTTACTTAATGTTTTCCACTATTCATAATAAGGTACCATAAACAGAAAGACATTATTGTTGTGGCCATATTTAATATTCTATTATAAATTATTACAAATGTTTTAATCATTTGCATTGAATTCTATCTACCGCTACAACTCTTGCGTAAAATTTATACAAGTGCAGCTTGATCGCTTGCTATATGTATTATATTCCAAAAAGTTTCTGAAACTAGCTAACTCAATTATTGTCAGGGTACATTTCCAACTTGATTTAAGAATTGATCTATTAACACTTCAGAACTGTTTCATGTTTTACATGTTTTGGGAACATTTAAATGTCACGATTTAAATTATGTTTAAATGAACATAATGCACAAATTACTTTTTCACCTTTTAAAGTTTAGCTGCAATTATAACATTATTCGATTAAATTCATACATATAATAGATCTAATAAAATCAATAAGCTGCATGTTAGCAACTTGCCCCATTTATTTTAACAATACTCTAAGTAACACAGTTTACATTTAATCATTGTTTACAGCTAAATCTCATTCAGATAAATGGATTATATTTCTACTGAAAAGATTAGGAGTCAAGATTTAAGATACACTGAAATCAATTTACATTCAAATCAGAGGCACTGGATTCCTGTGGCATTAACAGAACTTGAACCAGAGGATAAGTAGATGAAGTCTATGAATTGTATGCTTAGAAGCAAAAAGCACTCTAGCATATTCCATGGAGAATATGATTAGAAACAATGCAGCTTTATATATTACTCTTAAACACTTCAGGCACAAGACTATTTCATTAAAGTAAGTGTACCTGATAAAACCACAAATTCAACAATTTGTTGAATGTGGATATTTATTCCATTTCAGGATAAATAATGTGCATGGCTATGGTTTACTTTTTTTTCTTTTTGCTAACATTACATACATATAAAGCATTATCAGTTTTCGGATCTATTTACTAGAATTAAAGTGTTTACATATTAATTAATATATGTTCTGCCAATACAAAAATTAATTTTTCCACCGCAAAGGAAAGAAAAGTAATCGTAATTTTTTTAAGAAATAAAGAAAAATTTAATTTTACAGACGCAAACAACTAAGCTATTTACATATTATTGAATATAAGAAACATCAGGAGGAAAAGGAAATATAGTTTGCAGCTTAACTAGTCATATTTTAAAGGGGTAAAAAATAAGAGAGCAACCCCAAAATCCTGAAAATATTTATATCGCTTTTCATTCTGGAACATATGGAAGAAATACCATTATTAACAGAGCAAGTCTTTTAGAACATTGTTATTAGCGGTATAAAATATCCATATATAAAACTGTGTCTCATCTTTCTCTCAGAATTTATTGTTAAACTATGTTTACTTCAAGTACATCTAGTTTCAAGGGAGCAGTCTTTAGACCTCTATTCATCAGTTTCTGAAAAATGATTTAATCACTATCATCCGTCTGAAAAAAAAATTGTCACAACAAATCAGATATAAATAAAATAACCAAAAATATTGATGCAAATACAGCAAAAATATTCAAAAACAGCATTTCAAATTGTTTAATAAGGGCATGCAGAACTTCTATCTTCCCATGAGTTACAAACATCAAGCGATGTATTTCATGTAAAAATCCTTAGATGTGAATTGGCTGTCTCTAATGTAAGCTTTCTAACAATTTGAAATTTTGTCTAAGATTATTGGAAAGAAATATCTGAAAATATTTTGAAATAATTCATATTACTTTTCTTTGACTCTTTTCCGGCAGGTGCAATTTTATCTTTCTGATTATAGGGAAATTATTAATAACAGTTTTATAGTGATCTACTTAAAAGGGAGAAATAAAAAGCACAATGTAGTGGATTGGAGATATTAGTAGTGGAAGTTTTTTGCTGATCAAATGTTATGGTTGGTTCTCCCCCTCTCCCCATTAATCAATTAATTTCCTGGATATAACAAGCATTAGGCTTTCTCAATTGTGAGGGTTTGTGAAGGGCAACCATTTTTTTAAATGCGCACTACTATCCTGAATATTATTCTTCAAAAGTAATAATGAACTCAACAAAAAGTATATATTCCAGTATTTAGGCTTTTTAAAATGCAGTCCTAAGGACACATAGCTGCAACTTTTACTGAACTCAGTTAAAACTTTTTCTAGTAACTTTTGCCATAGCTTTAAACATATAATACATACGTTATTCTTTCCTATAAAAGAATAGAGCTCACAACAACCATTTTGCAATAAGAATGTTCTCTCAATACTAGAAAACCTACACACAACAGTGTGTTTATATTCAAATCTAAATGCTCATTTATTAGATTTGATTTCAATAGAAAGCTTAGTTCTGTGTACTGTTTCTATTTAACAGTATCTATTCCTCTTCTTCCTTGTCTCAAATACAGTAATTGATGTTGTTTGAACATTCAACCATACTCTCGTATAAATCTAAGTATATTGGTGCCAAAAGATTAAAAGTGAAAAACTAAGTTTTAATCTCTCAGTCTTAAGTAGATATATTACAGCCCAACAACCATCTAAAAGAAAGATCTATGTTGTTGCTATGCCAGGTGCCTACAGCTCAGTAAATCTGAAAGAGTTTGATATGCAAACTTCTATCTTGCAGCTGAGCTTCAGTGACAACCATACACTGATTTCACACGTGACACTAAAAACAAGCCAGAGATTCTTTCATGTTATAATTGCTGTTAAAACCTTGCTAACACTAAATAGAAACCGCAGGCCAATAAGTTTTAAATTATTACATTTTAAAATCTAACATATATTGTAGTCAGCGTAAATGTTCAGTCCATCGCATTAAACTAAAATAGTCCTAATCCAAAATTTAACATCCAACATATTTATTTCATTATAAGTACATTTAATGAGGTAGAGAGATTTAACGTCATCATAAATAAAGCAACATTTTTAGTTACTTAGATGAATTTCTATCTCACCAAATCTTTCAAAATGACACATAACAGGCAACTTTGAAGTATCTAAACAGGATGTTAACAAAAGATATCTATTTAATAATACGAAATATATGTAGCATGGGTTTAGCTATATCTTACTTCTACAAGAAGATACTAATGAAACAATCTCACGTGGTTCAAAGTATTTCATATAAATATTCAGTTAGATTATTTATCTGTGGGGGGAAGTGCTGTTAAAACTGAGGAGCTGTCATTTGGAATCCCTTCTGAAATTCCCACTATTTTTAGGCAGAACAGCAAGAACATAGGTTTTAATGACTGAATGTATTTGCATTATACAAATCAATATGTGGGCCATCCCAAAAAATGAATTTGTGGTAGATCTGCTCCTGGATCAGCTCATCCCATCCTGGAACTCTTCAGATGTTTCAGCTGAAGTTCTTAACAATGTCTTACTTAGCATATAATGGATGATATTAAGGAAGTGCCCTTGAAGAGCATCCGGCGACTTCAGCTAGTGCAGAACGCAGCCGCGCGATTCACCCCGATTCACCCGCATTACACCTATCCTCCGCGAGCTGCGCTGGCTACCTGTCGATCTCCGGATGCGCTTCAAGGTGCTATTGACCACCCATAAAGCCCTACATGGCAGTGGATCTGGATACTTGAGAGACCGCCTTCTGCCAATTACCTCCCTACGGCCTATAAGATCTCATAGGTTAGGCCTCCTCCGCATCCCATCGGCCAGCCAATGTCGGCTGGCAACCACAAGGAGGAGGGCCTTCTCAGTAGCGGCCCCGACCCTTTGGAACGAGCTCCCCGTAGAGATTCGTACCCTCTCCACCGTCCAGGCCTTCCGCACAGCCTTGAAGAACTGGCTCGCCCGTCAGGCCTGGGGATAAGGACCATTACCCCGCCCGAATGTTGTATGCATGTTGTGTATCATTTTTATTATGTGTTGTTGTCTTAGTACTGTATTGTATTGTATTCCCCTCTCCCTGGTTTCTGTGAGCCGCCCTGAGTCCCCTCAGGGAAAAGGGCGGCCTACAAATAAAATCAATTCAATTCAATTCAATTCAAGTTTAACTGGATTTAAGAATGGTATGTATGAAGCAAAGGGAGGGGGGAAGGGAAGGGAGAAGAGAAAAGAAATAGACAAAGAGAGAGAGAGAGAAGGAAGGAAGGGAGGGAGGGGGAGAGAGAGATAGAGAGAGAGAGGGAGAGAGAGAGAGAGATTGGGGCATAGATGTGGCAATTTAATCGCTAGAAGAACTACACTTTGGCCAAAAGTACTTAGCTGTAGTGTAGCATCTTATCTTCCAGGCAATGTTAATCCCCATCAGTAGTGTTGTTCCAGTCTCAAGGCTGATCTCACCCTTTTATCCATTCTAAAATATCATAAAATATTTTTGAAAGATGTAAAGAAGATGGTAAAAGGCAATTACATATTTTCAGTTTGGCCCAAGCAGACATTTTTATTTCTTTTCACTGAACGTATCTGTTTATTCATAGTTTCAGCTATTGCACATAGACGTTTATTTATGAAATTAGAGTGGGGAAAGTATCCAAGCTACTTTTTTAATAGTATGATCCTAAGAATGATATAGATAAAAAGGAATGCTAACATTTGCCATGATCGGTTCAATGAAATAAGAAAAATTAAGCCAGCCCAAATCTGCAATTCTACATGGTCTTTACCTACAGTAGACACCTGTTAGCCTTCTCTTTTGCCAGTTCCTTAAACTGATAATATGAAATATATTCCAGACAGTTTTGCCAAATCATTTTGGTAAGATGAATAAAGATGCCTCCTGCTCCATTTTAATAAAGTTGCTTGAAGAGGGCACTAAAGAATGTCATATGAGCTGCTACACTCAAAACTGCATCAATTTTAGCATTTTCAAACTCTTTTGGTATTGCACTTTTCTCAGAGATCCTCAGAGATGGTTGCATTAGAGTTATACAATTGCATTAATCTAATTTGTACCAACATATAATTGTACCTTTAGTATTTGTATCTTGGTTTTAATAGCAAAGAGATTTTGGTCCTTGGAGCAATTACTCAGAGAAAGTTTTGGAAATATCTTGTGAGATGCAATTAGGTTTTCTTGCACATGAGTTAATTATTTGAATCATCTTCCTAAATATTAATACTAATATAGTTGCTACTAATCATGTTATAAATAAACCTTAATTATTAAATTTCAGGCCTATAACCTACAATTTTATGTAAGCAATGTAAGTTATATAGATTATTACATAATTCAAACCGACTTTGTGTTTTGGGGTCACATAGGCCTCTCTCTCGCAAAAAACAGCCATATAAAAATGTATCACAGCAGGTGTGGACTAACCCTTGAAAATATTAGCGCCAAACAGCTTTAGTGCAGTTAGAATCTGTAATCAACACATTGAGAAATATTAACAGCAATGGTGATTATTAATAAAAGCAGTAACCCTAAGTCACAAATCAACCTTGAGTTTTCACTTGAAGCACAATTAATCAGGCTCAGGCTGAAGATAGCCTACTTCAGATACATTATGGGAAGACCCAGCTCTCTGGAGAAGGTTTTGAAGTTGGGAATAGTGGAAGGAAAGAGAAGAAGACAACTGGTAACAAGATGGACTCAGTTGTGATGGGCACGCCATTGAAATAAGCGATGTGAGGGATAGATGATCATGAAGAAAATGTATAGGTAAAAGTCAACAATGTATTGATGGCATGTTTTCATCACCACCATCACTGTTTCAAATAGTTATGTCTTTTTTTTCCCCAGAGGCAAAAACAGCCAAATGCATCTTTGTTACCCAACCCAATAAAGGTGACCCAAGCCTCATTCTCAGAAAGGCATTCTTGCCATCTAATGGCAATCCCTGATGCCCTTGAACGCTGCAACTTTTTCTTCAAGTGGAGCCCAAGTCCCCAAACTCTAAAACCAAATGGAAAGTAAGCCACACTTTCACCTGCTTCTCCCCAAGTTCTCCCGCTCCAGCGGTCTTCATCCCAGAGAGGAGCAGGCAAGTAGGGGGCCGCCCTGCTCCTCTCTTCTCTTTGCTTGCCTGCCTCCCCCCACATTCGGATTTCCCACCTGGCAGCAGGTGACTATCCCCCAGCCTTGGCCCCTCTCTGGGCGCCTGACAGATGAGCCACGGACAGGCACATTAGAGTCACCTCCTGAGCCCAGTCTGCAGCCAGCCTCATTGATTACCACCCAACTGAGGGGAGGGAGGAGGGCAGCCACGCGCATCTGCCTTCGAGTAAGGAAATGCGCAGAGATTGAGAAGGCGGAAAGCTCAGGGAATCGGCAGAAGAAGAAAGGAAGCGATCGACTGCCCGACAGGATCTAGAAGCTGTTTGATGAATCTTTTCCTCCACTGAGACCATCCCCTACATTTCTTCCAATCCAAGAGACCCCCAATAAACTCAGTAGGACTTTTGCAAAAAAAAAAAAAAAAAAAAACACCCTGCATTATCCTGGGTTTGGTTGCACCTTCGAATGTACGCATCTTTAGATCCACACGCTCGTTAAATCGAGTGTCTGATTCGGTCAGATTAAGAGTAGAACGAAAATAGGCACCATTTTCTCTCGCTCACTCGCTCGCTCTCTCTTCCTCTCTCTCTCTCTCTTCCTCCTCCTCCTCTCCCTCCCTGCCTCCTTCCTCCTTTCCTCCCTCTCTTTCCCTCTCCCTCTCTTGTTTTGCAAAGCAAATTATAAAATAAAATAAATCCAGAGTTTTTGGAGTAGAATAATTGAAAAGACAAGATTGTTCAGTCTGGGACAAGTTTAAACTGCTACCATATATATATATGTATACAGTGTATACAGTATGTGTGTGTGTGTGTGTGTGTGTGTGTGTGTGTGTGTGTGTGTATACACACACACACACACACACACAGTATATTCCTTCGATCGCGTGTAGGAAGGAATTAAATTTCAGTGTCAACTATCAGAAGGTTAGGAGAATATTGTGTGTAGATAAACCTTGCCACCCCTTGCCCCTGGGGAAGCCCCATACACAATGTGGAGATGATGAATGGGCATTGGGAGAGGAGATCGAAGCGAGGGCCGTCTTGCCTCAACTCTCTCCTACAAAACTATAGGGCAATTAATTGTGCCTTGTCCCCTCATCCTTCATCTCCTTGTGGCACATATCGATGGAGATTACTGCTGATGGACCATTTTATCACCTTAAATAAACAGTCACCACCTCTTCTAACCTCAATCTAATATACGCGAGTCCTCCTCGTAAAAGGTGCCGCTCCTGATGGGGGAGAAAACAGAAGGCTGGAAAAAATAGCTACAGCACGTTAAAGATATGGTGGCAATTGAGGGAAATATACGCACCGTAGATATATATACGTCGAGGTTTAATCCCAAGAGGCTCCTATTCGCCCCCCCCCCCCGCTTGCCCTCTAGGCTAGGAGTGTGGCAAAAGACGCTGGCCAGACAGACAGCTAAATGCGCGGAAGGGGGCGGGCTGTTGAACCTGCCCGGTTCGTTTCACACGTTGCAGAGCGCGGCGAGGGGCAGAAACGTCCCTTCTTTTGTTTTTCAACCTCCGGAGAGGAATGGCAGGGAGGGAGCGAAGATGCGCTTGAAAACTACTTCAAGAGCATCAAAGCATGAATTGGGAGACAGTTGTAAAGGCGTGTTGTCTCTTTGGCTCTGCCTTAATTAAGGAATTTCAACTCCATAAACTGTTCTCAGTTTAAGAACGGAAAGGTGGGTGGCTTTCTTGGACTTATAGTAATCAGTAAGCAACTTAAAGATGGGGTAGAAATAATTGCGCTGCGTCAAAAATGTTTTGTCTGAGTTTATTGCTTATTAGCAAATCTTAGGATAGGAAACCTTCCACTTCCTAAAAGAACCGAACTCGCGTGGACGTCGTGAAAGAGAAAAGGACCTGAATTCTATTCATCTCCAGCAAAACCGCCCTTACTCAGAAACTTTGGGGGTGCATTGAACCTTTTACAACGTCAGACCCAGATCGTTTATTTCATCGAATCCATTCCACTCCCAATTCTTTCCATGGGCTGTGATCTTCGTGCTAGAATATTTCTGCTAGAAACAGCAAACCTTCGGTGTTTGAAAAAATAAATAAATAAAAATCAATCTGTCCGAGCAATATCTTATCCACGTTAACCTCAAATTAATTTATGTCAAGAACTGGAAATTCCTAAGTGCCCAAGGCAGCAGTCAAGTGTCTATTTATCTGGAAGTTTAAGTTTAAGTTTTTTTAAAGTGTGAAATTGTAAATTAGCTGCTATTCGTGTTATGGAATCATTGCCACGCAGCAAAAACAAATGCCTCACAACAGAAACCTATGAAGTTACATACCATCATGATGCCATTGTCAATTTCATATATTAATGTCAATAATAATAAATAGCAGGATATTATAATGGATAGTGATAATATGGGGGATATTATGAGTATGTTAACTAGTATTAATCTAGAATGAAGCACTGCAACTTTTCCCTCTTCTTGCACTACAGACTTAATTAAAATTTAGCATTCCAGCTTGTATTTTGCCTGGAAAGCATTTAAGCTGAATAGTGTTACTGACAGCTGAATTTGTATCCTAATTAAGCGAAATATTGGAACTCAACTCAACTCATTAGGGCTTAGACTCCATCCATGGAGTAAAGAGCCACTAAAATTAGTAAATGTGTTTTGGGTAAGAGTGCTAAATGACAATCCAATAAGTTGCTTTAACTGGGCTAAGGGTGACCAAAAAAAATATGTGCTTTGCAATAGTCAGGACAAGATTAATGGTGGGGAATAGGGCAAGCAAATGAAGGCACCATCAACACGCACAAGTCCTTGTGTTAGAGAGTAGACTAGCCCCCCTCTCCCAAAATTTCTGACTTTTTGACCCAGGACTTCTAAATGCCTAACTAGGTTTTTATTTAGATACAGTCTCCAGTCCCTGCTAGAAACCTAGGTAGTTTGAGAAGTATTCAATAGAACTCGTGTGTTGCGCTTGCTACTAAATGGAGCGGGTGGCACCTACATCCAAGCGTTCTTGTTCCAAGCAATGGGCACATTTGAACAGGACCGGACAGGACACGAAATGGGGGAAACAAAACAGCGAAACAAAAAAAAAAAGGAGCTTCATTCATTTGGGCACCGGAAGAACCGGTTGCGGGAGGAGATGAAGGAGAAAGAGAGGGGAGCTCTCGGCTGTAGTATATCTACTCTAGCGGCCTTCGCGGCAAGGTACCCCCTCCCCAAGTTAGGTTCCTTCAAAGAACAAGCGCCAGCTCCTTCGCAGCAGATCGCATTTTCAGCCACATTAGAGACGGACCACACCGCCCAGTCTTGCTCCAGTCTTTTGACGGTGCCTAGACGCCCCAGTCTTTTGATGGGACAACCCCTCCCCCCAGTTTTTTTATGGCCCCTAGTCTCCAGCCGGAGAAAGAATTTGGGACCCTCTCGGACTACACAGAACAGACATACCCGGCGACGAAATTGTAGTCGCAGGGAATGAAAAGGAGTGGGGAGCTCGAGGTTCGAGTATCGACGGCCCGATCCACCAGCAGCCTCAACTCAGGACTCTAAGACTTGGCCCAATGATCGGAAGGAAGTCCTCTCGACATACAGACATTTTCAGGGAGGGAAAGAGAAGGGCCGGGTCGAAGCCGAGGTTCGGGTGCAAGGGACGGGGGAGGGCCGGAATGAGTTGGCGCGGAGTGGATCTGGAGCCTAAACCCGCCCCACGTGTGAAGCTGAGCTCCATAGCCTAGATCGAGCCACCCTTTGGAGCGACCGAAGGCCACCTGGCGGCTCTCTGGGAAGAATGGCGCGACTTTAGAAAAGAAAAGGAAAAAAAACTTAATTCTGGACAAAAAGAGAAGAGTCCCAGTTCGATCCCAGGAAGCGGCTTTTCTTTTCTTTTTCTTTTCTTTTAAATTCATCACCTTGCTCTTTAGAAGCCCCTTTGTCTCTCGAATTACCGATTTCGATCTGCGAGAAGTAAAGCCACGGTATCTACGGTGGCAATTAAAAGCGCCTCTCGGAGTCTCTTAATTTATGACGCCAATAATTTATGGGATCGCTTCCTCGCGCTAACCTCCCTGCACTTCTTGGGGAAAAGCATCCGCTGCATCATCAGGGGATACGCAACAAGGCAGGATCGGAAGATGAATCCCTGGGAAATGCTGGAAACGGATCCAAACTGACGCCTCGCTTTCAGAGGAGGCGTCAGTAAAAAGAGAACGGCTAAGATTACAATATTCCATTGAGTGCGGGAGAAGAAAAAGATCTAGCACTGTGCTCTTCTCCTCTTCCTAAATTTAGAGTAAACATAGGTCGGATTTGGCTCACTCGGCACTGCGGAGCCCTATGCAACCTGGGGTTTACTTCCAAGTAGACAGTTTCAATTCTCTGACCTCGAAAGACATTTGTTTTTATGTAAATTCAATGCTAGTATAACCTTGTTAATACAATAAGCTATATGGGAATTTTCTGTAACTTTGGAAAGAAAGTTTTCGTTTCAAGTGTAAATATCTGCGTGATTGCTATTTTTCTGCCCCATCAACTTGGCTATTTAAACCATAATTTTTAGAACTAAATTGATGAGGTTTCTAATGCTGAAATTAAAGTATTCTTACTCAGACTTTACATAGATTCTTCTGCCACACAGATCTATACCCATTCAAGCCCCAAATAAAATTAATTACTCTCCTAACTTGATTGCATTTGTTTCCATGGAAATACAGTGAAGGTGTAAGTCGTACAGTTTGAAACAAAATGTTTCACTGGACTGAAGAACAACTAACTTAAAATACTACAGATAAGAAGAAAGGAAACCTACAACTCTATTGTACTTTTTCTTGTATATTTTTTCACATATTATTTATAGGCTTTCATTATGTTGTCATTTAAGATAACTAAAAAGATTTTTTAAATTTTTAAACACCATCCGTAGTGCAAGCAAATGCAGCACAACTCACAATTCTGGGGATGGGGAAAGGTGTTCTGTCAAAATCTGTATTTTGGGAGGTGGGGGAGAAAAATTATCAAAAAAGAATTCACCCTTGTTTTCTGCAAAATAAATATTACTCCTTTAATTTAAAATTTGAAATTCCTATTGAGTTTTGAGCCTCAATTATACTTCTGACATTTATACTTTTGAAAACTAACTGCCTATGAAATGGCTTGGACACTAAGTGAGGAAAACTCAGAAAACCTTGATGTTAAATGAAATGAGCAGCAGTGAAAGGTATATGATATTTCCAAACAAGACCATGAAAAAAGTACAATTTCTTCCTCCTTGACTGTATTATCGATATCCTTAGTCTTTCCAACTCTCTTGCTACACCATTAAGAAGAAAACCTTGAAAGTAAATAAAATTAAATAAAACCACTCATTTTCAAGAAAGTTACAGTAAGGTAAAGCTTTGATAAACAACCTACTAGGGGATAACTATTTTTTCCAGAGAACCCTTGTGGCAAAAAAAAAATGTTGTTCAAGATTTAATTTAAGCTTACTTCTTTACTTCATGAAACTTTGGAAAAGGGAGTCCCGCTGCTGCGTTGAACAGGGAGCCCTGCAAAAGGCAAAGCTAGAAGCTTCTTTCGGACCTGCTCAATTTAAAATAAACTGTAGGCATATTTGAGATACCTGGGAGATTTAGTCCCATGCCTCTCATTTAAGAGGGGATTTGGGGTGGTCCTCTATGCTAGAGATTCTGATTGTGATCTTGCTGCCTGCAATTCCCTACCAGCCGATTCGCACAAAATCGGCAAATTGATTCCGGAGTAAAAACTTGTGCAAGTTTGCCACAGAGCTCGGTGTGTGGAGGAACAAATTCGGATGGGAGGAGGCCTCAAAGCACTTGAGAAAAGAAAGGGCCCATCCATGCCTAAAACTCGGTGGGTACGTACGATTGTTGGGGTCCCCGGTGTGCTGGTTGAGGGGAATGATCTCCATGCGCTGTTGCCCGTAGAGGTAATAGTCCAGTTCTTCGGCCGTGCAGCGAAACCTGGACGCCGCCCTCTCGCTGCACTTGGCCAGGCTGCTGCCGCCGCCCCCTACCAAGTCCTTGGTCTGCAAGAGCGAGACCTGGGCTCCCGTCGCGGGATCGGAGCTTTGGATCGGCCCAAAGACAGGAATCTGCGCCATCGGCAGCGAAGTCAAGCTGGCCAGGGAGGCGACGGCGCACGAAGATGGAGCGGACGAAGGAGTGGAAGAAGAGGAGGACGAGGAGGAAGACGAGGAGGACGAGGAGGCGGACGAAGAGAGAGACGCCGGGAGCTGCCGGAGGTTGTCACAGGTTGGGTCGAGGACTCTTTCGGGCGCCTGGAGAGGGTGGCCCAGCAGCCCCGCGCCACCTTTCAGTTGGCTGCTGGGTGGGAAAAGCTGCTGCCAGTGTTGGAGGTAAGCCGGGTCCACCTTGAGGAAAGCTGATCCGCCGGGGTCGCCGGACTTCAGCATCTCTGCGAGCCTGGGGGGGGGGGGGGAGGGAGAGCTGAGAGGTTCTGCCGGGATTTTGGTCACCCAGGTGAGTCTCAGTCCACTGGAAAAGTGCGGGCAGGAGAGAAGCGTGGCTCTTTTACTGAGCGCTTACCCGAGATTTCCCCCAGGCGCAGAGCCTGGCAGGGCAGAATCCCCCCCCAAAATGTCACGGGGGAAGGAAAGGGGGGAGGAGCCCGGGGGCTTTGACTTCTTTCCTCTCCCCCCCTTCACCCCAAAACTTCCCCCTCCTCTGGGTTGCAGTTATCCGCTTTATTCCCTCCGTCTTTCCCTCCGCCCTTCCGCGCATCCTACCTCATCCCTCGACCCGACCTCTTCCTTTCCAACCGAGGGAGGCTACCCCCGCTCCTCCCCCCCACATTCGAAAAGCGAAGGGAAAAGAAAGGCGCCGAAGCAGCTAATCTCCAGGCAAGCAAGGAAACCCCCTGGCCAGCTCCGCAGCGTCCCGGCGAGAAAGTTGCCTGGCGGGAAGCAAACTTCCTCCGATCGCGGTCAGGAAGCCCAGCGGCCGGATGGGCAAAGGCAGCCCCCCTCCCCGCCCCGCCTGGGGATGCCGGCTGCCGGGCCTCTCCTGCTGTACCTGAGGTGCGCGAAGGAGGAAGAGAAACTCCCCGGGGTCCAAAAGAGGCGAAAAGGAGGAAGGAGCTCGATTCCCGACCACCTGGGCCTGGAGGGAGATGAGAAGCAACGGGAGCTGGGCGGGGGGGCGGTTAACCCGGCAAGGGAGAGTCCGGCTGGGCTCTGGGCTGGCTCGGCGCGCTCTTGGCTGTGGTTGCTCGGCGGAGACGGCTGGGCTCCGCGCAGTTCAGCGAGCTGCTGGCCGCCTTTGGCCGAGACACGTGGGTTTGACGACA
This sequence comes from Thamnophis elegans, assembly GCF_009769535.1. NCBI lineage: Eukaryota > Metazoa > Chordata > Lepidosauria > Squamata > Natricidae > Thamnophis > Thamnophis elegans. The sequence continues at coordinate 93,142,808 of NC_045543.1, forward strand.
GCACCAAACACGAACGCGGGGGGGGGGGGCAGTGGAAGGGGGGCGGGAGAAAGTGCCGGATCTGGGACCGAGAAGCCCCGCGATCCTTTCCCAGCCCTCCTCCCCTCTATCTCCCCCCCCCCAAAAAAGCCCGCACAAAGACGCGCGTGCGCGCGCATCCATCCCGCTTCGTGTGGGTTGGGGTGGGGGGGGAAGCGGCTGAAGTTGCGAGCGTGCGGAGCCAAAGGGAAAAGGCTGCCGCCGTTTTTCCTTCGCAAGTTCCCGAGGTGGAAGCCGGGGAGGCGGACACGCGGACGGCACGCGGAGCTGCTGGAGGCAGGTCGGCCGCCGCCGGGGGCTTTGTCGGCTCCGGAAAGTGAGCCAGATGTCCCGGCGCGACGCCCTGTAAGAGCCCGCGATCCGCCCAAAAGGGGATCTCGTGGAGAACGAAATCGCCCCGAGTAGCAAAAGCGGATCCGTTGGGTCGTGTGAACGGGCCGTTTCGCGGCTCGATGGGGCGTCAGAGAGGAGATGCTGGCGCCCTTGGCCTTGGATTCCCCGCCTCCCCCCTGACCCCAGTCCCGCTTTTAGACCTTCAGCTAAAGTCAAGTTCCCCTTTCGAAACCATTCAGACAATTTGCTTGTTTTCTCATATTCGGTTGCCCAATAAGAGCCGGGGATCCTCATCTTGGCCGAGCTTTCAAGTCGAGCCGCCCACCCTTCAGGCTAAGCTTTGGGCACGACCACTTATTTTGCTCCAAAGAAACCTGGGTTTCTTTTCCCAAACGGTGTGTGTGTGTGTGTGTGTGTGTGTGTTTGTGTGTGTGTGTGTGTGTGCCTACCTCATTGTTGTCTGTATGGACGCCTCCCCCGCAATATTTCCCACTAGGAACTAATCTAAGAAAGGGAAGGTTAGGAAGCCCTTGGAGAAGCGCTTTCGCTCTTTTGCCCACGAATAAATGGGAACCCGACGGACGTATCTAATTGGGCGTGGAGAAGGGGGCAATTGGATTATAAATAGATTCGCGCCTTTCCCTTCGAGTCAGGTTGGTGAAATAAGATTTGAGGCAATCGCTGGTAATCGGAGTCAATTTTCCAGCCTTATAATTCCAGCCGTACTGATTTCTGTTCTAGAAAATGGCCGGGCAGCTTCCACAAAATCGGGCAAGACTTTCCCCTGCAGGCAATTCCTTGGGTTAACGATGGGCAGTAATTAACCAGAAGTAAATTAACCTTTCTCTTCTGCACAATGCCGTTCCCACAGCTCTTCTCACACTAGAATCCTCTTCATAAATCCATTATTTTTATTTATTTTTTTACGCGCAACTGGTTCTCTGCCATTTGTCGACTTGGCTCTTTTGGAGGGAGCCTGGGAATTCTGACGTTGTTTAGTTTCTGCCTGTGTCTTAAGGAAGGGCATTTTCACACAAATATGAACGGAACAGCTCGGGCTCAAAGCGAAAAGAACTGTTTTGACTGGAGACCTTGTGACAAGGTCATCCGTCTATTTCTTTCTTCCCCGGGATAGATTGATAACACCTCTAAGTTAAAGGCAAAACATCCACAAAGGAGGCGAACGAAGGAAAGGACCCACCAAGGTCTCTTCTCGAGTGCCAAACCCGTTCGGGAGACAGCAAAGGGATCTCTCTAGCCTTCTCATTGCCTTTGAGTCATTGGAGGTGTTCGGGATAACGATTCCTCGCTACTGCTTCTCCGGCTGTCGCCTTTTAAAGATACTGACTTCCAGTATCGCTGTTTGCAACAGCGGAGAATAGACCTTCTAAAGAAGTTTTAGATCAATGTGAAAAGGGACAAAGTAGAGACCGAAGCAGAAGGCGAGCTCTATTAAAGAACCCGACACGGTTCTTTTCTCGACGTCTGAGAGCTCACGATCCTGGAGGGTCGTGCGAATTAAAAATTAAATTGAGGCGTCAACTTCAACCGACTCGAAAGCAAGAATCCAAGTCCACCAGGTCCCTATTACAAACGTCCTGTTTCATTTATGCCCTCGCTCCGCCCCTTCCAATAGAACCATGATTTTTTTAAAAAATACGCCAGGAAACCAACCCGAACTTGCAAGGGGCCCCGGAAAGAGGGTCAGGCGAGAGAAGAGAAGGGCAATAGTTCCAATGTGGCTCCCAGGTTAAGCCCTAGAATCGAAGCCGGAGGTTGGTCGCCACCAGGTTCTTTGCAGGGGAAAGTCTCAATCGAACCGTTTAGTGGGAGAAAAAAGCGCTGGAAGAAAATCCAACCTGAGCGTGGAAGGATAACTGCCAGATTTACCGGTGTGTCCCCTTCCCCTCCCCATCCCCAACTACGCTCAATTCCCCCCAAGCCCCGGCCTGCAGAGGCGCGGATCTTTCTTCCCATCTTCTGATGGCTGTTGTTTAAAACAATATCTCCAAGGCCGCCTCTGAGCTACCAACTTTTCCCACACCCCTTACTCTGAGCCCTTCGTTAGGCATGCTGGCGGGGGATGAGGGAAATTGCAGTCCAATATATGTAGCGGGCGAGCGATCTCAGACGGAGAAAAAGCCGGGAGGGTCCTTCATTTTTCCCATTCTACTTTCCCTTCAAAGCGGTCTGGATGTCAGCTTCAACAGAAGCTAAGCAGCGTCCGCTAAGAACTGGGAAGACAATGGGTCAAGGCGTCTCAAGGATCTGGGTGGAAGATGGAGCAACTGCTCTGGTCAAGCGTGACAGGGGATGGGTAGGTGGGTGGGACACTGGACCTCCGGAAAAACCAGTCGCCGGAGCCAAAGTGCGACCAGGGAGTGACCCCTTTCTTTGCTCCCATCAAGTCAAGGCCACCCTCAGTTAAGTCCAACTTTTCCTTTTGGCTTTTCATGAGCCTCACTTTAAGTTTTTGGGCTTTATTCCTTTTTGCTGGTTTTCAAATAGCGGCTTCGGGGCTTACAGAGGTCGTGATGAAGACCTCTCTCCGTCCCTCTCCTCCCCATCCCCTCCCACCCACCCCCGGCTGCAGATTTAGTATTCCGGCCCAGGCACACTCCCACCCCTCCCCGCCCCTCGCGTTCTCATCGGGTTTTCTTTTTGTTTTCTTTTTTAATGATTATTATTTATAGGGCGAACGGAGAAACAAATCACACCGACTCTCTCGAAAGCGATCGCACACTTTTGATTTAAGAAAAAAAAATCCACCGCCCACACCAAATCGATGGGCGAATATTTGTTAGGAATCCATTCCCAGAGAAATAAATAAGGAAAGGCGAAGTGTATTACATGCAAAAAGGTGAAATGCGGTGGTGTTTTTCTTCATTGATTAATGACCTCTAAAATAAAACAAGCAGGAAGAGGAGCCAGAATCGATAAATTAACTGCCCAAATCCATCATTTTTTTTCCATGGGAATATTGCATATCTTCTGGGGGCCCCTTTTTCCTCTCTCTTAATGCTTTCTTATTGAGAAAAGCAAGGAAGCATAAGCTGGGCGAAACGAAGACGGTTTAAAAAGGAGTTGAATCGGGGAGGCCCTATCTGATTTCGTTTGACACGCAATTAAAAAAGTTTCTTTTCATATTAATTAATTCTCCCAATCTGATGGGAAAGACAAATGGTCGAGTGCCTCTGACAGGAGACCGATAAAGGCTTCAGCAGTTTCCTTTCCAGCCCTGGGCGCCTCTTCATCCTACTTTTAAGGTCAGGAGAGCGAACTTAATAATTCATTAATAGAGACATTTATCCAGAAGCCATTCCCACCCCACTCCTGCAGAGACTTTGGGAGATCTAGGGATTTTTTTTGGGGGGGGGGAGTGGGCTAAACAAAGAAGGTGCGAAACGTGGGATGGCATGAGAGGAAAGTGACTGGTATCTGGACTTTGGGGGTGGGTGGGAGAGACAGTTTTGAACTAGAGAGAAAATAAAAACCCTAGAACAAAATAATCAGGAATGTCACCGCCTCTTTCCCGGAACTCTTAACATCTCAAAGGGGGCTTGGCTTGAAATGCGGGCTGCTTCTCTTGGGTTTGTCTTTTTGTTGGAACCTCAGTATGATGTGTTGGAGATCTGGGCATCCTTGAGGTTAGAAGGTGCCAGGGTGTAGGTACAGAAAATGGTGGGTAACTTGGTTTCAGCATCCAACAGCTGGTAGGGAAAGAGCCTTAGCTCTTTCCAATCTGGAAAATTGGCTTATTGACCCAGTTTTCAAAGAGAGGGAGTTTTAAAAAGGCCTAAGCTAAGTCGATTGTTTTACTCTTCAACAGATGAACAGAGTTGGAAGGGACCTTTTAGTCATTTAGTCCAACTCTCCCCCTCCCCAAGCTGAAGACCCTACACTATTTCTGACAAATGGCAGTCTAATCTCTTCTTGAAAGCCTCCAGTGATTAAGCTGTTCCATTGGTTGATTGTTCTGATAGAAAATTAATCCTTATTTCCAGGTTGAATGTCTCCTTGGTTAGTTTCCATCCACTATTCCTTGTCTGGCTTTCAGGTGCGTTGGAAAATAATTTGACCAACTCTTCTCTGTGGCAGCCCTTCAAATATTGGAACATGGCTGTCATGTCTCCCCTGGTCCTTCTCTTCACTAGACTAGCCATGTCCAGTTCCTGGAACCGTTCTTCATATCTTTTAGTCTCCAGTCCCCTAATCATCCTGGTTGCTATTCTCTGCTTATAATTCCTTCAGAGCTATGGAGAAGAGAGGAATTCTACTGGGAACTGGCTACTGTCTGACCACTGTCAACAGATCTTTGCATCAACAGGTCCCTCAATGGTGAAATTCATTTTTTTTTTTTACTGTCGGTTCTGTGGGCATGGCTTGGTCTAGTGGTTTGGTGGCCGTGGCTTGGTGGGCATGGCAGGGGAATGATACTGCAAAAAATCTCCATTCCCACCTCACTCCAGGAGAAGGATAATGCAAAATCTCCATTCCCACCCCACTCTGGGGCAGCCAGAGGTGGCATTTGCCGGTTCTCTGAACTACTCAAAATTTCCACTACCAGTTCTCCAGAACCTTTCAGAACCTGCTGGATTTCACCCCTGCATTCCCTCCATCCCAAGCTAGCCCTCCTCTTTTTTAATACAAGAGGAGACATGATCAATATCTTCAGCTGAGGTCTTTAGAGAGCAGAGTCCTTGCCTCCTTTACAGGGTTTTTCCCCACCAACCCTTTTTCTTAACCAGAGGCTATTCAGGTACACCTCTCAGTGCTGATTGGCCAATGTTTATTGCTTGTTATGGAACTATCCAGGAGACAGAATCATGTAATCATCAGTGCATGGTTTATATTTTTGTACCTATATTTTCCCACATTCATGTTAGCTTTTTTGTGAGTGTGATCTGTTGAGTTAGTTAGACTCATTACAGAAGGTCAGGTCTTGAAACAAGCTATGTTGGGCTTTAATCCTGTCTGGTTGGGGTTACTTACACTGGACTTTTCTTCTTCTCCCCCTTTCCCACAACAAATATATAGATGGTTGTGAATGTCTGTGTAGCATTTTGAATACGTTGTGCATGAACATTCTCCTCCTCTTCACTTTTTAAGTTATAATTCTGGATTTTCATAACGACAACAAGCTCAGATAATTCAAATTTGGACCTGACTTCTGCCTCTACCTTTGTCATTCTGAAGGCATGTACATTGAGTAGGTAGCCCTCACATAGGGCTTTGTCTCTTGGGAAAATAATAATTTCTGCAGGCTTGTGAACAACACAGTGCTGTTCAGCTATTTTGTAATTCAACTCCCATACAATAAGGAACCAGAGCTTGTGAGCGTGATTCTGAGAATTTCAGCCCAAACATCTGGAAGGCAGGCAGGTGTCTATGACAACTCAGACATTGAAGAAGGGAGAGATGGGCCCGAAACAACTGCCACCCTCCAGCACAGGAGTACACAATCTCTAAGAGCTCTCTCTGGTTTTTCACATACAGCTGAAGGCCCAACTCTCCTTCTAGGGGAGCTGGAACATGTCAAGGAGTTTAATGAGTGCCTGAAGCCAACCATTTTGCTCTTTCAAACCCTAAATATTACTACCTATTCTGAGGGGCTCCAAAGGGGGATGTAGGTGGACTTCATCAGATTCTCCCCAGCCAGACTTCTTGCCAGTGGTGGGTTTCAATTTATTTTACTACCGGATCTCTCATGCAACACTTCTACACTCGCGTAATGCATGCGCAGAAGCATCTGGGCGGGGGGGCGGAGCCTCCTGCTGCTGCCACTACTGGATCGCCCGATCCGGGGTGAACCGGCAGAAAACCACTTCTGCTTCTTGCCCCTCTGCTCTAATACTTATTGTCCAAAATATTTTTTTATAATATTAATTCTTTTTCACATGGTCTGTTTTTTTATTTTTCTGGATCCTGTTAAAAAAATTAATAGCAATTAATGCATCCAATTAACCTTACACAACATGTATTGATAAAATGCTAAAAATTAAGAATTCCACAGCAGAGAAACACTATAATTCCAAGGGGGTTATTAATTTGTATAGGTAGTCCTTGAATTACAGCAGTACATTTTAGTTTATTGTACAGTTACCACAGCACTGAAAAAAGTGACTTATGACTGTTTTTTACACTTACAACCATTGTAGCATCCCCATGGTCAATGACAAAAATTTGGATGCTTGGCAAGTGGTTCATATTTATGACGGTTGCAGTGTCCCAGGGGTCATGTGATCTTTTTGTGACCTTCTGACAAGGAAATTCAATGGGGAAGACAGATTCACTTAACAACTGTGCAACTGACTCAACAACTGCAGTGATTCACTTAACAACTGTGGCAAGAAAGATTGTAAAATGGGACAAAGCTCACATAATAAATGTCTCACTTAACAACATAAATTTTGGGATCGATTGTGGTTGTAAGTCGAGTGCTACCTCTACTTTTGATGATATTTTGCCATTCTCTTCTTCCTAGGAAAGTTTAGGGTTTTAGATACATTCCTAGATAGGTTTTCTTTAGGGTTTTTTTTTTGCTTACCTTGATTTGCGTAGACATATTTGCACTAAAATTTACAGCAATTGCTGTGTTTGAAGCCACGAAGAGGGAGCAACTGAGAAGGAAGAGGTAAAACTGCCAGGTATCTGAATGCTATCCATCACTTGTATGGATGGATACCACAGGTTTTACAAACCCAGCATATGGCAGGAATGAACCATGTGGTGGTAGGTGGTAATTCTGTTAGCAATGAAACATAGACAAAAGATACAATGAGAAAGAAGGCTCTTATCAGAAACACTAGAAAATCCATTCAGAAAAACAGGGTTAGCTGTATTCAATGCCTTTGACTGAAGCTCTTACATAACAATAATAGCAATAGCACTTAGACTTATATACCACTTCACAGTGGTATAGAGGCCCCTCTAAGTGGTTTACAGAGTCAGCATATTTCCCCCAACAATCTGGGTCCTCATTTTACTGACTTTGGAAGGACAGAAGGCTGAGTCAACCTTGACTTGTGATGGTGAGAATTAAACCACTGGCAGTCAGCAGAATTAGCCTGGAATACTGTATTCTAACCACTGCGCCACCATCATGTAAGTGTCATGTAAGAGTGACCAGGCATGAACACCACCCACATACATCAGAGCTTGCACCATAAACTGGCTCAAGCAATGCATAAAGTAATGCATTGCTATGCTAGGGTTATCAGATTTCATGTACAGAAATTCAAGTAATTACAAGCAATTGAGAGTGACTGCCAAAGTGATATTGCAAACGCTACCCTTTGCTTTCACCTAGTGGTCATGCAGAGTTTCACAATCCACAGCTGGCAACTCTGTTTTATATCTTATAGCCAGGTGGCGTTTCTGAAGAGGATTACATCTGAAGCACTCATGTCTGCTAAGTCTGTGAAAACTGAATTCCTATCTCCCCACATCGCATGTTTTTGAAAAAGACTGTCAAGCTCAGTTCTTGGAAAAGCTCTCAGCCTTATTGGTCCCTTAATATCTTCCATGAGTGCTTTTTAAATCTAGATTCAATGATTTGGTACACCGCACTTTGTACATTTTGGCAAATGTGGTCAATGTCAACTTGTAAAGCATTTCCATGGCTTGAGGTTCATAAGTTAATTATGGCATCTTTCGGAAACCTGACAGTCAGTTTCTGGTCCATTTCTACCAGACAGACATCAGCATATTCTCTGCCCAAACTGAGCTACAATTGCCTTGGGAAATGTCTCCCTTTTCTTCTTGGACACAAATTCTCCTTCCATTCATGCTTTGGAAAAGCTAATACCTTGAACATAGTAGAAGTGACATGGGCAGAAACATCAGGAACAAATCTTAAACTAAGTACTTACTTGAAATTAGGTAAAGGTTCCCCTTGCACATATGTACTAGTTGTTCCTGACTCTAGAAGGCAGTGCTCATCTCCGTTTCAAAGCCGAAGAGTCAGCGTTGTCCAAAGACGTCTCCATGATCATGTGGCCAGCACGACTAAATGCCAGAAATACATGTTATGCGGTTACCTTCCCACCAAAGTGGTCTCTATTTTTCTACTTGAATATTTAGGTGCTTTTGAACTGCTAGGTTGGCAGAAGCTGGGATAAGTAAAGGGAGATCACTGCATTACGTGGCACTAGGGATTCAAACCACCAAACTGCCTATTTTCTGATTGACAAGCTCAGCATCTTAGCCCCTGAGCCACCGCATCCTGAAATTACCAAGGTTTAATTTTGAGTAGAAATAAGACTTCATTGTTTTAGGAAAGGAGTTTTCTTTGAATTTCTTTAAAGTATGCTTCTTATAAAATACAACTTGGAAAATATCAGTAGTGTTTTTTGGCTTGGTGCTCAGGGTCTCTAACACAGATCAGAGTTATTACTTTACACATATATTATGAGGAAAGGGCGTTTTATTTTTCTTTTTAGCAATAGCAATAGCAGTTAGACTTATATACCGCTTCATAGGGCTTTCAGCCCTCTCTAAGCGGTTTACAGAGTCAGCATATTGCCCCCAACAACAATCTGGGTCCTCATTTTACCCACCTCGGAAGGATGGAAGGCTGAGTCAACCCTGAGCCGGTGAGATTTGAACAGCCGAAATGCAAAACTGCAGTCAGCTGAAGTAGCCTGCAGTGCTGTATTTAACCACTGCGCCACCTCGGCTCTTTTTATTCCACTGTAATCATTGTCCTAATAAATATCTGGTTAGTTTGCTAGCTGAGAAGTATGTTAAATGATCTGGAAAATGCATTTCCAGACACATTATGGATTCAATATTATATTTCTAGGTCAGGTATATAGTAATATCTCACTTGAGAAAGGAAAATGTACTTGGAATAGATTACGCTTAACATCTTTAGATAGTAGGAAGAGCGGAGGTGCTAGAACAATGGGGATGGAATTAATCTTCTAGAATTGCTCTTCTGAATGGCTTCTGATCTAGAAGAATGTTTTCATATTATTTATCTGTTTTTGTTATTCGTGCATGACTTGAACATTGTACTTGACTTGTAGTTAGACTGACAGCTCCTTTAGGAATTACTACCTAGCCTGAGCATTTTATAATCTAATGTAGGTTTCCTCGCCTTTGAAATTAAAGATTTGAAATAATGCAGCTTTTCTTAAAAATTAATGCAGCTTTTCTTAAAAATTAATGTGAGCAGGTAACAGCAAATGGGACAAACAAGGAATAATAAATAAATCAGAAGTATCTTTGGAAGGCAAAATAATAAAATTCTGCCTTATTTCATCTGTGTCGTGTGATCAAATTCATTGGAAAAAGCAGTTATACTTGGAATGGTGAGCAGGTATTCCAAATGAGGCCATAAAAATAGCAATAGCACTTAGTGCTATTACTACAGTGCTTTACAGCTCTCTCTAAGCAGTTGACAGAATCAGCATATTGCCCCAACAATCTGAACCCCCATTTTACCCACCTCAGAAGAATGGAAGGCTGAATCAACCTTGAACCACTGAGATTTGAACTGCCAATTTGCAGACAGAAGTAGCCTGCAGTACTGCACTCTAACCCCTACGCCACCATGGCTCAAAAAACATGGTTCCTAGAGACCATCAAAGCATAAAATAGCTGAAAGAAGCAATACAAGATCAGAAAATGTGGGGAGAGCTGGTCTATCCAATTGTCGAGCATTGGATATGATTGAATGGAAAGTATCATTATCGCCAGCATGGTAAAAGAAACTTTCTTCAGTGGGACAGAAAGTGGCTATCTCATGTTTGAGACGAGCTGCCTAAAATAGTAGATTAAAAAATAAATTAGTTTCTCTGGTGTACTACATTAAGATACCAGTAGGGGATTTTACAAAAGAAGACTTATCAAAGTTATGCAAAGGAGGCTTTGCATTTATCAAATTGGATACCAGGAAGAAAAATGTAGTTGGGACTCTTACGGATGATGCAAATTTTTGGGTGCAATTTCATTCATTTCATTGTAATGATGAAAGAATATTTGAGCATGGGAATCTGTAATTGCAGTTTAAAGGAGGTTAAAACCTTAAACACCAATTGACAGTCTGTGAGCCATAAACCATGGAGATTTAACAGGGAGAATATTTACTAAGTTACTAAAAGTGAATCACATCTTTTGCCTCTTTACAAAGCAGTAATCCTTTATTAACAAGAAATGAACCCATCCATTCTTCCTTAGTTTTTAGGGAATTTCTAAAGAGAAAATGGAAATGTTATGTGAAGAACACCTCCCCTTGCTGCCAGTCTAAATGTGTCACCTGATTCTACAAAGACAACCAAACAGATGCCAGACAAATAATGACTTTCTGCCACTATTGACCTAATACGGATATGTTCCAGTGACCTTAGAGGTGAAAGGTTATGTATCTTATTACCAATTCCCTTGGCTATCCCTTATCAGATTCAGATATTGGTTTTTCTCATTACAATAAATTTAATAATATGACTCATGGATCCCAATAAGAAGAAAAAACCTGGAAAATAAGAGACAAAATCCATTCATGCATTACAAGAATTGAGACATCTAATCTGGTAGCTGCAACAGGATTAAGTTAAGATGTTGACAATTGCTTTTCAAATTGTCTTATACATTGAAAGACTGCTCACTTAAAGTAATATTCCTTTCAAATGTTCAGTCCAAATTTTTACAGTTAGCCTTTCCCTACCTTTTTAAATATAATATGTTAATCAAATCAATTCAACATAGGCTTCGGTGAAGAATCATTGTTATAATTGAAAATGTATGAAACCCATCTCTGAGTTAACATTTACATACATCAGACAGAACTGTTAAAACCTAATCTTCATAAACCATACAGTTCTACTAATTATGCCCTAGCTTATACAATCGTTATTGTTACATGGCTAGGAAATATTATGTGCATCATAGGGTGGACTATGTTGGCATAGATATCATAATTTATGTCAGTTAAGTTGCTTCAATATGGGTATCCTCATGGTATTGCCAAGGTTGGCTGGCACAAATGTATAACTGAAGTGTCACCAGTTTTGTATGTGCATTTTTCATTTAAAAAGTGGAGCTTCAGTTGCACCATTGATTTTTTTTCCCCTTATCATATTTTGTGAATACTCTCCAGTGGCATAGCAAGGCCTCAGCAAGATTTTTTATTTTGCTACTTATTGTGTGGAATGTACAACAAAATAAAAATGATGATATTTTGCTAAACAACTTCATCTTTAAAGAAAAAAATAGTTGCATGTTAAGCAAACTAGTGTTGCTATTTAAAGTAGCTCTTTGATGAAGCATTATAAAGAGGGCATGCCGGATGCTAAGGAAGTTAGAGGAGAAAAGTGACATTAAGTATAAAATGGATAGTGTCCTGGAGAGGATGTATCCAATCTTAAATAAGAATCTAATTTCGAAACTGTCTCATAATGAGACTTCTGCCATTGTTATTTTTAAATTCAAATGCTCCTATGTAGTCTAATTGCATCTACATTTAAATGGAGACAATTGTTACCTAGGTGTGTATGTAAGCATACTGTAAATTAGAACCTTAATACAACATACGAAATGAATTTTCAGTTTTCAGAAAATGAGAACTAATAACAAAATCAAAAGTGGCACTATTTCAAAACAAAGTCCCCATACAAAGTGAAAAGTGATTTGTTCTCAGAAAAAAAAATGAAGAAAAAGAGTCCTATTTTAAGAAAGAGAAAAAAATAAACAGAAGAATTGGGTAATAAATGAGATAATAACAATTTGCCCTTATACAATGTTCCTGGAAAATCAAACAAAACAATTTGTTGTTACCACAGCTGGTGTGGTGAAAATACTGGATCAACTTTGATGAATGGAATAAGGCAAATAAAAATGTGATTCTCTTTTCCTACATATTTCTGGATTTGCCTCTACATATTTTTGGATTTTGGTTCTTTGTTTCATTATAGTACAGTGTTAGTATGATATCTAAATGTAATAGAAGACCTATAGTTGAGCTTTAATTTAGCTCAAAGTCAGTGAACTGTCACACTTAAGAGTAGATTAGAACTGGGTTTCCTCATTCATTATCAAACAATTTAAATAAGTCATTTTCAGATATCGTGTGATTCTCTGTGAACATATGATAAATGCAATTCTGGAACATAGCTTTTGATAGTTTAAGGCAAAAATGTGCAATCCAGAGCTGCCATGTGACCCCAGTACCTCATTTGCATTTGTCTAAGTATCCTAAGAGAATATTAGCCCTTTGAGATCGTATGTCAAACATGATAAACAGTTGTGTAATTTTCACTTGGCATTTGTCGTTGTTTCTGTGGTGGGAATGCAGGGATATGGCTCTGATAAGGCAAAATGTTCCCCTACCATCATTAAACTCTCCCAACTTCTAAACAAAGCAGTCAAAATCTTATGCCCCAAAATATATTCCTTCCTTCCTTTCTGTATCTCTTCAGGTGATGTAATCAAGTTCCTGGAAAATATGTTGAAGCTGGTCAGTAGATAAAAAAAATGATACCCGTCTATACCTGTGATGCACTCAAAGTGGCATGCAAAGTCATGTCACCCAGCACACTCAGCCTTACCTGTTTGTCTTTTGGGTTTCTGGTGTGCATGTGCATGCGATGATCAGCTGTCCTTCACATGCACAGCAGTGCCAAAAACCAGAGTTCATGTGCACACTGACCAGCTGATTGTTGGGCATGCATGCAAGCTAGAACCCAGAAGTTCGGCTTTTCCAGAGTGTAACATTTCCGCACGACCTTTTCAGCACTCGGTACTGAAAAGATTTGCCATCACTGGTCTATATCTAGAATTGATTGATTTCTGTATGAGCAAATCCTTCTGGGGCAAAACCCCTTATTTTTTGCAAGGACTGAAGCTGTTAAGGAGCAGGAAGAGCCACTCAGATGCACAAATTTGCTTATGCTTAACCTTTTTTACATCTTCTCTTCTCTGAGCCCATCTTTATTTGAAACTTGCAGGATTTTCTTCTGAATTCTTCTTCCCCTGTTCCAAATCCAGCCATTTTAGAAATGGTTCATGTTATCATCTTCTTATTTAGTCTCCCACCAGTTAACCTGTGACTCATTGGATCATCATTTCAGAGATATTTCTTTTCCTGAAAAGAGAAGTAGAACACCATGGGTGGGCAAACAATTAATGGGGTTGGGAGTAACTTCAGACTTCCTGTCGGCATCTCCATCAATTTTTTTGTGGGAAGCTGGCACTGACTGATGGAGACCTCCCTCCCTCCTTCCCTCCCTCCCTCCCTCCCTCTCTTCCTTTCCTCTCACTTCCCAGCAGACAGGTAAATGACTGATGCCAATGGGGAAGTGAGGAAGGGAGTGTATGAATGCCCAGCATGGCTTTATGTGCAGAAGACTGTTGCTCTTATGGACTGTGAGGGAACATCAAAAATGAAGATCACATAGCCATAGCTGATCATGGCTGCACAACAATTGTGCTGAAGTCATAGCAGCCTGGCAAATTTCATTTCCTTGAGAGTCATGGGTCTCAGAATTCTGTAAGTTAGCTCATTTGAGGCATCTTTGTTGCCATATGATGCATTGTTTGGCCCAATGGAAAGTCACAAAGTATCAAAAAGACACAAGAGTTTAAGTAGTATATACTTAACAATCACAATTTGATGTATGCATTTTTGTAACATGCATGAAAATGTATACTATTAATAAAAATATATGTGTGAAAATAAGCCTAGTTTCCAGACTCTGCTCTATTCTTCTGAAAAGCTGGCAAGTGTCACCCCCTCAGAAGGATCTATTGTGTCTAGAATGTCATATAATTTTATCAACATGTAAAATGGTTAAATTGGTGGATTTTCTTGCTAGTTAATTGATGCATGAAGTTTTGCGGTTTTGGTCTTTGGGCTCTGAGTAAAATGGGACTGAACCACATCAGGATGTGGTTGATTCAAAGTTTAATGTTAACTTTAAAATGGGGCATGGAGACCATCTCTCTTTTTTAAATGCTAATGTCGGTTTAAGAAGAAGACATATAGCATGTCTTCCCCAAAAAAGACAGAAAATACATAGAAAGCCATCATAAAATATTTGCTTGACAAGACATCGAAATCTCTGTTGATTCTTTCTAATTATGACCTGAATAATTGGAAACATTCTTTTCCCCTCCTTAGTTTATCTTCCCCACAATGGGTAACTGTTCTATATGAACAGGAATAAAATATAGATACATAATGGCATGACAAACAAGAATAAACCTTGGAAACCCATACACCAATTGCTAAGGGACAAAACAAGCAGTGTTACTCCAGGGGGAAATGCATTGAGAAATATGTTTTGCTGATACTAAGCCAAAAAATCTACAACTGACTGACTATTCTATCAAGTAGACCCAGAGAAAGCACGATAGATGAAGAAATAGTCCAATAGTCTAACAAGTTGAACTCACACAAGTTAAACTCACAGTCACCAAAGAAAATAGGGATCCAAACCCGTCTTAGCCAAGAGCCAAGAACCATTGATGTATTCTAGTAACTCCACAGCCTTTCAGGTGGCTCTTTAAAACTGCAAGCAGCCATAATTCTCAGACTAACCAAAGCCTGTCACTTATGTATGACTGACTACTTTTCAGATTTTTTTTTCAACATGGAGTTAGCAATAGCAATAGCAGTTAGACTTATATACCGCTTCATAGGGCTTTCAGCCCTCTCTAAGCGGTTTACAGAGTCAGCATATCGCCCCCACAGTCTGGGTCCTCATTTCACCCACCTCGGAAGGATGGAAGAGTGAGTCAACCTTCAGCTGGTGAGATTGGAACCGCTGAACTGCAGGTAACAGTCAGATGAAGTGGCCTGCAGTACTGCACCCTAACCACTGCACCACCTCGGCTCTTGAGTTCAGGCCATGGATCTATAGGCATTAAAGAGACAGGGTCTCTTCCAGTTTTCAATTATGAACCTGGGCCTTCAGGCAAAGCAATAGCCTCAAGTTAAATTTACACACCTTTTACACACCAAGCTTCAGAGCTGACCTATACCTGAAGGGAAAACAAAATCTCAAGGTAGAATTTCCTTAAATAAAGCATGTGGAAATCAAATGCTAATAGTTCCATTTTAAACAGACTTAATAAGCAGATGCATATTATGGAAGAGGGGAAGGTCTTACTACCCTGTTTCCCTGAAAATAAGACCTCCCAGGATAATAAGCCCAATCGAGCTTTTGAGCGCATGTGCTAAATATAAGCCCTCCCCCCAAAATAAGCCCACCCCGAAAATATTGCAACACAGCAGGAGCCGTGAGGGGACCACGCTCGCCGCCTCCTGCACCTCAAAAATAATAACCTCCCCAAAAATAAGGCCAAGCACTTATTTTGGGGGTCAAAAGAAAATAAGACCCTGTCATAACATTCCATCCTTAGCTGCTTCTGATTCTTAGTTCATTAAATATACTTTTTCTAGTTCAGATTTGATTCCATCCCATTATTGATTGCAAGTAATCAGAGAAAGAAAAATGTTCCTAAGTAGGGTAATGATCTCTCTCTCCTCCACCACCTTCTCCATATTTGTATGATAACTGGGGACCAGAGGAGAATTGCAAAAACATAGTCTTTCAGACAGTTAAGCCCAAGTACTGTGAAATCATTTTAACAGAGACTTAAGTCATGCCTAGGGACTACAGTAATTCCCTAAAATAGCTATTTAATAGAAGGGAAATGGCTCCTCAGCTCAAACAAAATGGCTCAAAGAAATGATTGAATCATTGTTACTTTTTTATAGCTTTTCCCCATAGTATAATTGTCCCGAACAGAGGAATAATAATAGCATTCTGATAAAGCATTTTGATTCTCAGGAAGGAAAACAGTTCTTTCCATTCTCATGTGTTACTGTTTGATACAAATGTGTTACATTTGGTTGTGTGATTCTTCCTTGCTGGGGAAAAAAGAATTAAAAAATGGTTATTAGCCCGTGTTTCTTTTTTTTTAAAAGTTTTTTATTTTTAATTTTCAAATCAAACACAATACATAAAATCTTCCTTTTTTACATACTGTAGAAAGTTGGTTACAAAAAACTTTTGTGGATCTCTTCCACAGTCATCAAGCATAATTTATATTAACTCAAGTATTTTAACTCAGATATTTATACATATTACCGTCATCATACCTCCATTTTCATTTGACTATAGTTGTTTAAACGTCCTTCATCATAAAATATACCAAGGTTTAATACATAACCACATACTGGCATTACATTTACTATTTCTAAAACCCTCCAATGACACTAACTCCTTATATCCTATTCTAGCTAAACATCCATATTTTTAATAACAAATTTTTCTACCCTTCTTTCCAAATCGCTGTTTACAATTTACATCTCATTTCCTTATATTGTACCTATACATTATATACATATACATATACATATACATATACATACGTATACGTATACGTATATGTATATATGTAATCACATGGAGTTCTGCATGAATTGGTCATAAAATGTGCTCTGAACTTCATCTAAGTCACAACAATAGACAAACACAGTCTGCTGAAAATAATACTACACAAACATTAGATGTTCCCATGGTTTAATTGCACATAACATGTAAACATTCACAATGCAGGGAGGAAAAAGTATGTGAGCCCCTAGCCTAATGACATCTCCAAGAGCTAATTGGAGCCAGGAGTGAGCCAACTTTGACTCCAATCAGTGTGATGATATTGGATGTATTGCTGACTGCTGTTCTGCCTTTACAAACACACACCTGTTGTGGCTTTTTCTGGTTTCAAGAAGCACTGTCTGATGTGAACCATGCCTCGCAGAAAAGAGCTCTCAGAAGACCTACGATCAAGAATTGTTGACTTGCATGAAGCTGGAAAGGGTTACAAATGTATCTCCAAAAGCCTTGATGTTCATGTGTCCACGATAAGACAGACTGTCTACAAATGGAGAAAGTTTAGCACTCTTGCTACTCTCCCTAGGTGTGGTCGTCCTGTAAAAATGACTGCAAGAGCACAGTGCAGAATGCTTCATGAAGTAAAGAAGAATCCTAAAGTGTCAGCTAAAGACCTATAGAAATCTCTGGCACATGCTAACATTTTTGTTGACACATCTACAATAAGAAAAACATTAAATAAGAATGGAATACATGGGAGGACACCACGGAGGAAGCCATTGCTGTCCAAAAAAAAAAATATTGCAGTACGTTTGAAGTTTGCAAAAGAGCACCTGGATGTTCCACACACTAAGAGCCAAGGTGGCGCAGTGGTTAAATGCAGCACTGCAGGCTACTGCTAGATCAGCAGGTCAGCGGTTCAAATCTCACCGGCTCAGGGTTGACTCAGCCTTCCATCCTTCCGAGGTGGGTAAAATGAGGACCCAGATTGTTGGGGGCAATATGCTGACTCTCTGTAAACCGCTTAGAGAGGCCTGAAAGGCCTATGAAGCGGTATATAAGTCTACTGCTATTGCTATTGCTACTAGCAAAATATACTGTGGACAAATGAAACCAAAATTGAGTTGTTTGGGAAAAACACACAATACTATGTGTGGAGAAAAAAAGGCACAATACACCAACATCAAAACCTCATCCCCACTGTAAAACATGCCGGAGGGAACATCATGGTTTGGGGCTGCTTTGCTGCCTCAGGGCCTGGACAGATTGTTGTCATTGATGGGAAAATGAATTCCAGAGTTTATCAAGACATTTTGCAGACTTCCAGAGTTTATCAAGACATTTTGTACATTTGACAGATGTACGACCATCTGTCTGCCAACTGAAGCTCCACAGGGGATGGGTGATGCAACAGGACAATGACCCAAATCATACAAGTAAATCAACACAAAAATGGCTTCAACAGCACAGAATACGTCCTCCAGAGTGGCCCAGTCAGAGTCCTGACCTCAACCCGATTGAAATGCTGTGGCATGACCTTAAGACAGCGATTCACACCAGACATCCCAAGAATATTGCTACACTGAAACAGTTTTGTGAAGAGGAGTGATCCACAATTACTCCAGATCGTTGTGCAGTTCTGATCTGCAACTACAAGAAACGTTTGGTTGAAGTTATTGCTGCCAAAGGAGGTTCAACCAGTTATTAAGTCCAAGGGTTCACATAGTTTTTCCTCCCTGCACTGTGAATGTTTATATGTTATGTGCAATTAAACCATGGCAACATCTTCAACTTCTCTGTCACATTTTACTGTTAGATGCAGTAAGTAATCCAACTTCTTCTCTATCCTTTCATTTTTATTTGATAATTTCTGTATTTCTGAGAATATTTTTTGCAGATTTAAAACTTCTTTCTGGTGTTGAAATTGCACCATGATTTCTGGCTGACAAACACTGCTACTCTAGCTTAGAAAGTTTTAGCAGAATTAAGCATCACAATAACATTTCAATCTACTTCAAAGGGATATATGTGTGGTTGTCTTCTTCTTCTTCCTCTTTCTCTTCCTCTTCCTCTTCTTCTTCTTCTTCTCACTCTCTATAAACAAGCTATGAGTCCTTGAAGTGCCAAGCCAGGATAATCAGTGAAAAAAGTATTTCATTTCCAATACACAAACATCTAGCTTCTGAGTAGCAGCATTACAAAGTTACAATATTACCATTTCTTTGTTTCTTTTTGTAAACTTTTTGTATTTCAAGTTTTAAAAAAAGGTCCGATTTTTAAATGAGTTAGAAAAACACCCACAGTAATGAAAGAGTAGAGTTTTAGTCCATAGATTACAGAGAGTAGTCAAAGAAAAAAAAAATAGAAGAAGGAAACTTAATCATTTCGTTTTAAAAGGCTTGCATAAATTCCATCTGTAAAAGTAGCATTTAAAAAGTAAAATAACCTACTGTTCAAAACCACTCCAAATTTAATTCCGTCGCTTATTTCTTCTGTTCTCCAGTTTAAATTAATTTTAAGGTTTTTTTATAGGCAGTCACTTTTAAAACAGTGAAAATTCCTCACCAGCTGAAAACACTTTCTCTTTCTATATCCTTCCATTTTGGAGCCGCCCTGACCTCATCAGCCGTTTGGCTGGATTTTTTGTCACCGGCTTGAAGAGTTTCTCTTGGATCAATCAGAGACTTTGCGATGTCCCTGTAATCAGCAAGATGTATTCTTCCTGTACACCATCTCTAAGGGATGGTTTAGGTCCGTTTGGACCACCCAGATTGCATGTTGTGTCGTCGTGACTTCAGATCCTCCCCTCAGCCTGTGTTTCTTAAAGAAGCAGGAGAACTTTGATATTTTGAAAGAAAGATTCATTAAATTGCTAGCTTACTACTCAGTTTGTGATGATTGCATGTGGGAAGAATTTTGTAATTGTAAAAATGTTGTAACTGTCATATAAGTGAGTAATATAGCAACTCTATTTCCTGTTCAATTTGTCTGTGATCGCTGTTTTGTATTTTTGAGGACTATCCGGTAACAAAGATGCACATCCTCAAAGTCATCAAATCTTGGGCAGTTGTCAACTTGTGGCCCCACAACTGAACCCAGAATTTCCATTGCTAAGCAAGACAGCTTTGCCCCATTTGAAGCTTTTTGCCACAGTTGTTAAGTGAATTACTGCAGTTGTTAAATCAGTAACAGAGTGGTTAAGTGAATCTGGCTTCCCCATTGACTTGGCTTTCCAGAAGGTCACAAAAGGGGAACACATGAGTCTGCAACCTTCATAAATATATGCCAATCGTCAAGGGTTCAAATTTTCATCCCGTGACCGCAGGGATGTTGCAATATTCACAAAGCGTGAAAACTGGTCATACGTTGCATTTTTCAGTGCTGTTGTAATTTCACATGGTCACTAAACAAATGGTTGTACGTCAAGGACTACTTCTATATAACCTTTTTGGTGCCGAGTGCCAAAAGCAATAATGCCCGCACATGCATGTGTGACTCTCTTGTGTGTGCCCCACCCCCCATGCTTGGGCATGTGACCCCCGTGTTCCCTTCTCCCATTCATAGGTGCGACCCATGGATGTGTTCCCCCACCACGCATACGCCCCTCTCCTGCATGCACAAAAATCAGCTGGCCAGTGGGAGACATGTGCGTATGTGCTGTGGAACTGAGCTGGGGTGACAGGTCATGTGCCCACAGAGATCGCCATCACAGCTCTATACACAAGTTCCTTTTCTTTCTTTATTGAAAACAACCATAGCCAAGGATTTAGTTTATTGTACTGTATTTTCAACTTGATCATGCTTGGCCCATAAAAAGGTTCTAAATGTAAAGGTTATCCTCACACATATGTGCTCGTCATTCTCAACTCTAGTGGGTGGTGCTCATCTCCGTTTCAAAGCCAAAGCCAGTGCTGTCCAAAGACGTCTCTGTGGTTATGTAGCTGACATGACTAAATGCTGAAGGTAACGCTGTTACCTTTCCACCACAGGTGGTTCCTATTTTTCTACTTGCATTTTTACATACTTTCGAACTGCTAGGTTGTCATAAGTTGGGACAAGAAATGGGAGCTCACTCTGTTACGTGGCACTAGGGATTTGAATCACCGAACTGCCAACCTTTCTTATCCACAAGCTCAGCATCTTACCACATAAATAATTTTTTTTGAGCTATTACAAAGGAAACCTTTTTATAGGCTATTCTTCACATTTAAATATTTCTTTAATTTTTTTTTCAACTAATGACCTTTTACACCACTGAGACTTAACATCTCACCTATTAGAGTTCTGGAGGGAAGTTGCATTATTGAGATTCTCTGACCTTCACTTTTAGATTGAAAGCATTTTCTTATCCCACTAGGTAACTTCATTAGCACAAATGTTCTCTTTTTTTTTAAGTCCAGTATTACCTAATTATTATAACTGAGTTTGTTTCCTTGACTGATGACTACAAATAGAAACTTGTTTTATTTAGATAAACATTTTACATAAACTAATAGAAAAACAAAGTTATACACCTATTACTGCTGATGTTGTGATACACATGGCAAAAAATAGGAAAATGAAAGTTTAACAAAAGGAAAATTATACTGCAAATAAAACAAAACTTCAGAAAGTTTTTTCTAATGTGACAAATTCTATCACATCTTATTCTACCTGCTTAATAAAATATTTTCAGTTCAATAGTTATATTTGAAACATATTTGAAATAAAATTTAAATGATTGTCAACCAAAGCAATGCATGTCATAGGAGTGTGATCTAAAACATAATACCTCTGCTGCATGAAATATGAAAAAAAAATTGACTAGGAGAAAGCTGAAGAAAATACTGTATTTTCATGTTGGAAAGTACACCCCTAGTGTACATTCTTGCACCCTCTCATGGATTTCACTGATATGTATATAACTTATAAAATATGACAAACACAGTAGCATATCTCCATTTGTGTTTGTGAGAGAGAGGGAGGGAGGGAGAGACACACACATAGAAAGGGAGCAGCCATCCAACCATTGACTTGGTTTTATGAACACTGAAAGGAATTATGTGTTTGATCTATAAAATATGTAGTTTAATCCTATAAATTCAGCAATATTAAATATTGCTTTCCAATCTAAATACTAAATATATTTTCTTTCAACTGATATTTCTTCTACAACTATTGACTTTTAAAATCATAACTTTGCTTACATGTGAAGAATTGACACCAACACAGCCCCATTCAACATTTTTATATTATGTTTTGGAAGAATATGACTTACCTTTAAAGCAACAATCTCTCAATTCCCATTTTCTTAAATTTGAAAACACACTCCTGGGTTTAGAGTTTGACTTGAGGGAGTTTCATCATTTTACTTTTCCTCTCTTTCTTTCAACAATGCTTGCTAGTTAACAAACTAAGATTCTGTTCACAATAAATTCTTAATCAGGTCTTTATAAACCCAGCTGTTGTCATTATTTATTTGGCTTAGCATGTTTAATGAATTCAATCCATTTAGCTAATTTTATGATTCAGTATACTATAAACCAGGGATAATTCAGTAGCCAGGTGGAGCATGTTGTGTGAATGCAGCTGAACAATATAAAATAAAACATACTTTAAAATAAAAACAACTGTTAAAATAACTAGTCAGTACGGTATGAGAGCTCAGCCATTGTGGTTTGATTTATATCTAGCACAGTGCACTGACCCATAGTTAGTACATTGTAACAATCCATAGTTATATAATTATGGCTTCATGCAATGTTAGAAGGTTTTTCTGCAAAATCAAATATCAGCAGGAGCAATGATTGTACTGATAGTTCAAAATCAGAAGATATTGCAAGTAAGACTACTCTGATGAGAGGCATGAATTGTGATATAATGGTGATACAATTAGGAGGAGAAGTGAAGGGGTTTCCATAGATACTTCATAAATTGTGTGTTGATGCAATTTGAGGAAGCAGCTGATGATAACGTTTGCCGGTCGGTTTTAAAAAGAAGCAAATACATAGTTAAATTTTAAGACGAGCCAGCCGAGTAATGTCAGCCTACAAAACATGTCTGTGTGGCCTTATTTGGAACATCTTGTCAAGATTTTTATGATTGCTTCTGCTAGTTTCAGCAAATGGAAAGGAAATTCTGGAATGGAATATAGTTACAATCTGTTTTTTGCTATGACAAAACACCTTTATGTTGCCAAGGCTCATATATTACTGATCTTTATGAATCAGGTCTTTATGGCAGTAAGCATAGATATAACATGGGTGACAGCAAATCTAATCAAACTCCATAGGACTTATAGGTATGCATTGATATAGTACAGACAGACTTTCTGGACATTACCTGTTTTGAAGAACACAACCAAGAAGAATGTAACCATTCTAAAAACGATCTGTGCAATGGGATTTCAAATGACCTCACCTATTTTCTTATAGAAGAGACGGTAAACCTATTATTTAAAGCAGGATTTTGCTTTGTGCTGTTGTGCCCATGGAATAACGTCTATTACTAAAATGTGGTTAATGTTTAGGGGAAAAATACTGTGTTAGGAGACCAGCTTGTAGCAATTTCATTTTCTGCATGATTCAGATTATAAAGCAAAAGCATATTTTAAAGCAAATGTTTTAGATTAAGATTCGTAATAGGCATTGTTTAGGTTTTGCTTTTAACTGAGGTTCCCTATCAATTAGCTTAATATCATTTTAAAGAGTGGTTAAATTGAACTTGTTCTGGAGAAAAGGCAGCTCAATTAAACATATTTGCTTTGATAAATCTGCCAGCAATGTCCATGCAATGTCACCTGTTTAGAGAAATAACTCTTTATCCATAGTCTTATCTAAAATATTTTTGAACTGATGCAACAGATTCAACTATTCCCAGAGTGGTGCTCTAAATAGACTTGGAACCAGAGTTCCATCAGCCCTGGCACGTTATCTGGTATGATGCAGGCCATAAACCAAATATTTGGAGGGTGGCTGGCTGGGAAAGGTTGATCCCTGGATTAAATAACAAAAGCCAGAAGAAAAGATGTCCCGATAAAAGGTACAACAATGCGGTCTGTATATACAGCCTTGGAGGTCTGAAATACCAAATCTTTCCCACTTAACAGCCTATGAACTGGCAGAGACCTATGAACCTGATTTATTCAATTGTGGCCATGCCTTAAAATGAATAAAATTCTGACCTGAAAAGATAAGGTAGGTATAACAAATGGTATAATTAAAATCATATAATCCTTATTCTTGAAACTGTTGGCAGCTACACATATAGTATGTCTATGCATGCATCCAGCGCACGAACACGCACACACACACACACACACACACACACACACACACTCACACACTGTTTAGTAACAAATAAATTTTGATACCTACAATTTATCTGGAATGCCTACAGTTCCAAAGAAGGGTTATGAATTGAACGTAAACATGTTTTTAATTTAAGTCAAAAGGCTGAAAATCATCTGATAACAATAAATAGTGAGTTTTCAAAGGCTTCTAAAAGCCTTTGGAATTGGGATTGTCAGTGCATGTGGTATTGCAAAATACTCTTGGATATTTACCGCAGTATGTGTATTGTGTGGAACGACAGATCACTTTACAAAAAGAAGAACAAAACCTGAAGGTATACATTGGCATATTTAAACTTCTCTCCATGGGATGGTGCTTTTGGAGCCGTACAAATGAAACTTCAGTTGAAACTGATTAGTTCCCTTAAATTACACTTAATTTGTGAAGCGGTTGTAGCACAGATGGAGGACACCTGCATAAAACAGGGCATGTGAGCATCAAGCTGCCATCTCAAGACTGCAATTACAATTTATAACTTTCTCCCAATAATGGGATTTACATGGAATTCTTTTGAGATGTGGGATTATCAAGTAAGATTAAAAGCAAATACCTTAAAACCAAAGTAGTCTATTATAATAATAAGGGTCAGATGGCAACCATTTTTCTGCCCAAAAGAGTTGCGCTGCCTGGTATGAGAAAGACACTCATGAATTTAACTTTATTTTACTGCTAATAGTGCTTGCATATTGTAGAAACTAGAATTTTCTTAAGAACTAGACTTACTAATTCTTGCATAATCATATTTATCAGTATCCTTGAATGGTCATTGCATGGTTCTGCTATCAGACAACAGCATCTTGAGAAGACCCTTTAAAAACTTGCACATATTACCCAATGCTATTTTCAACTGGACAGGTAATGCAATCATTCCTCCCACTTCTTGGGTCTCTCTCATGGTCCAAAAAGGATTTTTCAATCAAAGAGACTGAGTTTTCAATAGGATAGTTCTTTGTTTGCGGAAATAGTGGAAAATACCTGTAGCTCATTGTAGGATAAAGGTGGTGGTTCATTCTTTGAGCTTGTGGGTTGGTTTCAGGGGTGGGTTCCTGCCAGTTCTAACATCTTCTATAGAAGCGGTTCCACAAATCTACCATACTGTTTAGAACCGGTTCCAGCTCCCTTCCCCCACCTGTCCTCACCACACTTGCCCCACCCCACCGTCCACTGATTGGTTGGCTCACCAATTGCCCCGCCCACCTCTAAGAGTCCTATCTAAACCTTAAAGTTTTAAAGCTGTCAAGTTTGAATACCCTGGGGTTTTTTTCTAAAGGGTTAGGGGTGCAAGGGACTTGTAACTTGACAGCTTTAAGACTTGCACACTTCAATGCCAGAGTTCCTGAACCAACATGACTGGAGGAGGAATTCTGGGAGTTGAAGTCCACAAGTCTTAAAGCTGTCAAGTTTGAACACCCCTGGGGGTTTTTTTCTAAAGGGTTAGGGGTGCAAGGGTCTTGTAACTTGACAACTTTAAGACTTGCGTGCTTCAAATGCCAGAAGTTTCTGAGCCAACATTTTGGTTGCTAAGCAAGAGCGTTAAGTGAGTTTCATCACATTTTACAAGTTGACCATGCCCACCCAGTCACATGACTGCCAAGGCACTCCCACTTGGTTACATGGCTGGAAAGCCACTCCCACCCAGTCACATGGCTAGCAAGCCACTCCCACAAAGCAGGCCACACCTACACACGAGGTTCTAAAAAAATTTGAAACCCACCACTGGTTGGTTTCCAAACATTCCGTTTCCAGGCTAGGTAACATTTTCAGCAGAATTTAGGGGCACCAACCCTCAACCTGTTCTGACCGAGGCTTCCCAAGAGCATGAAGCAAATTCTTGGACCAAACAAAACCCCCTTTTTTCATTTACTGTGAATTCTGCTCATTCATATCCAGCAAAGTCTTTCAAGGAAGGATATACAGTTACAGACCTTATCTGGTTTGGAGAGCTGCCAGGCTGATATCTGCAAAATGTGGCAAGGAGTCTTGGAGAGTAACGCGGCAATTAAGTGAATCCTGCAAACTCCACTCCCCTTACGCTCCTTTTTTATTTCCTCTGAGAGGGACCATTCATCATCTGGCTTTACTCCCAAGTCTACCCTGCTCTTTAGTTGTTCCCTTCATCTGACATGACTGGAGGAGGAATTCTGGGAACAGGCTCCAGCTGTTCATCTGTCTCACTGCTCTTTGACTCTGACAACAGCTGATAACTGATAACTGGCATACGGCCCTGGCCCGCTCTCTGCCTCTGATAAAGAGCCCTCATCAGACCCTTCCCTAGACTCTAGTTCTGGCCCATGTTCCTCCCTAACCTCCTCACTGTTCGAATCTGCTGCCAGCTCTGCTGGCAGCAACACAACCAATCCACACAACCACCAACCAGCATGCCATCTTCCAAGACCTGCATCTAATTTGAGCTCCCCATCACAAGCCCTACTGACTATACAAAGCCTTTATAAGCAGAACACCGACAATGATATCCACGAAGATGTTACCTAGCCTGATGATGAAATGTTCAGAAACCAGCGCACAAGTTTGGAGAATGAACCTCCACCCTCATAGTATCTTATATAGCTATATAATGTATAGGTATATAACCCATGCAGAGGTATCACTATTCAATTGGATATAAAGAAGAAAGGAAGAAGCAAGTCATATCTGGAAAACAATGAAGCACTCAGTATTAGCAATTAGAAAGACAGGATGGAGACTTTAAGAGCCATTCTGCAAGTACCAGGAACCACATGGCATCTGAATGGCAACCTAACATAATTTTTCCTAAATTAGACTACTCAGATTTGAATGATTGGCCAAGAATCAAAATGCAACATAGTCTACTAATCTATCTGGAAAATATGAAAAATGTGAATGTTTTTTATTACCTTTCTAGATTGCCCATCTTACTCAAGTGACTTTGGGTGATTTACAATAAAAACATTAAAAGTGGCATAATAAAACAAACTTAAAACAAAATTAAGAGCAAAGTAATAAGACATTACAAGTTTAATAAGGTGGAGGGAGCCCTCACATCCCAGCCACCTTCAGGGTCACACATACCCTTTCAATTACTATACTTCTTTTGATCATGGACTTGCCTTCGTTAAGATGGGCAGCTATATAAAATTGATAAATAAATCAATCATTACACCTTTAGTATTATCATACCATGCACAAGGCAAATAATTAGATTAACATTCTGTCTCAGTTTTAACTCAGTGTCTATATTGAGTTGGCAGGCAGTGAGTTAAAATTGGGTCCCACCACCACCACCAAATGTCCTTGACAATAAGTCCACTTAGGCTTTGAGTTTTATTATCTTTGAATATAATTAATGTTTTGGTATTTCTACAAATGATTTGCCAAAGAAGGTTTATGCACAAACTAAATGAATACTTCTTAGATTTTATCACAATTCATACATGGCAACAACCCCCCCCCCCACACACACACTTTCACCCCATATTGAATTAAGTGGCTTAACTCATACTTTGGAAAAGGATAGAGAGCTTGAACAAGTGTAGATGCTTTGGAATCTTCTTGTTCAGTCCCAAAACTTTCCTTTTTATCCTCTGTCATGGTTTACAATAGCAAGAAAACTAAAACCAGAATTCACAGATAAGAGCCAACAGTGAAATTAAAGCCAGCAAAACAATAAAATTAATAACAAGATAAGTCTAAGGTGAGTCTATGTACCTTGTGATGTCTGTACAGAAATACCCATTCAACTTTCTTTCAATTGGACCTAATGATTACAGAAAGGCAGAGTGTCCAAGTTGAGATTGACTGCAATAATGATCTGGCAGATGTGATGTAGAAGCATCCACAAACACCACCCAAACAAGCTTCACATTATGTTGTCATTTATTTTGAATAATTTAGAATTGCATTTTCACATTGAATTTACAGTTTTTAAGATGTTTCCCTTGATGTCTCAGAAATAATAAGTGATGTCAATTGCTACATGCAACATAATAGGCTTTTCATTGGGTCACAGATGATTAACTTTGTGTATTCAGTCTAAATGCCTGGCATGCATGGAAAACAATGAAACAACCTGACTGGAACTGTGATTTGATTTAAAAAAAAAACACACACCACAAAGAAAACTGAAATGGCTCTACTTTGGTGATTTCATTTTTAGCTTGATGAAACTCAGATCACTTATTGGAATGTCCCGGACAATTTCAAAATATTGTGACAAATTGATGATGACATAAAGAGGGCTTGAATTTATAAGACATTTAAAATAATCTAATCTACAAAGTGGAATGAATCAACATTTTGGCAACCCTTTAAAACACACAAACAGTACAAACTCATTCCAAAAGTCTAGTGTTGAACTTGCAGAAGAGGAAATTCAAATATTTTTCCTATCCTTAGACCATAACAATGAATTCTACAAAGTTGCCCTTTCTTTGTAAGGTCATATAAGTAAGAATGCAAATAAGGAAATTGGCTGAAATGTATCTGGAATCAATGCTGATATTTTTGCTTTTTGGGATGGTAATTCTCAGAATAGAACATCTATTAGTACAGAACAGTTATTAAACACATTGTTGAGAAACTCCAAACTATTTTTTTAAAGACAGAGATACTTAAAATAGGGTCATTATGTAAAAATATACCAAGACTGTGTAACTGTGGAATTAATCTATATAGAGTCCCCATTCCTCCAATATACTTTTTAAAAACAGCTGGATCAGTTCATAGAAGCCATGGAGATCCGTGGCTAGGTGTATTAATTGCAATGTAACTGCCTCTGAAAGCCATTTTCTGAAAGACTAGTGGCTTTCTTTTGCTGTTAATTGGTCAGTTAGAACAAATTGCCAGATTACAATGGCCAGAAGGCCATCTCATCCAGTAGGACACTACTTAAGTCCTTCTGATTAGAAATCGGCATGGAAAGCAAGTCTTAAATGATTAATAAATTATGGTACTAGATGCCTTCAAATTCAGTTCAATTCTTCTTGACTGCATGGACAAATGTTCAGCATTCCAATCTTGCTCCATCAATTCCAGTTATCTGTTTGTTTTTGTCCATTGTTATCCTCATCTATTTGCCTCATTTTGCCAAGCATAGTCTTTTTTTTCTAGCCCACTCTCCCCCAATACATGCCCAAAGTGAGCTTCCATTGTCTGATCTTTGCTCATCACCCATCTCCTGTTTACCACATTTCATTTTCTAGTGATTGGTTCCCAAATATATATTTCTCCCTGCAAATGTTTCTGAACTTCTATAATATCACTTGTAAAAGATTTCAATATAGTATTTTCATCTTCATTTAATTGCATTTGCCTGTATTGGAACTTTACTGTACTACTACTACTACTACTACTACTACTACTACTACTACTACTACTACTACTTCTTCTTCTTCTTCTTCTTCTTCTTCTTCTTCTTCTTCTTCTTCTTCTTCTTCTTCTCCTTCTCCTTCTCCTTCTCCTTCTCCTTCTCCTTCTCCTTCTTCTTGCTGGATTTGTTTGTTTGTATGTGAGTTTGTGTGTGTGTGTGCATTCTCTGACTTTCTTGAGCATAACAATCATTTTTATTTTCTTGCTTAGAACTTCCACATATTGATATACAATTTACTATCACAATGGAGCCCTAAATTTCTGTTGTTAAGTGAGACATTTCTTAAGGGAGTTTTGCCTCATTTTATGACTTTTCTTGTCACAGTTGTTAAATGAATCACTGCAGTTGATAAGTGGTTATTAAGTGAATCTGGTTTCCCCATTGACTTTGCTTGCCAGATGGTCACAAAAGGGGATCATATGACCTTGGGACACAGCAATGGTCATAAATATGAACCAGTTGCCAAGAATCTGAATTTTGATCATGTGATCATGAGGATGCTGCAAAGGTTGCAACTGTGAAAAATGGTTGTAAGTCAGTTTTTTCAGTGCCATTGTAACTTTAAACAGTCACTAAATGAACTGAGGACTATCTGTACTTGATATATTTTCTTCTCCTTTTTTGCTTAAGGTTGGAAGTACATGTTCAATTATCTTATAACCTATTTCTTGGCTGAGGCTTTCATCTACCGTCTATCATTTGATGGCCACAGTAGCCTGAAAGACTTTGCTAAAAGTCATTTGAATATTTTCCTTTGTTGGAAGAAATGTCCTTCTGGGTTCGGCTCCAAGTGGGCAAAAAGACACTGGAGACATGGAGGCTGCTTGGAAAGATGGCTTTAATGGGGGACAGGACCACATGACTTGAGTCCTGAATAGAAAAGATGATCACATGCTTCAATGTTGGTGGAGAAAAAGAGAAGAAGGAAGAGAAGCTGAGTCCCTGGTTTTATGCCCTCTCTGGCCTTTGATCTTGATCTTGTCTTTTGATTGGTTGTCAGACTCCCATGGGGCCGTGCAAGGGCAACTCTCTAGGCTGCGTTTTGAATCCAGGTTTGGTTGAGTTCTCAGATGCCATGTGGTGAGTTGGGTAAAGGGCCAATATTATCATGCCTTAATTGCATCCCCTGGAGCTGAAGGGGAGAACTCTTTATTATGTAAAGGGACTGGCTTGGCCTTCTTAATGGCTCATTGACAAAGTGGGTGGGGGCAGGAAGCAGCAGGGAGCTATTCTGTCTTTATAAAACATGTTTCTTCCTTTTCACATCCAGATAAATATTCTTTCTTTTCAATATTTCCTAGGATATTTTATTTTTCTGGAACAGGGCTGGATGATAACTTCCTACACCTCTTTAAAAGTTGGGGATTCCACTCCCATTTTTTAAAATAGTATTTCTTATCGCTTCTTATTGCTAAGCATACAAATCTGAAATGTGTAAAATATGCCTGTAAAGCACTATGCTGAAATATGTGAAATCTGTTTCTTACATTAATCTTATGTTGTGATTGCATGTTCATATATTGCTGATATATCTACTCTTAGTTTTAAATTTATTTTAGCAACAATCAGTTCACTTTATAAAATGTCTGATTTTCTTAGTTTATATTGCTTTTAATTTCTGCTTCCCTGACTGTAAATTTCTTCTTTAAAAGTAACCAGATGTCATTGGATAAAAATATTTAAGTGGAGATATTAATGATTTATTTTATTAATAGAATGTAAATGAACAAATGGGATATGAATAAGTAAGGAGTATTATTAATCTTCAGGTATTTTGGTTCTAAAAGCAACTTCATAATATCTAATTTATTAAATCTTAACATTTTGCTCTACAAATAGTATATGTTGATAAAAACACATATATCAAAAACTCCCTCTTTCTATTTCTCTCATATATGCACATAGATGTACAAAGTGTTACACTCTTTTGGTTCATTTTAAAACTTTTTTTCACTCTGAAAAAATACTTTTAAGGATGCTACATATAATCAGAAGCAACAGAAAAATGGACCTTGCCTTTAGGCTTAAAATCGTATGGAGACAACACAAATAAATACCATGAAATCAGCAGTGTATTTGTAAAATTATCATATTTCTGTACTGAAGGAATCATATTAAGTTGGCTCGTCAACAGCAGTCATAAAAATACTCTTCATCTGCTCTTCTGATACAACCTAAATTCCAGTACAGTTGCTTTTAAACTAGTGTTGAAATACATTTTCCTACATTAGAAATAGTATAGGTTTAATATGGAATGTAGGAAAATGTATTTCAACAATAGTTTAAAAGCAACTGTACACTGCTGATTTTCATGTTCTATATTTAATAACACTCTAGTATTATAAATCATAATTAATTTTTGTAAGCAGTACAAACTCCTTAAAGCATTGTTTCATTCTATACCACAACCATAGTTTCAATTGGATTCCCTTCAAAATGAAATATATTTGCTTAGATAAATAGTTATGTTTTGTAATTAATGATATGCCTCTATCTTTATCTATCTATCATAATCTATATCTATCTATATTCTACCATCTATCTCTACATCTCTCTATCTATGAATGCTCCAACACTGGAAGTTTTTAAGATGTTGGATAACCATTTGTCTGAAGTGGTATAGGGTTTCCTGCCTAGGCAGAAGATTGGACTAGAAAAAACGAAATGCACAGGTACAGTATATGTGGTACCTTGCTCAATAGTAGTAACTATGAGAAGGATC
The DNA here is from genome assembly GCF_009769535.1 of Thamnophis elegans. Taxonomy (NCBI): domain Eukaryota; kingdom Metazoa; phylum Chordata; class Lepidosauria; order Squamata; family Natricidae; genus Thamnophis; species Thamnophis elegans. The sequence continues at coordinate 93,174,917 of NC_045543.1, forward strand.
TTGGAATCCTAGTGGACAACCATTTAAATATGAGACAGCAGTGTGCAGCAGCTGCCAAAAAAGCCAACACAGTTCTAGGTTGTATAAACAGAGGGATAGAATCAAGATCACGAGAAATGTTAATACCACTTTATAATGCCTTGGTAAGGCCACACTTGGAATACTGTATTCAGTTTTGGTCACCACGATGTAAAAAAGATGTGAAGACTCTAGAAAGAGTACAGAGAAGAACAACAAAGATGATTGGGGGACTGGGGATTAAAACATATGAAGAACGGTTGCAGGAACTGGGTATGTCTAGTTTAAGAGAAATAAGGACTAGGGGAGACATGATAGCAGTGTTCCAATATCTCAGGGTTAGGTTGCCACAAGAAGAGGGAGTCAAACTATTCTCTAAATCACCTGAGGGTAGAACAAGAAGCAATGGGTGGAAACTAATCAAGGAGAGAAGCAACTTAGAACTGAGGAGAAATTTTCTGACAGTTAGAACAATTAATCAGTGGAACAGCTTGCCTCCAGAAGTTGTGAATGCCCCAACACTGGAAGTCTTTAAGAAGATGTTGGATAGTCATTTGTCTGAAGTAGTGTAGGGTTTCCTGCCTAGGCAGCAGGTTGGACTAGAAGACCTCCAAGGTCCCTTCCAACTCTGCTATTGTATCTTGTATCTAGAAGACCTCCAAAATCCCTTCCAACTCTGCTATTCTATTCTGTTCTGTTCTGTTCTGTTCTGTTCTAGTCTAGTCTAGTCTAGTCTATTATCTATGTATCTATGTATCTATATATCTATCTATCTATCTATCTATCTATCTATCTATCTATCTATCTATCTATCTATCATTTATCTATCATCTATCCCCTCTTTTGCAACAATGAATTAAGCCCTAACTCACAAATTGGGTTTTTCATACTTTATATTATAATTAGGTTCTGATAATAAAAATAATTTTATTACCTGAATGGGGGAGGCATATAATTCTATGAACATTTTTGGTCGGAAAATTAGTGCTACCACAGAATAAGCAACTTATTTTTTACAACAATGCACATTTTTATGTTTATATTTTATTTGAAAAAAATGCACAAAAACACAATATTTATGCATTCGTCATCTAACATTAAGCTAAAGGCAGGTTAAATATACTTCAAATCCAGAATTAATGTATTATGAATATAAACCATAGCTTTTAAGAAATCAGCTGAAAATATTGTTTGTCCTTTTTCTTAGAATTCTAAAACATTTTGTATTGGGTTTTAAGAACTTCAAACTTCAATTTTTCAAAATAAAAAATCATTTCCTAATCTATAATAATATGCTAGGAAATATACATGAGAAACAACATATTTCCCACTGCAATATGAGATATATAGAGTACAAGCAAAAATCTGGCAGCAATATAAGCTTTAGTAAGCTCTAAATATCTGTAAAACATGTTGATCCAGAGCTCACACAAATGAAAGATGTGTGGTTATTTCTTTTACCTGGTGTTATTCACTTAGCGACATGCAGCCTTTTCATAAGAAAGAATAGCCCTCAATCCAGGAAATGATGGTTTTCAAGACATAATGGGAGTTTCATGTCCAGACCATATTAACTGCAAATTATTTTTAATATAAGCACTGCATATCTGAATTTTCTGCATCAATAATCTTGATTTTATACTAGCAGAGGGATATGAACAGTACATAAATCTCTGCTGAAAAAGGAAAAGCCAGATTAGGCTGTTTCCCTACAGTGAACAGTTGCAAGAGAGCAGGGCAGTCTGCCCATTCGGCAATTAAGTTGGAAGAGTGAGTGTATCTGGCTTATTTCAAATATGCCTCTACACATTTATATGTCTCAAAACTCAAAAATGGCATTTAACTTATGGTACGTAAGCATAATCTTTAACGGCTTCCAATGCATCATGATGAGAACATTGAAGTCCCTGCCAATAACTAGAATAATAGAGGATATTTGATTAGTTGCACAAAGTCCAAGCAATGATTGAAGGATTACTATTCTCCTGAGTCCAACTATGTTTTAAGCTCTGCCTTCAGAAGAGTGAGTTACTTAATAAGAGGCGCATTTTACAATCTAGTGTTTCAAGCGTATCAATAAGAGTTGCAAACTTGTCTTGGAAGTAAGTAAAAATAACTGTAGTTGCATTATTATTTGGATATTTCAGATCATTTCTCAATTTTATTGCCAATGGAAGAAAAAAATAGCATTAAAATTCCATGACTGGTTAAACCAAATCAAATCTTAGTTATATGAGGAAAGTACCATGAATTAAAGAGAGAAAATTATTGTGATAAACTTGTTACTTTAGTAAATTACTTAAGGAGTATAAAATAGCATAGGTTTAAAAAAAGGAGGGAATGAACAACATAGAATCAGAAAACAGATTATCCTTTATTCCTTAATAATGTATCTTCACCACCTACCAGGCACCATTTCCTCAGTAAGTATATTTTATTTATTTGCTTGTATCTCTCTTTTATTATTTTTACAAATAACTCAAGGTGGCAAACATCCAACACAACCTTTTTGTCCTATTTTATCCATAATAGCAACTCTGTGTGATAAGCTGGGCTGATAGAGATTGACTGGCTCAAAGTCACTGAGCTGTCTCTCATGGCTAAGGTGGGACTTGGACTCCTGTTTTCTAGCCTGATGCCTTAACCACTACGCTAAATGCTACCAGTCAAATTCTATGACATCCTCTTTGTGTTGCTACTCAAGAAAAATAAGACCATCAGACATTTTAAAGGACAACATTTAATCTATTATAATGCTTTAAATTAATTTGAAAAATATTTAATCTGGGTAAAATTTCTTCTAATTTTTTAAATCCCATTATAATTTCTGCAGGGACTTTGCAGTGGCAATTTAAGGTGATTAGAATTTCTTTCCCTGGTCTTAAAATACAATTTAACACAACTGGTTTTTTTTTAATCAAAAAATTATACTAGAGGAAATTAGACAACTTATCTGACTGCACATAGTTTTAGTGGTAATTAAGAAACTTTTCTATGTCTTATAGCAGCAATAATGGTTGAAAAATGTTGTGGTTATCTCTGTGTCTATTGTATATAATATTTAATAGAATAGTAAAATTATGAGTGATCTCAGAGGCTATCTACACCAAACCCTTGTTCAGTACATATGATTAAAGTCATAACATAATACAGTTCCTCTGAGTTCCAAATTTTGACTTGCTTTAGTTCTGACTGTTCTTAGCATAGGCTAAATCCATTTCTTATCTACTCACTCAAAACTCAGATATTTCGTAGACAAACATTTTTCTACTTATCTGTGGCCTTTTGAAATAGGATGACTGTTTAGTTTGGGTTCAGATCCCAAAACTTAGTTTATTTAAATGAAATGAAAAGTTCCCATATCAGTTCCATAATGTGGTAATAACATAAGATCTATCCATCTGATATGGTTTGATTTAATTACATGAATATAAGCAAAATGTGAATGATTAAATAAAAGTATTATGTGATTAGTATTTTTCCACCAGTGCATATTTCCCAGTATCGTGTTTCAGAAGACTTTTATTACACAAAATTTAAATAAATATTTTTGGTTAATGGCTATTTCGGCCACTAACACTGGGAGATGAATGAATGAATAATATGAATAAAATGAATAAAACGTAGTACTTTATCTGGCATAATAGCATTTCTGCAATGTTCTTTACTTTGTTTCTATTCAATTAATATGGCCCATTTGTAAAACAAACTTTATATATTAAACATTGAAAAAAACTACATTCCCTTGTTCCTTTCTATTTCCAAGTTCAGGAATACAAATGAGAAATGTTCCCTGGGGTTTTGGTAGCCTTCAACAGTTGGACTTTGGGACTTCGGGGACTTTAAGACATTTGGTTGCCTTCATGTTTCTTTCCTTCAGCAGGTACATTTACCATTTAAAACTCCCTTTTTTTCTATTCTATTGCCAGGGGCAACTTCTACAACTCCTGAGATGTTGTTTTTCCTTTTTTGGAAATCAGAATCAATCTATCAGAAAACCTAAAATCAATTGCTTAAAAAGATATGTCCTTGAATCCAAACTATTCCTAGTTGTAAGAACTGAAGGTTCAAATTTATGATGAGAAAAAAAAGAAGTGCAGCTTCTGTTATTCAACTACTTTGTAAAGCTTCTTGCACTTCATAATAAGTCATCATTATGACAGTGTATATTTAGACACAACATACTTCTAGCAAGATAAAAAAAACCTCTTTGTCAAGAGTCATCTTTGGTGAGATGGTTGGCATATAAATTTCATAAATGAATGAATAAATGAATTTGTATATTCAATTCTTACAAATTAAAAGTATTGCTTAAAGCTGGTATGTTCTGTGGAACAATTCTAGCATAACAAAATATGAATGATCCTTATCCAAAGTTTAATAAAGATTCTGGGAGAAGAATTCTAAGTCAAGAAGTTACAAAGTCATGACAAATCTATTTAACATGTCACTAGAGCCTCTATTTTTTGCTCCAACTAATTAACATTACTTTATATCAGGACTTGGCATTAGAAACTGTATCACTGCCTCATACAAAAAGAAAATTCCAATTCTCAAGTTATAGTTTCGATTGCATGCAAAGAAAATAAAAGTCATCACTTAACATTTCTGCCTTTGCTATCAATATCTCAAATAAGGAGACACAGCAAATCCGACCTAATTTTAGAGTCATTATTCATACAGCTGAATTGGATTGCATTGGGTTCTACCTTGTTTTTCCATTCATTGCTTTTCAATAAATCTTTACTTTGATGACATAAGCATATAATTCTAGTATATTGTTTTCAAGTGATTGGTATTAAACAAAGAGATAGAATAATGAGGTTGTGTTTCATTGTTATTCTGAAAATGCTACCAGTGTTAGGACATCTTTAGGACCTCATTCCCTCATCATGAATTATGTATGAAAGATAGTATGGCACACACAGTCAATTTGTGTATAAAAATTACTACTATGAGGAAATGATTTTACATTTTTAAGAGGGGAATCAAAGAGGTAACATTTTGAAGGTAGTCAAAAAACTGCACAGATGAGGGAAAGTGTAAAGGACATGAAAAGGAATTCCTTAACTTTGGAGTCATCCCTGGAAATGATCAGTTTCTTGAGCTCACCAATTTAACATACTTTACTAGCAAGTACGTAGTATGGATTTAGCATATGTGCTTCAAATGGATGAAGATGGTCCATAAGGTAATCTGTCCCAAATCATTTACAGCAGTATAGACAGGCTTTTGAAAATCAGAAGCATCCAGGAAATAATTAGGACTGGAATTTTCAGATTTATTTGTGCTTTTTTTTTTTAGGAGGGAATGTGTGTGTTTAAAATATGCAGAGCCATTTTATTTGCATGTATATTGATTTTATTTACTTTTCTGCCAAAATTTGTCATAAATCCTATTTTTGGTCTTAAAGCAATGTTACGATAATAAGAAATTTAGGAGCTCCAGGTTACCCATCTCTATTTTAAAAGGTTTTACTGACAATATCTGGCCTTCCAGAAGGGTCTTAAAACCTGGTCCTCCCAGTTGGTTTGGGGGTCTGACAGAAGTGGTACAGACTGGAGGTGGTTGCTACAGTCAGGGCTGAGGAAAGGGGGGTGCAGCCAGTACATTGTTCCGGGGCCCCTGGAGCTCAAAGGGGGGCCATGAAGGGGAAAAGGAGGATTTACTTAACGGCCATGTGATTCACTTAATAATTGCAGATATTGACACAGAGGTTGAAACAGTGACCTCATGGGTTTTTGGAAAAGCAGTGACTCCCCCATGCCGCCCCGCAACATGCATGGGGGGGACACATTCATGGAGTTACCCATGCATGCACGGCAGTGGTGGGTTTCAAAATCTGTAGGTGTGGCCTGCTTTGTGGCTTGCCGGCCATGTGGTGAAACTCACTTAACAATGCTCTTGCTTAGCAACCAAAATGTTTGCTCAGGAACTCTGGCATTTGAAGCATGCAAGTCTTAAAGCTGTCAAGTTACAAGACCCTTGCACCCCTAACCCTTTAGAAAAAAATCTCAAGGGGTGTTCAAACTTGACAGCTTTAAGACTTGTGGACTTCAATTCCCAGAATTCCTCCTCTCAGTCTTCATCTTGATGATGTGCGGACGGGTGGGGGGAGGGAGCTAGAACCAGTTCTAAACGGCACTGTAGATTTGTGGAACCTCTTCTATAGGTTAGAACTGACAGGAACCCACCCCTGATGCACGGGGGTCGCACACACATGCATGGGGGATGCACACACATGCACAGGGGTCACGCATGCATGCATGGGGGTTGCGTGAATTGCATTTTGAGGACCAATATTAGTCTTGTTCCAGCACTTAATAATCCTCTCGACAGCCCTGGCTACAGTGACAGAGAAGGCACCAGCTCCATTCTTCCCGAACAATTTTTAAATTGTTTTTATGGTTAAAGCTATTCTTATAATTTTATTGTCTTGTATTTTTCATAGTATAAGATGCTCCAAAGTATAAGACACACCTAGCTTTGGGGAGAAAAACAAGAAAAAAAAATCTACCTCTGTCTCTGCCTCCCAGCAATTTGCCTCCTTGCAGGAAACAGCACAAGCATCTGATTATCGGTTGGATCGGCCTCCTGAGGATCAGCTGTTTCAGGCTGCAGGGATTGCCATAGCCTATTGCTGCCTCTGCATGCCCCGTTTTTAGCCTCCGCATCAGAGGTGGGTTGCTCCCAGTTTGGCTGAACTGGTAGTAGTGGTGGCGGGACATGCACAGAAGCACCACACATGCACACAGGAGTGTGCCCGAACTGGTAGTAAAAAAATTTGCAACCCACCACTGCTCCGTACGCCCCATTTTCGACCTATGTGCACCCCATTTTCCTCCTTTTCCGGGTGGTGGGGATCAGAATGGGCGGAAAATGGGGCACGCAGGCAGTGGCAATGGCAATACCTGCAGCCTGAAACAGCTGATGGTCGGGAGGCCGATCCAACTGACAATCAGCTACTTGTGCTAATCAAGCTGTGCTGAAGCTGAAAATGAAACAGGCTGTTTGCTGTTTGCTGCAAAGAGGCAAATTGCTGGGAGGCAGAGACCAAAGGGTGGGGGCAGGGGGGTGAGCGGGACTACATTCATTGTATAAAGCGCACCCAAATTTTGCCTTCTTTTAGGGGGTGGGAATAGTGCGTCTTATACGCCAAAAAATATGGTAATTCTTTTTGGGTAGCCACATTATAAATAATCTTACAAGGTACTGACAAAAATGAAGGAAACATTTTTTTAAAATTGAACAATTCATTTTGATCTCATCATTGTTTGAGTCTGATTTTCTAATTAATGGCACTATAATGTGTTCCTTATTTTATTTAAATAAAACAAACATTTTTGATGGGGATGACAAATGTTTATCTTCCTTAAAGACACTGGTTGCTTAAGACGTAAACATATCACCAGGATGTTTGCAAATTGACTGGCAATTAGAGCTCAGTTTTTTTAAAAAAATACTCTTTTAAGTCTGTATTAGTACTGCAAACAATTCTTGGCCTTTCATGTATTGCATCAGCTTGATTTTATGATTTTCCTTTCTCATAACAATTGTGAATATAGACTGGTTTTTCCTACTATAAAGCTGTCATTTGGCTGCTAATGTTGTCCAAGGTTAGTAGATCTTGACAAAAAACATCATTTAGACTGAGAAAGGACTGGATTGTCTTCAAAAGAACAGTGAATTGGGACCTAAGCCCAAGAGGGCAGAGGAGTAATTGACTAGTTTACTTAACAGTTCATCATAACCTCCTTGTCTTATAAGCACGCAAGACTGGCAGTCTTAAGAATGACTTTTTTTCTCACTTGTCAACTTGATGGAAGAAAATATCTTAAAGGAAGAATTTGGTAAAAAGCTAATCTGCTAGAAGCCTGTTCATGTAATTGGTGCAGTATAAATGATTAGAATGTTAATGTTTAATAAAGCTTGAATGGTTTGAAGCACAGTGCAATATGGACTTTATCAAGCTGATGTTTTAATGAGAAGAAGAATGCCACCAGTTGTCTTGCCAAGCCAATCTTTCTGCTTCTAAGGATATCATTGACATCTCCCCAGATAAAATCAAAGAAACATCTGCAGGGCTTTCAGGCTGTGATTGCTGCTGCTAGAAACCAGGGACGTATTCAGACATATGCAGGAATGGATTTGAATAAATCATACACAGGTAGACTTTTAAAACCTGTGTTTGAATACCCAAAGCTATATTTTGAAGGGGAAAAAAGAATTGCAAGACATCAGAGAATGATAGTAGTTCTAAGCAGATTTGATATGGCCATAATTCCTTAATGCTATATAAATGTAAGGCTTTCCACAGTAAAATAAAATTCAGGCATTTTTTTCAAACCTCCAACTTGTTGTAATTCATTAATTGCTAAAGGGAAGAATGTTTGAGGGTTGTTAGAACTTAGTAAAATTTATAGGCAAGGTTAGCCATTTGTGAACTGTAACTGGTATATACACAGTTCTTCACACTATATTGAATATATAGCAGCCTGTTCAGAAAAAAAAAACTGGATTTATTTTAATGCATAAACTATGCATAAACTCTGAAAAGTTAATCTAGAAAAAAATCTAATATTTATTGTGCCTCAGAAGATCATTATTATATCATAAACAATTATGATTGGGGCCAGAGGTGGGTTCCGGCAGGCATTATTGCTGGTTCGGTTGTGTGCATGCTGCATATGGGTGCACACTCTGCATGCAGGCACATGCTTTGCATGCTTGATGTTAACTGTGCACACCTGGTGCGCGCTGGGCGCCCATGCGCAGTGCAATTAAAATTGTTATGTGCATGCCTAAAACTGAAAAACAAGATTCCTGTGCCTATGGCGCCACCCGGAGAACCAGTTTGGGGGTATGGCAGGCCTGGATAGCTGCTGATTTCAGCAACCTATGCTGCCAAAACACTACTGGTTTGGGCAAACCGATCCGAATCGGTAGGAATCCACCACTGGTTGGGGCTTAAAAACAAACATTTATATGGAGTTCCAAAACACGTAACTATCTAATAACTTTTTCAGACTCATCAAATTCATTTAAAAGACTAGTCCTAACAGAATTATTATATTGCTCTAGCTGAATTTGATTTACAATAGAGTAAAAATTGGATGAAATTTTATGCAATAAATAAAATTGGCATGGAAGACAAATCTGAAAGACAAGTCAAACATATTTTTAAAGCATAGAACCATCTTTCCAGCTGGTGCTGCTCAAAAATAAAAAAAATCATATTGTGAAGGGGTTAAGTTTATTAACAGCTGTTTGACATTATAAGTAATCTCCATGTTCAGAGGCATTTGAACCCAAGCTTGCCCTAAATTCCTCTGACACTGAGTAATTAGTGCAATTATTTATTTGTTGAATTTACATCCTGGCACGCAATGGAGCTAACAATCAGATTGTTAAAAAACAACTAAAACGCAAATAAAAACATATTGAACTTTTAAAATGCATCAATAAAAGTAGAAACAACCAAACAATTGCAATCAATTCAGCACCCGGTCTTAGTTATATACTTAAAGTCTGTCTCTAGATCAGTATTTCTCCACCTTGGCTATTTTAAGATAGGTAGACTAACTCTCAGAATTCCTCAGCCAGCATTGCAGCCATTCAGGGAGTTGTAGTCTACCTACTGTATCTTAAGTTTGGGAAATGCTATTCTCAATAAAATGCTTTGCCTGTTGATGAAAGAGTGTGATAGAGGAAGCTAAACTGAGCTCTCTTGGCAGAATCTTTTAAGAACCTGAGAACAGCAGCCAGAATAATTTGTTTATGCTCATAACAAAGATTTTTCTATGGATAGTGGGATAGTGAAAGTCTGAGCAGGTTCATAGTAGAAAATCACTCTCTTTCAAATATCTGATTTGAATCCTTAAAGGACTATGATTTCCAATCAGTTTTCTATCAGTGTCAATGGCCTTGGCCATCCTTTGGATGTGTTGATAATCTTGGCTTAGTAACTTTCTTTTCTTTAAGTGATGACCATTAACAAAACCATTGTGGGATACTGGCTTGTCTAATTGGTGATGTGATGTGGAAGCAAGGGATTTTAGACAGCTTTTAAGAGAGCATTATAGTTCAGTGGCTAAGGTGTTGGCCTTGAAATTTACACTGTAAATCATCAGCATGACAATGATGCTTCTTTGATGTCCAAAAACATTCTTTGCTTTTAATTTTATTGCAATTTTTAAAAAGATAAATGTAAAAAAAGCAAAATGTACAAAAAAAATTAAAAACAAAGAATAACACCTGACAAATTAGTTATGAAATTGTAGGAATAAAGACAATTTGTAGACAAACTACAAATATAAACAATATATTAAATTAATATTAATCACATACACACACATATATCTCACATGCCTACTTCATGCAATAACAATATATTAAATTGTGAATACAATTTGTCTGTTCTTGTAAAATACTATGAAAACCATGTCAACGAGAAACACTGCTATATTTGATTAAACTGAATTTTACAATTTAGATTAAATTTTGATTTATTTATTTTTAAACAGACTTTAAAAAAAAAGATATACTACATATTTGTTCAGTTTTTATATTTGGTGCACTAGTGCCTTTTCTATCAATATAATTTTGCCATTCTGCGTGTCTGATATAAGCAGTAAACCAAAAAAAATATCTGACTGCACAAAATTGTTGAAAAAAAAAGTGCTGTGTTTTATGAAGCTCTATTGCTCTGAACTCTGAAGTTAATTTCTGATCCCATGGACTGGTTCACTCAATTTTCTTAATCAGACCTGGTGGCTATATTTATGTATTTCACTTTTTTGTTGTCTTATATAAGCCTATCAGTTCAGTACATTATGCAAAACCAGATCATTCATGTAATAATCATTTAACAAATTAAGTGCATTGTGCAACCACCCGCTGGATATGAAGAAAACCAAGTGTCCATAGGAGCTACTGTTTTCATCAAGATGAAAGCAGCTCTTTCATTCATATGTCTTTGTGTGAAAAATCACAACGCAGATTTAAAAAGAGCTTATTTATTATATTCTCTCCCCCCCCCCAACCTGACCTCTGGGCAGAAGGGCAATTATATACCATTGCATGTGTGTAAGATAAACAGTAGTGAGACCCACTTGCCCTCCATGAAGGAATGTTGACTTATTCTGAAACTCAATTGTCCTTTACTTAGCCCATTATAGCTTTATGAATGCCTGCTGAATAAGGATAAATAAAAGTTTTTGCTAAAAAGATTTACAGCTTAACATTCTGTTGGCAATAGTGGTGGCTGAAAAGAGCTAGAGAAATTGAACAGAATTACTGTGTCACAGTCATGGTATTTTTATGGGAAGGATATAATATATCACTGGAGTTTGCTGTTAGAATATTTCTTTATCTGTAAGATAAATTGTAGGACACAGACATGTTTAAAGGATTTAATGGAAATATTGTTTATGTCACACAAAGCAGAACATCACTATATGGTAAAACATACCCTTTCTCTGTACTCCATTCAATTTCAAAATGTTACAAAATCAATTAGTGTCATCTGTTAAAATAGCAGCTGTCAATAAATAATTATAATTTATTTGTATGTCAAATTGATAAAAAAATTGCCGCAAAAAAGAGAAAAACATTTAAGAAAAAGATGTCAGGAAAACATCTGCAAAGAATATTACAAGATGATTCAGTTTTGCAAAGGCTTCAACACCCAAAATGTTGAATTGCTTCTAAATTGTGGCCCATGTTTACATTAAACTTCTCAGGGTTTATATGCTGATATTATATATCACAATCTTAAACAACAACAACAACTGTGTTAAGTTTATTTGTAACTTTATTGTTTGCATGTTCTGGCCTGTAAGCAAAGGGCCAACAACTCCTATGAGAGAATCTATGATAGTTAACAAAAACAAATTCTGGCTTAAAACCGTCAGTGGTTTAGAAGGTACCATGTGGTTGACATTGATTTGTTTCAACATTTCCTGTTTCTAAAACGTTACTCGAGTCATCCTGGTAATCATCCTTTTGATTGTTCAGATCTTGCAGTACCCTATAGCCTAATTTATGAGATATAAATTGGACAAAAATCCCAATCAGAGACATTTATTTCATAATGCTTCAAGTCGCTCTCACTCTCTCTCCAATAAAATTCAGGTGCTGAATTTTAACCAAGTAGCCAGAATTGTATTATCAAGAAACAAATCATGGGATTTTTTTTTTTTTACTTTTTCAATTTTACCTTACCTTTAGGACATTTACTGGGTTTAAGAGACTAACAATATAAAGAGAGACAGTTTGCTGTAGTGATTAAGGTATCAGGTTAGAAACCAAGACAGCAGGAGTCATGCCTTGGGCATAAAGATAGCTGGGTGATCTTGAGCCAGTCACTTTTTCTCAGCCCTAGGAAAGAGACAACAACAAACCACTTCTGAACATCATGCAAAGAAATGGATGCGATTGAATAAAAAAAATATAGACACATAAACAAAGTTTGTAGGAGAAAGCTGTGTGCTAAAAATAAAATGCCAGAATCAATTCCAGATGTTTGGAATCTGTCCTTGGCATGCTGATGATCTTTTGTGATGAGAAACTAAAACAATATTCTGAAATGAGATAGGATTGCCTCCCTAGGCTGGATTAAAACAGTTCATACTGTAACATAAGCCACAGTAGATTTTACACAAACCTACTTAAACACATTATGTTATATTAAAAAGTTATAGAAATTCACTGTATTTTTCTTGCATCAGTTGCCAGCTGGCTATAAACCTGTACTAATATTTAGGGTAAAACACAGTACATAATTGCCTCTGAATAAAATCTAATTTGCTTACGGCAAAAGAAAAACAAATGCAAAAATAAAGTCCATTTATTTCATTTCAAAATTGAGAGGTTAGGACCATCCTAGAAGTCCTTCATGTTCTTGGACAGTTTTCCTTCAGACAACGTGGGGGCTTCATCACTGGAGGCTTTTAAGAAGAGACTTGACAGTCACTTGTCTGAAACAGTATAGGATCTCCTACTTGAGGAGGGGGCTGGACTAGAAGGCCTCCAAAGTCCCTTCCAGCTCTGTTCTAATTCGAATCTTTCTAATTCTAATGTCCTAATGTGGTATTTGAATGACGCTCCACGCTCAGCGCCGGAGATCCGCAGGCGCACCCGCAGCTGGGAGCCACCTTAACCCTCCAGGCTAGGCAAAGAAGGCCATCCGCCGCAGCCCACCGCGGACCGAAAGCATGGAAACCGGTTCCTTCGCGACTGGAAGCGCCGCCCGCGCCTTTCCCTCCGCGCTGCTCCGCCCCTGCCAGAGTGTCAGCCGCGAGGGAGAGCCGCGCAGGCGCTGGGCTGTCGCGGAGAGGACGGGAGGATGGGCCGCTTGGCGCCGCGCTTGCTGCTCTTCTGCCTTTTCTGGGGCGCCTGGGAACGCGTTCCAGGGGCCGAGACCGTCCGAAAGCGAGGACCCACCGTGACCGCTAAGGTGACTATCTCTCTGAAGCGAGGAGCCGGAGGGCAGGAGGGATAGGTGGTTCCTCCCGTCCCCTCTCCACCTTCCCACCCGCTGCAGAGGCTGAAAAGTTAACTTCGGGAGCTTAACGCCTTCCTGCCATGCGCTCTGCTTTTCCTCGACGGTTTCCGAGGCGCTTCTCCTCATCTGCCTTGTTTCTTTTTTCTTTTTTTTCCCTCGGCCGTTTCCTCATTCACGATCTGTAGGGTTTTATAGCGTCACCCACAAAACCCCGTTTGAATTGCAGAACCATGAAGTCCTTCCCCCCCCCCAAATGCGGTACTGATCTTATGAACTCTCAAGCTTTCTTTTCCCCCTATGCATTCAAGATGGACATGGATTGATATCTATTTATATGTATGGATGTCTTTAGGGTCTATACGCATGTATGAATAGAGCATGTCTATATAGTGTGTTATGCATGTGTGAGCATTTGGAGAGCAGGCAGCAGAATTTCAGTTTTAATGTGTGCCAGGATTCCCACAGTAAAAAAGGACAATAAAGCTGATCTTACCTGCATCAATTTTATATTCTTCTCTGCCCATCCCTCTTGTGCCTTCATTGACTTTGTTAATTGGCCCTCTTCCCAGTAACATGTAACACCCTTGAGCTGTCACTGCTCCTGTCCTTAAGATCTAGTGGAAAGGGTTTGGAGGAGCAAGGGTGACCATGGAGGCGTTAAACTTTTTAAAGATCGGCTGACATTCTTGAGATGGTCTGTCACTTGATGTCGGCCTTGAAATAGCCAGCTCCAGAAGCGGACATCACAAAGGGTCACAGAAATAATACAGGGAGTCCTCAATGTTCATTTAGTGACTGTTCAAAGTTACAACGGCATTGAAAAAAGGTGGCTTATGACCGTTTTTCACATTTAGGACCATTGCAGTATCCCCATGATCAAAATTCAGATGCTTGGCAAGTGGTTCATACTTATGACAGTTGGGGTGTCATGTGATCAGCTTCTGAAAACTTCTGACAAGCAAAGGCAACGGGGAATCCAGATTCACTCAACAACCAGGCTAGTAACCTAACAAATGCAGTGATCCAGTTAATTGTGGCAAGAAGAGTCATAAAATGGGGCAAACTTAACGATTGTTTCACTTAGCAACATAAATTTTGGGTTCAGTTGTGGTCATAACTCGACTACCTGTACTCTGTTGTTGTAAAAAACAGTCACATAATTTTGTAGTTTGCCAAAGTTTTTCTTTGTTCTGTCTCATATCAACAAGAATAAGGATTATTTTGAATTTCTTAAGCTTTCCTCCCTTTCAGAACCAAGTTATCTTTTTTTTAGTTCTTAACAGTTCCTGCGTATCTCTGTCTAGGTTATTGGTACCTGGGCTATTTCTGCATACTGGAAGAGCAATATAGATGTGTCCAAAAATGACCAGGCCAGTGGAACAGAATGAGAAGGACTATGCTAAGATAACACCCTCCTGCTTCATTCCATAGTGTGTCATCCATCCCACTGGCCTATAAGATGGACTGTTTTTGTACACAGGTCTACTAATCTTCCTTTTGCTAGGGCTTTTGCTAGGGCAAACCTCTTGCCAATTTCACACACACTTCCAAATAATATCTATTGTAAGGGAAGGACAGTTGGCAGGAACAAGCTATGGCAATCAGTACCACAAAAGTAATAAATGGAGTCATCTGCTACTTCTTGTTAGCAGGAACAGCAAAAAGAACTATAGCACACTGATTCCTGTCAGAACCACTAATAGATAGTTGGTACAATACAATACAATAGCAGAGTTGGAAGGGATCTTGTAGGTCTTCTAATCCAACCCTCTGCCTAGG
Source organism: Thamnophis elegans (assembly GCF_009769535.1). Classification (NCBI taxonomy): domain Eukaryota; kingdom Metazoa; phylum Chordata; class Lepidosauria; order Squamata; family Natricidae; genus Thamnophis; species Thamnophis elegans. The sequence goes on from NC_045543.1 coordinate 93,190,218, forward strand.
CAGGAAACTCTATACCGTTTCAGACAAATGGCTATCTAACATCTTCTTAAAGACTTCCAGTGTTGGGGCATTCACAACTTCTGGAAGCAAGTTGTGATTAATTGTTCTAACTGTCAGGACAACCTTGCTCTTTTTCCAAGTTTAATTCCATCTTCCATACAAAAAGAGCTATTCCCATTTCTAAACCAGAGGTCTACAACTTGGCCAGTAAGAGCTGGAAAGATTCCAGTCCACAATTCTGTCAAAATCTCTTTTATTAATGATATGTTGTAGAATGTTCATACATCAAGACTTACATCCAGAGAAAACACACCTTTAAAACCAAAATAGCTAAAGATAAATGTTGGCCATGTCTGTAGTATTTTTGTGCTGCAGTTAGTAGATAGAGAGAATGAGCTTTAGCACATTCTAGAGGCATTGAAGTATTGTTCCACTGAAATAACACTAATGAAGGCAGGCTTTACATTGCTTCAGTAATGGGTGAGATAAGACACTTGAAATCAGTAGTGAAGATCTGTGTGAATATGTTTGTGGACAAAAGACGAAGAATCAGATCAGATTTCTATGTTGGGAAAGATGCCATCACAGTTGGATACATATCATTGATTTGTGTGAAAGCATCAATCTGGAGGCATGTAGCAGTTGGACTTTGGCCTTACAGTTGAATTTGGGTTAAAATCTGTAGACTTTGTTGGGGCAATACAACCTTGGAAACTAACTGGAAGATTTATCCCTTAAATGCACATCCCTTAAAATTTAAACAAGACAATATAATTATGAATGTATGAGAAGTAGTAGGGAAGAAAAATGGTAAATGCAATGTCAATAATTTTAAAGTTACTTGTCTCATATTATTCTTTCTGTGTGCATGTGTGTATATGAACAGAACCCACACCAAGATTTGTCAATATAATTTGTGTATTAACATTCTTTAGTGAGAACTGCATAAGTTGAGAGGAACAAGACTTTTGCTTCCATGCTTTCAAATTATTTCTTAGGATGTGTCTCCCCATGTAGTTCTACAGAATGTTTTTACATGTAATATTAAGAACAAAAAGCAAGGAAAAATCTTGGCTGCCAGATAGGTAGGTAGGTAGGTAGGTAGGTAGGTAGGTAGGTAGGTAGATAGATAGATAGATAGATAGATAGATAAGATTTTGTCAACTTTACAGCTTAAAAAAATATTATTCTTGGTTTTTCTTAAAATTTGATTGCCCTGAAAGAATAGTTTCCCTTCAATTTGTTTTTACTTTAAGAAATTTCATGGAGAAGGGAATAATTTTAGATGAGAAATGACTCTGGTACTGCATGTATTGTATAATTATTATCCACTTCTCTAGAAAAAAATAGCATTTGCAAAAAAACATTTGTAATGAAGCAAAGTAATATTAGCTACTTTTCTCTTAGCTGCTCTTGCCTTGTATCTCAGTGGATTGGCTAGAGCATGGATGTCAGACTCATGACGTCATGTTGCTGTCACGTGGCCTTTTATGACATTTTTCCCCTTTGTAGAGCTGGAGTGGGCATGGCCTGCGCATGATGCATCTGGCCCCGGGCCGCCAGTTTGACACCTCTGGCTAGAGTATGAATGGAGTACCAAAAAGAAAACATTTGTTCCTATTTGCCTATAATTACGAAGCCAGTAGCAACTATGATTTCAATATTTTAGTACTTTAAGCCCATATGTTATTCATTGCTTCTGTTCATAAATCATGCTTAGTGAAAATCTTTTTCTGCTTGGTGTGACCCTTGTGTGATACAATGCTGTTGAATTAATTATTCAGAAAAATTAAACCAGTGGTTTTCTGAATTAAAAAGGGGGTAACACAAACATAATGTAAGCAACTCAGAGTCACTTAGTTGAATTGGGATGCTATAGAAATAGAAGAAAGAAATATATTTTTCTTGTTATTAACAAATCTTGGTAAAGAGACCTAAAGTAGCATTTGCTTTTTACTAATTGTCTAAATATTTATATTATTCTCAAATATTGGGGTATTTAATTAGATCATTGGGAAATGGTTTGATTTCATGCAGAACTATGGGATATCGCTGTGCCTTGGTTATTTAGCTGGAGCAATAAAGAACAAAAGCCAGGTGTGTTCTAACATTTGACAATCTGCAGAACTTGGGGGGATTTGTAATTCCCTTACTAGGTAGAGTTAGTCACTATAATAAATAGCACACTTCAATAGATATTAGATCAGGACCAATTGATGAGGAATCCTGATTTTTCTTGACATAGACATTTAAAAGAAAAGCATAGAAGAATGATGGATGTATTTATGTATCCTTCTAATATTGCTAATGTTTATACCTGTTTTGTAGCATATGCAGTTAATATAATGATATAACCATCTGTGCTTCCAAACTCAAGAGCCTCTACCTTTAACCCTAGTTCTAATTATGGAGTCCTGAAACCTGAATGATTTCTGTGCTTTGCCAGCCCTCCCTCCTATTCTGCTTTCCTCACATATTTCTGAAAGAGAGCTTAGGACAGACATTATGAGATCATTGCCCAATGGAAACTGTGATTTTAAAAAAATTTAATTTTTTAAAAAAAAAAACAAATTAACAAAGTTCATCCATCATGGCTTAATATTCTTCTGTGTACTGGTTTCTAGCCAATGGACAGTCAGTAAAGCTTGAATTGCATTTTATAAATACTTTAAAACACAGTCGATCTCACCATCCAAGTGACTCTGTGCAGTTTACAAATAGAATCCATAAAACCGTATAAAAGAGACATCATTAAAAGCTAAATTAAAACAAAGTGAAGAACAAACAGAATAAAAACAGTCAAGTTAAAAGATGGCAGGAGCGCCTTCATCCCTTAGACACCCCAGGGGTTCCTCATGACACCTGTCTTCGACCCTTCTGCCAATTGGCATAACTAACTCTACATGCTGTTCCAGAAAATCAAAATGAGTGCTAACCGCACCTCTAGGAGCAAGATGTCTGACCTAGGCTTCCTGATACAGTAAAAAGCACATGCTTCGTCCCAAAAACCTTTATTTCAAAGGCTGTGAATTATGTTCATTCACAGCCCGTAATGAGTCACAAATAGTTGTAAAGAGTCCGACAGTAGTCTGCCAAAGTTTTTCAGGATAACGCTGATAACACCTTTATCTTCCTTGAAATGCTGCCAAAAATCTAATTAGCAATTAGCTTGCAAGACCACACGGAACAAAGAATCAAAATGGAACTTCAGAAGTTAAACTGATCAGCACGAACAAAGTTGCTTCCTGCAAAGGCTCATGTGCCTTTGCTCCTCCTTTATGTTCTATAGGAAGGGCCAATCACCTCCAAGCCTTACTCCTGAGTCATCCCTTTTGTCTTAACTATTCTTGCCTTCTGGCATCTCTGCGCATGCGCGTACTGGGAAAAGGCTCTTCGTTCCTCTGTCTCGCTGACGTCCAATTCTGGAAACTCCAGAGGCGGCACATAACTCCCAGATGGCCCTGCTCCCCCTCTGCCTCTGATGCAGGGATCTCGTCCAGACCTTCCCCAGAGTCCAGCACTGGCCCATACTGCTCCCCCACTTCCTCGCTGTCCGACTCTGCTGCCAGCTCTGTACCACAACACAAGATATTGCATTAGGAAGGAGCAAGAGACCCCACCAGTAAAAAGTCTAACTGATATGGTCCCTAAATACTCCTCCTGCTTGATGGGACCCACTGATTAGACAAGATGGTTCCTCAGGTAATTTCTTAGCTTTCTCCAGGACCATGATGTGTAGGGAAGGCAGGCAGTTTTGAGAAATAAAACTATATGCAACGTCCTTTGTAATTGGGCAGGATATGTATTCATTAGGTAACAGCATGTTTTTTAATTGCTGTTTTCATTTTTTTAAAAGGAAAGCTGGTATGTTTTCCCTCTCAAAATTGTAACTTTTAAACTAAGTAGTTGTGTGTTAAGTGAAAAAACATCAGGTAGTCCTCGACTTACAATATTTTGTTTAGTGATCGTTCAAAGATACAACAGCCCTGAAAAAAGTGACTTATGATCAGGGACGTTCAGGCAGGGGAGGCAGGGGAGGCAGAGCCTCACCACTGTCACATGAAAAGAAAAAAAAATGTAAAAGGAAAAAGGCTGAGGTAGTTGCTGCCAGAGTCACAGTGTATGACTCTGCTTAGTGCTTAACTGTCTAAAAAAGCCTCTAAAAAACACCCTCTACAGGAGGAGGCAGGAGAACGACGTGCCTCATCTAGTCTGACTTTATGATCACTCGAGCAGAGTTAAGCAAGGGTTAAAAGCCGAAAAATTCCTGACGTAGATGAGGCACGTCATTCTGCTGCCTCCTCCTGTAGCGGGTGGGTTTTTAGAGGCTTTTTTAAACAATTAGGCAGAGTCATCCACAGCGACTCTGGCAGCAACTATCCCAGCCTGACCTCAGCTCTTGCCTTTTTCCTTTTAATTTTTTTTTCTTTTCATGATGGCAGGCAAGAGCAGAGTTGAAATCCTCTCTGAAACAGCTGGAAAAGGTACGTGTTGGTCGGAGGGACGGGGAGGAATTCAAACTTCATCCTCCTGGTGCAACTTTGTGTTTATGTGTGTATGTGTGTTTGTTTGAGAGAGAGAGAGTTTGTTTGAGTGAAGAGAGGGAAGGGGGTAGGAGAAGCAGGGAGGGCAGCACAGGAGTACGAAAGAGACTTTCTCTTGCCCGCCTGAGCCTAAAACGCTTTCTTTTGCCCGCCTGTGTCTGCGGCAGCCCACCAGCATAGGCGGGCGAAAGAAACTTGTGATCAGCTTTTGCAAACTTCTGACAAGCAAAGTCAATGGGGAAGCCAGAATTAGTTAACAACAGTTGTTACTGACAACAGGTGTTACTAACAACTGCAATTATTCACTTAGCAACTGTGGCAAGACAGATTGTAAAATGGGACAAAACTCACTTAACAAATGTCTCACTTAACAGCATAAATTTTGGGCTCAACTGTGGTTGTTACTTATAACTATAATAACTGAATATTGCTTTAATAATGAACTTGGATAGCTTGACTATTGATAGGAACCAAAATGGAACCACTGAGAAACATTGAAAAATAGGGGTTTTGATGCAAAATGATGAAGTTTGAAAAATTTTGTTTTTTAAAACTGTGTTGATGCCCCTTTACTATCAAATGCAGTCCAATTGGAATTGAACATTCTGAACAGACACATAGTTTTGAAACTTGATTAGAAACTTTAAAAACAATAAAGAGAAGGATAATAATAATTGTGAAGCATGGCTAGATATTGAAGAGTATTTATGTTAGGGAGTCAGGAATTGTTACATTTGGCTCTATAGATACAAGTTATATTTCTTAACTTGTAATCCATCTGATATAGCTCTGAGATCATAATATAGGAAGTTTATAAAAGTATAAGCCTTGGATTGCATAGTTCGTGATGGAAAACAAGTGTACCTAATATTTCTTTATATTCAGAAATAGGTAGACTGATAAAGTGGGTATTTCCATCTCCATGCTATAAATATAGTCCAGAGAAGTGGGAGAAAACATTGAGAAACGATAAGCCAACAGGCTTTTTTCTGCTCAAAGATCGTTAGAAAAGTTCCTTCTACAACACATTTGAATATAACTGTTTTATCTTCTAGTAAATAACTAATAAATAGCCTAGCTTAACAATGATATATCATATTGACAGCGATTCCTTTTTCTACTTTTGAAAATTTCCAGGTGTTCTTTGATATACAGATTGGTGACAGAAATGCTGGCAGAATTGTAATCGGCTTGTTTGGAAAAGTAGTACCCAAGACAGCAGAAAACTTCATTAAACTTGCAACTGGAGAGGTAAGAGCTTTTTAAAAAATATTGATTAGTAGTGATTGATCCATTATTTTCTAGCAATAAGCAAAAGTTCAAGTTTTCTGTTTCAGTTTAGTGTTGATGTCTTGAACCTTCTCCTCCAGGCCTGGCTGGTTTGGCGCAGAAAGAGAGTGAGCCGGTTTGCCAAACCCCAAAAATCCAAATGTCAGTATTTTGTAAATAGAAGTAGTAATTGGTTGTTATGCCACTGTAGTAATCAGAAAAACAGTAAGTCTTTTCCCTAGTTTCAATGAAAGGTTGTTGTATTTGGTCATTATGTTGGGTGCCTTGGCAGGTTACTTTCAGGAATAGTTTTTTCTTTCTTTCTCAGGTTTGGAGACCTTTAGGGGGATGATCTCCAGCTAAATGTTTCAGCACCAAATTTATAGTGGGAAAGGAAAGGAGGGTCTTGTCTGACCTCATGTAGAGATACTCAGAAAGTAAAAAAGTTGAAGTCTTATAATGTGCAAAAGTTGGCTATAGAACCACAACCAGTCCAAATTCTCAATATTTTTCTCTAGAGAATTATTTTCTAAGACTTTCTTTGGTGGCAGGATTCATTGTTCAGTCTGAAGTGCATGGTAGGTTTTGTTCCCATACTTGATTCTCAGACAAGCAGGGGTCCTTGGTGCTCTCCGAGGTTGGTTGTTTTCTTGCAAATGTTTCATTACCCAAACTAGGTAATATCATTGGCTAGCACTGATATTATCTAGTTTGGCTAACAAAACGTGTGCAAGCAATTTCAACCCTGAGCTACAAATGTTCTCTAATGCAAGTTATACATTAGCCATTCAAAAATTTGAACTTCCTGGAGGTTGATCTTTTACAACAAATCTAAGGAGGTCATACATCATAGCATTAAGCAACAGTGCAATTATATGTTTATAATCTTAGAGTTGTTGATTCTGGTTGGCCTCTTTTGGGAAGGAACCGATACATTCCTTACTCAAAGAATTTTGCTCTGACCTCTTTGAGAAAAATGTTTTTGGGTCTGATGGCTGTCAAAGGCACAGCATCCAGTTCACCAAGTAAGAGAGTCAAGTGATGAACATTCAAGATAGTAGTAAGAAGTATGGCAGTATTGAATCTCAGATAGAAAGGGTGGGTCACAATTAAGCTTTGGGTGGGTGTATATCTGACTATCACTAACAGAATATTCTGATCTTTTTCCTCAGTTAAATTAAATGACCACACACACACTAGTTGTCTTATTAAACATTTAATTGCATCCATTGTTAAATTGTAGTCACTTTACTGAACTGCAACTGTGTCATTTTAAATTCTAGAAAGGATTTGGTTATAAAGGAAGCAAATTTCATCGCGTAATCAAAGATTTTATGATTCAAGGAGGTGACTTCACAGCTGGAGATGGTACTGGAGGTAACACTGCTTTCTTTAGAGACTATTCATGTTGCCAGGTCCAAATACTAGAAGATGTGTCTTGACTGTTGTAGCCCCTGCCCTTTGGACCATCCTTCACAGATTAGATTGGCCTCAACTTTATTGGCCTGTCATGAGGCTTTAAAAACCTGGCTATGTGCTCCTGAATTAAGGGCCTCATTTCTCGGCTTGACTGACAATTATTATGATAATTAACTTGGTTGCTATCTTTGTTTATTTTTGACAGTTTTTAATTGTTTTAGCACTGTTTGCTGCCAGAGTCACTTGATTGAGATGGAAGGCTACAGCAATGAAAAATAAATAAATGAATAAATAAGCCAAATTAAAACTATATCATATGTACCCTTATTGTTCAAATATATGTATGTATGTATGTATGTATGTATGTATGTATGTATGTATGTATGTATATCAGCAATTGTTGCATTTTTGCTGATAAATAAATGAAGGGAGACTAGTATAGATCTATTTCAAGCTATTTAGCTCTCATCAGCTAGCCATAACCTTGTTGGGATTTGAACTTGGGCTGTTTTTACATATTAGGCAGTTATGTTAACCTCTAAGCCACAAGCTCTCCTCCCCGTGGAGATTCGGACCCTCACCACCCTCCAGTCCTTCCGCGCTGCTTTAAAGATCTGGCTGTCCCGGCTGGCCTGGGTTTAAGATTCTAACCCCACCCGAATTGTGTGACTGTTGTGCCTTCTTTTTAATATGTTGTATTGTCTTCATGTTGGAAAATTGTTTGTCCCCCCCCCTTTTTGAACTGTGAGCCGCCCTGAGTCCCCCCAGGGAAAAGGGCGGCATACAAATAAAGGGAAACTAAACTAAACTAACTAACTAACTCCCTTATCAGCTCAGCCAGGGGAATGATTAGGTGTTTTTTCTTTTGGCCAAATATGGGAGAACATACCAGGGCATACGAGGTGCATATTTGGGCATACCAGATGCATTGACAAAACACACACACACGCACACGCACACACACACTGCATAACTCTATCAGCAAGTGCCCTGTACTGTAAAATTTTCTAAACAATGCTTTTAATAGCCTTGCTTCTTCTGATGAAAACCATGGTGGCCTCTCAGCTCCGGCGGTCCTTGGATGAAACCGATTATCTAGACTCCTTTCAGTCTGGTTTCAGGCCTGGCTACAGCACGGAAACTGCTTTGGTCGCACTGATCGATGATCTCTGGCGAGCCAGGGACGGGGGTCGTGCCTCCGTCCTAGTGCTCCTTGACCTCTCAGCGGCCTTCGATACCATCAGCCATGGTATCCTTCTGCGACGGTTCCGAGAGGTGGGAGTGGGAGGCACTGTTCTTAAATGGTTTTCCTCCTACCTCTCGGACAGGTCGCAGTTGGTGTTGGTTGGGGGGCAGAGGTCGACCCCTAGGCCCCTTAAGTATGGGGTGCTGCAGGGTTCGGTCCTGTCCCCCCTCCTGTTTAACATCTACATGAAGCCACTGGGTGAGATCATTCGGCGGCACGGGATAAAATACCACCAATATGCGGATGATACACAGTTGTATCTGTCCGCCCCGTGCCAACTCAGTGAAGCGGTTGACGTGATGTGTCACTGCCTGGAAGCTGTTAGGGTCTGGATGGGTGTAAACAAGCTTGCACTCAATCCCAACAAGAGTGGCTTGTGTTTTTCCCTCCCAAAAATTGGCCTTGTATTCCATCTCTCAGGCTGGGGGGGTGAAATTATACGCCCCTCAGACAGGGTTCGCAATTTGGGAGTCCTCCTGGACCCACAGCTGACTTTAGAACACCATCTGTCGGCTGTGACCAGGGGGACATTTGCCCAGGTCCGCCTGGTGCACCAATTGCGTCCCTACCTGAACCGGGAGGCCCTCAGAACAGTCATTCACGCCCTTGTGACCTCAAGACTGGACTACTGTAACGCGCTCTACATGGGGCAGCCCTTGAAGAGCATTCAGAGACTTCAGCTTATCCAGAATGCAGCCGCGCGAGCGATTGTGGGTGCACCCCGATACACCCACGTTACACCTATCTTCCGCGAGCTGCACTGGTTGTCTATTGAACTCCGCATGCGCTTCAAGGTGCTAGTCGTTACTTTTAAAGCCCTGCATGGTATCGGACCTGGGTACTTGAGAGACCGCCTCCTGCCAATTACCTCCCTGCAACCAATTAGATCCCACAGATTAGGCCTCCTCCGGGTTCCATCAGCTAGCCAGTGTCGACTGTCGACCACCCGGGGGAGGGCCTTCTCTGTGGCTGCTCCGGCCCTCTGGAACGATCTCCCCATGGAGATTCGGACCCTTACCACCCTTCAGGCTTTCCGCAAAGCCGTCAAGACCTGGCTGTTCCGGCAGGCCTGGGGCTGATGAGTTCCCAACCCCACTTGAATTGTTGTGGCTGTTGTGGTGTTTTAATCTGTTTTTGTATTTTGCTTTTTGTCTTGTTTGTCTTTTTTGTACTACCCCTATCCCCTTTAGTTTGTTAGCCGCCCTGAGTCCCCCTGGGAATAGGGCGGCATACAAGTCTAATAAACTAACTAAGTAACTAACATTATTTTTTAATTTAGGAAGAAGCATCTACGGAGATCGGTTTCCTGATGAAAACTTCAAGCTGAAGCACTATGGCATTGGCTGGGTCAGCATGGCTAATTCTGGCCCAGACACTAATGGCTCCCAGTTCTTCATTGCTGTAACAAAGCCTGGCTGGTTAGATGGAAAGCATGTAGTATTTGGAAAAGTAATTGATGGAATGGTAGGTGAATTCTGCAATGCTTTTATTTATTAGAAATAGAATAGGTCCCTACCTGCATGTGCCCCCCCCCCCCGCGCATGCACAGCAGAGATCCAAAGACCAGCTGGCTGATGGGGTGTGTGCATACATGAGCAGCGGAGCAATAGCTCATGTGCCATCAGAAAAGGCGCTGCATACCACCTCTGGCACGCGTGCCATAGGTTCACCATCACGGATGAAGAGGTATAAAACCTCTAAAGTGAAAAATCCCACAAAATTTAGACTACAGCATGTGTCTTATTTGTTGAGTGTTTCATACCTTGTTTTTCCTTTTCATCAAAAGCCACTCTCTCTTTAGTCTGTAGTACATGATATTGAACTTCAGGCAACAGATGACTATGACCAGCCTCTTCAGGACTGTGTGATCATTAACAGTGGAAAAATAGATGTAAAAGAACCTTTTGTGGTTGAAGTAGATGATTGGAGAAGTTGACAGAAATAGAAGCAACTGAGCAGCAAGCACGTCTGGTTATCATTGTGTGAGGCTTCTATCAGAAAATACTTTGCAGAGACTGTACAACTTGACCTTGCAGGTAACAGAAAATACCTGGGTATTAAATGAGGAAATGCTATGATATTGCCTTTCTAGGGTTGATTTAAAGAGATATGTCTTTATAGTATTCATTTTTATAGTCCCTTGTTTTTTTGTTTATTAGTATCTTATGAATACTTTATGAATATTAATACTTATGAATATTAATATCTTATGAATATTTTTAACATCTTTGCCTAGTAATTTTAAAACTTTGAACAACCCCCCACTTATTCAACAGGCAAGTCTATAGCACATATTGTGTGGATTTCCTAATTTATGAATCTGAAAATAGACAAGGAAGTATTACTATGTAATTAAACAAATTACATTAATATGACAAATACTTTGCATCATATCTTTCAACAATACATAGATTTATTTCATTTCAACTTTGTTTCAAATTTGTCAAAATGCAAAATATGTCATTATTATAGTTACATATTAATTTTATAAATTTATCATTTAAATCTTGCTTACTTACCTTATGTGAAAATATTAAACCACTGGTGAAAACCACCTGTTTTAAAACAATGCTTTATTTTGTCATGCATATTTTTTTTACTAATCCAAGACTAATTAGGTTTAAAAGATGTAAATATATTTTCATTTTCTATACCCAACACAATAGCAATAACATACACGAAGACAAGAATATCATTTATTGTCAATTATTTTCCATATTTCTGCCCATATTCATTACAGCTAACAATAAGAAGAAAAACATGAACCCATCACTATTAAACCAATTCAGAGTGAAAAGGCTTGACCATAAAAGTCTAGACTTATTTCAAGATAGTGGAAGAATGTTGGGGCTTTATGAAACAGGGAATTGAATTTTGTTCAGCATTGGAGAAAATTCTCTCCTGGGTGACAGGCAAATGGACTTCAAAAAATGAAGCTATTTTTAAGAAGTCTCTTCTTGACAGGTTCACAGTATTTGGATCCGAGGCAGGAAAGCTGCTTTGAAGAAGATGTGAATGTACTGTCTGCACCTGGTGTTGCCTCTTTAAGCAATAATATCTACTGCTTGACAGTATTGCTGACAGAGAAGATGGAAAATCCCCAATGGCATTCAGGAAGTCATTTTAACATTGGTTAAAGTTCATTCCAGTGGCCAACCTAAAGCTGCCCAGAGAATGATCTGCCAGGACAACTGAGAGATAGGAAAACATCTCTGACAGCAACTGTATTTGAAAAGCATAACTACAACATGTTGTACTGTGCCAGGCACCCAATGGCAGAGAGTCATAGTTGTTATGGTAGACGTGAATTCCCCAAATTAAGCATAGTATGTTACAGCTCCATCCTCAATATTACCCAGCTATGGCACATGTACTCAAAACTGACAAAGTGGTGGATGGACATATAACCAAGAAGTTAGTATTTTTACATTCATTATTTCATTGTGGTTTTAGCATTATTTGGAATTTCACATGTTGAGAAACAATGTTGATTTGCACAATTGATAGGATGGATAAACCTTTGGGGATGAGGTCAAAATGGGCAGATTTTTACCATACATTTGGGTGGAAGTATTATTTTCATTTTTTCCTGGGCCTGCTAATGGTTTCTTATTTTTAAATTGTGTTAATGCATATTTGTATAGTTTTGAGTATATTTTTTAAATGTGCTTCCATCTCAAATCTTTGGGAAACTGCTCAATTTTTAGCAAATAAAATTAGGGAAAGTTCCAGGAGCTGCAAACAGGAGTCAAGTTGAATTGCCCCTGGACTGGCTAATTATTTTTATTAATCATGTTTATTATTATTTATATTTCAAAAGGTTAAAAATTAACAAAATTTTCAAAATGACATTAAGCATAGGCTAATAAAAGTATTGCAGCCGAGTTTATGACATAAATTAAAACTGAACCAAACTGTTAGCATCTCTGTTCTTAAAATAATACTTACGTGATATAACATCAGAAATACTGATACAGTGAGCTTATATTGCATTTCCAGTTTTCGTAGTTATTTTTTAACATTTACATTTTTTAGTCATCCATGCTATTATATTTTATGTATCCTCTGCCAGCAGTGGATACAATGCTGAGACAAAAGAATTAGGATAATGATTTATCACAGACACAAAAATTATAAATACATGATGAAAGTTAGTGTAATTTGGCATTTTGTCAGCGGTTTTAAAATTTAAGTATTTAGAGTTTAATATACAGGTTCAACCGAGTAGCGTTTTTCCCTGTTCATAATCTTGAAAAGCAGCCATTTTTAGTGATACAATTAAAAAAATCCCCAAAGTTCCATCTTCGAAGACAGGCTTCAGTATCATGCTTCAGTATTTTGATTTTTACTTTTTAAAAAAAAGCCTCCAAAACCCTGCATCGAGGAACACAACTTGAATTTACTCTGATTATTTTCCGTCGAAATCCATTTTCTACCTGGGTTGTAGGTGAGGATAAAACAATCCATGGAGAATGCCTTCAATAACTACATTTGGAAAGTCATCTGGGGAAAAAAAAGAGAGAAGAAAAACTGCTTTCTTACATATGTCAATACAATATAAATGTTTTTGTAGAACCTAACAAGGCGAAGCCTGGTGTAATTTAGGATATTGCATCACCACCCTGTTTATCTTTGCTCAGAATTTGTTATTAGTAATGCTGTTTCAGCAGGAACCCACTTTAGTGTAGCACTGGGCATTGCTTGAATGCACTGCCAGATTTGCAGCTTATTGATTTAAAGGGATGTTCTAATACTTAATGCTGCTAGGCTCCAGCTCTTTATCTGAATCTTTTCTCACAAGGAAGATGGATTACACTGGCAATTCAATTTCTAACAAAATCTCAATACACTTGAAGGAATTCCAAGATTTCTACTGGGAATAGTCTGCGGCAGTTTTTCCACTATAGTTTACAGCACAGTTTTGTCCAAGTTGACTGGAAAAGGCTTAATGCTGTCACACAAACATCTCTAGAGCAGGAAAATGACAAAGTTTTTTTTTTAAATGGATCTTAAGAACTTTTGGAGAAAGTCCTAGAAAGAACTTAAGCAAAGTTAATCACTACAACAGATACAGGAATCAAAACAAAATATTAACAAGAAGGAAAATTTCAGTAAAAAAATGTGACTGAGGTTTATTTTTTGGGGGTGCTTAAAAAGAATATTTTTCAATGTATGTATGTATTCTTAATAAAGTTGGCTTTATTGTACCCACATTTTCATACTGGGCTAGTGCTTTATTTTCTGTTTGAGTGTAAAACTTTACAAAAAGCATTCAAAATAGCATAATTTGGTAAGGGCAGTGATTTTATTTCAGCCAGGGAATCAATTATTCCATGCTAATAATTCCAATTCCAATTTCTTTTCCAAAGCTCTTTTTCTGTAGCCTTTACTTTCCACAATTAATAGTAAATGGCAAGATTAATTTAACCAAAGAAACTTTTACAAGAGTGAGTAATTAAATACCCTTTCTTTTGTACTATATCCCAGCCCATATCAATCACAACAGCAGGTACATTTTATACCTTAAAGATGAAGGGAGTTTAAGACTTAGTTTGAACATAAGCTGTACTGGAGACATCTAATTTTGCTCACTTTACAGTCTAACATCATGATATCACTGGATATTGGGAATATTTGAAGGGGAAAACTAGCAAAGGTTATGTGAAATATCATAAGCTACAATAAAAAGACACAACACATCAGAACACAAAAAAGATTTTTCATCCAACAATTTGTTTTTATAATCCTTATCAAAATATTAGCAGTGCTACAAGATTCCATTCCATTTGAAATTTACTTCCAAGAGCTTTGCTATTGATGTAGGAGAGAGCCAAGATAACAATATCTTTTTAATTTTTATTTGTAGGAGGGCTGTCTGCAAAAAAATATATCATTTTTTAGCAATTACTTTAAACGGAATTAAAATAACTCCTGATGTATTGCCAAATTATTAGAATTTGTGCTCAACATACATTTATAACAATGTGGTTTTTGTGGTATGGGGCAGATCAGTAAAGAGCTGTTAATGGATGACAGGTCTGATTACCATTGGCTGTAGGCAAGACATATGGATCCCTTAGGAACAGCAACACAGGCTGGTGGGACAGTTTGCTGTAAAGGTCAAGAACAGGAATATCAGCATCAAGGGACACTAAACCAAATACATTACAAACTAGCTTTGATAAAGTAAGGCAGTAGAACCGAGTAGGGATACCGTTTATATATATAAATCAGTTTTATGGGAAAGGGGGAAAAAAACATCATCAAGGAATAATGCTTACATGCAGAAGATCACATATAATACGAGGAATAGGTATGTATTTACTCAGAACCTAATCCAGCTGAGTCCAGAGCGGTTTCTTGCAAGGAGACCAATGATCACAGTACTAAAACTGGTTTGGTTGTTATGTAGCTTGTCTGGAAATAATCTCAGGATAAAGCAAGTAGTTCAAGATTGCAGTTGTCAGCAACTTCAATTCCCTTTTTTTCCCTTAAGACTTCAACATTAATTTATTTCCGCTGCTAGACCTTGTCTGGATTTAGGACACTTAAAGAAAGTATCATAATTTTCCTACCCATCTGTTACACAAAATTTGTAAATAAAGAAGGAAACCCGTATCATCATATAGATCTGTGGGCAGGAAAATAGTACTATAACCTGATTTAACTGCATATAAATTTAATCTCTAGGCATCAAAACCAGAATTGCTATAATAGTCTAGGTTTTTCTGGTTCAGAAATACCTACATAGGAAATCTGGAAAAAGGAAATCTAAATATAAATGCAAACGTGTTAATTCACATAAGATAAAAAAACTGACAGATAACAGCCAAAAATCAACATAATGAGACTGTAACATATAAATCCTCTTTAAAATATTCTGTTAGGCTCTCTTTCAAAATTAACTGGGGATGAGTACATTTAACCATGCAATGTTAAATATCTGATTAACTTCAATATAATCAGTTTTAAAAAATTCTAATTCAAAAGAGCAATACAAAACTGTGGCTCCTAAAATCTTTGTACGCTGCTTCTTGTTAAAAAATGAAAAAAAAGTGTTATGTCTTCATCATATCTGTTGCAATGTACAAATAATTTTCTTAATCATCTCACATCTGATACATATAAAAACACTTAAGAATACAAATATCTTACCTTGATTCTTCAGACTCTGTTTCTTCAAAAGAACTGGAATATAATTTGTTAAAGTATTAGAATATACACATATAAAATATATATTCCACAAAAGGAATGGCAAAACTTTAATTCTCTTTAAAACAGATTTTAACACTGCCTTATGCCTTCCTGTAGCCAGCTGTCCCAAGTGTGTGCAAAATCCACATTAAAAAACAGGCTCAATTGCATGTAATGGCTGCCACCTGAACTTTTATGATCCTTTATCCAAAGACATCCTAGCAGCTATCCAAATTATTTTTAAATTATTCTAGTGTAAATATTTTTAAAATAACTTCTATTTTAATGCCAGCTGCTTTCCATTTTTATGATAATGAACGCTTAATCCTACACACCCAATTTTTTTTAGTGTCATTTCAATACTATCTCAGAGGTCACATATGTTCAAATGTCCCAAAGCATTTTTAGTATAAAAATAGTATTTTTTCAAAAGAATATAGACATACATAAACTCCTTCTACTGAAATAAATGAGAGATTTCTAAAGAAGGGACCTGCATTGTCAGCAAAGCTTCTAAACCTGGAGGAATTACTGAATCAGATTAATGCAAATTATACCAAATAGTTAGATATGAAGTCAAATTCACTGTCTTAGCATGGTAATGCCAAAAGACATTAAATAAGAATTTCCCTGTTTTATATTCAAAACAGAATCACTGAAGAATTTCTTGAACATTTTTAAGTGCCATATTTAAGGAAATAATCTAATATTTTGAGACAAATTGTGAATGAAATTTTTAATTAATAAAGGGAAATTGTAATTGTAAATTTATTGTATTTTGTTGGATTTTGAACTCTTTGGATAAAATTCTTACCCACAACTTTCTGCTTTTGGGAGAGAAGGAAAATGGCGAACGTTGAGAAAATCAAGAAACATCTTGGGAAGTTCTTCATTTTCTAAAACAATACTCTATAATAAAATAATAATAAAAATAATGCACTTAGTCTAACATGATCACATCCAGTAGTCATTTTGCTAGTGGAATCTGAAAAACATTCATCCATCACAGCAGCCAGGAAAATGTCTTCTGATTATCTGGGAGTCTAGCTGGCTTCATTAATGAAAGATTTAATGTGTTTTAACAAGGACAGGGAAGTGTTTGATTTGATAGATCAGCATACAACACACAGATTCATCTCAAACACCTTGACTAAGTGCAAGATCACCGGTCCAAGTGACAATCAATGCAAAGTTCAGTGGAGATTAAATCCATATATTTCATAAGAAATAATTGATGATGTAACCCATAATCATTTTATAAGGAAGCAATTAGCAATACATTTAAAGATGTCTATAATTGTTAAATAGTCATTTATCAAACATTTTCTAACATATTTCTAATTTGGGAATGTTACAATCAAAAGTTATCCTTTCTTACTATGGTACTATTAACAAGGACAGAATGAGAAGTATATCACTCTAGAAAAAATACATAATTTGATAGAGAGGTTTGAATTAAGATTCTGATAGACCAAGAGATAAGCTCAACTTAATTCAAGGGCTGCAAATAGATCATAGAAAAAGGGCCCTGGCATAAAGAAGATATTGAAAAGAAAGAAAAGAAAGCCTTTCATTAAGAGGATAGCAATAGCACTTAGACTTATATACTGCTTCAGGGTGCTTTATACCCCTCTCTAAGCAGTTCACAGAGTCAGCATGTTGCCCCCAACAATCTGGGTCCTCATTTTACCGACTTCAGAAGGATGGAAGGCTGAGTCAACCTTGAACTGGGTGAGATTCAAACTGCCAAATTGCAGTCAACCGGCAGTCAGCAGAAGTAGTCTCTAGTACAGCACCCTAGCCACTCTGCCACCATGGCTCCAGACCAACTTTATATGTTTGACTGTTTCCACATAATATGTATACAGTATTTACTAGATTTATATCCTGCCTCTTCTTCAGAAGTTCAAAATGGCAGTTAGGAACACTCCTTTTTCCCATATTTTACCCACAACAGTCTTATAAGAAAGATTGGCCAGTGAAAAATAGCTGGCCCAGTCATTCAGTGACTTTCCATGGCTAAGAATTGAATTGAATTGAATGGGTTCATTTATAGGCCGCCCTTTTCCCTGAGGGGACTCAGGGCGGCTAACAACTCATAGGGAGGGGGGTACATACAATAACATATAACATTTCATCTAATTAAAAAGTAAACAACATTCATCCAACATTTGGGTGGGGGCAGATCAATCTCTACCCCCAGGCCTGGCAGGATAGGCAGTTCTTGAGGGCTGCGCGGAAGGTCTGAAGGGTGGTGAGGGTACGGATCCCCACGGGGAGCTCGTTCCAGAGGGTCGGAGCTGCCACTGAAAAGGCTCTCCTCCGCGTAGTGGCCAGCCGGCACTGGCTGGCAGATGGCACTCAGAGGAGGCCTAATCTATGAGATCTAATCGGTCTCGAGGAGGTAATCGGCAGGAGGCGGCCTCCCAAGTACCCAGATCCACTACCATGGAGGGCTTTATAGGTGGTAAGAAGCACCTTGAAGCGCACACGGAGATCAACAGGTAGCCAGTGCAGCTCGCGGAGGATAGGTGTTATGTGGGTGAACCGAGGTGCACCCACAATCACTCGCGCAGCCGCGTTCTGGACTAGCTGAAGTCGCCGGATGCTCTTCAAGGGCAGCCCCATGTAGAGCACGTTGCAGTATTCCAGCCTAGAGGTCACGAGGGCGCGAGTGACTGTTGTGAGTGCCTCCCGATTCAGGTAGGGTCGCAACTGGCGCACCAGGCGAACCTGGGCGAATGCCCCCCTGGTCACAGCCGACAGGTGGTGATCAAAGGTCAGCTGTGGATCCAGGAGGACTCCCAAGTTGCGGACCCTGTCTGAGGGGTGTAAAATTTGGCCCCCCAGCCTGAGTGATGGAATGCTAGCCAAATTGTTGGGAGGGAAACACAACAGCCACTCGGTCTTTTCTGGGTTGAGTACAAGCTTGTTAGCCCGCATCCAGTCTCTAACGGCCTCAAGACCCTGGTTCATCACGTCCACCGCTTCATTGAGTTGGCACGGGGCGGACAGATACAGCTGTGTATCGTCCGCATATTGATGGTATCTTATCCCGTGCCTCCGAATGATCTCGCCCAGCGGTTTCATGTAAATGTTAAATAGTACGGGGGACAGGACCGACCCCTGCGGCACCCCATGTGTTAGGGGCCTCATGGTCGATCTCTGTCCCCCGACCAACACCGACTGCGACCTGTCCGAGAGGTAGGAGGAGAACCACTGCAGAACAGTGCCTCCCACCCCCACCTCCCACAGTCGTCGCAGAAGGATACCATGGTCGATGGTATCGAAAGCCGCTGAGAGGTCGAGAAGAACCAAGATGGAGGGATGACCTCCATCCCTGGCTCTCCAGAGATCATCGGTCAAGGAAGAACTTCATACTGGATCTCCCTGATTCTAGTCCAGCATTTTAATCACAGCATCAAGCTGGTCTATAGTACTTAAATGCTCATTTATCAAAATATTAATTTATCATTTATCTGTTTTAATGTCCATGCAAGTCATTTCCCTCCCAAAAAATTACAAAAAACTATTTTTATAAAAAAACTGAGAAATGATTTTTTTAAATTTACAAGTTCACAGAAAGGAAATCATCTAATGAAAAATGTTTATCCTGAAGCATATCATATTGATTTTGGATGAGAAAACAAAGTCAAGAGCAATAGTAGTGAAGAAGTAGAAGACAGTCTTGATCAATGCAGTCAAATTATACTGCTGCTTATAGGAGTGTGATGGTGAACCTATGATATGTGTGCCATAGGTGGCATGCAGAGCTAAATTTGCCGGCATGTGAGCCATCAGCTTTAGCGTGCATGTGCGTGCCGGCCAACTGATTTTCAGGAAAGCCTCTGGAGCCTGGGGAAAGCAAAAACTCCACCCACCCGTGTGTGTGTGGGGGGAGGGGGGATTGTGCACGCATGTGCAGGGGTTGTATGCATTTGCACAGATGTGAGGGGCACATTGGATTGCAGCTGTGGGTACGCATGCGTGATAGCACCCACACAATTTGGCACGCCTTTACAAAAAAGTTCGCCATCACTGTTATAGGATAAGAGTCTTGTAGGGCTGGCTAAAAGTTCATTTGTTCACACCGCCTATAGTAATTCAGACTCTATTACAACCATCCATAAGGCCATTATTTGGTTGGGTGCCACAACAAAGAAAAAGTGAAGAAAATATGCTCAGAACAGAAAATACACTTCAATTAAAAGAAAAGGGAAATATGATATCAGTATATTTTATTTGTAAGGTCTTAACTCTTCTGTAGATTTAAACCCAAGTTCTATTTTTTTAAAGAAGATCAGGTAATTATATAAAAACGATAAATTAGAAAGAAAAGTAAATATATATTTTCCCCCAAACTGAAACTGTCCAGATCTGATGGGTATACAGTTCCCTGCCAGTTGGCCAAACTGCTAATCTGGTAGGTTTGCCAAAGATAAAAAAAATTTTAAAAGCCAGCAGACGATTTTGGAATATATTTCCATGATTACCACCCATTCCCAGTCTTGTTCTTAAAATACACACCCAGCTGCTTCAGATTGTTGGCTATGCTTTATCTGGACATGCCAACAGTCATTGGATGGCTTCTTCCAGGCCAGCAGGTATTGGTAGGCTGAGTTGTATCTCATACAACTGCTGACCACCTTGGCTGAAACTCTTATTTTCTGGTATTTAGAAAGCCTTTCAGTTCACCTTTACATGAGAATTCTACATTAAATGTATTTTTCATTTGCATTTTGTAAAATCAGCACTCTACTGCTACAAAATTCATCTTGCTTTGCATTTTAGTTATTCACAGAAGGAGGGGGGATGGGGGATGTAAGTTAAAGGATATGTGAACGGAATAACAATACAGACTGTTAACTCAAGCAAAACAAAGTCCTAATAGTCACTAATCTAGGTATTGAGGGAAAATATTGAAAAAACTCTGCAGGCAATTGAATACACTTTTAATATAGTGAAAGAAAAGCTTTTCTCTGTAGGTCATTTAGATCTATTGGAGTGTATCTGGGCTACAAAGTCACTAATAATATATTTTTATTGGCTGACTTCAGAGTTAATCCTAAATTGTACTTCAGCATTCCATGAATGGACCTCAAGCTTATGAATTTTCCTTTCTTGTCTTCCAAATGTGGCTTAAAAGCATCAACTTCGGATTTTGTTTTTAATAATAATTCTGATAGTATAGCAGACAGATCAGGGGTGGGTTCAGGCAGGCACTACTGCCGTTTCGCTTGTGTGCGATTCGCACATGCGCTTGATGCACACTGTGCGCACATGCGCAGTGCAATAAAAAATTTTCAGGGTTCAGGGGGTGGCAGGCCTGGGCTGCTGCTGGTTCCAGCGACCAAGGCTGCTAAACCACTACAGGTTCAGCTGAGCCGGTAGGAACCCACCACTGCTATAGATCCATGGTTAAATTTTATGATAACTCAGGGTAGGGGAAGGGGGATTGTGATATGCCAAGGGTCATATGAAGAAGAATCAGGAAAAACAATTATACAAGGCCAGGAGCAGAATTAAATTAATAAAATATAATTGAACTAAATAAATAAAATGAATATGATTGCTACTTATGTATAATGACTTTTTAATTTTATATTCAAAGTTGTGATTTGGCAGCTGCATTGGGAGGGACTAGGGAAGTTGTGATGAAACCTTTAAAGAACTGTAGGCTTTGAAAATTTGGAATGCTTGATTTAACTGAACAAGCCAGGACCTGAAATTATAGATTTGATATTTGCTTGTCTCTGTAAGTAAAAGTGGGGACTTGAGCACTCCAAATTCTCCAGTGCACTGCTCAGAGAGCCCAAATGCTGGGTTAACACAGCCTATCTGCCCTTGGACTGAGTGATGTTTTTCTTGACCACGCCTCCCTTTGCCTGCACATGCTCAATTCGAAAACTCAGTCCGCCCGAGTTAGGGCTGTTTTGGGAGAGCTCCAGTCTAAGAGCAGAAAGGCTGAAAAAAGTTTCCCAATTTGGACCACGTTTAAATTCTCAGATAGAGGAAATCACGCTTCTACATCAGGTCTGTCTATTTACCTCCAGTGAGGCTTCCGTCGCTTTAAGAGAAGGGCTGCCGGGTTTCCCTGCTGTTGCTAATTGCAAGCACTGCAGGGGGTTGGAAAGGCTTGCACAGCGGGGGCTGGCTAGCAAGGGAGCAATTAGTGGGATAAACCAAGTTCCCTGTTGGAACAGGGGCGTCCCAGGGGGAGGAAAAGTCCAGCAAGGCTCTGAGAAGGCTCTAAAGCAGGTGAGCCGGATTGCTAGGATTCCCTCGCCTGCTCCATTTTGCCCGGCAACAGCAGCGACGGCTGGAGCCTTCGCACACCTTCAGGGCTGGAAAGAGCGGGAAGCGGCTGCGTGCGCACCCCCCGCCATTTTGGATCGCTCCGACTCACTGGGCAGAGCGGCAGAGCTCAGAGCGTGCTAGGAACAAGGCAGCAAGAAGAGCCCAGCCAGCCAACGGAGCCTCAGCGAGCCCTCAACGACTGCAGAACGCCGCGGGGAGGCTGGGGGCTAGTCTGGGAAGCCAGCTAGTCTCTCCCTCCGGGAAATAAGCTAAGTCTCGGGGAACCGAGGGCGGTGGGAGGAAGGAAATCCGACCCCAAGGCGGCCCTTCCCTCCTGGAGATTCTGCCAGCGCTTTTGGACTGCAAAGGCCAGCGCGTGCCCATCCCAACTCCAGCTATCTTCCAGGCCTCGTGGGGACCTGAAATGGCTGAGGAATGCAGGGAGACCTTAGGGGATCAGGTGGGGCCCTCCAGCAAGCGCTGCAAGCTGGATCCCTCTGTAAATAAAGGCAAAGGGCACAAAGGCTCACTTGAAAGGTCTTCTCCAAGAGCCACAGTGGATCCCAGGGAGGTTTCAAGGCCCCTTCAGCCAGAACCTAGCCCAGGCCGTCGCAGCAGGGAGTCAGCTTCCCCTGATCGTGAGGCCCAATCCCCCGGGGACAGTGAATTCTTGTCTGGGGATAACTATGCATCCAGGGATCCATCTCCTGAAGCATCTTGGGGGTACCCCGACTCCCCTAGCTCCTCCATCGGAGAGGAACGAGATTCTGTCCAGAATTCCCCCTTTGGGAAGGGTGGATCCAGCTCAGGCAGGCCTAGCCAGCGCAGGCCCAGTAAGCAAAAGAAAAAAAGGGGAAAAAGTCCTGCTCTCTCGGATGAAATGAGGGAGGTAATTGCCTTAGCCATCTCCCAAGGGATAGCTGAAGGCATTAAGCGCAAGGGCTCTCGCAAGGGCAAGGCCCCAAAGGAGAAACGCAAACCTCGGGCCTCCACCTCTAAGGAGCCTGTATCCTCCTCCCCATCTTCAAGCCCCTCTCACTCTGGGTTATCAAGTTCTGAGCAGGAAGAAGGGGAGATTTTCGCCCTTTCCGAAGACGAAAACCCCACCCGACAAGCCAAAATTCTCTGGCCTATTTCAACCGTCATTATTCAAGTCTATCTTGCACAAAGCCATGACGGCCACAGAGTTAGGCCCCACTTCCAGACCTGAGGCCTCTCAGGCTTCCACTTCCAAGGATCTTAAGCATGGGTTGTTCAAAGAGACAAACCCCAGTGGGGGGGATAGAACTCTATATGCAGTAGAAGATAAAATGGAGGAAATCCTCAAATTCCCAGAAGTAGATGCCCCAGTCGTGTCTCTGACTTCCAATTCCAACCTGCCAGCTGAGCTCCTAGAGGGACTTAAGGCAGAAGATAAGAGGTCAGAAAAGGCATGTCAGAAAACACACATGGCGTCTGCCTGGGCCATCAAGGCATCCACCTCTGCCTCCTTTTTTATTAGGGCCACCCTATTCTGGCTGCGCCAACTCAGGTCCAGACCCCCGCCCAGGAAATCTAGGTGGCGCCATGAGCTAACCAAGATTATTACCGCTGTCGAGTATTCGGCGGATGCCACCTTGACAGCAGCAAAATTCTCTTCCAGAGCTCTAGCTTCCAATATCACCTCCCGCCACCTCCTATGGCTCAGGCACTGGCAGGCCGAAATGAAGGCTAAATGGAAGCTGGCATCGGCCCCATTTAAGGGGGGCTTTCTGTTTGGAGAGGCCCTGGACAAGTTTGTCACCGAAACCAAGGACAAACGCAAGATCCTTCCGGCAACCTTTAAAAGGGGTGACCGGAAACGGGCGGGGTCCTTTCGTAAGAGACCCTACAGGAGCCAGGAAACAGGGCAATCTTCTCACCCTTCCCCCTATCAGAGGCCCTTTCAGGCAGGGGGGGATAGGCACCAAGACAGATCCTTCGGGGCTCGTGCCAACCAATCCCAGTCTTCCTTTCGGAGACCATTCCGAGGAGGAGGAAACAACAGTGGTGGATCCCGGCCCTTTCGTAAGGGAAAGTGACGGTCACAGGGATCCCCCCATCGGGGGTCGGCTACGGCTGTATGCCGACAGGTGGGAGGAGATAACATCGGACAAGTGGGTCCTCAACACCATTCGCAAGGGCCTTCTCCTGGACTTCCTATCCTTTCCCCAAAGAAAGGTTATCCGCTGTCCTACCCCCAGGAACCCAGAAAAGAGGGAACGCATGAGGGCAGAAATCTGCCATCTCCTAGAGATAGAGGCGATAGAGCAGTCCCCAGGGATCAGCAGGGGAGGGGCTTCTATTCGATCCTCTTCCTAGTGCCCAAAAGTTCAGGGGGGTGGAGGGCCATCTTGGACCTCAAGAGCCTAAATCAGCATCTGGCTTACAAGAGGTTCAAGATGCAGTCACTCCACTCCATCCTGGGCTGTGTGAGGGAGGGGGACCTATTGACATCAATAGATCTCAAAGAGGCCTACCTGCATGTCCCCATCCATGTGGCCCACAGGCGGTTCCTGAGGTTCTACGCGGAAGGGAAGCTTTTCCAGTACAGGGCTCTTCCCTTCGGGCTATCATCTGCGCCCAGAACATTCACCAAAATTCTGGCAGTGCTAGCGGCTCATCTCCGCAACCATCCGGTTCGTCTGGAATGTTATTTAGACGACATAATCATTAACTCTCTCACCACCAAGCAGGCACACCGCGATGTTTCTCTAACTGTGCAGACCCTGCAGTACCATGGCTTCTCTGTCAACATGGAGAAGAGCCAGTTCCGACCATCCACCTGTATACAGCACCTGGGTGCGGTCATCAACTCCACCTCCTGCCAGGTATTTCTTTCGCCAGACTGGCTGTCGAACCTGAGACGCAGAGTGAAGCACTGCAGCCTTGCCAGGTCGGTACCCATCATTCAGCTGTCCCAGCTCCTAGGGATAATGATCTCGTGCCTGGGGGTGGTTCCCTGGGCTCGCCTTCACGCCAGGGAGCTGCAGTGGTTTCTGCTGCCAGTGCAGAGGGCCAGGAACAGCAACTCACTCAGGCGGGTTCGGCTCCCACGAAAGGTGATCCGGTCTCTGGCATGGTGGAGGTCCAAGGCAGTCAGGAAGGGCTGCCTGTTCAAGGAGCCGGAGAGACTAGTTGTCACCACGGATGCCAGCCTCCTGGGGTGGGGCGCTCACTGTCAGGGCCACCTAGCCCAAGGCCGATGGACTCAGAGGGAGGCCGCCCACAGCATCAATTGGCTGGAACTGAGGGCAGCTCGCCTAGCGCTGAGAAAGTTCGCATCTCTAGTAAGAGGGGCTCATGTACTGTTGATGACAGACAATGTGGCGACAAAAGCGCACATAAACCGGCAAGGGGGCACTCGATCAAAGGCCCTCATGCTCGAGGCAGAAGCGCTGGGCAGGTGGGCGGAACGTCATCTGGCTTCTCTCAGTGCGGATCACATCTCCGGCGTAAGCAACCAGGAAGCAGACTGGCTGAGCCGCCAACGCATCGACCACTCGGAGTGGCGCCTGCACCCGGACCTGTTCCAGCAGATCGTGAGGAGGTTCGGCAAGCCACAGGTAGACCTGTTTGCCACACACAACAACACACAGCTCCCACACTTCTTCAGTTGCTACCACTCGCCCCAGGCGGAGGGAACCAATGCTCTGAGGTCAGCGTGGCCTCAGGGACTTCTGTATGCCTTCCCTCCACTTCCGCTCATCCCTCAAGTGGTGAACAAGCTCCTGACCGAAAGGCAGACCTCATTCTGGTGGCTCCCTTCTGGCCCAGAAGGCCCTGGTACGCTGACCTGGTCAGCCTCTCAGTTCAAAGACCTTGGAGAATCCCCCGGGACAAGATTGCCCTCAGCCAGGGGGCCATCACCCATCCGGAGCCCCAGTGGCTGCAGCTAGCCGTTTGGCACTTGAAGGGGAGCTCCTGAGAAAGCAAAAATTCCCTGACCAGGTCATTCGATCAATCCAAGCGTCCAGGAAGCCCTCTACGACTAGAATCTATGATGCCACCTGGGCCGCCTTTCTCACGGTGGTGCAAGACTAGGAACATAGAGGCCTCCTCAGCCTCGATCCCCCAGACCCTAGACTTTTTGCAAGAGGGTCTGGATAAGGGCCTTGCAGTCAGCACCCTCAGACGCCAGGTTGCAGCGTTGTCTACCATCCTGGCAAAGGGCTCCTCTCGCTCGCTGAGTCAGCTCCCCCAGATCAAGAGCTTTCTCAAGGGAGCAGCGAACATCAGCCCTCCAACTGTTCACCGGTATCCGTCATGGGATCTTCCATTTGTGCTTAAGGCCCTGACCAAAGCCCCATTTGAGCCTTTGAAAAAGACCAGTCTGCACTACCTCACCATCAAAACCGCTTTCCTGGTGGCCATTACATCCGCTCGCAGGGTAGCCGAGCTTGCTGCGCTCTCTGTCAGGGAGGATTTGTGCGTAGTTCACCCGGACAGAGTAATATTGAGACTTGATCCGTTATTTGCTCCGAAAATTAACTCCCTGTTTCACAGGACTCAAGAACTTATTTTGCCCAACTTCTGTCCCCATCCTTCTCACCCTAAGGAGCGTGAGTGGCACAAGCTGGACGTGAGACGGGCCGTGCGCACGTATGTAAAGAGAACAAAGGACTACCGCCGGTCAGAGGTTTTCTTTGTCTCCTTCCTCCCTGCGTCCCTGGGCCGCAAGGTCTCCTCTCACACTGTGGGACGTTGGCTACGTGCTTGCATCAAACTGGCATATGAGCACCAGGGCAAGACGGCTCCGAGACGAATCACCGCTCACTCCACCAGGAGCGCTGCAACGTCTGCAGCCTGGGCAACCCAGGCCTCTATCCTAGACATTTGTAGAGCGGCCACCTGGGCTTCCCCCACGGCCTTTATTAGAAACTATAAGATCGACACCTTTGCCTCAGCCGAAGCCTCCTTGGCAGAAGAGTATTACAAAGAGTGGCTGAAATGCCAGAGGCTTCGGCGCTTCCCCACCCTGGGACTCAATAGCTTGGGCATGTCCCAGCATTTGGGCTCTCTGAGCAGTGCACTGGAGAAAGACCGTTGGCTTACCTGAACGGTCGTTCTCGGGGCACTGCGAAGAGAGCCCAAACCCACCCGGGTGTTTGTATTTTGAACGATGTGGCTGTATTGACTGTAATTGATTACAGGACGGTTCCTTCGTTTTCGAATTGAGCATGTGCAGGCAAAGGGAGGCGTGGTCAAGAAAAACATCACTCAGTCCAAGGGCAGATAGGCTGTGTTAACCCAGCATTTGGGCTCTCTTCGCAGTGCCCCGAGAACGACCGTTCAGGTAAGCCAACGGTCTTTTTCTCAGATTTCAGTTCCCAACAGCCATTGACAAAATGGTTTGTGTTTAGGTATTATGACAATTGTAGCTTGAAATTCATGAATATATTGCACATTAATGGTATTTTGGAAATAGGGAGTGGTGTGGTGGCCTAGAGGTGGAGCTCTCACCTCACAATCAGAAGGCTGTGGGTTCAATCCTAGGTAGAGGCAGATACTCCACATTGGCGGCAGGAAGGCGGCCATTAAACATTCTGTTTGCTCCATTCAATTCCTCAGACTCCACCCCGCAAGGGATTATGGGTTTGTTAAAAGTTGTTGTTGTTGAAGATGAATATTTTGCAAAAAAACTTCTCTACCAAACACTCATCTTTTGTTTTCAAAACATGCCTGTTAAAGCAATTCACATATTTATATCAATGTTTTGGGCTGGTTTCTTTTTGCTTGATGCAATCATTTCCATTATTTTTCCTAAACCTTAGGAATATTTGTCAATTTTTTTGTCATACAAGTAGCCTTTGATTTACAATCAAAATTGAGCCCCAAATTTCTGGTGCAAAGCAGGACAGTTTTTAAGTGAGTTTTGTCCCATTTTACGATCTTTCTTGCAATAGTAAAGTGATTCACTGCAGATGTGAAGTTAGTAATACAGTTAAGTGAATCTGATCCCCCCAACTTTGCTTGTCAGAAGGTTGAAAAAGGTGATCACAGGACCCCGGGACACTGCAACTATCATAACTTAGCCAGTTGCCAAGATCCAAATTCTGATCATGTGATCTTGGGAATTCTGCAAATGTTGTTAAGTGTGAAAAATGGTCAGGAGTCAATTTTCAGTGCTGTTGTAACTTTGAACAGTCATTAAATGAAAGGTTGTAAGTCAAGGACTACCTGTATTATATATGATTTTGAAAACTAGGCCACCAGAGGCGGGAAGATATAAATATACTTAACTTATACAAAATATCTCCACATCAAAATTGTATTTTCATAATCAGCGAATTTTTCATTCTGTAGTATGACACCCGCACTTCTCACACACTAATTGATGATTCATTAGTAGCAGCACCAATGATAGCTGTTTGAAAGTAGTAGAGAAAGGGAGGGTGAATCCTTAGTCCAGATGTGAGAAAAAATAGTAACCCGCCTTTATTATTATTTATTATTTTTATAAATAATTTGAGGTAGTGAACTTTCCTAATATTGCTTTCTCCTCCTATTTTCTTCACAACAATAATGCTGTTAGTTGAGTCAGGGTGACAGACAATGAATGGTTCAGCATCACCCAATCACTAATAAAACACTGTCTAGGCTAGATTTTAAAACAAAATGTGATGACACTTAAATAATCCTTAGAGAAGGAAAAAGTAGTGTTAGAATTATAATATTTAGGTATGAAATCTGGAAGAAAAGTGGGAATGAATTTGGTAGGCTACTATAGAAAAGCAAATCAAAAAGCTATACTTTCCAAAATATTTCTAAAATTCCAGATATTTCAAAGAAAGCTTTGGAGGAGGGGAGGGGAATGGGATGTCAAATTCTATCATGGAAACACTGCTTTAGAAAAAGATTGGTTTTGGTAAGTCTAGATCCAACTACATGTAAAAATGAAGTGATTACATAAACATAAAGATAATACATAAACTAGAAAGAAATCAAAATAACATTGTTTATGTGATGTTTTCATTGCTTCCTTTATATTAATTATGATTAATTAACTACACTGAGAGTATTTTTTTTAAAAAACCTAGGAATGTTTACTAGAAATGATTCAGCCTTAAGAAAGGATGTTATATAACAAAACCATAATATCCCAATTTTTCTATCTTCTTAGGTTCATAAAAAGCATCCTCCCAGAGGATTTGTTGGTCAGCTGAACATGTTTCCTGGTGACATTCTGAATTCTTAATTGTCAGTTATCTTTTCTCCTTCAGTAAGTGAAATATAGTCACAAAATTGCAAAGGGACTTGTTCTGCCTTAACCTTCGCTAGATACCATCATGCACTAGAAAACAGCGCTAAAATATCATAGGATAATGTTCTTCAGGATGGGAGACATATAAACAGCATAATGATTTCCCATGAGCTTCCTTTTTAAAAAAAATGTCACTAAAGCTAGGATTTAAATGGTGACACATCTTCACAGAGGACACCATGAAATCGAACTCTGGCATTCTAGCTAGGTCCAAACCTACTCATCAGCCAATTATAACAGTAACTGAACAGCTTGCTGAGAACTTGGACGAGACCACTGTGATAACCTGAGAACGCACCAGAGGACTGCATTGTTTTCATCAATTGATTTTCTTTTTAACACACAAAACAGCTCTAAAAATGCATGCCACCCTCCCCAATCTGCCATCCTATTTTCTCATGATCTACAGCTATCTTTTGGGCAGGAACAGTCAGTGTGGGATACATTAAGCAGCTTTGTTTTTGAAGGCTTCAATCGTTATTGCAATCTTTTAGTCTGAAATGCCCTATTGTTAGGGTGAAAAAGTTCATGACAGTTTTTCCTGTCTTCACAAGGAAAGATGCTTCGCAATATCTAATTCAGTGGTGCAGCTAAAATGGGGGAGGAAAAAAAATCAATACATTCTAGCTACAGTAAGAAAGCAGGAGCATCAGCCTCCACTGGGACTTCAACCTGCAGTCTTTATAGAGCATTTTGTAGTATATATTCCTGTTTGCCTTGTCTATGGCAGTTGCTTAAAAGGCTCTAACAATGATAAAAGAAAAAGTTAGCAAAAGAATATCACCCATTGGAAAGTCAAGAAGCAATCTGGAATGTTTTTCCTCTAACCCAAGAATGAACCTTCCGCTTTGTGTGAGGTTTTTTTTTTTTTTTTTAGAAAAAGGAAAAATAGACGTGCCTTCCTAATTCATACTAGTTTTGTTCTTTCGCAGAATAGGACTGTATTTTAAAAAAAGCTTATTCCCATTTCTTCAGCAGTGTTTTAAGATTCTGTTAGTGGTCAGCTGTTAGGGTGAAATAAGTTAGAGCTTATTTTCTTCACAATTTAAGAAAACAATCAAAATACCCATATAGAAAATATTATCACGTGCTACTGGCCGATGGAAGGGAGGGAGAGAAGGATAAAAGGATTCAAATATTCCTTTAAAACTGCCCATATTTCAGTTTATATTTCTCCTCTTCTCTTCCTGAGTCAGTTCTTTTAGACTACCCCCTGATAGATTCGAAGGTGGAGGCTTTGGAATTGATCCTTTAAGAAAATGCCATCTGCAGGGAACCTGGTGACGGGTTTTTCACTGATGGCTGCTTTTATTTGGACCAGCATCATCCAGCAAATTAGATTAACTTCTTCCCTACTAACATTCTGGGAAGCCATTACAGTCCTAGCTATTGCAAAGAGCTGAGAGTAGGGAAGTATAATGACATTTCTTTTTGCTAACTTGATATACCATATTTAATCTTTATACTGAAGAAGGTTTTGTAAGCTACTTTAAATCTACATGGATTAGTGGAGCGCACAAACCTAAGCAAATAAATTAATTGGAATTTATCTATAGCAGGAAAAATTTAAATAAAAGCCTCAAAGGATCATTGGATGGGCATCACTTTCTGCCTGAAACCTGATGAGCACTGATATTTTCTATTTTTGGTGTTCATAGTGTTTGCTTCTTGCCTCTTTGTATATATCTTAGCCTATAATTTCTATGATGAGGTGGAAAAATACTTTATAGTCAGAATAATAATCATACAAATGTCCAAAGATGTATGCAAGCTTTTGTACCATTGTATTTAAAGTATGCATGCAATTAAAAGATTATGAATATGTCACATTGATATAGATAAAAAAATTAAAAGCTGACTTCAGAAAGATGATTCTGCATCACCTTTCTGATTTTCCCTAAATTATAAGTTTGTTCTGAATGTAATATAACTTTATAATATTTTGGAAAATTAAGCAAATGCTCAGAGTTAAAAGTCAGTTCATAGCATCATCTTCAACGCAACGGACATTAAGATCTGGATCCATTTTCTTCTGCAAGACAGAACCACAGGAGATTAAATCTACAGAACTTGGTTAATGTAGCTCACAAGTATCATGTCTGCAGTTGTGGCTTTTAAGAAGGAGGATTCTTAATCCCATTGGCCTGTCCAATATGGTCAGTGGTCATGGATAATAAGAAGTCAACTTCATAGATCAACAATTTCATGATATCTGTTATCTAGGGACAGAATCATTGCCAATTCTATTGTTGGCCATTCACAACACTGGAGAAATGAAGTTAGAAGAATCTAAGAAACAGCCACAGATCCTAAACATTTAGCAAGAATTTGATGGACTGAAATACATAGCTGGAAGCCATGTAAAGTTTGGCTGTTGCATGCCATATGGGAGTATCCTAATTGAGCAGATCTGTCAAATGACACTCCAGAAGAACTAAGGTGTGTAGCAATTGCTGTCACACGCTCCCACCAGCATCAGCACACATATCTCGAGAATTATAGAAAACTAGCAAATCTAGGATTGTAATGAAATCCATCATATACACAAGACAAGGAAGTATGTGTATAGGTGTGTATAATAAATTACAAAGAAGTATTTTATTCCTTAAGGAACTTAGTGTTAAATTTATAAATGTGACAATTTTAGATGATCATGTAGCAATTAATGTTTGACCAAAATAACTGATACCTTTCATCTGCTTTGTTTTTACATTTAAACTAATTTTCCTTCCACAGTTAGTGAATTAATTTTCAAGTTAAATTTGTCCCCCTTTTTTAAAACTGTCTGTATCTCTGTTTATAAATGGGGCAAAAAAGTATGGTGGGAATAGCACACAACAACACACCAAAATCCACCTGAAACAAGCATACTTAGTTACGTGCTGTTCTGTAACTATAGGAGCCAATCAATAGCAGCTGAATGCCATCTGCAGATCAGCACCAAAAGTGTGAGCAATGCATCTTCCCTTATTGAAAGGTTATTTTATGCAAGTAAACAATTCATCGTCTTCTTGCACGCTTGACGCTCATTTACCACTTTTGATCAATAAAATATGCAAAACAACAACAAAAAATTGAATCCTAAGAGTAGTTCTGATGCCAGTGTGATAGCTAATCAATATTCAGGTCTTCACACTTAAGAAGGCAAATGGTAGGAGGACTTCCTTTATACAAATCCATTAATTTAGGAGGTGACTTCTGCTGTTTTTAAAGCAAGATGGACCCTAGTATTTATTTACATTCAAAAGAAAAAGAATTAGGATCCACTATATTGTTTCCTGTTCTTTGAATAATCAAGCATGTCTTCTCCAGGTTGGCTTTCGGGTTCCTGCTAAAACCAATACCTGAGGGTATTTTCTTTACACTGCATTAAAAAAATACTCTACAAATTGCTTTATTATGTGACAAGGGTTTTTTATATTTTATTCAAATAAAACAATTCTTACCTAATAATGAAAAAGATATAGTATAGATGTATATTTCCAAAATATATAGTATATTTTGGAAAAATACATTCCAAAAGTTAAAACTTTCCTAAAATAAAGTTAAACATATAAAAACTGTTTTCAAAAATAATGTTTTCAAAAATAACAAATTAAGAAGCATGAGGTTCATTCATTGCTTAGGGAACATGAGTCAATTACTGCAGAAGCCATGCTTAATGGCCTAATACAATATGTAATCACAGTCTGGTTGTTTGGAATTCACACTTATTCAGTTTCAACATCCTTGAAGGACATAGACGATTAAAAGTGCAATCAGAAATTGGAAATATTTGAAAAACAGAAACTATCCACAGTTATTAGGAGATAAATATTAAATGTATTAGACACCCCAGATTTCAAATAGTTTTGGAGTTTATAACAAACATTTCAGTATTTAAAAATGAATATAGGGCACTGTTATTCAGTTAGCTGTAATGAGTAATATACTAAAAATAATAATTTCTACATAAAGGAAGGGATGGAAACATCTAACATCAACCTCGAATATGTACAAGATTATATTTAAATAAACCTGGAGCATATTCAGATGAGTGAAAGATGAGATCCCTATCTAGAACCTCATAAAACTATACATCCTCTGATTATTTACATGAATAACATACTAGTAAGTGTGAATTAATTTGTTCTAGACAATATATAAAGTCAGTTTGTTTTATAACTTACTGAACATTTTTTGTTATTCTACTTCAAAGATTTCAGTAATGCTTCCACACATTATGCCTTCCACACATTAGCCTTTCAAATTCCAATATTAGTATAGTATAGTATAGTATAGTATAGTATAGTATAGTATAGTACAGAATAGTATAATGTTACAATACAATGCAATATGCCCCCATATGCATATATTTTACACAGCACTGCTGATCAAATATATAAAAAGCTTTTATTTCTAAAATGTGTGTTATATCTACTGCACATGCTGATTTCCATCATTTTCCGTTAATGTTCCCTGTTATTATTTGGGAATTGTTCAAGCTTCAAAAAAGTAGGCAGCCAGGTTTTATATAGCAAAGCACAGCAAACTTTAATAGGAAAATTTTAACTATGAATTATTACTTCTTAAACTCCAGAGCCAACTTTAGTGTAACCATAGCTCTATAAACCACATGATTTTGATCAAATAAATAATATAGAACATGGTTCACAGGAAAATGCAGTAGCTTCAAGTCAATGACCCAACTAGCAGGAAGAGCATAATTTAAAGGCAGAAATTTCCAGTGCATGCACCGTTAGGCACAGTGAACCTGTTACTACTCTAAGGGGAATTGTTTGCCTCTTATTAGATTTTCTACAGCACAGCCATAAGTGATAAATGTACTGCTGTACTCACTGTCAAGTTAATCAATGCTGCCAAAGTTTTGTTGACCTAACAGTAATCCATAAAGCGAGCGGCATTTTCTCTATCTATATGACATCTCAGTCCACAGTGGGATAGGAATCTTCCAGCAGCTTTGTAAAAATAAAATCAGACTGAAATAAGAGATGGGGAAAAAATAATAAAGTGGACACTTTCAAAATGTTGCTTTTGCTTTTAGAGAAGCAAGATTTGTTGCCTCCTTGATGGAAAAGGAACACCTTAAATGAGCCCCTTTTGAGGTTTCAACTTCTAACAAACTGATAACTTCACAGAAGAAGGAGTACAAAAGTCTTTCTTTCTTTGCCACAGTTGCAGAAATCTCAGGCATTATAAGTATGCCCGAAATATTTTTAACTAAGCTCAAATACAGAATGATGAATAGTGTAAGAAAATCTGACTTTGTTGTTTATGGAATAAGGCAGACAATAACAATCCTCAACCCCATCACTATTGTAAATAGGAATTATCTATAATAATGAAGTATTTTTATTTTTAAAAATGTGATCTGTTCCATTAACAATTATAGACCCATGAAATATGAACTTCAATTGATTTTCTTCTAGGGGTCACCCCGTTCCACATTTTATGTGCTCTAGTCATTTATTTGGGTGACAAACTGATTAATTTTTTACAGAATGAATTGAGCAGTGTAATTCTTTCTCAATCAGAAGTATTTCATTGTAACTCTTGTTCTCTAGAACTTGTGCTTTCCTAATTTTATATATGAAGGGTTTCGTGTTCAATACAAGAAAATGAAAGTAACAATTTAAGAGATCCATACAAGAATACTGCAGGATATGGTTAAAAAAAATGTCAAGAGGATAGTCCTGATGGTGTGAAGCCATTTGATTCTTGACAAACCTAGACTGACAAACCACAGATTACAAAGCCAAGCAACATTTTTTCCTAATACGATCTAAATTCTTATTCTTTTCCCTGCCTTAGAATAAGATTAATGAACTATTCCCTAAAACTGGGTCAATAACTTACTCTCCCCAACATTGCATTGAGGAAGAACGGGGGTGGGGGAATGATAGTTTACTTGAAATATCTCCCAATTCTATATAATCTTTTCTTTTTTGTTACTGGATTCCCTATTATTTCCTTACAATTTAGTCTTGGGAATGATTTAATTGCAAAATCAGCAGTCTTACAGAACTATCATCTTTAATATTATTTCTAGAAATGTGTCAGAAATGTCCATATACCATGTTCCTAATTATGAAGAAAAAACTCCACCACTGAGAATGTATTGTATTTCATATGTTCTACCGCCAAGGCCTTCCATATCTTTTCCCAACTAGATATAAATAGTCTGGAATTCAAGTTAAATGTTCATTCCTGATCAATTTGGGTTAAAATCTTGCTATCTTGAGTAGGCCAAATTTTGACTGAACCTAATGCCTTTACAGACACTAAATAGAAATCTTGAGACAATCAACCTAAAAACTTTCTTCCAAGAACCTACCCTCTTTTGAAATATTTATATTAGATTCCATGCAAGGAATTACTAGGAAAGTAATTGAAAATAAAACTGTCAATATTAAAATGCCATTATAGAAATATATTGGACTTTTGCATCTGGAACATTGTGTACGGTTCTGATTGGCACATCTCAAAAATCATATAATAGTTCTTGGGGGAAAAGCAGTAGATGGCAATCAAAATTATTTTATCTATCTATCTATCTATCTATCTATCTATCTATCTATCTATCTATCTATCTATCTATCTATCTAATCTATGTCTGTCCACCTGTCTACAGAATATGTGCATGCATTTAATACTAGGTATATACATATGGAGAAATAGTCAATGATTTTTGTTTTGCCTTCTCATGTACTATTCATCACCAAAGAAAACAGATAAAGTTCTCAAACTACTCTTGTTACACCATTCTCAATGAAAGCAACTATAAAGAGTTTGGCCAAAATCAAACGTACAGAACCTACACTGGGACAGCAGAAAATTGACCTGTGTTCTCTTGTGTGTTTTGCTGACTAGGGTAATGAGATGGTAAGGGCTAAAATGTTTCTAATCCAAGAAATAATTTATTTTATGTCACATTTGTAGTCATTGACAGCATTGGTTTTGTCTGACTTTTATACTAAGCCTTGAATTAATTGCTCTCAATTAATCTGTTCCAGTCTTTGATAGCTTATTTATCAGACAAGGAAAGATAGATTTAATGGTGCTTGCTGGAAACAGATTCTTTAATTGGAAACACCAGAGTGTTTAGCTCACTTTGTGTTCTAGCAATTAAGGACAATTTGGAGAAGAAGTTCTCCCCCCACTTGCACTATTGTCTCCTTGATTAGATTTCCAAAGAAGTAGACAAAACAAATGACAATACTACCTGGCAATATTGGTTCAAATAAAAGCCCAACAGCCGAATTACTTACTATGAGAAATGTGAGCCATCCCCATCCATTTCAGCATTGTCTTATATTTATTTCATTTTAACTTTGTCTCCTGAGCAAAGCACATGGCTACATTTCTTGCAAAATGCATGTCCACCACATTCTTTTCCACAATTATGCATCGCTCCAAATAAGCCAAATCAACAGGAGAAATTATTTTTCTTGATTAAGGGCCCACATTTCTCTGGGGATGAAATGAAACAAACAATTAATCTTTCCTTATTTGTTCTCAGAAACAGCAACATTCTTTATGTGTACAATAGCCAGGTACCTGTGGCAGCTAGTCGGCAGCAATTAGGCTTGAGTTGAAAATGAATGGACTTAAGTCAGAGTGCCTAATCTGCTGAGAGTTTCTACTAGAGGGCAAGGTTACGCTGGGAAAATTCCCCTGTTGTAGAAATACTGTTAAAAAATTACCTCTTGGCTTTGGCATAATTAACCAGGCTTGGGAATTTATATGAACTAGGTAATTGGAAAGAATTAGCAAGAGATATATACATTAATCTTTACCAGTTACAAGGTGTTTAATGAAATTAAAGTGCCAGATCTACTTCATGCTTTATTTTAGTTTATGCAAACTTTAGGAATTTCACCTGTAGATCAAGAATATGCAAGGGGGCAATGAGAATGGAGCACATGCAAGAGAATAAAAGAAAAGCATCTTTCTTACTGGCATTCATTCTCACTATTCCTTGTTTCTCTTTCCATGTCAACAATAGAATCAAAATACCTTCTGTGATTTACCATGAAATTCTAACATGGCTTCAGCAAAACATACTAAATCCAAGTCAGTAAAATGTTGAAGACTTTTGTATAATTTAGCATTGATAACATAGATGGCATTTAAGAAAGACAAACTGGGTGATTGATTTTTTCTCAATACATACAGATTGTATCCGCCTTTTAAAATAATTATTCTATATTTCTTGGCTAATGTAGTGTGAAGTCTAACAATTGAAATTTGCTCCTGCTTATCTAAATTTTATAACAAGATGAAGGTTCTGTAAGCTGACTACAACTCTGAGCATTCAATAGTTACTTCAGATAACAGAATTAGAAAATTTCATGTGTTGACTACAGAACAAAGAGAACAACAAAGCAAGGATTTCACTTCTCATCAAATAGAATAAAATGAAATACAATATTCTTTTGAAATATACATTTATCATAGATTATTGTAAATAATCTAGTTTGCAATTTAGCTTTGGAACTTAAACTACTTCGGTGCAACCTCTTCTGAGTGAGACACACGGAAAATACCACTTTATTCCTATTTTGGGGGTCTCAGATCATTTATTTCACTGACAATATCCTAGACAGGATCTATGAAATCAAAATTGTGTACCAAATAGCAATACCACTTACTTATATACCACTTCATTGTGCTTTACAGCACTCTAAGCGGTTTACAGAGTCAGCATATTGCCCCCAACAATCTAGATCCTCATTTTACTGATCTTGGAAGGATGGAAGACTGAGTCAATATTGAACCTGTTGTCAGAGTTCTGCCAGGCTCAATCAAAATCCCGACAGTGAGAAAAATTAGCCTGCAATACTACATTCTAATCAGTGCACCTGCAAAGCTCCAAATATTGAAGGCATCATATTTTTTTAGTGAAAATGTTATAGCTTTTCTCAAATATTAATTCTGCTAAAAAATGAAGGATTTTTTCATGAAAAGTATTTTCATTTTTAATGTTAATTTCTGATGTGTTTAATACCCATTATTTTTACATGATTCAATAAATAAATATTCTATGAATATATTAATTTTAATTTTTAACATGGTAATTACCAATGAGAGCCAGTTGGCGTAGTGGTTAAGGCATTAGGCTAGAAACCAGGAGACAGGTTCCATCTTGGGCACAAAACAGCTGGGTGACCGTGGGCCAGTCATTTTCTCTCAGCCTAGGACTGAGACAATGACAAACCATTTCTGAAAAATCTTGCCAAAAAACTGCAGGGACTTGTCCAGGCAGTCTCTGAGAATCAGACATGATTGAACATAAGAATAAACATAATCAATACAAGCAGAAGCACTCTTTTGGGGTGCTACATAATTTTTAAAAGTGGGAAAGGGAGTGGGAAGTGGGAGTAAAAGTTTAGCACTATCTTAGAACAGTTCTCCAACCTTGTGGACTGCGGGGGTGGGTGGGGGTGGGATGTTTCTATGTGAACAGCAAGCAAATGTGTGCACAGCTCCATTTGTGCAAGTGGCAGGCACATCACATCCACTACTTGCACAAATGGGAATGCACGCATGTGCACATGCTCACCCACTGTTTTTGGCAGCCCAGTCTGAACATCTCATGGACCAATAATTGGCCACAGCCGGGGGGGGGGGTTGGTACTACTGGCCTAAAAGACAGAGTATCCTATTCAGTAATTTCGTTTCTACTTGGTAAATACATTGCAGATAGAAATGGCTGCTTTAGTGTAGCACTGTCACTTCTCCTAGGATGTTCCAAAGAATACATTTGTTTTCTTCCATATATTATCGCCTTCATAGGAAACTGCTGACAGTCAACTAATTTGAAATATTGTCATCTGTGGGTACCGTAGACAGTACTAGAATGGTTTCCTTTAATGCAACATGAAATGAGGAATGGGAAAATGATACTTATAATCTTTCAGAGGCTGCAAAGGAGCCAATAGACCAAAGCTCAATCTAGATAAAGCAGTGGTATCATAAGTAAAGATAATTTTTTTCAACTAAGTGGGTTATATTTCTAACACAAGATGGCTGTCACCATTTTCAGTTGGCATCACTGCTACAAGCTTTCTCAGCCATATCTAATGAATTGAAATAATGACCCATAATCTGATAAAAACATTATTCTGCAGACTGAATGATCTGTAGCCAAATAGTCAGATAAGATGAAATGGGTATCATTGGATGTACTAGAGAATGTTGGTTAAGGTGCCTGATTTCTTTTTACAGTTGTTGTCAGCTACCCAAAGTTGTGTTATTGAAGATGGACAGATATATAAGTATTTTAAGTAAATAAAATAATAAATATGATTTTAATGATATTGAGAGCGAAGCCAATGTTTTTGTATAAATGTTAAGAATCACATAAGTATAAAATACAATTAAAACAGCCAATTAATAGCAATAGCAATAGCAGTTAGACTTATATACCGCTTCATAGGGCTTTCAGCCCTCTCTAAGCAGTTTACAGAGTCAGCATATTGCCCCCAACAATCCGGGTCCTCATTTTACCCACCTCGGAAGGATGGAAGGCTGAGTCAATCCTGAGCCGGTGAGATTTGAACAGCTGAACTGCAGAACTGCAGTCAGCTGAAGTAGTCTGCAGTGCTGCATTTAACCACTGCGCCACCTCGGCTCCTAAGAAGTGGGAAACATTTTCCCACTGCTGGTCATAAATTGTTGAATTTCATTCACTTGAATTGGTGGGAAGAAAAAAGAAAAAAACACTATTTTTTCCCATTTGTCTTTTTCTTGGTCTACCTGGTAATATTTGAATAAGATTTATAGACAAAACAATAAACTCCCTCTGTCTGAAGAATCTTTCTTTAAACAATACAAAAGACTGAAGGCGCTAGCAGCAAAGAAAGTAAAACAAATTCAACAAAATGATGAAACATGCATTTCCAGTAGAGTTTGTGTCCACAACACATTGCAATATTTCTCCTCTTGCCCACTTATAGGCAAAGATCAAAATGTGAATGTATTGAGAATTGGTTGCTAATTGACTATATCATCCAGCCATCTCTAAAGCATAGATTAGTGGCAAGAAACTTATTTACTTCCAACATAGGCCGAGTTTATTCCCAAACATTAAAAAAAAAAACCATCCAACTATGCTAAGTCTAAGGCAAAAGTAGTTCATTATCTCATTTTCAAGTATTCTTCATTTTGCCACAGCTCAGAAGCACTCCATGTTTGTTGCAGAGTCCACTGTTTAATCTTTAATACCTTAGGCAGCTTGTGATATGTATGTTGTTTTTAAAGACTATTTTAAAAAATTAAAACAAATAAAGGTTTGAGTTTGATTCTGCAA
Organism: Thamnophis elegans; assembly: GCF_009769535.1. Classification (NCBI taxonomy): domain Eukaryota; kingdom Metazoa; phylum Chordata; class Lepidosauria; order Squamata; family Natricidae; genus Thamnophis; species Thamnophis elegans. The sequence continues at coordinate 93,230,780 of NC_045543.1, forward strand.
GAATTCTGCTCAGAGTTAAGTGAAAATTATTGATATTGTTTATTATTAGCAGAATTTACTGTTTCTCCTATTGAAAAAACATTGCTATATGTTGCCAGATAGTTAAAATAAATACTTAATAAAACTGGGTTGATGTGTTATATATCCTTCGTGAGATATTTACACACACACACACACACACACACACACACACACACACACACACACAGACACTCCACAGAATCTTAAAACAGCTCTTACCAACAATGATGGATTTAAGTTATTAACAGATCAAAAAAGATGGATGGTCTTCTGCTTTTCTTAATCTTCATCATCATCTAGATCCATTTAAAGATATGTAGTGCACTAACAAAGTTAGTTAAGGTTTCAATAAAATCAGTAAAATAATCTGCCCTGTTACATTGAGTCTGCATTGATCAATAAAATCACTTGTACTAGGAAAGTACTGTTAACTACTGACAATCCTAGCCATTAATATTATTTAACACACTTCTCACAATCTTTAATGAGGATAAAGAACATTTTGGTTCTTCACACTTATCATACTGCTCTTTCCAGAAATCTGTATAAACACAACTCAAAAGTGATCATTTAAAACTAATTAGGGTTTCACAGGGACAAGGACACTGAATAATTTCTGCTAAGTTTTCTGTGTGATTAATAGAAGTCTTCAGTGGCTTTCTTAAAAACAAGATAAAACTGGAGTGAAATATATTTGCATATATTCCAAGTAAATTTCTATAGTTTACACCATCAGAAAGGCCATTTCCAGATATTTATTTCCTAATACAACAAATAAAAAACCCCAGAAGCCTTTACCATAAGTCTAACACACTTGTAAAGTATTAGATTGAGAAAGGCTACTATATTGTCAGTTGAAACAGTATATATAAGATCTAGGTTTGGTGACACAGAAAAGTTTATGACTACAATATTTATTGGTGATTAAAAATATATAGGGAATTTCATTAAATTAGAAAACATATGTATTAATAACTATGCAAAATCATTGGGGATTATAGAAATGAGGTGTCTATGAATGAATTACAACTCCTTCTCTTAAACTGAGGAAGATAATTTCCGAATAGCTCATTTTATTTAGCTAAATCAATCTAAACAGGATTCATATAAAAGCTTTCTTCAGATCCTTGAAGCACTGACTATGACTGATGGGATTTTTTTCTCTCCAGGAATAAGCAAATTCTTGAATAAATTTTGAACATGTGAAAAGATGGGTATTGTGAATTTTCCTATTTATCCAAAACAGTGCTAAACTAGAAAGCTAACCGAGTAGCTTTCTAAGATATGAATCTGCAACATGTAGCCAATATGCACCATTCTGATGCCAACAGACAACTCTTCACTGTATTTTAAGTTTTGCTTTACCAACTGTGTTGTTAAGATTGGGAGGATGGTGGAAGAATTAATTTTTCTTTAATTTATTTCTCTTTCCATCCACTATAGACTTCTTGTTCCTATAAAAAGGGTAATGAAGTGTTTTCTCCTAAAATATGATAGATTTAAACCTCAATATTCTGGTTTCCATATGTATTTGAAAATCAAATTCTTTCAGTAAGAAACAGTATTTCAAAATGATGTTCCAGCCAGTAGACAATTAATATTTGTCACCGTCTCAATTAAACCTAGTATACTTTCTTTTTATACTGCTGACCTGGAACACAGAATTGCCTTTGGAGAACCATTTTCTAAAAGTTAATCAAAAACATTTTTTTATTCAAGGAAAGAACTTTTATAACATATATTATTTTTTGCTAACTGCCCATTATTTTGCTAAGGACAGAAAATAATAATTGTGAGATGTTTTTGCTAACTGAATTTGGTTAGTATCTATTATGTTGAGAGAATCTAAATACAATTTAAAAACACAAATCTACAGCTATTGTTAACAATATATTATTTTGTTCTATAAACATTATTTCTCCTAGTCTCCAACCTCTTGTATGATGTAATAAAAACATATTTTTACTATGTACATGTAAACATATAAACATGTTTATAGTTTAAACCTCCAAGCCATTTTGTTTACATTTTCAGCTGTATAATTACTTTTAACTGTGTTACAACCAAAATGGTTTTTTTCAAACTTTTGAAAGAATTGTACTGTATCATGACTAAAATGGTTAGCTTTTTCCTACTCAAAAATACCTTTCAGTACTGATTTCAAAGCATTAGGAGAGGAAAATCAGATTCCTATTTTAAAATTATTACATGGATTCACTATCATAAAAAATCTGACATTATATTAATTCTTGCTGGGCTTCATCAAGTATTTCCTTTTAATTGCAGTACCATCCATAACTTGAACAGATTTTTCTCTCATAACACTTTCACTAATAGACAGGACCATTTTCACACATTTCTTTTTCAGCTTGCAAGGTCTACCACTATTTCTTCCACTGTCCCACAAGGTTACCATGACTATCAAAGAAGTTTTAGGAAGATAAAGGAAGTAGTAGGGAGAAGGGGGAGATTTCTTCTTTCAGTCCTGGAAATATTCAACTCTAATAAAGTTTTTCCCAGAAGAAAGCTGTGGTTCGTATTCAATGCAAATAAAGTTCTGAAAACCAATAAAAACAGATACCCTAATTAAATCTATAAGTGTAATACACTCATTTTTAGATTTTATTCAAAAATGTTTATAATTAGCTTAACAATGAATGCTTTCAGTGGGTTAGGCATAAACAGAAACTGATACTTTATAAAACTCAACGGAAACTACAGTACATTGTCTTACATGACAGGCTAAAAGTAAAGGTTAATACAGGGCCACATTTTTAAACAGTTTATATCAAAGGACTTTCCACAGAAAAAGGCTTTAGTGAAGAATTTTAAGAGCATGGCAAGTATCTAAGACATCTTCTCACCCCCCACCCCCAAAGGAAGCACCTTCACATAAAGTTCAAAAACAAAGAAATAAAGAGGTAGACCTCAAGGACCTTTAAAAGAATTCTTTAAAATATTGTGTTGCTGAAACATTTACTTTTGGACCTCATGAATAAAAATAAGACATCAGAAATGGACTAGCTGATTCTTTCCTCCATTCCATGTACCTGGAGCAGACCACAATGATGTCAGACTGGCAACTTAATGTCCCTTCATAAAGGACAGTCAACACAAGAACATTAGACACATGCACATAACATGATATACATACTGTCATTTGCTTTCCTAGATACTAGTGACTTTTCATTGTTTACTACAACTGCAGAGAAGTTCTTGGATCCTTTGTATGCTCTGTCCAAGTTTTTAGAATACAAGCAAACTGAGATTGTAAAAATCACAGAAACTCTGAGATAACTACCATCCAAAAACAGAAAGCAGCAAGAAATATAAACTAGAATAATGCTTTCCCTTCTGTAATATTTCTCTTAGCACATCCAGTTTGTGTACATGTTAAACAGAACATTTTAATTTTAATGTTACAGTGGATAAAGAATATTAAATAAATGTAGAACAATGATATTAACTGAATCAATGCTATTTATTTAAATCAAGTTTTTCTCTTTGCAATAACCATGTCTTTATCCTTTGCAATTGGGACTGTCTTTAAAACAATATAGTTGTACAAAGCTCAGATATAACTATTTTAGATAGACACGAAGCAAATAATATATTGCTAGAGTGGTTATGTAAAATAACAGCAGACTTCAATGATCACTGTAAAATACATTTTAAAGCATCTGGCATTCAAACTCCTGATACTGCTTGGAGAAAAGATTCTTCTCTGTTCATTGTTAAAAATAGCTTACCTGTAAATAAAATTCTAATCCCTGACGACGCTGTTCCAAAACTTTGGGCACCCAGTTCCTCACATGCTTTGAAGGGATTTCTGGAGTTCTTATGAATTTTTTAAGCTAAAAAATAGGAGCAAAGAAATAAACTCTATGATCAATATAACAGATTATTTAAAAATAAAAACTTACAAAAAGAGAAATAAACAAATTGGGAAAGAAGACAAAAAAATCAATAAGCTAAGTTTTGCTATGAAAAACCTCTGACTGTAAATGGGCTTATTCAATTACAAAAGATATTGGTACTGCAAATTTGAAATAAACACTTGTAACAGCTAACAGACTGGGCAATTTCTTAAGTTGGATACATTTTGGTATGTCAGCTAAATACTAACTAACCAATATACAACTCTAATAAATCCGAAAGAATGGAGTTTAACTCTTACTTTAGATGAACTCTTGAGCATTAAGTTTAACAAACAAACCTTAAAAACTGTACTATACAGATAAAATGCAATTTGTTGTTTTTTTCCTTGCCAGACGGGCAATTTAGAAAACAGCAAATACAGACAAATGAAATATCTATGAAAATACAAATGCTTTGGTTTTGAGAGGACAAGAATTTCAAAATCTGAGAAATAAGGAGACAGAACAAAAGATTTTTGAATGAATTAAGCTTCAGAGATTACAAGAAAGGCAGGCTGAGTGGCAGCAATGTGTATGAGTATATGTATTATTATTCCTCTCACTTTTTGGCAGTGGAAATTATTCCAATGAAACAATTGTGCTTTTTCTTTCATTTTTCCTGTTGATTTGACAGAATTCAAAAAGTAGCTGACAAGAATATAAAGGTAAAAAAAGAAACAAAAAACAAACAATTTTATTATATGGTTTATTTCACAGATTTCAGATTCAAATGATAGTCAAAATCACTAGCCAATAAGCAGAGTGTGCATTTCCAAAATTTGCTAAAATTGATACAGATTACTGAGACAAAAAATATTAATCTCAAAACAAAAGAAAGACACCTTTAAAGAACATGCTATATATTCTTACTTTTCAACTTTTCAACTGGGTAGTATTCAAATTTATATTTTTGTAGCAAAGGATAAGCAAGGGATGGGAAATGTATGATGTGTGTCAATGGTAACATGCTACAACATCTTGGGTGACATGCCAGTATTCACCACTATGCAACAATTACTTTAAAGCACATCCCATTCTTGTGTGATTTTCAGAGGCTGTGGATGGCTTGTGATCTTGTGCAACCTCTGGATCTCAAGGAAGTAGGCCATGTTCTTGCATGACCTCTGGAGCCCATGTAAATCCTGCAGGAATGGGGTGTGCTTTCGTGCAGTTTTGGATGCTGCGGAGGCTGTGAAAGGCAATTCTCCAAAACCACTTCAAAAACAAAAGCCTTGTATGTCCTGGAGCAGCCTTGTGAAGGTTGCAGGGGCCTGTTAACATAAAGAGAATACCACTTGAAAATAAGAGGCAAGCGGCAGAACCTGGAGAACAGTGGGCTGCAAGAAAATCACATATTATTGGGGAATGACACAGTGTGGGCTTTTTGAGTGGCACCAGTGGTGCTAGAGCTAAAGTTGAGGCCTGATATGCTGAAGCCCTTGAAGACTGAAGTCAAAGCCTCCTCTACTTTAGGCTCAGTCACAAAGTGCCACCGTTCTATGAGATCTAGATGACTGGGAGATAATTGTTTCTCATGTGTGTGTGTGTGTGTGTGTGTGTGTGTGTGTGTGTGTGTCACTTGCCAGCAGAATAAAGCTAGATATTTTCTGAATTTTTGAAATGCTAAGTCCAGAATGTTTACCATCACTGTGCTAGGACTATCAGATCTGGCTTACAAATATTTAGACAACTGGAAGACAGCCGCAAAGAAAAAAAAGAAAACGTTAATTCTTCATTGCCATCTAATAGTTGTCAATATTTTTATAGTCCTTATATAGTAGTCCTACTGTGCACCTCAAAGTGAAGTTGTGATTGACTTAAGTACGAAAGAATCTTCTACAACTACAAAACTATGGCTTTGTTTTGGCTGATTTATAGCCAGATTATTAAGTGAATATGAACCAATTCCTGTCCACAGTTTATGGTTTTAAACTGGGAAAGCAGGATATAAATATTAGCAAAATACTCCACTCTTCCAGTTACAATAGAATTCCCTATGCGACTAGACTTGAAATTTTGGACTTGCACAATCTGGAACTGAGCCGCCTGCAGTCGAATCTAAGCATAGTACACAAAATTGTCTGCTACAACATCTTGCCTGTCAATGACTTCTTCAGCTTCAACCACAATAATAAACGGGGAAATATAGATACAAATTCAAGGTAAACCACTTCAAACTTGATTGCAGAAAATATGACTTCAGCAACAGAATGGTCAACGCCTGCTCTACCCAACTCTGTTGTTACAACCTCAAACCCTCATAGCTTCAAACTCGAACTGCCTACCCTGGACCTCACCCCATTCTTAAGGGGTCTGTAAAGGGGTGTCTGTAAAGGGGGCACGCTTAAGCGCACCAGCGTCCCTGTCTTACTGTCCCCATTTATCTGTATTTACTTCCTTTGTTCCTGTTTAGGTTCATACCTATGCTTGTTATATTGTTATGTTATATGTTTGACGAATAAATAAATAATAATTAAAAATCAATTCCTCTACAAATATCTGTAAGGGATCTGGTGATTGTGACATATCTGGACAGTTGTGACTTTTATGTGCCCTTGGATACGTTACTTTTTTTTACTGTAGATGAGAGACCTATACTTCCTTTGTCTCATTAGCAAGAATAATACCTAGCTATCAGGATTCCAATAAAGGTTATGATTAACTTTGACATACAAAACAGGCTGCATTAAAAATAAAAAGTAAAGTAAAAAGAAAGATAATAAATATATTTTACCTATAGTTGAAAAAAGTAAAAGTGGTACTCTCTAGGTACTTTATCAGTTCAAAAATTGTGTGAAGGGGTGGAGATTGAAAGTCAAAACGACATTCAAACTCAAATTTGACTTTGACATGTAATGCCCACAGGAGTAGAGTAATTTACATTTCATCTTTCATCTTGACGAGATGTCATCTGACTAAAAGCTGTGTCAACAAATGTTTCAAGTCATGAGATTTGAATATCAAAGAAAAAAAGTCTACTGTTCAGGAAGGAATTCACAGATGCTGATTTACAGATGCTCATTTAAACCAGACTTCCATAATCTGGTGTTGTTCTACAACTACTATTTCTGATAGGCATGTAGAAAGCTCCAACATGATCCAGTGTTCTGATAACCTTAAGCAGATCTGAATTTGTAAAAGGTCATGACTGAGGCACAATCATAGCATAGTCAATCTATGGCTCTCTTTAAATATGGAAATTGGTGATTCATATAGGAAAAAACCTAGAATTTCCTGGCATGGATTTTAGTTCTTCTGGATTTTCACTTTAAATAGGATAGTAAATAAGCAATGCATTTCTCAAACCATAATGCTACAAATGCTGGACAAATCCAACATCATATATGACAGTGATTAAAATTAAAATAATTGAGTTAGATACAGTATATTTAACCTCACAACTTAGGCCAAGTCAGTATAACTACTTTATTATGCTTCCCTTCCATCCTACAGTCGATAGGAAATCTCATGACCTTAAATCTTGCTGCCATCATGTGCACCTTTTTCCCAGAATGGGTCTGTAATGTGCTTGACCATACTGTTTTAATGTATAACTTTCTAAAGGACAAGATTTAAGGCTGTCCATGTTACAGAGGTCAACCAGCTGACTAACTGACATAAAAAAAGAAAAGCTGTAGAAATTACAGTTGTGTTCTTCCTGGCAGCCAAGAGAGAAATGAGGAACAGATAAAAACAAGATCAAAGGGGGAAATTCCACAGAAAACCTGCAAAACAACTGGAGCCAAGAAACTGCTGGTATGGAACAGCTAATTCAGACATATCAGCATGCCCTGCATTTTCTGGGTACTATGTTGACTATGAGATATTAGGGAAAACACCTCTTTTGTTATGTAAAACTTTAAGCTGCGTCAGTTGCAAGAGAACATTGTAATGTAGGGAAAGGCATATAGACATGTCCTCGGAAATCAGGTACATTCATTTATTAAGTTTAAGGTAGTGAGTCATCACTGCATCAGGGCCAGCAGGCAGTGTGGATTTTCCCTCAGGTAGGATTAAACACTGTTCAAAAAGGTGAATTAGCAGCAAGCCAAATTAGATAAGCAGAAATAAAACCTTATGGGCAGAACTTCGATATAGCCTAGAAAAACTGGCTATGATCAGTCAGCATAAAGCCGTGGATGCTGAAGAAGAGAGGAGGGGATTAAAATGAAGTATACCTAAACTACAGTGTTTTGCTGCACATCCCACTTTGTAAAGCAATTCCTGAAAAATCTGAGGTTGTCATGTTGGCTACTGGAAGGAACTTCAAGTGGCTTGCTAAAGATCAATATCTCTATCCAGTATAGTTTGGAAAAGTGGCATGGCACCTGAGAGTAACTTTCACCCTCACCTAGCCTTCCCCTCTGGAAAAAATAGGTGGATAGATAATATTCAAAGGCATAGATAATCTTTCTGTGACTTGGATTTTCCTTCAAAAAGACTGGATAGAGGGAATTACCAACTCCCACTTACTTAAATTTGTATTTTTTTTCTTTTCTGTCTGTTGCCCCTTGAGGCTTTGATCATCCAGTAGTAATGAAAGCAGAGAATTAACCCCAAAAAGAAAGGTAGTAAAAAAAGACAAAGTCAGTCAAAAAAATATTCCTTTGCCTAAATTTAGCCTACTTTTGATTGAGGGACTACTGAATTTTATCTGGGCCAGTGGGATGCTATATAGACATAGTAGTATGCCATGCTTGATCAGAAGAGAGTGGAACACCTTATTTTCTTTGTACCTGTTAGGAATATAATCTAACGGTTGTGTTGGCAATATATAAATCATGTAACAATGCTGTACCTGTTTCTTTAAATCATGCTGTAAATGTGATTGGTTGCTGTTTCCTCAATTGGCCATAAGATGGAACCAGAATCACTGTTAGATGCTGATCTGATCCCGGTGTTTGGAAGCTGGCTGTTAGAAGTGCCGTATAGTGATCAGCGTGAGCTATTGTATGTTTTGCAACTGCTAGCAAACTTTGTGTATCAGACTGTTCGTATGATTATGGACTATGTTATTTGGATTATCCCTTAACTGAAGACGTTGATGACTGACTGTCTTAACCTTGTATGACTTGGACTGTTTGATGGACTCTGATACCTCTATTTCCATGAAAGCAAAAGCCTATTTAAAATATAGTGTTTCTGTATGCTAGTTTGTGTGTTCTCCAACAACACTCTCACAACGGGGAGTTTACCTAATACTACCTACTTACTACCTACCTACTTACCTTTAATTGTTTGAAAATGGACAGTAAGGTAAAGTATAAGCTTTCTTAACATATTCAGAAATCAAGTGCAGTCGCTATTTGGGAATGAATGGAAATGGGTTACAGACAGTATTACTTGAACAATTTGCACAGTATACTTACTTTTTTATGGAGAGCATGAAATTCACTATATCTTTTTTCAACAAAATGCTTTCTTCCATTCATTAGTACTTCGATCTTAAAGACCTGTGAAAATAAAAGATTACTTTTATGTATTTCCTGATATGTTTGTTTTGTGATCGATTTCTTTGCTTTAATTACTGTAGCCAATCTTTTCTACCTCTCAAAACCCCATGACACTCAGGAGATACCAGGATGCAACATTGATTAACGAGCACTCCGATGCCTTTTAACCAAGTGTTTCTTTAAATCCATCTAAGGATTAAAACGTCTAGTGCCTTAAAAAGTCTATTTTGTTCCAGTCCTCTTATTCCTAGACATTATCTGCATTTTGCAACTGGATATTTTATCCCACAGTGACGGAATTTTATTTTAAAAATGCAAAATAAGTGAGAAGCATTTGTGCTTCTCTGGTCATGTAATATACACAGTACGTTCACAACATACAGTGATAGGTATCCCATAAGCTATTCTACTTTTTGGCATCTTTACTGCATGAGATATAAATACGAGTACTACATTATAGGTTAATTTATGCCCTAACCTATATACTCTTGTTTAGTCCCAGCTGGACCTTTTTTTAGTGTTTAAACTACTTTAAAAAATGTGGTGCTGACTTGTTTTCTTAGCATGATGAGTATGACAGCTTTGGATGCTGTCTGTACAAGGTTGAAAGGCCAGATGAAGCAGCTCTGTAGATCCACTAATTAGTAGCCACTAACATGACATTTTCTTGATTTCCAGGTCACTAGGTCAAATCTTTAGGGCAGGTGACAAGAAATATCTCACAATGCTCATGAAAACACAACCTAGTGAAACCAAGATCAGAAAATTGCATAATAAAACAATCTATTTACAATCAGTAAATATTCTTACTTTCAGAAAAAAAATAGATTGAGAGAGTGAATAATAGATACAGGTGATTTCTAAGTCTGAAACTGTGTTAAGCATATTTTTTCCCCCCCAAAATGAATTTGTGGAAAAATGTTAGATAGGAAATTTTCCCAAAAAGAGAACTATGTAACTTTGTCTGTTATAATTATCTAGGCATTTTGTGGATAAAAATCACATTTACTTGGACATGGAAGCCAAGTGAGAGATTGACAGCCAATAACCTGCAACTTAGAATGTATTCAAGCTTGTTGTCTCAAGGAAATAGACAAGACTTTCCTCAAGGTTGCCTCTATCATTTGTGGATTTGATCCTTGTTCTGCATGACTAATATTTCTAACACAATTTCTATAATGAGATAGGGAACAACTGCAGAAAAAGCATCTCTGTAACTTCAAGCACTTTTGAAAGAATGAATTTTGGTGAAACAACTTATGTGAAAATTTGCAACTGTATTTTTTCTCTAAATCATGTCATATCTATAGCAAATTAGGTTTATACAATACACTAAGCCAGGGGTCGGCAACCTTAAACACTCAAAGAGCCACCAAGGTCCTAATTGGAAGCCCCTGTTCAATTCTGGAACCAACCGGAAGTCCAGTTTCCCCACCATAGCAGCATCCTTTTTCTTCTACCTGTCCTAACCAAAAGCACTATCAATATGGATTTCCATATTGTATGTATGGTCTGAAGCTTCTGTATGTCAGGGATTGTTTTCCAGAAATACTGGCTTAAATACCCATATGCTATTAAACTCTGTATCTGGGGTATTTTACTTTTCAAAATCCCCTTTTCATAATTCTAAATTAATTGCATTCAGCTTGTAGACTTCATATAAAATATATAAACAGACATAATGTAGTTTATCTGGCTTTGGTTTAATGTGTTATATGAATCTAGTAATCATAATTAGTTCACTATAAATTATAATTTAGTATGTTGTATTCAAACTGAGTCAATTGTGGTTTCTTTAAAAACCCAGCAGTAAAACAAGGTATGGTTTAGTATGCTTTATGAACATTGCTTCTCTTAACTGTACAGATTATCAATCAGCAACAATACAATTTGTTTTTCAACAGATCAATAGATCTTTATTGCAATATTATCATTGTAATTCTTCAGATTTGTGTTATGCTTGCTAAGACCAATTAAAATTAGCTTTAGGATATTTAAAATTCTTAAAATACGAGTCTTACTGAAAACTGCATATTTCAAGAGTTTTAGAGTGTGCCACATGACAAATGCAAACATCAAACCAAAGCATGTTCAGACATCAGACATGATTATTTATGTATTTATGATATTCATACATTTTCTGAACCAAAATGAAAATTGGTTTGTTCCTTGCATGTTCATTATCGTATCTGATAAAAAGACACTGTTCATGTAGCAATGCACAAAGACTAAGAATTACCCATAACCATTTCCATTTTACAATTTTTGAACAAAAAATTTTAATATATGGATTTAATATGCATCCTCATTTAAAGTAATAACTTGAGAATTGGGACAGATTTGGTTCACACAATGCACCAAGTTCTTACAGAATAAACTACATTTGGTTAAGTTCTCAGAATGCATTAAGCCAACATTTAAAGAAGCCAGTTTATATGTTTCTTGTGTTATTTTCAATCTTTCAATGTTAGGAAGGAGTGAAATATTTTCCCACTGTACCAAAGCTATTTTTTCTCCTCCTTAAATCTGCTTTTTATAACTTTTCTTCCCAAGAAAAAAAAATCACAGCTTGTGGCAGAACTTTCATACAGATCATAGCAAAGAAAATCTATTAACAACAAACACATACAAATCTATCTTTCAAACCACATTCATTTCCTTCTCCATCAATGTGTGCAACCTTAAAGTTGGGGGAATGGGGATTGATGATGAGTATGCACACATTTAACCCATTATATAATTTGGCTCTTTTAGCAAGGAATATAGAACTTCAATTATTACATTCTGCCTTTCAAAGGTATAATTCATAAATGAAGCAGATAAAACAGATTATATTTATAACCGCTTGGCAGTCAAAATGAATATTCTTTCTCTTTCACCACAATAAAAGTGCATTTAGTTCTCAACAATTTTCTCCTACATTGAGCCAATAGTTGATAGGGAAAACAATTACCCATTTAACTCATATAAATTAAGAACAGACCGTGTTTGAAGACTTACACTTTTCTCATATTAATGTGCCTAAAATAGGACATTTTATCTCATAACTATCAAAAGATGGAGAAATACTTAAACCTATTAAATTAAAGTCATATTTGAAAAATTCTTTGTGAGAAATCATAGCAAAGGTTTTTTTTATAGATTTCAGTAAATATATTTAACAGATGTCTTCATTTAAAGTGAATATTTAACACAGAATAGTAAATCATTGTCTGATTATCCATTATAATAAATGCATTACAAACTATTATGATAAATACACTATAAACCATAGCAAATTTGGAAAGCAATCTATCTCCCAATACTATAGTATAAAGCAATATTCCCAATTGTTAAGGTCTTATTGGGAGTTAAGGCCAAGGGAAGAAGAAGAAGATCACCTTAACTAGGATTTAGTGCTAAACGGATGAACTATATACTGGGGAAAACTACAGGCTTTTATTAAAGATGTCTATGTATGGGGATTCCAGAGTGTCAAAATAAGAAGAACTGAAGGGAAATACTAGGTGTGCGGTTATGAAGTATGCTGAAATTCTTCAATATATATTTACCTTCCATATATAGTACAAATATACTGAAAAATTTAAAAAACAAAAATTGTATTTCAAACTCAAATAAAAAGAACCCCCAAAAACATTATCAGTAGAGGTGTAGTGTACCAAGCAGTTAGTTCCCTGCAAATTAACGTTACTTGGCTGAATACCAATGAAGTTAATCTGCATTTTTATTGGCCACCTGTATCCATTGCCTAACATCACAACTAATTCCCTTTAGACCAAAATTTCTCATGGACACTTAGACAGTGCTCTAGCCCAACACATTTTATATAATAAAAACTGAAGAAACATAGCACAATGTAGCTAAATGATTGGAGGCAAGCAAGCCATTTTAAGTAAGTTGAACTTACTTAAACAAAAACGGATACCGCTGTTTTGTACCATAACAAATACATACTGCCAAATACAACAGAAATATGCTTACTGTATATACTCGAGTATAAGCCTAGTTTTTCAGCCCACTTTTTGGGCTGAAAAAAGCCGCCTCGGCTTATACTCGAGTCAGTGAAAAATTTGCCCGAAATGGAGGAGAAAAAGGGGCGGGGCCATGCCGCTGGGTGACACTCGTGAATGGCCCAGTGCCCCTGTGAGTTTCCCCTCCCTCTGTGTCAGTTTGCCGCGCAGCGCGCACCGCACCATCCCCCCTCCTCACGTTCTAATGTAATGCAGGGCTGTCTTACGATTCCCCTTCCTCCCCCTCCTGCCGCTCTGCAACGATGTCCCACCTCCTCCTTGTTATGGCAAGCAGCCACATAGCGATGTCCCACCTCCTCTGGTACAGTGATCCAATGATAGGAATCACTGTGCCGTGTGTCATAGGAGGCGGGACATCGCTCCCGCGGCTGCACGGGACATCATCATCACAGCGGGACATCAGCATCATGAGGTGAGTGAAGTATTTCATTGAATACACCGCTAGTTTACTGTTTTTCTTTGAAATAAATATTCAAAAACATTATTGGTATCTATTTTGATTTTTGAAATTTACCGGTAGCTGCTGCATTTCCCACCCTAGGCTTATACTCGAGTCAATAACTTTTCCAGTTTTTTGTGGTAAAATTAGGTGCCTCGGCTTATATTCGGGTCGGCCTATACTCGAGTATATACGGTAGTTTTTTTTTAAGTTTGTGAATACTGAAATATCTTAGCATAGAAGTACTCATCAATAGAGAAGGCATCCAATAAATAAAATTATATTTTTATCAAGTTATAAATAAGAAAAATTTGGTACTACTGGATCCATTCCAGTAGAAAATCATAGTACAGTTTTGATCAACTGCACAAGCTAGATTCACGGTGGCTACATTCTAGTGACCAAATTGACCACTATCTGGGTTTAAATAATACACCAAATGATAAGTTGACCAAATGCCCTGGATCACACAATACTTAAGGCCGCAAAACCCTAACTAGAATTAAATTTAACCATGTTTGATATATTATGTTCATGCCCTTAGATGATTGAATTCATACGTTGTATACCCCCAGCCACACTTTTCACATGGCTTATTCATACTTAATATTTGGGTTTATATAGTTCACTGAGCCGTATCATTGGCACCGTGGATCCCTCTTGCAGATATCCTTATATCGCAGCTGTAATCTCTGTCTGGGACGCTTTCCCTGCACTAATTCTCCATACAGGAGATTTTTCAGAATCCGACCATCAGCCATTCTCACGACATGCCCAAGCCAGCATAGACATCACTGTTTCAATAGTGTATACATGCTAGAAATTCCCGCACGTTCCAAGACTGCGCTATTTGGAACTTTGTCATGCCTGGTGATGCCAAGAATACGTTGGAGACAGCGCATATGAAAAGTGTTCAACTTTCAGTCCTGCTGTATGTAAAGGGTTCAAGACTCACTGCAGTACAAGAGTGTGTTCAGGACGAAGGCTCTATAGACCTGGATCTTTGCATGTTCCGTCAGCTTCTTATTAAGCCATAGTCTTTTAAGTCTGGAAGATGTGGTGGCCACTTTACCAATGCATTTATCCAGCTCAGTATCTAAAGAGAAAGTGTTGGAGATAGTTGCACTGAGGGACACAAAGTCATGGACGACGTCCAGTTCTTGTGCAGAGATTGTAATACAGGGAGGCGAATCCACGTCCTGACCCATGACTTGTGTTTTTTTCAGGCTGATTGTTAGTCCAAAGTCTTGGCAGGCTTTGTTAAAACAGTCCATAAGTTATTGAAGTTCTTCGGCAGAGTGAGATTAACTGAGCCATAATAACTCTATTATTTTGTTATTTCAAACTTCTAGTTTACAAATGGGCATTGGTGCATATAAAATCATTTATATTTGACAAGTACAATGTGACAAATGGTCTGAATAACAGTACTGTACCAATTTAATTTTAGCTTGAATTAAGCAAAATATTAAATACAAAACCTCTGGCACTGCATTCAAAGCAGGAGAAAATCAGCTTGTGTGAGGATATCTTTAATGTTTGTATATCATTTAGAATCACTGTTGTGAGATGGAAAGGAGTCTCTGTGGATGTTTACTCTGCTAATAGATGAGCACCACACCCGACAATAGGGTGTGGTGCTCATCTCCTTTCAAGAGCTATTGAGTCAGCATTGTCTGAAGATGTTTCTGGGTCATGTGGCCAGCATGATGCCACAGAGCACTGTTATCTTCCCTTTAAGTGGTACATATTTATCTACGTGCATTGCATGCTTTTTAACTCTCAGAAACTAACGTATTTTTCGGACTATAATAAGATGCACTGGTGTATAAGACGCACCAAGATTTTGAAGAGGTAAGTACGAAAAAAAGTGTTTGTCTTTTCCGGCCCCCAGCAGCACTCTAAAGGCATCAGCAGGGCTGGGGGAAGGCAAAAAATTTTTTTCTTCCCCCAGCCCTGCTGAAGCCTGCAGAGTGCTTCTGGGGGGTGCAGGAAGGCAAAACCACCCCCATTTTGGTGGAAAATGGCTTCAGGAGGCAAAAATGGCTGTATTCAGTGTATAAGATGCGCCAACATTTCCACGCTCTTTTAGGGGGGGAAGGTGTGTCTTATACTCTGAAAAATATGGTAGGTGAAGATGGAGTTCATTTCATGACACAATGGGCTATAGGCTTTCTAGCTGACAAGTCCAGCATCTTAACTGCTGAACCTGTGCACCTGCCCTTGTGAGGTGGGTGGCTCTATAAATTATGTGAAATAATGTTTTATTTAACTTTTTATTCACAGTTTTCCTATTTTTAACAATCTGAATTATGCCGTTTATTCATATGAGGTACAAATACAACACAAATTCATTATATATGAAATACTGTTGGATTCAATGAAATAGGAGAGACGTGAGAAACATGACAATATTGATACATTTTGCCCACCTGCCCAACTATTCTAATGGTCATTCAAGCAGCTAGATATTCATTTTCTACTGTTTCTGTTTCTCACATATTTAGTCACTTCAAGTCCAAAGGTTCTAAAATGTCATCCTATTGCAGTTCTCCAATTTAGCTACTATTTTGGAAGAAAAAAAGAAAGAAATGATACATATTGAGGAATTTGCCCTGCTGAAACTAAAAACATATATTTGTCCCCATTTCATTCTAATTCAAGCCAAAGAGTTTTTTTGAGGAGAAAGGGAGGATGACTACATGTTTATTTGCAGAACGATATTACTACTCTATTGAATATAATATATATTATGTAATACTAAATACAGATTTTATAATGTAATCAAGCAACATATTTTTAAAATTGCCACTCTAAGTATTTACTTAATAGTAATTAATTTATATTACTTCATTGTTTTTTTTCTGTGCAAGTTTTTTTTAATGAAACATCAATACAAGGGAAAGGTAAAACATATATTAAAGATTTAAACATTTTACCTGCATTTCTAAGAGTCTTCCAAACAGAATCCATAGTAGCAAAATGCTTATTCAAATACACAGAGATGCGTATTTTTCAGACCACCATAAACTGATGGATAGTATGTCCATCTGTAACTCTATAGTGTTAATTTTTTTGTAGCTATAAATACGTGCAATATCCATTTTTATTGTCCTCATAAGAGTTTCCAAACTGTTGGAATATCATGGAAAGCAACAAAAGCATCCCCAAATATAATGAAAGTTCAAGAACAAAATTAATATGTGAAACAATTTTTATCCAGAAAAGGAATTATTATAGTACAAAATAAATCTGCATTTTGAGGACTACCTCTCCAACTTTTAGGTGGACCCATCAATAACTCTTAAAAAAACCCATATAATGTCCAATGCATACAAAACAATATTCTTTGAATTAATTAGCAAAATAACATAGATGCTCAAATGGCATTCCATTGATTTATACACAGCATTCTAATTCTTTATCCCATGCCTCTCTCCTTGCTTTTGAATATCTAATTTTTCATTTCTAATTTAAAGACACAGTCTCTTCATTAACACAATTTCTTGTTTTGTAACATGTCAAACAGAAAATCCTGCAATAATTCCCACCTCACAAAGATTTAAATGACTTCATCCAAATTGGAATTGTATCAGCTTTTCAAGACAGCAATTTACATGAAATCTTGTATAGTTTCTCTGTTGGTATAAAATGTAGATGCCACTGCACATCAGGCCTGTATTTGACTCTTTGTGTGGACAGTCCAAAACAGTTTTCCTGATCTGTTTCAACTTGAAATGTTGTCAATATATGGATTGCCTTGCTTTCTAATTCAGTGAAAAATCTAGTTTTCCATTAGTCTCTGCCTTTCTAATTTTCAATACAGCTTTACTAAATGTAATTATTAAAGGCAGATTCAAGAAAGCAATTACTGAGCTACTGGTTTGTATCTCTGAAGTCTTAATAAGAAGTAAACCACAAAAGTGCCAGGATTGCTTAAAATCAAATTCTCCACCATCATCATCCTCATAATCAGATATTTTACAAAATAGTTCTAAGTTCAGAGCTTCTTCTGAAACTTCCATTTTTCTTTGTCTGAGCTATTTTATTGGATAGAGTGCTTGCTGTTGGTGAAAAAGAAGGTCACGAATACAATCCTCTGAATGAGGCCTTTAATTTTTGTGTATCTTCAGGTACACAGTTGGGTTATTAGTGGCAATGTATTTATTTATATGGGATAACATGGGATTCAAAGAACTGGACAGTTAATTTATGCATCTATGTGTTAATGTAAAGCAGCTTTTTATACCCAGATGGTAATCTACCTTTGAGGCTAATTTGCTTTTGAAACTTGGAGATTTTTGAAAAGTAATGATTTCATGATTTCATGTGAAAATTTGGTTCTAGAGGAGGAAGAGGAAGGCAAATTACATAATCTACAAATTTAACACAATTCTTGAAAAAGCTTTAAAGCTTTCAAAAGTTTTAAGTAGATTTGGAAGTTACTTAAAAAGTTTTGCAACATTGCACATCAAGAGTTATCTTGCTCCAGATGCAGTGTTGGGAAAGATAGCTGTCAAGGATGTTTAAAACACACAAAACAGATTAGAGAACTTTAAGAAGATACTGCCTTCTCTGTTTCTACTTTAAAATGTATATTCCTTGCCATTAAAGTTAACAAACATTTCTCTCCCAGTCTGATGTTTCTACAGATATGTTGAATATGTATTCCTGAAAAAGTTTGACATTTTTTTGGTCAGATCTAAAGTAATTTTCTAGACCACATTTATACCACAAAGTTCTTTTTTTTTATAAAGTTCAGCAAATATTTCTGATCTCAATATATACAAGTAAAACACTTGGGGTTTTTGCCACACTATTTGCCCTTACTGCAATCTCTGCATACTTTAACATGCTCCTTAAGGGTCACAATCATATTTGAAATTGTATGAGAGGGGATGCAAATATGGCAGTAAATTGTGAAAATTAGCTAAGTTAGTATCTGTCATATGCAAAAAATTGAAAATAACTTGGTTAAGATAACTACATTTAGATAGGAATAACCATTGTGTCAAATTAATGATACCATTACTGTGATTTCCCAAGAAATTTTGTTCTTTTTTTCACCATGCAAACATCAAAAATTGATAAGCAACACAAAATCTGGATGATTGTTTGTAAAACAGATATTCTGAGCTATTTTCTACAGGCTGGTAGAGTCTCAATTCTGTAGCCCGTTCTTTTATCAGCTAAGCAAGAAATCTTTAAACAAGAAACATTTTCTCTCACTTTAGTCCACTAAGGTACTCAGTTCCCTCAGTTTATTAAAATAGAATATTTGTGGAAAGAAGTTCTAAAAACATGTATTTGTATGTATTAGTTTGTCAAACATGTACAAGACAGCAGGTATAAATATAAATATGGATATGAACGAAAGATATTAATACAAATAGATGGGGCCAGTAGGATAGTGACGTTAAGCATGCTAGTGCACTTATGCATGCTCCCTTTACTTAGGAATGGGGTAAGATCCACGGTAGATCCACAGCTTTAAGGTTGAAGCTGTGAGGGTTAGAGAATGTAACAACTGAGTCAGGTAGAGCATTCCAGGCGTTGACCACTCTGTTGCGGAAGTCATATTTTCTGCAATCAAGTTTGGAGCGGTTTACTTTGAGTTTGTATCGATTGTTTACTTGTGTATTATTGAGGTTGAAGCTGAAGAAGTCATTGACAAGCAAGACGTTGTAGCAGACAATTTTGTGTATTGTGCTTACATCGTACCACAGGTGGCATAGTTCGAGATTGTCCAAGCCCAAAATTTCAAGTCTGGTGGCATAGGGAATTCTATTGTGAGTAGAAGAGTGGAGTACTCTTCTTGTGAAGTACCCCTGGACCAGCTCAATTGCATTAATGTCTGATATACAGTGTGGATTCAAGGCAGATGAGCTGTATTCCAGAACTGGTCTGGCAAAGGGTTTTGCATGCCCTAGTTAGCAATACAACATTACCAGAGAAGAAGCTTCTCAAAATTAGGTTAACAACTCTTAATGCCTTTTTTTGCAATGATGTTACAGTCGGCTCTGGGGCTTAGATCATTTAAGATGAGTACTCCTAGCAGTGGTGGGTTGCAGGCAGTTCGTACCGGTACAGGGGTACCAGTGCCTGCTGGGAGCACTGGGTACCGTTCCGGTATGGTGCTCTGGAGGGCCCAGCCACCCTCACCTGTATTTGAACTCTTTGATGCTTCTGCGCATGGAGCACATGGCACCTGTGCAATGTTCTGCCAAGCAGCGTGGCAGAAGCATCGCGGAGCATCACAGGAGGTAAGGACGCATGCGCACACTGCACATGTTCATGTGGTAGACGCCGGGCCCTGTTGCACCGTACTGGTTGCAATGGGATCCGGAACCCACCACTGACTCCTAGGTATCTCGAGTAGTGGTCTTGTGTAACACCTATATTCATCCACCTTTCCATGTGAGTTTAAGATAGAATTCTGGTTTTTAAATTTACTATTGGTCAATAATTCCAAATAATGATAAAATTGATACAAATAAAAGGCAACAGGAAACAAGGTTCAATAATTTTCTCTACATGTTCATCTACATGTTATTTCCCTAAAAATGTCTCTGCCTTAGCGACTGAAGTTTGAATCTTTCTGTTACCTGAAGATATTTCTCCAGTGACTTTAACAAAATAAAAAGTCTATGATTCCCTCCCACACCTTTTTTTGGCACTGAAAAGATTTTGACAAAATCCCTTAAAGCCTTTTCTACTTCTTTTTAAAAACAGAATAATCAAACAATTTAGAGAAGTCTCTTGATGTCCTAGACAAGAACTTTTTAAAAATCTGCATTCTTGAAAAATTTTTACATCTTGTAATTTATTGATAAAAGTTAAGGCATACAGACAAACATCTAACAAACAAGTAATATTTTACTGAACAAGTATTCAGTAAAAAGACTGGATTGTAGTAATGAAACTACTAGGTATGGTAGGTATGGATTATAATCCATTTGAATAGGAAAGACCATGCTTCCTTTGGGCTATGATGCCCAGAATGATTTCTACAGACTTGTATTATACACAATTTTCTGGCATTAGCTTTCTCTGAACAAAATTACTCCACTCAAGACAATAGGAATGCCTTTGAAAATTAACTAGAAATCAATGTTTTTGACTCACAATGCAGTCACCAGAATTCTGACCCATTCATAAATCAGACCAAACCTCTTCAGCTGCCAAGTTTTTTCCAAATTCAATTCACTTTTTAAAATCCTGAACAGTTTTGCTGGGGGGGGGGAGGGGGAATCTCACTGATTCATGTAAATCTGCCTGACATTTTTTCTCCTCTTTTTCCTCCACTCATTTGTTTCAGAAGAAATTAATAATTTAATAAAAGAATCTACTAGTGTTTTTAAGCTACTGCTCAAAGTACTGGTCCCTACTGATAGATATTAAAAAAGTAGTCATTATACTTTTCAAAGGATTCCATTCACTACCTAAAAAGTTGTAATTTAGTATCATAATTATAGTTGTACAAGTAGTTTTGTGTGTGTGTGTGTATTGTATATTATAGTTGCAACTATAGTTGCAAGTTTTAAAATATAAAAACAATACAGTACATACAGAAGCCCACAGTTTCTAGAAATCCAACTAATCTGCAATTCATTTCCCCCCCTAAAATAAGCATCAGTGAAATGTGATCCAAATGGTTATCTTGTATTTTTCTTAGAATAACAGAGTTGATTAATTATACATTAGCAATAAAAGATATAAATATGTATTGTTTTGGTTTGGAAAAGATGCAATACACTTCAGAACTTACAAGTTTTCAGAGGAATGAAAACTGATTCTTTCTGACAGTGTGAACTGGGCAAATAACAAACACTGCTTTGGGAACTGTCAGCACTAAATTCTGTATTTAGTAGAGAATGGGGATGTCTCAGTCTTAAGAAAGATTATTCAAATGCAGAATCTTTACTTTCTTGAATCCCTCACTGTGGTCCTCCCCTTTGTACTATTCTAATCATGGCAGTTTCACAATGACTGGCTGGGTTCACACATAGCACTTAACCTTGCTTTGCATAACTGTGGTTTAATAACTAAGCCACAATTAACAGAATTTATACATCAGGCTAAGTAAAATGCATGGTTTACAAATCACTATAACATACTGCATAGTACATAAAACATGCTAAGCCAAACGAACACTGCTCTGGTAGTGTGTTGTATAAACCTGTCTCAATTTTCATATTAAAAATTAAAATAAATTATATGACAAAAATAAAATAAATATCACCAAAACAGATTTTAAAAATGTGTCCGAAAACAAATGGAGGTTTTTACAGTTAAATGAGAAGAAAACATATCCTAGCAAGCCATATTACTGTACTACAGAAATACAATATGTTGTTGTTTTTTTAAAAAAAGGAGATAACTATACTATTTATGGAGCGCTGTACTCTTTGTACAAATATTGCGCAGTTCTTGCTGTGAGGTTTTTCAGAATATAACCACAAAACAGGCAATACACTTTTTGCAATAAATATTGCATAATGGGATTTTTTTTGTGATTCATGAATTTGAAGAACTTAAGTGCTAACATCTTGAATCATTATCAAGTCAATTTATAACTGAAGTATATCTAGAGAAAATCTCTAGACTATTTTTTTGTTTCTTAACAGTTACTAGAATTGTTTAATATCATATTCCCAAATGTTCTTCTTTTAAAAATGAATCTGGTTATGAATTTTGCAGTACAATTATCACTTGCTTGGGCTTTTCTCAGGTAATAACGATTTAGTGGGATGTTCACAGACTATAGGGCTCTTCTGTGTGGCAACAACAAATAATTTATACACAGCAGATGTCAACTGTCATCTCTGTCAATTGCACTGGTCTTCCTCTCCTTCCTTAGTCTGGGTGAGCTGTCAAGTTTCTAGTTTCTGATGTGTATTTACATCATTCAATGATAACTGACAGTAGTGAAAGGCCACAGAAAACTGCTTATTGATCAGAGCAAAACTAGTTGATGGAACAGATGATGTTGTATTACTGAATTGCAGCTACACTCAGGTGATGACATTTGGTTCCCCATATACAAGTGTTTAATAGCATACAACTTCATTATATCATGCCACTAGTGCTTAAAACATTGCCTAGATTTCCTGATTGCTTTGTCTATGTAGGATTGAGGACAATCTCTTTGTGCTGGTATCAATGTGCTACTAACTGCATTTGCTCATAAACCTTTGCAAATGGCTGGCTAACTTGCCAAGACGAATATATCAGACAGGTACTGACATTGCAATCGTGCCAAAGGCTTATTGAGCTGACCTTTTCCTCCCCCCATTTAAAAAAATGCTGGTAACTTACAATTTAGTGAGGCACAACCTCTCAGGAAGATACTTTTAAAAACTTTTCCACTGCTTAGTTAGTACATACATTGGTGTACCATTGTCGCCAGGCAGTAGCATCACTAGGCATGGAGCTAAGTCTCATAAGCTTTAGAAGCATCGCTATTAGCAGGAGAAAACAAGGAATAATATACTTTCAGACCTCACACAAAATGTAAAGATAATAAGTACTGTTATCTCCTAAGAAATTTTCACTTTCTGAACTGTGAAGAGACTGCAACTGCCAATAATGGTCATATTTACAGCAAAAAAGACAACATGACTAAATACGTAGATTTTATTAAAATTAATAACCTAATGAGACAAAGGCATTCAATACAAGTCTTGCCTCGCTGTATTACTAATTGGAATTAGGCACAAATAATAGTTTAAATAATTTACAACAGATAAATGCTTCTTAACGGCATCCCTTAAAATGTCTTTCTGCAGATAGCAAGCAGGGTTGGGCATTTTGATTTTTTTTTTAAAGTTACATACACACAGTGCAGTTTTTGTGTACATAAATTTTAATTTGCAGTGGTTAGGGCTCAAGTTTTGCCAATTATTTTTAAGCAGAAACCAAATTTTTGTATTGGATGAAGTCTTAGCCATAATTACTTTTGGGAAGATTTTTAGCAGATAAGCAAGTTTTCTCCTCTTTTGTAGGGATGCCACCTGGAAAAATATATAAGAGGAGTTGTATGCTGCAGATGTAAAGTGCATTTTCTCTTCCAGTCCCACCTGTCTCTTCATATGTTGTCATTTTCAGATTGTAAAGGAAATCTTCCATTGATATCTTGCAGTTTGTGGGATCCATTCATTTTCCACAAATAAGAATCAATGAAAGGTGATCCAAATGGCCATCTTGTATTTAAGACTATTCCCGGTTAATTATTAATCAGCAATAAATATTTATTGCTTTGGCTGACAAAAAATACAACACACTTCAAGATTTACAAGGTAAATCTTGGGTTTCAGAAGAGCAGAAACTGACTCTTTTTGACAGGAATACGTGAATTGGGCAAATAACTGAGACACTGCTCTAAGCATGCCTGTAGCACTACTATTACTTCTTGGGGGAATAAAATCAGTAACTGGAACAACTGAGTTTTTCTGAGATCCAAATGAGTGAAAATAATAGTATCATGTTTACTATTACAGCCATCAACAAAAATGTCCTATTATTAGTTACTTAATAGAAAAGTTAGTTTTGTGGCATTTGCAAATGAGCAAAAACAATAGTATATTTACTATTACACCCATCAACAAAAATGTAACTATTATTAGTTACTTAATACAGGAGTTAGTTTTGTGGAGTTTCATATATGGAAGAAGCCAGTGGATTTCCACACCTGTATGTGGGTGTGAAAAAGGCCTTCCAAGCTGGCATGGTACAACACTCCCATCTTTTGCTACTGTAGCAAAAGCTAATGAGGCAGGATATGGGGTTTTTGGGAACTATGGCACAAATGTGTCTTGGAAACCCCCCCCCCCCCCCGTTGCTGTACATTGTATTCACCAATGAACTTCACAGCAGCACTAAAATATTCTTATCAAGTGTAGGTGCCTAGACAAAAGTTTCTTGGCTTCAGTTTATATTGAGAGCCCAGGAAAGGATGACAAATGAAGAATTCTTTCCTTGGGATTCCTTTTCTGTCCCTAAACCAGCTTTCCTTGTCATTGGGGGCAGGTGAAGCGTGAAAGACAGCAGGGGAAGATGGGTCTTTTCAGCCATCTTTTTCTGCTGCAGAGCTGCTTCACCTAGCTCTCTTTCCCACTGCAAAATGACTGCTGTGGAGGCTGTACATTGCTCTCCTGACTAGTTGGAGGAGGGCAAGTCAGAGGTGGGTTCCTACCAGTTCGCACCAGTTCGGTACAACCGGTTCGTCAAATCTACCGAACCAGTTAGAAGAGGTTCCACCAGTGGACCCGGAAAGCAGGCCACACCTACAGAAGAGGTTCCAAAAATTTTTGAAACCCACCACTGACACACACACACACAGAGACTCACACAGAGAGAGAAAGAGAAAGGAAGAAAGGAAGAAAGAAAAAAAGAAAGAAAAAGTGTGAGAGAGATGAAAGAAAAAAAGGAAAAAGGGACAGAGAGACAAAAGGAAAGAGAGAGGGAGAGAGAGAAAGAGAGAACACATGGCCGGCAAGCCACTCCCACAAAGGAGGCCACACCCACAGAGTAGGTTTGAAAATTTTTTGAAACCCACCACTGGGGCACATTATAACTGCAGCAGAAGACTCTGCTCTATATATGCTACAGTCCCCCCAACAGAAGAGTAGTTAACTCCCCTCCTCCAAGGTTGGGCATTACAGCTAGGATGGGATATTTTAAACACAGGCCAAGGATCTCCCATGTTATGAAGATGACATGCATCCAGCAGACTTTTTAAAGGCTTCGGGACACATATTTTGAATGTCCTCCCAGTTAAGGTGCTGAACACCTAAGCTGTGGGGGAGAAGGAGAGCAATGGTGCTGTGGTGGGAAATATACTGCAGCAGCACCTCAAAGGACATGCTTTTCTTCCTCCTCTTCTGCCACAAAGGGTGGGGGGGAAGACTCTCATCTAGAATTGCTGTGGGCCATGGGTTAGAATCTATTTTGTCCCATCTCAGAACGAAATGAGTTTACAAAAACTAAGATTATGGGTAAAATTGCTGAGCATTATTTTGAGTAGGGTCTAAAGTTTTCGCCAATAGACCAATTGATGGGAAAAGAGGTGAGAATCTAATGCTTTGAAAATTAGTTATTTTAGTTTTAGAGCAAATAAAATTGATGTGTTTTTTTTTAAAAAGAAACTGCACATCTATATTTCAAAGGCCATTGCCTAAATGGAAATAAAATCACCATTCTAACTATGCTGTAATGGAAAAAAAATGCTCACAGTGAGTTATTCAAGTGGAATTGAAGTCTGCTTCCGCCTGCCTATACTCAGTAATTAATTCACTAATTAAATGATAGGCTACAACTACAGTTATTTGATTTTGCCCTCCTACCACATTTCAAGCTTGCCCTTAATTTTCTCATTATTTTTTCAAGAGTGTTGCCTCTAGGTTTGTGCATTTACCTTTTCAATAAACAAATCAAAAATTCAACTCTTCTAAAAATGCAGAATTGTTCTAGAGATCAGTCATGTTTTTGATAGTATTGTTGGGTCTATTGCCACAATGCCCTCTGGGTTGTATGAAGAAAAATGTTTTTTTTTAGCATTCTTAAAGTACTTTAAACTAATGCATGAAGTAAGCTCATTAGTAAGGCTTGATCATATAGATCAGGGAGAATGAGTGTTTATTTGAACATAAAGGTCTTCAAATGTGAGTTTCATCCTGTTGGAGGAAATGTCCTTTTGAGTTCAGTTCCAAATGGAAAAAAAGACACTGAAAACATGGAGGCTGCTTGGAAAGATGGTTTAATGGTGAACAGGATCACATGGCTTGAGCTCCTGCGTGACCCGACAAAACCGCGCTCGTCAAAATAGCGGCGACAAATAAGCGCTGACAAGTACGTGTCATTAGCGTGCCCACATTACCGTGTCGATATCAGCGCGATGACGAAAGCGCGAAGGAAGTGAAGCTTTTGAATTATTTTAACCACAAAATGTAAAATGAAGCTTTTTGTATTTTTTTGTATTATTTTGTATTGAAGCTTTTGAATGCTAGTAAAAGTTTATTTTGTGGCATCAAATGGAATAAAGATATTGATTACAGACAATAAAATGTAGTACTAAAAGTTTATTTTGTTGCATCAAATCAATCAGTTTTGTTGACTAGTTTTATTATTATTTATTATTTATTTATTATTATTTATTATTAAGTTTATTATGTCACTAAATAAGTTAGGTTTAGGGGTTAGGTTTAGGGTTTAGGACTAGTTTTATTATTTATTATTATTTATTTATTATTATTTATTATTAAGTTTATTATGTCACTAAATAAGTTAGGTTTAGGTTTAGGTTTAGGGTTAGGGTTAGGTTTACGGTTAGGTTTAGGGTTAGGGTTAGCTTTTGAATGCTAGTAAAAGTTTATTTTGTTGCATCAAATGGAATAAAGATATCAATTACAGACAGTAAAATGTAGTACTGATGTCGGCGCACTAGGGTCTCACTTTGCTGAGCGCTTAGGAAGGCGTGGATTTGCCCTCTGCAGTTATGTCGGTGTGGAAAAGGGCTTCGCGGTTTTGTCGGTAAACTGAGCTCCTGTACCAAAAAGGGGAATCACATGCTTCCAGAAGTTGGGGGAAAAAGAAAAGAGAGCGAGATGCTGAAAGTCCCTGGTTTTATGCCCTCTGTGGCCTTTGATCTACATCTTGTATTCTGATTGGTTGTCAGACTCCTATGGGGCCATGCAGGGAGGGGTAACTCTCTAGGCTGTGTTTTGAGTCCATTTTTGGTTGAGCATTGCTTCTTCCCAGGTGCCCTGTGGTGAGATGGGTAAAGGGCTAATACTATCATGCCTTAATCCCATCACCCTGGAGCTGAAGGGGGATATCTTTGTTATGTAGAATAGACTGATTCAGGCCTTTTAATGGCCCACTGAAAAAGGTAGGGGCTATTAAGAGTTTTTTCCTGCCTAAGAACATGTTTCTCCATTTCTTATCCATGGAAATATAATATTCTGCTTTTTCAATATTTCCCAGGATATTTTATTTTTCTAGGAGTGGGGTGGGTTTTAACTTCCTACAACCCAAAGTGAAAAAAGATCTACCTCCAATTTCACCATAGTGTTACTTTTAGTAACACTGGGGACAAACTGTGGTTGCCATTATCTTGAATAAGAAACCACTTATTTGAATGAAAATGTATCAAGTCCGTCAATGAACAATGCAAAAAAAAAAAATCAATGATTTCCCATCCTTGCTGCCATGATGTAGTGAAGTATACTAAATATGGATGGCTTTGAAAAGAGACTAAATCAATGAAAAGAAGGAAAAGCTAGCAGGGCTAATTCTGCCCTTTGAATTGGATGATAAAGTAGTTGCTTCCAACTCAAGCTCAACTTCCAATGATTCTCAGATTTCTTGGCAGTGTTACAAAGTAGCTTCCTTTTCCCCAGTACATTTTAACTCCCCTATTTAGTCAAGAACTGTGGCATTTCCAGTTGATCTCCCACCTAAGAACTAACCACAACTAATTCTGTTTAAATATTAAGATTGGCCAAGTTCAGCTAGGTGCTGCCCTCTGCTGAGGAATGATTGTATGCCAAAACTCAGTGTATGAGTTTTGAAAACTCAGTGTAGAGACAGGACAATTAGAAAAACTAGTTTGGTCTGAGAGAATGATTAGGCCTAATGATTTCAGTGGTTAAGGAAACACTTGAATCTGGATCTCTGCTGATTTAACCAGAAATAATTGGCTTTTAGAAGGAACAAAACAGCAAACTGTAGAGTTCTAGAATGATTAGCATGCCTTTTTTGGTTCTGATATTAAAAATATATATCACTAAGAAGTGGCCTATACATGAATCCATTTTATGCACAATTTGCTTCAATACTACTGCATGTAATTCAGCATGAATCCAAATATGAAGATTTTGGACCTGTTTTCATTCTGTAGTACACTGTCAGGGAGATTAATGCAACCATGTCAAGAAATGGAAGATCTAAATTTTTCAAGAGACTATAACAAAAGAAACTGTAGGGCCCTGGGGGAAAAGGGAGGGAAAAAAAGCTATGATTCAGCTAGAGTACTGAATATCTAGAATAAATGTAGATACCAATCACAGTGTCAAGAAGATACTGTTTATATAGTATAAGAAATCTGTAAACTAATGTCAAAAGATACTTGTTAACTAATGTCTAATGTCACTTGCAAAATGAGAATATTTTGTTGCACATACAAGAGTTACAATTATGTTCCTGTCAAAAATCTAAAATACTGTCAAAAAGTTAAAGTTCTTAGTATCTAGAATAAATGCAGATACCAAGCACAGTGTCAAGAAGAAGAATATAAGGGATTTGTTAACTAATTTCAAAAGATACTTGTTAACTAATATCTAAATTATTTGGAAAATGAGAATATTTTGTTGGACATACAACAGTTACAATTATGTTCCCATCAAAAATCTACCAATTATCATTGGAAAACTATTAAGAATGGCAGAAAAAAACTAACCTTTCAAAGTGAGAAGTACTAACACCAAAACAAACAGCTAAAATTACCTTCAATAGTTCCAAACATTTGGCCTTTGATTAAGCCATAGTTTATACTTTTATCTGTTGTACAATTTTCTTACTTTCTCATTATTTGTTAATGCTGCATCCTCTTGCTAGTATCGTTTTGCACACCCTTCATAGCTAAAATTATCTTGTCAACCTTTTATTTTTAAACATTCCCTTTTTTGTAAGAAAGTTATTATGGATGAGTCAGATAGTTGCATCGGATGTCAATAAGGTCATATGGGGAAAAAACCCTAAAATACATTAATTATTTTTTACTCCATTCATTTTGAAACAATGTGAGCATCTTTATCTTATTTATTAAAAATAATTTGGGATAATAAGTTGTTGTTGGTTTTTTTTTGAAAAAGTCATTCCTGGACATGCAAGTTTTAAAAGTTAATTTTAAAATGATATCACATATTAAATGCATAGAGTGACCCCTACTGTTATACACGTTGGATATCCAAGTAAAAGCAATGACAACCCAACCTGATAATCAATTCACTGTAGTGTAAAACTAATTAACCAAGTCAGTCTTAAAGTACATCTGTTAAGCTTTTGGGACAGGGGGAGAAGGGAATTGATAAGTAGAAATGTGAGCATTTGCAGTTCATAATGAAGTTGACCATAATTACCCAGTTCTTTCACTCTTAATTGCATAACTTTGAATAAGGAATCAAAATAATTGTTGGAACATAAATTATACAAAATTGTAGAATTAATTTTTCATTGCATTGCAGGATCATCAGTCAAATAATTGTAACAAAATATAAAATGACTAATAAATCATCCTTTAAAAATAATATTTTCCAAGAAATTAACATGTATAAAAGATGAAGGTTGTTGGGGAATTTCAAACAAATACATTACATTTAGATGAAATGTTTTTTCTTAAGTATATTTTTATATTTATTAGCGTTTTTGTTGGCACTGATTTTTATCATGATTCAGTCTTAACATTTAATAAGAAATTATATATTAACATAAAAACAGCTATATCCCCCAAACAAACGTAGTTGGAATATTATGTTTACCTAATACCAACCAGGATATATTACAACATCGATAAGTAGTTAATCCACTCCTGAAAGCAAAGATTGTATGACAGTTTCCAGAGAGCTGATCTTGCTAATTACTCTCAAAAGAGCTGAGACTTAGGGGACTATACACGGAAAGAGACTTACAAATTTAGAAAAGGAATAATCTTTCTAGGTAAGTTCTTCAATAAAAATGAAGTGCCGTTCCATATTGGCACACATAGCTTTTTTGAGGGAAAAATTTTAAACAATAATTTTGCTAGAAATAGAAGGATTTAGAGAGCAGTGATATTGATCATAAGGGAACAAATATGACTTTTTAAATATACATACAGTACATTGGATCATATAGGTTATTACAGTAGCATCATCAAAATTGCACTGTTCTGCAATAATGTTTCTAATATTTTTAGAGATGTACTACATTTTTACTGGAAGTTTAAATTGTATTTACACTGGTTATATTGATAATATCATATATGTATACATTATATCACACACACACATACACGTGTGTGTGTGTGTGTGTGTGTACGCATATTCAAAATCAGTGTAAACACAATTTAAACTTACTTATTCATTCCAGTAAATGTATTTGCAGTTGATAATTAAAATGATCAATCATTTTTAAGAGAAACCAACACTCATATTATTTATCACTAAATGGTAGATCCTCTGCTTGACTACAGTAATGAGTTTTACATGGAGCTGCCCTTGAAGATCTAATTAAAGTGCAATCAGTTGAGAATGTACTGGCATGGATACTTAGGGGCACATCATAATACAGTCACTTAACTACTTTGTGAGCAACACTCTCATCCTATAGGATTCTGGGTACAATTCATGATTCTTCTTATTAGCCATAAAGCCCTTTATAACACAGGAATGAGTAACCTGTTGGGCCATTTGTCTCCAGTTGTATCAGCTTGTCTCATTAGATATGGAAGAGTTACTACTGCGAACTGGGCAACTACATGAATACATATGGCAAATTGAATAGGAGATAATAGGTCATGTAAATTAATGGTATGAAACAAAAAGGAAATAGGAAAGAAACAAAAGGAAACAAAGCATATTCACTTTATATCAATACTATATTTTACTTCCTTACTTTTATTACTTTACCACATGTACTTTATTCGATTTCATATTCAGGTTTTTTTTATTGCTCTTCATATAAAAATCATGTAACAAAGAGGATAGAAATATGTCTTAATACACAGCCATTGTTTGCTATTTTTTGACAATAGTTATTCCTCACAACAGACTGCATACAACACCAGCATTTGCAATCTTAAAATTTCTTCATTTTTGAAATTTATTAAGTGTTCTATCAAGGTATACAAATTCAGCTACTTGCTCAATTTCTTTTTGGCTTTTACATAGAAGTATTCATTCAATTTTCTTTGCTAAACACTACTTCCTTTGTATTTGATATATTGATTTCCAGATTTATACTCATTAATGCATCATATGCTCTATATAACATTTACTGTCAAAATTTGGATTCTTAACACTACTGAACATGCCTAACACATTCAGAACTTTTTATCACCCTTTTATTCTTCATCAATTCTCTCCTTTCTTCATTGTAAATACATAAATCAATTATAACAATAAATCTATTTTGCCATACTTGGGTATAACATATTAAACTCATTTATTCAAAAACAAACATTTCTTTGGTGTGTTTGGTGACTTTTCACCAGATAATATCATTCTTATTCATACTTAGGTCTCTGAATAGCCCCAAACATTTTGTTGTACTCTCTCATATTATTCCCACTAATACAAATTTGTCACGAACAAAATAGTTTTATTTATTTATCTCATTATATGGCCACTGATTCCACAGAAAGCAAGTCTAGGTGGTGTACCACCATTAATGAAAAAGCAAATATATAAAACTTTCATTATAACAATAAAAAGTCTTTATCTAAAACAAAACATCATAAAAATTTAAAATATGCCAGGACACAAAAGGAATAAAAAGAAAAACCACACTGCAGTCATCTAAGAATGTTTCTAGGTCCCTGAGATCCCTAGGTGATGTAGCCAGATCTTAAGGAATGATATATATTTCTCCTGACATGCATTTTGGCTTTCTGATAAATAATTAACCTACATCTTCACTTCCCAACATGCATTTATCAGCTTCATTTTATAAGATGAGACAACTTTCATTCAGGATTTATTACCAACTTTCCCTTTCTTTTAGTTTTACAAACATTTAACAAATCTATCCCACCTCATTTAATTTATCTAATGTTCTTTACTATTTATTTCTCTTGCCCCGCAAGTCATACATTTTAATATGCTGTAGTCATCACCAGATGACTGATCTCTGCCGCCCATTAAGACTTTGGTCAATGAGGCTTTCACATAAGCCTTTTTAACAAGACAAAGCTGTAGCTAGTCTACAGCTAAGCTGTAGACTAGCTTACATCTTCAGTCATCACCATGCAACATTTAGTATTCTGTTAAAGATAAAAAATGGTCTTATCAGTCTTGGGAGATTTTGGCAAGTAGGCCACAAATACAATCAAAACCCAAAACCCTTAAGCAAGGGAATAAATTAAAATATCCAAGTTAGAGATTACCTTGCAAGCTCTATCATCACCAACATCCCATTGACTTGGAGACAGATCTTGTACAGTATACTGACATCACTTGGGATACAATTATTTCAATTATCTCAGAATGATGGTTGAAGAACTATCAGGTTTGCAACATTTTGGAGCTCTAGGCATCCCAGTCTAAGAAGACTCTAAACTTGCACAATTTCAGCAAGTTTTCATTTTGTAGCATTGGTTTCATGTCTTGGGATCTGGCGGCATTGTGTTCATATATGTATATTGTATTGTTAACTCTTGACCAAGATCTTAAAAGTGTACGGGTTTGAATTTCTATGCAGAAAATCACATATGTAATGCTGAATTAACTGGTCATTTTTAAAAATTCTGATAGAAGTCTCATCTTTTGAGTGCTACATGGCATGCAAATATAACATGGAGCCTTCTGCAAACCCAAGAGTCCTGTAGATACAGCAATATGTTAAGGAATAATGGGGGAAGGTTATTTTAGAAGCTGAATTATCCCTTTAATTTCTTAAAAGTTCAATATATTTCTTGCATTTCCCATGCAAAATCTTAAAAATAAAAAAATAAAATTATCCCTAAATTATGTCCGAATGCAACATTTTCTTATATGAAGAAAAGTCTACACTACTCTGAATTTATCTGTGTGCATGTTTGTATAGGAAAAATACTTTAAAGAAAATATATTCCAAAGTAAAAAGTTCCAAAGTCCAGTAAAAAGGATTTAGTAATCATTTTGTGCAAAGTCCAAGGAGATTAAATATTAAAAGAAAGGGTTTTTTTAAAAAAAGAAAAATACAATTAATATATTAAAATCCACATGAATTCAATATTCAATGATTAGTTGCTTCCCCAAAAACTCATTAACACATCCCTAAAACACTTCTTGATAAATCAACAGTAATTCAAAATAGGATGAGTTTTCTGCTCTGACAGCTTTTATCTATAATTTTGAATGTTTCTTAGATGAAATAGCAAACATTAACACCTTTATGGTAATCGATTAATGTCAGCAGAATTTTAGAGAGCTATGCTGCAGGCTCTAATATCACAGAAGTAATCAATTAAGGGAGTCAGTTAAAAATGATGCAAAGATCAGAGATGTCAACAGTAAAACAATCTCATTTTATGGTGTCAAAAGCAGAGTAAAATATGGCATTTATTTCATAACATAACTGAATTATTTTGCTATTTTGCACACCCACTTTTCTAGACAGTAACATCTATTTACCAACTATTAAATTACTGATTACATAAAATACTTGTTTTCAAAGATTTTTAAATGACAGTGGGATATCTTCTGTAATAAGATCTTAAATATATATATTGGTCAAGATGTCTGAAAACCTTTTGATCTATTCAGTTAATAGTAATAGCAGAATTCTATACATTTCAAGAGAAAATTTACATTGAGGTGTATGGAACTTCTTTTATATAACTGTATTTAGGAAA
This sequence comes from Thamnophis elegans, assembly GCF_009769535.1. Taxonomy (NCBI): domain Eukaryota; kingdom Metazoa; phylum Chordata; class Lepidosauria; order Squamata; family Natricidae; genus Thamnophis; species Thamnophis elegans. Next base: position 93,265,231 of record NC_045543.1, read on the forward strand.
ACAAGCAGACTTTTCAAGATCACAATGAAGACAGTTAATCAGAAAAAAAATGAAATGTAAGTAAACTCATGTGATCCTAACTAGCGTTTCCCCTTTTAATAAGTAAAAATTATGTCATATTCATGCAGAAAATGCAAAACTATTTAAAAGAAATGCTGAATTTCAGAAATGGGAATAATGAAATTTCTCAAGATTCGTCATAGCTGACATTGCATTTGTCAATACAAGTTTTTAGCAAAAATACAATGGTTTCATTTCCTTCACAATTATTTAAATAAGTGCCACTAACATGAGGCCTCTGTTACACAACACAGTAAGAGGCACCAAGTAAAGCAAGCTATATGCATTCTTTACTCCCAGAAGCAAACCATCAGAACCTATTAAAATTACCTCAAACTGATAGTACTAGAGACATGACAAATCACAGGCCAAGAGTCAGATACCAAAGAATGTGTATCAGAGCTTAGGGGCCAGGCCGATTTGCAAGCAAATGATATTGTGTAGAGTTGGCATGCTCAGTGCATGACAAACTGATGCAATTTCAGCACTGTCGAAGAAATGGGGTGAGATTTCTGAGATGCTGGCCAGGCTTAGCTTAGAGAATTGTGCAGAGTTCCCAGATTTGAATCACTTGGGGCCTGAAAGGGCGTCCTTTGACAAGCCACAAATAATTACACTGCACTCTTTCCATTGTACCCTATTATTTTGTCCTTCTTATCTCTAGACTTTGAACACTTGTGAACAAGCAAGGTCGCCTCTTATTTTGACCATAGGATAGCAAAACATTGTTCTTTTCTGATATGATAAATAAAACGAAGGCCAAGAGACTGGCCATTTTTATCAGATCTATTTTCTACTTCTATAAGCAAAAGTAACTGGTGACCTGGGAAGAAGAGCTGAGACTACAAATATTCATGGAAGTGGGTTCATGAGCTCTTCACTTAAGAGGGTTATTCAGCTATCTAGTAAAACGGAAGAGGGGGGGATGTGAGATTTTAGAAACAGGGCATTGAGTTCACAGCCCACAACAGATAAAGCTATCCGGAGATTATTTTAGTAGAATTCTCTTTTTAAACCAGCCAGTTTCGACAACTCAGATTACAAGTAATTCAAAAAGGTTGAGAATCTTGCTGTCAGTTTTTTTTTTTAGGAAACCAGTAATCTGTCTACTGAACATTGTGAAACATTTCCAGTAACAAACAGTGATTTCCAAAGGCAAGGTACACCATACTGAAATTATTAACACATAATTTAAAGCAAGTTTCTGATAATTCCTGCAGTTCAGAGTAATAGGAAAAGTCAAAGCAAACTCAATAACCTTATTTTTTCCTGTTTTCAAATAGAAACTGTATTTTTTCTCCTCTTTTTGCTTTACAATCTATTACTGATTTACTCCCAGCACTTTACGGCTATGTTAAGATTATAACTCTGAGAATCATGGGAACTGTAATATCAATGCAACCAGAACAAAAGATAATGAAAGGTTGGTTTGTTCTTTTGTCCACAACCAACTAGTAAGCAAATTAACTGTTTCAATGAACTCTTAAGATTCGATGACACATTTTATATAAAACATTTCTTATTCTATTTTACGTTTGCTGATAATTTTTTGGGGTCCCACTAAATAGACCAACTTTACTTACAATGCATTCAGTCTATATAAAGAAGATTATTCTTTTAATATTTTAAACCTAAACCTAAATTTTGAAAGATTTGGTTTATTATAAAATACAAGTCTTTATTCATATCAAGGCAAATGTATGTACTGATGTACTGATATGCAAGGGTGCACAATATGTGAAGTCTAATGCTATTTAATTCTAGCTTACATATTCACAACTGGATTCTTTTCCCACTTCTGTAAATGGAACTGCTTCACTATTAGCTTATGAGCAGTTAGCTGAATGAATGTAAAACTAACAATGATGAGTTTATTTTGTTTGTTTGCTCCCCCCCCCATTCTTGAGCATTATCTCTGTTGGGTCAGTTTAAAAGATAAGTGTGGTATTTAGATTGCATGATTAATCACACCTTAGTTTTGAGGCCAAATTCCAAAGAACTGAAGAAGTAGTGTACCCTGAAATATTTTTTTTGTTTTGCAAATAGTTTTGAAAGCATCCGTATATTGCTTGATCATGGAAAATTAAGCTATATAATTTATTTACACTTCATCATTATCTGTCTTCATGACTCAAGTTTCAATTTCCACTGAGATTCATTTATACACAGAAGCACTATTTTGCATCTAAGTTTTGGAATTATTATGTTTTATAAAATTATTGTTCCTTAAAGTCAAGAGGAAAACACTGTATAAAAAATAACACACACACACAAATCTAAGTAATGTGAAAAATTAATCTAATGCATTTGTTACAGAGACTAGATAATATAAATCAATATACTATTAACAGAATTAGCATTCTGGATCAAAAACTTAGGAAAAACAAATGTGATCTTATATACATTAAATCTTTTTAAGACCTTCATTAGAAAGCACAGATAGTTAAGGATGTCCTAATGAAATTAACTTTAAAGAGGAGGAATTGCTACAGAGGTTTATACCACCAATGTGTACAAAATTTTCACCATTTATAATTAGTTTGAATTCAGGCAGCATCTAAATTGAATTGAATTAAATAACAGGAGCATCCTTTCCAGGCAAGGAAATAATCACTCATCTATTGTTTTTGAATTCGCTACCATGAATATATTAAATACATTAGTGATTCTAACAGATAGTTTTGTGTAGCTTTAACATGAATTTATTATAAATGAAATTCCAGCCCAATGTTTTCAATTAAATATTCTGCTGCTAAATGGAGTTGATGTTTTTCCAGGATTAGAAAAATCTCCTGCTTGTCCTTGTAACTAAAAAAATAAATTTAAAATTCAGGATAATTTTTTCCAGTTTATTATCTCTGATACTTTCTCTTGAAACATGCCAAAGCAAATTTAAAAGCTAGGGCAAGTTGCTAATTTTTTTGATTTAATGTTCCTTCAATAATAATTGGAATTCACCATTGTATAGTACTAAAAAGAATGTTAGCTTCACTGTAGCAAATGAGGCAGATGGAATGAGATAGCAGCCTGAGGTTCATTAACGCTTCTGCAGCTTGCAGTTTATTTCTCTAACATACAGGCAATCCTCAACTTATGACCATAACTGAGCCTGAATTACAGGTGTTGCAGTCCTAGGTCAAATCATCAGCAGGTCCAATTTATTTTACCTTTTTTATGGTGGTTGTTAAGGGAACACCATGGTTAAGCAAATCAATCCTCACCCTTAGTTGTTGTTTTTTGTTTTTGTTTTGCCAAACTGGAAGTAAATGTTGGAAAGAGGCAAAATGTGTCACAAATCATAGTCATGTGATTGCAGAATGCTGCAAATGGCCATAAAGATGAGTTGGTTGCCAAGTACCCAAAATACAATGTGCATGAATATATGACCACTATAGTGCACGAGGGTCAGTCATAACTTCAAATGACCATTATGACCCATCATAAGTTGAGGACTTGAGACACTTGATTTTGAAAATACTTTGGACAGAGAGCACATAAGTCCGTCATGGCAAACCTATGCCATAGGTGGCACAAGGAGCCATATTTGGTGGCATGCCAGCCGTCAACTGATTTTTCGCCTTTCCAGAAGGTTAGGGGAGGCCATTGGTTTCCCTTCCCAGCCTTCAGAAAAGTCTCTGAAGGCTGGAAAGGGTGAAAAATGGCCCCAACAGGTCAGCCAGAAGTTTGTTCCTGAAGTTCCAGTTGGGCTGTTGGGGCTGTTTTGCACTCTCCCCAAACTTCAGGAAAGTCTTTGGAGGCTGAGGAGAGCAAAAATAACCTCTCCCAGCCCCTGGAGGCCCTCCAGAAGCCTGAAATGGATCATTCACACTGGCCTTTGGGGCTGTTTTTCATCCTCCTCAGCCTCTGGAGGCTTTCCTGAAGCCTGGGAAGGGCAAAAAACAGCCCCAACAGCCTAATCAGAAGTTCAGAAATTATCCGCTTCCAGCTTCCAGAGGGCCTTTGGGGGATGGTGTTTTTGCCTTCCCCAGGCTTCAGGAAAGCCCCCTGGAGCCTGGGGTCTTACATATATGCACAGGGGGGTCACATGTGCATGCACAGGTGGGCAAGGAGGATAGAGTGGCCATGCATGCTTGTGCGCAATTTTGGCATGCCGTAAGAAAAGGGTTAATCATCACTGCCAATTACCTCCCAAAGGCCCATTAGATCCCACAGATTAGGCCTCCTCCGGGTTCCATCTACTGGCCAATGTCACCTGGCTACTACCCGGGGGAGGGCCTTTTCTGTGGCTGCTCTGGCCCTTTGGAACGAACTCCCCGCAGAGATTCGGACCCTCACCTCTCCAGCCCTTCCGTAAAGTCGTTAAAACCTGGCTGTGCTGGCAGGCCTGGGGTTGATGAGTTCCCTTCCCCTCTCGAATTGTGTGACTGTTGATTGTCTTTTAAATTCCCTTGTACCTTCTTTGTTGTATTTCCTATGTGTTTACCTCCCCCCCCACTTGGGTTTGTTAGCCACCCTGAGTCCATCAGGGAATAGGGTGGCATATAAATAAAATAAACCTTCAAACCTTCACTGACCTAAGTGATGCTAATTGAATAAACCAAGAGAGGCAGGTCTTCAGAACTGTAGCAAAAACAGCAAACTTATGCCTTTCACTGAGGACCTACACTAGCCAGAAAGAAGGCTGTGCAAATATCTACAGACCTCTCGCATCCTGGACATAAACTGTTTCAACTTCTACCCTCAAAACGATGCTATAGGGCACTGCATACTGGAACAACTAGACAAAAGGACAGTCCCTTCCCCCCATGCCATCACTATGCTAAACAACTAATTCCCACAACACTGTCAAACTATCTGGACAGGCAGTATTACCATCATTGTTCTCATCTTCCCTATTACCTATCTCCTTATGTTCTTAGGACTATAACTTTGTTGCTTGCATCTTACAATTTATATTGTTTACTTAATATCCCAATATGATTTCTTTAGTATCCCACAATTATCCATGACTATAACTAAGTGTTGATTTAATGTTTTATGATGAATGCGTTTTTACGATTATGATAACAATCTATATACAACATATTGTTGTATGTACACTGAGAGTTTATGCACTAGAGACAAATTCCTTAGATGTCTAATCACACTTGGCCAATAATGAATTCTAATTCTTTGCTACCTTGTGCTATCTCAGTGACAGCAAGAGAGGCAGTTTAGTCATTATTGGTCCAAATGAAGCCTATCAAATAAATGTTCTCTGATTCGTTATGAAGGGTTTTCACAGCTTTCCAGTTCAGATTTGGACAAAACTTTCCTTTCATATAAAAAGAATAAATGGTAATATAAATGGAAGCTATGTTCTTATGTAGAAACTGATTGATTTTACTGGTCCACCAATTTCTTTTAATACTGTGATTCATATCATTTCTCCACTGATTTGAACATGGGACTGAAACACCACTAATTCTGTTGATTTCATTTGTTAGCAACAGACCACAGTTTTGCTAACTCTGTTCATGTTCTTATTCTGACAATACACAGAATAAAAAACCATTTTATTCAGAAATAAGTGGTAAAAACAGGAAGCTTACAGAACTATGAGTAATATGAGAAGCATTAATGCCTTTGCTATGCATCTTTACAACAAGGATTGACCTTTGGGCTATCTAGTCTCTTTCTTGACCCATACAGTACTGACACTGCTTTTGTCTGGTTCACAAGTATTATTTTGATGATAATTGCTTGTTCGTCCCTAAAAGATATGGAGACTTTGGAAAGAGTCTCCTATGAAAGAAGGAATTGGTCTAAATGACCTCCAAGGTCCCTTACAACTCTGTCACTGTTATAATTATGGTTACTTTTAAGAAGCTTCTAAGTATTTTAATATAAAAACTTAAACATAACTGTTACTATTGGGAAAATATGCTATAAACATATTGTAAAATAATGTGCTGGAAAAGAAATATCAACCAATCAATCATTGTTTGAAATGTTCATGAATATATTATGATGCAAATAGGTAGTATAACATGTAAATAGATACCAAGAGTTACAAGTAAGAAATAATAGCATCTAACACTATTAGAAGATACTTGGATACTATGTAAAGCACCTATTGGTTACATAGCTAAAGTAATATCATTAGCACTAAAATTGATATATTGTGATCCCAAACACCATTAAAAGTAGATTCTACTCATCTTAATGTATTTCTCAAGAACCTAAGAAAACTCATTTGAATGCAGAAAGAAAGAAGAAACCAAGTCAGCTGGAGTGAAATTTGTTACATGTTATGAAAACAATTTTCTTAATCAATATATACTTACAGCTATCTTATTGATTATTTCACCACATAATCAAGCTCCTTATTTTAAGATTATGAATGGAATGATGAGGAGACATTGGATTTCATTTTTCTCCAGTTTGAAGCCCCATTGCAGCATATGAATATTTTTCTGCATGACTTTTAAACTGTGCTTTTAAATAATACTTTTATTACCAAAACAGCTAAACAGGAATAACTAATGTTTTATACTGGAAATTTTATTTACTGACAGCTGCATATTTTTAAGAAATTACATATGTCAACTATATGGGAAGGTCCAACCTTTAAAATAAGCTGTATCTGTGCAGTGTGAATACCTACTGCAGAATTCAAAGCAAATATTGAATTTTTTCCAGCCTCCCAAATAGACCTTCATTTTGGGACAGGGAAACCAGTCAATTCTCTCTCTCCCTCCCTCCCTCTTGGTGTGTTCATCCACATTCACTCTACTTTCATTCATTTTTCTAAGGGGATATGTTTTCCTTAGTACAGCCTAAAAAACCTGCATATAAGCACTGCTGGATTATTGTGTACTTGAAACAAACATTTATTCTTTTAAACAACAACATATATTTCAGTTATATTTAGAGCAGTTTTAATAATTGGTATTAATAATTGTAGTCTTCAAGGGATAGAATTTAAGTAGTTTTGCTAACTAAAAATTTTAAAATAAGCGAAATATGTAGTGATTTGTCTTTTTCTACCAATATCAAACCTGTATTTTTTATACCCTATCTGTTCTACGTATTGCTTCATTCACAGAAGAACTTAATGAACTAGACCAAGTATTTCAAAATTAAAAGAAGAGAAAGATAATAATTTATATTATGTAGCACTTCTATATTGATAATGCAGAGGAGTGCCACAAAAGAAAAAAAGCACATTCCAAATACTTTTGAAGATATTTTGTTATTAATCTGTATACGAGGTTCCATTAGACAGTAAGAATTACACTTACTTTATAATTAAGTATAATTAACTTATCTTTATGAGACAAGAGTAGGCATAAGGATGGGTAAAATTATCTTTCTAAAAAGTGTTTTAAGAAAACATTACATGAAGGCAATTAAAAGCTAACAGGATAGGGGGGGGATTTAATTAAGAACACTCTAAGCCTGTCAGTCAAATATGCCCTTTGCACTTTGATCTACTTAAACACATGTCACCTTGACCTATAACATACCAATAAATGTTTATGATCAATATGAATCAAGCACAAATTAATTTATTCAGGTGGTTTGCTCATACTGGAATCAACCTTAGAAATCTAACTAGTATTTGCTCTTCTGTCATTGGCAAAAGAATCATACTTAAATGATAACAAGTGCTCATGGGTGTCATTTTAAAGTTAAATTGTTCCCCAAGGACATGTTCACAAAATGTCTACATTTAAAGGTTATTCACTACCAAATCATGAACAACTGTTGCATTTTAAGCAGAGAAATCAATAGTTTGGAGATCCACTCATCAATTTAAAGTGTTTGTAAAAAGTTTAAATGTTGACTAGTATGAATTGAAGAAAATATATCACTGAGCAATCTTTCCACATACAATAGATATTTAATTTCCTTAGAAAGTTTGAATAGAGTCCCACTACCAAAAGAAAAGGCACCAAAATCACTTCTCAATAAAGTTATATTGCTGTAATGATACTGAAAATGCCCAGAATATACATATTTTGCATACTGTTTTAAAATTTTGGTTTAAATCTCATTATCAAACAATGATATACTGATACATAAAGTATAGTATGAATTGGATGAAGCCTTAAAAAGGCATCAGGCTAACCAGCAATCAGGAGTCTTTAAGTTCTAGTTCTGCCTTAGAAATGCAAGACAATTGGGTGACTTTGGGCCAGTCACTCTGTCAGTCCAACTCACCTCACAGGTTTGTTGTGGGAAAGTTAGGAGGAGTACTAGAACTACTACTAATAGATATGTTTCCCACCTTGAATTATTTATAAAAACAAAGGTGGGATAAAAAATAACTCCACTAACAAAAATAATGAGATGAATGCATGTTATTAAATTTGGAAAACATGTAACTGTGATTTTCCTGTAAAGTTAGTTTCTACACTAGGGAATCAGCCAATAGTTCTGACAAGTCCTCTATTTGGGAACTCAAACTTACCACTCCCAGAAATGTTAATGTCTTGTAACAAAGAAAAGGCTAGTTAATGTTATTTTATTTTAATGAAAATTTATGTCATCCTTCTATCACAAAGATTAACAACTGAAACTAATGCAACATTAAAAATACGTAGGAAAAAAGTGCAGTAAGATTTTCTTACAGTATAAAGCAGACAAATACTGAGGAAATTATCAAATGAAATTTACACTTATGTGAGAATCAAATGTTTTCCTAAATAATAGGGCTACTAAGTCTATGACCTGAGATGGTAGTCAAAAAGTACCAAAAACTCTGGCTTTTCCATGCCATTTGTGGTTTTCTAGCCCAGATCTGGTAGTCTTATAAATAGGAAATTCTTAACTAATTGATGAAAAACTACTGGAAAAAGTGCAGGTGTGGTCCTGAGACTTCCTGATGCAGAGGTCCAGAGTTAAATGTAGCCACTGAGTACCTCTTTCTATTGTCTTCATCAATCATGCCTCTGCCAAGAGAACAGATGTTTCATCAGATTTTAGGGTAGAGAATGCTGTAATAAATAAATGTTAGGGAACATAATATGAAAAGATCTCAAGCTATTCTAGAAGTAAAGTATTCAAGGTAACTAGAGGTAGTCCTCAACTTATGATCACAATTGAGCACAACATTTCTGTTGCTAAGTGAAACATTTGTTAAGTGAATTTTGCCCCATTTTATGACCTGTCTTGCCACAGATGTTAAGTGAATCAATGCAGTTGTTACGTTAAGTGAATTTGGCTTCCCCATTGACTTTGCTTGTCAGAAGGTTGCAAAAACTGATCACTTGACCCAGGGACACTGAAACTGTCAGAAATCTGAATCAGTTATCAAATGTTCTAATTTTGATCATGTGACCATGGGGGTGCTGCAACGGTTTTAAGTGTGAAAAACGGTCATTCACTTTTTTCAGTGCCACTGTACCTTTGAACTGTCACTAAATGAACTGTGGTAAGTCAAGGATTATCTGTACTGTAATTTTGAACCGTGTCCTAAGTCAGGCAAAGCCAACTAGAGCAGGAGCCACAGTAATCAGTGGAGTTGTACATTATGGCTCCATCTCAAACATTTGCCACTCAGTATTCTTGTAGACCAGTGATGGCTAACCTTTTCCAGACCGAGTGCCCAAAGCGCATGTGCATATGTGTGAATGTGTGCCTCCCAAATCCCCAAAATGCAATGCATGTGTGGCACCCATGCATGCACCCCACGCATGCATGCATGGCCTCCACATGCGTTCCCCCCACGTATGTGTGGCAGAGACCTGAACACCAGCTGGCTGGCAGGAAATGCATGTGCATGCGCAGCAGAGCTGAACTGGGGCGATGGCTCACCTGTCCACAGAGAGGTTTGCCATCACGGTTATAGACCAACTATATTTTCAAAATAGAATGTGTGTTGCACCAATCCAGTTTAACTTAACTAAAGCAGAGGCAGGCCTAATTAATGGCTTTATTCTATATATCACTGCCTTAAATCTGGTAAAGGCACTCCAAACTTCAGACAAGCCTCCAAATGCAAAGCAGAATCTAGAAGTATCCAAAAGGAAATTTGATTTTTTTGAGATTAAGCACCCCATCCAAACTGATTCGTTCCTACAGCAGGCTCCTCATAAGCAACACCTCTATCTTGTTTGAATATATATATATATATAATTTAATTCATATTCTTTATGAATGTGTGAGATCCTCCCCACCCACCCCATTTAAAGTCAGATTCAACAGCTTGTCTCTAGCATCAGCTCACATATTGCAGAGAGAAGTGAAGGATGGAAGTTAATTCTAGTTTTGGTTAATTAGGGATAGTAAAACAGTTTCCATATTTAACTCAAGACTTGTGAGGAAACACACAGCAGAAGTGATATTTGTTAGCTGGACATTTGACAGGAACATTTAATAATTAGGCTACAGATTAAGTAACCCTAAATGTTTTACTCTGACAAAATATAAACACTGCTTCTTCACTTAAGAGAAAGAGCTACAACTTTAAAACAGACACATGGACTCCACTGTGTGGAGCAAGGGCCAAAAATACCAGGGCATACTTCAAGTAGTACACTTTGGAGGATTCCAGACAAGGGAAAAAGCATTTTTTTTCCCCTAAATGCAGTTTGTATCTGCTTTGGTATCCGCTGCCTTTCTGTTGCGTTATGTATCTCTAAGAAACATTTGACACATGTTCCAAGATAAATTGTCCTAAGCCGGAATTTTTTAATCAATAAAATTTGATCCAAATCTTCCATCATAGCCTACTTAGAATGCCCTCAAGTCTTCAGCTAGCTAGGTAGCAATGATATAGAATGACAAGTTCAAACGGTAACCCAACCATTCACTAGCTTTACACTATAATCAAAATATGTTTATGAATGAAGTCGAATATACGTGTCCCAAGATAATGTTGCTGGATTCAATGTGGGTCGGTCACCGGGACTACAGGTTTTATTTTACGAGCTTTCGGACTGGTGCTGGAGCCCATTCTCAGAGAACTTCTGTCTAGCAGTACTGTCTAGCAGTACTTTGGACTATTTTGTCTGTGTTGTGTGGCTTTGCAGTTGGCGAACACACAATCAGGCACCATATGAACACCACACACAAAATAGTTCAAAGCGCACACTCTGCTAGAGAAAAGTTCCCTGAGGATGGGCTCCAGCACGAATCCCAAAGCGGGCGGGAGTAAGCCTCTGGTCCCGGTGACCGACCCCGATTGGATCCCGCAAAATAAATTTAGCACTAAAATCATTCGCCGCCTTGTCGGCGATCTGGCTGCTAGCCCAACGCACCAGCCTTACAAATCCCTTCTATTCAGGAGCACTGCCTGCGCGCGCTTCTCCGGGAGAAGGCAAGCAAACGCCCGGCCCCCGAGCTGTACCATCCCATCCTCTGCAGGGGGAAGAGGGGGAGTCATTAGCGCCTTCGCCTTGGCCACCACTCACCGTGTAGCCCCTTTCCAATTCGCTCTCCTCATAGCGGAACGAAGGAATAAAAACCTCCATGGTATGGCTGGTGCGCGAGCGCAGCCCCTGGACGGATTCTCCACGGTGGGTGGGTGGGGGAGGGGCATTCGTGGAAAGGATAGGCAAGGGGAGGGAGGGGGGACTCTACGTCCCCCGGGCAGCGCAAAGCCTGGCGGAAGGAGCCGTGGGGCCAGTGAAAATCACATGACTGGCAAGGGCAACCTTTTTTTCTATCTCTATGGGAACAGCAGTCTCCGCTCTTCCCCCACGTGATTCCTGGTGCAAGATGGACTGGGAAAGCGAAACGGAGGAGGAGGAGGGGGGGAGCGAGGGAGGGTGCCTTCGCTACTCCCAGCTCTCCTGGTCTTGGGCGATAGGGAGGGCGTCCTGTGCGCCAGGGTAAATGTTATCTTTGCTCCTGCTGGAGGCTGCGATATTTTCGGCAGCAGTTGCCACAGGGATGTTCATACTTTTTATTAAAGCGGTTGCAGCAATGTGGGATAAGGACAGCCCTTAGGTGCCTCCGCCCCTACTTAATTGCAAGTTGACGCATTAGGCAATACTGAGTAAGGGGAACGCCTTTTTTGGAATGCGCAATCTGAACTGTCATCCAATAGTAATGTTAATAGATAGGTTAGCTAGACCGTAAACAGAAGGAAAAAATGCAGTGGCTGCAAGTTTGTAAAATAAAACGCAAAATTTTCTTACTTCGAGAACAGTTGTTAGATTGCAAAAGATGCGCACTTCACATCATTAAAAATTTTAGACTCCTCGATTCTTTGGGCTCATATTCTTTGTTGCCTTGTGTTTACTTGAACTCGAACATTGCTCTCTAAAGAGATGCAAACCTCTTTTTCTCTCCTATGTAAATGGTTAATTTATATGAGGTTAAATACATATGAAAGAGGATTGTTGTGTATCATCTGGAATTCTGTTTTTGCTGCTACAGGCAGTACAGAACTGTTGTGGGAGAAAATGTAACTATCAAGTTTTTAAATTCCATGGCATTACAGTAAATCTTTACAGATTAAGATATCCATAGGCGTACCTAACATCTTAAGTCAATTAAAAAATGTATTTAGAAGCTGCATTTATAACATGTATGATACACTATATTTCAAGGAAATTGAAATGGTATTTAAACACCTTGACTGGACTCAGCCTTAGTGCTGATCGTATCCTAAGCAGAGACAGACACCTGGACAAACTTGTCTGGCTAAGCAAGATTGAATAGACTACCACCCAAACCAACATTGTGTAGCCTAGATTGAGTAGTAGAAAAAGTATTTGGGAAGTTGGCAAATCATTCCAGTATTGATGCCAAGGAAACTCCATGGGTATTAGGACTTGAAGTCAGTTCAGAGACTTTTCTTCCTCTTTGATGTTGATCATATTAGCATAAAAATCAGAAAGATGTTAATGATTAACTTTCAGTGATCAAATGTATCTATTTATATCTTCCTATCAAATATGTATTCCATGTGAAGCGAACCATTCTCCCTTAAAATAAAAGCTGCTAAATGCAGCTCTATGAAAGTATGTTCATTTTTAAATTTTCTGAATGTTGCATTATCTTCACTACAGAATATTAGAGCTGTATTTTAGTATTCTATTGATACAAGATTCTCAAGGAATAAATGCTGCCAAAGTTTAGTGCTTATTTGGCATGTGTTACTGAGACCTGGCTGGGTCCAGAGGTTAGGGTGGCTCTTTCAGATATGTGCCAGCTAGATTTCGGGTATGGAATTAACAGAGAATCCAGGCCTGGGGATGTGGTTATTTTCATCTGAGAGTGTCTTAAGACTTAAAGGGGAGCTACTCCTCAGGCTGATGGATATGAAGCCCTTTCAGTCAAGATTCAGAACTGGATATTGAATGGAAATGGCATTGGTTTCACTTTTGAATGATCTATAGTGAAAGCAGGATGGAGGTTATGTATCCATTGTTCTGCTGGATCTCTTAATGCCCTTCAGTATTGACCATGGTATGAAAAGTTCTACTTTTTAATCACCAGTCCACATCATAAGAGCCGAGGTGGCGCAGTGGTTAAATGCAGCACTGCAGGCTACTGCTAGATCAGCAGTTCAGCGGTTCAAATCTCACCGGCTCAGGGTTGACTCAGCCTTCCATCCTTCCGAGGTGGGTAAAATGAGGACCCAGATTGTTGGGGGCAATATGCTGACTCTCTGTAAACCGCTTAGAGAGGGCTGAAAGCCCTATGAAGCGGTATATAAGTCTACTGCTATTGCTATTGCTATCATGTTCCTACGGAAGTCATCCAAATGGTTTTGGCAAATTTGAGAAAAGCATCAATTATCCTAGGCACCTACAGGATTCATCTTATATTTTTTCATCAGTCTCATTTTAGCAGTTTTCCTGAACTCTTTCGTGTAGGTCAGTAGGCCTACAGATTCCAAAATGTTATCCTGGAGGTATCACTTCCTGGATTATTTTATGCTGTATTCTTGAAGTGATTTTGACAGAATGTGAAGTGATTTTTCAGAAAGCACCATTCTTTTCTTAAATCTCTATTCCAAGTGATGTCTGGGACTCTAGATTAGTGGAGTCCTAATGTTTTCACTTATTTCCAATTTTAAAGAAGATCTTCACAAAATGTATATTGAGAACTTCACTGTGATAAGAGGAGCTAAAGTTTAAGAGTTATATAAGATCAATCAGAATCAGCCGATTTATTTAATTAAATTCTCACAAAATTGGCTTAGTTTTTCCTGAGTTGATTGAAAGCAGGGTGGAATGGAGATTACTTTTTCATACGAAAATATCACATATTTGATGGTTTTGATTATGAATAAGCACCAAATTTTATTTGTTTACTTAGATTCTCTTTATACAGTATATTAGTATGACTTACATGAAACTCTGGTAAATGAATAATGGAGATATTCAAAAATCCCCTGCTGCATTGGATTCACTGAGTTCAGAGTCTATTCTCCCAGTGGCTAATCAACTGTCCAAGGAAGCATACAGACCTCTCAGCAATAAGCCTTCAGACAGTCACACTGACATCAAGGCTAATAGCCACTGATCCCCATGTCTTCCATGAATTGGTTTAACCATTTTTGAAACAAACCAAGCTGCTAGCCAGCCCTGTATCTTGTGGTAATAAATTGCAAGTTTGATTACATGTAACTCTGATGTAACTCTGACCCTATTAGTTTGCATGAATAGTTAGGCTTTTTGGAACCAATGTGCATCATTTTACACTTGCTCACATTGAATGACATCTGCTATTTTGATATTCAATCCCCTAATGTGTGAAAATCTCTTATGGAGCTCTTTGCAGTTTCTTATTGTTTTACCATTCCAAACAATTTAATGCCATCAACAACCTTGGCTATTCCACTGGTTAATTCAAAAAGGGCAAAAAATTTTGCTGCAATATTGCAGTAGTAAATCATGCAGGTAATTAAAAGATAACATTAGGGAAAAAAGCTGTCCTGTAACAACACAATCATTACTTTAATACTTTTTCATAGAACAAGCCTGTAAATTCTCCACCCAGTAATAGGCAAATGCATCAAAGTTATAGAGCTTACTGGGATGTTTTGTTATCTTCTATGTGGGATTTCCACTTTAGGACTGATTAATAAAATATTCAAGCAATTGTTACATGCAAATGTAAATCTATCTCATAAGCCTTATCAGATAAGGAGTTAAAACATTGCAACCCTAGAAATAACACAAGTTGCCAAAATACCTGCCAGTTAGAACAGCTAGAACCAACATCATATTTCTTCAGAGGAAGTGGAGATGGCAAAATTTATGTTTCCACTGAGACAAATATTCAAACCATAGAATTTAAACATCTTTCAGGAACATAAAAAATTCACAGAATCGTTTTTAAAAAAGATATGCCATTTTCCAAATTGTATAGTGACTTTAAAAAAACCTAAGATAAATATCTGGATGTTATCTGATTGAATAATTGGCTCTACAGAATTTCAGGACTACCTTCTTTTTTTTTAACTGTGTAAATGTGCCTTTTAAAAACAGGAAATCCCTTAGAATAGCCTAAGAATGTAAGTAGAAGAACGTTGAGTCTTCAGTTTTATTCCCTGATAGAATTCTTCATTGGATCAAGGAGCCTTCTTACTAGAATGATATCAGTTTGAAACAATCCAAACAAATTGATTTGTAAATTGTAACAGTTTTATGGTTTAGTATCCGATATTTTTGTTAAGGCCAAATAAAAGGCATTTAAGTACAATGGTATAATTTTGAAAATACTTTTCATATGCATAAAACTGATGGAACTACTTAATACCAATTATTTCACTTAGAGTTTATAGTTTATAATCAATTAATGAAGAACAAAATTAACACAGGTAATGATTAATGTTGCACAAGATACATCCCTTTATTACTGTAATCACAAAATCTTGATTATTTACAGGAATGTGTATGTGAACATTAATAAATGCAATTTATTTCATAAAGATCAAGTAGACAGAACTTATAGTAAAGAACAAAAATAACGTTCTGGCCTTGCATTGCACATCTTAGTGCAAATATTAAGACACAATAGTGTTCAATTCGCAAGTATTGCAGAATGTCATGCCACAGTCCAAAGAGTGTCAGGACATGCAGCTGTTAATAAGATGCTATAGTATATAAAAAGCCACATGTTAAATTCATAAAATATATAGTGGTTTATTTGGATGATTTTAAAGTGATTTCATTGTGGAATTTAATTCAACTGGGAGAACATCCAAAGAATCTTCATATTGGAAAGTCGTCTTTTCTAGGCAATGGCTTTGGCTTCAGGTAGGAATGCTTCCCAGTATTTTATCAGCTGGGGAGGGAAAAAAAAGAAAAAGTAGTAAACAGTAAACATTTCATGTGTACACATGCATATATGTACGTACACACATGCACGACTACCCAAAATTCTTTTAATGTAAACATCTAATGAATTTCATTGAGTAAAACTCTAAAATGTGTTATTAGTTGAAGATAATCTTACCTGCTGTTGTGTTTGCACTAATGATTCCAAGTACTTGATTATAACGGTTTTGAAGTCTCTCACACGTTCTTTCTGAGAATAAAAGAGAATTAAGGTGTTTACTCACTGAACAACCTTGCCAAAGTTTATTTCATTAAGATCCATTTAATAAACTTTTTTTTCACAACAGCCTGTATACATGCCTCAAATCGTCCTACTTCTTTGCGTATTGTTTTGGAGATTTGTTCAAAATCCCTTTCTCCTTGTTGAACTTTTGTTTCCCACTAAAAGTTAAAAAATGCATATAATTTAAACACATATAATAACTCGTATATGAATCAACATACAGTCAGGTATTTGGAACTATCATCCCTAAAAAGGCTCCTTCCACTGAACAGAATGTATATATAAAATTAAAGATCAATTAAAAAATATAGTGATTGCAGTGAATATGTCAAATTGGATATTAAAAGTTTCCAACTCAAATATAATTATGGAAAAGTGTTCAAAGGAAATTATGACAATGGATAGAAGAATGTTGATATGTAGAAAATCTGACAAAAGCAGTTTAAATCCAAATTCATAAAAAAAATAGTCTGTAAAAATTTCAATATTAGACTTTTAAAAATAGCTTGCAGTTATTTATTTATTAGATTTATGGATTGTGTTAATAAAAAACTGCTCTGAAGAATTAGAATTCCGGAGAATAACTGAAGCCTCAATTTTCCGTCAACTGTTGCTACAATACAGAGGTTCGGTTAACAGATGAATTGGTTAGCCGACCCCGATACCTCAGCCACTCTCGTCACTTTAAATTTGGCACTAGTATGAGCGAACAGGACACCTGTCACTTTCGTCTCCCTGCACCTTATAGTTGCCGGACAATCAGTCACATAAGATTGTTAGCACGATCTTCACTTCTAGCTACTAACAGTCTTAAATTGTTTCCTGAGGTAAATATCAGATCTCAGCCACTTAAAAGCGGCAATCGCTCTAAATTGGGCTAATTAAGCCCTCAAATATGCCTACAGCGCTCCTCACCACGGCAAACCAATCTTCCTTCAATTTATGTTGATATTTAATGTTCTTAAATTAGAAGTCCAACAATCTTTCAAACTTGAGCTGAGAGCTCAAGAAAACCAGTCCTGCGAGCTGAGACTGAATTGAAAGACTGGGGACCATTGCCAAGGAGGCATATCTTCAGAATTTCAATTCAGTCAACGAATAACCCATTCTGGACTCTTCCGTCGATACCATGGAGAAATTTAATTCTACAGTAACTGAGTCACAAGAAAAGCAACAAATATTTTTACAGAGCATATGTTGGTTTTCTGTGCCACACATAAATCTGATAATGCAAACAGTATCCATATCCGTAATGATGTGAAATTACATGTAAAATATTTTCAGTAAACTGTTCCCTCCTTATGCACATTTTAACTACAAGTCTATGCTACTCTAAACAATAGGCAAAACCCACTATCCATTCAAATACTTATTACTCTCCTGATTATTGAGCATTTTCATAAAAGTATAAAATCTTCATTGAAGACAATATGCTAGTTTGTTAAAAGAATATGTCTAGTATTTAAGAAAAATGTAGAGGTGGATTTGTTAATGAATATTAACAATTCTTATTCAATGTAAGAAATAAGAACAGGAAACATATGTTCTCCTACCTCTTCGATTTCCTTGATGAAGCATAACAGAAAAAAGTGTAGAGATTATGATTATGATACTCTCTAGCTCTTTTAACATTATAATGATGATAGAGTATGCTGTACAAGTGAAAAATATGTATATGCAATTGTAAAGTTGACAGTGAGAAATTTATATTTTGGAAATGAGAGTTTCATATAGCCTAATATAAATTGACTCGGTCTAAATGCTGTAACTTTTTATTTTAAAAAGTGGCATTCAGTTTGTAAAACACAAATATGAATATACATTTAAGAAAATGTATGAAATTACTGTTATTGTAATAATAATTGTACTAATGAGATTAAAACCATATTTGAAATGCACTAAAGGCAAAGAATATGAAGAACAAAAGGTTTTTTTTAATTAAAAAGGCACTGCATTATAAAATTTACCTCTCTGATTTCATCTTTAGCTTGCTGTAATTTGTCAGGTTTGTTGGCAAGCTGAAGTTTAGCTTCAGCCTCTCGTTTTTTCTGTAACATGACTTGAGCATCTTGCCATTTCTGCCAACATTTCATTCGATGATCAAATACACCCTATAAACAATGTGGTTTTTTAAAAAAAAGATGAGAGTAACCTTATTCAAAATCTGACATTTCAAGAAAAAAGTTTTGCATCTTAACTAAAAAGAGCTCTGATCATTATTAAATGTTTAACTTAAATGCCTATAGTTATTCATCTACAAAATAACTTGAATCTAAAGAAGTATTTAACCTGGGCAGCTGCTGCCTGTAATGTACAAGACTTGTGCTTGGGACTGGGAGTCCAGAATGACACACGTGTGTCTCCCTTACTCTCTTGTAATCCCTTCCTGTCCAATCTCTCCACTTTGTGAATGGAAGGAAAAAAAGGAGCGAGTGGGGGTTGGGGGGGGAACCTAAATAATCTATGGGGCCAATGTCTCCTGTGCCTGACTTTTTTAATGCTTATTCTCCTGCAATTACTTTTTCATTGGTCTTTCGGTTTTATGGGGGGTTAGGGTTAGGAAGGAAGTATAACAAGACAGGCACAGGACAACATGTACTGACATGTGGACACTGCTCATAAAGTTATTTTTCTTCAGCACCATTGTAATTTGAATGGTCACTAAATGAGGCAGTTGGCAAGAAAGGTTTACTGTATCGTTGACTTTATGGGAACTTCCATTTATGCAATTTTCTTGGCAACATTGTTTTTCCAAGATTATTTTTTTTTTGACATCTCACCTTAGGCTGCAGTAAAATTGTCTAATGTTGCCTATGAAAATACTACCCAGACCTCATCCTGATTAGTTTTCAAAGCCCAAATTCAGAAAGGTTCCAAGAACTTGTATGAGAGCTCCCTAGATATAATGATTAAGAAACAGGGACATTTTGAATTCTAGTCCTCCCTTTCACATAAGATCTACCTTGGATTCAGGAAATATGAGGTACATAAATCAAATATAATAGCAAATGTCATGGCATTGAATATAATCACAAGTAGTCCTCACTTTGTGACCCTAAATGGCAGCAGCAATTCCATCGATAAGCAAAGGAGTGATTAACTGAAACATGACATTATATCACCGTGCTTAGTAATGGCAGTTCTAGCTGTCCCTATTGCAGTTGTTGAGTGAAACATTACATGACTGCAGTTTGTGACTGTCTGCCAGATTCCTCATCTAACTTGCTTGTTGGAAGCTGGCTGTGAAGTTTTCAAATGGTGATCACATGATTGTGGGGACACTGCAATAGTCGTGTGAGGACCAATCAGAAGTCATTTTTTTCAGCAACATAATAATTTCAAAAATTACTAAAGAAAGGTCATTAAGTAAGAAGTACCTATATATGAACATTTGTATAGATTTAAATGTGGGCTTACTTTTACAGCACCAATAAGACGAATGTAATCACTGAGTAGCTCAGAGAATACATAAAAATCAGCAAAAGCTTGTTCTTGATGCAACTGGTCTATTTTTTCTTCAACTTCAGCAAGCTGAGACAAAGCTCTTGATAAAGCAGTATGGTCTTCTGAGTTTCCTAACATGGCTGCACTTTTAGCAAAGGCAGCTGTATTGATGGACAGTTCTGAAACAAACAAATGAACACACTCATATGAATCTTCTACACCAGGACTGTTAAACTCGTGGCCCACAGCTGAATGTGTCACGTGCTGGCCACGCCAACACCCAGTTTAGCAAAGGGGGGAAAAGTCATGATACATCACATGATGCCACCGTGACACTGCAAGTTTGACATCATGTTCTACACCAATACTCAATTCTATTTTATCTATTATTTCAACCATTTTAAAGAGATTACAAAGTAAGCACATGCTAAAATCACAAGAACTTTGTACGTTACTCCTAAAATGATAGTATGTATGATATGAAATAATCTTGTATATCAGACAAGGTTGGACATGATTTCGTAACTAGAACCATTTCAGAATAAAAATCTGTCATATTACTATAAACTCTGCTAAAAACTTCTCCCGAAGTTTATAAAGCAAAGTGTTGGGAAATTGCTGCCAATGAAGCAAATGTCGGTAAAATAAATTTAGTCATGTGTATTGTAATGCAAAACATGTAAGGATTTGGATGTTTGTGTAATTTACTATCTCCTCGTAAAAAGATTATATCCTGCACTATAGATTAGATGTGAATCTTCAATATCCAGTTTAGGGCATAAAAAAAACCAAACCCTGAACATCGTATTGATCTAATACAAAAAGAGGACAAATGTCAAGAAGAACTCCATTCTCTATCTTACACATATCCCATTGATTGCACTGGAAGATTTATGTACCTGATTTAGGGACCTGATTAGCTCCAACCTTGTTTCACCCCTTTCTATCCATTTCTATGAAATTAGGAAAGACTCCTGCAACTGACAAATTTCCAATTAACTATGTTAGTTTTTTTTAATGGTGCTCTACATTGGGATTTATATAATGGCAAAAGATATTGTATCGTACTTCAATCACAGATATTAAAATTTTGATACCTAATACATGGATATCAGCATTGTTCATCCAGTTCCTCTTATTGTAAAAAAAATCACTTTTCTTATAGTAGGTTGCAAAAAAAGATATTCAATTAATCCATTTAATGCAAGATTAATATATTTATAAGCAGGACACTGTCCAAGAATCCCAAGTGCTCAATTACTTTACAAACTGAAATTATTTGGTAAGAAATATCCATTGAAAAAAATGATTTTCCAGTTTCTAAAAATCATCAACATTTTTGCATGAGATGTATTGTACACTGCATAGTTCAGTGTTTAGCTAGTTTCTTGTCCTGAAATTATTTAAGATTTCTGATCAAAAGAGATTTTAGAAACATTAATTAATGTTTAACTTTTAAAAAAGTAAAAATCTAATTAACATATCTACCTTTTCTGTGACAGACCAAGGCTTCTACACTACCATGAAGTTTCCGAAGTTGCTGATCCAGATTCTCAAATTGTTGTTGCTTTTCCTCAAACCACTGGCAAAATGAAACAAACAAACAAACAAACAAACAAACAAACCTTTAGAATTTATGCTATATTGCAAACTACAGTTCCCTTCCTAAAGAAAGAAATTAACTCAGTATAAACAGGTGGTCAACTGATGCAATTGAGAATCCAAGCCAATAAGTAAATTAATATCCCATTTTCTACTCCTATGGTTTTAAAATGCAACTGTTGAACCTCATTAATTCATCTCATTATTCAAGTCGAAAAATCAGCTCTTACTGCATCCGATTCATTCATCTTGATCGTCATTTTGTTGACAGCGTCGGCAGCCTTGTTTACCATCCTCAATATTCCTGCTCCACTCAGAGCCTGGGTGTTAACTGCTCTCGGCAGCTGGAATTGAATGACAAATAAGGGCAAACAAACTGGTTAAAAGGCTGGAGGTTTAACTGGGCACCAAAGGGACTGAAAAGGATGTAGTGTTTTCTTCCCCCTCATACATTTCAATATAGTGGAACCTAATTTCTTAAATTTACTACTTTTACATCCTCAGAGGAAAAGTTAAAAAAATAGACTTTCAATTTGCTTTTCTTCTGCACCTTTACATTTAGATGGAAACACAGAGACCATTTGTCAAAAGTTGTTACACTGCCGCCAAATGCTTTAACTGGCTACTCGTATACCAACAGCAGTGGAGCTTTTAAGGGCAATACTATGCTACTGCTTCCACATAACAAATGCACTGAGAACTTTTTTGTTGTTCAATATATTTCAAGCACTAACATATAACTAAAATGTGGAGAGAGAGACAAAGAGAGAGCACTAGTGTGTTTAATTACCGCATTTTTTGCGCTATAAGATGCACTCCCCCCCCAAAGTAGGTGGAAATGTCTGTATGTCTTATAGAGCGAATATTGCCACTGCTCGCTACCGCCACCTATTGGCAATTGGATCAGCCTTTCCAGAATACTGCCAATCAGCTGTTCCAGGGGGTGGGGACCACCAGTGAACAGGCAGCAGTGGCAACCCCCGCCACCTGAAACAGCTGATCGGCGGTGTTCCAGGAAGCCAATTCAATGGCTGATAAGTGGCGGCGGCAATAGCTGGGGAATGCTGGTGAAGGCTTCAGCATTCCCCGATGGAGGCAGCAGATACAGAGGAGGCAGCAATAGCGCTGTTTCTGGTAAGCCAGCACACTGATTGACAGGGCTATTGGTGGCCAGGATCCAGCTTTCGCTCAGTTGACCAGTGGTGGGCACAATAGAGTGGAGTCCTGACGAGTCACATGCAGGGGCTGGGAGACAGAGGCAGATTTTTTGTTTTTTGTTTTCCTCTCCAAAAGCTAGGCGCATCTTATGGTCTGGAGCATCTTATAGTGCAAAAAATAGGGTGTGTATGTGAACACTAAATTCAAACCCTCATTATGCACATGTACCTTTCCATAGATCTGTTTTTCCCTGCAGTCACATGAGAGAGAAGAAATACAGTTGCACGCAGAACTATTAAAACCTCTCTAGGTGTATTATTAAAAGAGTTTAGTTATACATTTATATATAGACGTCACAATAGATTATTTCTTTGAACAGCAAAAAAAAGGGTTTGGGAACCTGAATCAAGTTTCTTCGGTTAACATGATGTTAATAACAGGCTAAAATTCCAGCATTTTCTTTCACTAAACAGCAGTTTTTTAGGCTTTACAGTACCATCTTAGGATACACTGAATAATTTGGAAATCTGGAACATTTATCAGCAGGAAAGTTTACATCAGCTGTATAGTAATCCAGCTAGAAATTTTTCTGAAGATAATTTTCTACTTTTAAATGAAATGTCAAATTGACAGTACTGGTGACTGAAGGGAATTAAATGATTACAAGCTTTTTTGTTCTTGTAATACAAAGATGTAATCCGATACCAACGATCACATTTTGAAACAGAGACACAATAGTGTTTCCAGAGTTAATCAGATTACTTACCAAATGCCAGCAAGAAAAGAGGATTTCACTTGCTCTAACTTTAAATAATGGAAGTTTGTTAACAGCACTGTACTGTGTTTCTCCGAAAATACAACCTGTCCTGAAACTAAGGCCTTGCTACATTTTTCACATGGGCAAAAATATAAGCCCTCCCCCTGAAAATAAGCCCCCTGGACAACCTCTCCTCCAGCCAGCCAGAGCACCGCTCACCGACCTAGTGATATCTCAAAGGCACCAAACCATGTGATGCTCTGCCTGCCCCCCAGCTCCCGCGGCTTGGCACATTCGGAATACTCCCTAGGGCAGTGCATGGAGCTCTGCCCGGCAGGACAGGGTGGTTGCGCGAGCGCCTGTTCTGCCCCCACCTCGCATGCCTCCCAGCCTCACCATGCCCTGGCTCAGCTCTCCCTGCAGGGCCAGGTGGCACCGCCGCTTTCGCCGCCACTGCTGCGCTCTGAGCATAACTTATTCTCTGGCTTCCAAACTCCAGAACTCGGCCTCCAATTCTTCCAGCAGCGACCGCTCTAGGAATGCATTCTATGGTTGTGGGCCCTATGGCAGCTGGCCCACAACCATAGAGCGCACTCCTAGAGCGGCTGTTGCTGGATATAATTGGAAGCAGAGTTCTGGAGTTTGGAAGCCGGAGAAGAAGTTATGCTCAAAGCGCAGCGGCAATGGCAAAAGTGGCGGCGGTGCCCTGGTCCTGCAGGGAGAGCTGGGCCAGGGCATGGTGAGGCTAGGAGGCATGCGAGCTGGGGGCAGAACAGGCGCTCGTGCAACCACCCTGTCCTGCCGGGCAGAGCTCCATGCACTGACCTAGGGGGGTATCCCGAATGTGCCACGCCGCGGGAGCTGGGGAGCGGGCAGAGCATCACATGCTTAGGGATGCCCCCTAGGTTAGTGAATGGCACTCTGTCTGGCTGGAGAGGGGGCTTGCTGGGTGGCTGCTTGTAAGCGTGTCACCTCATGGTTGCTTCATCCCTGAGGCTGTGCCCAGCTCTTCAGGAGACCGCTCGCAAGGGAGCAGCCACCCCAAAACAATAAGCCCCCCCTGACAATAAGGTCCAAGCCATATTTTGTGGATCAAAAGAAAATAAGACCCTGTCTTATTTTCGGGGAAACACAGTAGTTGTGCATAAAACCAGGTATCCACATATAATTGTTTGGTACGTAATATATAAAACTAAATAAATGGGAAAATAGAATTAAATACCTCAGAACATTCCAAGAACTGTCTTAAATCAGGATCTTGTAATAAGGTTGGATGTTTTACTGTTCGCTGTAGGTACCTACAATTTTAAAAATTAGAGAACATTTATTGTTCTTGATAGTATTAAAAAAATAGCCATACACAGAATGAATACATACTAAAACAGCTAGGGGAAGACAGTGTATTTTAAAATTTGCATTGAAATAGGTAATTCTAAGATATATAGGATAGTTCAGTCTCAATAAAAGCTTTCAACCATTTTGCTTTTTACTAAAACAACCAATTAAACGTCAATGTTTATGGAATCTAGAATGGAAGCAAAACTGTGTTAAACTAGCTTGTTGATTTTACAAAAGCTAGAGTTTCCAGTTGCACGAAAAAAAATAACTAAAGAGAACTCTTCCAATGGGTGAAGCTGTTCCTCCTGGAAAGAGCTTCATAATTCTAATTTTCATTAGAAATGGAAAGTCAATGGCTATAATCTGATCAATAATGTCATACACTATCCTTATATATCAGTGATCATTCCTATATTATAACACTTTATGATAGGAGCAACTATATAATATTTGCTATTTACCATTATTTTAACATATTATTAAAACAATAATAATGTTACATCTTTATCATCCTGTGTTTAAAAAAATGTGTGTGCTGATTTTACCATTTATTCCCCCTATTCTCCCTTTCTGCTAAACATTTGTTAGGACATAAGCTCCAATTCACAAGAATCTGCATTATCCAAGAGTTTAGTGAGAATCACAGATAAGAAAATGCAACTAGGATAAATAATTACACACTTTAGGAAACAAGTCCTGCCACACCAGCTCTTTTAGATTTCCCAGTAGAATGTGTTTTACTGCCAACATTTATTTATTTAAAAGATTCATATGGCCACCCATCTTAAGAGACATAACTCTGGCTGGCAAATAGCAATAGTATAGAATTAAATACCATAAAAAGACAAAACAGAAAAATCCCAGGCACCACAACCAATTTCCAACAATGCAAATCAATACCACCATCTTCAGACTCCAAGCTCACTCTATACCTACACTTGGGAGAAGAGTCACCTGTTTATGGCCTTCTGGGAGGTTAAGATAGGGAATGCCTGACAAATCTCTAAGGAAAAGCACATTCCACAGGGGCTACTATGGCAAAGGCACACTTCCTAGGTCCCACTAAAAGGTAACACAGAAAGGTGGGGGGAACCTGGGGCTTACCTACTCTATTCGATATCGTAGATAGGCAAATATCCTTTTCATGTTCTGTTCCGAAGACACCTAGATACCATCAAGTTTTACGTTTTATTATTGCTTTATCACTTAACTAAAATAATGGCTTCCATTATAGAACAATCCAATAATCAAGAAAATGTATATAATCAATTTATATACTTATATCAAATATATGCAGACTCAGTATAATCTCACAACTTTAGTAAGGATTTTAACTGATAAACCACTATCTTAGTGTATGTTAAGTAGCAAGCAATTTACTAGACCATTACAAGAATCATTTTTACATTATATGGATATGTAGGCAGACCCACTCATCCATTAAAGCTGGCCTAGCAAATATACAAAATAGAATCCATCTTTGAATAACTGTTTCTAGGTTACTCAGGAATATTTTCATGAAGAAATCAAAAATCCATTTATTATGCAAAAATCAGTCTTATCTCATTCCCACACCAAAATAACCTCATGAAATGTGATTTAAAAAAAAAACACCTCCTTTTTTTTGCTTTTATTATTCTTAGGATCATAATCCTGGAGAACCTTCATCCTCTTGCCCTAAAAATGGAACACCAAGATCACTATCTTCATATCTGCAAGGTTAAACTGTTGGAAAGTTGCTTCATGTCAAAGGAGGAATTGCCAGGAGTTCAGCTATCTCAATTTTGAATAGCTTTACTCATGCACAAGATGGACATGACATAAAGTAATTATTCTAGTAACATTCTAAAAGCATTTAACAGTATTACTGTAAAGTAGCAGATGCTATCTGATCTTGGTTGTCTGCCTGCAGACATTTTGTTACAAGACTTTTTGTTAACTCTTCACATCTTAGTTTGGTAACTATCCTAGGAAGGTAACAAAGCATCTGCCAGCAGGCTACAACGCTCAAAGAGCAACAAGGACTCCACAGTTTAATTTGGGCTAAATATATTCATTCTATTCTATTGCTGAGAAAAGGTTTTAAAAATGATTTAGTCTGGAATGTGATATTCAGGGAAAGGCAAATATTATTTGATAAGTTACAATGATACTAGATAATTTCTAAAACAAAAGATCAGTTCTAGAATACTGATATGCTAGTGACAAGTCTTAGAAAAAAAAAGCTTAAATTAAGTAACTGCTACATAGAAACGTTTTGACACATTATGATTTTGCTACATAGAAACATTTTGACACATTATGATTTTTCATACATAGTAATAAAGATAGCATAGAAAAATGGCATACATCCTGCCTTTCATGAATAAATCACAAATACTTTCATAGTGGATGTCATTTGCAGAAGCACTCAAGAATGAAATCTAGAAATTAAAAAGTAGATCAATGTAAACTAACTTTTGATATTCTTCCAATTGCCACATTAAAATCAAAGCAAAATTTAAACAGACAATGTTTAAACACTGGATTTTGAATTATATTTGATTCTGAGCAGATGCAGCAATCTTTAGCATGCCAAACAACCTTTTTTGAGAGAAAATATATTTTCTGTCTTACATACAGTGGGGCAAAAAAGTATTTAGTCAGCCACCAATTGTGTAAGTTCTCCCAGTTAAAAAGATGAGAAACGCCTGTAATTGACATCATAGGTAGACCTCAACTATGAGAGACAAAATGAGAAAACAAATCCAGACAATCACATTGTCTGATTTGGAAAGAATTTTTTTGCAAATTATGGTGGAAAATAAATATTTGGTCACCTACAAACAAGCAAGATTTCTGGCTCTCACAGACCTGTAACTTTTTCTTTAAGAGGCTCCTCTGTCCTCCACTTATTACCTGTATTAATGGCACCTATTTGAACTTGTTAGCAGTATAAAAGACACCTGTCCACAACCTCAAACAGTCACACTCCAAACTCCACTATGAAGACCAAAGAGATGTCGAAGGACACCAGAAACAAAATTGTAGACCTGCACCAGGCTGGGGAAGACTGTATCTGCAATAGGCAAGCAGCTTGGTGTGAAGAAATCAACTGTGGGAGCAATAATTAGAAAATGGAAGACATACAAGACCATTGATAATCTCCCTTGATCTGGAGCTCCACACAAGATCTCACCCTGTGAGGTCAAAATGATCACAAGAACAGTGAACAAAAATCCCAGAACGACACAGGGGGACCTAGTGAATGACCTGCAGAGAGCTGGGACCAACGTAACAAAGGCTACCATCAGTAACACACTATGCTGCCAGGGACTCAGATCCTGCAGTGGCAGACGTGTTCCCCTGCTTAAGCCAGTACATGTCTGGGTCTATCTGAAGTTTGCTAGAGAGCATTTGGATGATCCAGAAGAGGATTGGGAGAATGTCATATGGTCAGATGAAACCAAAGTAGAACTGTTTGGTAGAAACACAACTCGTCCTGTTTGGAGGAGAGAGAATGCTGAGTTGCATCCAAAGAACACCATACCTATTGTGAAGCACGGGGGTGGCAACATCATGCTTTGGGGCTGTTTCTCTGCAAAGGGACCAGGACCACTGATCCGTGTACAGGAAAGAATGAATGGGGCCATGTATCGTGAGATTTTGAGTGCAAACCTCCTTCCATCAGCAAGGGCATTGAAGATGAAACGTGGCTGGGTCTTTCAGCATGACAATGATCCCAAATACACCGCCTGGGCAATGAAGGAGTGGCTTCGTAAGAAGCATTTCAAGGTCCTGGAGTGGCCTAGCCAGTCTCCATATCCCAACCCCATAGAAAACCTTTGGAGGGAGTTGAAAGTCCGTGTTGCCCAGCGACAGCCCCAAAACATCACTGCTCTAGAGGAGATCTGCATGGAGGAATGGGCCAACATACCAGCAACAGTGTGTGCCAACCTTGTGAAGACTTACAGAAAACGTTTGACCTCTGTCATTGCCAACAAAGAATATATAACAAAGTATTGAGATGAACTTTTGATATTGACCAAATACTTATTTTGTACCATAATTTGCAAAAAAAATCTTTCTAAATCAGACAATGTGATTGTCTGGATTTGTTTTCTCATTTTGTCTCTCATAGTTGAGGTCTACCTATGATGTCAATTACAGGCCTCTCTCATCTTTTTAAGTGGGAGAACTTGCACAATTGGTGACTGATTAAATACTTTTTTGCCCCACTGTATCTATATACACATACAAATACACATATACATTTCGAAATATTTCATACCGAAATATGCTAATATTATATAAACAATTTAATATCAACTTCAGATTTTATTCTGAGCTGTTTCTTTTACAGTTTAGCATGTAAAATTAAATAGTCTGAGAAGCAAATAGAATTGTATACTTCACTGAACATTCATTTAATAATACTACAGATAATCAATTACCTTTCTAAAGCTGCTCTTCTTTTTTCTACAAATTCTGTAGATGAGGAATCTTCCTTGCCTACTTTTACCTTCGTCATGCCTTTGAAGAAAGTGACAAATTCATTTTTTTAACCTGATGAAATTCTGAACTTTGTCAAGTTCATATCTAAATGTACAGTATATTAATCTACTAAGGTCACATACATGGTAACTGCCCCAAGGTTATGTGTACAAAGATGGAAGTCTATAGAAAGACCAATAATACAAGAACACCTTGTGAAGATGACAGTTTGCAGAAATAGCTAAACTGACTTGTTGATTATGGAGGGAACTCAGCTGACTTTTATAGGGTTTAGCTGAAAACGGACAAAAATGAAGCAATTTGGGGATTTATTGATTTAAAAGGTTTGCTTATGGGAAGTACTATGATATGTAATATGGAAAGGTAGAGATAGTAATTGCTATATTTGTGGTTGTAATTGCTATATTTTACTTCAAAGATGATCTGATTGCCTTTATGATCTTTTTCTTTCTTTTTTGTTATTCATTTTTTTATCCTTTTATAAACTTTTTCGTTTTACATTTTTTCTAAGTTTCTTTAACTTTTAAAACCTTTGCAAAATCTTATTTTAATAAAAAAATATACATATAATACCTTAAGGTCACAAAAATATATTTTAATTAGCTATAATTTGAACATCATGCTTGTCTCTTCTGTAAATATGAACTTACTTATATGAACTGTACTATGGTAATGTGGAGAGATCTAATGTGGAGAGAGGCCAATTTTAGGTAATTATTTTCCTTCGCGCCAAAACATTTTTCAGATGGAAGTGTGAGACAAATGTTTTCACTTTAATGAAAACTGCACTTAGTGTCCAGTGCAGAAATTAAGATGCTCAATAATTATTTTCTTTGAGCTCTACTAGGTTCTATGCTTCACCTGATTTTATTATTTTAATTAAAAAATGTTAAAAGCCAACACACTGCAAAGCAAAACAGGAACCTCAATAACTATATTTTCTTCAAAAATATGAATGGTACTCTTAAGACTTTACCTAGAAATTATTTCATTTGACCTCCAAAAAACAAAAGATAAGCTGAGATGGGAAAAGCATATTGGGAGATTAAAAAGATAACTGACAATTTATTCAAATACTAGGCTTCTGGAAAATGGGTTCATTTTCATTGCTGATTCATACATTGCAGACATTTGGGGAGAATATCTGTGACATTCTTCCAACATTCCAAATGGTCCCACTGATTTAAAAAGGACAGGGTTTTGGTTACTCTTTTAGTAGCCTACAGAAGGGAGGAGGGACTACAGTGAAACAAAAGAAGTTATTTTTGTCGCCTTCCATTCATACATACCGCGTTTTCCCCAAAATATGACATGTCCTGAAAATAAGGCCATGGCACATTCTTCAGGTGGGCAAAAATATAAGCCCTCCCCCCAAAATAAGCCCCGTGGACAACTCCCCCCTCTGGTCAGGCAGAGTGCCGCTCACCAACCTAGTGGTATCCTGAAGGTGCCAAGCTGCGGGAACCGGGGGGGGGGGGCAAAGGCACTTGTGTTGCTTGGCTCCTTCAGGATACAGCTAGGGTGATGAGCAGCGCTGTGCCCGGCTGGAGGGGGGGGTTGCCGGGCAACTGCTCTCTTGCGAGAGGGCTTTCAAAGAGCCGGGCACAGCCTCAGTGGTGAACGGCTGTGTTGCGCTGTCTCAGCAGTGACCTAGGGGTATTGCCAAGCTGCGTGAGTGCCTGTTCACCACCGCCTGGCTCCCGCAGCTTGGAGCCTTTTGGCGCTCTGCACAGCTAGAGAGGGGGGTTGCACAAGTGGCTATTCCACTCCAACTCGCACGCCTCCCAGCCTCACGATGCCCTGGCTCAGCTCTCCCTGCAGAGCCGGGGCACCTCCGATGCCGCTGCCACCTCCATAGCTTTTTCAGTGGCTTCCAAACCAAGTCTTCCAGCAGTGGCCACTCTGGGTGTACGCTCTATGGTTGTGGGCCGACTGCCGGTAGAGCATACTCCCAAAGCATATAACCATAGAGCGTACACCCAGAGCAGCCACTGCCGAAAGACTCGGTTTGGAAGCCGCCAAAAAAGTCATGCTGGGATGATGGCGGCAGACAACGGTGGCAGCAGAGGTGCTCTGGCTGTGCAGGGAGAGCTGGGCCATGGCATCGTGAGGCTAGGAGGCGTGCAAACAGGATCGGAACAGCCCCTTGTGCAACCCCCACTCCAGCCGTGCAGAGCACCATTCACTGGCATTTTGAAGGCACCAAGCCACGGGAGCCAGGCGGTGGCAAACAGGCACTCAAACGGTTGGCGATACCCCTAGGTCAGTGAATAGCGCTGTGCCAAGCTGGAAAGGGGGTTTGCTGGGTGGCTGCTTGTGAGCGTGGTCACTTTATGGCTGCTGTGTTGCGCTGCTGCGACAGCGCAACACAGCTGTTTGCCCCAGCCGCTGTGCCCGGCTCTTTGGGAGCCCGCTAACAAGAGAGCAGCCGCCAGGCAACCCCAAAACAATAAGCCCTCCCCTGATAATAAGGTCCAAGCCATATTTTGTGGGTCAAAAGAAAATAAGACCCTGTCTTATTTTCGAGGAAACATGGTAGAACCCGAAGAAATTATTTCAGAAGCATAAAACATTAGGATCAATGAGACCACACAAAGTAAATCAACCATCATATTTGCAATAAGCTGGGTAAGTAGCACCAATGAGTTGTTCTCTTAGCCAAGACACTCCACCTAAACCTAGCAGTCTTAGTGTAGATTAATTTCTGCTTATCTGGAATAAACATTATATAAAATCAGATAAACTTTAAACAGGAATAAGCCTTTTCATAGATGAAAGCTTCATTCAGCTATCACCGAATTACATATTTACATATAGTATAATATGTTCATCTTTTGAATACGCAATGAAAAATAAGAGTATTTCAAAGAACATTCCTGAAATCCAAAGGAGAAAAGCAGTCAGCCACAATTTAGGGCTGTGCACACTGCAAAAACAAATTGGAAATGTGTTTTTGACCCTGGTAGAAGTATAGTACTTCTGAAAAATCAATGTGACTCTTAAAATAGCAGCAGCTCTTTTTTCAGACTCAACTTATATTGAAGCTTGAAAAAATATCAGGCAGCTTAGTGAATAATAGAAAGTGCTGTACTTTTGCAATGTCCAAAAAACTTCTTTCAAATTATTTTTGAAATATACAACAATCAGCCTATTTGAAACACTCAAATAACCAAACAATAAACTCATTAAGTCAGAATTCTGCTCAGTTTTTTTTCAAACAAAGTATTAGTATTCTCAATATCAATGGACAATATTGTTTCTCGTTAGTCTATTCCAGGGGTGTCAAACTGTATTTCTTCGAGGGCCAGATCAGCATTGCAATTCTCCTCTAAGGACTGGCAGGGGGGTTGGGGAACAGGGGGAGATGGGATGGGTGCTTCCTGCTGCACCCTGCTGGCCAAAGTGGGGTATCGGGGGGGTGGTGCACGTTTTTGGCCTCAACGGCCTCCTGCAGCACTCTGCCATCTAAAATGGGGCATGGGGGGGGGCGCACATTTTCAGCCTCCTGCAGCACTTTGCTGGACAAGATGGAGGGCAGGGGGCACCTTGTTTTCGGCCTCCATCAGCACTTACACATCTTCAAAGTGCTACAGGAGGCTGGGAAGTAGAAAACAGGTTGTGTAGAGGTCTCACTGGACCTCTGCTTGGCCCAATTTTGGCTGGCAGAGTGCTGCAGGAGGCTGTAGAGGCATTGTGGGCCTTTTTTGATATTTCCAGGCTGGTCCTGCAGACTAGATCTAAGCACCCCACGGCCGGATCTAGCCCACAGGCCTTGAGTTTGACACCCCTGGTCTATTCCATTTCTCTTGGGAAAGAATTAATGTTCATTTTTAGGGATATTAATTCCCTTGATCAATTTGAACACCCTACCAAATGGTTGAAAGTGCTGTTTCTACAACTTTACACCCATCATTATCATATACAAAAATGAGTAAGCTTTCTTCAATTAAGAACAGTTGAACAAGTTTAATGATCTGAATATACAGTACAAGCCAAAAAATAACTTGAGATGCACACCCACTTTCTCTCTAAATATATAGAGCCAATTTGATCAAGGCACCAGACTAGAAAGTGGGAGTGTGTACACTCTAATCCCATTTTAGCTATGAAAGTCAGCTGAGTGACCTGGGGCCAATTACTTTCTTTCTCACCATCCCATTTCAAAGGGTGTTATGTGGTTAAAATAGGAAGAGGAATGTATTTTGGATATCTTCACTGCTTTGAGTTTGTAAAAATAATAAAGGCAGGATATAAAAAAAATAGTAATTCCAGCTGTGAGGCTGCCCAACTCTGCAATAATTCTGAAGTGCTTATAAATAAATAAAATAAAATATATCAAGAAAAAAACAACTGAATGGAAGACAATAACCAAAGACTAAATAACAACAAACCATAAGTGGTCCACCATCATTCTAATTCAAGGCCTGGGAGAATAACCAAGGTTTTTATTTATTACATTTGTAATGGGTCATGATTCCTCATAAACTTTACAGAAATGCAAACATTCAAAACATTACAATCCAGTAAAATACAAGAGACATAAAACATGTAAATGATTCCCAAATACCCTCTGGAATAGCTCCAACTGCTTGCATATGGTCGCTAAATTAACTTCCAATCAAGCAGGAACTGTGAATCTAGAATGATACTCAAATCACTGACCTACTTCTTCAGGGGTATTGGTTTCTCCCCCCCACCCCCATTGACATACACCACTGGACCATCTGAACATCCTGATGACAAACAGTAATTGTGTCCTGCTAGGATTCAATCTGGATCTCCACAACCTCTGGACACTAGGACAAGACTTTTAACAGCCTCCTCTCTGTGGCCCAGGGTAGAGATGTAAAACTGAGTATCATCAGCATTCTGATGATCAGTATGTGTTAAGCTAAACATTTTAACTGACAATTTACCGCAAAATTGAAAAAGTATTTAAATATTCCAAAACAAAGGGACAAGTAAATAGAACATGGAAAATACATTTTGTCATTCAAATAAAGTGTACTCCCACCCCACAAAAATGTTAATTTAGTTCTTACATATATTTTTTTCAAAAGCAAGGCTTCCTTTGTTTATTTATTTAGAAAATTTAGAAAGTACCCATCTCCTTCACAGAGTGATTCTGGGTGGTACAGAAATAAAATATTAAAAATTAAAAAATTGAAGATAAAAATTTAAGTAAGAGACAAGGACACTTAAAACTTAATATTAAAAAATCAGGGTAGGGGGCTTCACCATGCATGCTTTTCTGTAAGCTTGAAGTGAGATAACAGACCAAGATCTTTAGACATTTCCGAAAGGTTATGAGACTGGGGGGCTGCCTCCCTTCTAGAGACAGAATGTTCCAAAGTCAGCAATGCAGAAAAGACTCTTTTCCTAGACCCTGCCAGTGAGAATTCTTTAACTGACAGGTTCGTGACATATCTCTCCCGCCTAATCAGGTGGGATGTGCTGGTGTAATGGGACTAAGATGATTCTGTAGGTAACCTGGCCCTGTACCAGCTTCATTTCCTTCTTGTGCAATTGAACCCTTTGAAAATGCAGTGAAACTACTAACTCCTTCTCAGAAAATTGTGTTTAAACACATCAAATATATGTTGACTTTAATGCAAAGGAAACTAAATTCAGTTATCGAAATATTGCAAATAATAAATACGTAACATAGTAATATATCTACTTCATTATTCCATTAATCAATAAGACAAGCTTTCAGTTAGAGTGAATATAAAGTTCATATAATATTTTTTACTAATATAATTTACTAATAATAAAGTAAGGATTTTCTTTATCTTTTATAGCCTCTAAATAAGCAATTTAGTTATAGTTACAGTTATAGTTCATAGACCTCTGGTCATCTAAATACAGACCCCTTGGGGGGGGGTGTCTATTGATCCAAGGTTAATAACCCTTACTCTAAAAGTAAAATTTGTCAAATAGATGTAAAAAGATTTATGTGATGCAACATAATTTTTACTGTCAGAATAATTGCTTCACTATTGAAGATGGATACCATCACTCATTAAGCACACTTACCTACAATACTCTTTTCTGGAGCTGGTGGTACAATGTAACCAACATGAAGATATTTTGATGCTAACTTGCCATACAAACCAAGAAAATCACTGAATCTTCTTTTAACAGCGAATTCATTTTTGTGAAACATAGTTAGGGAAGTCTAAAAAAACAGAAAAAGGCATTTGTAAAATACACCACATTTATATAGTGCTGAACACTAAATATTTGATTAGTTATCATGAAATAGTTACCTTTGTAGTGACTCTGTAGGCCATGTAAGCATTCATGCCATCCCCTGTATGGTACATGAATAAATACACACATTTATTAACAATATAGATATATCCGTTTATATTATTTATTAACATTAGTTTTTATACATGTGACTTAAACAGTTATATCAAACTTTAGCTATAAAATAAAGTAATATTTCTTTAATTAATACAGTAATTTTCAGACTCACCAACTTTTTCTGGATCTGACACATTAATTTCAATATCAAATGCATCCCCATTTGCTTCTTCTTCAATCTAAAACAAATGTAATATCAAACAGTAAATAATCTTTCCAAGAATCTAAATTTAATGTCTAGCCACAAATTCTAAAAGATTAAACAACACACTTGCATCTCTGAAGTTCAAGAAATATTAAAAGCCCAACCATAGCTCACTATATTTTTAATAAGGCAGTCATTTGAACAATTAAGATTACACAAAATAAAGCATAATCCTTTCTAATTCTGAAGAATCTTATGAATACGATTAATGTTGAATAATTATGACTGAAAAGTTTTCATACAAAAAAATATGATTTCTCAGCATTAAAACACTTTTTTTAGCACTGAGAATGAAGGCTACTTGTATTTTGATAAAAATCATTCCATCAAATTATCTCAATATAGTACAACTATTTATGACAATAATTCCAAAAAATTCCTGTAAATATTTTTCTGATCACCACTAAGAACACAAGTCAGAATAAAATCAATTAGAGCTGGCTCTTTCCCCACAAAGCTCGGTGGTCATGGATAAACAAGGTTCATCCTTTTTTTTAAAAAAAACAAAAACACCTGGTGAATTAATTAAAATAGAGTAAACCCTCAAAAAGGCTGAGTGACAGCATTGCAGAGCTTTTTGATAAGGATCTTATAGTATAGGATATAAACATTCAAATTTTAAAAGCAACCAGGGCATCAACTTTGTACTTTCCCCCCTTAGATCTATAACTCACTTTAAAGCCTTGTTTTCAAATAATTCTTTTTATTAGGACCATTACTTGTCACATTTATATTTTCTACTCTAGATAAAAGGAATGAGAATGTGGTGTTCAAGATTTTTTTTTAATCCTGTGGTATACACATTCATGTGTGTCAAATGTTTAACACTGAAAGACAAATACCATTTTCCCACTTTCATTAAGACATTTCTTTTTCCTCATCAACTGCCATTACTCTAAACTTTAGATAGATTAATGTCATCACCTTGCTCATATTTTAATGGATTATTAAAATTCCATTCTACATGTAGATATCAAGTTTTCTCTGAAGGAAAATAAGTTTTCAAGGTACATCATTCTAAAACACATGTACCAGTTTAAAGACAACTGGAAATTCGTAATACCATGTTTGCAAAAGTCAAGTTATTGAATTGAATACAACTATGTATATGTTTACCATATTAAACAATTCAAACATACAATAAATAATATCTAACCAAGAATACTTAAGCAACAATGACAGGGCAAGCCCTTCATAAAAAGAGAGCAACACCCACTCCCTTTTAGCACTGATGAAATTACCTAATTGGGTAATAAAACATCTATAAGAATACAACCAAACTCAGAAAGCACTAAGGACCTCACAGAATTGTTACTAAATAATCCCTTGATATAAACAAAGATGGACCAAGATATGGACCAGGCAAAGATGTTGCCATATTTTTCTGTTCTTATCATGCTGCAAAGAACCCAAAATCCTGATTGTGTTGAACTAGGAAATTTATGATCAAAATAAACTAGATACAATACATACAATAGCAGAGTTGTGAGGGGACTTTGGAGGTCTTCTAGTCCAACCCGTTGCCTACGCAGGAACCCTATACCATTTCAGACAAATGGTTATCCAACATCTTCTTAAAAGCTTCCAGTGTTGGGGCATTCACAACTTCTGGAGGCAAGCTGTTCCACTGATTAATTGTTCTGTCAGAAAATTCTTCCTTAGTTCTAAGATGTTCCAATCTAATGAGTGCTTAATAGAAAATTTAAGTGGTTTAAATATATCAGCATGCTTACTTAATGGTAAACATAAGGATAGGGAGAATAGATACAATACTGGCATGGGTCCAGGCATTTGAGGAAACTTCTCACCCCAATGGGACTATTTTGCCCCCTGTGCCAACAGAGGGAGCATATTGCAGATCCTGTCAGCCAACGAATTTCGGCTGCTGGGATCCAGAGAAGAGCCTGCTCTGTCCTGGCTCCTGTCCTCTGGAACATCTTATCCTGAGGTTCCCACTTTCCAGATGTTTCAAAAGAGCCTCAAGACCTGCTCTGCCAGATAGTTTGGGGACCCAATGGGGGAACTCCATACTGGAGGTGGTTGACTAGTTAAAACTCAATGCTACCCCCCCCATGTGTCTGGCTCCCTTCTTTGCCATCTTGGCTACTTGATTTTATCTGTTGATGTTTTTACTTGCTGAGTTTTTACTTGTTGAGTTTTTAGAGTGGATGACGTTAATGTTTTTCAATGTTTTTATGTTGTAAGCTACCCAGAATCATTGGCTACAAGATGGGCAGCAAATAAATTTGATAAATTAATAAGTATTATGTCTCTGCCAACTTAGAAATCAGAGTTATCTCTAAGTTGGCAGAGACATAGTACTTGTTAATTTATTAAATTTATTGCTGCCCATCTTGTAGCCAATGACTCTAGGTGGCTTACAGCATAAAACGTTGAAACATTAAAGATTAGACAAGATAAAGCACAATTCTTCCTAATTCTGAAGAACATTATGAATACGATTAATGTTGAGTAACTATTACTGAATGTTGAGTAACTATCACTGAAAAATTAAGTCAGGATAGTAAGTAATAGCAAAATCATTCAAAGCTTTCCAAGTTTTTTTTTAATTGGCAATAGCTACTGTGTTAAATATTTATTCCAATATTCATTCCAAAAGGCTCCAACTACTTATATACAATTAATATAAAACAAGACAGCATTCCCTGCAGAAGTGACCAAAATTGTAGGAATTATAAAACCAGTTCCATGCATAAATTTATCGTAAGAATAAATACCAATTTCTAAAGCAAGTCAACTATTTCTTTATTGTTAAATAATTTATTGTGGACACTGCCAATATAGTCACATTTACTTTAATTATAAATTGTGTATCCAGCTTGAAAATTGGCTTATTAACTTCATTAATACCTCTTCTCTGCATCTATCAAAATCCACAGGGGCCACTACTGTTTTTGATTCCATTCTTGGTGCTATTAGTGTTGTTGGGGTAACAGGAGTTATAGCTGGAGTAGAGTCTGAAGAAAGTATTGGTTCCCTTTCTGGACTATCCAAAGAAACTTCTTCTGTTGCTTCTAAATAAAAAAGAGAATCATTCATACATTAGCCTGCATATTTTTTACATGCGTATACAATGAGAAAGATTTATCTTTCATTTACTCCTGTACAGATCACTGATTCTCAGTGTAATTGTGAGAAGTCTAGAATTCAGAGGAAGCTTAATTTAAATTATGTATTGTACAATTAGAATTTGTGATATATTCTGTATTCCATAGTTACAACAGAAACGTATGCAAATTAAGATCAATTGCAAAAGTAATTAGCATACTATTAAAAAGAACTGAAGCCATACTGAATACACATTTTACTATCATCCATCATTTAAACACAAATATAGCTGAAAGACAAAGTTAGGGAATGAACCTTGCTCTTAGCCCAAGCACTGCCTGTAAGCCTGGTGGGCTTCTAGTGCCACACAGATGACACACAGGCAGTTTAATAACTTGTTCTTTCCCCAAGCTGTTGTATTAGCAAAGGTTAAGCCATAATTTCAGGCATTATGAATATATATTATAATATTTGTTTTAATATATACCTCTAAAGTATGAAGAGATCAGCTAGAGAAATGAAGTAAAATAAAATATTTCAAGTACATTTCTTCACTTAAAATGTATGTAACCAAAGAGTGATAGTTGTCAAATGACTATTTTAACTTACAATTGAGCATAACATAGTATTTTAGTGATAAAAACTTAAAGCACCTTAAGAGTGGATATATTCTACACGTCCTTGGATTCAGGACATTGCACGTTTCTTATGAACAGGGAACTGCTTGAATGGTGTGCAAGAGAAAAACTGCTGATGCAATATATTTTTATATCACTATGATTGTTATAATTTATCATAAAGCTGTCTTTAAATAAAGTAATAAATGTTAAGCTACTGATCCAGGAATGTAACATCATAATAATTAGAGTACAAACAGTCCTTGTTTAGCAGCTGCCTTGGTTAGTAACCATTCACAATTATAATGGTGATAAAAAAGTAACTTTAATGACCAATGCTTGCATTTACAACTTTCACAAGTCCGAGCAAAGGAAAAACCGAAGTAACATTATAAGCACAGACAGAGTTTCTCTTAGCAACTACTTGACTTTAACAACTGAGATGCAGGTCATCATGGGGTTGCTATAACTGTAAAGGGTGAAACAATGTTGGATACTAACAATGAGTTACTCTTTCTTAAAAACTGGTTTTAATTATTTAGAATTCAGGAAATATAACATTCTTTTGACTTGCAATAGTAATATCTGCCCACGTTTCTTTAGGTCAGCTTCTGGTAACTTTATTACTCATTGCTAGATAAGAATCAGAAGTGATTTGCCACTGCCTTATCCTAGTTTTTTAAAAAACCAATCTAGTCCATAGTCCTGGCATTTCCTGTTCATCCCACAAATACAAACAACATTAGCTTCTCAAAATCAATCAAGACTATATATAATTTGCTTTTTACTTAAGTCATAGATTTTTCTGCAGTTTCTTTTTCAATGAAAAATTGATACCTTATGAAAAGCACTAATAAGGAGCGGCTAGAACAAACAAGTATTGTTTATATTTTTAAGTAGCTGTTCTCAACTCTCAAGAAATTCTATATTGGTTCTTGAAATACTTGCAGTTATTTAGTCTGCAAGAGGTCACAATCCAAGTTAAATAATCAATGTAACTTATCCTAGAAATTAGCATCAAACTTCTCCTAAAAGCAATTGAATAGAAATAGCAACTTAATAAAAATGCTAAAAGCAACTGAATAGAAATACTCATTTAATTGTATAAGTAGCCATATGAACAAGCTTCTCATACTATGTGTAACCTTGTTTAAATTCTGCCTTAAAGAACAAAATGTCATAAAGATGAAATACATCAGTTGTTTGATCTTGGAAAGCAATTGTTGCATAATTTATGCTACAGGATTCTCAGAAATGTGATCTCATTGGTTGCATTTTCTTCCAAAGCAATCCAGTACATGATAAAGAAAAAAGAGAAATCCAAAAGTTGTACCTTCTGCTCTAAGAACTGAATTAATGCCATGAAACTGAATGACCCTTTCTTGAACGTCATTTACAAAACCATGCCTGTCAGTACATATGCACAAATGAAGCTAATTTAATTCAACTATGTCCTTCATGCTTCAGTTACCGAAACAGTTTCAATAAAACATGTTCTGTGTTATAGTTTACACCAAGAGAGACTGAATATAGGAATTATGGCTTGCCTTGTTAAACTTAGGTCAAAGCATGATTTCCCAAGATGAAACATAATAGGAAGCTGTTAATATGCAAAAAGAGAGAGAAGAATGACTTTTAATCTTTTAATCTCTATTCTGAATATACAAAGAAAACAGTATGTAATAAGACTGACAAAGGGCTGATCTTTTAATATGTCATAATTTTTCATAGGAGATATTTGCTTGTTACCCACTGCAATGCTATAGTTGCAATGTTACAGTTATTCAGACCAATTTTGTTTAAATGTTAAAAACTGTTCCGATGTACTTAATACTAACTAAATGATGATAAAAGATGCAAAACAGGTCACTAAAATTATACACTTCAAAGGATTCATGAAGTTTTTCCAATAAATAACTTGTCTAAAAATGGGATAGAAATTACCAGCAAAAAGATCTTCCCTGTCATCATCTAATAAGATTTCTGTAGGCTTAGGACCATTTGAATTTGTAGTGATGTCTTCTGCTGGAAGACTGGCTGGTTCTGGAGATGAAGGGCTTGACTAGAGAAAGGAACGGAGAGAAACAGTCAGTATATACACAATGATTTTTTTTGTTAACGTTCACAAGTAGAGAATATATTTACTCATGTCAGCACTTTCCATTTCCTCAAAGCTGTAGAATAACACACTAAGAAACCAGTAATTATTGTTTAGCAGGATACTTTAGCTAATGTTTTCACTTTGTGTATTCACTATATTGTTCATTTGTATGCACTCATCTGTCAGTCTAAAATTTAATTCATTTGTTAATCCAATATAAATGTGGTAACATTGACTTTCAAAGCTCCTATAATAGGAAATAATTATTGCTAAATAATAAAGAGGTTGATGTAAGTATATTCAAACTTTAAAAACTTTTAAATTATAATCGTATGAAGACTTACGTATATTAAATATTACTTAATTCAGAAGTTGAACTTCTGAATTCATTTATATAGATTTATCAGTAAATGGTTTTACAGTAAAAAATATTTATTTGTAAGTTGTAGTACCTTAAAGTCTCAAAACTTAAAAAAAGACAATGGTTTCTAAGTGTCTCTGCAATAAGGCTAACACTGATTATCATAATTTTTTTTAAAAAGATCAAAATACTTAAGTTTTACACACTGCTAAATGAAGCAAAATAAGTTAAGAAATGGGCTGCCAACGACATAAAAGACTAGTAATGTAATTCCCTATGGAGCTAGCCTAGGGTAACTTTAGGGTAGTCTAGCTATTTTGACCAACATTTTAAATTTTAAATACCAATGGGACAATATTAGATAAAAAACATTTCATGGATATAAAATAAGGCCTAACAGATCAGGCTTATCTATTCAATAAATTTCTAGCAGGATAAGCTAAAGCACCATAAAGGCATAGCGATACTTCTGAACAAAGATGTTCCATTTAATTATTACATATACAATACAAAAGGAGTAAAATACCCCAGAATCTGGGTCATTCTTTTGTTTGTTCACTCCAACAAGGAGTGGCGAAGTGTGGTTGGAAATTAGATAGGAGAGTAAAAACTGATCTCCAGTGTGTTTCTCAGCAAGTCATCCTTATTTACTTGTTTAGGGTAAAAACTATTTCAACTGCAAGCTACCAAATTAGAAGTCATGAACATTTTGTGGTTGTGGATTCCATTACTGCCCATTCATTTTAGTATGTGAAGCCATAGTCTACCGGTAGAGCACTCGGTACTCAGGTTTTGAATATACAATAACGGCACATATAATCAGAAAAAGAAATATAAACCAAACTTTGGGTACCAAACATAAGCTATTCAGATAAAAGACATGCCAAAGCTACCTATCCTTTCTGGAGGTGTGCAACATGTATTGATCACCTATAACATTCTAGTAGCTCAAAACAAGGAATTCTGAAGTCAAAATATTTTCCACACCTGTACTAATTTCCCTGGAGGGGATTAATATAATAGGGAGCTTCCCTGGAGAGATTAGTGTTGATTTAAATTACATGCAAGGCTTTGTATTTAGATTGCAGATAATGCATCTGAGCATTTATATATTTATCTGACAGAGGAAACAATGTTGAGGCAGGAGAAACCGATAAGATACTTTCAATGCAACTCTAAAGTACCTCTTTAAGATATTAATATTTTCATACCTTTTATGACATCACCAACCCATGCCTGTTAATACTGCAGGATACAGATATGCTGCCTTAATTGTTAAATGAAACCAAATCCAGGGGAAATTTATTTAAAAAG
This sequence comes from Thamnophis elegans, assembly GCF_009769535.1. Classification (NCBI taxonomy): domain Eukaryota; kingdom Metazoa; phylum Chordata; class Lepidosauria; order Squamata; family Natricidae; genus Thamnophis; species Thamnophis elegans. Next base: position 93,308,590 of record NC_045543.1, read on the forward strand.
TAACTAAAGTCACTATAATTCTGTAGTTATTTGAACACTAAACTTTCAATAACTTAATGAAACAAAATAGGGCTTTTAGTTATATCAGAATATTGTAGAACATACTCTGATAAACAACACTGTCCCATAGTTGAAGAGATAAAACTTGTGATAGTAACTTTGTTATATAGCAAAGGTTTTAATCAAAGATCCAAAGTTTTCTCTCGTGCATTGAGTTGTTGGGCTCAAAAATTAGTAACTTCTTACCAATTAGAAAATTAAACCTACAATTTAATTACAAAATCAAATTCTGCAAATATCAAATCTCTCATTTATCACTATTAATTTCACATTAATAGTCAACTCGATACATGCACATACATAATTTCTGTTGTTTCAGTCTTTGTTCTTGTAAAACTACTTTGGCTGCTAGTTTCATCCACAACTCAAGAGTAAGTTCTAGGAGTCAAACGCCAATGTATGAGAAATATGAATATCTATATAAGTAATCTAATTAATGCCAACAAATTATTTCTAATTGTCTTGTTTATAGTATTATATATTTAAACTGAGCAGCTTAGAAAGGCAGGAGTACTATATTCAATTTTCTGAAAGCACATTTCATTCACACATTTTGCCTATCTTTTTCACAAGGAGAAAAATACTACTGACTCAGCATAAAAAGGTGGAAGTAAGTTTAGGAAACAGCCAGCAAAGCATCAGTACTTCCTTCCTGTGAGAGAAGGCTCACTAAATACTTTTATCTATCACATATGGCAAATAGATACTAAATGTGGTTGTTTACAACTTAGAACATTTTATAAATATTTTGGGTTAGATGTATAAAGATTAACATGAGACAAGCCACTATCAAGCTTCTTTTATTAAATCTAATAGTTGCATTCAAGATACACAAACCAGTGCCTGAGCTAATTAAATTTTCATCAATGGTGCAGGACATGAGTACCCAATAAAGAAACAAATAAAATCCTATATTGAAAAATACACACTCTGTACTGCTCCCCTTTAATTTATCAGTAGAGTTATAGCACAACTACACGCCAACTGAAAAATTAACCCATTGATTTCACTGGATGGAACTCCCAGCGAAACTTTAGAAGTATTTGAACGTCTTTCAGCAATACTTTATTCCCTAATTAGCAGCCCGCCCATAACAGTTATGACAGTAACAACTGAGGAATATTCAAATACAGGTAGTCCTTGACTTATAACCACATTTGAGCCCAAACTTTATGTTGCTAAGTGAGAAATTTGTTAGGTGAGTTTTCCCCATTTTATGACTTTTCTTGCCATGTTTGTTAAGTAAATCATTGCAGTTGTAAATTATTATCATGCTGGTTAAGTAAATCTGGTTTTCCCCTTTGACTTTCTTGTCAGAAGATCACAAAAGGTGATCCCAGGATACTGCAACCGTCATAAATAAGAGCTAGTTGTCAATGGCATCGGAATGAAAATGATATGACCGTGGAGATGCTGCAATGGTCATAAGAGTGAAAAATGGTCATAAGCCACTTTTTACAGTGCCGTTGTACACTTCAAAACAGTCACTAAATGAAGTGTTGTAAGTCGAGGACTACCTGTATACACTTCATCCAAAGAAAGCCATTTTAAGGGATGTTTTCTTTATGCAGTACTGCAAGGAATATGCTCACCCTCAAACAGACATTACTCTCCAGAAAAAGCCCACTATTAGAGAAACCTATTGGAGGAAATCCACTTAGTGGCGTACATAGTCCTTGCCCAAAGTGGAGAAAATTAAATCGCTTGGTGTTTTTTTTAGAAAAGTGTCCCAGCTGGGAATAAACCCAGAGCTGGCTGCTGCAATTCGGGTTGGCGAGCCCCAGCCCAGGGAATGGCAGGGAAGAGGAGGCAGGTGCCACTCGCAGGAGTAAATCAAGGCTTAAGGAAGCCCCCCCACGCCCTCAATTCCCCCCTCAATTAAGTCAAAACCTTTAGGACGGAGGGAAGGACAGCCATGACAAACCCAACAGCAGCTGCCCCGGGAGAAGAAATAAGGAGTCCCAAGAAGAGAGAAAAGTGGAGAAACCGTGACTGCCTCCTCTTTACCTCCAGGGTAGAAGCGGTGCTGATGAAAAGGTCCTCCCCATCCTCCAGCTCCTCGAACTCTGTCGGTTTGCCGTCCCCAAACGGAGGGGGCTCCCTTTCTGTCGCCATCTTTCCCCGCTCTCCCCCCAGCTATCCCACTCTTCTCAGAGGCGCGAGATTTCCGGCAGCTGCAGCCAGTCAGATGACGAATATAAACCACGCCCACTTTACTTCCCTCCCTCACGTGACGGCCGCTGTGACCCGATGCGCGAGATCCGCCTTCCCTACACGAGGCTGGGGAGGGGCGGAGCTAAAGGGAACGGTGAGAGACAAGCCGGTAGAGCCGGAGGGAGGGGCGTGGAACGGTGGGCGGGGGAGAAGGAGGCCGTTGTGGAAGCCGGGGCGGTAACAACGCGGAGGCGGGAGAGTAGAAAGCCGTTGTTGCTCTTCTTCTGGGTGCGGGGAACTTGGCTTGTGGCGTGTAAATCTCCTGTTGTCCCAAAAGTGCTTTTTCAGGAAGCAACTGGACTCTCTTGTTTTTTTTTTCTTTGAAGACGTTTCGCTTCTCATCCAAGAAGCTTCTTCAGCTCTGACTGTATTGAACGCATCCTTCCAGTCTCCTCCATCCAGTCAAAGCTGAAGAAGCTTATTGGACGAGAAGCGAAACGTCTTCAAAGGGAAAAAAAAAACAAGAAAAACCAGTTGCCTCCTGAAAAAGCACCTTTGGGGCAACCATGACCTGGATGACTGCTAATCTCCACAGACTGTCTGTCTGTCTGTCTATTTGAATTTGTCAAACATAAAGGAGAACAAGAATAAGAGAATAAAAAAAAACAATGACAGGGACGATTGGCACGTTAGTGCATTTATGCACACCCCCTCTACTAAATCTAAATCTGTTGTTTCGAAAAGCAGCTCTGTGGGATATAAGCTGCTTTCTTTTGAAAATGCAATTTTTTTGCACTTTTTATTCTTTTCATCCCTTTTTCTCTTTCTGGGTTTAGTGTGCTTTTACTATTGTAATTAAAACCTGGAAAAAAAAAGCCAGTTTTAGTGGGAGGGAAACTAATCGTTTCTGGTGAGCAGATGCAGCCAAACCTCTGACCTGTAGCAAAGATTTGAGTAAAGCAGGAAGAAGCTTCTTCCCTGTAAAAGACCCCCAAGCTGCCCTTTATTATTTAGGAACAATTGCACCTCTTTGGGCAAATCTATACGCTATTATGAGGCTCCTTGGTGCTCTCTGAGCTTGCTTGTTTTCTTGCAGACGTTTCATTACCGTAACTGGATATCATCAGTGCTAGCAAGGAGTGCTGTTTGCTCCCAGTTTATCAATCTGCTGTAAGACCAACAAGTAAGCAATATTCCAATCAAGAAATGATCAAGAGCCATCTGTAAACAGCCCAATTAAAGGATCCCTAAGACCCCCCCCCCCCAATAGGCAAGACACCAGAATATACACTGATAGCAAACCACTCCTTACTAGCATTGATGATGTTACCTAGTTAGGGTCATTTAGAAACCTTTATTACACCTCAGGGCCATTGCTACGATCTTATCTGGAAGTCTCCTGGCTGAAGCTTCCTGCAGTTAATGCTCTAGCTGCAGCTCTGGCTTCTAAGTCTGTTAAAGCCTCAGGTTAGGAATCGGGAAACTGAGTTCTAGTCCTGCCTTAAACACAAAGGCAACTTGGTGACCTTGGGCCAGGCACTCTTAGAGCTAGGAAGGAGGCAGATGCAAACTCCTATGAAATCTTGTCATGAGAACTGCAGGGACCCAACCAGACTGTTGCAAAGAAGGCAAACAGACCCAGAAGGGAACTCTGACAGGCGTTGAAGATTTTGTTACCAGTCACTATATCTATGTTCCAGAGACCTCATTTTCCTTGACTTGGTCTGTCACAAAGGGTGGAAGGTTCTCCATTTATCTCTTAACACATTATTGTGCAGCAGCTTAAACCACAAGTGATGGTGGATTCCTGCTGGCAGAAGATTTATGCAAGCTAAAGAATGTGTTGCAGCTGGGGCATTTCTGCTGAATTACATTTCCCCTTGCTTAGGAGGAACCATTCCTCAAAGTTTGCACAGCACTTTTCTTATCACTTAGCAGTAGTTGCCCATATGGATGATAGTCCTTCTCTAATGAGCATTTATTCACTCATTTGTTTGTTTATTTATTTATGAGAGTTATATAGCTACCTGTTCTATTTGCTATAACATCTCACAATAACACAAAAAGCATAGATAGATAGATAGATAGATAGATAGATAGATTGATAGATTTTTTTAAAAAAAACCAGAGAGCTCTGAAATAACACTCCCAGAGACATAAAAAACCCCACCATCACAACCTACAGCCTCATCTTATCCTAGTACTGCATGCCCATCCCTTCCATGGGACAAATGCAGAAAAGACTAGGAAAGGATTTGCCTTGCCAGGTAGAATCTTCATCATCATCATCATGTGTTGTTCTCTGGAAGCAGTGCATTCAATATTTTTTGCCTATTCACTATGGCAGCGCGTGCAGGTTGTACTTATGGGTGATTACAGATGCAGATGTGCAGAGAATAGAGATCACAACACTTTTCCTTATAGCAGTGCTTCCTGTTGTACCACTCAGTGAAATAAAACATGACAATGACAGGCACTACTCCAATGCAATATAGGCACCCTAATGGTTCCTTTGGATTCAATAACACACAATATTATAAAAGTTGATTGGAGGACACTGACCATTCTCTGTATAGATAGAGTAATGACAATGCAATTCAACCCTCATGCATTCTCCACATGAGTGGACTGAGCAGTAAATTGCTATTCGGTTGTAGAGCCATGATTTTAGGAAACACCCAGTTTCTTCTATAGAAATGTGATAACTAACTAAATATATATGGTAATGTTGAATCATGGAATGTGGTGGAATGTTGTTTTCCTAGTGAACACAGTGATACAGCAGTGTCTTGGGCATACTCATGGATAACTTACTATGAAAGTTGAGCTAATAGGGCTGATTTATGCAGACTACCACGCCCTGGCTCAGGAGTATCTCTTCTACCATAACCTTCAGGTGCTTTTGGAAGTCAGAGGAAAAGAGAACATACTACTAGACCTTTAGTACATAGCAGGGATGGGATTCAATTTTTTTTTACTACCGGTTCTCTGGGTGTGGCTTGGTGGGTGTGGCAGGGAAGGATGCAGCAAAATCCCCATTTCCACCCCACTCCAGGGCAAGGATACTGTAACATTTCCATTTCTACCCCACTCCAGAGCAAGGATACTATAATCCCCATTCCCTCCCCACCCCACTAACCTGCTTTCCAGCTCCGTTCTGTGCAGGGCAACAGAAGAAACTGATCAACTGGGACACCCAGCTGATCAGCTGGAACTCAGGAGGCAGTGAATAGATGGGGGTGGAGCCAGCCAGAGGTGGTATTTGCCAGTTCACCAAACTACCGCTACTGGTTTCACCAGAATCGTCAGAACTGGCTGAATACCACCTCTGATACATTGGGTATCCGGTCCTGTGGTGGTATATAGTCTGGATTCCCAGAAAAGTGAGACAGCTTTCCACAGGACAAAGAGAAAGTGGAGTTTGAAAAGTTGGGTTGGCAGAAAGAGAGTTAAGATGGCTTCTCCCTTGCTTTTCCCAGAATATATTTGTAGTTATGCAAATAGTTGCTTTAGTTTGGCAACATTCTGTGTATAAATGAAGAAAATAAAGTAAACTAGTCTTAAGTAACTCCATGGGTCGGTCCTTGGGGTCTAACAGATAGGGATATATCTCTATGCTGCCCATAAGTCCCCAACATTGATGAGTCAGGAATCTAACTTTGGTCTGTGAGATATGTCAAGCCTTTTCAGCAGTTCCCTTCCAATGCAGATGTCTAAAAGTAGGAGAATCAAAGTGGAATCCTCTGGCTCTATGGCAGATGGCTATGCAAACTCTTTTCCTCTGTATGATTTACTGGTTGGAAGGAAATGCAACATGCCAGTAGCTGGTTGCATAGAAGAGATGGAAGGTAGTGCGCTTTGGTTAAATTCTTCATCCATGTAGTCCACATTGTTGTCTTAGTTATGGGCACAATTCCTATACCGCCATGTAGAAAACCAACAGTTTGACTCTTTCCTCAGTTATTGCGCAAAGTGGTCATTGCTTGACATTTGGGAGCAATCTCCCTCAGTTGTGTTTGCCTCTCCTCTGAGCAGTGAATGAGAGATTCTATGATTCAGCTCAGTGTTGCTGTCTCCTTTTGGATCACAGCGTAGCCAAGCTAGATATAGTGGACCTTGTTGCAAGGTCCCATGGTGATTCTGTGAGGAAAGGAAAGAAGGCCAAAGCTGCAGGAGAAGCAGAAGCAGTGTCACCCAAGGGGTGATGGCATTGTGCAATGAGAAGACAGAGCCAGGAACTCAAGCACAAACCCCAAGTGGGAAGTGGAATACAACATTGTGCAGATTGCAGACCTATCTCTTAGTGACTTGCGTCTGGCAAAGATTCCTCAGTGTCCTGCAGTTGAGACTGATCTCATGGTGGCAATGGCAACATTAGTAGCAAAAGCAGCACTTCAACCATCCTTGTCCTCATCATCAATCTGTGTCCTATGGTCTTTGTATTTTGACTTCCTTCCAAGATAATATATGAATACAATCTGAATTGATTGCAGATACCTTGAAACTGGCCTTGAATGATGTAGAATAAGCTGAAATCTCTAATGACAGCTAGAGGGCTGGTTGAGCTTGTTTCAGTTATGGGCTGGGATGAAAGCAATATCATGAGGATTTTGTTGCCAGACCTTGTTTTTGGCTTGGTTGAGTGCAATTGAGGATATGTCTTTAAAAAATGAATGCTAGAAGGGCATTCAGATAACTCTTCTTACAGGTTCAGGTAACTGTGGCTATATTTTCAGAGCGTATAGAATTACCCGTTTCTGAGTTTATGTAACCCAAATATAAACTAATTGTATAATCTGTATTTACATAACTCGGCCATTTTCTAAGCATATGATTGGTTAGTTTGCGTGGTTCATTGGCTTATGTGAAGAAGCTATGCCATGTCAGCTTTTGTCTATTATTTGTTCTCTGATCTAGTTCACATATAGTGTAGCTTGAGTTTGAATGAATTTATTCTACAAAATCTCCCCAGGTTTTGTTCTATTACAGGTCTCTTGAATGACAACCTGGATGCTTCATATTAATTATATGACGTCTTTATTTTCCTTTCAAGATTTCCTTCAATCTTAAACTGATTTGCACATCAGAAATCTATTTTCCATACTATTGTAAGTTTTGAGTGCTTAAGAAGAGCAAATGACTCAATTTTATCTCATGGGTATCTGTTCCTATGACCGCATTATAAAATGTCTGCAGAATTTCTCTTCTTGCATATGTAGACAGTAATCCTGGTCAGGCACATAGAAACTAAATGGAGTCATTGTTATTCATTTAGACTACAATTTATATACAACTGTCTTCTGCTAAGCCTCAAGACTTGCATCTTCAGTTTCTTAAATCTGCATCTGAGTCATTAGAAATCGTTGCTGTGAATTTGGTTGTGGCTTCTTGTGTGGCTTCTTGTAGGCTTCTCTTTTTCTTGCTTGGCAAAATGTCAAGAGATATAGACTCTCCAAAGGGAAGCTTCAGGTTATCTTGCCTGCCTGCCTTTCTTCCTTCCTGTGCAAAACTGAGCATCAGTTCATGCTAATAGAAACAGGATATAAGAGGTTCACTGCAAAGGACATTAAGTAGAAACATATACCAAGGATCCACTTTTCACACTAACACAAAACTTGGAACATAAAAGAGTTACTGTGGTTATGTAAAATTATTGCCAGTTTCAAAGAATTTTTTCGTAAACATTATTTAATCTGACTGCCAGAAGGAAGCTAATTATCAGAGATTGGTGCAGTATCATTATAGCCCTTTTTGAGAATGGATTCAATTTATTTCTTATAAGTCACATTTCATAAACTGATCAAAGTTGACTGATTGGAGTGCCATAGAAGCCTGAGAAAGAAAGAAATACATTATCAAGTTTCTAAAAACTTGCTAATTCTAGAGAAAACATACCAGGCTGCAAATTAGTCCCAGTGGGAGATCTAAATGGCTTTAGTAATTTCTTAATCATTTGTAGCACATACATTACATGAAAGAGGGGGGTGAATCAGTAAAATCACTGACAATACATCAGTACATGCTTAAAGGACATTTGTTTTTAGTACTCTCTTGCTTGTTAAATGATGAATGATTGAATATAGTAAAATGAGTCCATACAAAGAGAGACTTGCAACTTCTATGATAAATTTCCTGCTTAATAAATATATATATACTTCCAGGATTGTGTATTTGCTAACTTGTTAATGTTTTGTTTTATCTCTGTTCATGTGCAAACTCCAAATTAAGCTAAGGTAGAAGAAGAAGAAAGCCAATTAGTTTTCATAGTATGATCTGAAAATATGTCAGAACAAACAGTGAACCTTGTTTATTTATTTAGTTTCTACAGCTACCCATCTCAATCCAATCCATTCTTGGGAATTGTCAAGAAGAAAAAAGAAGCCAGAGTCAAAAATCCCAAGAAGGAACTTAAAAAAGAATTTTAGAAAGCTGTTATAAAAGACAAGAGTATTACAGTGACATCTGTAAAGATATGAATATGTAAATTGACAGAGAAAAATAAAGTCTTCCAAAAGATCTCTGAACTCAAAAGGAGGTTCTAACTATGAATTAATATGCTAAAGGACATCAGTGGACAAGTAATTGAATCTGATAAAATCAAAAATTTAAAGAATATACTGAAGTAATGTACGATAGAGGAATCAACATACAAGGTACTTTAGGAGATATTCCATATTTACAAGAATGTCTAGAACCAGAAGATGAAATTATATCAGCAATCTGGTCTTCACCAAGTTAAAATGCTACTCCAAGAAAATGGTGATCCACCGAAGAATCAGCAAATGTTCTAATCAAGCTACACCAGCACATCTGGAGAATTACACAGTGGTCAAAAGATTGGAAAAGGTTCATCTACATTCCACTTTCCCCTAAAAAGGAGAAAAGAAAAGTAGACATAACATTGTACAAATTATTGTACAATATCCTTAGTTTCACATGCTAACAAAATGATGGTTACAATCATCCAATGCAGCTTAAAACTCTTCACGGAAAAAGAGATGCCAGATATTCATTCTAGCTTTAGAAAAAGCCAAAAAACTTAAGACATTATTACTAATTCACCAAAAGCTCAAAAGAAGTAATAGGTGCTATATTGATTATAGAAAGGCATTTGATTGTAACAATGATGTCATTTGTGGAATGTGCTTTAAAAATGGGAATCCCAGAGCATCTCATTGTTCTCATGTAAAGCTATAGTTTACTTATTTTTATTTATTTATTAACCAAATTTATATGCCATCCATCTCACTGAATAAGTGTCTCTGGGCAGTTTACAAGTCAGGAAGTGTCGGAGTGAAACAGAATGGCTATAGGTTGGCAAAGAGATGAGAGAAGGCTCCATACTATATTTTGAGGGAATCTGGATAACAGCAAGATTCTATTATTTTAAAATTGGAGGAAAAATAATCAATGACCCGTGCTTTGAAAATAATACTACTCTGATAGCCAAAATGCAAAGAATTTGCAAACACTAATAATAAAAGTCAGAAATCACAGTGAAAAAATGAGATTATCCTTAAACTAATGACTAACAAGAGTCAGGCTAAAGGTCTGAGTCAGTTAGGCTAACAGCCTAAGAACTGATATTAAGATACAGCTAGTCCTCGACCTATGACCACAATTGAGCTCAAACATTTTTGTTATTAAGTGAGACATTTGTTAAATGAGTTTTGCCCCATTTTATGACCTTTCTTGCCACAGTTGTTAAGTGAATCACTGCTGATAAGTTAGTAATCCAGTTGTTAAGTGAAACTGGCTTCCCCCATTGACTTTGTTTGTCAGAAGGTTGCAAAAGGTGATTACATGATCCTGGGACACTGCAACAGTCGTAAGTATGAACCAGTTATCAAGCATCTGAATTTTGATCACATGATCATGGGGCTGCTGCAAAGGTCATAACTAAAAAACAGCCATAAGACACTTTTTTCAGTGCATTGTAACTTTGAACAGTCACTAATGACAGTTTGTAAGTTGAGGACTACCTATATTGAAATGATAGATAGCATCTGCAACTGTCAACAGTAAAAAAAGCAGATGCACAGACTAGCATTTAGTAATCATAAATGCCTTGAAAAAGATACTCAGATACAATAATGTGTCTATATATACAAAGATCAGATGGTGCAGTCGGTTGCCCTGTAACATTATAAGAAAGCAAAAGTTGATCTGTGAAGAAATGGGATAAAAGAGGAATTGATAATTTTAAATTTTGATGTTAGAAAAACTTCCAAGAATACCACAGACAGTCAAGAATACACAAATGGATCTTTGAATGAAGCAGCCCAGCGTTTTCACTCAAGGCATAAATTTTTCTTCCTCCTCCTAGCGTATTCCTGCAGGCGCATGGTCCACTTTTCAGATCATTGAATGCCGCTTTGCATGGTCAGCTGGGTCTCCAGGGTGCAGGACCGCAGCTTGCATATCTCAGGGCATAAATTACCAGGTTCAAATGATCTTACCTTGGAAACATTAGGCAAAGACAAGACCTAGCTCTCTGGAGAGTAATATTTCTATTACTCTCTAATATTTCTCTCTACTTTCTAATATTGGGAAAGGTAGAAGGAAAGAGAAGAAAAGGATAAGTAGCAGTAAGATGGATGGTTCAGGTGAGGGACTGCTGGATAAAATCTATCAATATGGATGCTAAGAGACAACACCAGCTTGATGGCATGTAGTCAAGGCTGTTCTTTAGGTAGGGGTTTTAGGAAAGGTTGGTCACAAAGATTTATAGTTTAAATTTTATCCTTGGCGTTTTGGTGATTACCATATTTTTCAGAGTATAAGACACATCTTTTTTCCTCAAAAAAGAGGCTGAAAATTTGGGTGCGTCTTATACACCGAATACAGTATTTTTTGTCTCCTGAAACCCCGCCCCTTCACCAAAATGGCCGTTCATACCATTATGGAGGCTTTCAGAGAGCTCCTGGGGGCTGGGGAGAGCAGAAATGAGCAAAAAATGGGGCACTTTTGCCCACCCAGCCCCCAGCAGCACTCTAAAAAGCCTCATAAGGCTATGCATGCAATTTGTTTGACAAAAAAGAGGCCTGTTTTTGCGAAAAACGAGCACTCTGCAAGCCCCCCCCCCCGGGCTCTTCATGCCTTTTTTCAGAAAAAAACAGGCCTGTTTTCGTGAAAAATTGGCCATTTTGGGGAGGTTTGCAGAATGCAAAACCTTTTTTTACCTTTTGGAAAGCTCTTTAACTGATTGAAACACCTACCTATCTATTGTATTTCTCTTTCTGTCTCTCTGTCTCTGTCTCTCTCTTTCTTAGAGAGAGAGAAATCCCTCTACCTACCTATCTACCTATCTACCAACACACACACTCTGTCTCCCTACCTACCTATTTCTCTCTCTTTCCCTCCCTTTATCTACCTACCTAACTACGGTACTCTCTCTTTATCCCTACCTATCTACTGTATTTCTCTCTCTCTCTATTTCTCTCTCTTTATCCCTCTACCTACCAACCTACCTACTCTCTCTCTTTCCCTACCTATCTACTGTATTTCTCTCTATCTCTTTCTATTTCTCTCTATCCCTCTGCCTGCCTGCCTGCCTGCCTGCCTGCCTGCCTGCCTGCCTGCCTGCCTACCTACCTACCTACCTACCTACCTACCTACCTACCTACCTATCTACAGAGCCGAGGTGGCGCAGTGGTTAGAGTGCAGCACTGCAGGCTACTTCAGCTGACTGCAGTTCAGCAATTGTTCTAATCTCACTGGCTCAAGGCTGACTCAGCCTTCCATCCTTCCGAGGTGGGTAAAATGAGGACCCGGATTGTTGGGGGCAATATGCTGACTCTGTAAACTGCTTAGAGAGGGCTGAAAGCTCTATGAAGCGGTATATAAGTCTAATTGCTATTGCTACCTACCTACCCCCCCTCTCTCTCTCCCTTTATCTACCTACCTACCTACCTACCTACCTACCTACATACATACATACATACTCTCTCCCTACCTACCTACTGTATTTCTCTCTCTTTCTCTCCCTCTCTATCCCTCTATCTACCTACTTATTTTTTTTAATTTGCTTCTTCAAATTAATACTCTGGTGCGTCTTATACTCCAAAAATATGGTACATTTTTTGTTGTCGTTTTTTAGTCACCTTTTCATTACCTCTTTTTCCCTTGTTATGTTGTTTGATATTATATGCCATCCAAAATCCTTTGGAACTTGGGTGGGAAGTACTGTAAAGTATGTGGTTTGTTTAAGTAAATTCAAAGTAAGCATAGGTAAAGGCTAATACTTAGCTACTACTGCTATCTGTAAGCAACCAGAAAGTAACAACCAGATAAGGGAAATATGATATTGGTAGTTTCACATATCAAGTATAGGAAGAATGAAATATAAATATAGAATGCAAAGGCAAATTCCCAATTATCTGTCCCCCCAGCCCCAGTTCTTGTGATCTGTAGTTGAAGAGTCAAGTACTGCTAATGCCATACTCCCAACATTTAGGCTGCTATTCATATATGCATAACTTAAATGTATTACAGTGAATTAATGACAACCATTATTATGAACAGATTGCCTTCAAATGCACATCATTGCCATGACATGAAGGTTAAGGAAATGTTGAGAGACCTAGCTCTGGTATTATTTATACTCTTATACTTTTTATTTTTACTCTTATAGTGCTACTTTAATACAATTTCCAGGAAAGTTTATTAAAAGGCTAAGAATATATTCCATCTTAAAATTCAGAAAATTACTGGTAAGCTTATGAAAGGGCTTCTGCTAACTTTATAGTTATTCTTTCAACTGAAGTTCAATTCCATCTAGCACATAATGAATATCACCCCCTTAAGGAGAAAAACCATTTCTCTATGGCATCTTCATCTTGTCTGGATTAATTAACTTTTTGTTAATGGTGCTCATTATTGTGGCCAGGTTCTGACTGAGCACTTCAACCTTTTCAGCTAAATTTTATGAAGTGGCGAAATAGATCTGGCCATAATGCCTGTATATATGATACTTCATCCCAGTATTTCAAAAATACATTAAGTAACATGGGGACAAAATGCCTAAGAGATGAGCACTAATAACCCAGAACTATATTTCAGAATTAACTAGGATACTAGGATAACCAGTCCATAAAAATTCAATGCTCATTAGTACCGATTCACAGAGAAGTTTAGAAAAATCAATATTACTACAGTTCTAATATTTCTTTGGGCACAGATGATCAACTAGCGAGACAAAAATGATGTCTGTTGAGTAAACCTGTTGAAATTGAATTAGATAGTAAAGATGCTACCTAGTAGACAACTATAGGGGCTACCAATAAAAAGGAAGTACTTTATCCTTTCTTTTCTAATTGGTTGTTTTCTGATAAGATGTGGAAGAAATTATAAATGGAATACAATATCACCTGGATCCTCTCATTACCTGGAAACACACAAAAGTCTAGCTATTATAGCAACTATGGTACCCACTTTAAAAGTGTACGGTTGCGGAAATAAAAACCAGCCAATGATTTATAGTATTTGAAGTTTTAAAAAAGATTTTGTTTCCTTAGCTGCTCTTTTTCTGCCTTATTCTTGGGAGCTTTCCAGAGATCAGGCAAATATTTTTTTTTGCCAGTCATGATATAGCCACCTGTTATTTGTTTAATTGCAGATATGGAGGCTGGCTGAGCTTTGTTGCTACAGAGTCTTTGGCCTTCCAATACAATAAGCATATCTCTAAGCAAGACTGGACCTAAATATGCAAAAGCAGGGAAACAGGACTAAAAAGGAAACAGATTTCAGAGCTAGGTTTCCTGCTAGGAATAAAAACAGATAGGACACATACTTTAGGAACAAAAGGTCATGGTAAACATGGCATGTGTGTAGAAATATATTTTAAAAACAACAGCAGAAGAGTTCATATAAGGTTATGACTCTCCAAATTTAAGGATGAAAAAATATAGGACTTGACTGCTTCAAAACTCATTGATTTTGGACATATTTTGACATGGAAAACAGATAGGAAGTTGACGATGTCAGGAAGGTTGCTGCAAAAGGAAGAACTGGACAGTTGCAGAGGGCAGACATAAGATTGGCCATGCTGGGAAGTTCACTGACATAGGCAAAGAGACAGATAGGAGGTCCTTTCCAGCTGAAACAAAGAATTGCTTGCTAAGTCACATGGTTTGTTGGCATGTGTCATTTTTAGTGGTCATTGAGCCTTCTGGATTAATTAATGACAAATATGAGGTATCACAGTATGTGTATGACATAATCTGTGCTAAATTGGTATCTTACAGAGTTGCAGATGAATACTCCTATAAATCTCTGCTAGTATGGCTAAGCACTATGACCAGATACCCAGTCTTGTTGGTCTTTAGTAACACAATGAAGACCAGGCACTGAAGCCAGGATGTTGATGAAACTGGCATGGAGTGGTTGCTTGCTAGATAAATTTGAAAATATCAAGGCCAATTCTGTTATTTCATTTGCCATCCAGAGTTCCTTCTAGTAAATGGGACACTTTACAAAATTATTTAATATAGAAATAAGTTTAGTGACCACCAGAAAAATTGAAGGAAGCTGGCATAAAGTGATAAATCAATGAGAATATGGAAGGCAAAGAAAACAAAGGAGGAAAAAGCCAAGTAGTAAGAAATAAACAGGAAAATAACAGCTCAACACTAAGGAAGGTATATATAATGATTAATTAACTAATTAAATGCAATATAGGTAACCCTCAACTTACAACCGGTCATTTTATGACTGAAGTTACAACAGCCATCAAAAAATGTCAACCCCTCACATGACCACACTTTGACTGTCTGGCAGTTGGCTTGCATTTACAACTGGTTGCAGCATCCCATGGTCATGTGACTGCAATTTGCAGTGTTTTTCACTGCTTTCTGGCAAAAAAAAGCACCTTTAGGAAGAATGGGTTTGCTTAACAATTTTGCCATTCTTTTGGTGATTCACTTAATGACCATTCTAAAAATGTGGGTGGTCATGTGGGGTGTCTTGACTTAGAACTGCAAAAACATATGACTGGATTTCTGTCCCAATTATGATAATAAGTTGTGGACTACCTTAGGAATCTGGTAAATTTATAGACACGAGGGATCCTTGGTGCTCTCTGAGCTTAGTTGTCTCTTGCAGACATTTAATTATTCAAACTAGGTAACATCATCAGTGCTGATAATGAGAGGTGTTTGTTCTCATTTTATATTGACAGGGCAAGTCATAAGAATATAAACTCAGAAAAAAACCATCCTGACTACAACTGATGTTGTTATCCGATTTAGGTGATGAAGCAACCAAGCTCAAAGAGTACCAAGGACCCCTCATTTCACTCCTGAACTACAAGTATTTAAATTAAATTATAGCCAATTTGCCACTGTGTTCGTTCAAGTACCTTAATATTTATGTAATGGTTGGAGTGTCTCTGAGCCTTGCAGGATTCATCTTAATGCTTCTGCTTTCTTCAACATGTAACTAGCAACCCTTCTGGGTTTTATGTCAGCAGGCTATGCAGTGGCATCTAGTGGCTTCAATGGTTACTGCAACTCTGGTTGATTGAAAAGTTTTTAAAATCTTCAAGAACAGAAAGCAGCAAATAATGTGTTTTTATATGGAAAACATAGATTTCATATCTATCACTGTTCCTTTTGAACAAAAATAAGAAATAAAAAGAATGTTGAAATGAAATACACTTTGACATGCTCTTTATTATCTTTTATATTTAATAGATTATAAAACTTAATAGTATGTATGATTGCATATGATATATTTTTTTCATGATTAGAATGAGACTTGTTAAAGAAAACCTTTAAGCATTCAATCTATTTCAATATATGCCCTTGATTGCTGGGGTGTTGGAAATCCAGTCAGAAAGCTATGTTGGGGGAAAAGGAACAAGGACCTTCAATGCCTTCTCATTTTAAAGCTGCTGTTTTCTTAGTTTATTTGATGTATTTATTACGTTTATATGGCACCCCTAATACTGATAAGTGAGAATTCTTCCAGTGAGCCCCCTTTTCTCTAAAAGCCCATTGATGCCAGCCTTCTTGCCCTACTTGAAAACATTGCATTTATATTCCCCCCCCCCCCAAGGGCAAGCTCTTACAATGGAACCTCTATTTCATAGCCAACTCATTGTTTAAATAGATTGAAACTGATCCAAAGTTTTCCAACTTAAAAGTAGTATTTTCTATGGGACAATAAAACAAAGCCTTCCATGTAATAATTCTAAGATGGGAGAAAAGGTTTTTGGTAATCAACAACTTGCTGCACTCCTGTTGCCCCTCTGTAGGGCTTCTCCATCACATCCGGGTGCTAGACTCAATACTTTTGTGACTATTTGTATTATTACTATTAGAGTCGGAACCTTACTCAGCAATTTTCCCTTCCCTTCTCTTCTTCCTGATAAGGAAAATATTAATTTCACTGCTGAGGCATGGTAAGGTTGGGTAGTGGGCAATACCTTTTGTATGATACACTATTCACAATAATGTTGCTGCATGGATATGCCTCAACTTCTTTTAATTTGATGTCTAAGGAGTGATCTCTAGACATTTCTTGTTGATTTAAGAATAAGGTTCTTTTTGGGAAATGGGGTGGTTGGGCTTTTAAACTTTCTCCTAAGGCTTGGGACCAGCTAATGAAACATTTGTTCAGGGACAGGTGTCTTCCCACAGAATCTACTTTACGAAACATTGATATGGTGGGGTTCTATTAATGCAATGCTAGGGTATGGACATATATGAAAGGATTAACTAGTCTGGAAAACCAAAGAGCATTATTGAACTTATTTACTCTGAATAAAAAATGCTATGTGTATATATATTTTGGCAGGAAGTACCGGTATAGAGAAATAGTCTTCAGTGATCAGGCGTAGCAATCCTATGGAGGAACAATTGCCCATTTCAAGATTTAGATTCCATTTCAATGCTATACGCAGACATCCAACTAAAAGATAACAATCAGTAAGTTAAATAATGATTGGT
Source organism: Thamnophis elegans (assembly GCF_009769535.1). Taxonomy (NCBI): domain Eukaryota; kingdom Metazoa; phylum Chordata; class Lepidosauria; order Squamata; family Natricidae; genus Thamnophis; species Thamnophis elegans. Next base: position 93,325,752 of record NC_045543.1, read on the forward strand.
AATGAATCAATAACCTTTCTGAGTGCAAAAAAAGTCCCAGATTATAGAATTAATATATCTTTGTAGACTGGGAATCTCTTTAAGATTCTATTTGGGTTGAAAGAAAATAGCCTAGGAAACACATCTTGAAAACAAAGAGATGGGATCATTTTATTCAGCAGATGAAACTTCTTTAACAACAGTCAGAAATAGTCACGTAAAGCTTTTCACACTATGCAAAGTACAGTAATGTGAGGAAAAGAACTTCATTTTTAAAAATAAAAACAGAACCAACCCTCTATTGCGAAACCATTAAAGTGACAACTGAACCTTTAAACATGAAACAATGAAAAAGTGCCATCACTTTTGTTGTTCTGCATAGAATTAGAGGATAGAAATGCAGAGCTGGGAAAGCTATGCCTTCCAAATTTGTATCTTTCGTTCTATTGATGCTTTTGTGAACAGCTTATGATAGCCCTGCTGCAGCAAGGATAAGCAGAAGTGCAGAGGGGAGAGAATTCCTTACTCAATCTTCAGTCAAAGCCAGCCATATCATGTAGTAGGTTTAAATGACCTGCTATCCTTGGGGAGAGGGAATAGATGAAAGCAGGAATTGCTGTTTGAATGGTGCAGCAAATTATTTCAGAATGTTGAATTAAAGTCTGTGTGCATGTGTGGATAATCCATTTGGATTCTGTCTTGCTTCAGGCAAGCTATAAGACTTACACCAATCAAATCAGAACTTCAGAATAATCTGAGTATACTGCAGTCTATTTTACCTTAGGATTTATATTAGATTGGCAGGTTGTTGCAGGTTCTGAAAAGAAAAATAATAACCATCTTATCCTTTCATGTCACCAAGAAACAGTAGAATCAAAACTTTTGTCTTTAAACTTTGATACATTCCTTCCAAGGATTCTAGTCTTTTTTGCAGCAATTCTAGGAATATGATTTTTATGCCAGGGTTAACAGTTTTTGTCTCTCAATGTACATTTTCAGACAATTACAGGGAATGTGTTTGTTTTTCATGGCATTTTCCTTGGAAATGTAAAATGGGAAAGGACAGAGAAGGGAAAGGAAAGGTTATCTACTTTCATAATTGTAAAGAACTCCAATATACATTTGAATAATAAATAAATAATAAAAGAACTTCTGCTGTTTTTTAACATGACCTCTCAACCTTGTAGTTTCTCAATGATTTGAATTCCAATACTAGAATTTCTAGCCAGGATTCCTGGGAATTCAGCCAACTTAACTCTAGTCCATCTAGAGAGCATCCGCCTGAGAAGGCTGTTCTCACAACATTCATATCTGAAGATCTTCAGATCAAGAACTTGTATTAGAAGCTGTTAATTTGGATAAAACTTTTATTAGCATTAAAGGGTCCCCGATAATCCTATTTTTCAGTGTAATCTCTTACACTGAAATGTGAGCAGAAGGGAAACTTAAATAGTGAGCCATTTCATGAATCTGATTTCACAGACCTACATGACATGCTTATCAGGAAGCCTTTGTGGTATGCTTTTCTCACTTCATATTTTTGGGAAAGTTAGAAAGTTAGAAATGTAGCATGAGAGGTATTTGTTGCATTTGGCATATGCCACATTTGAATGATACAAATAAAGCTGATCTATTTTTTCTTTATCTATACTTCATGAATTTAATGTTAGGCATATCTGAAGAAAATAGACTAGGACCATTTTTAAAATGGCAATTAAAAACATAATGCCAATTGCATTATGCCAGTTAAGAATTCTGGGAGCTGTTGTTCCATACATCTGGCTCACATTAGAGATATTAAACTACCTAGACCCCTTCCAGTCAGGCTTCAGACCCGGTTACAGCACAGAAACCGCTTTGGTCGCATTGATTGATGATCTCTGGAGAGCCAGAGATGAAGGACATCCCTCCATCCTGGTCCTCCTTGACCTCTCAGCGGCTTTCGATACCATCGACCATGGTATCCTTCTGCGACGACTGCGGGAGGTGGGAGTGGGAGGCACCGTGTTACGGTGGTTCTCCTCCTACCTCTCGGACAGGTCGCAGTCGGTGTTAGTGGGGGGGCAGAGATCGTCCCCTAGGCCCCTAAATTATGGGGTGCCTCAGGGTTCGGTCTTATCCCCCCTACTATTCAACATCTACATGAAACCGCTGGGAGAGATCATCCGCAGGCACGGGATTAGATACCATCAATATGCCGGACGATACTCAATTGTATCTGTCCGCCCCGTGCCAACTCAATGAAGCGGTAGATGTGATGGGCCGGGGCCTTGAGGCCGTTATGGACTGGATGAGGGTTAACAAGCTTGTGCTCAACCCAGAAAAGACCGAGTGGCTGTTGTGTTTTCCTCCCAAAGATTTGACTAATATTCCACCACTCAGGCTGGGGGGTCAAATTTTACACACCCTCAGAGAGGGTTCGCAACTTGGGAGTCCTCCTGGATCCACAGCTGTCATTTGACCACCACCTAACGGCTGTGACCAGGGGGCATTCGCCCAGGTTCGCCTGGTGCGCCAGTTGCGACCCTACCTGAATCGGGAGGCTCTCACAACAGTCACTCGGGCCCTTGTGATCTCTAGGCTGGAATACTGCAATGTGCTCTACATGGGGCTGCCCTTGAAGAGCATCCGGCGACTTCAGCTAGTGCAGAACGCAGCCGCGCGAGTGATTGCGGGTGCACCTCGATTCACCCGCATAACACCTATCCTCCGCGAGCTGCGCTGGCTGCCTGTCGATCTCCGGATGCGCTTCAAGGTGCTATTAATCACCCATAAAGCCCTACATGGCAGTGGATCTGGATACTTGAGAGACCGCCTTCTGCCAATTACATCCCTGCGACCAATAAGATCCCATAGACTAGGCCTCCTCCGTATCCCATCGGCCAGCCAGTGTCGGCTGGCAACCACAAGGAGGAGGGCCTTCTCAGCAGTAGCCCCGACCCTTTGGAACGAGCTCCCCGTAGAGATTCGTACCCTCTCCACCGTCCAGGCCTTCCGCATAGCCTTGAAGAACTGGCTCGCCCGTCAGGCCTGGGGATAAGGATAGTTGCCCCTCCCGAATGATGAATGTATGTTGCCTACCATTTTATTATATGTTTCTATCTTGATGTCTGTATTCCCCTTTCCCGGTTTTATGTGAGCCGCCCTGAGTCCCCTCAGGGAAAAGGGCGGCCTACAAATTCTAATAAAACTCTAAAAAAATTCTAAACAGGGATACTGTTGTCATCTTAAGAACTATAGAATCACACTATCAAATCCCCTTGTTTAATCTTATTTGAGGTGATTCATATTTTCTTCATTTCTGCAGTGTCACTCATTTACCCTCTGGATCCAATATTATATACAATGCCAATCTTTCAATCATATGTCTTCTTTAGTTTCTTATTCATTCTACCAGAGTCTTGCATAATTTTCTTCCTAGATTTTGCAGCATATTTTGTTTTCTTTAGAGCTTTGAAACCTCCTTTCTCCAAGAATAAAAGAGATAGTGTTGTGATTGACACAGATGCCATTCAATTAATGCTCTTCATAGTCAGACTTTGGAGAGAATGAGGATGGGAGTAGATTTATGATTGACAAGAACCAGTGAAGCAGTATACTCAGTGCACTTGTTTCCTCTTGAGAACCAAACAGGTTTTCCCTAAGTTAGACTACTGAAAATGGTATGAATTGTGTTCCCTTGGTGAATCAGAATTGGCCAAACATATTTGTCAAAGTCTACCTATCCAAGACTGTAGTGTTTAAAAAAAAACCCAATTTATTTTGCTCCCATAAGATGAAAAGTCTACATGTCCTGTCGTTTCATCCCCTCACAGTAAGAATAAGAAAGAAGATGGGTAACAAATCACTTTCTTGAGGTGTAGTGATAGTTTCACACTCTCAAATATTCATGGGAATTTGTATTCCAGATTTTGCTATGTGACATCCAACCAAAAATTAAGAACTTGCCCTTTAAAAGCACATCAAAGAAAAACAACCTTTAGTAATCCCTAAATGGCCAATGTTGAAATCTAAAAATAAATCAAAATAAGAAAGTTGATAGCATGATATCATGATAGCAGTGTTCCAATATTTGAGGAGCTGGCACAGGAAGGAGTGGAGTCAAGCTATTTTCCAAACCATCTGAAGATCAGACAAGGAATAATGAATGGAAACTGATCAAGGAGAGATTCAACCTAGAAACAAGGAGGAACTTTCTGACAGTGAGAACAATCAACCAATGGAACAGCTTGCCTTCAGAAGTTGTGGGAGCTTTATCACTTGAGACTTTCAAGAAGAGATTAGATTGCCATTTGTCAGAAATGGTGTAGGGTCTCCTGCTTGAGCAAGTGGTTGGACTAGATGACCTACTCTGTTAATCTGTTAAATCTGTTAAAGTTCTTGCCTTCCAGTGGAATAATAATACAGAAGAAACTGGCTTAATCCTTCCATATTAGGAAATCCTGCACGATCATCCAGACATACCTCTGATGATGGCAGGAGAAAAAGCAGCCTTTTTTCTCCCAAGGATGCACATATTGTAAATATTATCAAGGAATTTTGGATGCCCATATATCGCTGATAATTTCTGGCCACAGCTCTGAACACATCCTCATATTGTAAGCATTTTAGCATTTATAGATGTCTCTAATATAAACCCATTGCTGAGCCATCCTATAATTAGGACCTATAAAGCCTTATATAAAACCTGGCTTCAGATTATTTGAAAGGTTATTACCTCATCTTATTAAGATAGGTTGAAGATAATAATATTTACAATATAAGGATCCTCAGGAAAATGGAATGGAATATTGTCTATTGTTTCTTTTCAACTTTGTATGGAACAATATGCATCAGTTTTGTAGGAAAACACTGAAACATATAGATGTTTGTATACCTGTATGATGCTGTGACCACATTTTCTAACTGGTTATCTTTTAAGGAGGCTAGATAGTCATTATTCCTAATCAACAAGAGTACTTGCAAACATTTCTCTACATTGCACAGAGGAAGTCAGGAGGGGTTATTCAGAAGCAGTGGCACTGCCTTACTCTTCTTGGTGAATAATAACCTTCCATTGTTTGATTAGCTGTTCACAAATAAATGGTGAAAGAATTATTCCTTAATGGTTGGAAAGAAAGGATGGCATGAAATCTGGGACAACTTTTTTAAACCACAGAACATCTCTTTGCAAAGTTTTGCATGTAATATTTTGATGCTAAAAATTTTAGAATATTGGCTGTATCATGGTTCGGTATTGTAGTTGTGTAGCAGTTTTGTAACAGAGATGACTGCATCTTCAATAGATTTTAAGAACAAGGCAAAGAAGCAATAAGACAGTATTCCAATTATATTAGCAGCTTCACAATATAGTTTAGCAGGCCTTGATAAGCATGTTGTATTAACTGGTAGATTTTTGCTTTTGCTTTTTATGTTTGCTCTTAGAGCAATTTTGTTTCCTGGAGGAAAAAAAATCCCATAAAACTGCAGACTTTGAGTGCGGCCCCCTGAGCAAAGAAACATTGGCTTGATCAGCAGATAAGGTTAATAAAGCTTTTTGTGGTACAGCCCAATTTGAAGTAATGACATCTACAGTCTAGTGTGCAGTATATAGATCTCTCTTCAATAAATGAATTTCTCCTAATTACTCTATCTAAAAACCTTAGGGCAAGAGGAGAAATAATGTTATGCTACCTAAAATCAGATAAGTACTTGAGTTTACTGACAGAGCAGCTTGAAGAAGTCATAGCAAAGTGTAACGAATTGCCAGCTCATTGCACTTTGCTCTATCTTTTGATCTGCATATGCAATAAATGATGTGTGATTTTAGAAAGCAGTTAACATTTGGGGAGTGCAGATTCCACACCCCTGCCCACATAGCCTTCCTAAGCCATTGTCAAAATCTTATTTTAGATCTGCAGCTGCTACCAAGAACAAAATAAACCAGGTTGAAAATATTTGTGTCTGGAAAGTATCTTGTGACAGCAAAGGAATTAAGGAGCTGAAGAGTAGAAGCAGTTTTTTCTCTGCTGAATTTGCATGAAGAATGTGGGTTCCATTCTTCTTGGATGAAAAATCAGTTCTGAGAATGGAGAATCAGACTGACAAGCACTACTATTGGCTAGCCACCATTCATTTGCAACAGAAGACCTGAATGGAATCTCTATCCAAGGTCCTGCAGAAAACGATGGAGATTGTGCAACTACAATCTCCAGGCAATCATTTCTATGCATGATTTTAATTTTACCAGGGTAATAACCATGCGACAAAATGTAGACTTTTCTTTCCAGAAGTGTCAAGAGTTTTCTTGTTATTATCACAAAACTTATTCTTTTTAATTTACTCAGTCCCCATGGAAACTCTGTTGACTTTTTTTTTATTTGGTGGAAGGCATAAACGGAAGACAGATTTTATATTTGCTCTCTTGTTACTGAGCTTCTCTCATTAAAAATGACTGATGCTAGCTTACAGCCTACTTTGTATGCCTTAAGCATATATCACGTCCCAAAATTTGTAACAACACAACAGAAAAGAAATAAGTGATACTCACACTGATGGCAGATAGATCTCATGTTCACATTTGTTTTTTATTTCAGCATTTTCAGATGCATGTTAGCAGCCACATAGCATAGCTGTACAGGTTTAACAAGGTAGTTGTCTCATTTTAATTTTAATTTTGAAGTCCATAATATTCATTAGAAAATAATTAGTGTGGCTTTGGTGTCAACTGCAGATAAATTACTTGAGCCATCATGAATTCTTTAATTCATTGCTAGAGATGTTACTAAATTGTTTTGAAATGGAAACTGCAAGCAGATATATAAATCACAGTAAGTATTGCTCTGGACCAAATTAGTAATATTTTTCTCTTGAAAACCTTTCTGGAATGAAGGAAGGAGATTCTAGTTCCACCCCAACTGACAACATGGCATAGCAATTAAGAATTAAGGAGATACATTAATCTATGGAAGGTCACTGGATAACTTAGGGGTGGTTATTATTTTTCTTGTAGCTCAACCTATGTAATAGGATTGTTGTGGGAATAAAATGAAAGGAGACACCCATGTAAGATGTCTTGAGACCCTGGAGAGAAAGCCTATAAATCTACCCACCAACCCACTTGCTCCTCTGCTTCTGCCAAATAAGCATTGACTGGCTTCACCCACCTTTCCCAGTGAAAAGATAAAAAAGTCCAACATTTTAAAATAGACTTGAAGCTGACAAATATAAAAACTAAACCCCTCACCTGGATCATTCAGAATGTAAAAGTTGTATTGGCTTTAATGATAACCAAGAATGAACGGGATAGAACAATTAAAGATAATTCTTAACTAATACTCCCCCCCCCAGCTAGCTTCATACAACACTTGGTTAAGGTATTCTCCAAAACAATGTTCCAAAAGACAATCAATGCCACTTGGGAAGTAGCAGTGAGGAGTCAATAATAATAATTAGAACCACTGTGGTGCAGTGATTAGAATGCAGTATTGCAGGTTACTTCTGCTGATCACTGGTTACCAGCAGTTTGGCAGATCAAATCTCACCAGGTTCAAGGTTGACTCGGCCTTCCATCCTTCTGAGGTCGGTAAAATGAGGACCCAGATTGTTGCGGGCAATATGCTGAGTCTATAAACCATTCAGCGAGTGCTGTAAAGCACTATGAAGTGGTATATAAATCTAAGTATTATTGCTATTGCTAATTATCAACAACTATTTAGCAGTCTTTCACCTGTCTTAGCTGAGCTATAGATATATAATTTTCACTGAAAAAATTAAGAAATATAAAAATGAACAAACTAATATAAAATAAGAAAAAAAATCAAAGAAAGAGATCAGTGCAAAAGCAAAGAAAAAAAACCCAGAAATACAAAGAAGCTTCCAATCTTTTTTACAACAGATATAAGGACAATGATAAATTTATCTTTTACTCTATAGTTACAAATAACTTGTTTCCTTTGGTTTACTCTTTCTAATCAAAACCATAAATCATAAGTTCATTTTTGTTTCAAGCAGTACGGGGTTTTATAAGCATTTCTAGTCAAAAATAAATAAAGATCTTGTTTTTATCTCTGATCAAAAAAGTTGATTTGATTAGTTCCATCATTTTCACCAACTGTTCCTTTAAGGACCAAATCTTTCCATTTTTGTGCATACAATAATCTCTTTGAAGTTTTCATGTATAAAAATAAAGTTCCATGATTTTTCCAGCTGTTCATCTATTAGTCCCAAAAGAAAAGATCCTGCTCAAGTCACTTTAATAAGCTGAGTCCTGAATTGAGAGTCATAGAAGTCTAAAAAAGAAAATGCTACCTTAATTAGCAGCAGATAGGACCAAAATAATTCTTCTAAATCATTTGCGCATCTCCAGAAGAAACTGTATTCATGATTTTGTGTGTGTGTGTGTGTTTATGATAATAACAATGCCTGATACCTTTCTATTATTTTTCTACAGTTGCTTTGCTTGCTTGATTATTTATATTCTAGTTATCCTTTTTGCTGTTATATGAGCCACAATGACTTGAAATACTTGCCGTCTCTTGGGATGAAAAATGAAGTTTGAAAGAATGCTCATTATTTCCATGGTATGTGTTGACTCCATGGATTCTTCATCTGCCAAAGTAAGGACTCTGGATTGTGTTCATCCAGAGACTTCTGGTAAGAAAAGTAATTGATCAAATCAACTCACTCTAATCCCACACAGACTGCTTGCCACCACAGCTTGTTAACCTTCTACACAAACAGTTTATTTAGCTTTCAGAATGACATCATGGAAATCACCTCTAATACATCAAATGGATATGAGAAGAAACTCAAATGCCATCTGTCTCAAAGCTCTTGTTATTTTAATGATTAAAACTTGGGGCTTTTAGTGCATAGTGATTTAACTTTATACAAAGTAGACTCTTATCATTAGAAAAAAGTGTTGCACTTTCTGTAGGATGGATTTGATATTATGAATCTTTTGAATAAATACTAATTCTGCAAAAAATATTCAGTTAAAAAAGCTAAAAACTATTTTAAGCAAACATATTACTATTTAATAGCAATACATGCATTCCCCAAATTGATATTTCATTGCTTATTTGGAAGTGTTTGGAATGGCTTACTGTAGATAGGTCTGAATGCTATAAGGCCTCTTTTGGCTTTATTAAAACTAGAAATACCATGATAGTTAGCCAGCAGCCCTGCCTCATCATCTGATATTAATTAAGGTCAGTTAGTTCACATTGAAGCAAAAAAATGTACATCTGTATACACAAAAGACACTGTAAATATCTGCATGAAGTCCAATGGAGTTTTCTTTCAGGAACATCATAGTCTGACTTATAAGGAGTCAGACATGGTCAGAAGTTTTGCATTTTCATTATGCCTCAGTAGTGTTTGTTTTAATAATTTACTTTGTGATTATCAGAATGAAAATTTAAATCTTTTATACATGCCTTTGTGATATCACAATTAGATTAATACTTTATTCCATATACTATGCATGATAATTTTCAATTGTGCAAGATGTGATGTTCCATGATATAGGTGTATACTTCTTTAACTGCACAGAGGAAATATACAGGGAGATATAAATTCCTGTATGTATATTCAAGAAGGATATCTCTGCAGATGTAGAATGAAAGGGTGTATGCAAAATGCATAATGATGTATAAGTGAACTTGGTAAAACAATGAAATAACTTGTTCGGTACTTGGGCTGTTTTGAACTGAAAGACCAATATAGACAATTTCTAAATGTGCATTGACTGCTGATTGTTTATGGACCCAAATTATCATTAAAAGATTGAAGGCATGACAGTTTAAGGGTTGGCTATATGAGAAATTATATCTGTCCTGACGAACCTGTCAGAAAACTGAGATTTGGAGAAGATTTTCTGAAAATGTTCTCATAAAGGCCCTTATATGTTCATAAGACAGAATGACAAGAAATAAGATATAAATGTAAGAGGAAAAATAATTTCATATGCCCTAGTTAAAAGCTTCACAATAGGTGAAGTCTGAAGATCTGAAAGCATAGAAATTCTAAATTTATCACTGACATTAAATTAATAAGAGATCTTGATTGCACTTTATGACAGATCCTTTATCTCTCTATGGTTAAGAAAGTGCATTCATATGTGAAATGTGACAGCTCATCTTACTTATCATGCTAATTCACATAAGAAAAAGATATCAGATAAAGATGCTCATAGGCAGAGCAGGGAACACAGAGGGCAAATGATGACATATACATCATGACAAATCAAAACAAACAATGCCACATATATTTATATACAACATCATGATGCAAGTATGAAAGGCTGGTGTATTGTTGTGACACAGTTTTATCAGTTCTTCATGGTTGTGATTTGTAGCAGACACCTGTGATATAATACGTACAACTGTACTATCAACTTCAAAACTAAAAAAAAATGATAAAAAAAGAAAAAAATGTGCTTGGAGGAAGGACCTTGAAAGTTATGTGATATAAAAATTGCAGCCAATCAGGTGCATACTTTACATTCTAATATTCTAGAATAATTTTATCCAAGCACATGACTGTTCATGCAATATACATATTGTGGCTGAATGTAACATAATAATTCAATCTATATGTTACATGAATAAATTCTTTATGTGGCTTAATTTAAATGCTGAATAGTACGCCCAGTTCATTTTAGACCACTTTAGGGAAGATTTGGTTAGCTACAGATTTGTTTGTCCCTGTGTAACATCTAGGCATTCCAAAATAAGACAAAAACAGAGTTGTAAGGGATCTCAGAGGTTCAATCCCTGCTTAAGCAGGAGACGCTATACTGTTTCAGACAATTCTTAAAAGCTTCCAGTGATGGAGCAGGAGCACCCACAACTTCTGAAGGTAAGTTGTTCCATTGATTAATTGTTCTCACTGTTAGGGATTTTCTTCTTCTAGGTTACTTGTCTCCTTGATTTCTATCTGTTATTTCTTGTCTCGCCTTCTGGAGCTTTGGAAAATAGGTTGATCCCTCTCTTCTTTGAGGTAGCCTCTCAGGAACTTCTATCATGTCATCTCCTAATCCTTTTTTCCCCACTAGACTAGACATACCCAAATCCTGCAACCATTCCTCCTAGGTCCCTAATCATTCTTGTTGCTCTTCTTTGCATTCTTTCCAAAGTCTAAATATCTTTTTAGTTTTTGTCACTGGATGCAGTACTCCAAGTATGTCTTACTAAGGCTTTATATAATATTAAAGAATCATGTGATCTTGATTCTATACTTCTGTTAATGCAGTGTAGAATTGCATTGGCTTTTTTGGCTACTGCCGCACGTATGTTGGCTCATATTTGAACAATTGTTCAGGATGACTCCAAGATCCCTCTCATAGTTACTGCTGTTGAGCCAAGTTTCACCTAATCTCTACCTGTACATTTAATTTTTCTTGCCTAAGTATTGAACCTTATTTTTCTCTCCATTGAATTTCATTTTGTTAGATAGGACCCAATGTTTATGTCTGTTAAGAGTCATCTGGATCTTAAACCTATCTTCCGGAATGTTGACTATGTTTCAGACAGAGATGGTATTCTATTTTCTTCACTATCAGTTCAGTAGCAAGAGCACACACATCTGGGTATGCACAGAATTTGATAACATATGGGTGGGTGGGCGGAGCCTCACCAACAAATTAAGTTTTAGGCTAAAGTTATACCAATGCTAAGGGACGTGGTGGCTCATTGGCTAATATGCTGAGCTTGTCGATCAGAAAGTTTGGCAGTTGGGTAGTTCGAATCCCTAGTGCCGTGTAATGGAGTGAGCTCCTGTTACTTGTTCCAGCTTCTGCCAACCTAGCAATTAGAAAACATACAAAAATGCAAGTAGAAAAATAGGAATCACCTTTGGTGGGAAGGTAACAGTGTTCCATTCGCCTTTGGCGTTTAGTCATGCTGGCCTCATGACCATGGAGACGTCTTTGGGCAGACTGGCTCTTCAGCTTTGAAATGGAGATGAGTACCGCCCCCCTAGAGTTGGGAACGACTAGCACATATGTGCGAGGGGAACCTTTACTTTTACCTTTATACTAATGCTTATTTTTCCAAACAAACATAATCTGCCTTGCTGAAAAATTTGGAACTTCATTATCTTCCTTGTGGTCTTAGATCTCATGTATGTTTAGCGGAAGATGGATAAAAATAAATGTAGCCTTTTAAAGGTTTGCTATTCTTTATTTATTACTTAACCTTTTATGGATTCCATTCTATTCCATAAAATGCTATGAGAGAATATTGGCTATAAAAAGCAAAGATGCCTTGAGTCTAGTTTGATTTTAGAGACTACATGGACAGTTGATATTATAATGTTGATCTTAATGGTGGCAGGAAGCTGTTGTTTTTTGCTGCAAAATACTAACATAGTTATTACCACTGTAGAAACCACCACCTTGAAACCAAACAAAACCAAACAAAACAAAACCAAGCAAAACAAAACTAACAAAAAACAACCCTTTCCCGAACACCATAAAAGGCTTAAATTCCACTATTGAATAATTGGAACGAAAGGTTTTAGTGGATTTATTGAAAAAACCCCTACACTGACTACATTAAGATTTATTTTCATTTTTTTAAAAAAATGATAATGAAACAATTAACAGAATTAATTATACTATTGGTTAATTGATTGATTGATTGATTGATTGATAAACATACATTAGGAACATAATGTAACATAACAACCACAGAAAGCCTAATAGAAAACCTAATAGGAAACCTAATAACTAATGAGAAATTTAGCTACTTTAAATCTTTTGAACTGAGCTGAATATGTGAATATTTCATTTAACAAATTCTAATATTTATAGCATAAATATATACTAATAGTTCTGTTCTTTTGGATGTAGTACATATTCCACTAGTTTTACTTCTAAATTGTAATAACCAAGATGATTCTTTTTTATTTTGTCTGTATATTATTAATTTATTTTAAATATACCATAAAATAAAGCAATAACTATTATGTCCTAAGAAACATTTCTTAAAATTAAAAAGAGGAATTATAGATTTCTTAGTTTTCCACAGTATGCTGTTTTAAGTATCCTTTTAGTTAATAATTTATTCTAGGTATTAAATCTGTCACATTCCTTTTCCTTTGACAGTGCTGAAGAATTTATTGGAAAAGACCTAGATATAACCTGGCAATTTGAAAACTTGTCAAAGATATGAAACCAATTAGTTTCTGTACAATGTTGACATATATACTCTGTGTCAAAGTGTGACATCTGAACAAGCCATATTTAATAACAAACTCAAAGTGATGGCAAAAATTACAAAACATTCAGTCTCTGATCACAATTCATTTTTTTTGAAAGAGTGTACCTTGTTTTGTTTAGTTGGATAAAATATTTCCTGAAACATCTAAACAAAGAACAGAAATTTTGGTCAGAAATATTATGATCTGATTTCTTCCCCACTTCAATATTCACCTACAGATTTAGGTATAGAATTGCTTGTTGAATTAAACACATTAAAACATAAAACCTATTCTTGCAATAGAAAATTATTTATTATTTAAAAATTTCAGATAAATACTACATCTCTGCATATGAAAAAGCTATCTATTCCTTAACAGAATATATTTATGACAGAAATGGTCTATCTGTGGCTTTTAAAAAACATATTTTTATGTTTAAAAAACATAAATTTAGTTAAACATAAACTAATCACAACATACTTGTTGACATATATAAACGTGTGCTGCAGCATCTTAAAAGAAGCTTGCTTAGATTGAAAGCAGAATGGAAGGTGAAATAATGCACCAAGAACCAAATAATAGTATAACTTTTTCAAAACAGAGATCAAAAGTAAGAATTATCAAACTCCTTCAGCAAGCAAACCAACTTGCTAATAGTTTGACTTCTATCTCCCTTGTGCCTCCACATTTTGGTGTGCTCCCTGAATCTTTCCAAAAAGTTGTAGCCTAGACTACACCCCCATCAAGAAGCAAAGGAAACTTTCTTTTCCTGGTGGAAGTTGTAGCCATAGATATAATATGATAATTTTGTCAAGTATAAGGAATAGCAATAGCAATAGCAGTTAGACTTATATACCGCTTCATAGGGCTTTCAGCCCTCTCTCAGCGATTTATACAGTCAGCATATCGCCCCCACAATCTGGGTCCTCATTTTACCCACCTCGGAAGGATGGAAGGCTGAGTCAACCCTGAGCCGGTGAGATTTGAACTGCTGAACTGCTGATCTAGCAGTCAGCTGAAGTGGCCTGCAGTACTGCACTCTACCCACTGCACCACCTCGGCTCCAGCTCTGTGCTCGGAAGGGTCCTCAATAAGACATGAGGATGAAAGATGTCAACTCACAAAGTTGCCATGGTGAGGAAAGGGGAGGGGGAGCACATTCCATGCATAGTTTCGGCTAGAGTTGAATCTCATATTACTGCAGCAGGTTTGGGAAGGGTGCACCTCATTGGGAATGTGATTTATGACACAGATTGAGGGGAGGGAAGGAATGGGTAAAGTTCAGCTATAACTCAAATGATGCTCAGAACTGCAATAAGGTCTTGCCAAATGGTGCTCCTAATAAATGACTAGTTTACTTTTGAAACTTGGCTCGAGACTCATGAATCAATTAGGGCATCTTTCAGAAACCTGACAAAATAATCTTTTGGAATGGGGTCCCTAATCTCCCCCCCCCCCCAGTCTGCGTCCCAGTGCTGGGCTTTAGCATGTTCAGAACTGGCCTGTGGAAGTGGTGGGCAAGTCCGCATTCAAAGCTGCATTTGTGAAATTAGTGTGAAACCATCTCCCCGCCCCCGTGTGTGTGCATGGCAGTTTGGATGAATTATGGATCTGTGTTCTGACCCCCCTCCTTGCTTGTTCACAAACGACAGCCAGACAGAACTTCAAAGGAAATATCTTTATCAGTCCCGGCTCAAGCTGGCTGTGAGCCCAAAATAAACATAAATAAAGTCTCTGGCAAAAAGTTACACAGCAAATGCAAAAACAAAACTCTTACAGCAAACCAGGTTTACAGAAAGCAAATCACTTATCCAAGTGCCTCTTTGAATCATGGAACTGAACTCATGAACAAACGAACGACGAACGACGTTGACTTCTGCAACTAAGGCATGGCACCATCAGTCTTTTATCTGCAGGAGAAGACCCTAACGAGCAACAGCTGCTCATTATCCTGCATCTTGAAACAACTTACAGGTTTCTGCTGAGTCACAACAGATGTGCATCCAAAATATACTGAGATCATATTTGCATTTGATGATCCTGCATTCCCTGCTCCCCCTCACCTATTCTTATTGCACGTAACAACAAGGCACGCAATTGTAGAGAAGTATTTTGAAAGAGCAATGCATATACATATGTATCTTCCCTTAATATTTTGGCATCAGGTCTTCGATGGTTTCTATTTCCCAAAGGTAGCGTGTGCCAAATTTCAAACATTTGCAGGTGCTTACAAGAAATGTTTTGTGGTCAATCCAAGACTGAATCAAAGAAACAAAGTCCTCATATAAGCAATGGTCAAAATTCATTGCAAAAATCATAACAGTGCAGTTCTTGGGATACTCAAGAAATGTTTTGATTATTTATGAAATGCTAGTTATATCTTAGCAAAGGCCTCTAATGGCATAAACATGTTATTTTTTAAATAAAAATAATTGACTTGACATGTCTTATGCAATATACTATTGAGCCAAAAAGTGAGGAGATTGTGACTTCTAGCCCTGTGTTGGGTATGAAGACAAGTGGGTACTTTTGGGCAGGTCATAGTGTCTCAGTTGCAGAGATATAGGTCATATAAAGGTTACATAGAGGCCATGAACAGCAAACTGCAGTCCCTCAGTAACTGTTTACCTCAAATGTCTATGAGCTCACCTAATTAGCACCATCAGGCAGTACCAGGAATCATCTAGATATGTGAGACTCTACCCTGGCTGGGAAGTTCTTAGAGATTGACAAGGAGAATATGCCAATAATGATGCTGTTGCTATATATCCTCTTTGCTGCTTGTTAAAACTGTATAAAAAGCAATAAACTCTATGGAGGCAGACAGACATTTTGAATACTCTGCTATGACTGGTTTCTGAATCCATCATTCAGTCATAGAAAGAAGGCAGCGGTGGACCACTCCCAGAATTGCTGGCAAGAAAACTGGATTCATCTATATAGTCATTAGTAGTCAAAACTAGTTAAAAGGCACAAAGAAACAAACCAAACCTTAACCCTATCCACATTTATGAATGCTATATATCCTCTGAGTATCAACTGTTATGATATACTCATCTTTGCCTTATATCCTGTCAAAGAATTAAATTATGTAACACACCTTGTTTTCTACCTGAATGGAGCAGACAGGTGTGTCGAGACTCTAGCGCATATGGAACACATGCCCCTAATTAACAACAGGAGGACAATTGAAAACACTATCAAATCACTTTGAATCAAATGCTGAAGTAGTCAAGGATCCAGCAAAATACATAGCAATCCGTTAAATTTAAAGCAAAGTTTTTCTGATTGTTCTCACGCTTGCTCATTTTTTCTCTCACATCATTTACTCAAATCTTACTCAACTACACTGGCCAAATAGTAGCTAGACAAATTATGAGATTTGAAGTCCAACATATATGGAAGTTCAGGATTAAGGAAGACCGCACCATCAGACAGCAATTCAGAGATTCTGCTTATCCTATAAATGTTCTAAAGCAGAGAGAAGATATACAATGGCTCTGCTTACTGCTCTGCTCAGCTATATTTCATCTTTCACTTCCTTTTCTTTATTTCATACTGCAGGAATAGCCACACTTTTGTTCTACATCAAGCATCAACCAAATCAACCAGTGAGAGATGGCATAGAAACAAGAAAGAGCAGGGATTGCATTTTTTATGCAAGGGAATTGGGAAGCTTCCACATTGTGACCCTAATTTTAGAAGGTGGTAAATGTTTTGTTAGCATACCATGTTATGTCAGTCCCACATTTGAAAGAAATTGCCTATTAGGTTAGTCACAGCTCAATAACAAATTTGCTTGTCGGACAACAGTATTCAGAAATAACACCCCCCATCTTAAGGATTTGGCTTGGTGAATACTTTTATCTGTTTCATCTCCATAAAACCCAAGTACATAAATATAATGCTCGTTATAAGCTATAATATTCATTCAATTGGCTAAACATTTTCCTCTTCTAATCTACTCTATGAGGTACATTTCTCAGTATTTAGGAGAGTAAAGCATGCAGTTGTGTCCTAAAATGGCCCATTGGCTCTGCTGCTGAAAATTTTTATCTTTGACTTGATTTTTATGACAGCAGTATGGATTGACAACAAGGTAAACTATAATAAGAGATTGTCCTCACAGTCACAGGAAAACAACATTTACACACTTCTGAAAAGGGAGGAAAAGCTGTAACACTCTTAATGGAGTAACACTGGCAAGCAGCAATAGAGGAAAAACCTGCTGTGAAGTATTTCATTTTTGTGAGACTTTTAACAATTTAAAGAAGAAATAGTACATAATGGAAGTTTGGCTTTCTTAAGGGAGTCATAAATAAAATAGTGATGTAATCAAAAGGACAGAAGAAGAAAGACATGTCTGATATTTAATTCTTATTTATGTGCCCCTCCATAATTTATTACTTGCAGCCAAACATGGACGGTTACAAAATACAATAACTCAACCTTCTGTGTGTTTTCCTGCTGCACCCTGCCTGTTAAAGCCTTCCAGAGCTTGAACCTGCTGCTTTAATTTACTGCTTTCTCTTCAGTGATTAAAGTGGGGTTTTAAAAGGTCTTCTGAAAAAATGGTGAGCTCTTGGTAGGATTTGTTACCAGAGTGTGGATCAATAGTGTGTTGCAGTTTAGATCTCAAGAGTGGCCTCCTGAGGTGGCATGCTTGAGCTCAGAGAAATTTTCAATCATATCCTCCCAGCAGCAGAGAGAGAAATGGAACATGTGGATGTGTGCATGATTGCCAGATACACTGCACCGAAGCACAGTAATCTTGCTAGCCATGATTTTGTACAGTAGCTTACTTTAATAATCCAAATACAAAAGATAACTGATTTATGTCAATTCAGAGCCTTAATTCACTTAGCTGAGTATATCTACAGTTCAGGGATGACAGGAAGGGATTGATGGATTTTTTAAGGATTAAAAAAAGTCAACGTAGTGATCAACACCACACAGTAAAGCCCTTTTTGAACATATTACACACATGTAACAAAAGGGGTCGGAGCTTCAGTTGTGCAGTTACCTTATCCTTATTTTCTTGAGCCATCCTTGAGTAGACCTCAAGTGGTTGGGAACTTTTCTTTCCTGGGTATTCTTCCTCTTTTCTTCATCGTTAGTTTTAGCCTTTCTGAGCTTTGAAGGCTTTTGCAGGAGATGTGGTAATGTCATTGTGATGTGGAATCCAGATTACTGGCTTGTTAGTTTTTTCCTTCAGTTTTGGGAACAGAAAGTGAAGACATCTATTAAAAGTTATAAAACAAAACAGAATACATATCACAAAAATAAGGACCAGAAAATGGTTATTTACAATTTTTGAAAGTCTCTATAAGACTTTCTCTATAAGACATAAAAAGAGGCAAAGGAGGCTGATTGAACTATCTAGAGAACAAAATGGCATTAAAATTAAAATCGTTTTCTACCTTTTTAATGGCATTTTTTTCCTCCAGATAATTCTTTTCTGAGGTTTGAAATGAAAATGCTACAAGATCATTGTAAAGATTTAATTTGTTTAACAATGTTTGAACATGTCACCAGCTTTCACAACTAGAAAAACAAATCTTCAAAACGTATTTTTTCCTAGAAGGCAATATAGGGGATTATTTTGACTTGCTGATATGGCTTTGGTCCAATCTATTTTTCTGCTTTGCCTTTTCCTGTTCCTATAGAAATATTTGTGCCAACTTTCATTTTGTAGTTTAGTCACCCAATAGATGGGGGTGGAGGCCAGTCAGAGGTGGTATTTACTGGTTCTGTGAACTACTCAACATTTCCGCTACTGGTTCCACAGAACTGGTCAGAACCTGCTGAATACTACCTCTGGTAACTTCCCTGGAAACTTTGAAGAAAAATTAGGTGCTAGGATTGCAGGTATGAATGCTTTATTTATTGTTTTCTCAAGAATTTATAATAGCAAGAGCCAACTGTTAGCAAAAAGGGACATTTTATTTCTCTGGCTAGGGAATCTATTCTCTACCTCCCGACTCCCAGCTGATTGGGAGGGAATGGGGATTTTGCAGTAACCTTCCCCTGGAGTGGGGAGGGAATTGTGATTTTATAGTATTCTTCCCCTACCACGCCCACCAAGCCACACCATGCCCACCAAGCTACGCCCACAGAACCGGCAGTACAAATTTTTGAATCCCACCACTGGAAATTACCTTAGAAAAGTTAAACTAATTTCAGATAAATGGTAAATAGCTGATGCCATTCACCTGAAAGTCCTAGAGTTGCCAATAGAAAACACATCTATCTATAAATATTTTGCAATGTTCCTAATGTACACTTTAGGAATTCTAATACAGGAACATATATTATTTGGTGAATTATATTGTATGTTCAGCTTTTGCTATATTATGTACAAAAATGAATTTTGAATTTCATTCTCCACAAAATACAATTTATGACGTAATAGTTTATTACAGAGCCAGTTTGGTATAGTGTTGAAAGCATCAGGTTAGAAACTAGAAAACTCTGAATTATAGTCCTGCCTTAAATGTGAAGCCAATTTGGTGGCATTAGACCAGTCTTTTTCTTTCAGCCCATGGAAGGAGGCACTGGCAAGCCATTTCTGAAATCTTGCTAAGAAAAAATGCAGGGACTTGTCCAAACAGTTGCGAGAACTCAACACTCAAAAGTACAAAAATAATAATTTTATTTCAAAGAATGGGAACCTATTAGCAGTCCATAATTTTCCTGCCTAGGGGTCTTCAAGAAGATAAAAATCCACCTGTATAGAGTTTTGGCATTAAACAACTAAATCTGCACAGCCATGAACTGAACTTTGGCATGATTTTGAATCTAATTTTTTATAAGAAATGAGAAGTTGGTAGCTAATTCATGAAGTCCTTGGGCTCCTCAAAATTTCTATTTTTTAACCAAATGTATATTTACAATAAAAAAAACAGGTAGTGCCAAAAAATTTCTAATCGCTTGTTTCATACAAGAATCACCAGTCTGAAACTAGATCCTTTTGTGATAAGGTATTTTATACATGAAGGAAGACTGGAGTTTTGGTTTAAAGCTGAGTAGTGTGGAACGAACTTTTGTGAAACACAGGATGTGTTGGTTATTTCTGAGACGTAGTCCAGATTCCTGTGGCATTCAATACCACTGAAGTTTCTGGGGTGTCCTGGAGTGCATTTTGGAAGCTTCCAGAATGTGTTACATTTTCATAGTAGCCATGCAAGATTTCTCTAGCAGTTATTGATGTGGAAAATATTATCTGGAAACAAGAAATTATAAGCCAAGAAACTGTTATACTCCAGCTTCGGGAGATGACAGCTCCTATAATTCATAGTAGCCTGACCATTAATTACAGGATCTGTAAACAAAGATATAGTTGGAAAAGCTGGGATAGTTTGTATCATTTATGCCTGAAATAATGTTCTGAAATGAATATACTTTAACTAGAACATTTCGATAGATCACTTAATGGCACTCTATTTAACAAATAAATACATAATTTTAGCAAGTGGGAAACATCTTTTTAATCTGTTTTTTGGACAATTTGATCAGCAATAGAATAGATGACATAGAGAGATGTAGGATATAACAGAAAAAGAATTATTCCTTAATACAGCTCTGCTTGCTTTGATCTTCAAGGCGAGGTATGAAAGACACTATAGTTTTATTTATTTACATTTATTTTCTCTTTTGAAAGACAGGCCTGGAAACAAAATAATATGAGAGCCTACTCAAATGCCTGCTAAATTTCCCTTAAATTGAATTTCTCATTTATCACAGAGCAATACTTGCACTGATGTTAGACAGGCA
Source organism: Thamnophis elegans (assembly GCF_009769535.1). NCBI lineage: Eukaryota > Metazoa > Chordata > Lepidosauria > Squamata > Natricidae > Thamnophis > Thamnophis elegans. Next base: position 93,346,689 of record NC_045543.1, read on the forward strand.
GCTAAAAGGTCAACAAGTTCCCTTGGTTTCCTTTTGTCAAGGGTTTTTGACTTGTCTGTGAATAAAGATCTCCCAGAGGGAGGCAGACCTGAATTTCCTGTCATCCTGAAGACAGCAATGAATTTGAAAATGTTACAAAAAGCATAAGGGACTTCCAACCCACCTTCAAATGCTCTGTTGATGCCAATAGCTTCTCATGTAAACATGCATACTGAGTTGTTTTGGATTTGTTCTGTCAACTTTTGGTTGTGAAACAAATTGTACAGCTGCCCAACATGAATGCAGAATGAACCCTGAATGTTTTTCATTACTGCGCAGAAATGGATAAGAACATGGGGCCCAGCTGTAGAGGGCCAAAAGTAACAATACTGTACTTTTAGTGTAATGCTTTTCTGTACCCTAATGCAAGCTAAGTCACTGATGGACTATGCTTGATTTATTTTCACCTGGTGTTCACCTGTATTTTCATCTATGGTTAAAAATGTTTTAGAAAACAATATTACAACTGTTAGTTGTTCTCTCTCTCTAATTTCTTGGGTCTGCAGGAGAAGCAAAGGCAGAGCCTAGGGGTGGAGTCAAGAAAGGAATCAGCCTGCAATTGTTAAATTGCCACAAGTGATCCAAGTCCATCCTCCCTTGAATTCCATAGATTCTTATCTAGCACCAGTTTAGTGCTGACCTTAAGTTGGTTAGATTCGTGTGTATAGGTATGAGCAATAAATCATCTTCTGGAATGTACCATATCCTAATTTGTGGTGCCTGACGTGATTTCTATAACACCAACTCATACTCAAATTACGCCTTATCACATCTCAGCATGTTGTTGCTAATGCATTACATCCTCTAATAAAAACCTTGTTCTGAACACCCCATGACATGGATTCCTGAGAAACCCTGTATTCCATCTATGCATACATTTAAAAATAATATATATTACACTACTTAATAACTTTCAAATTGGGAGGAGGCTTATTCATCAACGTTGTCCTTTAGCACAGCACTGTGGCCCTTTCTCTGCTCTTAGAAGTGAAAGAGCAACATTGATTCCTAAACCATTTTTTAAAGGTTGCTTTGCTTGTACCTTTGAAGATTTGCACAGCCATACTAAGTAGCAAGATGATTTATATTCCAGTATGTTAACTTCACTAATGTAAATCAGAGCCTGATATCCTGTACTTGCAATGCCTATGCAGCTATTATGGAAATGTATGGAGGCAGGAATGCTCTACAGGATATTTTTCCAATGCCTGATCAGTAAATGTCAATTTTTTGGGGTCAAACTATCCTTAGATTGCCTGCATTTTCTGCCTAAAAGTGCCCCTGTTCACATTAACTGTTTTCACAGTTAAATGGATCTTACAGCAGGAATGAAGACCAAGAAGAAAAAGCTGTTTCATCCATTCAGTGTGTTAATCTTCCCAAGCAGCTCATGAATTATATTCACCCAAAAAGAGACAGGACAAGATTTATTGGTTTCCTTAATGCCCAGAGGGAAGTTATATCTTTCTGAGAGAAAATTAGGGATGATTTTCTAATAATTCATTTTCATTTCAAAATGTATAGTAGTCAGTTTTGTTAATTAAATGAATTATACAGAGGTGAACTAATGTGATATAGTGTTCATCTGAAGTAGAAAAATAAAGTGTAGATAAAAAGAGGGAGGGGAGATGGAAGTCTCTAACAGCAACATTCAGCTTTGCTCCAAAACACTTTAGAAATCCAATCTTATATCTGGGTAAAATTTGTCTATTTTAAATGGAGATGGGAGAGAGGGAGGGACAATGGTTTGTTTCCCTTATGTAGGCCTAGAAAAATGTGAAATTAGTGACACGTGTCCTGATCAGCATTTACATAGAAAAAAGCCTTACTGTTTTCTTCCAAATGAAAGAGTGGTGCTTACGAATGACATAATTGCTAAAATTAAGATGGCAATATGTTCCAACAGCTAACGAAAACAACTGTTCTCATTCTTTCTAGACTCTCATAGTAAATGACTCTCAGTAGTCTCTATGTGAGCCTGGATCATGGAATGAGGCCTTTATAGATATGTAATTTAAAACAGCCTTGGCTATGTAGCTGAAAATTCTGGGATGTGTAGGCTAACACATGTCAAGGATCTTAGGTTTGGACAATGTGGTATAAAGGATGCACACTGTTTCTGGTGAGCATATAGAAAGATTCACATGGCTATAGGAAGGTTTCTAAGGGCCTTTTCTCTTAAAAAAATGAAAGATGGATGGGGTACTTGCAATCATTTTTGCTTACCTGCATTGTAAAGTATTGATATTGATTGTTTTCATATGAAAGAAATATCTTAATATGTTGTTGGAAGCTTTTATTTGACAGGGAGTTAATAATACATTAATTATTTTTATCACTGTGTAGTCAAGAAATGAAACCAGAAGAAGATTTGGGAAATCAGTTCTGACAGAATTTACATCCAAAATTCAAACATGAATATTTTTGCAAATTCTGCAACTTTTTGTGGATTATTATAGTCTTTAAATCATCCAAACATTGAGAAACTAGGGGCCGTGATGCCCTATTTTGAAACTCCATGTTTCAAGATAACCTGAAATAACCAACCATGCAAAACTATGTAATTACTTGTGGCTTTAATACTCTTATTTCTCTAAGGAGCCTTTTGACTGAATCAATATTCAGTATAGGCAGGCCCTGGGGCTGGATCAGGAAAATGATAGTGCAGGTTTCACTTAACATTTAGCTTACAAAAGCAGAACACTGATTCTTTCTGGGATCATTCTTATATTTGAAACACACCAATTATTTTTTATGCATAAAAACAAGGCAATGTAATTGCTGTGCACTAAATGCAACTGATGCCAATCGCACAGCACAACTTGGTATGCATTCTATATTTGTATTTATGAAGGTAATTTAATAGATAAAGTGACAATTCTCAATCTGACTTTCAACAGAGTACAGGGAGTTCTCCACTTACAATCATAATTGAAACTGGAATTAAGATGGAAAGTTGTGCTGGTTATAAGTAGGTCATAATATGACTGATCCAATTTTATGACCTTTTTCTGTGGCAGTCGTATGCAAACACAGCTATTGTAAAGCCAAAACCATAGAAAGAAATGGTCTCATGATTTGTGAGTTTGATAGTTAAAAACATTGAAATTGTATTTGCTGCAGAAAAAAATCAGAAGCTTCTTTCTATTTCTTTTAATTGTCTTTTTCTGCATCTTTTCTTTTTTTTCTTTTTTCTTTGGGTTTGTGTTATTTTTATTTTTTAAATAAAATATGTATACATATATATATATACATACATATTCAACAAAATGAGAAAGAGAGATGATAGATGATAGATGAAAGAAAGAAAAAGGAAAGAAAGAAAGAAAGAAGGAAGAAGGGAGAAAGGAAAAAGGAGGAAGAAAGGAAAGAAAGAAAGAAAGAAAGAAAGAAAGTTGGAGTGCAAAGTAGTTGTGCCCTCATGTCATATGTCATATTCTATGAATACAACTTTCACCTGATCTGGGAACTGATCCAGAATAAATGAGAGATTATCCAAAAGAAAACCCTTTTGATAGCAATCACTCACAGTTTTATTTTCAAGGGAATAGATACTCATTGATTAGTCTATTTATTTATTACTTCTTTCATTGCAATTATGCTGTTCCCTTTTAAAAAGCCAATTCCAGGAACACAAGGTTCTTTCTGTATAGACACGCACGCATACGCACACACACACACACACCCTATTGAAAACTATAAATTGCAGAGTGTCATCCAAAGACTGCAATTTTATATTAACAATGAACTATTTTTGCATATGTATCAAAATAAGGGTTTAATTTTAATCTAAGGTATGCTGTTTCAATGTAATGTCAAATAAAAAGGCATCTCTACTATTGAAAATATAGTACACTTCATTGACTTTACTGCAAATGTTAGCATAAGTAAAAAGGACTGTATGTCATAAACCAAAATTATCCACATGGCATTTGAGATATTCCATCATGTCAAAAAGTGTTCTAGAAAAGACCATTTCTAGTTCCTTAGTTTTATTATAGCAACTGTGTATATAACAATATGGTAGAAGAAACTTCTAAAAATTAGCCTGCAATTTTTGCAAAAAAAAAAAAAAGATTTTTATCTAGTGTATAATTTGATTCTGGAGTGCTAGATTTATTGTATTAATATGTACCCTGACTTTTAAAAATTGTGATCTCCTGTAAGCTAACCAAACCAAATCTGATTTTATCAACATTTTGCTGTAAAGCTAAGTAAAAATGTGACTCTGAAAAATGCCCTGATCCTGTTCAGTCAGGAACCTACACAGCAGAGATGCTATCGAGTAGGAGATTGATAGAAACATTAGTTACGACTTTTTTTTTAAAAGCAAACTGTATAAGGCTAAACAAACCTGATATTATCTTTAAAGAACCCATCTTTCTGCTTTGTTTTGTTTTAGAGGCAAACTCTTGGATCATTACAGAATGGGAGATTTGATAGGCTACATCAGAAGAACATGCTATGTGGTTTAGAGAAAGGTTGTTGTTGTTTTTACATTCTAAAAGGTAATCCACAGAAAATCCTGCAGTCAATGGCTTCCATGAGGAGGGGGAGGGATCAAATGAGACACAGTATGTGATCACACTTGTGTCTCTTTGGATCTCTGTATAATATCAAAGTATGCATTAAAAGGGCAGGGCTTCAAATAAATTGTCCTGCCCCCCTCCTTTATTATTATTTTGAACACAGCTGAATAGATACAACTACAGCCTATGGTTCCATAAAAGGTGTAATTTTCCACTGTCTCAGTATAATAACACTGTCCTGTCCTGTAACCTAAACAACCTTCAGTCACATTCCAGTGATGGTTCTCCTGAATGTTCATGAAACAGGGCTGTTTTCAGTTGCCTCCATTTTTTCTTTGTTGCTTTAGTAACAGAAGTGGTATTCAGCTGGTTCTGACCAGTTCTGGAGAACCGGTAGCAGAAATTTTAAGTAGTTCAGAGAACCCATAAATACCACCTCTGACTGGCCCTGCCCATCTATTGTCTGCCTCCCGAGTCCCAACTGATCGGGAGGGAATGGAGTTTTTACAATATCCTTCCCCTGTCACACCCACCAAGTCACACCCACCAATCCATACCACACCCACCAAGACCATTTACAAAGGTCACGCTACAGTTAGCTATATACTTACAGTTCTGAACTTCAGTTTTCTGAAAGAGGCATGAAAATCTGTTTTGCCAAAGAGGATTTTTTTGCTCATGAGGTTATTCTCTGTTTATTTTATTGATTGATTGATTTAAAATATTTATATAGCTGTCCATCTTATATTGAACTCTGGGAGGCTCTTAGTTGGCAAATTATGGTACAGGGATAGAGGATGCTCTGATTTACATTTCAGTTTCAGTTTCCTTCTCCACCCTGCATCACAATTCATCATCATCTCTTTGGAAGGCTCCAACTGTTTAGTGTGGCTTCTTCTCAGGTGAAGTGACGGAGAATTCAACATAGGATTTCTTAAGAAACTAAGCAATCTTGTTCCATAAGATAACAATGTAAACAAGGATTCTTTGTTTACTTTTCTGCTGTTAAGGTTTTATTACATTTTCATATTTTCTGCTACAAATCCTAAACATAGGATTTAGTAATAAGTAGTGGCTGTGATTTTGTGTGGCTGTGGGTTACATTTACTTTGATTTTACAGTTGTTGTTATGAGGTACCTAGTGTTTATCATGAATAAAATAGGTCACCATATACGTTTTGTTGGATGGATGAATAAACAAAGTTAACTCAAAATAAAAGATATATTATTACCACTCCATAATCAACCTTCCTCCAGACTACAAATCTTATCCTTCACAAACAGTATGACCAAACGTTTGTAACGTTTCTATGGAAAAGGACACTTTTTTTCTCTTTCTGAACACTTCTTGGTTACTTTTGCTCCAAAGGTAACCTAGAATCAGCAATCAATAAAGGAATATCATATACACTCTGATATACCTTTGAGAAATACCCATTAGGTCTACATATTTTACCATGACTGAGAATTATTTTTGCAGTGAATCAGTTAGCTATAATAGCATTCTGTAATCACTGATGGACATTTCTTTAAATGACTCTTAAGACAGCATGTTCATTTACTAGATTCTTTTCTGATGGTTCCTATCCAAAAAGAAGAAGAAAAGCTGAAAATACCTTATCACAATAGTTTTGTATGTTTAAATCATTTTCTTGTCTTTTCTCCCTCCCACACCTGCCTCACCTCAACCTGATCCATAGGCTAATATACAGCTCCGATAGACTTTGCCTCCAAAATGGATAGAAGCCTAATATTGTAAAGAAAGTTCCAGGGTGCTCATTCACAAAAGTAGGAATTAGCAAAAAGTTATATTTGTTCCCCTATTTACTATGTCACAGATTTGATCGCACTGCATTGTGCAGTCCCTTATTATGACAGCATGTTAAAGGGCTTATAGTTGTCTCCTGCTTCTCCTACCCTCTTCTTTGTTGGATCTTCAGCACTCTTATTTATCTTTGAGGGATGGAGAAAAGATATTTTGGAGATGTTCATCATCTTTATAAATGAGCAAGGGGTTGGTTACCACTGATATCAATGGGGCCTATTTTAACCACACTCCTCCTCCAATAAATATGTTGTTACCATATAACGTACTTCATGAACTTGCACTTGTATTCTATCCAGTATTTTAAAAATATATTCCATAGGGAAAGTTTGTTAAACACCTTTAAGATATTAGTGTGAGCTGGACCCAAGATTCAAGAAGTTTTGTTTCTATGTGTATAAATTTTAGATGCATTCCATTTTACTAGTCAAGTAATTATCTTTCATAGCCATAAATCAAGTTTCTGGAAGGTGGCACAAGGGCAGCTAAGCAATTGTTCTCCAATAAAATATTCATGAAGCAGGTGAAAAAATACAATTTAAACAGAGCTGTAGTTATTTTTCACACCATAGAGAGAGATGAGGAAAATAGCATCTGAATGAAATCTAGGATATTTCAACTCTACTAAAGGCTCTTTGTCAAATTAGTGCTTGAATGAGTCTGGTCACACCAGTTGGCTTTGTAGTCTAAAATGGGACTTTAAGGTGGAGGACATGGCCTTTCTAAAAGGTCCCAGGTGTTCCTTCCAAACTGGATGCTTTTGCTATCCATACGTAAAGCAGAGAGACTGGCAGTTCTCTCATCAGACATCATATTCAAATAATAGAAGAAAATCAAAACCAGATGATTTGTGGTTCCTTTGACAGTCCTTCTAGGTAGAATAGACCAAGAAATTAACTCCAGTAAGTGACTTTATTGAGCTAAACCTTAATAACAGAATCCTGAAAGTTATTATGTTGTACACTTCTACTTATTTTCAGTGAGTTAATGAATTTGCCATGTTCAACTGTTATGTGGCTATTGCAAACTTAAATATATTTTACACCTGATGCCTTGGCAACAGACATTGTAAAATACCATCAAGATCATCTCCCATACACTGTACAGTTTTAAAATGATAGTGTCCTGAAAGGCCTTTTACCTTTTCTTTTCAATATATATTTGCAGAAAGATAAATTTTCAGATTTACAGACATGGGAATCATAATTACGAATACTATGTTATTTTTATTATAGTGTTACAGTAACTTGCAAGTCTGAAAGCACCTTCCCTCTCCCTGCCTTTATCTACAAGAGAACTAGAGAACATCAAGCCTGAGATGTTTTCTGAAATCATATTTCAGCTTTGGATTTAGATTTCGTTTATTTGACTATTTTCACAGTTGTGATTCTTTCTCGTGTTCTTCAAGGTTATTTTTATAATCATTTACAATGCCACAGCTAGGTTGTTTCCAAGGCCAGAAATTTTCTGCATTGACTACCAATTAGTTACCATGAACTTTTCAAGGTATTGCCATTAGTTTCTAAGGCTCTTAACAGCTCAGAATAAGCTGAACTGGAAAAGTGTCTACTTTGAAGCTTCACTGACATTCTTTTAGCTGTGGTGTGGATATAGGCTCTGTGATATCCACTAAGAGTCCCTAAACAGATAAGTGGGCATTTATTAATAAGATCACTGTTAATAGAGGGCTCAGTTCTATCTTTGTGTTGTTGTTGAACTGCTATATTAATTCATTACAGGTACTTGCTGCGATGAATGCTCTTTCTGATCACCAAACAAAACAAGCAGAGAAACATATCTCAATCCTATTTTCTGTAGACGAGGCAGGTGCTACTTTTCCAGGTTTTGATTGGTTGAAGAGAACACTGTGAACATTGACCAATATTGTATTTCTGAAGCTCTAGAATTAAACTATAGCAACAGGTGGTCTTTGTGTAATGCAGAAAGAGACATGTTTGGACTTTAACCAATCATCCTGTTAAGCCTGTTCAATCATTTAAATACTTAGGCATGGATTTTATTTATTTATTTATTTTTGGCAGTGGTTTGCTCTCCAAGCTTGTTTTCATTTGGTTTCTGAATGTTTCGTTACCAGACTTGGTAACATCATCAGCAGGCTTTTCATATCATGTTGTCCTTAGTTTATAAATGTCTTGTGTGCCTGTGTGGTCAGGTTGGTTGTTTGATTGGTTGTTCATTGAGCTATATTTAAATTCTGAGAAGCTGATTGGTTCTCTTGTTGATTGGTTGTTTGAGAGTTGGATCTAGATCAATATGCTTGTTAATTGCTCCTTTGGTAAGAATACATCAACCAATCAACAGTACTATTCAACACTTCTACGCGTATTGGTCTCTCAAAATATGTTTTCCCCCTGTAGATCTGGAGATCTGGATTCTCACTAACATTTTGCTTTCATCCTGACACAAAGCAATAAGACTAGAATTGGAGCTCCTTGGTTTTTCATTAATCTAATTCTGCACATTTGGGTATGAGCATGGCAGAAGTAATTTCAAATAGGCAATGGATTAAAATAATGATAACTAATTAGATCTGGCATCTAGATCTTCCCAAGAGATATGCTTGACCAGCTCATTCATTACCTTAGACCTGCTACATACTCAAGTCAAATTATAATCCCTAAATACAGGAGAGCATTTCCATGCCTGGAGTTGATTCCTTTCCTACTGCATATTTAGAAGGGAGATACAAAGGTATCCAATTTGGGCTAAGATTTTGCCCATGTAACCAAGGAACTGTCAAACTGTTAAACACGTTTTATTTACATTGCCCATTTAATGCTAAAATATGGTCAGAGTTGATAACTTCCCATTTATTTCTGCCCTCTACATAACCATGTAGATACATAACAAATGTGTTTCATATCATAGACAGCTGGAAGTAATCAGCCTTTATGACTGCAGAAGTTAGAAAGCCATTTCTTTTTTACAATCTCTACCATGATACTGAGTTGAAAATGTAAGTGAACCACAACTTTTTTAAAAAAGCTATTCCTGTTTGATTTTCTGTGTTATCACCTACATTTCGTTAGATCAATGAAGCTCTTTTGGAAAACTGAAAAACTTGCACATTCTTTATGGCTCAGGTTGGTCCAAATAAGGCCATTTCCAAGTAAGGAATGGGTAAGAAAATCATTACATACAAGAACAGAGTTCTCTTATCCTCACATTTGTTTCATTCTCGTGTCGCCTGCTATATAATCTGGATAAATTTCATTTGTACATAAAGAGGGCCATAATCAGATCTGGATTGTGTACATAAGAAGACATAATCAGATTTGGAATGTGAACATGATATGAGCAAGACTGAAAGCATAGCACTAAGAATGAAGGAGATTTCTTAGACTTGATTTCAGCCTTTAAGAGTAGGAAGAATTGTATTTCATGTATTGCACCATGTGGAATTACTGCAACCATAAAAAAACTTACCCAGTATCTGTCTTCTTTCAAGTAAATTGTCAACAAAGAGAAAGAAGAGAGGAAACTTTAGGAGGACGGGGGTGGGTGGGTTAAAATAGCTAAGATTCCAAACTGTTGCTTAGAATCTTGACAGTCCAGAGTTTGACACACTTCTGTGCTTGGCAAGCTGATCACGGCTGCAGAGCTGTGATGCCACAGCTGCCTGCCTGACCTGACATAATGGGCAGCTATTTACTGCAAACAAGGTAGATGGGAAAATGTAGACATAAATGATGTTCTAACTCAAGAAGGAACACTTCCAGACAGTGATTTCTCCCTGCCTTTGGGGCTGCATGTAATGTCATCCATCACATAATGTTGTCTACAAACCAGCTCTGCAAATTTCCCAAACTTGTGATTCCTCACTCACTTGGAAAAGCTGCTTAAATTTTCTCTTCTTCACTTCAGTGGAAGATGAAGCTTGTGTTCCAACAACTTCATCCTTATTTCCCCTTTGGAGCAATTGCCTATGGAACAAAGGGGGAGAAAACACTTCCAAAGATTCAGAAATGAAAGTGTTAATCAATCAATTTAGCCATTGGGCAGAAGAAACTAAAACTCCCTGCAACACATCAAGATCAGAAAGCTGTTCCTTTTCTCAGGTGACTTTGTAAGTCAGGAGGGCAGCTATTGTGCTTTTCTTCTTTATCCATCTTTTATCAGGGCAGGAACCAATCTTTCTGGGGCTGGTATCTGCATGGGAAGGATCAACCACTCCAATCCTGGAACGAGAGTGAGGAATGAGAAGAAAGTAGCCATCTGCAGAAAACATGTTTAGGTGCCATTGGGATTCTTTCTTTGTTCATGTTGTGGACTGATCTGAACTGTCTTTTGTGTGACCTTGCTATCATTTTATTCTCTCTGTGTGTATGTGAATGAGCAAGTAGACATGAATGGATTGGTCCTTGGAATCCCAATTTTCCTTTTCCATTCCCCATTGTCATCTTAATGCTAAATTAAGTCTCCTAACTGTGGATGTACATTAATAAATGATGCTATATCCTTTGATACTGGTACAGTCCAACATGCCTGGTAACTTAATGCATTCTGTCTGAAACCATCTGCTACCTACACTTACCTGTCAGCCCATTTGCAGCACAAGTATTCCTACATGCATTTGCGGGCAAAACTAAACCAAACTTAACCAAATTTAAGTGACATCTTGCTTAATCCAGATAAGTAAAACATCTCAGAATGTAGTTTTATTGCCCTGTTATTCGCACATTGCCCTACAATGCATTTAGGATTTGCTAGGATAATATATTTTAGAGGACTTGCCTGTATGATTGATCTAATGCCAAGAAAACGGAAGATCTTTGAGGTTCCTCAATGAGTTTGTTAATAGTTTCAAAAATTATTTTCCCTGACAAATTCATTAACTATATGTTGCGTGTAAGTGGGAATGCTGGAAACATATTTACTGTTCTTTCTGTGGAGAGAGAACAGCTGTTCATTAATTCCCAAAATACCATAAAGGTTTTTGATAGTAAAGAAAGCAACAGGCTAAAATCAGCAGTGATTGGCTGGCTCTCTCCATACTCTGCTATTGCACAATGTACTAAAATAGCTGCAGGGTTTTTTCCCCCTAGGTTCATGGAAGAGCCTGGGGTAGGGGGTGAAAAATCAGCAACGTGCCTTTTGATGAGTAGGAGAGAAGTGCTTTGCTCATGGAAGATCTGAAGCATATCCTTCCAATCATTTTCAATATAAACACATACTTATGTCCCTAAAACAGAAAATATTTTGGTATGTAGGCAGAATTGTATGCCATCGTTTATTTAACTAATTTATAAGTCACTGTGACTCTAGATGATATACAATAAGTTAATAAACACATTTTATAGACATTAGAGGAAATTCGGTTTCAAAGAGAGGAGATGGCTACAGAGAAGACCCATATTTGGACTCACACAATCAGTTTTATTGTTATTACCCGGAGCATGCCAATTTGCCTGGTCTTATAGGCTAGGTAGTAACAGAGAGACAGATCTTCAAATATTCAGGTCCTGAGCTATGAAGGGCTTTATAGGGCACAGCTAAAATTGCACCCAAAAGGTAACTAATATCAGAGAAGCTTGGTAAATGGAGATGCCGTGTAGGTAAACCCATAGCTACTCAGAGTGTCACATTCTGGACCAGTTGTAGCTTGCAAGAAATTTTCAAAATAAAACACATTGCAGTAGACCAAACACATGACTGACTTGGAGAAGGATTTTTCTCATGGAATAAGAACCATGCGTCCAGTTAGACCCAGTAGAATCCCCCTTCTATGCATGCCAGATGTATCATAGGAAGTACAGGTGGTCCTCAACTTACAACAGTTCACTTAATGGCCATTTCAAATTACAATGACACTGGAAAAAGTGACTTATAGCCATTTTTCACACTTACAATCACGACATCATCTTGTTCTGACTCAGCTCCCCAAACACAATAAACCTTCTGAAGTTAACTCAAATATTCCTTTATTAGGAGTGCCAGCAGCCCCGGCAAAAAGTTTTTCTCTCACCACAGGCTAACAAATCTGTTCGGCCGGAAGGTGAATAGTTGTCTGCCACATCTATTCATCTTCACCCCCTGCCTTTTATCTCCAGAACTAGGGTGGGACTTTGCTAGCAGCGGTGGTTCTTCCTTCCCAAGGATTGGCCCACGGATTTCCAATTCTCCTCTGCCTTCTGCACATCTGCAGGTCAGGCACTGGACCTAGCTGTTCCTCTTCATCAGCCACCTCCAGACCTGGGGGCTGTTGAGTCTCCATCTGAGGACTGATGGATGGTCCAAGCTCTTACTCTGTCTCGCTCTCTGCCAGCTCCATTCCCTTTTCCCCATCAAAGCTCTCAGGTTGCCTTGATGCTGACCCTGACTCCCATGGCTCCTTCTCCTCTGATTTGGCTGCTGGAGGGCCGGTGGCCGACAGGCCACAACACGTCTCCTTGGTCAGGTGATCAAAAATAAGATGCTTGGAAATTGGTTCATATTTATGACAGTTGCAGTGTCCTGGGGTCCCATCAACAACTTTTGTGAGCTTTTGACAAGCAAAGTCAATGGGGAAGCCATTAACAATTATGTTACTAGCTTAACAACTACAAAAGTTTACTTAACAACTGTGGCAAGAAAGGTCATAAAATGGGGCAAAACTCACTTAACAAATATTTCACTTAGCAACATAAATTTTGGGCTCAATTATGGTCGTAAGTCAAGGGCTACCTATATAAGTCTATTAAGAACTAAATTTACCAGCTGAGAGTTTTTAAAGTCATAGCCATTTGATCTTGTTGAGTCTAGACTCATCCACATCTGACAACCTCCAGCTATATATATATATCATCTTCTGATTAGGCTTCACCAACGAAGAGGGACATGGGTTAAGATACAGAGTGTTGTAATCTTGAAGGTCACATCTTCAGCGCTGAAAAATCTGCAATTTTCTCAACACAAATTCAAAATCTTTGCAGATAACAGGGCAAGAACCTAGCCAACCAGAATAATTCAGAACAGAGCTGATTTTTTTTTGCCATGTCAGCTGCCTAGATTTTTTTTCACAACACTTTTAAGATGCTTATTGGCCATCCACAGAAGTGAAAAAGCAGAAAAATAATTGCATTTTGCCATTCATATTGCCACCACTTAGACATTGATAAAATTTGGACTTGCACTTGGTCAGAGTTGCTTCTTTTGTGTGCATTGCTCTAGCCCTCTCTTGGATGCTTCATTCGCCAAATCTGTTATATGCACATAGAAATGCCCTAAAACCTTTTGGGCACCAGGGTCTGGTTCTATGGGGACCGCAGGGGGTGTAGTTTTTCATGCTTTATGTATCTTGCAGATGGGACTTTGTGCATATTGTGGCCCAGTGCCAAACCATGGACCGGGAGTTGGAGATCCCTGTATTAATACATTCTTTCCTATTTTTCACACATTTCAGTGAACCTTAATCTAGAAAAGTTAAATGTTCAATATATGATATAAAGGCTCTAGAAATCTGGCTACCAAACCTTGTGCATGAAACATACAGGTCTACATAGCAGGTATTTGAAGTAGATAGAAAAAAGTTTTAGAAAAGGATATAGTTGATAAACCAAATGCATTTTGTAGATTAACATTCCAGAAACTTCCAGTATAATTGTACAGGCAGGTTTTTTTTAATAGAACGAGCTTCATGGTTGTCTTCTAGCCAAAAGCTAACAGTGTGGGGTTCTCTGCAAGTCCAACGTATAAAAAGATAATTTTTCTATGCAATAAACCAAGAATAAAATTATCTAAAAACAATTTAAACTCTATGAATATATTGAACCATCTGTGGGAACAGAGATCTAATGTGATGGCAAAATAATGAGATTCAGCAGAATATAAATTTTTAAAGATATAAAACAGCTAAACTTTAAAACAATTTAAAAAGCACCTCACATACTAAAAAAGGGCCATGATTTCACTCTGCCTGTATCCTTGAAACCCTAATCCACAAAGCTAATTAAAAACAAAAAGTACAATTCTTGGCTGCCAAATTTTTTTCCTCCTCTACAGTAATGCCAATGGATAAGCTCCAAATGTATACTTGAGATCACTTTCCCATTTGTCTATCTGCAGGGAGATAGAAAGCTTTTAGTTCTACATTTCAATGCACCAAATGTTCCAAAACTGGAGGTATTTACAGTAAGACAGATTGCATTTTGCTTAAAATCTATATCATTCTGTGGCTCCAGTTCTTAGTTTGCTGTGCATTTTGACACAGTGAGGAACTTCGCTTTATTTAAAAGCAATGTAAACCCAAAAATAAAGTAAAGCAGCCCATGAACCAATAGTGTTGCTGATGTAGGCTTGATTCACATGATATGTTAAGCTAGTGGTGTCATACTTGTAGTCCGGGGGCCCTGCTGGCCACCCCCATCCCCATTTTAGCGAAGGGGGAAAAATCGTGATATGTCACATGATGATAATGTGATGACACGAGTTTGGTACCCCTGCGCTAAGCCATTCTTGGTTAGGTATTGCGAATCCACAGAAAAAGGCAGAAAAATCTGAAACAAATGAATGTTGAATGATAATAATGTAATTTTTAAATAGGAAGATAGAACGGGGAGTACATTTGTGTCATGCAAGTGTTATAATATCAAAAGCAAACCAAAATTACAATAGACACTGGGTTGGCTAAGTTGCAATGTTTGGCTGGCGATTCTGGGAATTGAAGTCCACAAATCTTAGAATTGCCAAAGTTGGGAAACACTGGTGTAGAGGTTATAAACAATGTTGGACTATTTATATTAAAGTACTGAGTGAAGTATTTTAAAGATGAATTTGCATCAATATATAATCAAGGAAAACTGCCTAATCTAATAATTGTCACATCATGACATATATTTTTTAAAAAGCTGAATAAAAGCCCAGTTAGATATTAAAGCATGCTTTAACACATTACACTCTTCATTATCCATATAAAAGAAATAACAACCATATAAAAGAAATAATAATGTTCAGACAAAAAGAAATTGCCACTTAGCCTGAAAATGAACCAGAGACAAATATTTTCAAAGGATCATTGCTTGCAAAAGCCAATAATTATTGCAGAAATATTTTATTATTAATAGGCAGTAAAGCCTGTACAAATGTCCAATACTTCAGCACACAATTTCACTTTTCCTAAGACTACAAAAACAGTTGAATTGCTAAGCATTATACCTTTTACATTCAATGGCTTTATTTTTTAAAAAATTCTAGCCTTTT
Source organism: Thamnophis elegans (assembly GCF_009769535.1). Taxonomy (NCBI): domain Eukaryota; kingdom Metazoa; phylum Chordata; class Lepidosauria; order Squamata; family Natricidae; genus Thamnophis; species Thamnophis elegans. Next base: position 93,362,280 of record NC_045543.1, read on the forward strand.
AATTTTAATTTAATCTTTCCTTAATCATATTGAGAGTGAAACTTCAGTTTGAATGCACCCTGTGCACAAATACATTTCTTCATAAATTACAGTAGAAACCAAAAATTTGGATGCAGTTTTGTTCTAAACTCTAATTGGTTAATTAATAAACTCTAATGTGTTTATTAATACAAAAGTTCAATTATTCCTAAAATTAAAGATTCAATTGGAAGTAAGGAAAAGTAATAAATAAATGAATAAGCACATATCAGAGGTGGGTTGCCAATTTTTTACTACCGGTTTGTGTGCACTCCCGTATGACCCTTCTGCATATGCGTAGAAGCTTCTGCACATGCGCAGAAGCGTCTGGGCGGGTGGACAGAGCCTTCTGCCGCCGCTACCCGTTCGGCTGATCCAGGGCGAACTGGCAGCAACCCACCTCTGGCACATATGTTTAATAATTACATTTAATGTGTATAGCAAATAAAATGATGTAATGTTGCAAATTCAGAAAATAATAGCTTTCTTGGAAATAAACAATAAAATAAGTTTAAAACCACATTTTAGTTTGGTTAGTTTGCCTTATTCCTGAAATCTGGATTTTATTTTTGGAACAACCATTGTCATTTTTTGTTTCATATTTAATTTGGATCAATATTTGCTCTTTATAGAAGCAAAAAAAAACCCCCAAACTGGCTATTGGCTTGTCCAGACATATTGGAAGTGATTTTAACAATGACCTAATACTGGACTGTTGACAGAACTTGCCCTGGATTTTCTTCAGGCCAAGTAATCTCCTGGCTTAAAATTTAAGGGGAATTGGAAATTTTGTTGGGATTGCACACATGCAGTTCTCTGGGTGAGAACCAGAGGTGGTATTCAGCAGGTTCTGACCAGTTCTGGAGAACCGGTAGTGGAAATTCTGAGCAGTTTGGAGAACCGGTAAATACCATCTCTGACTGGCCCCACCCCCATCTATTCTCTGCCTCCCAAGTACCAGGTGATCATGTGGGCATGGGGATTTTGCAGTAACCTTCCCCTGGAGTGGGGTGGGAATGGAGATTTTATAGTATCCTTCCCCTGCCACGCTCACAAAGTCATGCCCAGGAACTGGTAGGGAAAAAAAATTGAATCCCACCACTGGGAGAACTTAGTGAATTGAGCTGCTGACATGTTTAGGGAGAACAGGAACAAGTTCTTTCCAAATTATGACCCCCCCCCCCCATTTGCTCACAACCCTCTAAGGACAGATAACTCAAAATCTGAGAAATTCTGGAACATGTGAGTTATTTCTATGTATATTAGTCTAGTAAATTGCTGAATCGTTGTGAATGTATGAAAAAACGCCATTAATGTAATCACTAGTATATTTCAAAGGCTTTCAGAAATGAAATTAATTTAATGGAAGCAAACATCTTTATATTTAAGTTTGACGCATAATCATTTTATGAACATATCCATATAGGTTTCCCGGCAGCAATGTAAAAGACTATTCCTTCTAATTTTTTTATTTTCCAAACCAACCTATAGCCCTGGTAATCTCTTCTCCAAACACTGATTCCTGATGCTTTTTAACTTTTCAAGATCAGTCTACCCTGGCTAGGTTCTGCCACCTAGCTAGCAATTCAGTTAAAAGGCAAATTTTACCTCGCTTCATATATATATTTTAAATGTTCATAGAAAGGTCAGGTTCTTTAAAAAAATGTATTCTAGCAAGGAATCAATTGGATTTATTTCTAGATAAAAATACTGGCAGTTGCTGCCTTAATTTTGCTTTGGCATTTCTGTTAGATTCCGTTCTTTAACAAAAATAGAGATTGTGCTAATACCGAGCTATAATTTGCTAGGTTTAATTAAAAAAAAAAAGAGTGTCTGTATTCTTGGTGGGTGGGGTGGGGTCCAGCGATCAGTATCCATCATCTTTCCAACTGCCTTGTCACAACATCAATTAATAAAATTGAGTAAAAAATGTCACAGGCCTGGTGGAAAAACCTTTTCACAGCCTTTCAAGAGGAAGTTTAGTTCCCACTTTTTCTCCTTGCATTAGCTCCTGTCATCCACAAAACAACAGAACCCAGTGGTGTCAATTATATTTGATTGACTGAGTAAAGCACACACACAAATAAGCGAAAACAATGGACACAAAAATCTATACATGACTCCCCTTGTCAGGGAGAACGCTTGCCTCCTCCATTTTCATGCTGCACGGTGTCCTGCTGTTACGGGCTTAAATGTTTCTTTCAGCCCCCAAACTATCACCAATTAAGTTAGCAGGTTCTTCAAAGGTGTCAAACTACTCCCTGGGCAATTGGCTGTAACTGCTGTTCAATAAATGAGGTCTAATTTATCAGTTTAACTTCAGTTTTAAAAACCTAATGTCTCAAGGTTCCATGTGCCATTTGCCAAGAAGGTGAAGAGAGGCCTGCCAGCATGTGGTTTGGAAGTTGGAGGAGGCTCTTGTTAGCAGCCTTCGCTTTCCTTCCCCTTTCCTGTCATGCCTTTTTGCTTCTTGCTGAAAGATGTATCTGAATAAAATATACTCATGCAGCTCATAGTTATACATCATTGGATCTTACTGAAGCCTTCAGGTAGAAAGCAGACAAATAAAAAACAAATGTGAATTGCTGCAGACTTGGGCAGTCTTTGGAACAGATTATATCCTAAAGGCAAGGGTATGGCATTCAAAGGAATGCAGGAAGGGAGTTTAGCTCCCCAATCCCAACTTTAAGATTGCCTTATATTTAAATATTTAAATTTTGTGGACTATTTTCTTAGATATAAACCACCGCATAGTAGTGGTTAGAATGCAATATTGCAGAATAATTCTGCTGACTGCCAACAGTTCAAATCTCACCAGATTAAGGTTGACTCAGCCTTCCATCCTTCTGAGACCAGTAAAATGAGGACCCAGATTGTTCGGGGCAATATGCTGACTCTGTAAACCACTTAGAGAGGACTGTAACGCACTGAAGTGGTATATAAGTCTAAGTGCAATTTTATCTTGTTATATAATGACACATGATAATGGTTGGGTTTCATAAAGAACAAATCTAAGTGAAAATATCAAAGAAGTTTAAGAACCTAATAACAGCCTCCATCCTAGCCATGGTGACCTTCACCTGAGACAAAAGTCCTACTTTCTTTTATAACACAGTTTATTATAGAAGCTGGGCCATTGAGAAATATTAGCCTTCTCTAGATTAACCCATTATTTCCAGGAACTCTTCAGAGGTCTCTTTACTATTCTGGCTTTTGGTTCTCAAATACAAGGGGTAGCATTCTTCCAAGCTTAAAGGCCATGCTGGAATCAGAATCCAGTTCTGCAGTCTGCTGAGGGCTTAGAGGTAAGGCCCTGTTTTCTTAGGATCAGATTCAAATGACACTTTCTCCAGATTTTGCTTCTTCAGATGAATAAATGTCTGAAGTGAGTGGGGCATAAATCTCAGGATGAACAATGTCTATGGGTCAAGATTTTCAAGCTTTGTAGCACAGTATTAAAAAAAAAATCTTTAGCTGTTCTGATGACTAAAGTTGCAGGTGAATTCAAAGACAATATACAAACCCATTTTCAAGACGTCTTTCCCATAAACTTGTCAACATCAGAATGAATATAAATCTGAGAGTATGGTGGGAAGGGTTCTCAAAGTTTTATTATTACTGTTGCCTTAGCTATTGTTTGCTTTATTTTAATAAATTTCTACTTGCTACAGAAAGATATAAAACAGTCCTGCGGAATCTCTGGAGCTCATTAACAACAATCTGGAATCTATTTCCTGTAGCAAAGATGGGTCCTGGCATAAGACAGAAACATATTTCTGAGCCTCTGTATAGCAAAGGTTTTTTAGCAGGACAGACTATAGGAAAACTGATAGCCATTGTAGAATAATCACACATTTCTAATGTTGCCATTTCCCTCTTCTAATGCAACCTGAATTATCAGTTCTCCTGGCTAGAGGATGCGAAGAGGTTACAAGGGTCTCCTTTCCTCTGTCTCAGGGACGTCCAACCCTGGCAACTTCAAGACTTGTGGACTTCAACTGCCAGAAGGTTCCATGCAGGCTGGGAAACTTTAGGATTTGAAATCCACAGGTCTTAAAGTTTCCAAGGTTCGACATTCTTGCTCTATCCCAAAACCTTAATCTAAGAGGAAATCTGTTCTCTAAGAACTGCACAAAAATAGACATCCTGGGGGGTTGTGTGCATGGCCTAATTTGGATGTAACATCTCCCTCATAATGAGTAAGAGAGGAAATATTTCCAAATTCTCTTGACAGGAAAATATTTTTCCTGTACCGACCCAGTCCCACCTAATTGTATTTAGCCGGGATTCAGAATGGAGCCAAGACTCTGGCAAATCTCATCTCTGGCTAATTTTCTGGATTATATTATTCTCACAGTTTCACCACAATTTCTGCTCTCTAATTATACATCTTCCTTGTCCTTCAAACCTCTGCTTGGCCTTTCCTACTCCCCCCTTCTTCTCTTTCGTAAGGGAATCTGAAGAAACGTCTGTTAAAATTGGCCATTCCTAGCTTTCAGGGTTTAAATTCTTGACTAGGTGCCCTCTCCCTTCATTTATGATCCTTCTTGTTAAACAATGACCCTGAGAGTTAAACAATTCCTTTTAATAGCTGATGCAGGAGAGGTTTGATATGGGCATAGTTTTGAAACTGTTATTTTTATTTTAGCTCTGCAGAAAACCTTCCCTAATCCAAATATGTCCCAGAGCAACTCTCAATAGAGAGTTTAAATGTCCGTGCCTGAGTTAGACATTTAACATGATCAATTATGGTTGAGTGTATCCTTGGAAATATCAGCCTGCACTTTTTCATCATCTTCAGGCCTCTTGTCCTTTGGGGGCTGCTGCCCTCTAGAGTCTTGAGAGAAGCTTGCGAGTTCAAAGCTCCCTTTCATTCACCCTTTTATATTTTGGGTGTGCTGGGGAAAGAGGGAGACAAATGTTTTGCTTAGGGAAGCATCAGAAAACTTGGCTATCTTCCAACCTTTTCTTCACCTGCTTTTATCCTGTACAAGAGCAGATTTGCGGTTTTTGTTTTGGCCTTCCATATAGATTGCCCTTCTCCAGTCCTCTATATAACAAATGCTGGAGTACTTTAAATCTCAAGCACTAATTTCTCCCTTGGTACTGAGCCAGAAACCAAAGCTAATCTCAGTCCATTAAACTGCTAATGCTTATCTTGACCTTAGGACTATTTCAAATACTCTAAGAAGTCATTAGCACTTAGGGGTACCAGTGACTTCTCATTCTCACATTCTTCTAGTAATTGTTTTTTTGCAATTCAAGTGAGGAATTGCAGGTACGAGATATTTCTGCCTCATTTTTTTTATAAGAGAGGAGGACTTATAGACTATTAAATCTACTAAGCATTTTAGCATAAAATTAAACTTTACATCAGACCAAATATAAAGGCAGAACTAGTAAGCAAACATTCAACAGAAAAACAATTCAAAATAGATTGTCAGTATTTAACTTGGCTAAGGATAATATAACTGCCTTATATTACATAGGAATATATTATATATTACATAAGAAACTACAGAACCTTTCATTGAAACACCTGATAACTAAGAATGCCACAGGTAACCATAATTTTTGTAACAAAATAGTTCCTAAATAGAATGTGCTCAACTATTCTAGCACCTTTGAGGAAAGTCCAAGAGGCCAAACAATCAAAAGAACAGAGCTGGCTAACAGCACTTTGAAGTAAGCAAAGTAACTCACATTGTCTGATAGGGATTAATTTGAATTCAAATTTTCATAATTAAAAAAAAAACTTTGAAGAAGCAGCAAAAAAGATGAAATAGCATTGATGCTTTTGAACATCAGTGTTGGAGAGGACTCTTGAAAATGCAGTGGAAAAAAAGCCTAAATCAATAGTTCATAGAACAAATTAATCTGACCACAAATGGCCAAACAGAAATTATCGTATATTACACACATGCAAAGCAGAGATGATATCCAGCAGGTTTTGACCAGTTCTGGAGAACCAGTAGCATAAATTTTGAGTAGTTCAGAGAACTGGTAAATATAACCTCTGACTGGCCCCACCCCCATCTATTCTCGGCTTCCCAAGTCCCAGCTGATCAGGAGGAAATAGGGATTTTGCAATAACCTTTCCATGGAGTGGGGAGGGAATGGAGATTTTACAGTATCCTTACCTTGCCACACCACCAAACCACGCCCAAGCCACACCCACAGAACTGGTAGTAAAAATTATTGAATCCCATCATTTATGCATAGGCTTAGCTCTCTGTAAATATGTATAAATATGGGAAAAGGGAAGGAAAGAGAAGACAAGCAAGGTGGATAGACTGAATTACTATGGTGATGGATGCACTATTGAAGGATGAGGATGAGGATAGATCATCCTGGATAAATCTATTTGCTAAGAATCTACACCAACTTGATGGCACATAATCAATCAGGGATGGCCAATTGTTTCAGCCCTGTGCTGCATAGTCGTCTCAAAAGTGCTATTTCAAAAGGCAACTGGACTGCTTTTTCCTTGAGGAAGAAGAACAAAACATTTCATTTCTCATCCAAGAAACTTCATCAGTTGCGATGGCGTGGGGTGGGAGATGGAATGACAGATTCTGACCAGATGGCGGTGGTGGTAGGAGAATGGAAAGGTTATATTTCTTTGCAGTAAGAAATTAGCTCTTCTGAGAGCTCTGTGGGAGCTTTAAGGCCACTTGGATTGTGGTGGTTAATCTTTGTTCCCAGAGTGCAATTGATTGTGGAATATTCTTGGCATTGTTGCAAGAGCTGCATTGTAGTTGGAGATAGATGGTGTCTTATCCCATCGCCTATGTTGAGAGAAGGCTGTCAGTGTTAATATAAATGGTCTCTTTTATACCTCTTTCAAACCAATTGTCTCTTTATCCAAAATGTGGACTTTGATGTCTTCAAAGGAGTGACCTTTGTCTTTCAAACATAGATGGACCACTGAATCTTGTCCTGATGGGTTTGATCTCCTATGCTGCGCCATGCACTTGTTTTGTTTTACCAATGTACAGATCTGCACATGTCTCACTGCATTGTATTGGATATTTCACATTGCTCAGTTTTAGTCTGGGTCTTTTATCCTTGAGGTGGACAAGCTTCTGTCTTAGTGTATTCTTGGGTTTATAGTGTACATGTATAGTTGAAAATTCTCCTGAGTTTTTCATATATTCCTGTAGTGTATGGAATGACAATGTTGCTATGTTTGTTGTTCTTTTTTGTATTTGTATATATACATAGTCTATGTATGAGACTATGTACTAGACTATGTATAGCATAATCATACATTAAACATGCATGCAGATATATTTTTTTAAAAAAATCTCTATCTCTGTCCAGTACTCTAGATGCAGCAAAAATGCTTATGAAGGCATTAGAACACAGCATAAGCCAGATATGACGTCTATCGGATTCTGCAAATTGAAGAAATATGATTTTTTTAAAAAAATCAGCAAAATTACAGCATTGTTCAATCAGATGGGCCTGTAAGTGAAGAGTCACATGGGAATTTTAGGTACTTGAAGAGAAATGCATCCAAAGCTCTGAAGGGCTTGCATGCTGCCAGGCATCCATGTGAGATGGGCAGTCTCTAAATGTAATAAATAATTTTTTAATAAATAAAGTTACTTTCTAAGAAAGAGCAAATATAAGAACTGTCTATAACAGCTACAGTCCTGTGCAGTTAGGTTAGTCTCTTGCCTGAAATGCTGTGTGAAGCCAATTATGGTCTGTAAGACACTGTTTAAGCCAACCATGCTTTACTCAGTAAGTCATAATTATGTGACTCTTATCATAGTGTTTTAGGCTGACTGCTGCTTTCTGAAAATCTGCTTAAACCTCTAGCCAAGAGGCATTCTTTCTCTCTCCTAGAAACACTTTCCCAATAATTGAATATTAAATGTCTAGGAATCTTTTTTCTTCCTGTTTCCCCTTTTCATATCGCTCTTTTTGCCCCACAGATCCTCTTATGTTTCCCGTTTCACCTGAAATAAAAAACCCCACTCATTTAGTAATTTGAAACCCAAGAACAATAAGTCCAAATAAGACTTTTATCTGCAGAAAAATAATGATCTCTTCTGCATATTTGCAGGTTAAATCTAGACATAAATGAACAGTTTATGCAGCGAGAAATAACCCAGGTTTTTCTTTGTAGTGAGCATTTAAAGGTACAGGTCTGCAGATGTTTAAATCCCCAATAAACCATAAATTGCTCATTTCTAGATATTTTATACTTATTTGTCCCTTTAGTCTATGTCTCAACATCTGAATCAATTTGTGGTTTGATTAGACTTTGCCACCAGCACTTGAGGGATTATTGTTGCTGGATTGTGATTTTTACCAATTAGGGAAGCACCAGATGTTTGATTATTTTCCCCTCATATTTTTGTCATGTTGACATACCGTGTCATAAGTACCCTGTGATATTTTTATGCTGTCAGATTTTGTATTGGTTTACTATATACAACAAGAAATGTTTGATGGAATGCTTGGATTCCCTTGTCATTTGTCTATTTTTGTTTTGTTTTGGTGGTTCTTTAAAAATTGGGGTATCTATTTTCTATTACTGTAGAAGAATTTACAACAATGACACTAATACTATTATGTACGGATGTACGTTGTTAAATTTACATGTTTTAACATGCTCACCGGTGATTGGTTGCCCAAACCCCGGGAAGTTTAAACAACTGTCATTGGCCGGCTGGTCTGCCGGAACTCCTTAATTTACATGTTTTCACATGCTCACCAGGGATTGGTTGCCCCAATCTCAGGAAGTTTAAACTACTGTCATTGGCCAGCTGGTCTGCTGGAGCTCCTTAAAAAGCGAGCTCCATCAGCCCAGCTGGCAGAGTGCAGTCACTTACTCTTGCAATAAAAAGTGCTGAAACTCACTTGCGGCTCTTGCATGCTGCTTTTCGCTGATCTAACACTGGCGATGAAGGACAAAGGGACCTGAGAACCCTCATTGGACAAGCAACCATTTCGCACAAGGACCAAGACCCTGCACCACAGCACAAGATGGAATCGCAAGCATCCCTACGCCAGCGATCTTTGACCTGCAGATGGAGGACTGGCACACATACATGGGGTGATTCCGGATGTTCCTGGAAGCCAACAACTACCAGGAATGGCCAGATAATAGGAAGCGGGCATTATTCCTAACTTACTGCGGAATGAAAATCTATAAGATGGCACAGACGTTGATTGCCCCAGCAGACGTAGAGTCCATAGAACAGCTGATGGAATGTGTGCACAAGACTTTGGAAAGGTTCAAGGAGAAGGAACTTAAAGTGAACCCAAAGAAATGTAAAATCAGTGTGAGACCGGTAGAATTCCTGGGATACCTCATAGACGGGTCTGGCATCCACCCCACTGACAGCAAAGTAAAGGCCATTAGAAACACCCCCACCCCAAGGAACAAGACAGAGCTTCAAGCCTTCTTAGGACTATTGAACTTTTATAGTATTTTTTTATAACAGAAGACAACCGTTGCTGAGCTGCTGCACAAGCTCCTGGGAAAGACAGCGCTGTGGACCTGGGGACAGAAGGAAGACTGGGCCTTCGCAGCGAGTGGTAAAAGAGCTCCTATCCTCCAATAGCATGCTCATCCAGTTCAACCATACTTTGCTGGTTCAGATCACCTGTGACGTATCTCCCTTCAGAGTTGGAGCAGTCCTCAGCCATCGCCTACTGGATGGATCAGAGGCTCCCATAGCCTATTACTCCAAGATCTTGTCCCCAGCTAAATGCAACTACAGCCAGATCAACAAGGAAGCCTTGGCTGCAATTGCAGGGATCAAGAGATTCCATGAGTATGTGTATGGCTTTCGAACTCATCATGGACCATAAGCCACTGCTGGTGCTCCTTGCCGGGAACCAACAAACCCTGCCATACATGTCCCCAAGGATGACAAGATGGGCCATTTTCCTCAGGGAGTATGACTACGAGCTGATCCACCGCCCAGGGAAAGACATCAGCCATGCCGATGCACTCAGCTGTTGCTTGTTACCAGAGCTGGTGGAAGACCCCGCCCACACCACCACTGTACTGCTAATTGACGTTGACCCAGCCAGCCCAGTCACTGCCGGAGACATCGCCGAGCACACACAAAAGGACAAGGGGTTGTGAAAGATTTTAAACTGAGTGTTGATGGGGTGGCCATAGGAGAAGCTGAGTGAGGAGTTCCAGAGCTACCAGAGTAAGCAAGTAGAACTATCAACTGTCAAGGGTTGCTTGTTGTGGGACATCATACCCCAGAGGCTGCGGAGGCGAGCCATTGGATCCCTCCATGAGGGTCATCTGGGGATAGTACAGATGAAGGCACTAGCCCGGAGCTACATCTGGTGGCCCAATATGGATAAGAACATCACAGAGTGGGTAGCCACTTGCAAACCCTGCCAGGAGACATGACCAGCTCTACCCCAGGCACCCATGCGAGAGTGGGAAGGGACCATGGTCATGCATCCACATCGACTTCACTGGACCAGTGAAAGGGCAGACATTCCTGATCATGGTGGGTGCTTACTCCAAATGGATAGAGGTCGTTATCAAGCAATCAACCACAGCAGAAGCCACGATCAGAGCTCTCCAGAAATTTTTCATTACCCACGGCCTACCCGACACCCTGGTCTCCGACAATGGCTCACAACTGACTGCCAAGATGATGGAGGCATTCCTCGCAGAGCAAGGGATCCGGGAAAGTTCTCATTGCCCCATTCAATCTGGCGAGCAATGGACAGGCTGAGCAAATAGTGAGGGTCACAAAAGAAACCCTCACCCGAATGGGACCAGGAAGCTGGCAGGAAAAGGTTGACCAATTCCTTTTCACCCAACATATCACCTCCCCCACATGCGACCACCAACAAAAGCCCAGCAGAGCTGTTGATGGGGAGAAGACTGAGGTCCAGACTTGACTGGTACCACCTGGACTACCTTCCAGAGAACTCCCTGGATTCCTCTTGACCAACCCAGGAGTTCAACATAAACGACCACAACTAAGCTGGGTACCCGACTTGGCTGGTGGGCCGAATCGTGACCGTCACCGGGCCGAAGTCATACCTAGTGGAGCTAGAGGATGGACGAATCTGGAGGAGACACATCGACCAGCTCTGACACCCCCTGGGAGAAGAGGAACCAGGGCGATTGGACTTCACCTGCCAGCTCAGAACAACTCCCGGAGAACCTCAGGTCTCTGCCCCGTAGAGCATACTCAACTGCCAGCCGGGAAGCATATGGGCAGAAACCAGCCCCACCAAACCAAGAGATCGAGGGACGACCATCCAACCCGAACCGCGAACACGTAGCTGCATCCGAAGCCATCCTGCGAAGAAATGGCATGTCAGGGGCCGAAGGAACCAGGCTGGAGCTCAACTCGCGGGCCTAAGAGCTCCAGAAGGTTCCTTCCCAGGCCACCAGAGGAACAGCAGGCTCGACTGCACAAACCGAGCTCCCAGGGACAAATGATCTGCCCAGGTCAAGTAGGAGACTGGCATGCCCCGCCTACCTGAAAGACTACATCACCTACGTAGGCCGGGGATTGGACATTGTTCATTCTAGGAGGGGAGGGGTGTTATGTATGGATGTACGCTGTTAAATGTACATGTTTTCACATGCTCACCTGGGATTAGTTGTCCAAACCCAGGGAAGTTTAAACTACTGTCATTGGCCGGCTGGTCTGCCGGAGCGCCTTGAACTGCTAGGTGAGCAGGAGCTGGAGTGAATGATGGGAGCTCAGCCTGTCACATAGCAGCACTGGGGGTCTTGAATTCGGGCTTGCTGATTGTCAACCCAACATTCTAAGATGTGAACCATTATACTCCCTTGGTCTCCTCTTGAAGAGTAAATGGCTGGAGTAACTATAGGTGATCTCAAGTTCTCTCATTGCCTAGGGAAGAATTACAAAGAGTCAATTTAATTGTTCTCTCTTATTTTCACTGTGGTTGTTAGTTCCAATTTTCATGGAGTTGTCTTCAGTTCACCATTTCTTCTCTGGAAGACATCACATTTTGTTGGGTTTTTATCAGAAAAGATAAGCAATTCCAGAGCTTTTTTTGGTTAAATGGTTGAGTCTGAGAAATCACCCTATGGCGCGTTAATTTAGTTATTGTAGTAGCACTATATAGATTCTTATAAAATTATTACTTTTCTTTTTGTAAGACATGGAAACATTTTTTAATAAAATAACTAGCTTAGAAAGAGAGCTAGGCATGTTTGTTGACTTATTACCAAAATCTGCTTTGAAGTAGCTTAAATACCAATCAATGGTTCATTGGGGTTTGTGTTTTCATGTATTAAAAAAGTTCAGAGTGAGTGCTTTAATCTCCTAAGGCTGTAGGGGGAAAAAATGAAATCTTTGTCTCCCAGCCCATCGTGCAGAGAAATAAATTAGTATAATGATTTATGTTTACGGTTTTAGTCAATTCTGATAGAGATTATAGAGACAAAATGACAAACTGCCTTTGCAGTAAACTTAAATCATGTCAGCCAATCTTTAGTTTTTCCTTACTCTAATTGCTCACCCTGTTCATTTATCTTCCTAGGCAATCTTTAGAAGAAATACCACTTCAATCAGGCCATGTGCAAACCACCAGAGATAAAAAGTTTAGCCTAATTTGTCTCACTAAATTGTAATGCCTCTAGTAAACAAATCGTAACTTGAAATGGATCAAGCTAAGCTAAATGGAAGAACAAGGTACAAAATATTTTCCCTTCCATAGAGGTACACAATGTTATTTTAATGAATTTTTCATTACCTTGCCCCAATGAAATGATAAAACAATTTTATATTGCAGTAGAGAGTACAGCCTGTCTCATAAAGAATGTAGATTTCAGTGTTTTAAAGCCTTCTGGCTAAAGAAATACATTTCCATATTCACTATATGGAATGCTATATTCATTCTGGTTAAGAGAACCAAATAGAAGAGATTAAATTTATAATATTATAGTTTATGATATATGCTATTGCTATTCAGTCTGTATGCTCTCTACCTGTGCAGTTTTAATGGAACTCACATTAAATCTATATGGGCTGCATAGTAGACATGCTTAGCAAATTGCCTCATTAATAGATGTAGGACAAAGGACTATAAAATATATAGAAAGTAAGCAGCATTCTAGAGAAAAATGTGGAAGAATGCAGTGACTTGAACACTTTTGGTCGGCTTAATCCCTCCTGCATGTTCCTAAATTGGGGTGGGGAGCACAGTCTTCTGCGATACATATTACTAAATGCTACTTCTGCAATCAACAGAACTCCCAAACTTGTGGCCACCCATCAAGAAATAGAACAATTTACTGGCCATTTTTAGTGTAGAATTAATTTAAAATAATGGTTTAAGCCTCTAATCTTTTTTGAAAAGAACCAAAGAGGGAGCAATGAAAATGGCATCACATCACTCCAATTTATAGCCTTTTTTTCATGTTTTCTAAAAATGTGAAAAATGAAAATCACAGAAAATTGTGAATATCTGCTGGATTAGGAGTACAATTGCCAACCAAGAGATGGCAATTATAGGTGCTTGATACCAAGTTATGTTCCAATAGAAGGGGAAAAATACAGAGATGGCCTTGGGAGAAGGCAGGTGGAAGGACAGGTTTGAGGAAAGGTCAGACTGCTTCTGCCCATCAGGGAGATGGAATCCGAAGTAATTTTAGGGCTGTCGTAGGGTGATATTAACTAGATATTGATAATTTAAAGGCTAAACCTGTATTAAAAAACACTTCTTTTATACAGCTAAATGCTAATCAATTCACTTTCTGACAACAGTTACTTCCTGCGGTGTCTGCTGATGTGAACAACAACAAAAATCAAGATGGCAGCCATAAAGTTGTGATTCAAGCTTTGGCTTTTTAAAAATGTGGATTTCTGTTGAAAAACTGCCACTAGACTTTCCTCATTACCTTAGAAACTATTTGATATTTTTGAAGTATTCTCTTTCTTACTTATCAGCTTTTAATATAACACATAGAATCTCCACATGAAGTTCACATTTTGTAGATGTAGGAGAAGAATAGGCAGAGCTGGAAGGCAAGGTTAGAGTCATTGCGTTGTCAAGAAATGCTCCTGGTTATTTGGTCCACAAGTATATCCTCCTTGCTATGGGAGTTATTTCTTGCTGTACAGGTAGCCATCAACTTACAACAGTTCATTTAATGACTGTTCAAAGTTAAAACGGCACAGAAAAAAGTGTGTTATGACCATTTTTCACACTTATGACCATTGCAGCATCCCCATGGTCATGTGACTTATATTCAGATGCTTGACAACTGATTCACATTTATGATGGTTGCAGTGTCCCAGAGTCACATGATCCCCTTTGGCAACTTTCTGACAAGCAAAGTCAATGGGGAAACCAGATTCACTTAACAACCATGTTACTAATTTAAGAACTGAAATGATTCACTTAGCAAATGTGGTGAGAAAAATGGAGCAAACTTAACAAATTTCTTAGTTAACAACATACCTTTTGGGTGCAATTGGGGTCGTAAACTGAGGACCACCTGTACTGCTCTCACCTTTGACAGTTTAGAAATTCTTTCTTAGGTGACATAAATGGCTGAAGTTACAGTAGAGGATAATGGAGACACTTGATTAACAAAACACAAGAAAGAAATGAAGTTTTATTAAATAACTGAAAAAGGGGGGGTATTTTTAACCCTATCTCTCTAACAAAGGGAAATATTTCCAAACTCTGAGCCTCCTTAAAATCTGTCCTTATATCTGCATCTCTCAAATCCTTTCTTCAGTTTTTTTCTGATATATAACTTACCCATAAGACAGTGATGGCTAACCTTTTGGTCATTGTGTGCCAAAAGCGCGTGCATGCATAATGCAATGTGTGCCCCCATGCCTCCCCTGCCTTCCATGCATGCATGCAAGACTCCTGCATGTGTGCCCTGCCCCCTGCGCATGCGTGGCAGAGACCCAAAAAACAGCTGGCTGGCAGGAGGTGTGCGTGGTGGAGATGAGCTGGGCGACAGTTTGCATGCCTGCAGAGAGGGCTCTGCGTGCCACCTGTGACACGCATGCCATAGGTTCACCATCACGGCCATAAGATAGCCTATATTGCCATGGTTTGATTGCAGTTTCTTCACCCAATTTTACGACATCCATACTAATGCATTATGGAACTTAACTCAAAAAAGTGTGCATAAGACTATGACTTAACTTAAAATATATTGATTTTAGTGGGACTCATATACTATATCCATTGAATTTTTAAGCCTACAATAGATTATTTACGGTAAGTTTATATTAAGAAACCTAAAATTGTATAATTTTATTCACTAAGGCTTAACAGGTTTTGTTTACATGAGTGCCCTTTAAAAACCTATTACAAAGTTAATAGTGGGTCTGATATTAACTATGAAGGGTTCCTTTTACTTACATCCTACTAAACTTAGACAGATGCATATGGCACTGGAGTAAAAGACAATGGAAAGAGTAAATCATTTTTAATTAAACCAGCTAATTAGTTTCTTAATGTGATTGATTTTGTGCCATCAAGTTGGTGTCAACAACCACATAGATAGATTTTTCTCCATGACAATCTGTCCCCACCTTGGTCTTTCGGATCTTCCAGCAATGCTCCTATAGCTAATTAAGTCCATTTTTCTTTGATAGTCCTCTTCTCTCTTCTTCCACTTTCTCAGCATTGTAGATTTCACCAGAGAGCTAGGACTTTACATAATGTGTCTGAGCTGGGATAATTGGAGCCTAGTCATCCCTTGTGCCTCAGGGGAAAACTGTGGTTTGATTTGTTCAATGATCAAATTGTTTGTTTTCTTAGCTGTTTGTGGTATTCTCAGGAGTCTCCCCAAAAACAAGGTTCAAAAGCATCAATATTCTTTCTATTTCTTAGGTAAACCTTACAAAAAGATAGAGTTAGCATTCATTGTTGTGCTTCTTGCCTGGACTACTTCTCACAAGAGTCAAATCAGGGCTGTCTTAACGCTTGGGCCTGATGGGCACTTGCTCCAGGGCCCCATGAATTTAGGGGCCCCATACTAATCTGTGCATGTTGTTAACCCTTCAATGCACCTTGTATCATATAAATTCAGCAGCTGTATGGCTTACTGTGTATTATTGTATTTTTCAATACCGATTTTGTTGGAATTTTGTATGAATAGAATTTAATTTTATTGACAATTTTACATTTTTATTCCTGTGAGTAGCTGTCGTAGGGGCCCCATGACACTGCTTTGCCTGGGGCCCATAATGCTGTTAAGACAGCCCTGAGTCAAATCATTTCCCCCTTCTTCTCTTTTACTTTCTGGAATAGTTTGGAGGGTCTCTCTTGAAACACACTCTCTTTCTATGGACTGAGATATCTTTTACATGCTACATGCCCAGTTTGTGGCTATTCCTCCAGTCTCTCAAGGTTATTGATGGTGGTTTAACAGTTAAGAAACTAGGCTTGTCAGCTGGAAAGCTGGCAGTCCAGGTTCGAGACCTGAGCACACATGATGGGGGGAGCTCCCATCTTCACCCAGCTCCAGCCAATCTAGCAGTTCAAAAGCATGCAAATCAGAGGTGGTATTCAGCAGGTTTTGGAGAACTGGTAGCAGAAATTTTGAATAGTTTGGAGAACTAGTAAATACCACCTCTGACTGCCCCCGCTCCCATCTATTCTCTGCCTCCTGAATCCCAGCTGATCGGGAGGAAATGCGGATTTTGCAGTAACCTTTCCCTGGAGTGGTGAGGGAATGGAGATTTTACAGTATACTTCCCCTGGAGTAAGGTGGGAATGGAGATTTTATAGTATCCTTCCCCTGCCATGCCCATGAAGCCATGTCCACGAAGCCACACCATGCCCACCAAGCCATGCCCACAGAACCAGTAGTAAAAATTTTTAAATCCCACCACTAATGCAAATGCAAGTAGATAAATAGGTACCACTTTGGTGGCAGGGTAATAGTGCTCCGTGACATCATGCTGGCCACATGACCACAGTCTTTGGACAGGATCAATGGCTTCGAAATGGAGATATAATCAGCAACGACTAGCGGAGTAAAATCAGCAGGGACACTTTTACTTTTTTTAAACCTCCAGATTATTCCCATATATTATTACATCCCCTTAGATATTTTGAGATATTGTCTATGAAATATGATAATAAAAGATCCTTTTCTTGAAACTTTTTCCAAGTAATAGTCAGTACACATTTTTAATACAACAAGAAAGGAAACTCTTCTAAAAGAGATATCTAGTACATATTGCAATAATACAGGATCAATTAATTGATGAATACAAGTGGACATCCTTGCCAAAGAGAAAAGAAAGTATGCTTTATTTGTAATTAAGAAATTAATAATTAAGATAAAAGTGAGGGCATTGGACCTTTTGTATGAGAGACACATAAGTCATACCAGTTGTTTAATTCTTATCATTTTCTCATTAAGTCCATCTATCATGGTCATTCATCTACTTATCAGATCTGTATAACAGTGCAAACATCAAAAGGCACAAAATGTCAGAAACCTTTTCTGAAGGAATTACCATGTGCCTAATCTTTCAAAACAGTTCAGCAAGAAATCAGGTTCTTATCATTACTCTGCTATGATTAAAATTACACATATTAAAGGCAGCACCAAAAATGGAAAGAATGAGATTTCTTTCTTGTAGCCTTGTCAGAGTTTTCATTTATTTCTCTAAAGATATGAAATTTCTTTTTCCTTTTGATAAATGTTAACTCTTCACTTCTATTCTTGCACTGGGATGCTGTAATGCAACTCAATGCATACATGACCAAGTTGAGTCAGAATTAAATTCTAATATTAAGAATTAATTAAAAACCCTGAAATAATATTCTATCTCTCTAATGAATTTAGATACAAGTTTAGGAAATGAAAATATTCTATTCATCAGAATGACTTTTTTAATAGAATAATTGTTTTAGAATACTTTGAAAAAAACAAAGTATTAATTAATATTAATAAACATATTAACCTTTATTAATTAAAACAATATATTTTACTATACATTTACATTTTTACTATAGCCCTGGCATTTGTACTATTGCAATTGGAGTTAAAAAATAAATTACGAACACCTCCGGAAGTCTCATTCAAAATATTTAATTTGTGCTTATTACAAAAACTTAACTTTGTAGACGATCATTAAATACACTGCAGATTTAAAGTAACCGCCTCCATAACTTTGAAGCTGCAGGAGAAACTGATGAGCAACAGCTACACAGCTGGAAGAAAGTGATGTTGTATGGTGCTACCATTAAGAAAATAATCACTAAGAGATTGTTGTAGAAGAGTGGTGCAAGTGAAAATGGCTGGTGAAGGATATATTTATTCCTTTTCCTGTCATTTGTTTCCTCCATAGCCCTTTTCTCCATGAACTTTTTCTGCTTTGGGAAAAGAAAAATAGAAGGTGGATAAAAGGTTAGTTGTTTCTTCTATTTTACTTCTCTACTACGTATTGTTCTATCCCAAACTGAAGTTCATTCAAAACAGTTGCATTCAGTGGTGAAATATAATTTTTTTGCCACCGGTTCTCTGGGCGTGGCTTGGTGGTGGTGGTGGTCATGTGACTGGGTGGGTGTGATAAACTTTTGTTTTTAATTTTTAAAGCATTTTTTACTACTTATTTGCTTGAACTGGTAGTAAAAAATGCTTTAAGAAGTGAAAACAAAATTTCAGCTGTGCCGTGCGATCGTGGGAACCTCCCCCACACTTTTTAAATCATTTTTTTCCTGCCGGTTTGGGCAAATAAGCAAGAAAAAAATCCTTTAAAAAGCAGGGGGGGGGGAGAAGCTTCCAAGGTTCACACGCTCATAGCTGAGCCGTTCAATCCTCGAAAGCCTTTTTTTACTACCGGTTCACAGAACCAACGACAATAGTCCCTACTGGTTTGGCTGAACCACACCAAACCGGGAGGTTTTCATCCCTAGTTGCATTCCTTACAAGTATGCTTCCCGAAGGACAGCAGCAAACATTGCCAAGAGGAAGACGCTTTGTTTTCCATCTTGCACCTATCCCCATTACAAACATGCCCTAGCAATATCATTTTTCCTACCAGTTCCTCTTAATAATAATTATTAATTGTTAGATTTATACCCAGTCTTTCATTCGGGAGTTCAAGATTGTGTTTATAAGAGAGGAACCAATAACTTGGTCATCATTTCTTCACCCATAAAACCAGGACAGCATCATGTGAGTCAGACTAGAAGAATTTTAAAAAGGTAAAAGAGTACCTATAGATCTTACTCTGCTAGTTATTGCTAACTGTAGAGGAGGTGCTCATCTCTGTTTCACGATCCTTGAGCCAGCACTATCGAAAGACATTTCTACAGTCATGTGGTTGGAATGACATCATGGGGTGCTATTACCTTTCCATTGAAGTGGTATCTATTTATGCTGGATGAAAAGCTGCGGACAGGAAGGCACTACAGAGAGCAATCAATTTGGCACAAGAAACCCTTGGTTGCCTTCTGACACCACTGGATGACATCGCCAGATCTCGCTGCTTTAGCAGAGTAAGGAAGATACTCAGAGATGATTCACACCCTGGTCAGTGTCTCTTTTCACTTCTCCCATCAGGCAGAAGACATCAAAGTATAGCCAGCCGAACAAACAGGTTTAAAGAGAATTTCTATCCTTGGGCTGTGAGACTTTTAAATACAACCACAATCACTCCATGCACACGCTAGTTTTTTTCTTTTCTTTCTTTTTTTTGTTTGTTATAATTTTGCACCAATGAGGTTAAAACCAATTTCCTTGTATTTAAGTACAATGACAATAAAGATTATACTTATACTCATCTACTCTCATTGCATGCTTTTGAACTTCTAGGTTGACAGTAGCTGTGGTGAAGTCAGGAGCTCACCCCGTCGTGTGGTGTTTGGGTCTCAAATCTGGGCTGCTGGCTTTCCAGCTGACAAGACCCCCATCTTAACCATTGAGCCACCATGCCAACCCAGAGGCAATAAAGGCAGCATAGAAATCAGCCAAGGGAGTGCGAATATGCTGGCAGTTTTCTGCACTTTGAATATAAATGAGGCTCCTTTTTAACAAATTATTTACATCCTCACCCAAAGCCTACATCCATGTTGTTGACTCTGTTTCATCTCCAGACCATAATTTATGTAGTATTTATCCTGCTCTTTCCCAAACCACAAGGTACTTGACAGACAAAACAAGGATAGCGAAGAAAAGCAAGCCAACACATCATTGTTCTGACATCACAATAAGGGCAAAGAGTTCTATTCATTGTGCATGTATTTCTTTAGTTCTTCTTTGCTGGAGATTGAAATAGTGTAACAGGGAAGAGAAAGTTAGTGGGAGAATTACAAACTAAGCATGTTATTTCCCACCTCTCAATAAAATACAGAAAATAAAATGGAATTGCACAACAGAAAATGAGATGCATCTTATCTATTTAAAATGAGCAGGATTTATTCTGCTAGTGACTATATTATCGTTAGAGATATATTTCCTGAAAGGAAGGAATATTTGAAATAGCAAGCATAGTATCAAAGTAAATACTGTATATAAGGCGAATGCTGTAAACATACTATTAGTCCCGACAGTCACAGAGATAGCTGTACCATTGATTTTTGCTGCGCCTAAGAAAGCTAAGCACCTATTTAATACTTGAATAGAGATGACAAGGAAATCCCAGGACTGTATAACAGACTGGGAATTGAACCCCACCCCCCGCCATAATCTCCTAGTTTCTAGCCTGATGCCCTAACCACTGCACCACACTGGCTTCTTTTTCCTCTTAATTTGAGTATTCATTTGAATTAATGAATACACATTAATTTACTTGATAGCTGAGACATATTTACAAAATAGGCATGGTGGAATCCTGCCAGTTCAGTGAACAGCCCGTTCAGTGATCATGTGTTTTGCATGCTCCGTGTGCGTGCACAGTTTTAGCAAAACTTACCTTCCATGTTACTTCTGGGGAGTAACACAGTGGAGGTGTGGCAATCAGCTCTGCCATGCGAATCAACTGAGAGGATATAGATAAGTAAAGCACAGGGATGGGCTGACTTGATCGTCAGAGCGAACCAGTTTACTCCTAGCTGATCATCGGAGCTACCGGTTCCCCTGAACCAGTCCAAACCGGCTGAATCCCACTCCTGAAAATAGGACTCTCTAACTGGGAACTCCTGGTTGCTACTACACCTTACAAAAGAAATGGCAGACCATTTGCATATCATTGCTCATTAGGTTACATATATATAATTCTGAAATCACCAGGAATTGAACTCAATTTGGGAGAGTTCTTATTTATGCATTGAGACAGCTCCATGCTCAGTCCTAGCTGTGCTACATACAGGGGCTTTCAAAACACAGAATTGCTTGAAAATGTATAAAATCCTTGTGATCTATAAAAAGCATAATGTTTTTGGATATGGAATTTTAAATACTAGATTCATGCCTGGAGAGCCTATTGGGAATATGGAGAGTAAGGAAATTAAAAAATAAATGTTATTTTGGCTGATGATTAAGGCCCTCGGTTGTTATTAGAAGCTGAATGGAATTCCATTATAGACAAAGCATCATAGGGCAACAGATCACAGTAATAACATTTACAATAAACAATAACAGAACAAAGCCGACTTCTATAAAATTCCCATAAGGAATTTGCTTTATCCATAATTTTCCTGTACATTTGAGGAACTGTGTCAGAAAAGACCATTATGTTCAATGGCACCAATTAATTTCTTCAACTTTTAATGGCATCTTCCTGAGTAAAAACCTCAGCTAATATCCCAGGCACATGATTGATGACAGCTTATGTTTGATTTCTACTGGATTCCTGATTTTTTAGTATTTTTAAAGAGTCCCACTGCAGCCAATCAAGCAATCAACATGAAATACTCAGATCCTTTCTTGAAAAACAGAAGAAAACCGAACACCAATGTGCCTCCTTTAGCTCGGCTGACAAAGTAGGGATGATTTTCTTTAAGCAATTTTCTGGAAGATGGATTACAAGAATTTTTAGTCCGAGAGAGAATGATAGCCAAGGGGAAATGCTCCATGTGCTTTCCAAATAAAGTATTGCAGTGTCCTTTACATAGTTGTTGCAATGCTGACATGAATATAATTGTTTCTGAAACACATAATAACAGATTAATCTGTTATTTTTATGCTCAAATATTCATCCACAATATTTACTTTAAAAAGAGTATTTTGTTTTTAACAAGCTTTTAAACATGCAGACATTAGAAACAGAACATTAATTCTGAGAAAACTAATTGAATGTTTCATATTAATTTTGGGTTCATCACAAAATGGGTGTGTTAAGAATAATATAATTAGTTTGCATATATATCTCTGTCTCTGTTTCTCTAGCAATACCAGTTTTGCAAATATAGACCTTATTTGTGTATTTATACCTGACATTTACCAGCAGCAGACTGAGTCCAAGATACCTGAACCTTCAGCCACCCCTGGTCCGGATTTGGGGTCCCTGTATTAGAAGAAGGGAACTGGGGCAATGTGTGGATCCTTCTCCCCATGTAATGGTCCCCCTAGTGCTCCTTCATACATCTGCATTCCAGTCCCTACTTTTCTTTTTTTTAAAGGCAATTTCTTAATGTTCCATTCCTTCACCTTGCATAAAATTCTATTTCAACACTTACCATGTATCCAGCAGCTGCATTCTGTAGGGTTTTTCTTCAAGACTGTCCTAGCTTCTAACATACCACTAGCCACAGCAATCCCTATCAAGGTCACAACCTAACACCAGTCCCCGCAATTATCACACAGGTATCAACACATGAAAAGTTTTCCCCAAGCCCATCACTTACTGCATACAACCTCTTTACCCGGTCCAAGTCCTCTCTTATCAGAATTCAGTGCTGTCCCCGCCCTCACCTGTTCTATCCCTCTGGGGAGCTCTTTGCCCACAAAGTTCAGTCTAACAGCTCTAGACAATTTCACCTTCTGTTGCCCTTGGAATCCTCAGTCACTTGCATCCAATCTTTTTTCTACCAGTTCTAATTCTGAAGCTTTTTCTAATGAGATTAAGAATTGAAACGTTATTGAAACAATTGGAAAAAAAAATCTAATTTAATTATTTGAATTATGTTTCCAAGTGCTGTGAGGAAAAGAACTAACGTAGCTTGCTTTCTCTTGCTGTCATAGGCTTGCAACTTCTATCAGCTTGAGAACCATCCTGGGTTTTTCCCATTATATCATGTGGGTTGAGGTTAGTTCTCTGAGTTTGTGGGATGGTGTTCGAATGTTTCACTATCAGGCTAGGTAACATCTTCAGTGGAAATGTCAGGGTCGTCATTCTGATGGCCCTAGTCTCCTTCTGGTCTTCTTCTTTGGTCTAATAGAAAACTGACACTAACATCCCCTAAATTCCACTGAAGATGTTACCTAGCCTGGTAACAAAAAATTCAGAAATCAACCCATAAACTTGGAGAACAAACTTCCACCCTCATCCTATACCCAAGCTACAGATATTCACCACTATTGCAAGTGTATCATTTGTGTGCCCCCCCCCCCCGCTTTGGAGAAGGGCTGTCAGGCGTTCTATGGGATGAAGTGGAGCCTTAAAAATATTCAAGGCCAAAACCACAATTTCGCTTCTGAAAATGCACTCCACCGCATAAGGAAGGTTTTATATTTTTGGTCCCACCAGTTCTATTAGCCCATAGAAGAAGCCAGAAAGGGACGTGGACCTCAGTTTTTACCTCTTTGTTACAAAAAAGTATTTACATTGTAGTATCTTTTTGTACTATTGAAGTACATTTTCAATTGTCAGCTGTTAAAGGAAATTAACAATTTGTATCCAAATATTATATTGTGCTATACTTTAAATAACACTCATTGCAATAGTCAAGATCTTTCATCCTTGCTCAGTAAAAGCCCTGTGAAAATTAAATAGAATTTTCATTCTCATAGTTTCAACTTTTGATCAGTCAACACACAGCAGCATTAGAGATGAATTACCATTTAATTGTCCTGTAATTAGTTTCTGTTTTCTGGGAGCTTTGCTGTGAAGCAGTGTAATTTTTAGGAGAGACAGCAAGAGGGAGAGTGAATTATGGAAACCAAAAGAGAAATTAAATACATACCAGCAGAGAACAGGAACTGCTAATTAAGGACCAATTCAGTAGTCTTGAATCTTCACAGAAAATGAAGCAATTAAATACTCAAGACAAAAAGAAGTTTCTAATTAAAAGAACAGCAGGCCCGAAAATGTTCTGCAGAACACTGCACAAGTTGATGTTGTACTGTGCTTTAAGTGAAGAATGGGAGGAAAAATATTAGAAATCAAACTTTTAAAAAAGATGAGGTGAACAATTCAGAAAAATGTAGAAGCAACTAGTTAATAATAGCAGTGTTTCACTCAGGATTTTATGGTTAAAGTTGATAGGAAAAGGATGGAAATACTACTGTAGAAGTAGTTATTTCTTTACATCACAGAAACCTCTACTGTGCTTGTAAATATTTGTAAAACAAAAAGGGGGGAAACACAGTCATGTATGGTTTTCCCACACTAGTCAAAGGAAGATCCACATCTCATTTTAGACCTATTAGTCTCCAAACTGCAGTCTCTGATTCACTGAACTTGGCCACAGTCAGTGCATACTTCTATTATCATAAGTTGTTTCTGTGATTTTTTTTCCTGCAAGCAAAATGTAAAGCTTCATTCAAAGATTATATTAACTGACCTTCCTCCATTTTCAATAATATACCAAATAAAACTATCCCCAAACTAAAGATGGACAGACATACTAACAGATAATTCTCTCCCCACCCTCTGTGTGTGTGTGTCTGTGTGATTCTTTCTCTGTGTGTGAGAAAGATGACTGGGTAAATGAAATCTGTCACTTAATGAATTTTACAACAGAGCACCTTCAGCTAAATTCCAGAGGGAGGAGATGAAGAATGGAGAGCCGTCCAAACATCTCCAACTGTCATGTAGAAGAGAAGGAATTGAGGTTTGGGTAGAAGGACATGTCAGAGAGAACTTTATTTGCCAACAGAGAGAGTGACTTCTTTAAATAACTATCACTTCAGTTAAAAGAAGCAAAGTGGTACATTGACATAGATGCATTACCTTGTTAACAGCAAGCCTATCTTATCCAATGTAGAGAAATGCAATTTTCAAGCAAACTTTTAAAGTTGACCCATAAGAGGTATTTTGATTCCTGTTTAAACTGGACCTATTTATACTATCTCTACATTTCATTTGGAAAAGTAACAGAACAATTCCAAACTGGGGAAATATCTGGTGGTGACAGCAATACCAGGGGAATGTTACATTAACATCCTAGAGCAGAGTTCCCCAATGTCTCTGGCTTTGCAAACTGGCGGGGGGAGGGGAGAGGGGATGGTGTACATGAGTGGCAGATATGCGCACCTTCCACTCACATAAATGAAGCATGTGTACATGCGCTCACCCACTGCTTGCACGTGGGGATGCAGATATGTGCATGTGTGCTCACTGGCCAATTCTGTGGTGTGGTTACAATCCCTTCACGGCCCACAATTTGGGGACACTTGAGCTGGAAGGAAATATGTCTTAGTATTGGTTAAGGAATACCCAAACAGCTATTGGCTTCTACAGGGAGCAGTCAAAAAAGTCAAGATGGTGTCTGAGGATGCATCAGTAAAAAATAACTTTAATCACTCCCTTTGCAATCATTGGACAATAATTCCGCTACTCATTGGAGAGGGATGATGGAAAAGGAACTGCATTCACTGTATATTAAGAAGCCTTCCCAATGCTGACTTATGACCCAGCAGCCAAATAAGAAGCTCACATATAGAATGTGAGCAAACTAATGGCACAGAATCGCAAACTAATTCTTCCTCCATACCTAAATACCATTTGTAAGTAACTCCGCTCCTGTGTGGAAATTAGCAAGCTAACTGAGATATATAAGATTACCTAAAAGTATATTTTTAAAAATTCTGGCCCATTGTGTCACCTTATACTGCTAACCTGGGAGGAAAATGTAAAAGTGACCAATGATGATCTAGTGGATAAAAAAAGGTGAAATACTGAAGTCATATTGCCTCTTCTATAGAAATATAGAAGATAAATATATTGCACCTCTTTTAGTGGGCTTTTGAGGATGTAAAGACCATCCAAACTATAGATGGCTTCCAGAACCTTTACAGTGATCAAATGCAGTTACTCTACTGTCATGATCAGAACTCAAATTTTGCCCCAGCAAGTTAAATAAGTTGCTCCTGGGCAGTGGTGGGTTGTCAATTTTTTTACTACTGGTTTGGGTGTGCTCCTGTGCGCGCATGTTCACAATGCTTCTGCACATGGCCAGAAGTGTCCGGGCGGATGGGTAGAGTCTCCCGCCACCGCTACTACCGGTTGGTCGATTTGGGCCAAACCGGGAGCAACCCACCTCTGGGTTTAATCTCTTTTTTCCCCCCTGATTTTAAAATTATGCTTCACCTACAAGGTACATTTCCCCCTTTTTCCTTTTGTGTGATTTAGCCTATGACTATCAATTAAATAAGCAACCAATAATTGATAAATGCAGAACTTCTCAAAATTTCTTAGTTCATAGCACCCATGGTATGATTGGAAGATGTGGAGAGATCTGGCCCATAGAATTGCCAGGAATCAGACATGATTGAATGGATATCATCATCGCCGTTGTCATCGTCGTCATCATCATGAGTTAATAGTGAATTGATGGCATAGCATCATCAATTCATGCAGAAGGGGCTACAGTGTAAATTTCATCCAACCAGCAAGATTTTTTTTTTTTGTTCTGGGATACCCTAGTGATCACTCAACAGACTTTAAGATTGCAGTCAAATACATATATTTATTTCAGACCCTTCACAACTGAACAGTTAAGAAAAATACCATGGTCTATGGGCTTCTATTTGAGCTAAGCTTTCTCACTCTCTCCATCAGCAGAACTCTATTAAAATGAAACTAGGAAACCAAATTTCTTGTGATACTGTGAAACAAGCAAGCCACCACTGTTCTCCCAACAACAATTCCTTTTTTTCTGCCTGTATCTTTAAAAAACAGACAGATAGATAGACAGACAGACGGACGGACGGACGGACGGACGGATGGATGGACGGACAGACAGACAGTCAATAGATAGATAGATAGATAGATAGATAGATAGATAGATAGATAGATAGATGTAGATAGGTAGATAGTTAAGTAAAACCTGAAAATTCAAATAGGATAATTGTCCCAAGACTGTTACCCCTTGCCAGCATCTGTTTGTCTGCAGAAAGATGAGTGGTTTCTTCCTGAGATCTAATTCAGTAGATTTATTGACTACAATTACTGGGCTTTGATCACACCAGAATCGGTGGTGTACTGCATGGGGTGTAGCTGTCCTTTTCCAATTCACTCTTCTTATCAGGATACATGTCTGTTGATTTGTGGGAAGCTGGCTGTTTTTCGTTCCTGACAAACTCCAGTGATTAAAATGTAGTGGCTTGCTCTAGTTTCCCTGATAAAGGTGACAGCTGCCGAGTTTCCAGTGTTAGTGGATATGGTCCATGCAGATTGCTTTTTAATGAAAGCAATACATTATCTTACCCATAGACCTTGCCGCCTTACCACCTTAATGTATTCTAGCTTGGCACCACATTAATCTATAAATTAGGTATATTAAAGATACTTCTTAGTATTTAGGCTAACTTTAAACAGGTTTTTAACCCTGGCCTTTAACTTTTTCCCTCAGCAATTCCACAACAGCTGCCCTGTAACCAAACTTGTATTTTTTCCCTGCTTTATTTTACTTCATCTCTTCACAGACACTGCTGTGTAGAACATGACATTCTTTTCAAGGCTATTGAAATATTATTTATTAAATTTATATGCTGACCCTCCTACAGATAAGTGACTCAGGGTAACTTACGGACATAAAAACTTAAAAGTAGAATCAATTAAAATGAGTTATAATGCTATAAAAAAAAGTAGGACCAAGGAGAAACAACCAATATGCCTGATACGCTCATCCAAGTATTGAATAATACTGCACCGGCAAATTTGGAAAGAAATTTTGAGTTACAAAATTTAAAATGGAAACAATTTAAACAATTTAAAATGAGGTGCTTTGTGGGAGCATAAAGCTTCCACATCCAAATGGTCAGAGTGACATTATCTCCTGTCTATGTTGAGCCCACCTCTTCACTAGTATGCAAGCCACATAATCTATATATTTTACATTCTGAGCTATTTCAAGCACAGCTTTCCATCATTCATCACAATGCTAGATTAAAATGTCATTTTTAAATGCTACATTATAGTTGATAAAGGAAACGATTGTTGAGCTTTTATCTGATAAAATAATATCTAATAAATCTCCTGCTAGGTCTAAGAGAGAAGCTTCCTGCAATGGATTCCATGTATAAATACTTCCAAACTAACAGTACCACCTGACATGATTTTTTTAAAATAAAGCTAGCTGCATTATTGTCAAGGGTAATACCTTCCAATCTGTTAATGATTTTATGAGAATAATTACCAGCATGATGCTGTACATTATAAAAATGTATATAAAATGAATTTAGGCAATTCATTCATTTGAAAATGAATCCTATAAGTTTTTGTTGCTGTGGTCAATGAAACAAAGGAAGGTTTAAAAGCAAGCATAAATGCCCAAAATTAATTAAACTGGAGAAATTATCCTTTTTGTCATACTGAGTGGAAAATGTATGTCGTTATTATGTATGATACAGCTTAAAAAAAGAGTGATTGAAAGCAAAATATTTAATTGTAGCATTTAGCATGTTTCCCCCTCTTAAATGAAGCAGATTTTTTTTTGTTTCAGAAGAACACTAAGTGAGGATTATGAAAAGATAAAGCCATTGGTTTACATTACTTTCATATCACGGCACCATTTAAATTCTCTACAAAGATAAGATACCAGACCTATTGATTCTGCTCCAAGTTGGAACCTCACTTTACTTTAAAGATTGGCAGCCAAAAACATTCCACAAAACTGATCACATTGCACATATCAAAATAAAAGAATCAAGTTACACCCTCTGTTTGTATTTAATATTTATAGGCCATTCTAACTTATCCCCCAAAATTTAATACTGCAAACCTAATCATATGTTTTCAAAGTGTTTCTGATCAACATATTTGAAAAGTAGAACAGTTTAAAGAATAGAACAGTTTTTAAAACCCAAAATATTGCATAATATTGTGCTCATATTAAAAATATGCAAACCAGGGTCCAGAAAATCTATTTTAAGTATTCCATCTAAACTTCTTTCTATCTTTTCCTATTATACCCTAAGAAAGCCTGCCCAAATATTTTGAATGAAATGAATGGTACATCATGTTCAGTGATAGCTATTTTTAACATCATTAACATACCACATTGCCCTTTGCAGATGATTTTTCCTATCTCATTCTAATGGCATTGACAAAACAGAACTATAAAATTCAGCATATTTTGCTGATAATTAATTCAGCTTGGGGTAGGGACTGGGGATAACCGGTGATGATTTTACTCGCATAACAACAGCTCCCTCTACTGTTTTTCTTTGTAGAAATTTATAAGAGGATATATTTTTTTTACTGTTTCACACATTAAGCATTTGAAGGATTCCTTTGTTTCGGAACCATCTGCCTAAAACTTGAACAGCTTCAATTACACATCTGAAATAAATTTCATTTCATCCACTTCGTCTTCTTAAGGGCCAGGATGACATTTTCACAATCCTTATCTGGCGTCTTCCAAATATGCTGGGACTGCATCTTCAATGTTGCCAGCTCCTAAAATTTTGGCCAGGGAGTCTGGAAGCTGCAGTCTAAATACATCTGGGACACCCTAGTTGAGAGAGGCTGAGTTAGGAAAAAGTAAGTTTTCTGCATTGCTGAGTTCCTTCCTTTGACCTTTTTGCTGGAGGATTCTTTTATCCATTCCAGTATTATAAAACAGAAGGTATTCCAGCTGCAAAAAAGACAGCTGCAGGATTGGGGAAGCAGGTTAGAATTACAGTTAGTAATTTTAAGGAACAACTGGTTGCTTTGCAAGTGGTCAAAATTATGACAACCCCCCCCCCCCTCCTGGTTCTGAAGTTCCGACAACTGCACAAACTCCTGTGATCACAGGACTGCATTTCAGGTACTTGGCAATTCTCTTATGGTTATGGCCAGATGTAACATTCCACAGTCACAGAATCTTGATTTAAAACTTTTTTTGCCTGTTTGGTTGGTTTCCAATAAAAAAATGCTTAAAGGACTACCTGAATGTAGCTTAGCCAGGTAAATCCCATGAGGACTATTCATTTTTTAATCCAACATGTGTTTGAATTGCCCATTTCCATGGAGTTGTGGACTTAAATTGATCACGGGGGAATTTTAAAACCTAAATGACACAATCCAAATCACTACTGCACCTGCTTTTTTGTAGGGCAAAGTTATTTAGAAACACTGCAGGAAATGTAGGGACAGGTAAGAAATAAGTATCTGATAACCTCAGGTACATCTTCTTAGTCTGCATAATACTAAGGTGCAATTATTGTTGTTGTGACCTGTTAGCGGCCATGAGGAACATGGTCTAGTCCTGGAGTCTGGGGAAGGCTCTGATGAGGGCTCTGTGTCGGAGGCAAAGAGGGGGCCATAGCCTTATGCCACTTATCAGCTGCCTTCAGAGGCAGACATCAGTGAGGCAGACAAACAACTGGAGCCTGGTCCCAGTGTGCCCATGCACAGAGTTGCCATATGAAGGGAACAGCTAAAGAACAAGGGAGTAAGGCCACAGGTGGACGATGAATGGCTCCAGAGAAATAAAAGAGGAACAAAAAGGGAGTGGAGTTTGCAGGAGACAATTAGTTCACTTAATTGGTTTGTGACTCTCCGAGACGCCTTGCCAAGTTTTGCAGATATCGGCCTGTCAGCTCTCCAAGCCAGATAAGGTCTGTGACTGTAAATCCTCCCTTGAAAGACTTTGCTGGATGTGAATGAGCAGAGTTCACAGTAAATTAATAAAAGGGGTTTTTGTTGGGACAAGGAGTCTGCTTCATGCTCTTGGGAAGCCTAGGTCAGAACAATTGTGCTAAATTTCATAAAAAGATAGGAATGTCTCCCTTTATCTTAGAGGAAAAAAAGGGAGAATTTCATCTGAGGGGCTTTTTCAAGTTATAGTTCTGTCCCGGACTCAGGTTTCTTATATCTGATCATTGTCTTCATTCTTCTCCCATTGTTGCAGCTCTTCCTCCTGCTATTATAACAAGTTATTGTCTCCACACATTATACCTTTTGATTCTTTATCATTTGTGTGCTTAGTAATGGTGTAGGGAAAGTTGAAGCAACTTGGAATACTTAATTCTTATTTGCTGAATTCTGCTTTTCTGGATATTTTGACTCTTTTTCCCCTCACCTTCTCAGACGATATATTTGGTTTTTGCCAGCATAAAAATATGAGCAGCTTTTAGGAATAAATTATACATTCTCCTTGGCAACTGGTCTTTGGCAGTTCCAAACAATTAGAAATACTTTACGAAATGACTGCCGAGAGTAAAAAGTGTGGATTTTATGCATTTATGCAGTAGGGCCAAAAATATTTCTCAGCAGACTGAGCTGCAAGCCTTTTCCATTCGGTTACATTATTCTTATTTTCTAAAATGTTTGCAGAAATAGACCAGGCTTATTTTCTTTAGTGACCTGATTATACAGCAGAGGTGATATTCAGCAGGTTCTGACCAGTTCTGGAGAACCGGTAGACAAAATTTTGAGTAGTTTGGAAAACCGGTAAATACCACCTGTGTCTCTCCCAGCCCCCATCTATTCTCTGTCTCCCGAGTCCAGGCTGATGGGGAGGGAATGGGGATTTTGCAGTATCCTTCCCCTGCCATGCCCACCACGCCACACCCACAGAACTAGTAGTAAAAAAAATTGAATCCCACCACTGTTATACAGGAATAGGCTGAGTGAATAATTTCTGTAATACACTGTTCCCATTATCACCAGTAAACTCAGCTTTCAGGATTTCATTGAAGATTTCAGGAGACACAGGTCTGCAGAGCCCTTTTCCAAAGTCCCAACTGGAAACGTTTGGCCAGTTTTAAACCCCAAGTTCAAACATTGATCCCAAAGTTCTGTCATTTTTGGGTCACTAACCACTTCTGGCTGATAAATCTTCCTGCACTAATGGCCACTGCTTGCCTGTAGCTACTGTGTTCCTGTAAATAAATGGAGGCACTCTTTTAGCAGGCCTGTTGGAGCACGGTGGCACTATTAAATTGTGGCACCAGGCAAAAACAAAAAAAAAGTTTGGGTTTTTTTTGCTGCCAGGTTCAGCTAATTATTGATATAGATGGTTGTCCTTTAAAGGTTAAAGAAAATGGCACTTGATATGATTTTATCGTCAAAAGAACTGACCTTAAATTGTGAGGGCATTTTTGGAGTCCTAATAAATGTATCATCATCATCATCATCATCGTCATCATGCAAAAATGATACTACAACCAATTAGTAATGTATAGCTAATTTTCAGCATCAGACTTTCTGGGGATGAATTATAAGGGCTAAAAAATGTAGCTGGAGAACCCTGTACGTGCAGGCTATGGATCAGATCATCTGCTATATACTTTAGAAAATGTAATGGCTTTGCTTTGCTGGCTGAGGAATTCTGGGAGTTGAAGTCCACAAATCTTAAAGTTGCCAAGCTTGGAGACCCCTGAACTAAAGAAACCTAGCTCATTTCACTGAGTAAGCATCTCAGACAAGACTCTCCTTAGTTTTCACAAATATAAAGGAAAGTGGCGGTGGGAGGAGGGGTATTGCATCCAGGCTTCAAAGATTCTATTATTATAACCTTATTCTTCTCCTATTGTAACTTATGATTAACAATTGTACTATGGCTTATTACTTGCTGTTTATAAGTACACTGTAAAATAATTCACCAGGCAAATTCCTTATGGGTCCTATCACACTTAGTCAATAAAGAATTCCATTCCATTCCATTCCATTCCATTCCATTCCATTCCATTCCATTCCCTATTCTATTCTATTCTATTCTATTCTATTCTATTCTATTCATAATATTAGGCTGTATGACTTTGGTTTCCTAGTCCGGTCTATCTTGAAGGACTGACAGAAATAGGCAAAAGTACTCTTACACTTCAAAGCATTTTTGGGCTGATTCCCATATGAATCTTTTTTGTCCTTAGTAAATAGAAACAGCATCATTCACTCACTCACTCACTCACTCACTCTCACTCTCACTCTCACTCACACACACACACACACACACACCCCTCTTAAGACCCAGATTCCACCCATTTCTTATGATAGACCAGTAGCTGCAGTAAATAGATTGAGAAAGAAGTCAGAAAACAAGTGTTAAAGAAAATAGAAGTTTTATGGCAGAATTCATAAATTGAGATTATAAGAATAGAGTTGACCCATTGAAACCTAGAATATGGGACTTCCCAACGTTAGCTTAGAACTGTAGTTTTTAAGGCAGAAGGGGAAATTACTAAATGCATAGTGAATAGTTATTACATGTATTCCATTAACTTAATTTAAATTGGTATTCATATATTTAATTTAAGTTATATTAAATCAAAATTAATTGTGACCCTGACTTTAGCCACTACTCAATCCTGGCCTCTCTCACTTCTTAAAATGCAGTTTTTCTGTTATTAGACATTATTCAAAACCTAAATATTGCCATACCCCCTCCCAATATTGTGTTTTTCTATTTTATTAGCTTATGAGTAGGACCAGAATAGAAGATCAAGTGAAAGGAAAGCATATGTTAACCAACAAATCAGATACATTTTGAATTACACCACATTTTCTGTAAAGCAGGAACTTAAAAATTTTAATCTACAAGTGAAGGCAATACCAGCCCTGAATTTTATTCACACTGCCCAGGGACCCAATTACCAGAATATGGATCAACCATTTTCTGGAGGGCAGAAATGGACCCAGCTTTCTGTTAATCCCCCCTTTACTGTCAAGGAACCTTGGGGTACGTTAATCTAATTCACTTCTAAAGAACACTTTCCCACAATTAAATTATCTTTCTGTGTTTCTGTCTACTTAGGACAGTGAATTTCATTTTATTTCAAGGTAATCCCAGTTGTTCACTGGCTAATTTTCAAAGCAAGAAAAAGCAAGAAATTCAATGTTTACCAAGCATAGCTTTATAATTTCTTGTACTAACAATGTTGAAAGGGTAAGGGAGTTATAATCTTTCCTACCATGTAGAAGATGACTAGTTTCAAAACATTGCAAAAATGCTTTAAAATGCTATTTTCATTTTCCTACGCTAGCTAGTTTCTCCCTTTAGAAAAAAGTCCATGACTTGATCTTTTAACTAATTTTCCAAAAAGTTGAGATATGAAGAGTTCACTCCCAAATCTTAAACAGCCCAGAGGGCAAATTGCCCTCTTAGGATTTTTTTTAAGTGGTGGGTTTTGAACCCCTTGCCAAATAATTCTCTGGTTGATTTGCTGTAAAATCTAAGAAAATACAGTGTGAAACCTAGCAAATCCTGCAACCAGGATTAAGAATAACAATAACTACTGGGTTTTGAACAAGCAATCCTCTATTTGATATACAATTATCCTAGTCCCTTGTTACTTCAGAATTGCTATTACGAGGAGATTTAGAACCTATTAGAGTGCAACAAGGTAGAAAGAAAGAATTTTTCATTTTAAATGCAGTTGCTGTATATGTCTATATCTGCATGTTGGTGGTCTAATCTTAAATGTGTGTTTAAATGTATGTGACAGTGGTGGGTTGCAGGCGGTACACCCTGGTACATGCATACCGGTGCTTGCCAGAAGCAGCAGCCACCGTACCGGAATGGTGCTTTGGAGGGCCCGCCTGCCCTCCCTCCCTCGTTCCTTACTTGTATTTGAAGGAAACGGACCATACACGTGCAGCGTATGGTGCCTGCGCAATACTCTGCCGAGCAGCTGGAGCATCGCAGGCGGTGGGTGCACATGCATGCACATCGCACATGCCTGTGGTGCACGCCCAGCTCCCGTTGCAGTGTACCGGTTGCAACGGGAGCTGAAACCCACCACTGGTATGTGGATACATGCAAAAATATATATGTCCAAACAGAGGAAGGAAATGATTCACAATTGTTTTCCTGGAATGAAAAGGTGAAAAGGTTATTGCAACAGGAGAAAGTGGGATCCTGAAATATAGACTGAATATCCTGCAACGTGTTGTTACAGTAATCTCAGAATAGGATTTTCTTAAACAGTTTAGAGCCAAATTGGCATATGGGCAAGTTAGGACCTTCTTAAATGTAATTGAGCCTTGTTTCACTTTCAGAAATCAGATCAGTCCCTATTTTCTTTTTATTACCACATAGTTGAGGCTGAATTTCCTCTTCACTACTTATTACTCTCTATGTACTTATTTCTTTTTAATATGGAAAATTCATTGTTATCATTATCTAGCTCATTTTTGGTAACTCAGAAAGCTGTTGCCCAACACATATGAAATAAGAAATTGCAAGTGACTGGATGTAACTAACCCTATTTACTGCTGTTATAATTTTCCCTTTTAATTATTTAGAATCAAATAGAATATCTATTAATGACAGTCTGTCTTGTGTGAAATAGCAAATAATTTCTATAAATGCCTCCTATGATTAAATATTTTTTTACACCGGACATTGTGAAACAGCGTAAGGCTACTTGATGTAAATAACAATAATTTATTACAAGATTGTTTGTATCTTCCTGTTCTAATTTAATGGCAGAAATCCAGCCAGAGCTATTATTCCTGAATTTCCTTTGCCTGTGAAAACAGGATGTGACAACCCCCTAATATTATTAAGCAAACATTTTAGCTGCTTGTTACTGTAATATTGCGTGAATGGATTGAAATGCTCCAGCCAATTAGCCAATTTTAGTCAAAGGTTAGAGAACAAGTAACCAGGGACTACAGTAGCCAAGCGTGAAATAACACGTTCCAGTGCCAACAGCTTTGATTGCATCTGAAAGGAGAAGGGAAACAATGCAGTTTATGGAACAAAATCCTTTGTACGTGATGTTGTTTTTCATCCTTCTCTATCAAGAGAGTGGGCTGCCTGCCTCAAAAGGTCTTCCAAGTGGAGATTACTGTAGTGAGGAAATCTTCTGTGAGCCTGAAAACTCAATCCACAGAAGCCTGCTTAGTTGAATTATCTGCCTCCCCTCAGGACCACCTAACCATCTGCCCTGCCTTGGTATGCCTATTGGTTTTTAAATAACATTTAAGCTCTTTGCACTTCGCATATAAGGCAGTCTGGGAGAATAGACAGCCCGAAAAGCAGAATATAAATAATGATAATAAAAAGTGATAAATAAATGTTAAACAAGTGTAGATGTCATTAGCATGTTTTATGGACGCATCCAAACAGACAAAGCATTAAGGCAACACCTTTTAAATAGCAATTGTAGCTTTTCAGTTCATCAATCAAATTTGTTCTCATCATTGAAAGATGCACAGGTCAGGGTGCCCCTCCTCCCATGGTTGCACTGAATTAACCTAGCTCTGTGCAACAGAGTAGAAAGGCAGAGAGAGATTCTACTGTGGGGAAGCCAAATGGACTCTTCCTTGGCCTTCCTAGGGTGCAGGTAATTTTGTGGCTGGCTGGCAGAAGAGCTGATGCAATGTAGAAAGAAACAATCACTCACTAACTGGGAAATGCTGATCTTGTCTCATGTTAAGCATAATATTTTGTGTTAGGGGATTGAGTATATTGACTACCCCTGTGCTAATTTAGAATAATTGCTAATTGAGAAATAATTGAGGCATCGCAGGTATAAAGAAAGGCCTTTACTAGATGTTTCAGGGCATTGACTATTCATCTGTCTTTTTTCCTTTGAAGGGCTGTGGAAATGTAGAGATTTCATGTCTTATGCTCTATACATGCTTGAGATGCATGAACTAGAAAACACACACATACACACAGTGAAAATGCTCCATTGGTTGATTTATGAAACTAGAATTTATCCCGACAGCCCTAGCACTGGTAATATTAAGAGTTAGTTGTAGAGCCCGCTACCAACACTACAAATTCTGCAAGCACTTCTAGAATTGTGGGCGCATCTTAGTCTTATGCGGTAAAACGAATGAAGATCTCTATGGCCTTTTGAAATTAAAATATGGTTAACAGAAGCCTTTCAGACCATGGGTGTCCAGGAAAACACCTACCCTAATAACACTTTAATTTTAAGATGCAAGAAAGATATTCCTTTGATTTGTAACAGCAGCATAGAAGGCAATATTCCGCTATATGCATGCATTCACTCTTGTCTTGAGGGTGGATAATTGATTTCTCCTCCCTAGAGTGGAGTTGGGTGGGAGGTGGAAGCATAACCCAGACTTTTTCCTTGTCATGGATTAGTCCTATTATAATCTAGCAGAAATGCTTCTCAGCACAATATGGTCAAGAATAATCTGTGTGTATGGCACCCTTTCATGCAAGGGGAAATATTAGCATCAACTGGGAGACTTCTGTTTTGCTGGTAAGTTATTGAATAGTGGAGCAGAATATCCTGTGAATTCTTTATTCCATAAATTGTGATGGAAACTACCCATAGCTTCTGAGGTTTGAGGTTTTGAGGTTTTATTAAAACCTCCTCTCTTTCTGGCTACCAATGGCAGCAGAAGAGCAGGTGCTAAGTCCACACGCCCCCTGCATTCTTTGAACACACTCAGGAAAACAGTGCATATAATCCTTTGGGGTATTTCAGTGAAATAATCCATATCTGAGGAATTTACCTTCTATGATATAATGATAGAGGAATTTTTCAAGAACAAAATCAAGGACTTGATAATGAGGTTCTTCACAGTAGGGCTCTAGCATACACTTAAGTTTCTCGGGTATTTGTACAGCTTTTACAGCAAGAAGATTAGGTTAACATCATTATTTATATTTCTCTTATGTCTTTACAAATCTGAGCAGATATTCTTTCAAGATTCAGTAAGTGTTGCTTTCCCCATCACTGAGTTATCTGCAGACTAAAGATTGTTGTCAAGATGCCATCAAACATTATTCTTGGTGAGTTGTAATTGCATGTGGGGATGCTCTTGGAAGAGTGGGAGAAGAAACACAGTCAAGGGAACAGTCAGATAAAAGACAATTTAGTCCTCAGCAGGAATATGGGCAGGGATTCTCTCTAGCATCTCGGGCAGTAGAGGGGAGCGGGGTGAGGAAGAAATGTATTTTAAGAGTTGCAAGATTCTGTTAATATAACCTAACAATAAAGTGGAATTAGACCACTGGCTGTGTTTCTTGCCTGATGTACCCCAAAAGGTGATAACAGTCAAGGAATCAAAAGCAAAGGAAGGACTCTGCAGATAATGTGGTAGATCCTATTTGTGTTAATTGCTGATATTTTATGAACAGTTAGGATACCATTAAGCCTGTCTCCTGAGGCTATATCAAGTGTGTGAAATATAAAGCTCTACCTCTATTTCAAACAGTTGCATATTTCTTGATTACATCCTAGTAAATAATGAATAGTTGAAGTTTTGCTTCATGCCCACTTAATAAGATTTTGTTTGGAAAACTGAGAAGGAAGTATTGACACCTGGGCCCTTGTATCTGCCTGGGACTTACTCCCTGAGTTTTGTTCAGAAAATTTAAAGGTTTATTATATAAATGAATTTTTCTAACCATGTAACCTTTCAAAATACAAGGTGAACATCAGATGGAAAATTGTTATGTGCAGTTCTGATTCTATGTTTGGCGTACCAAAATGCAAGCATGATTCTTACAATTGCCTCAGCAGCCCTTTTTAATCTGGTGGGAAATCTAGAACTATTTCCCCTTTCCTGCCCTTTGAAAGGGTGGATATGCAAATTTCATGGAAAAATCATAAGCATGCCTTTCAGTGCAACGTATGAGAGTTGGCACAAGACAAGCTAGCATTTTCTTGGCAGTTGATTACTTGCAAAGCCCGTAGGCATTTTAATTCTTATTTGACAATGTACTATCTTATTTCCTCTTTTCCACGGCATTGAGGAAATGTTTTTGTGCTTCGTCCAGCTCCTATTAAAGCTTCACCAAACACCCACTTGCTTTCTTGCTCAAGAAATATAAGGGGCTCATTTACCTTTTACAGAAACAAAAACTGAAATTATTGATTAGCTGTTTCCTCTAGGCGGTGTTGTTAAACTGCTTCACTTCCAAGCTGGAGAAACTGCACAAAGCAGAAAATCCCCCTGAAAATGTAAAAAGGTCAATGGTGCATTTGATGACATGTGTGCTTATGAAGCCACATAATTCATCATTTGTTGTGACAGAGCATGCTCCTGAGGGGCTTTACATTTGCCAATAAATATACTATATGGTTGATTCTGTATGGAGATCTTTTTCGAGAGTTACCTTTTGTAATCATTATAGGAAACTTAGGTATGAGTAAAATAGATCAAATCCACCAGGACTCCCTGGACTAGAGAGTTAGAGGGTGACATCATGTCTTCCTCAAAGTCCAGGAGTTCATTAAAAATGTGTACTCTCAAAATATATCTTCTGCTTTTGGTCTGCAGCCAAATCTCCAAACCCAAGGAACTCAGTGAGGAGAGGATGCACCCTCTGAATTTCTCCTCAGAAACAAACCTAAGGTAAGAGAAAATGGATGCTTATTTCCTGGGGTCTTGTTTCCCTTCCTGGTTAGAGAAGCTAGCAGTTAGTTAGCAGTTGTATTTCTTCCAGAACTATTGCTATTATTTTCTAAGGATGTCCTAAAATAATAATCTATTGTATTGTAATCACAATTAGAGGTAAACTGGGTGTTAGGGTTCCATCCAAAATTAAATCAGAGTCTAAGGCAAAGTAAGTTCCAATTTATTAAGAGACTCATGTTGGAACATCTGGGGAAACCCGAATCTGAGCTTCCTGGGGTTTCCCCAGCCAGTTAAAAATTCATGACCTTGTCCCCAAACCCACAAGTCTATCACATGGTCCAATATTCCACTGCCATGCTGGCAGTTCCACCCATCCAGTTCCGGTCAGGTACAGAGGTGCAAAAACAAAAGATGACCTTGGCTTTCTAGAAAGGAATTTTATTTTTACCCCTGACATTAACCCGAATCTCCCTTAAAATATTTCACCAGCTGCATGGGGTGCTGGGAGGGGTGCTAACTCCCATCACTGACCCAACCTGGGTCAGCGTAAAATATCAGCGAAGATGAAGATAGAGCCTTTGAGAATGGAAGCAGATGATGAGTTTCTTCTCTGCAAACCTTCCAAAGTTGCAAAGGAATCTGTGGAGGAGGAAAACTGGGGATTTATAGAGTCTGGAGATATGTGGTCACCGCTGGAGGGGGTTGAAAGGGCTATTTCAACACACGGCTTGAGAGGACAAAAGCAATCACCCAGTAGTTGACCAGATGATTGGAGCCTCTCAGACCAATTTGTGCAGCCAAACGTGAGTAACCCCCCCTCCTTCCCTAGCAAAGGCTCTGCAAGGTACTGGAGTAGAGATTTTTACTCCTTCCACACAGCGACAAGTGAAATGACCCATTACCCTGCAGCTGAGCTTCATACAGATCCCCCATCAACATGGGGAATTCAATCCAGCCAGAAGAAAGGGGCCTGGGGCACATTTCCCCTTCCCAGGATGGTTGGCCTGCACCCTGTGAATCAAGCACCACCAGGGTGGGCTTTCTTCCTGGGTCACGGATGGGCCCAATACCAATGGGCGCCTGCCCCTCCTTAGCAGATGGCACTATTTCAGATATCTTACCCTGGCCAGAGCCAGGAACTGGGGCCCCCACCGGTTCCAGCCCCCTGAGCAATGACTCAAGGGGCTTTTGCACAACCTCTGCCACTGGGTGTGGCTCAAGAAAGGGGCCTACCACCCCAAGCAAGTTTTCACCAAACTGGACTTGAGAGAGGCATATTACCACATACAAATCAGAGAGGGAGATGTATGGAAGACTGCTTTTA
This sequence comes from Thamnophis elegans, assembly GCF_009769535.1. NCBI lineage: Eukaryota > Metazoa > Chordata > Lepidosauria > Squamata > Natricidae > Thamnophis > Thamnophis elegans. Next base: position 93,403,137 of record NC_045543.1, read on the forward strand.
ACTGCTCCCTTGGCAGCTTTCAATTCAAAGTCATATCATTTGGGCTACAAGGAGCACCTGCAGTCTTCATGCAGTACATAAATGAGGTGTTACATGAGCACTTGTACCGTGGAGTACTCATTTATCTTGATGACATCTTGATCTTCTCTGAAACCCTGGAAGAACACGTGAAGATGGTATGGCAAGTCCTGGAAAAACTTCTAGCTGCCAAGCTATATGCAAAGTTGTTGAAATTTGTGAATTCCACAAAACTTCACTAGATTACCTAGGCTATCGCATCTCCAACGAAGGGATAGAAATGGATCCAGGAAAAGTGAAAGCGGTGTTAGACTGGAAACTCCCAAGTACTCCCAGACAAGTACAGAGCTTTCTTGGATTTGCAAATTTCTACAGGCAGTTCATTCCAGCTTTTGCAGAGATTGCCCTCCCATTGACTGAACTATTAAAAACAGAGCCTTCCCAACAAAGCCAAAAGCAAACCAACCCTAAAGTGGAAATTGACTGTCAAAAAGCCTTTGAGAAATTAAAACTGCTCTTTGCCCAAGAGCCAATACTGCAACACCCCGACCCAGAGCGACAATTCATAATCCAGACAGATGCCAGTGATGTAGCGGTAGCAGCAGTGCTACTGCAAAATAATAAAGAAGGCCACTTTTTGCAGTGCGCTTACATCTCCAAAAACTCACCACTACTGAAAGGAGGTGGGCTATTTGGGAGAAATAGGCGTTTGCAATCAGGTGGTCCCTGATCACTTGGAGACATTTCCTGGAAGTGGGGGGGAATGTGCTATTTGAAGTCTGGACTGACCATAAAAACCTTGAAGCTCTCAAAGCCCATTGAAGACTATCTCCGAAACAAGTTTGCTGGGCCCAATACTTCCAAAGGTTACAATTTGAACTGAAACATATTCCTGCAGGGAAGAACTTTGGCGGATGCCTTGTCAAGAAAACCGCAGTATGACAGTAAGAAGGAAGAAGTTGTTCACTCTATCCTTTCTTTCTCCCACCAAAAATCAGCCCAAGTCACCACCTGAAGCCAGGATAAACTGACAACAGCGATGAAATCAGCGCTCCCAGCAGACCCGTAGTTCAACAATAACAAGGACATCCTAACAATGAATGATGGGTTAGGGTGGAAGGGGTCCAAACTGTACATCCCCATGGGGTTGAGGCTGGAAGTTCTACAGTGAAGCCATGATGCGAAACTAGGAGGCCACTTTGGGTTCCTAAAAACACTCCACCTCACCAGGCATCAGTTTTGGTGGCCAAAGATGAAATCGGAAGATTACGTGAAAAGCTGTGCTACCTGTGCAACGATGAAAACATAATCAGGGAAGCCCCCTGGACTACTACAATGAGTGGCCAGCCCTAGTCGACCATGGGAAGAGATCAAAATAGACTTTATCGTCGAGCTCCCAGACAGCAATGGAAATAGTATAATCTGGATGGTTATTGATTTGTTTTCCAAGCAGGCACATTTAAACCTTTAAGGCAGTTAAACCTTTCCCCATTCTACTAGTTTCCATCCAGGAATCACTCTCCTGATATTATTCCTGAAGGTGTTGATTACTATAAAAAATTTAAGTAATTATCATGTCTACAAACTGTTCTCTCCGGCCCTGTTTCTCTGGATGTTGTGTGCCTTCCTTGGTAGAAGGGCTTGGAAGATTTGGTGACTCCTGTTAAAGGACCAGGTTGTAACTACGGAGGTCTTTGCACAGCTTCATGTTGTGCACCAGTTGCACCTGTTCTTGGATTGGCAAGCTCTGCTCACAGTCACTGGTCACCTCCTGATTGGATTACTTAATGTGGGCTGCCTTTGAAGAGTATCCAAAAACTTCAGATGGTGCAAAATACAGCAGGACTGACAGTTATTAGAACAGCACATATTACACCTCTGCAAAATGCATTGGTTGCCAGTCTGCTTCTGGGACCAATTCAAGGTGTTGCTTTTAACCTTTAAAGCTCTTCATGATGTGGGGCCAGTTTTATTTGAGGGCCTGCCTCTTCTCAATTACATCTGCCAATCCCATCAGATCTGGTAAGAGAGGCATGCTTCTGGGTCCCATCTGCCAGGGAACTACACTTTGTCCACCCAAAGAGGTGGGCCTTCTCTGTCATGGTGCCTGCCTTATAGAACATTCCCCTCCCAAAGTGAGGTCATTTCCATCCCTACTTATTTTCTGTCTATGTCATCAGACATTGGTGTCTCAGGAGACTGGTGAGATCTTGCAAATCTGGCTGACTCCCTTGCAAATCTAATCTCTTGTGTGTTTCATGTTTTTAAAAAACGTTTTAATATGACAGGGTTTTTTTAACATTTATGGTTTTATTTTTTGTTGTATACTACCCAGGGTCACTTCTTATAATATGGGAGCCATATAAATTCAATAATCAATCAATCAATCAATCAATCAATCAATCAATCAAGACTTCTGGAATAAATGGAATTTAATAGTGAAACAGAATGAAAAAGAAAGTTATCAATCATGTTCTCCATTTGTTGGATCCTAATTTGGATTGGTCACCTGCTTGGAAGCCTTTTCACAATACAGACACAGACACAGACACAGACACAGACACACACCTAAAACTATTGTGTCTGTTTGTAACCTTCAGTTGAGAAAATTTGGAAGACATAGAGCAAAAATTATTGAACCAAGGAAACTCACATGGGCTAATTTACAGAATGTCGGATTCCACGACTTCCAAGGGAATGAAATTTGAAAAGATAGTGGCTGCTTCAGCATCACAGAACCTTCTGACTACACTTCCTAGAAAGTCATAGATTTCATGACACATGAGAAGATAATATCCTTTCCCTCTCTCTGATCCCTTCCCTCAATTGGCTGGCAGCAATTCTTTGTTTTCTATTGTAGTATCACCTGGTATTGCCCCATCAATATATCCATTTCTTTTCAACCACAGTTTAAATCTGTACACCAAGATCTTATCATTTTGTATTTGGAAATCTCATAATACTTTAATCTGCTCATTGTTGACTATTTTTTCAACTATATATTCTCATCAGATTCCATTACTGATGCATGATAATTTTTAAAGAAGTTGCAGTGAATGATGCATTTTATATATATATATATATATATATATATATATATATATATGTATATGTATATGTATATGTATATGTATATGTATATGTATATGTATATGTATATGTATATGTATATGTATATGTATATGTATATGTATATGTATATGTATATGTAATGTATATGTACATGTACATGTACATGTACATGTACATGTATATGTATATGTATAAATTATACAGATAGATAAGTGTTGTGACTCAGCAGATGTCTGCTGTGACTCTTTTCGGGATACAAGATTCATTATGCAGCCGGGGCTTGTAGAGGCAGGTTTGGAGATAAAAGGACGGATGCTGCCACGCCCTAGTCGCAGGAGTCAACATACGTTCCTTCGTGTGTTCCTTGTTTGGTACAACATTGCTTGATTATTAATCGTGATTTATGGAAGATACACTTGGATAAGTGCTTTCTGTTTCTTGTAACCCTGATTCAAGGCTACACTGGAGAAGTGCATTACTTGCAAGAGTTTTTGTTTTGCATTCTTGTCGGAGACTTGTATTTATGTTATTTTTGGGCTCGAAGCCAGTTTGAACTGTGAACTGATAAAGAAAAGTCCTTTTAAGTTTGTCTGCCTGCGTTTGTTAAGAGCCATGAAGTGGCGGGGGGGACAGAACAGATAACTTAACTTTAACTTAATTTTTAATAGATTTATATGCCACCCAATCCCGTAGGACTCCGGGCGGCTTACAGATAAAGTTAATATAAAGAGTTAAAAATAAAGAACAATTTAAAAAGAAACAATTTAAAAACAAAACACCATACACTCAATCTGAGTGGGGCTGGACCTCATTCCTGAGTCAACAGCCCCAGGCCTGCCGGAATAGCCAGGTTTTACTGGCTTTTCGGAAGGCCGAGAGAGTGGGGAGGGTCTGGATCTCTACGGGTAGGTCGCTCCACAGGGTTGGAGCACCTACAGAGAAGGCCCTTCTCTGAGGAGCTGCCAGCCGGCAATGTCCGGTCGACGGCACCCGGAGAAGGCCCAGTCTGTGAGTTCTTATCGGCCGTTGGGAGGTATGTGGCAGGAGGCGGTCTCCCAGATATCCAGGTCCTAAGCCATGTAGGGCTTTAAAGGTGATGACCAGCACCTTGTATTGTGTGCGGAGACTGATCAGAAGCCAGTGCAGCTCATGGAGGATAGGTGTAGTATGGGTGTATCTAGGTACACCCATAATCACTCGGGCGGCTGCATTCTGGAATAACTGTAGTCTCCAAACACTTTTCAAGGGCAGCCCCATGTAAAGCGCATTACAGTAATCGAGCTTGGAGGTGACAAGGGCATGAGTGACCATTCGAAGTGCTTCCCAGTCCAGATAGGGCCGCAACTGGTGCACCAAGTGAACCTGGGCAAAGGCCCCCCTGGCCACAGCGGATAAATGATGTTCTAATGTCAGCTGCGAATCCAGCAGGACACCCAAGTTGCGGACCCTCTCTGAGGGGTGTAAAATTTCACCCCCCAGGCTAAGGGATGGAATATCTGGATTATCCTTGGGAGGCAGCATCAATAGCCACCCGGTTTTGTCTGGATTGAGTGCAAGCTTGTTTGCTCCCATCCAGACCCTGACAGCCTCCAGGCACTGGCCCATCATTTCTACCACTTCGCTGAGTTGGCACGGGGTGGACAGCTACAGTTGAGTATCGTCCGCATATTGATGGTATCTGATCCCGTGCCGGCTTATGATCTCACCCAACGGCTTCATGTAGATGTTAAATAGGAGGGGGGACAGGACTGAGCCCTGTGGCACCCCATATTTAAGGGGCCTAGGGGTCGACCTCAGTCCTCCAACCAACACCGACTGCGACCTGTCTGAGAGGTAGGAGAACCACCGTAGAATGGTGCCTCCCACTCCCACCTCCCTCAACCGTCGCAGAAGGATACCATGGTCGATGGTATCGAAGGCCGCTGAGAGGTCAAGAAGCACCAGGATAGAGGAATGTCCTCTATCAATGGCCTTCCAGAGATCATCGATCAGCACGACCAAATCAGTTTCGGTGCCGTAACTAGGCCTGAAACCTGACTGAAAAGGGTCTAGATAATCTGTTTCATCCAAGGGCCATCGGAGTTGAAAGGCCACCACCTTCTCAACAACCTTCCCTACAAAAGGAAGGTTGGAGACTGGACGATAGTTGTTAAGGATAGCTGGGTCCAGAGAAGGCTTCTTAAGGAGAGGTCTCACCACCGCATCCTTCAGTGGGTGCGGGAAAGATCCCTCCCGTAGAGAGGCGTTGACAATCATCTGGAGCCAGCCTCGTGTTACCTCCCTGCTGGTTGAGACCAGCCAGGAGGGACATGGGTCCAGTAGGCAGGTGGAGGCACTCACCGCTCCCATGGCCTTGTCCACTTCCTCAGGAGCGACAAGTTGAAACTCGCTCCACAAAATCCGATCAAGGCCCTTCCCCGGCATTTCAGCAGGAACTGCCCAAGTGGAGTCCAGGTCCATCCGAATCCGAGCGACTTTGTCCGACAGAAACTGAACAAATTCCTCGGCTCTACCCTGTAAGGGTTCACTCGCATCCCTCCCTTTCAAGAAGGAGCGAGTTATCCTAAACAGGGCAGCCGGGCGAGATTCTGCGGATGCAATAAGAGTGGAAAAATGAGCACATTTTGCTGCCCGTATCGCCACTAAATAAGTCCTAATAAAGGCTCTTAGTAGTTAGATAGATGACATATATATATATATATATATATATATATATATATATATATATATATATATATATATAGAGAGAGAGAGAGAGAGAGAGAGAGAGAGAGATAGAGAGATAGAGAGATAGACATAGACATAGATATTTGTTTTTGTAGATTTTCAAGGGTGTAGGTATGCTGGTCTTGTTGCATTCGGGTCTTTTCCCGTGTAAGATTGAGATTGTCTTGGCAACCTTTCTGTTGCATATTCAATATGCAAATACCAGCTGCGACCTGATTGGTTGGTCGTTTTGACAGTTGGTCTGAGTGCTAGTATAAATACCCTGACCGTTCAGGGAACGTTTGAATCGCTTGTCATCTTGTCATCTGGTACTAATAAACATCATTACTCTCATGATCCACGGCTCCTGCGTGTCAATTCCCTCACACAACCCACACGTTACAATACTGGTGACGAAGGTGGGATCGCGATTGAATGCAGAAAAAAACTTCTGTTCTTTACTCCATTTGTGGGCCTGTCAGGGCCGCCGCTATGGCCAGCAAGCGACATCAACAGCAGTACCCACCGCCGTGGGCCTCCGGTTGTAGCCAACCTCAGTAAGCTCCCAGGCGCGGCCTCCATCCGTCTGAGGGACGGGCTTCCTACGCTTAACCTCGACTGGAGCCGCCGCCGCTACTCAGGGACGAGCTATGGACCGCGACGGCTAAACCGCGCATGGGGCCGCTGCCTGCCTGCCTGCCTGCGCCAGCTGTGCTGCCTGCCTGCCTGCCTGCGCCAGCTGTGCCTGCCTGCCTGCCGCCAGCTGTTCCTACGGCACTCCAACCGCCTCGTTCCAACCGCTGCGTTCAACAACCGCCTCGTTCTCCAAGCTGCCACCTAGCACACACCGGCTACGCTCTCTCAGCCTGTCTAAAGTTGAAGGGGCTCAGCCTGCATAAATTTGAAGAGCCGAAGCTGTCAACAGTAACCGAAGTTTCCACAGCAACCGCTTTTAGCGCATCTGAAGTAACAACCGCACAGCCTCTCCAACACTAGCACACTCACAACATACACCAGACTGTCTTCTACACCATGAGCACGCCCTACTCCTGTGCAATCCACTTGCCTCCGCTGTGCCTCCGTCTACAGCTCTGCCGCTAGCCTATTCAAAAGCCTAGTTCCGCGCCGCTTATTAAACTAAAAAACCAACGAGAGCCTCCTTCCACTGCAAAGGCCACCGCTTGCTTCTCGAACCAACGAGAGCCTCCCTAAAACCAACGAGAGCCTCCCTACAACACAACGAGAGCCTCCCCACTGCAAAGATCCCAAAGGACCTGCTTTCTTTCCTGGCTCTAAAATTTAGCTACGAAGGACTCACCAGCATCTTGAAACAGCGAGGCCGAGCATGCGCAGAACTGGGGGGAAGGAGAGAGATTGAATATGCAAATACCAGCTACGACCTGATTGGCTGGTCATTTGGTCTTTAGAACTGGGGGGAAGGAGTGTTGCATATTCAATATGCAAATACCAGCTGCGACCTGATTGGTTGGTCGTTTTGACAGTTGGTCTGAGTGCTAGTATAAATACCCTGACCGTTCAGGGAACGTTTGAATCGCTTGTCATCTTGTCATCTGGTACTAATAAACATCATTACTCTCATGATCCACGGCTCCTGCGTGTCAATTCCCTCACACAACCCACACGTTACAATACTTTCGGCAAGGTCTCACTTGCCATCTTCAGGCTGGTGCTTTTGGCTTTGTGTTTGTACAAAAGGCTCTTTGTTGTTGTTTGTAGTAATGAACAACATTACTGTTGGTGGGCATGGAATATGGTCCATTGTTTCTTCTGCTTTTTTGCTTAATCTGAACTTTGTTAATCATTTGTTAATTTTTCAGTACTAAATCCACTTCTCCATTTCTGAGCTCCTTATCTATCCCTCCATTGTGACCTGGCTGGTCCTTTTCTATTTGTGGTCTTTTTTCTCAAATCTTTACTCCATTCCTTTTGTGCAAGTTGATAGGTTTCTTCTGCTCTACTCCAAGAGGTTTCATTTTTCTTTTTTGTAATTGTTTGTAATTGTTCCTATATTATCTCCTATTTTAAGGAAGCTCTGTCTTGACCATTTTTTTCATTTGGTTCCTCCTGTAATGGAATGTTACTAGGGGTGAAAACTTATCTTTGCTACCGGTTCACATATGTGAGCACACGTGCCACCTCCACACATGTACAGGACCTTCCGCGCATATGCAGAGTGTCAAAAACGGGACATGATGATGTCCGGGTAGGTGGGTGGAAACTCCCGCCACTGCTGCTACCAGTTTACCTGAATTGGATAGAACCGGTCAAATTTCACCCCTGAATATTACTTATAATTGTTCTGTTAACACCCATTTTTTCTGAACTCAAAGGAATGCATTCTCCCATATGCAGTCTCATTTTTGCTTAAACCAAGCAACTGCACAATAACAAAGTATTTGAAAGGGGCACCTCGTAAAGTACTTTGACACAATTGAAATGCCCTTGCTCAAACTGCTAAGGTGTGACATCCTTGAGAAAGCTTGATGAGATTTCTCTAATGGTTTTCCTTGGCTGTCCTTGGCACGTGCCCACACAGATATAGACACTAGCTGTGCACGGGCACACATTCACCCACTAATCATGGGCAGCCTTCAGATCAGAGTGGTAGAATCTTCTGGAAGAACGACTTTTGGAACAGGTATGCTTTCTACACTACTTGCTTTGCAAAATGGTACTTTGAGATTCTTTGCAGAAAGCTTTCACAAAATCATTTCCCCCTGAATTTCCTATTTCTACTTGCTCAACCATGTCTTCCCTGCTGTTTAGAATGACATAGCAGAGGAAAGAGGAAAAAACATTCTTGTATTATTTTCCTGATTATTTGCCACAAGAGAATAATACAAGAATGAAATAGCTGTTCATGTTTTGCTAGTTTTTCCAATCTATCCATTTAAAAAGCATGGCATCTGCAAAATTTCTAAAAGTGACAAGAAACATTTATTTTTTAAAGTTGCACCTGCTTTTTTTAACTCCCTGGGATTTTGCTTAGGAAGAGAACCAGAGGGGAAAAATACTTTGGTATATTTACCATAGACTAAAATAATTTATAAAGAGTCGTATAAAACAAATGGCTTTGCTGTATGGAGAAATGAGTGATGTTCATTTTTACTGTTGATGCCATAAAACAGAACCCAGGCCTAATTTGGGTCCTGGAGTTATAGTCGTTTAATGGTAGAGTGCTTATCCTCAATTCCTGATGAAAAGCCATTACACAAAGAGGCTCCAGGCCAGACACAATTTCTTCTTATCAAGCTCTCTGATTTTACGACAGTACTTTTACTGCTAAATATTGTCAAGGAACTTTGCATAAACCCTTCATCAACCAGCTGCGGTATCACTGTTACAAGAAAAAAACAGGTTGGAACCACTTTATACGGTACAGGTAGTCCTCAACGTATGACCAGAATTGAGCCCAAAATGCTAAGTGAGGAATTTGTAAAGTGAGTTTTGCCCCATTGTTAAGTGAATCTGGTTCCCCCATTGACTTTGCTTGTTAGAAGGGAATGACATGATACTGCAAGTGTCATAAATATGAAACACTTGTCAAGCATCGGAGTATAAATCACGTGACCCTGGGGATGCAGCAATGATTATAAGTGTGAAAAAGGGTCATAAATCCCTTTCTACAGTGCCGATGTAACTTTGAACAGACACTAAATGAACTGTTGTAAGTGGAAGACTACCTGAGTGTATTTTGGTACTTCCAAATCTAATCCTTCATATGCAAGGTTCACTTTTGAGATAAGATTTAGGTAGTTTAATTTTTTGTTTTGTTTCTAAAACAGTCACACTGGCCATTAATAACACATGGTGTTATTAAGCCCAAGCAGATGAAACACATTTATGACTTAGCATGATGTGATAAATCCAGTTTGTTTTTGTTTAACACATTGATGGCTAATGTCAGAAATTAACCAAACAGCTTTAATGTTTCTTTCTTTTTATTATGGGATGCTGGGATACATCTACTGAGATGTGATTCCTATCTAGAAAGTTTACCTCTTTGAATTCACATAAAGAGATCAAATGAGATTTGTACCAGAGATGGTTTAGCTGAACAGGGGTGTCTGCTGGGGGGAAGGGAATGTCAAGAATGTTAAGTTGGCAGTTGTGACTCCATAATCAAAGTCCTGGGCCCTTTTTTTTGGTTGTCATTACTGCCATCTTGACTTTCTTGATCTGCCACTTCCTCCCTGAAACAATCCTGTATCTGAGATTCTAACACAGAAATAGAATTGGTAATCACTGCTTTGGGATTTTTCTCCTAAAATGCAATTAGTCTCCTGACTAGAAATTGTGGCACAAGAAGGATATGGATGAACTGTACGTGAGGCAATGGAATAAATCTAGTCAGCTTATACAGATAGTCATAGACCTACGACCACAACTGAGGCCCATATTTCTATTGCTAAGTGAGACACTTGTTAAATGAATGTTGCCCCATTTTACGACCTTTCTTGGTACAGCTGTTAAGTGAATCACTGCAGTAGTTAAGTTAGTAACACAATTGTTAAGTGAATCTGATTTCCTCACTGACATTTCTTGTCAAAAAGTCACATGAGCCCAGGACACTGCAACTCTCATAAATATGAACTAGTTGCCAAGAGTCCAATTTTGATCACATGACCATGGGGCTGCTGCAATGGTTGTAAGTCTGAAAAACTTCATGTCACTTTTTTCAATGCTGTTGTAACTTTGAACTAAATGGCCCAAAGGTGCTTTTTCAAGAGACAACTGGACTTTCTGTTTTTTATTTATTTATTTATTTGTCTTGTATGCCGCCCACTCCCGGAGGACTCCGGGTGGCTCACAAAAGACAAGGGAAAGGGGGAAAACGAGACAAAGACAACATATTAAAAACAAAACCAACATTCACAATTTCCGTGGAGGTAGATGCTTCTCAGCTCCTCCCAGCCTGCTGGAACAGCCAGGACTTGGTGGCTTTGCGGAAGGCCAGGAGGGTAGTAAGGGTCCGGATCTCAACAGGGAGCTCGTTCCAGAGGGCCGGAGCAGCAACAAAGAAGGCTCTCCCCCGGGGAGTCACCAGCCGACATTGGCTGGCAGATGGAATCCGGAGGAGACCTAACCTGTGCGATCTAATTGGTCTGAGAGAGGTAATCGGCAGGAGGCGGTCTCTCAGGTACCCAGGTCCGATGCCATGTAGGGCTTTATAGGTAGCGACCAGCACCTTGAAGCGGATTTGGAGACTAATAGGTAGCCAGTGCAGCTCGCGGAGGATAGGTGTAACGTGGGTGTACCTTGGTGCACCCACAATCGCTCACGCGGCTGCATTCTGGACTAATTGGAGTCTTCGAACAATCTTCAAGGGCAGCCCCATGTAGAGCGCATTACAATAATCCAGTCTTGAGGTCACACGGGCATGAGTGACTGTCTGAAGGGCCTCCCGATCCAGGTAGGGTCGCAATTGGTGCACCAGGCGGACCTGGGTAAAGGTCCCCCTGGTCACAGCTGACAGATGGTGTTCTGGAGTCAGCTGTGGGTCCAGGAGGACTCCCAAATTGCGAACCCTCTCTGAGGGTTTTTTCTTTGAAGATGTTTTACTTCTCATCCAAGAAGCTTCTTCTTCTTAGATGACAAGCAAAAAGTCTTCAAAGAACAACCAGAAAGTCCAGTTGCCTCTTGAACAAAGCAGGGACTACCATGACCTGGATGACTGAGAATCTCAATAGACTGTCACTAAATGAATTGTTGTAAGTCGAGGACTTCCTGTACATCTTTTTACTTGGTTTTCTCATTACACTAAGCTATAATTTCATGAATTAGGTATTCTAAACACAAAGTATTAGCAATGTTCATATATTTTGCTAAGCCATACCTTACAGACTACAGCAACTGGGTACATAGTTTATACTACATTATGAACAAACTATGTTACAATTTTTATGTGATGTATAGCCCAAGCCATAATGTTTGGGTTTGCATACCGCAAAGCTAAATCTTGTTGGGGTTCAACCTTTCCCTTATATATTTAATCACTCATAGAGGTGAAACAGTATTGTGAGAAGAAGGATTATATATATTTTATAATCCCACCCACAATTTGCTGCAACGGGCTTTATCTAAATTTTCCAGTTGTAACGTATTTCTATTTAGAAAATGTGATTTCTTTGCAACAGATAAGATGAACTGTTTGAAAGGCATTTGGATTCCACATAACATAACAAATTCACATTTGTTGCCCAATAAAATAATAATTGGACAAGCTCAGAAGACAGCATTGAAGCTTCCCAACAGAAGGGGGTTGATCAGCAAGCCCCCCTCCCACCATCTGCTTTGCTCATGTCAGCTGTAGTCTGGTTCTAATCTGGAAAACTGTTCAGAACAGATTCCACATATGTTAAGCATATTCAGTTTGGGGCCTATAAATATTCTGCCAGAATATAGGTTTTTCTCAACCTCTCATTACTGAAAAGAGCTGGAACTGAAGCAAAAAAAAAATTATTGATGATTCTTTATAGGGACATCCTTCTGTTATGATATATATCTATGTATGTACACGTGTTTGTGTCTTATCTTTCCCATCATGGCTGGGGGCAATTACTAGATATCATTTCAAGCTATATCTGTTTTTTCTTTTTATATCAGGGCAGAAGCTCAATGGATGCCAGATTCTTTGAAAAACTATCCATTTCCAGATTTTTTGAAGAGAGGAATGGAAGTTCTACTTCACTCTGCCCTCTCATTTTCTTGTGGTATTGGAGTTTGCCAATTCTGGAACTAGTTCAACTTTAGCTGATGCCAACCCACAATCATCTTTACTTCTGCCTACTACAAACAGTTGAGAACACCATGAGCCAATCAATGGTCCCTCCAGCTGACCAATAGGGAAATGCAAAATATGCCAATGAATCAGTGATTTGTCACTCTCTTCTGGGATGTTTTCTAACTACCCAACCTAACCTACAACCCTGGACTTTCCTGGTGGCCTCCCATTTGTACCATTAACCTGGTACAACCCTGTTTAGCTTTTTTTCAAAATCAGCCCAGATTAGTTTTGAAGCTGCCAGTTGCAGTGAGAATGACTCAGGAATCAGACTAATTTTAAAGAATCTTTTCTTAATTTGGCTTTGAGCTTTGTTGCAGAAGTTAGATGGAAAAAGAATAAGGGCTTGCTTTATAGATGGTAGGGAGAAATCTGCTACTTGGTTTTAGATATCCATTTTACTATACATTGCTGTATATGCCTCTATCTTTTTCAATTAAAGTGGTATCTGGGGAATTCTGGGAGTTATAGTCCATCCATTTTAAAGTTGCCATGTTTTAAAAATCCTATTCTAAAGAAAATCGACTTTGCATTTACTTTTCAGCCATCAAAAGGATGGTACGCTATTAATGTCCATAAGGTTCATGATAAATTTACATTTTAGTTAGTGATTCAGAATCTTTAACATTGGAGATTTTACTGTTAGACAAAGTAGAATTATAAAAGCAAATAACTATTTTTATTCCAATAGAGAAAATATGTAACTCAGGGTTGAATAGTGTAAAACTGTGTCCTTGGTATTTTCTGAGCTTAGTTTTCTTGCAGTTGTTTCATTACTCACTACGTAACACCATCAGTGTAAGTGAATGTAGGGTTATCTCTCTGTTTATTTTTCTTATTTTTTATTTTTTTACACTCTATCTTATATTATTATTTATTAAAATCTTTATATCTTTATATGCTCTTATTTACTATTTAGATATTTATTTATTCTTTATCATTTCTTTATCATTCTTTCAAGTCAACAGAATTTTAGGAAAAATTACATAAAGGGTCTTGGGGGGTTTGCTCAATACCTGATAATTTTTTTAGTGATTTTTTTTTTTTAGTGATTTTATTAATATTTATAGGCCGCCCTTTTCCCTGAGGGGACTCAGGGCGGCTTACATAAAATGGGGAAGGGAGGGTACAGACAATAGACACAAAATAGTACATAAAGGTAAAATAGTAAACAACATTCATTCATCATTCGGGTGGAGACAGATTATCTTTATCCCCAGGCCTGACGGGCTAGCCAGGTCTTAAGGGCTGTGCGGAAGGTCTGGACGGTGGTGAGGGTACGAATCTCCACGGGGAGATCGTTCCAAAGGGTCGGAGCTACTACTGAAAAGGCTCTCCTCCGTGTGGTTGCCAGTCAACACTGACTGGCAGATGGTACTCGGAGGAGGCCTAATCTATGCGATCTAATTGGTCACAGGGAGGTAATTGGCAGGAGGCGGTCTCTCAAGTACGCAGATCCACTACCATGGAGGGCTTTATGAGTGACAAGTAGCACCTTGAAGCGCACCCGGAGATCAACAGGTAGCCAGCGCAGCTCGCGGAGGATAGGTGTTATGTGGGCGAACCGAGGTGCACCCACAATCACTCGCACGGCCGCGTTCTGGACTAGCTGAAGTCGCCGGATGCTCTTCAAGGGCAGCCCCATGTAGAGCACATTGCAGTATTCCAGCCTAGAGGTCACAAGGGCCCGAGTGACTGTTGTGAGGGCCTCCCGATTCAGGTAGGGTCGCAACTGGCGTACCAGGCGAACCTGGGCAAATGCCCCCCTGGTCACAGCCATCAGATGATGGTCGAAAGTCAGCTGTGGATCCAGGAGGACTCCCAAGTTGCGAACCCTCTCTGAGGGGTATAAAGTTTGACCCCCCAGCCTGAGTGATGGAACACTGATCGAATTATTGGGAGGGAAACACAACAGCCACTCGGTCTTCTCCGGGTTGAGTACAAGCTTGTTAGCCCTCATCCAGTCCATAACGGCCTCAAGACCTCGGCTCATCACGTCCACCGCTTCATTGAGTTGGCACGGGGCGGACAGATACAACTGAGTATCGTCTGCGTATTGATGGTATTTTATCCCGTGCCTCCGAATGATCTCACCCAGCGGTTTCATGTAGATGTTAAATAGTAGGGGGGATAAGACCGAACCCTGCGGCACCCCATATGATAGGGGCCTAGGGGTCGATCTCTGCCCCCCCACTAACACCGACTGCGACCTGTCCGAGAGGTAGGAGGAGAACCACTGCAAAACAGTGCCTCCCACCCCCACCTCCCGCAGTCGTCGCAGAAGGATACCATGGTCGATGGTATCGAAAGCCGCCGAGAGGTCGAGGAGAACCAGGATAGAGGGATGGCCTCGGTCTCTGGCTCTCCAGAGATCATCGGTCAATGCGACCAAAGCGGTTTCTGTGCTGTAACCGGGTCTGAAGCCTGACTGGAAGGGGTCGAGATAGCTTGCTTCCTCCAAGGACCGTTGGAGCTGGAAGGCCACCACCTTCTCGACAACCTTCCCTACAAAAGGGAGGTTGGAGACTGGTCGATAGTTGTTAAGAACAGCTGGATCCAGAGATGGCTTCTTCAGGAGGGGTTTCACCACCGCCGCTTTAAGTGCGGCGGGGAAGTGCCCCTCCCAAAGAGAGGCGGTAACAACCGCCTGGATCCAGCCTCGTGTCACCTCACTGCTGTTGGCAACCAGCCATGAGGGACACGGGTCCAGTACACAGGTGGAGGCACTCACAGCTCTCATGGCCTTGTCCACATCCCCAGGGGCAACATCCTGAAACTCAACCCAGAGGTGGTCTTCCAATTCATTCTCTTGTGCCTCGGCTGGAACTGCACGGATGGAGTCCAAATCCGACTGAAACCGAGCAATTTTGTCCGCTAAGAATTGGGCATAATCCTCAGCTCTACCCTGCAAGGGTTCCCCCGTATCCCTCCTATTTAGGAGGGAGCGGGTTATCCTAAACAGGGCGGCTGGGCGGGACTCAGCGGACGCAACCAAGGTGGCAATGTGAGATCTTTTTGCTGCCCTAATAATGCTCCCAAAAAAGAACTTATATGAATTCTAATGTGGGAGAATAAGTTAAAAAAGTAAAATCAGGGATGGGAATACCACAGAAATTCTGGTATCCTTACCAGAGAGATGGTGGGTAGCAGCTCAGAATAGTACTGAGTATTCCATTCTGAGCATTCTTTCTCATCTGTCCCAGAACAAAATGTATGCAGCTCACCCCTTGCTTTCGCACTGTACACAAAATACAACAAGTCATTCCATTACACAGAAGGAAATACAGACCCTTCCTATAGCTGCTACTATTTGTTCAGCTGAACTTCAAAAACATTGCAACAACAAAACAAACCTAGCTAGATTATTAGGAGAAAGCTGTAAATGGAGAAAGAAAGGAGAAAACCTTATATTAAACAATCAAAACAAAACAAAAATAAAGGAAGGAAAAAAAATAAGAAGGAAAAAATAAAATGACAAGAAAAATACCAGAAAAAACTGCATTAAAACAATAATGGCCATACTGATAAAATGATTAAAATACATCTAAGATTAGTGTTATTAATGTTATAAGTATTGATATTTAAAGAGAAGAAGCCATTTCAATCTATTCCTTGTTAAAGAACCAAGTTTTTAGCATTTCAGAAACTAATTAAAGGTTATGATGATAACCTGCTGACGATGTTACCTAGTCAGGAAACGAAACATCTCAGAAACTGAATTGAAACAAGCTTGGAAAGCAAACCACAGCCAAAAACTAATTAGAGGCCACTGATTCTGACACTGCCATTTCTGGGCTGCAGTTCATTCCATTGTCTGCACTATCAGGCACAAAACTTCATTAAAATACACCCTTGCAATGCTACAAGACACTGTATTGAATAATGTAATACTTTTCCTAGTTCCCCTAATGGGCACTTCGTATTGATGCTACATCATCCAAAGAATATGCAAAGAATATGAGGACCACGTCAGTGGATCACTAGTTAAATATGCTTTGAAACAGGCAGGGATATGAATATAGCAGCTCCTTAGACTAAAACCATCTTTACCCAGGATTTTGCAGCAGCTGCTGAGCTTAGCCACACACTCCTGCAGAAGGAGCTCTCTAGCTTATATAGTTGTAGAAAGGTGTTACATTCATTCACACTACTGCACTCCCCAAAGATGGATGACTGTAATAAGCATCCTTTCTGTGTGGCTGCTTAACCAGTTTCAAATTCACTGTATTGCACTATTCTCTAACACACATTGATCTGCCTTGCACACAATAACATCATAAGAAACTCTGGAAAATGCTAGATTGAGATCAAGGCACACTACACCCACAGCATTCTCTTTGTGTATCAGACTAGTCCCTTGGTCATAAATAGAGACAAGTTTGGTCTGACATGACTTCTTCATTTCCAATCTTTTGGCTGCTGAGCATTTCTCTGTGTGTTTTCAACGATTATAGTGGGTGATTCTGAATGTTTCTGCCACTTTTAACATCTTGGTTGGTACATCATCTGGCCCAGGAAATTCATTTGAACTAATAATTGGGGGGGCGGAATTTATGTACTTTTATCAATCTTGAAACATGCTCCTTCTTTTTCCAATCCTTTAAGACAATGTTTTTCAACCTTTTTTGTGCAAAGGCACACTTTTTTCATGAAAAAAAATCACGAGGCATACCACCATTAGAAAATGTTAAAAAATTTTAACTCTGTGCCTATATTGACTATATATAAAGTAATTTTCCCACGGCACACCTTACACTATGTCACGGCACACTAGTGTGCCGCGGCACAGTGGTTGAAAAACACTGCTTTAAGAGACTATGCAGAGATGAAAGGCACAAGTAATGTGTTAAGAAGTTCTGTCTTCATCCTATTACTTCAGATTACTACCCAAAAACAGAGAAGCCTATTCAACTTTTCTTTAAGTGCCAATGTTTCTCCTGAGTCTCTTACTACATTTGGGGTACTTTCCAGCCTCTCCTCTCTGAGGTTCAGCCTAAAGTACATTTCTACAAGCCTGAGCTACCAGTTTGTATTCCTTTGTTATGAAGGCGTTTTTATATACGGTACCTCCCTTTTGCTTTTCAGCTTGACAGTGAACTGACTGTTTATAGCTCTTTTAAAGCTTTTCCCATTTTTCTTCATGTTAGGATTATTTACATGCAGGCTTTCAGCAATTTGTTTTTCATGCTCATCCAATCTTCTTGTTTATCTTTCAGGATTTTGACCCATGGTGCAATGCTAGTCTTTGATCTCGATGTATTAAACCTTCCTCAAATTCAATACATGTTCTAAACTTTTCCTGCCCCAGTTATTCTAAACCTCAGCATGACATGGTTGCTTTCCCCCATGGAGCCTGACAATTGCACTCCACAGATCAATTCCTCTGTTGGTCAGAGTTAGCTCCTGAAGAGCTGACCCCTTTCTGTTCTGTTTTTTGTACTTCAAAAAATCTTTGTTATTAATTGAAAAGAAAAAAACGAACAAAGAAATAATACAAGAAACAAAAACACACGGAACAAATACTCACAGAAACACATACTTACATAATTGTTCTACAATAAATATTTCAAAGAATAAAAATCACAATTTATTACAATTTTCCATAGCTAATCTATTTTGATAATATATTGATTCATATGTTGCTGGTAATATCAGCTCTATAGTCTATTGGAAGTCCTAAATTTATATTCCCAATGCTGAACAATGCTTTTAGCTGTTAAGTAGGGTAACCACATAGATTTTCTTTGTTCAGATGTCAACTTGTGATGGGATAGGAATGAACTTCAAAAGAATGTAGACTTCTGAAAATATTGAATTTCAAAACTGAACTTTCCTGAATGGAACAATTCTTGGGACTCTGTCGAAACATGTGTTTAAATAAAGCATTAATTTCATTGCAGTTCCAACAATATAACTATTTCTATATGCAGTGAAGTCCAATAAATATGAAATATTTGGTGTTGAAAAAGATGTAATCTTAGTTCTATTGAAGTTTTTGGTATTTTTCCAACATTTTAATAATTGTGAAAAAATATGGAAAAACAAAGTGAAGGGAAAAATACATTTACATACTTTAAAAGATTTCTCAAAATGATTTTAGAAAAGTCAAAACAAACTCAGTGCATGTGGATCAGTCCAACTAGTCTTTCATGCCACTTAAAGCAAGCCAGGATTAGATAGTATATCAGTAAGGGTGCCTAACAATATAACCAGTTAGAAAATCACAATTTAATGCCATGCCTGGATGCAATCAATCATTGAGTTTTGTCAAAAAAAAATTTGGGTTGAATATGTTACAGTATGTGAATAACCCATTATACTTATAGAAACTATAACAATTTATGGCTTAGTCTAGTAATTTAGCCAGATGTCATTTAGAAAATAAACCACAATTTGATGTACCCATGGCTTACAATATGTGACCTGAGTTAATTATTTAATCAAACTCAGTTTATGTTGAATGACACTATCATTTTTCCTAGCCTTGTGCAAAATTCTCAGACATTGAATATGACAGAGTAACTGCAAGAACTAGAAATGACTATGATATCACTTGAACTTTCAGTAGTAAAATAATGCAAATGTTTTAAGTAAGTTTTAAGATGACCAATTTGGAGTATATATATGGCATTAGGCTAAACATTGTGGGACTATGAGTTCTAGTCTTGCCTTAGGTACAAGGCCAACTGGCAGTCTGACTAGTCATTGTCTCTCAGCTCTATGACAATGACAAATCACTTCTGAAAAACCTTGCCCAAAAAATTGAAGTCTTGTCCAGGCAGTTGCCAGGAGATAAGACTGAACTGAAAGAATACACAAAAGCCTTCCTATATAGATTATTTCTTTTAGACTGAATTACTTGCTTATAAAATCCATCCAAAGTTGTATTTAGAGATTATAATGCAACATCAAGCTTAACTCCTTGTTAATACAGCCTGCCTTGCTGTATTAATGTTTTAGGTAGGTGCTGCATGAACAATGGAACACAAGTTCACTTGACTTTGGGACAGAAGGTGTATCTACTCAAATAGATTCAATGTTGTTGTACTTGAGCTGTTATCTCACTTTATGGACTCTATATCTACTTTTCAATGAGCTGTCTGAATACTAGTGGAACAAATCCTCATTCTAATTTATATAGTTTTTTGATGATGGTAAAGATGATGATGATCAGAGGCCAAAACTGCATCAAACAAAATGATGATCAGAGGTCAAAACATTAGCATCCCTATAAAAATGATTTAATATAAAAACATCCTAACCATAGTTTAACTATGATTATTTAAATAAAAAACACAAAGTGTTTAAAATGAATTAGATCACAAAGATAATTAAAAGAAATGAAGCAGAACACACATTTGATCATGTATGCACTTTGTTTTGGTTAATACTGGTTTATTTTCTTTTATACAAACATTCAGAAAGAGTGACAAAATATAGGGACCAAAAGGAGGGAGGGAACCATTGCCCTTGGCTCAGCGTCAATCTGTACTTAGAGCCTTTCTTTTGTCTTCTTCCTTTTTTTAAACAGTCACAAGTAGGTTTTGAAAAAGAGATACAGACACGTTACATTATACCCATGCAACAGAGAATGTAAAAAATGGAGGTCAGATGATTATTTGGAAGGATCCTTGCATCACTGGGTTTCCAATCATGGCTTTTTTCATCCCTGCCTTAAACAGAACACTTTACAAAAAGTGACATAGACACATACATGATTAATTTTTGTATATTGTCTAATGGCTACAAATTTAAGGCATCCTAAAAGTTTGTTATTTTGCTGGTGAAATTAGTATCTCATATGGGTGAGTTCCAAGAGGGAAGATTTCAGGCCATGTTTGGAGGAAGACTATGAGATCCAATGAAATGTTAAGTCAAAGGAACAATTCTTGAAGCTCTGGTTCTTCAAAACAGTTTTTGCTGTAAAAACTCTGAGGTTTTTCATTGTAGCTGTTATGCCTAGCGAGAAAAAAAGAGAAACATTTATGATCAAATAACCTGTAGTTAATCATAATCCAAAAGTAGCATTAGTCTTAGATTGGCACAGACATTTGGTAGACTATCAAATATGTAGATAAATTTTAATCTTATAGCTAGTAAATACCACAGAGATTATTTGTATTCCAATCTCCATCCATCCTGCTGTCAGAGACAATTACAGCATACCGTATGTGAATTCACTTGGACTATGGCAATTACCTTGTGGGAAAATCCAACTTTTATAAAAATTGATTTATTTCCACCAAAGCAATCTGGAATAAATATCTACAATTGGGAAATGAGAAATGATTTTAAATTCCAGTAAATCCCCCCTTCCACATACACATCATAATATGCAGAATGATAAACTATGTGGAGTTAACAGATCTTTCAATGCTGAACTAAATTTGAATATGAGAGGTTCTTCTATTATGCATGTGGATATTAAAAAGTATGCAAATAATAAGCAGAATTTTTCATAATAATTTTATTCTGCCTAAGTAGACACTAATTGTAAAATATGCTGTTTATCCCCCAATGCATAGATCATTAAGATTATATTATTCAAATACAATCATAGTATTAAAAAACTGTATACTATACATATATTTGCAAAAATGGTTTTGCACTGTATAAATAGCTGTTAATTAAGAATTGAATTTGCATTTATAGAGAAACTATGGGGAATATGTAAGTAAAGAAAATTAAAACCTCTTCCATGATATATTTCAGAAATATTCAGTAACTTTACACAGTGCTCTGTACTTCTATGGTTTGCAATTTGGACAGAAAACTAGCTAGGTCAACTGTTTCACAGTAGGCAACTTTCAACACATGCTCCCTTCCTCATTGATAATAGAAAGAACAATCTTAAATAATAGCACCATCATAAAATCTGTAATGAACTTGTCACTTTCCATTTCGCTCTCCATATTTTCTAATTAAATATGAATACATTGGTGTGACAAAAAGTTGCCACTAGCAGCTTGCTGTTTTTTTTAAATAATAGCACTGCTAACTGCACCATGCATTAGTAGGACAGACAACTGAATTTCACCTCTGAAACTTGTATATAGCATTTTCTTTGTTCTCAAAACCCAATCTAAACAATGCTTGTCAATTATCTCAATTAACTTTCCTTTTAACTGATTGCCTGATTATGTGGTCAGTTACTATTGTCTATAGCAGGGGACCACAACCCTGCTAGAGTTGTCCAGCTGCTATAGTTGTGAAGTTGCTAAAGCTGCTAAAGCTGCTAAGGTTGAACACCCCTAGTCTATAGTTTGATGTGGTGGTTAAGGTGCTGGATTAGAAATTGGAAGCACGTGTGTGCTTGTCATCCCTTAGACACAGAAACCATTGCTCAATTGTTTTCTCTTAGCCCAACTGACTTTGCAAGATTTCTGTTCTGAGGAAAATAGAAAGAAACATTATGCAAACCTTCCTTGAATTGTACAAAAATAAGATAAACAATAAATAAAAAGAAATAATACAATGCTGTTTGATTCACTGCAATTTTGTAAATATTGTAGTCACTACTGTTCAAATGAAGTTCATAAAGTCTTTCTGTTCAGTTTTTAGCCTCCATACAATTGCATCAAATTTATAAATGATTAGGTACAAAAGGCCCCAGGTAGCTTCAGGTTTTCGGGTATGAAGATAATTTCCAAATGAAAACAAAGTATTAATAAATGAAATATCCCTATCATTTCTACAGAAATATGCCTAGGATGACATGCAATATAGACGTTCCCTGATGGCTATGCTGCTATTTTATGGGAGTAATGCAAGAAATCCAACATAGTAACACATCAGTTCTTGGGATAAATAAAAGCTGTGGTGAGGATTTTGGTGTGTGTGTGTGTGAGATCCATCACACAGAAACCATGGTTTAATCTTTTTATTCCATGTTCTGTGATTTTGATGGCATTTTTAAAGAAGAAGTTGTGGGTTATTTGTTTAAAACCTTATAGCTATTGTAAGTTTTGGGTGCATACATAGACATGCATAATGTATAACCCCTCCTTGCAAATATGATAAATAGCATAATTGAAGCTAAAACCCATTGCAATCATTTTTAACTGACAACTTTGAAGGCTCACACTTTCAGCCCAGTCCATTCCATTGTTGAAAAAATGTTTATGAAAAAATGTTGTATTCTAGGGTAGGTCATCTTGTTCTTTCTATTTCAATACATCGGGACTAATTCCAAGATTTTTACAGTCCTTTCTGGAATTTCATGCAAGCAAAGTATGTGTTTTAACAATGAACAATACAACTTAAAAGCTTATTAGATAAACTATGGTTTTTTGTGTGCCGATTATATATAAAGTGTTTTGTACATAGACCCCAAATTGGAAATTTAACCCAGAAATGCTTGAGTTGGATATAGCAAATCTGTTGTTTTGTCTTGTTTCTTACTACATTTTCAAATAGTAGGTTACTCAAGTAACTGACCAAGAAAAACATTTCATACTCAGCATGATTGCTTGTTCTATATTTAAAACAATTGTGTATTTTCTAAGCTAATCTTCACAATGATCTAAACTTGTCCAGTTAAGAAGGCATCCTTGCTCAAATGTTTTCTATCTCACAAATATTTTGTTTGCTGTAATTCCAAGCCACACCATAGACACACATATTACATTTGGGATAATGCTTGCAAGCACTTTTGGGATGGTAATATTAACTAAGAAAACCCTCTTTTTTGTGGTCCTGCTTATATTGATTGCATACAAAAGACCAAAAATAAAATTTTCTTCACACTTTTTTCTCCTTAAGATTTACCCTATTTTTAGGATAAGCCATTATTGGTAGTTATGAAACTGAGAGATGAATTAACACAACCTATGAATTTTATTTTGTTCACAGGATGTTCTACCGCAAAAGCAGTGGTGATACTATTTTTACCAACTCTCCCACTGCCAACTACCATGAGGTTCTGGAAAGTATCACATTCTTAGGAGCACTTTTTGAAGTGTTTGAAGTCCCATACTATACTTTAGAAAACTATTTTCCTCTTTTTCTCCTGGAAGAACTTTCACTGGATCCAAATGCTTTCTGCAAACAGAAGCTACATTTCATTTATAGAATAGCAAGTTTCAGATTTAAGCCAATGTATAGTCAGTGTTTCTCATCAAATTATAAGCAATCATTTGTGAAAATTCTGACCTAACTTGGTTCTTATGGCTCACATTAAATTCTAAAGAGATGGGAACAAGCTGCTCTCAGATGAAGTGAAAAATGAAAAAGTTGTTTCATATATTGGGAAAAGCAGAGACAGTCTTATCCTCTACTCTGCATATATACTGTATTTTTCAGAGTATAAGATGCACCAGAGTATAAGACACACCAAGGTTTTGAAGAGGCAAATTAAAAAAAAGTTTTTGCACTTTGCACACCTCCAAAAATGGCCTGTTTTTCGCAAATATGGGCCTGATTTTTTTTAAAGGGCATGAATAGCTTTTATGAAGCTTATAGAGTGCTCCTGGGAGGGTGGGCCACCCCAAAATTCAGCAAACAATGGTCCATTTTCTGTCAAAAAAAAGAGCATGCATAGCCTTTAGGAGGCTTATAGAGTGCTCCTGGGTGCTGGAGGGGGGGGGGCAAAATTGAGCAGAAAACAGTCCATTTTTTGCTCATTTCTGCCCTCCCCAGCCCCGAAGGAGCACTCTGCAAGGCTCCTAAAGGCTATGCATGGCCATTTTGTTGAAGGAGGTGGGGTTTCGGGAGGCAAAATATGCTGTATTCAATGTATAAGATGCACCCAGATTTTCAGCCTCTTTTTTGAGGTGAAAAGGTATGTCTTATACTCCAAAAAATACGGTAATCTGTTTAATTACACCTTTAAAGGCAGTGGTGGGATCCTGCTGGTTTAACAATCAGTTCGGTGATCATGTGCTTTGCTCCATGCACAGTTTTAAGAATACTTACCTTTCGCATTACTGCTGGGGAGTAACACAGCTGAGGTGTGGCAATCCATTTTGCCGTGCAAATCAGCTGAGGAGATATAGGTCAGTATAGCACAGGGGCAGGCAGCCTAGCCCACCAGATTGTTGGAGTGAACCGGTTCACTCCCAGCTGATCATCGGAGCTACGACTTTGTCCTAACTGGCCCTAACTGGTAGAATCCCACCAATGTTTAATGATGTATATTAAAAGATTGCTACTGTCTTCAATGGAAGTGGTGGTGAAGTAATGCAAAAATAACAGCTTCTGTAAAGATGCTATAGTTCACAGCAGCATTTATTTAAGCACAAAGTTAATATCGTGCCCGCTACAAATTGTAGCCATGTGTAGCCTTCCTTCTTTCCTACAAGTAATTCATACCAAGTTTGCTTGCTGATAATAATGTGTTCAGATTACTAATGGATATTGGTAATCTGAGCACAAATATCTAACGAAAAAAGGAGTATTCATTTCTAAAAATGACTAACTTTGAGGGCAACAAAATTGTAGATTCATTATGATTCATTATGCAGTAAGTACAAAGGTAATAAAAGTAATATAATAGCTTTCATGAGAAATGTAATTAAAATACTCATCACAGATAAAACATGATAGGTAGGTAAATAGATATAGGTATCTATCCATCCATCCATCCATCCATCCATCCATCCATCCATCCATCCATCCATCAATCATCTATCTACCCTAAAGTTGCATATAATTTTTTTTCTCTAAAAAAGGCAGATAGGATGTATGGAATTTAAAAAGCTATAATGCATTTCATAAATAAAGACATCTACCTCCAAATCTGTTACTAAAATTATTTAACTTTTAATGTTATTGCCATTCTTGTTTTACCATTGCCAACTTCTTTGTTACATTGGGTGATAAGCTGCTAAAATAACCGAGTTCCAAGAATATGAGCAACTATAAAATTGGTGCTGCATTGAACCTTATGGACAACTTTATAGCTCACATCTTTTCCAAACGAGTGGCCAGTAAAAAATGAAATTTTGAGTTCGATCCAGACCTGTAGTAAGTGGAATTTTAAAATGTAAGAGGAAGGGGGTTGTGGGAGCCTTTTTGGTGATTTTATGGTAGCCTTAAAAAACTACTCCAAAAGATCTCTGGGGGAACATACCATATTTTTTGGACTATAAGACACACCAGTGTATAAGATGCACCAAGATTTCGAAGTGGTAAGTAAGAAAAAAAGTTTTTGCCTTCCTTCAGCTCCCTGCAGCACTCTGCAAGAAATGCCCCCGTTTCTGCCTTGCCCCAACCCTGCTGAAGCTTACAGAGGGCTGCTGGGGGCTGAGGAAAGGCAAAAAAGCCTCTGTTTTTGTGAAAAATGACCCATTTTCACCCATTTTTCACAAAATGGGGGCATTTTTGCCTTGCCCAAGCCTTGCTGAAGCCTGCAGAGGGTTGCTGGGGACTGAGGGAAGGCAAAAAAGCCCTCTTTTTGCAAAAAAGGGACAGTTTTTCAAAAAAATGGGATGCAGGGGGCGGGGCTTTGGGAGGCCAAAATGGCTGTATTTGGTATATAAAATGCACCAACATTTCCAAGCTCTTTTAGGGGGGGAAGGAACATCTTATACTCTGAAAAATATGGTAGTTCTTGGAATAGAGGTAGGCATCTTGAAAAGGATGCCAATATATACACTCTGGCAGTACAGTCATCTAAATTTTCATCCTGGTACAATTCCTACAAAAACATATGTGCTTTTTTCTGCCCTTGGGGTACCAGTCAAGCAGAGATCATTCTCATCATCTCCTCCCCTGTCCCATTGATGATAAAATCAGGGTCAAATTAATGGTGGTAGAGGAACTCAAGGGCTCCGTCTTTGAACATCCAAATTCTTGCAGATATTTTTAACTAATAGTGGTTAAGTTGCTTGTTTTATTTTGTTGGCATTTAAAAATATGAAGGCATTTTTAAAGTTCCTAACTGTAGTCCTGGTTTTATTTTGAACTTATTTTCTTATATCTAGCATTCTTTTTATCATTTTTCTTATTTTGTCTTCTTGTATTGTACGCTATGCTACATTGTTATGACTTGTGATTACAGCAATAAGCCTATTTATATAGTTACTACTCTGGAGAATTGAGAAACTTTCCAAAACCATGTGAGAGGAAGGGCTGATGGCTGCAAGGAGAAAAGATATTTGGCAAAAATTGTTTACCAGCAGAAAACGTTTCTTTGATTCTCTCTCCAAACAGAAGTAGTATTTCATTCATTCATTCGTTCATTCACAGAAATGCAAGTCTGGTTCCAACCAAATATATTTACATTTATGAAAAGAGAAAAACACTTTAATTTTGGCCTACTTAACATTATTTTTGCATTAGAAAATCAGAGTTCAAAGACAAGTTAGAAAGACATGAGCCAATAGAGCATGAGGCACACTTTCTCTGAATATAAGTGGAATGACTTGGCCTATGCATAAGAGGAAATTTAATTTCCATCCTCATCTGCTGTTTGACTTCTATTCAAGAGGCTACACAATGCCAAACTGAACTAAAGGGCATTTTTGAATTTATGAGTACTAGTGTTTTTTATGCACATTGTGCTATGGAACCATTAAGCTAGTTCAGCTATGAATACTAGCAATGGTTTTTAAGAGTTTATGATATATTTTTATCAGACCAATTTCGTTGTATTTAAGTACAATGACAATAAAGATTATACTTATACTTATCAGATCAAAATTTTCTTTTCTTTTACAGTTATCATTAATTGTTGCAGTAGTTCAAGTTGTGAACAGTTATAAGTTGTAGATGCAATGAGAAAATAATAAAAAGCAATAAAAATGTTTTCAGTCTACATCAGGACATACCATGCATTGTTATCGAGGTGGTCTTCAATCTGCATGCGAGTGGAAAAACTGATGTAGCTGGAACAAAGAGCCTAAGGAAGGGCAATGCATTTGTCAGTTGAAGGGCCATGCAGCAAGCTTCTCACATGCACAATATACAGACAGCTATTAAAAAGGTAAGCCTATCAACAAATGGCCTGAACATCTATATTATAATTTGGCATTGAAATAGGCATGCAGCTAGAGAGCCAGTTTGGTGTGGTGGTTAAGGCATCAGGCTAGGGAGCAGGAGATGGTGAGTTCCAGTCCCATCTTGGCTACAAAGTTAGCTGGGTGATTTTGGACTAGTCAATTTCTCTCAGCTCTAGGAAGGAGGTAATGGAAAAAAAACTTGCCAAGAAAACAGCAGGGACTTGTCCAGGTTGTTCCCCAAGAATTGGACATAATTGAATGGAAGAAAGAAAAAAAAGCATGCAGAATCTTCAGAGTCGTAGATGGAAGGGAGAGCTGTATCTATTGCACCTTAGATCAGGATGTCCTTTGGCACACACTTTCTTTATATCAATATAATATAATTATCAATATAATTCTTGCTTTTTCTTGGAATGGGACTGTAAAATGTGATCCACTCAGTTATTTTATCAAAGCTGCCTCCCAAATCTCCTGATCAGGAGTATGCAGCTTCTGTTGGGTCAAATATTATTTGATCTGCATGCCAATGGATGGAGCTAATACCTCAAATGGACATGAGATTTTTGGAACATTGCTGTTTTAAATGGAGAAAAGGGTGCCTTAGGCACCAACCATTTTCCTACTTAAAATCAACCCTCTCTTCCACCTACCCCCCCCCCCAATATATAGACTGAACAGTTTTCTTTTTTCCTATCATTTTCAGTGGATTGGGATTTGGGATCTGGGAAAGAATGCTGGCAAAATGAATCTACCCTATAGTATTGGCACCTCTGTCAGCACCTTAGACAAAACTTTTTTTTATACCACTATTTTCTTTCTTCTATAACTTTCATCTCTGTGGCAGAATTTTATTTGGAAGTGTTTCCCCTTTCTTTGGATCTCTAGAAGCAAATTATGTGCTCCACAAATCCCATAATCTGAGTGTTTTCTCTGGTAGTCATCATTCTTATAAATAAAGGTTGAAATTTAGCTTCCTAATTCTGATCCTTTTGCTTCACTTCTGGTGCAGCATTACCCAATGCTTTATAACTACCCTATTCTTGTCCATCACCTATCTCTTTGTAAGCATTTCAGTTGCTTTACGCTCATACATAATGTTCAACATAAGTAAACTCTTTTAAATAATTCTATACAATAGCTAGTAATGTCTTCAAGTAAGTCAGTGTGCTTCATAACTGGGATATGTTTTTTTTTGCTCCCCTAGCATAAATGCTGAAATAGAAAGGTTTGCACTTGTATAGAACAGAAAATCATTCAAAGCTGGAACATGTCAGTCCATATGAATGTTTTAACACATTATAATAGCTGCCAAGCACAGCATTTAGGTAAGGGAAACAGAATGTAACACCATGCTTGGCTCCCCTGGTGCTTTATGTATTTATAGTTTAGATTTTTTTTTCACATGGCTGTATTCCTATTTCTGGTTTTAACAGCATTGCATGGATATGCCTCCCTAATAATATTTCTATAATGCATTCCAAATAAAATATTTATTCCTCTTATCCAAGCATCTCTCTCCCTCTGCATATAAGAAATATAGAATATTTTATCTTTTGCTGAGAGGTTTGGATTTTAAGAACCATCTACATAAAAACTATTCGTAGTCTGAATTCATACCAAAGCAAAATGATGAGATATTCCTTTCATCTCTGACCTATATATAAAACAAAACACTCTGATATTTCTTCTGTGCACTAGAGAATGCAAGCTGGCTTTTACTGTCATCACTTCATCCAAGCAAATAAAAAAGTTTGCATTATGATCCATATTTTGAAAAAAGCTGAATAAGAAATCTTTGGGTTACACCCTTTCCAATTTTTCCTTGCCTCCTTCCAGATGTTACCACATCATCATTTACCTCCCCTAAGTTTCCCCAGTGATGAGCTGATATTAATTTAACCCTGCAATGCATATATCATTATTCTGGGCATTCATTTTTGGCAGAAATTATTGATGAAAGCACAAGGATTCCCTCAACCTTTTATAATAACTCACTGGTTTATTTTTTCCTTTTGTAGAAGTTGCTGAATTTCCCTTGCTATCTGTGGCTTTTCTTCCTAATGAGGTAAAGGGTGATGAGGTCTTGATTAAACTGGAAGAGTGATAATTATTATTATTGTTCTGATTGCCACTCAGTGTCTCCATTATGGATCGAAATGTTCCAAATGGACGCTTCTGCTGGTCCCCAGTGTCAGCATTAGGTATTGGCCGTGGAAGAGATTTATTCTGCTCTTTGTCCTTCTCTCCATTTAAACCAATCTCTGTTTGCTCTAACTGTACCACGGGCTCCTCAAATGTCACCCTGAGTTTTGAATTCTGAGCAGTCCTGCGTTTTGAAGAGGGAGACTTGAGGGCACTCTTGGGACTCGTGGCTATTTTGGGAGCAATCGTGGTATCAGAATTAGCGTGATTGGAGTCTCCCCCAACCTGGCTTTGAGACACGGTTCCAGTCTGATAGTGGGATTCATTATCAGGATCACTGCTTTCGGAAGTGGGAGAAGGGCTGTGACCATCCACTGATTTTGAGGTTTTAATTCCAAAAGGAAACCGGCGTCCGGATGCCAAAGCATGTTTCTTAATCATGAGATGCAAATTCTCAGTGCTTTCAGTATTTTCCACTATAGGCCGTGGCCTGGGCTTATCAATTCTTTTCACAGGTGTGTTCTTTTGGTCTTCAGAATTATTTGAATCTGTGTCAGATTCACTGAGGGACCTCTGCATTAGATGCTTCAGTCTTGCTAATTTCAGTTCCTTTTTCTCCAACGGCACCTTCTTTGTATTCTTGGAAGCCTGAACATCCTGAAATTCTAAGGACAATTTTTCCTGCATGCAGACATTCTCAGAGATTTCTTTCCCCAGCAACTGGCGCAGGATTTTGTCAGATTCCTCCTCTTTCAACTTCGGCCGAGTAGGGTGGTGAGTTCCTGCACTTCCATGAATCTGAATCCCATCATGAGTGTTCAGTTTACTTTTTGGTGGAGTCACATCATCTGTATCAGATTGTTTCCACTGAGGTTTGCCAGAAATGGGTGATGATGGTGAACTTCAGTGGACAAAGAAAAAAAAATAGTACAGAAGGTCAGAATCAAAATTATACAGACACAACATGGATGTTTCCATTACATTTTCCTCCCCTTTCCTATGCATCCCTATTGCCTTCTATTTTTGACCTCATCCACTTAGAATATATTATGGACTTGCACATTTATGCTACATTTAAGAATGTAAGTCTATTTGCAAGCTAGGATCTATTATTTCCAGTTTTTGCTAATCTCCTACAGAATAATTTTCTAATAAACATTTATATTAGATGTTCATAGCTTGTGAATTAAAATCTAATATTATACTTGATTATAATCAGCATAGTTTTGACTTCATGGGAATAGTAATAATATTATTAATATCAACCACAATACTAACATCATCACCAGCAAAGACAGCAATGACTATGCCTCAGAATTTACAATTCAGTTGATAGCCCTTATGTTAACACTGGAAAAGACATTGGGAAGGGGGAAAGGAGCAGGATATCTATAAATATTCTTCTCACCGTTATATTCAAATTTAATATGAGTAGAGCAGCATAACTGATTTCCACTCCATTTTTACATATTTACAGAATGCTTCTGAACATTTTGAGGAAGTTTAGATGAAGACGTTAAAAAAGTGATCTGAAGCAGCCTTCTCCATTTTGGCATGGGCAGATCAAGTATCAGGTCAGAATTCTTAGCAATGACCAGAATTCAGCTAGAATGTTAAAATTTACACTTTAGATGGTAACTACATTGGTATGCTGGAATCTGCAGTTGAAGTGTGTGTGTGTGTGTGTGTGTGGGAGTTAGGAAGCTGGCTAACCTGCAATCCATGAGGGGTAAGAAGTGATGGTGAGCAGAACTTCCTAACCCTGAAGTGCTTATCTGGTTGTTCTATAGTGATTGCAGTTAGTCTGGTGAGGCTTTTGTAAATAGATGAATAGAAATAGACATACTGCTGTGGTTAATTAGTGTTCTGATTCGTTGCACCTGACATTAATCTCACCAGACTAACTGCATTCACTACAGAACCAAATAATGTGGATTTAGATACAGTTTAGTAGCTTGGATCTTCTCAAAACTTTATGTATGCTACAGATACATGATACTGGAGAAATTACTATTGAGATTACAATTAATGTTGAGAAAGTCTTTTTCTCAAGTTTTCCTTTTCTATTATGAATTTCTGTAGAAGCAAAATAATCATAGTTTTGCATTTGACATATCAGAAACTCTTTCTTTTTCCTTCAATATGAATTTCTATTGTATATTTCTGTTATAGTTTTTAAGAACTCAGATTAAAATTTTAGTTGAGGCATAATTTAGTTGTATAGTAATTATGAGAAATATCTATTCAGAAACTGAATCCTACTTTTATAAACCTAGTTACCTTGAAGATGTTGACTGTGATTTTCCATCTGCCCTCTGAGTTGCTAGAAGCTCCTGGAGTTGGTTCTGTAAACCCACACGCTCTACTGTCTGCCTGGAAGAAATATTACATTGTTACACTCTTTTTGTTCCTAAAAAAGCTGTCCATCAAGGTACTAAAGAAGGCACAATTGTTTTAGTAAACACCCCTTTAAAAAGGGCCCTGCTCATTTATAATTTAAGAGCTGCACTCAGAGAACATACATATACAAATGCCAACATACACAAAGGAGATCTCTGTTTTACAAATTGCTTCTAATCCTTGTGACAGCACTTTGATCATTTTATTGAACCCTCTGAAAGTTGCCTGCATTATATATATATCTATTATTTATTACTAGCAGTGATGTTGGTGTAAACCAGGGGTTTATACCTACCGCCTACTATTGTATCTCTGTTAGTAGTAAAATTTTCTAATTGCCCATCGGTTCCACAGTAATGGTGATTTTATGAAAACCTAATGAAAATGTTTTTAAATAATGCTATGATTTTTTAAAAAAGTCAATTAAATTTTAAAAAAGGAAAGTGCTTCAGTATCAGACAAATTGAATTGAATTTGAATTGAATTTATTATATTTCTATGCCGCCCTTTTCCCCAAAGGGGACTCATAAAACCCCTACTGCCCACCATGAAAGCTGGAACGTCCACTAGTGGGCGGTAGGAACCAGGTTGACTACCACTGGTGTAAACTGTGAGATTAGAATTTTAAGGAAAAGATTGCCAGGGCTTTGGAATTCATAACTAGGAATTTACTGGTGTCTGACTAAACTGGAGTCACTGAAATTTGGCAATACTTTTCTTTAACACTTTTATCAATGACATGAGGAAAAAGTTAAATTTAAAAGTTATTCCCCCCCCCAATTTTATTTAGGCAGTATTTTTTTACTTGATAGATGGACAGGTAATCCTCAACTTACAACCACAGTTGACCCCAACATTTCTGTTGCTAAGTGAGATAGTTGTTAAGTGAGTTTTGTCCCATTTTGCAACCTTTCTTGCTGCAGTTGTTAAGCAAATTACTGCAGTTGTTCATCTAGTAACATGATTGTTAAACAAATCTGGACTCCCCACTGACTTTGCTACAAGGTCATAAAAAGTAATCAGATGCCCCTGGACACTGCAACTGTCACAAATATGAATCAGTTGCCAAGCATATGAATTTTGATCATGTGACCATGGGGATACTGCAACAGTCATAGGTGTGAAAAACAGTCATAACTCACTTTTTTCACTGCTGTTGTAACTTTGAATGGTCACTAAATGACTAAATGTAACTTGAGGACTACCTGTACACAGAATGGTGTAAATAATTCTTTACTTGCTTTTTAAAACTACAGACCATCTAAAATAGTTTATAGTGTAATGTAAAGTAATTTGGAAGGGTCATAGCTAACTCACCCCAGCCGATCAGACCTGGCCATTTTGCGGAGGAACAACTTACCACAGGATAACTCAAGAGAGGGTCAAGTGAATAGCAGCAAGCCTTGTCTTGCTTTGGTTTTGAACCATATCAAGTTAGAAGTCCTCAAAACTGGGGTGAACTGCAATTCTACTTGTGCCTCTCTTGAATTACTCGCATTGAAATATCCCACGGTGAGTGGTCCTGTGGTGAGTTGGCCAGGGAAGTTAACTGGGATCCATTGGCTGGGGTGAGTAGGCTGCTGTGAATTGTCCCATTCTTATTTGGAATGTAAAAACTTCAGAAACTTTTGAAAGACTTGCATTTTTTAAAAAAATTGTGAAATGTATTCCTCCATTTCCCTCATGGTAGACAGTCATTTAGTAGAAAGCAAGTACACTTATTCAGCATTCATTTGGAATGATGTGACTCAACAAACACAAAATGAGGATGAACTTATATGCTTATAAGTCAAAACTAAAGAAACGAAAACAGTGTACTTTATACTAAATAAGTTTATAGAGTTGCCAGCAACACGGAAGCGATATCTAGATTTTTCTGCTTCATACATTATTACCACTTCCATATTTAACATTAAGTGGTCAAGTATCATGTGCTAGATTATATATTTTATTTTAAAATATGACCCTTATTTTACCTTTCATTAACAATATTTAAAAGAGATATTCAGAGATATCAGAAGAATAATTAGGAACACATAATTTTAATTTTGAAGGCAAGGATAATAATGATTCACATTTAGTGAAGATTGGATCTCATCTGAGAAAGCCAAACAGGTACCCAATTCTAATTAACTATATAACTATCTTGCAAGGTAGCATGACATTTAAATAAAATCCATTCACTGCTCATTTGCTTGGTGAAATGTCTATGGCAATGTGCCCAAACCTTTCCAGTCAGCCATAACAAAGGCCTGAGGATAAAGTTTGTATCAGAAACCAGCGCTGATTGATTAGACCATGTCATGTGACATCAAGACAGAATCTGCATTCTCCTCCCATATTTTTACAAATCTGAAAAAAACTCTGTTACTTTCATACTCAGATAGCAGATCAGTATCTTGGTATGTCTTGGACATTACTAAAAAAACAGGCACAAAATCAAGAAGAAACATCAATCTATTGGTTCTTTCCAATAAGATTTATGTTTAATAAAACAGCAAGCTTTCTATATAAATCCTTTAAAAAAAATCATTTTTCCAGTAAATGACAACTGTTTCAAGCATTAGAACTGATGCTATAATCCTTGAAAGTCTTTCTTTTGCTGTTAGCTATACAATACTTGGAGAAGTGATCTCTTTTTCTGTATTTAAACAAAGATTTTACTGCCAGGGATTTAATTTTATTTTCCCCTTTTCCTACTGTTAAAAAGGACTAATTTTAAAAAATAATTGAATTACATAACATTATTTGTGTGCGTGTCTGTGTGTATGCCTATGAATTAGTCTTTTCTTTCTTTTTAAAGTAAACTATATATGGATTTTTCTCATAAATATGATTTTAGGTTTTAGACATTTCTTGAAAATCCATTCTAATGGGATATTTTAGGTAAATACTTTTAGAAAGATTTAGATTTAGTTATGTAAAAATTAAGTAAAATTAAAACACTAGCATTTTATTTATTTTATTGACATTGTTACTTATTTAGGTATAGTTATTGTCTTATGGGTCGTGGTGGCTCAGTGGCTAAGATTCTGAGCTTGTCAATCAGAAGGTTGGCAGTTCAGCGATTTGAATCCCTAGCACTGCATAATGGAGTGAACTCCCATTTCTTCTTCCAGCTTCAGCATTTAGTCATGCCGGCCACATGACCACGGAGACGTCTTTGGACAACACTGACTCCTCAGCTTAGAAACGGACATGAGCACCACCCCCTAGAGCTGGAAATGAGTAGCACACCTTTACCTTTTATTGTCTTATGATGCCATATTTCCAGAAGTTTAGAAAGGGATAATAGCAATAACACAACAATAATAAACACTACAAAATGGAACTTTGACTAACTCACTTATGCCATAGCTATATAAACAAATAAAATAGGCTTTAAATGGCTAGTTATGGTAAGCACACCCTTCAGCAACTCATTTAAAACTCTCACCCCTGTCTCCCCTTTCTGTTCTTTCAAATTCTTTTTCAGAATGTTATAAACTCCATCCAACATATCTTATTCAATCTTTCCCTTTCTTTTGACCCATCTACTCTACATTTTTAACAACTTGTTACAAGAGCAAAAATTTGGGTACTTCATGCCTGGCATAAAACTATAGTGTATTTTTCAGGTTTTCTCATTATCACCTCTTTTACTCTTCAATCAAAATCCTGCCTAACATCCTCCCAGGCACACTTAACAAACCCATCCCTTTGTAGTTATTACAGTCACTTTTGCTACAGGGGAACAATAAAAGCATTCTTCCAGTCATCAGACACAGATGCAGCCTTTGCACACATGTTAAGCAAGTTGCAAACCACATACATATTTCAACATTTCTACAGTTACACTATCTCTACCTGCAGCTTTACATCTGTCAACATTCTCACATTATGACTTCTCATTAACCTTTCTTGACATTTATAACAGTTTTTTTTTAATTATACTCTTCACCACATAACTCACATTCCCATACAAATCTCCAAAGCACTCCTTCCTCAGGCTGGTATCATCCCAAATAATTTCACCATTCATTTTAATTCCATTCACTTAGCTCAAGTCTTTTGTTTAGTTCTTTTCATCCACTTCCAAAAATTGCTTTGCATTTGAGGAAATGTGTGTCAGATTTTGGAGTTTCCATTCTCTTATTTCTCCATGTTAAGTGAGTAACAAGCAGCAGAAATGTTTGCAATTGTTACAGTAAGAAAAGAAAAGCTTTTTTATAGACTGTAAAACTATTTGGAAGAGATAAAGGTAGGTGACATGAAACCTCATTTCTAAAATTTAAACGAATTTGCAATCTGCTTAGAGACCTCCGGTTCCTGGTTAGACCAAAAATATTAAATTACTGTCAAGAAATTGAGTTTATTTGTTAATGTTTAATTTAATTCATTTACTTTCCCCCCTCCCTCCTCCACTAGATTTTTTGCCATTTTTTGCAAGATAAATTGATTAATGTTCAATGATATCCTGTGAGGGGCTACAATCTGACATAATTTATACTATTATAAGTGTTAATTGGCGATCTGATCTTTTTGATGAAAAAGATGCAAATATAGTATTGATTTGTAAGGAAAAAATGACATATAATTTATGAGGAGGTATACCAGGTCAGAATCCTACTTTTACTACAAGGAGTGGGATTTTGGTATACTTGGGAACAAGGAATAGTAATGAGCTTGAAGGCAGTTGGATCTTTGGCTTGATGTAACAGGACTCATATTTTCTTTAGGTAATCGCTCTACTGGAATACACAGAGACATATACGAAGTATCTTAAATTTATTGTGCTTCCTATAAATGGTTTGGAAATTGACAGCTTTCATCCATCACACATTTGGCTAGTGGGCTGCTACATTCTACACTATAGTACCTTTTCTCTCTCTCCTATAAAACCTTGCCTAATGTTTACCTTTGAAATAGAAAATTTCCAGAACAGCTATATTTTTCCTTCCCTCCGTTTAAAGCCACATGATACTGCCAGAGTGTGCATAAAAATGCAGCCACCTCCTCATTACTGCTTTCACTTTCAGAATGATTTGCTTAAAATGTGGAACAAAACTGACAGCACAAGTCCAGCTGTGGTATATTTAAGTGGATAATTTCCTGGCTCAAAGGACATAGATTATTAACTCGCTTCACAGTTGTAGAGCTTTTGAAAGGACAAATTTAAAGCTAGAAAGCATCCACATGATTTCAACCATATGTAGGCTGAATCTGTGGTACTTACAAATGGAAATGCTCATAGAGCATAGCAAAGGATCTGGAAATGGCAAAACATATTTTAAATGGTTTACCACTAGCCTAGTTTGTAGAACTAGAAACACAGAATATTTTCCCTTTCTTTCTCTTGCCTACCTATTTCCTTTTTGTGCTATTTGTACACTTACTATCTGTCAGCACTGGTTTGTAACACAAAGTTCCAAGATTATCTCTTTTTCAGGTTTCTGAATAATTTACAATTATTATTTCTGACTATTGTGGTACATAATCATGGCGCCATTGCACTGTGTCTTCATTTTGGCATCATTGTAATTTTTTTAGCATGCAGCTGACTTCAACTTGATTAAACAAAATCATATCTAACTAACTGGGCAGCATAGAAATTAAACAAACAAACAATCTAAAGAACTAGATTGACTGCTTCTCTGGAATCAACAGTGCTTTCTTCTTTTCCCGCAAGAAACTTTGTTGTCTATCAGTCCCAACCCTGAGTGTTAGTTGTGGCAGTCTCTTTAGTATGCTTAACAATCTTAGAGAACTACTTGTCAATAAAGCAGTAGAGCTATGTTTAGAAAGGCATTCTCCTTGTTTAATCAAGCAACTAGGATGAATCTGCTTTCCAATTCTTATCACTGAGCTAGTGCTGAATAGGAAAGTTTTGAATAAATTGCAGATTCTTAGGGAAAAATTATGAATAATTTAATAAGCATGTAAATGCTTTACATCCACATTTCTATAGAGAGAGAGTGCAGTGGCATCATGAAAGAAATTGAGATTTGATGGTGGATAAAATTAGTTATGAAAAAAATAGAATTGAAAGTAAGAATTCTATGTTACAAGTGACATTTTATGTGTCTTTAGTCTCACATAGTCTAGGAAATTCAGGTTTATTTCAACATGTCTTGCTCAGATAGCATTCCTGGAGAACCTTTTCACAGTTTACTCTTATGCAAGGAACATGTTTTCAGTATGTCCATCAGATGTCCCAAGGGGACATAAACATAAATAATAAGATATGCAATTAGCTAAGGACTCACTACCTGTTGACTGGTAGTACATCTTCAACTCAAAAGTATTACATAATCTACCACAAAGATATGCATGAACCATAAAGTAGCGTAAATTATATACAACATTAATAAAGCCCTGTTTTGAGAACAATTGGAATACCGCAATTAATTAATACTTACTCTTTTAGCTGTTTTGTTAACTTCACAACCTGGGATGCCAGTGACATACATGTCTCCACCACTACCAAGTAACGTGAACACATGGTGTATCCCTGCCGTTCAGCACTCTGGGAAGGTTTTTCTCCAACATGGTTTTGCATAGTTACATTTGCTCCATATTCCACCAGAGTCTAAAAAGATATAAATATTAAGAGCAGCTATTATGTTGAGTGGCACTGAGTTC
Source organism: Thamnophis elegans (assembly GCF_009769535.1). Taxonomy (NCBI): domain Eukaryota; kingdom Metazoa; phylum Chordata; class Lepidosauria; order Squamata; family Natricidae; genus Thamnophis; species Thamnophis elegans. The sequence continues at coordinate 93,441,840 of NC_045543.1, forward strand.
AGTATGTATTAGAGAACTCTATGGCAGCCTTCCCAGTTTTATTCCCACCAGATATAATAGGTATACAACTTCAGGAATTAGCTAACAAAACCAACAGACATTCTGTCTGGGAATCATGGGAGTTGTAATTCCCCACAGAAGTTAATGAAACCAGCTTGGGGATGTCTAGCTTATCCAAACTATTACTGTAAGAAGAGATATGGGAGAGTGACACTTCTCACACTGCTAGTAAAAAGGAAAACAAAATAAGCACACATTTCACCATTTCAAAAACAAAGCACTGAGGGAAACGAGGCCAGCTCCCTTCAAACAGGGGGCCAAGTGGATTATTACGTAGAAAAAGAACAAAAATAAAGCACAAAGGCATTCAAACTGCTTTTTAAAAAAATGAGTAAAGTTAGTTTCTGAATATAGCTAATTGATGTTGCTGAAATTTTTTGGGTTATGGTCTTCTTTCTTCAATAAATATTAACTTTTTCTAAGTTCTTAGATTTTCGTGTGAGGTTCTAAACGGTTTCAGTCCAGCTTGATTGGATGAAGCCAATCAAGATTCAGGGGAAAGGAGCATAAAAGGAACTAGTATAAGCAGCATATTTTAGTTATTTGGTGAAAAAAGGATGAGATATAGCATTTGTGCTGAGAAAGTTACCATAATTTTTAGATGATCTTTAGAAGCTGAATGAACTAGGAGAATTAATGATTTGTTCCTTCAAGGTCTTTCATGTGTTCTTAACTTTAAAAAGCTTCAAAGAATGTGATGTAATACTTTGTAATACTTCAGAGAACGTCATGTCAATGATGGCCTTAAGCTTTTAATGTTAAATAGCTCACCAGGGATACAAAAGTTCCAATTTCATTTTCCGGTTGTTGTAATTTATTTAATAAATACAACCGACTGAGTTACTATATTGTAATTATTTTGTTAGCTGAAATACTATTGAACAATATACTATGTAGAGCACTAGCCAACCTGACAGTATTTGTTACTAGTGCAATAACTAATCCATAGAGTTAAAGGTGAATTCTTTGATCGAACTATTATTAATAAATAACCGCTACTATAAAATAAAAAGTTGACTGCCCTTTTCCTTATTGGGAGTTTCAGAAGCTCCAGAATCATAGTAATGTTTAGCATTTACATAAACACAGCATCCATAGGAAATCAGATCATCAGACATAAGCATTCCACTTAAAAGATATTAGAGGTGAGAGAGAACTGCAGTAATTTAGTGTGTGTATATTTTTGCGACTTTCAATTTCCAAACATTAGGGGTGCTCAAATGTTTTGACAGGCTTTGGGGATTGTAAAGATATTTTGGTTACTTTAATATAATTTAGATGTGCTTGGTAAGTAACTACCTAAATATTATAACTTTTAACATTTTGTTTCATTTTCAGTATGATAGATCACCTAGTTCCGTGCACACTTTTAAATGAAAAATATCTATTCCAGAATATCATTTAAAATTATGTACAGGTCAGTGATATGAACACTGTATAATGTTTTTTTCCTGAATTAGATGACCAATATTTTTTCTTCTTTTTTTGGGGGGGAGGGGGATGTAGCTCAACATCAGACAGTTGAAATCTTGCTTCATGATATCAACAGAAACTCAAAAGTTCCAACATAACATTCCAAGTGTTCTGAGCTAGAAACAATATATCTCCATTTTGTCCATATCTTATGCAAAATCCCATTTCTCCTGCAGGCCAAACATATTGCCTCATTCTGTTCTGAGTATACTAGAACAGTGTTTCTCAATCTCAACAACTTTAAGATATGTGGACTGCAAATCCTGGAAGTTGAAGCCTACATACCTTAAAGCATGGGTGTCAAACTTGCTGTGTCATGTGATGTTTCGTGATGGATTTCCCATTCATGGGCATGGCCTGCACACGCCGCATCTGGCCCACAGGCCACCAGTTTGACACCCCTGCCTTCAAGTCAATATATCTTGCTGAGGTTGAAGAACACCATAGCATACATCCAATGTAATAGATCTAATGTTTCAAGTTAGCAATATTTCACAATGCTGTTATTTGTGCCTTTCCAAATGTTGCTGTCAATTGCTAGCATCCCTTACCATATTGGTTGGGACTCCTAGGATTTGTAACTCAGCAACATCTGGAGGCCACAAATTTGGCAAGTCTATTCCTGTTTTGATTATTTACCTGTATACACCCTAAGTATCCATGCTGAGCAGCAACATGAACTGCACTATTACCATCCTGATCAATTTCATCCAAAGAAATCCCTTGCTCTTGCATAAACTGAAGAAGCCATAGAAGTATTTTTTCCTATAGGGAAAAAGAGACATTTTATAAATTATGTAAATAACAAGATATGCACAGTAAATATTTATAATTAAAGTGGTGTGACATATACATGTATAAAATAGCACAATACGTTTAGCAGCTACTTGCACAACAGAATTTAACACCAATTGCATTTTAGTTCATAGAAAACCCATATTAGATGCTATTAAAATTCCACTGAGTATGAATACATTTTAAATACTCCTATCCTACAATTGGCAACTTTTCCATATGGGGAGTAAGCATTGTTGAACTGTGTATGAGCCAATATGCATATGGTTTTGTGATACTTCTAGGGTGATTCTTTAAAATATATGTGAAATCAAAACTGATATAGTTAAAATATCTATTTTTTTCTTTTCTTGGCATTAAATATTTGAACTAAATAGGAAAAAATTGTTGGCTATTTATCAATAAAAAATTAATGTTAAAAAAATGCAAGATATCATTGTGAACATGTGTTATTGATTAGTTGTGGTTTCCTATCTATAGCATTCAAGTTCAGGCAAGATTGTTATTAGCACCTATCCATTGATGGCACATGTTGCTTCCCCAGTTATAACAAATAACAATTGGTCTATTTGTATAGCAATCCATGTTCTATAATGATGTGTTAAACTGATTAGTCTATTTATATTTGGCTATTTGGATTATTGTAATATCTCTTCAGCATTTTGATGTTATTTTTTTTAAAATGAAAAGAGTAATTAAATGTTGGGAGTAATAGGATCAACTTTAATATGTCATGGGGCAGCATTATCAAGCTGTTTGGTGCCCTAAACTGAAATCAATCATTTTCACAGCAGAAAAGGATGGCGTTACAAGAATTTTTGAAGCTGAACTATTTCCCACTTAGAACCTCTTTATCTGCCAACACATTATGTCAGAGGCATTTTAGGCTTCTTTCTAACAGCCTTCCTATGATGTAGTGAGCAGCTGAATCTTTTAACTGACAATGAATAAGCTTGATGTTCACATAGACACTTCCTATGTCTTGATCAATTTGGAAAACTACCGTTAAAAGCAGATATTTTCTTAATGGACTAAATATTCCTGAATCCCCAGCCCCTATCATCTCAGAGTTGGATATTGCAATGTGGTGTACATGGGTTTACAGCTGCACGGTAGTTCTTGGGCCCCCTAGAGTGACCCATGTAACACTGCTGATTTGTGAGCTGTGCTGGTTGCCATTTTGCTGCTGGGTTTAATTCAAGGTGTTGATTATTACCTTTAAAGTCCTTTAAGGCATTTCCCCAAGCTACCTGAGGAACTGTCTCACCCCAATGGGATTGGCCTACTCCACCACTGCTGGCAGACGGGCCATGCTGCAGACCCCACTGGCCAAGGAATTCTGCTGGGAGGACTCCAGGAGAAAAGCCTTTTCTGCTATGGCTCCTGCTCTCCAGGATATCGTGCCCTTTGAGGTGAGGTCCACATCCATTTGCTTGGTCTTCTGTAGGGTCCTTAAAACCTGGTTCTGCCAGTTGGTCTAGGTCCCCGTTGGGGGCATACTGGAGGTGGTTACTGAACTGAGGGGAAGTTTCTACTGCACTCTGAAGGCACTTTTCTCCTGCCCTTGCTACTTTTGATAATTTTAATCTTAATATTTTTTATCTTAATATTGAATGCTTTACCTTGCTGTTTTTAACTCTGCTATAAATCACCTAGAGATGCTTCTAAGTGAGATGGATGGAATATACATTTAATAAATGAATGAATGAATGCACAAATTCTGGTGACATTTATGTTTTAAATATTTAAACCCTATCTCGTATCTAAATAGTATGCTGAAGCTCCACATTCCTAAAAAGACATGGCCAGGGACATAGCAAAAAAATAAATTTGATGTAAATCATATTTAATTAAAATTAATTTAAGTAAAGATAGTTATTATGATGATTCTATGTCTTCAAATTATAAAATGGCAAGGGGCCTTTTAGGCCAACCATGTTCTTATTGAAGGAATCCAATTTAAAATTCAAAAATTCTTCTTCCATTTCCCCCCACAATTTCCTTATGAGATGGGTTGGGTTGAGAGAGATTGTTTGCCCCAAAGTCAAACAGTGAGCCTCTGAAAGGTAGACATTCCTTCAAATATTTGTGAAAGGTAGTATATGTTTCTTTATTCATATTTCATTAAGATATATTCAGTTCTCTTAGTATCTTTAATATTTTCTACTTCTTATATTGTAACTATGTTTAGATTTAGAATTCCCCATGAGTTCTCAGCAGATTCAGCAATACAGAATTATTGTAAATAAATAAAATCATAGAAATCTATTTATGCATTGATCAAATTGATGAATTTGCTTCTAAATGCTACAATTAATTATATTTATAACCAGTTCTAGTAACCAGAATTTCTAGAAATCATCAGTGAAGCAGGCAAAATAAAGGCAGTGAACTGCAATAAACCTATACTTTTCCCCCAGATAAACTCTTTTAAAGCAATGGAAGAATGAGATTAGTAAAATTGTAATAAAATTATTTGTAAGTGCTATTGAAGCAAAACAGTTGTTGCTGACATATAATAAAATATAGAAATAGAATGATATATGGTCAAAATATATTGCAGCAAACAAAGTCCTGGAAAAAACTTGGTAGAGCTGAAAGCTGATTTGGTTTGGATTATGAGAAGAGCAATATGAGTTAATCAATATAGTTTAGAATTGTTACACCAAAAATCTGTAATCAGTCAGACAACAGATTTTTGAAAAATATTCATTGAAACAAGTACTTAAGATTGTTCAGAAACCAAATGACTAAGATGGAATGCTTCTTACAGATTTGTATGTTGAAGAAAAGGTTTATGTAATCTAAAGTTAGTTTTTCTTCAGAGCTATACTTTTATGGTAGAAAATCTAGTTTTTAGTTAGTGACTATTTGTCAGTTTTCTACAATCATATATAACCTACATACACTGAGCTTTTTGAATTAATCACTCTTAACAAATTGAAGAAGACGTTGCCAGTGAAAAAGGTGCCAAAATGAGATCATAGGTTGGAGATGGGGGGATAGATTTGAGCAACTTCAGAGCAATTCCGAGGTTTGTAGAAGTATAAAAATATTTTAAAATACTAAAGATGAACTCCACATCCACCAAACAGGTCTCACTTGTACATTAAAATAAAACACAGGATTTATTTCCACTATTTAGACCAAATATGTGTTTGTTGAGCCAGTATGTTTGGCATACAGAGTTGGAAAATAAATAAAGCTCATTTTTGTTATTAACATTTTCCCCAGTCTAAAGATCCACATTACTGGGGAAGTGCACAATCTACATCTCCTTCTGATGTCACCATCTGGCAAAGATCCACCTGGCTCCTTTACGCTTTCTGAGAAATTTTGGGTTCAAGGATATTCCTTAATTCAGACCTTGAACTAAGGCAAGACAAGAGCTCCCCCCACAACCCCCCCCCCCAAAAACATCCTGTACAAGCTTTGCAGGGCAACATTGACATCAAGGGGTCTATTCTTTAGTGTTACCCCCACTCTTTTTAAAAACCTTTCCTATCATAGGAAGTATTTACTCAAAAAACAGATATCATGTGTGCCAAGTGCTAGAGGAAATAATTGTGTATTGAATCCATTCAAAAACACTAGTTCCTTGTAAAAATATTTCCCTTGACCTGCAGCCAATTCTGATGTTTATATGGGTTATCTTTTGATTGAATAACTTTTGAGTATGTTAAAAAGTATCTTGCAATTCTTATAGGTTAGAATTGTTTTACATTTATTTCTGCAGTTAACAACAATTAAAAAGACATTGCATTTAGGCTTCACTTCAGGGTTGAAAGTAAATTTCAGTTCTCAAGATATTTGCCTTATTCAGCTCTTGGCTTGATTTATCTGAGGATTCTAAGACATGACTCAGCTTGATTAGAAATTTCATTGCAAGCAAGAGCAAAGCTTTAAACAGAGCAGCTGACTTGCCTACAAGCAGCTCAAAGAGGTTAGAGTCGGTCTTCTATAGGCCTTGTGCTTGTCTCTTCTTTTAATGACTGTGGAACACAACTGATGGGTGTTTACACAACGGTTCTCTTGAACTTGGAAACCACTGGCTCCAGTTGTGCCAGTATCAACCTTCACACTTACCATAAAATGCAATTAAACAATGCACAGTCAGTCCCTGATGTACGGCTACAATTGAGCCCAGAATATACATTGCTAAGTGAGAAATTTGTTCAGCGAGTTTTGTCCCTTTTTATGACTTTTCTTGCTACATTTGTTACGCAGTTGTTAAATTAGTAGCACGGTTGTTGAGTGAATCTAGATTTCCCCATTGATTTTGCTTGTCAGAAGGTAGCAAAAGATGATCATATGACCCTGGGACATTTCAGCCGTCATAAATATGAGTCAGTTGTAAAGCATCTGAATGTAAATCACATGACCAGGGCGATGCTGCAACCATCATAAGAAAAAAAAAAATCCCATTTTTGGTACAGATATTACTCTAAAGTTCCCATTTTTATGGATAAGCAGAATACATAATGCAGTGAGGACAGTCTGAATCAATTATTTTATATACATATGTATATGATATCTGTCTTTCTGTACCTGCCCATAGCATCCGGCATAATGGATAAGGCTTGGGTGATCCTTGGAGCAACTCAGTTCTGCAATAGCTTCTGTTTCACTCACCATCCATCGCACACACTCCAGCTGACCATTCTAAGAAAAAGAAAGAAAAGAAAGACTTTTTTTCATCCCAGTTCCGCTTATTTGTAAGCATACCATCATCACAACCACAAACACACACAAATAAATATCTGTCCTGATCGTTCATACGCCAGGCTGCTTTCTTATGTGCTTATTATCATAATGGCACTGACTGCAGACTTATTTACAATTTATGAGTCATTTCTGCTGTGCAAACATCATTTGCTTCTAAGTGGCCTAAGAATTAAAATAGTCTTGAATGCATCAGTGTTTCCTTGATGGCATGTTTGCAGGAATTCTTCTGTAAATATATATTTATTTCACGCAAACCCTTAGCAATCACTGCTGCTTTCCAGATGTTTAGGACTACAGTTCCCACATTCCCAGACAGGATGGCTGCTACAGTTCTAACATTCTGGAAGCACCATCTTCTCCCAATTCATGATGTTAATATTAAAAATAATGTAAACATAAATTGACATTGTTTAATAAAATGCGATTTTGAGGGAGAAGAAGATAATAGATCATAGGATATTAATTGTTAATTCAAAGGGAACAATAGTTTTATCTGGTAAGGATTTCAGACCCAAAATATCTGCTCTTTTTTTACTTGACTTTTTTCCAATTTTTCTGATTTTGATTATAGGGTCTGTGGTTAGAAAAATCAAAGGGTTAGACAACTGTGTTTTTAATCTTGATATTCTAGTAATAATACCCACAACCAGGGTTAGATAATTCTCATTATATATTTATAGCATTTTCCCCATATACTTTTAATAACAGTCCAATGTTAGGTGACACTACTATATGATGCAAGGATATCCTGCAAGGATATCCTGCAGCAGGTTTATGAAAATAGGTTACTTTCTGAATAAAATGTAAAGCTTTTTTCAGTGTGATTGTATAAATAAGGATAAATAAGATGAAATAAGTACTTCTTATACATCTTTATTTCAATGTGCAACATTTAAAACTAAGACATCTTAGATATTAAAGCTTTCTTGCATTATCTCATGAAAATAAACATACTCTTTCAAAACCTAGCTGGCATATAAGAACAAAAAAGAGCTATATTCCTTTGTATGCTTATCTTGCAGCAAGTCTCACTGTAGTCCAAAGGATTTATTTCTTAGTAGACATGCATACTAATGCATTGAAAAATAACACATTTCTTTATAGCTGACAGCTATAAAATACAAGAAAAAATTACATTTTATAGTATTGCTGAGTACTTGTAAAATATAACAGCATACACAGAAGGACTATGTTAGAATGCAACTTCTGCAGCTGAAGAAGACTATGTCTGTTTTGTAAAGTATTGTAATGAAGACAGACAATAAAGCAATTAAACATGATATAATATATTTAAAGAACATTAAGATCCAATAAAAACATTAAAAATGCCCTTCCCCTCCCAAGAGCTATATGTATTGCAAAATGTAATTTTGGAGATTGATTACTTGATAAGGGCTGAATCATAATGCAGCTGAGCTGCACAAACTAGAGGTATATGCTTATATCTCCCCACCACTGTCAAGTCTTATGCAAATATAAGGTCAAGAAATCATAAAGCCCATCTACTGGCAATTTAAGGAAAATATTAAATTGAAATCTTTTGGGTGGATCTCCCAATTGTACTCAGTAACATAGTTTATTCATCATTTTCATAGTCATTAAATGCAATTGTTTTAGAAGTGATTCAAAGACAGGATACCCATATCTTTCTAGATATTCTATTTAGTCATTTTGAGGCAGGAGCTTGTTTATTAGCCTTACTAATACATTATTTTAAGAATCCTATAATGCACAATTACAGTACTTGAAAATAATACTCTATTAAGTATACAGACCCCTCTCCAAATTAAGTGTGTATTAAACACTAGTATTTCTGCTTAGGTTTATCCATGAGTTCAATAAAACTAGTAAGCTCTCATGGTTTGTAAGCTAAGGCTGCATTCTTATGCAAGTTTATGTAGGAGTAAAATTCTTTGAACATAATATGAATTATTTATTTGAATAATCATACATTGTGGTTTTCAAATTAATTTTATATTTTCTGCTCGGTCCAGTGAGCACTGATGCTAAAGAGCAGCCAGAGAAGAGAAACACTCTATGGTAATAAAGACCACAGAGCAGTAAGTTGAAGGTTGCTTCTTCCTCATTGTGCACAAGTCATTTTCTTAACTGCTGGCCATTTGACAGTATATGTGCCTTTATAGTACAGTTCATATTGTTCTTGTTTTTAGTAAAAAGATAATGGCAAAGGTTTCTCCTGTCAGCTTGTGTCTGACTCTAGGGGGATGGTACTCATCTCTGTTTCTTAGGCGAGGAAGCCAGCATTGTCCGAAGATGTTTTTGTAGTCATGCGGCTGTCATGATTATACAGAAGGGTGGACTTCAAAAATTTTAGCAAGGGGTTCTCTGCTTGATTGCTGGGTGGGCATGGCCATGGTGGGCACGGCCTAGCTGACATCCTGCCCCATGGCGTGGGGAGGGGTTTGCACCCTGGGCTCCAGAGGCTTTCTTTGAGTCTCCAGGAGGACAAAAACAGCCTCCCCAAGCTCTAGAGACCCTCTGGAGGTCATAAACAGGCCTGTTTCCGGCCTTCAGAAGTTCCGGTAGGCCCATTTTCCACCCTCCCCAAGCCTATGCGCATGCCCTGCATTTACCTGCATCCAAAACAGGCTGTGTGGGGTCTCCTGGAAGAGGCGGGATGGGCCAGCCAGGAATGGATTTGGGGTTTTCCAAACTGCACAGAATCTTAGAGGTTTTCCCTGCAAACCCAGCAGCCCACCCCTGATTATACACCATTTGCAGCACCTTCCTGTAATGCTCACGTGCTTCCTTCCCACATATTTCCACTTTGAGGCAATAGGCAAAATGGTGCCTAGTGGTACAGTTTTGTTTCTTGCATGTTATTGAAGAATGAAAGAGACTAGACTGACTTTCCATTAATTTATGGGTGCCTTTCCAGGTACTGATCATCATCTAGAATAGCCCTATCTGGCACAGGACTAGATTATTTGTGGAACCACCTACCCAAGGGTATCTACTGGTTCCACCCATTCTAAAAGGCAGATTTTAGATTCCCTCCTTGAAATGAGGTTACCCAGAAGGTATGCCTTTTGTCTAGCTATGCTTATCCTTTGGAATGATCTTTCAATGATCTTTCTATTGTCATTTAGAAAGACTTTAAAACTTAGCTATTCACTCTGGAACTGCACTAAGATGAGTGAATTCCTAATCAGGAAAAGTATGACTGTGAGCCAGATCTGCTACCCATCAGTGTGAAGTCACAGCTGCCAGTTCTTCAGCTAACATTGGCTTTTATATCCATTAAGTTCTTCCCAAGAACCTAGGATGACATAATATATTGATGTAATATATATAGTATATGGATCTAAGCAATGTGTCTTTTTGAGATTGAGAAATGGAAATTTTATCAATGTACAGATATTCTAAGTACCATCCAAGACTTTACTAAGTGTCAATAATCACTGGGAGCGCTGTGGCCAGTTTATGCCACAACATTTCAATTTCTATTTTCAGATCTTGAAACACTGTGATATTTTCCAATTCTCCATACTTCTCTTTTTCAAAAAGCACAATTATACTTGGGGTATTATAAGTGAAGACTTTTATGTTCACACCAGTTTTTCATTCTTATGGTTCATTCAATAATATAGTCCATATTATTATGTCTAAGCAAATGTCTATTGACAAATGGGTACCATGTCTCTTAAATATAATCACAGAACTTTATATTACCTTTATTGCTAAGCCCGCTGGAGTTAGCTGTTCGCTGTTACGCTCATTCAGGCAGTCTTCACCCATCAGAGAAGTAAGATGCTGTAAGCACTCAGCATGTCCTCTCGATGCTGCAACATGTAAAAGATTGTTGCCACTTTCATCGTGGATTTTGTCCAGATTGTCTGCTGCAAGGTGTGGCTGTGCAAAAAGATAAAAACTGGAAGTGTTAATTCATTAATTCAGATAACATACAGATTAACAGAGTTGGAAATGATCTTGTAGAGATCATCTAGTCCAACCCACCCGCCCAAGCAGGAGACCCTACACCATTTCAAGGTCAGCTTTTTTAGCTGCTCCTAAATTTATTAGGTTAAAAAATACAGATTATGTTTATTGGATGTTTTTATATTGATACAGGTGATCCTCAAGTTACGACTGTAATGGATCCTGTCCATCACAGTTAGAACTTGTGAAAGTCGTAAAATAGTTTGGTCGGTCATGTGAAAGGCCCGGTTTTATGACTTTTTGTGCAGCTCTCGTTAATGATCACCATGATCATTAAGGGAATGCCATGTTTGTTATGTGAACTGATTGTTTTCTATGGGTGTGGTTTTGCCAAAAACTGGAAGTAAATGCTGTTTTTTGGCAAAACCATCATAAGCACAGTCATGTAACTATGGGACATTGCAAATAGGTGTAAATGTGACCCAGTTGCTGAGCACTTGAATCACAGTCATGTGAGCATCGGGTGGTGGGGTGGACGCTCAACCCCTGAAACTTCAAATCTGAGTTTTAAGTAACCCCAGGTAGATCTGCCTGGACTAACTCTGTCAGTTGCTAAGTGAGCAGTGTAAGTTGAGAACTACCTGTATGTAATTGAACAATAACTAATTTGTGAAATTTAAATACATCTTTTTTTAAAATTTCTAGAAGTTATTAATGAGAGTCAGACCAAGAATGGATAATGTTAAATGACCAAAACCACGCTTTCGAAAATTTCTACTCCCACCCACCCTTGGTGTTCAAAAGCTGCAGGGTTGTGATATAATATTATAACTATATGAAGGAATAGGACCTTTAGGCCTTTTTCACTTTGAAAGCTTTTTTTTTTTTTTTTAAGAAAAACGTATCTGTCCAAGATTTAATACATCATGTTTTTTAATGGGTTTTTTTCAATAAAAATCAGTAGGAAATTTATCCTGAGTTTGCTGAGTTTGGGCTGCCTGGTCCAATAAGAATTTTAAGAACAATACATAGATTAGAAAACTGTTTTTGTAATATTTTGTATAATTGTCATTTTATTTATGTATACCTTATGTTTCAGAATGTGAGGGAAGCTGAACTGGTTTTCTGTGTTCTGGAATGGGTTTCCCTTAGACTTACCACCTCCTTGCTGACTTTTAAGACATTATTGAAAACCAAATTATTTCAGAGGGTACATTCTTGATGGAATGTATTGCACCATTTTAAATTCTTTTTGCATTTCCCCCATCACTGATATTCACTTAATTGCTACTTTATTATATAACTTGGAAGCTGCTTACAGTCAATTGACTACAGTGAGGTATAAGTTTAATAAATGAAAGAAATAATGCCCTAATTTTGCAGATTTAAATCTTCAAAAATACTCTAAGTTAGAAAAGACCAAATGGTGTATTCTTCATTTATAGCATTTTGTCCTCTCCACCCTAATCTTATTCTTTATTTGAAATAGATTTAAGAATTTATTGTACAAACAAAATTCGTAACCGCATCTGCATAATATCCTTTTTAGGAGCAACAAAATGACAACAAAGAAGACAGAACATTTTCGGATTCTCCATAACTCTTAATGATATAAGATATTATTTCTAATACTAGATGAAGCCTAACATTTATTACAACTACCAATTACTATTAACAATTTAATAAACATTCACCATAATCAAACTGATTCTGAACTTCAGTGTTTCCTAACTGGTTTCTCTCCATCATTTGGTTTTTTAAATAGCTGACCTATGGAAACATTCTAAAAAACCAGAAAGCTTTCACACATCTTTGTATTATTTCGAATGATTCTAATAAAGAAAGCTAATCAAACAGTGGGTTTTTTTCCCCAGATAGATCAATAGGGGTACAACTTTTTATTTATTTTTTTCTTACACATAGGTTCTTTGAACCCTGGCTTCAAAAATAATTAAAGGCTTTCTGTATTGATTTTTCCCTTTGTAGCAGACAATATCAGAAATATTTAGATCTGCATAAATTGCTAGAGTGTTACAGTTTTTATAAGCTTTCATGTATATCAGAATAATTAACTGTTAAGGTAACAGTCATGTCTAAGTATCTAAAGAATCGATGGAATTAGCCTTAAATGAACAGTATAAAAAAAAGCATCATCAAAAGATTGGAAATAGTAAACTAGAGCTTGGGACACAATGTCCAATATCATGTGTCCACATATATCCATATATAACTCTTCAAACAAAAGACAGAAAATAATTGGAATGCCCTAGAGGATTTAAAAAACAGTGTTTCCGTCTAGGCTGGTGAGGCATAAGACTGAAAATTAATTGCATAATGCCACTCATTTTTTGAAGGCAGAGCTGGTCTAGGCAAGGATGAATATTGATCTACTGTAATACAATAGACCCTTGTTCCTAAGGGATTCCTTTAGAACAATATAACACTACATTGTGTGGTTTATTTTGTGTCTACTAGTTCATCAGATCAAGCAAAAATAAATGCACAAGCTCATTCCACTCTGTGATTGTAACATTTATCCTGCAGTTTTGCTAGTTGCATTAGAATTTAGTGACACCATTACTGTTTTAGGATTAACATCATCTTCAGTTTTTCAGTAATAATATGACAGAAAACATCGGCTTATCTCAACAGGGAAAAGTCAGCAGTGAATTAAGGTATCACAACTGATCTTACTGCTAAGAGAGAGAAAAAGCCCACAAACACTAAATAGCTAAATAAATAAATGGAAAGAGAAAAGGCAAAAGGGAGAGAAATTAAGAAAATACAGATAACTGACAGGTTTAGGCTGTCAGTAAAATATACTGATATTGGACTAAGTCCCACTGAATTCCAGGGCTTCAGCTGAAGAGATAAGGTTAGGATCAGCCCTTAGTGACACTCAATACTTTTATTCAGACAAGCTGTATCAAATAACACAGAGAAAAGAATAACTCACAGCTTTTACAATTGCAGTCTAATAAAGTAATAGCATCTATTGTTTTGTGCTGAATCTAATTGACAACTGTACTGTTTTTGAAATCATCATCTAGAGGAATCAAAGCAAAACCAGGTATAAAGTGAACAGTGCATATAAAACTTGTTTTCCCTACATCAACCTTATTTACTTGCATACTGTTACTCTGGAAATGTCTGATCATAAAGCTGGGACTCTGTGGGTTAGAGGCCAATGGGGGCTTGTGTGTGAACTCCTGTTCATGAAAGCTGTTGCAATAAGCTGGGATAAGCACTCCTGAATAATAATTAGAACAAAACAGAAGACTCTCTGTTTCTATCGCTGGCCTCTAAATAGAAATTGAACTCAGTAACTAAACAACTGAAACTGTACCAATTTGAAAAACAGAGTTACATACAAATTACAAAGGTAGAATATATCTTTTGCTAAATAAACCACCTAAAACATACCTTCACTGCAGGCTACAATCAATGTATATTTTGCAGATTACTTTGCATACATCATTTGTATGCAATTAGGGAAAAATGTATATTTCTGGCTTTGTCTTGAGTGCCTTATGAATTATTTTGAAAACTTACCAGAAGTGAAATTTGTCCCTCTTTCACAATATTTAAGATGCTCTTAGTTTTTTTCACATCCTCATTCTTTTCTTCTGAATTTCCAGAACTGTTCCAATTCACACTGCTGCTCAGTTTGTCATGCTTGCTTTCGGTACTTTGCAGATGGAAAGTCCTCAATTGGCAGTGGGATACAGACTTCTCCATTTTTTCAGCTGAAGTCCTATTGAGGAAGCCCTTGCTGTGGGCTTCAGGTTCATGGACTGAACCACTTTTAATGAGTGGCTGTGGAAACTCATGTTCTTCCACTAATTGCTTATGCTGATCAGTGACAATGGAGTGTGCTTTTTTCAACTGAGAGCCTTTCACAGGGGACAGAACACAGAACTGCGTTGTTCCTGTTGGGGCCTTTTCAGTGTCCCCTACAGGGCCGGACTTGCTGCTAAGACCATTCAGTGTTGAATACACATTCAAAATCCTTTTCTCGGGAGCTGCCTTTGAAAAAGTGGCAAGCTGCTGGTTCGATTTAATATAAGGCACATCCAAAATTTCATCCATGTCCAAATCATAGTGCTCCAGCTCGCCGAGCAAAACTCCTGGTTCAACACATTTAGTTTTTAGACTGTCACCGTTATCTGGAGTTTGATCATCATTCTGAGTCATGGATGGAGAATCATCGCCTTTCTTGTAGTCCACCTTTTGATTCTTTTGGTCATCACTCTCGTTGTTTTCAGAGCTTTCTGGTTGGTGCTTAAGTGGTGAAACCCTCTTTACTGGTCTGAATTTGCTATACATGTCTGCAATGCCTGTTGGTTTTTGTGTGTTTCCAAGGAGTGTTGAAACTCCCGAGTTCCAGTTTGTGGTGGACACTAGAAGACACAAAGACAATTTAGAACAAATCCTCTTCCATCATTTTGTGGTTCATGCTTTATTATCCTGCAAACTTTGAACAAAAACTAGAATTGTTCTTAAGCAAAATACTATGGATAGGTTTCCTTAACTACCTTTATATCTTTATACATATATATTTGTAAGCAAGAATTAGATGTAAATTTGAAAGGAAGTAATAACGTTGATGCTTTAACTAATCTGGTTAAAGAATGGGATTTAGACTTGAATAAAACAGAAAACAAAAAAATGTACATTGTAACTTGAAGTACTCCGGATTTTATTCCTTTTTTTTAATGTAATGGTGATAGTTTGAAAGGAAATGAAGGATTCAATGTATATTGGGGCAAGTGATAGTGGAAGACTTCAAGGCGCTAGTCGTCACTTATAAAGCCCTTCATGGTATTGGACCTGGGTACTTGAGAGACCGCCTGCTGCCAATTACCTCCAATAGACCGATTAGATCCCACAGATTAGGCCTCCTCCGAATTCCATCCGCCGGCCAATGCCGACTGGCGACTACCCGGAGGAGAGCCTTCTCTGTGGCTGCTCCGACCCTCTGGAACGAGGTCTCCGTGGAGATTCGAACCCTCACCACCCTCCAGGCCTTCCGCAAAGCCCTTAAAACCTGGCTATTCCGACAGGCCTGGGGCTAAAGAGCTGTTGCCCCCCGCCTCAAATGGTATGACTGTTGTGTGTTTTTAAATTATGTATTGTTATGTTCCGTCTTTTTTATTTCTTGTCTGTACCCCCCTCCCCTGATTTGAATTGTAAGCCGACCTGAGTCCCCTTGGGGAAAAGGGCGGCATATAAATGTAATAAAATAAATAAATAAATAATAAGACATTGCCGTTTTTTAAAAAATAGCCATAGGATTAAATGTTAAAATCAGCAGGTACTATCACAGCAATATTTGCATTTAGTCTGAAAGTGGTATAGTTAGAAATGAAAATTGAGAATGTTGGGTATTTCATTTTATAAGTCACATTTAACATCCACAACTAGCATAGTAATGTTCCATTTGCAACTGTTTTGCACTCATGTTCAATCTCTGAGAACATAATTTTTGAAGAAGCAATTTGAATAAAATTGTTTGCAGAGCAAACAGTAAAAAACTACATATTTAAAACCAGAAACTGATTATACGTTACTATGGCTCCAAAAGCATTTACAATGATATAACTTGATAGTATTTATTACTCCATCAACAAAATGCAGCTTACGAGTTATCCTAGATCTCATTCATTTTAGACATTATTTGTATATTGTGTACAATCTTGAGTTCAAAGGGCAACACGTTTATGAAGGCTTTATTTACATGTGAAATTTTTTCCAAGTGATAGAGGGAATGGATACCACATGTTTCCCAGCTGTTCCTTTCTGACAAAAAAGCCTCTTAAGCTTTGCAAAAATGAATTCTGTCCAACATTGTTGAAAACACTTTTTTTGACATAAGGATCTAGGCAAGTAGATGTGACAAGCCATCAATACTTTGTTAGTTTGCACTTAACTCTTCATCACTTTTAAAGGTAAAATTAATATTTCATATTTTAGAATATTTGACTAATAAAAAAAACCTTCTGTGTTAGACAGTCTGTCAAATTTATATTGAGAATGACCATACTCCTAGGCAATGGTAAAAAAAACAACAACACCTTTCCATAATCATGAAATCAAAGAAGAAAATTCATCTTTTTCTTTTCTTTTTCCTGGACAAAATTCATAGTAACTTGGAGATGAATTCTGAGGAACATATTTAGCTATTAATTCCAAACTGTGAGCTTTGACTTAGAGCATTGAAAAGGGCTGTGATTTTTCAAATATGGAATGGGACTTTTATGATTATCTAGTTTCATTGATTTTAGGCATGACTAACTCTAAAGTCTATACAATATATTCAATTATATTACTTTCTATATTTAGGCTTCCTTTCTTTTACTATCAAAAGGGTGTTGAATTCATTATACATAATTATCTTGTCTTATTTTCAGAACAAAGTTCTGAATCTGGCTATTCGGCAAGATGGTAACTTGCCTTAAAAAAGCAAATTGATACTTCTTATATACTGACACATTTGATAAATCATAAGGTTATGTAGACTAGGGTCTCATTTATAAGACAGATGAAATGTTATTCTCAGTCAGCAGGTAAATTTTCTATAGGTTTATTAAAAAAACAAATGATTGAATAAAAAATATAATAAAAAATAGACTAACAATTTATGCTAAAGCTAAAATTTCTACGAAATAACATACTGACAAGTCCTGTCAGCAACAATCAATGACAATTGATGACTTAATTAATCTAGTAAACTTTCTGATTATGTAATATAAGAAAGAATGCTGAATGCTGCAACCCTGGGCTTTCTACTCTGGTTTCCAAAGTCGGGCCGGCTTAAGGGAGGTGAAGGTTTCTACCAGCCCACATTTCTCCAAAGGTTTCCTTATCTCGTTTTCCGGCATTCCCTGTGAAAGGTGGGCTAAGGGGGAGTCATTGTTACACACACACATGCACGCGTACACACATGCACATGCACATACACGCACACACACACACCATTCCAAGTATGGGGACTTTTATTTGCATCCGATCTGCAAGCAGCCAATTGTACCTGGGGAGAAGGCCCTCTCCTTCGGTATGCTGCACTAAACCTCTTCCCAAGTGGGGAGAGGGGCAAGCAGGAATGGTGACAGGACTTGCTCCCAACATTGCCATTAAGCAGGGGTGTCAAACTAAAGGCCCGGAGGCCGGATCCGGCCCATGGGGTGCTTAGATCTGGCCCGTGGAACCACCCTGGAAACAGCAAAGGAGTGGCCTACGGTGCCACTGTTAGCAAAAGCAGCAGAGGCAGGAGGCCATCACAGACAAAAACAGAGTTTGTGAGGGCTGTGGGCAGCCCTCCTGAGCTTCATTTTCACTGGCAGAAGGTTGCAAGAGGCTGTTGAAACCAAAAACGGAGCTCAGAAGCCTGTTTTCTCTGGCAGAGTACTCAGGCCTCCACAGACACCCCCGACACAAGTGACGGTGAGCTGGCTATGGCCACCCTGGTCACATCCACCCTGGCCCCCTGAGGTCAAACACAACCCTGATACGACCCTCAATGAAATCAAGTTTGGCACCCCTGCCCCTTCCCGCTTCCCACTTAAGAGTCCAGCCTGAAACAATGCTTCCTGCGTAGCCCACTTTTGCTGTCAAGAGTCAGTTGCCCTGCTACTGTCCCTGCTTGTCCCTCTCCCCAGTCAGGAGCTGCCAGGGTCCAGTGCAGCCTGCCAAAGGAACAATCTTTCTCCCCAAGCCAGGGCATGACTGACAGCTTGGCAGCTCAGATGCAGATAAAAGTCCCCAAGCTCGGAATTATGTGTATGCAGAACAGTGACTCCTGCTTAGCTTGCCTTTCATGGATGGAAGTGCTAGAAAGCAAGGTGGGGAAACTTTCAGAGGAAGAGTACAGGCGATGGGAACTTTTGCCTCCCTTAAGCCAGGCTGGCTTTGGAAACCAGAGCATAAGCCCCAGGGTCCTGGGGTTGTCCCCATGGTGAATTGGCTAGGGCAAGTTGTCCTGCAGCGATTTGGTCACAATGAGGGAAGAGGCAAACCACTTCTGAAAAACCTCATCAAAAAAACTGCAGGCAGCAATCAGAAGTCAATAACTGACTTGAAGGTACAGTAAATAAAATAAACATGTATTCTCTAACTTTTCTTTCTGCCTACTGACTCTATGACAAAGAAAGCGTTACTTTATGAACATTTATTTATTGTACACCTCTTAAAAGAACCGAGGTGGTGCAGTGGTTAAATGCAGCACTGCAGGCTACTTCAGCTGACTGCAGTTCTGCAGTTTGGCTGTTCAAATCTCACCGGCTCAGGGTTGACTCAGCCTTCCATCCTTCCGAGGTGGGTAAAATGAGGACCCAGACTGTGGGGGAAATATGCTGACTCTGTAAACTGCTTAGAGAGGGCTGAAAGCCCTATGCTGTATATAAGTCTGCTATTGCTATTGCTATTAAAAGACACAGGCGGCTTTTCAAAGTTAAAAAACCAATTGTATATCTTTATTTGTTTGGACTGCTAACATAAAGCTGATCCTTCCTCAGCCATAAATTTGGCCACCTTGTCTATGAAAACTTTGCAAGTACAGGTGTTAGCCTTTCAAGAGGCAAAATCTAGAAGGAAAAAAACTAGTCTTTTGAGTTCTGGATCTGCAATTTCCTGCTGAACTCCTGCAAAGCAAATTATTATTATTTTGAAAAAAACCCTACCATTTATTTATAGATGTGTAAGTGTGTCTGTATGTATAAAATCTTTTCTTGAAGAAACTGAAAATAAGCATCTTTTGATCTTTCAATATACAAATTATGAACTAGAAATATAAAAGATGATCCTGATCTATAGCAAGAATAATTCTGGAGGGAGGGAGGATTATTCTATGAGTGTCCCTGAGAAGGATCACTACCTGATTTTTCCATGGGCTGAGAGCCTCAGTATCCCCTCTTTTGATGCCCTCAAATGTCCAGTTATAGTCTAATTGAAAGGTGCTGTGGCTGCATGGGAAGTAGACTAGGTGTATATAATTCTGCCTCTAGCCCCTTCATCTTTTTTTTCCTGGAGGGCAATCAGCCTGCACTTATAGTATAATAGAGCAGGTTAAACTTGCTGCTCATGGTGAGATACATTTACCATCTTGATGCACAATTATAGGCTAGTCAGAATGGAAACTAATGCCTTTGCACACAGGTGTGTGTCTGTGTGTGTGTGTGTGTGAGGGAAGAGAGGGAGAGAGAAAGTGTATACATACTTCAATTATAGGAAGTATCGCTGAAACTGTTTCAGTTTCTGCCATAATTGGCAAAAATGTTTCAGATGCTGATAAGGAGCAACTGCCTCCCATAACTTTGAAATATTCCCTCTTGGACTGGCATGAAAAGACTGGAAGTTTCTGCTTATATTTTAGTTTAATTGCAGTTTAGCATGATCAATCATGTTGCAAATCATGTTTTGAAGTTGGCTAGATAGTGAAGTCAGGGTGGTGTGGTGCTGGGAAGACCTGGGTTCAAGTCCAAGGAAGGTCACTGAATGATATGGGTCTGGTTTTCCTCTTGGTCCAACCTACCTCAAAGGATTGCTTTTGGAGGGTGAGGGGGGAATGTGAAGAGAAAGTGATGGGTTAAGATATTGGATGAAAGGCATGATATAAATTAAAAAGTAAAAGTGGTTTATGTGGAACAATGGAACAACTTGCCTTCAGAACACTGGACATTTTAAAGAGGATGTTGGATAGCCATTTGTCTGAAATGGTGTAGGGTTTCTTGCCTAAGCAGAGGGTTGGACTAGAAGACCTTCAAGGTCCCTTCCAACTCTGTTATTCTATGTGTATATTTATGGGATTTTTTAAAAATTAAGACTCAAACTCCCTCTATTTTATTGGCCCTTGGGCTGAGAAGCATTTTGAGGTGGAAATGTTTCATGATTCCTTATAAAGAAGCAAACTGTGTAAAAGAAATTATCTTCTGAATGGATATTGTAAGTTTTCTGCAATATCATCATCCCAAGTAAATCCACTGGCTGATGTAGATTAAGACCTATTCATTGAAGGGTTATGGACAGTAATCTACCACTCTGATCATGTTGCTAAATCAAAGTTTTTGGACTTTCCAGACTAGGGCTGAAAGAAATTGACTGGCCCAAAGTTACCTAGTCAGTTTCCATCCCTAAGGGAGGGAAAGAACTTGGGTACCCCCCCCCCCGCTTCACTATACCACAGTGAATTTCACACACACATATGCACCAACTAAACATACACAGACAGATCCATACAACAAGCATTCACACTTTAAAAAGAAAAGGAAAGCAGTTGAAACTGATTTAATCACTATAGTTATATAAGGGTAGGGAGATCTCACAACAACTTGAGAAAAGAGGAAGGTATTGGTTTTTGTTATTCCCTTGTGAGAGACTATAAAAGGGATGGGCAATTTAGTCATTAATGGCTGTGGCAAAAGAATTCAATAGAAGAATTCTGTAGTTACAATTGTTGGCAATTTTCTGCTACATGAAAGTTGATACAGAAATAAAATACTTGCAAAAGCCTAACGTAAACTGAAGCTTCAAATCACTACTATGGACTTTTCACATTCTAAAATATTAATGAAACCACCATTTGATTTATGCATAATTAGGTTTTCAAAGCACCATGCAGTTATGTTACCCTCATCCATACCATTTGCTTCATGTTGTAGGAAAGAAACAAAAGAGCTTAATCCGATTTACAAACTAAAAAACAACACTGAATGCACTTTTTTGGGGGGGGGGGAGGTCTCCAGCTGTTTCTCATCTCAGTGCCATGACTCTTCATTTAGTTTACACTATTAAACTCAAAAACTTTGCTTTCATCTTAACTGTTACAGCATGCTTCAGAGTAGATTCTATCTTGTAGCATTCTTGATAGAGTTTCAGAATTTGGCAAAACATTATGCTTCAAACTGGTTATGACCATCTGTGCAGTAAATGTATCCAACATTTTTTCATTGGCGCCTGCATCATTATGTCTTGTCACTAATGGTTTCTCGGGTTTTTCAGTAAATTGTTGCATATACTGTGGTTTGGAGTTGCTGAGATTAAACTCTGTGTTTTTCTGTCTAGCACCAAATCCTTTTATGGAACTTTTTGTTGGTGCCGTTGCTAATGATCTAACATCTTAAAAAATAGAGGGGAAAAAAACTGAGGTTAGGTTTGGGGTTGGATGGTAGCAACGAAGAAACCCATTGTTACGGAAAGCTGTCACACAAAATGAGCTGCAAGAAGACTGTTAGGGTGAGGGGAAGGGGGGGAACCACCCTGCCCTATATCAACTGTAAAAGTTTCCAAAAAGTAGAATACCTGTTCTGTCTTCATTCTGTGAATCACACTTCCTACGTAATTCTGGGATGGTCTTGAAGGAAGTTACCGAGTACTGAAAAATAAGAATTAAGCATCACTTATTAATTGAAATCCAGTCATGCTGCAAGTAAAGAAACTGCTTCTTTTTAATGGAATAATATATTATCCAGAGGTTTATTATGCAGTGTATGCGTCCATTTTGCTGGTGGGCAAACATAGTTGGATGCAGCTCAAAGTTCTGTTTTTAGACATAGGGATTCATCTATCCGAAAGAAAGCAAGTCTGCATGAAATTCAACCACACCAGGTCAACTGACTATAATGTAGAAAAATTAATCCAGTGCATGTAAATTTCCCACAGCAGATTTCAAAACCAAACAAAGCAAAAGGAGTTACTCACATTTCCTAGATAAGCCCAATGTGATCAAAGAAATAAATGAGGAGAACATCCAAATGGCAAAATGTTTCCTGGCTTGTTTGCTTTTTAAAAAAAAATAAAAAGTGAATCCATCTAAATTGCAGTGTAATTATCTAGTCTTTTAGGAATATCATATTAAACATCCAAGCAGGGATTGTGGCTGACAGAATATGAGTAATGGATACATTGTAGAACTCTTAGATCATTGTTGCATTGATTATGGATTTTGATTTCTGCTGTTTACATAGTTTGTGTTTTTAAAGTGGTGTGTCTTAGAAATAGAAAAAATACAGAAACATTCTCTGCTATGCTATGATCTTATACTGAAAAATAAAGCAAGTTCTCAAGGATTAAGCATTAAAACAAAGATTTCTTTCTCTTTTGATACAGCCTGAGGTTCATGAAGTATCACTGGATTCACTTTTAAACAATAAAATATCTGATAAATTGCATAATTCCTTTTGGGAAATGTTTAGTTACTCATATAGTAAGTAAACATAGTAACTCATATAGTAACTAGCATTGGTAATCTAATCTTTGTACACAGCAAATCTTATACTATGCATATTGCAAAACGAGCAAAAAATACTGCTATAGTAGCTAACATACAACATATTAAATTTAGTCCAGTACAGAGAAAGGAAAGAGGGAGGGAGGGAGGGAGGGAGGGAAGAAGGAAGGAAGGAAGGAAGGAAGGAAGGAAGGAAGGAAGGAAGGAAGGAAGGAAGGAAGGAAGGGACAATTCCATCTACATCAACTATATCTTACCCCAAAATATATTAAATTAATGGAGTGCAAACCAACCAAACAGTTTAAGCTTTTTGAGATATAGAAGATCTGATATTGGCTGGTCCAATTAGTTAATACTAAAAACTCTTCATTTTTGTGGCAATTAATTTCAGAACATAAGATACAGGTCCAATCCTTTTTATATAACCATATTCTTATGAATAGTTGGGAAATGCAGTACATCTGAATGGTTTTTATATAATGCATATGAGGAGAAACAGAGATATTAAGTTCTGTTTCTGTGATATCCTTCCTTTTTAAGCACCATTAGGCACATATACTGCATACCCACCTTCTAGATTGGAATTGCAGGACTAGAAAAAGAGTCAATATTAGATAACAAACTCTTGGATAAGCTGAAATTTTTAAATGCCAAAATACATCTCAAAAATTGGATTTGGCTTATCCGCAGAAGGGCTAATCCACAAGTATATACTACAATAATTTTTAAAAGTACCCGTACTAATCATGTATAAGCCCTTCTATAGATAATCAGGCCCTCAAATCTTTAACCAAAATGCTATGAAAAGTGTGGCTCGGATTACCTGGCATATACATGATGTACCACAACAATCAGATTAATTTTATTCTTTTATCAGACAACAAAACTTAACATCACATACAATGCAGCTAAAATTTTTATTTCGGCTGTTCTGTAGCAATTTGTTAGTGTCCTAACAAATTAATGCAGAATTAGATCTGCTTTAACAAAGAATAAATATTATTTCTAGGATAAAGGACATTACATGTTATGTCATTAGAATTTGATGTACCATTTCAAATTGATGGTTATATGCTATATTATGCTATATTATTGACATGTAATTTTGCTGTCCAACTGTTTTATTGTTCTGATCATTGATCAAATAATTTGTATGTTTGTGTATCAGGGGAATATGACCACAACACAGATACTTGAATTATAACATGAAAAATAATGTTCCTATTTATTAACTCTAATGGCATAGCCAGTGATGATCCAATTATTGCCGGATCCCACATATTCCTGGAAAAAATGTCTCAATTCTTACAGTATATAATCCTAACTTTCTTAAGAACAGTATACAAAAAGAAACACAAAACACACAACATAGCACTCATATAGCTGTGGTATAAATGCCTCACACATTCATCTTGGGAAAATAGTCAAACCTGACTTTGATAGAAAAAGACTTTATAGGCAAATAATCAAAAGTAAGATATAGATTAAATGTAAACTGTTCACATACTGTGCTAAACTTTATTCACTATAAAGAGTTCCAAAAGAATTATCACGTGTTCTGATAATTCACCTTAACACATTCCATATTCTCATATCATCTAGATAGAGCCAAGGTGGCGCAGTGGTTAGAGTGCAGTACTGCAGGCCACTTCAGCTGACTGCTAACTGCAGTTCGGCGGTTCAAATCTCACCGGCTCAAAGGTTGACTCAGCCTTCCATCCTTCCGAGGTGGGTAAAATGAGGACCCAGACTGTGGGGGCAATATGCTGACTCTGTAAACCGCTTAGAGAGGGCTGAAAGCCCTATGAAGCGGTATATAAGTCGAACTGCTATTGCTATTGCTATTGCTAGATCAGTGGTCTTTAAATATTTTCAGCCCATGGAAATTGTTGGTATAATAATCCCAGAAACCTTGATAAAAATATAATGCTTTTCTAATGGCAGAAAATTGGTTATGTTCATATGATTTGTTTGTTTGCTCTTAGACGCTCATGGAACCTCATCACGTTCTTGGGGAATTCCACAAAACAGTTTAAAAACCTTGATCTAAGGTTTTGCTGTGGTGAATGAATCAAAGGAAAAACTCCGTATTTCATTTGTTCTAACTCCTTTTTTCATTCTTTTGTTCTCATCAAGTATTTCATGTTAGCTATCTGAATTTATATCTCCACTTTACTAAATTTGCCCATTTATTTAACATTTTTCTCTCTCTATGTATATATCTGTAACTTTTGCAAGACTTTAAGCAAACTTTGGAGTAATTTGGGCAATTTGCACATTCTCCTGCACCTTTCTTCGTCACTGTAGGATGGATATACACTGAACTTGATAATCTCTAGGTCATGCAGTCATGTTTTCCATTGACTAACTCAGAACCATAAGTACTTTAACGGCTTATGCTACTGCAACATTAACAGTATACTAATATTTCATTTATTATTTTTAGTTTATTACATCACACTTGGATTAATTGTGCCTCCTTTTGTAATAGAGATGTTGTCTGAATAAATTCTCTGTCTACAAGTATTGTTGTTTTATCATCTGAAGAGTTTAGGTATAATTGTTCATATTCCTTTAACTGCCTCCTTTCTTTCATAATTATTCTTAGATATTACCACCCTAGACCTAAATTTTCCTGTGACTTTTTTGAGATTTCTGAAAATATCTCTCCTATTTATTTTTTGTTCTATTCCACCTCTTTTGAATGTTTTGCTTGACATACCTTTCATAATCCTTGCTCAATGATACTGGGAGTCTGTTTTTAGTTTTCTTCACACTTCTTGCTGTCCTAAACTTGCATCCTCCAGTTTTTCTGGTGAACATGCTAGTTGTCTACAAAAGTTGGTCAATTTCCTTTTTGGGATTTTTTTTTCTCTTTTGTTTTTTTATTGTGTCTTTTGTTTTGTCCAATAGCATTCACAGAGTACAGAATAACAGAGTTGGATAAGAACTTGGAGGTCTTCTAGTGTAACCCCTGGCTCAAGCACTCTATAGCAGGGCTGTCAAACTCGCAGCCCATGGTCCGTATGTGTCATGTGCTGGCCACTCCCATGCCTGGTTTAGCAAAGGGGGAAAAAGTCACAATACGTCATGTGATGACACCGTGATGATGTGAGTTTGACACCCCTGCTCTATACTATTCTGACAATTTGTGTGAATTAAATTTATTCTTAATTTCTGTCTTATGTTCTGTATTCCATGGGTTATAAACTTGCTGAAATCGCAACATTTTAATTTTCTATATTTAACCCTTTATTAGAAAACTGCTGTGATAAACTTGGAGAAAGTTTTAAAGACAGACCCCTAGCAATACATGAACTGAAGCTGGTTAAACAAAATAGTCAAGAAAGAAATGCATGTTACTCTATCTTTCTTGATATAAGAAGGAGAGAAGAGGAAATATTGTTCAATTTTCAAGATTCTGTTATTATAGCCTATTTCAGTATATCTCAATTTCAATATTTCATGTAGAGTCCTGATCTGGCCTAGTTTGAAGGACTGAAATCCATATATTTGACACTTAATAAACCATGGTTGGTTTTAAAATTGGCTCTAGAAATGTCCTGGGTTGCACTTTCCAATCTACTATTTTGCATTATGTATTTGAATTGCTATTTCTATTTGATTCACAAGATGTTCATCTGGTGTTTTCCACATGAAGTGTCTATGTTTATGTTGTTCAAAGCAGATGTTGGCAATAAAGAAAGAAGTCCATTAATTCTATTAAGTGTCTTTTGCATCATTACGTTCATTTACTCTAACTCTTCTGTTAATTCTTTCTCAGACTTCTACATGCCAATAGATAAACAGATAGCAATGTCCTTTTGTAAATATTCCCTCCCACTATGTCCTTATACTTATAACCTAAAATGTTGGCATCATTTTGGAGAATAGAGCTTTGTAACTGGTTTTCATCATGACAGTTCTTTTATGAATGGATAAGTTTGACATAAGAAAGCAATTTGCAAAAATGCCCACAATATTTTCTCAACATCCAAGTGTTTCCAGCAGTCCAGAGAGTTTGGGGGTCATTGCACATGCACAAACAAACCTCAAATATAAGCACAGATATTCTATCAATATTATGAAGCAAACATCCGCATGTTCCTAAACAATAAGGTTTTTTTTAATCGGTGTTTCCCAATTTTTTCAAATATGAAGGACCCTTTTCAACATTAAAAAACTGTAAGTCCCAACAATAGTTAATTGTACTTTAAATGCCTTGACTGAAATAAAACACTAACAAAAGACTTCAGAGATATTGTTAAATGAATATTTTGTTAATTTATTTAAAACATATAATTATAACAGAGTTCACATAGAATTAAAATATTATAGAAAGCCCCTCCTATAGAAAGTTATTTTCTCTGTTCAGAGGAGAAAACCTTCTGGCACCGTTAAAGGTGCAAAAGGCATTTCCCCCTTTCCATTCATGAACAGATTAGCAAACAGAATTTGAGACTACTGGGTTAAAGTGTAGCCTCAAAACAGCATAGCCTTTTAAAATGGATTAAAGAAGTTTCCATTTGTAGATTTTAATAACTGAAGAATATGTTAAATACTTGCTTAACTGAACTGATTGCTGATAATTTACTAGTAAAAAAAGCTACAAGAGAAAAGGACATCATGTCCTTATAGAAACTTTTGATTTGTTGAATGCAGGTAGTGTTATACATTGGAATAGAATTTATATACAGTATTCCACTGCAGTCAATTTTGTTAGGCCAAAACTTTTTTCCCCCTGTATATTGTTTTCCTTCTCATGGAAAGACAATCCATTTCATTTTAACTGCATTAAAATATATACAATTATCTGGAAAAAAATCTATTAAACATGTTATAAAATTTGATTGCAATTTTAATGATGTGTGGTTGATTGCATTAACAGATTTTATTGTGTTCTGATCTTGAATCTCTCTCCACCCTCCACCCATATGAAATTTAAAATATCAGCCATTTCTGTAAACAGAGTAACAGAATTTCAGACAATTTTAAACATTGTTTTGCCCTATTTGCTTAATCTTATAATTGAGAAACACTATTTAAATGATTCCACACAATATGAAGGAAGTTAATTACAATCCCAGCAAATGCTGTATGGCTATTATATTTTTCTTTTTAACTTACTCAAAGAGCTTTGTTATTGTAGAGCAATTTTAAAATAAATTATACATAGGTGGTGGATTTTTAGTCTTTGTTTTCTATAGAATATGGACTGATTACTGATAGTTTACCAGTGAAAAAGCTACAAGAGAAAAAAAACATCATGTCCTTATAAAAACTTTTGATTTGTTGAATGCAGGTAATGTTACACATTAGAATAGAATTTATATACAGTATTCCACTATAATGAATTTTGTTAGGCCAAAACTTGTTTTCCTGTATATTATTTTCCTTGCTTCTACTGAACATACATTTGACTAGACTGTTTAGTTAACATCCAGTTATTTCTCAGCACAGAATTCAATTTAGTAGAAACAATACCAGAACAGCACCAGTATGATCCAGAAAACAAATAAAGAAATATCTTTTAAAAGTCCTTATGGGCAGTATGTATTTTTTTTAATCTGAGAGGCCTGGGAGTCTGATAGATTGGCACAGGATCTTAGCTATTTCTAGCATTGCATTCTTCTGGAGAGAGAGCTCTCTGATATTCTTGAGATATGTTGGAGCCATTCTCCCAGTTTAGGAATCTCAGGCCTAAGGAATCTACTGGAGTTACTTTGGCCTTTAGTTTCCACATCCTCTCATGTTCCCACTTCAGCCCTGGAACTTCTCCAGCTTCTCATATTCATTCTTCCTGATGTTGCTGCTTGGCACTGCTACATCTATCACTACCATTGTCTTCTGGTCTTTATCTACTACCACGATGTCTGGTTGACTGGCCAGTACTTGACTATGCATCTGGATCTAGAAGTGTGTGGAATTTCCTATCTGGATGGGGGGGGGGGTGTCTAGCCCATACATTGTACAGATGTTCTTGTACACAATGCCAGCTACCTGGTTGTACCATGAAGTTTATGATTTTCCTGCCTGCATCTTACACCCTGCCACTATGTGTTGAGTTGTCTCTGAGGTCTCCTTGCACAATATGCATCTTTGATCCAGGGGTGGGTTCCGGCAGTCACTAATGCCAGTTCGCTCGTGGGTGTGCCATGTGCATATGTGCTTGATGCACGCTGTGTGCACATGCGCAGTACAATAAAAATTGTTCCGCACATGTGCATAAGCAAAAAAACAAGATGGTGCCGCCCAGAGAACCAGTTTGGGGGTGTGGCAGGCCTGGGTTGCTGCTGATTCCAGTAGGAACTCACCACTTTGATCTTAGACTAGGACGGTAGATCTTTGTTTATATGGATTCGGTTCTGAGGGCCTGTCCTTGTGCTGCTATGATGTGTCTCTATGCTATTTTTTAACCCAATCCCTTACAGCTACTGGTAGGAATTTCCAGTGTCTGCCATCTCACCTATCTTTCAATAGTATATCCCATGCAGAGTCTTGTCTTGCCCTGGCATTCTCTGCTTAATCTTCCTCTCATGTCTGCTGCTGCCTCAGGTGTTCTCTTAGCTGCTATTCTTTAAATGTTACCTAACTTATGTACTCCTGAATGTTTGATTTCATCCAGGACTGTGACTTTGACACTCCCCAAACCTTTGGTGTCCTCCTTTGACCAACACACTATACCAGCAGAGTATCTGGTGACTGGAAGGGCATAGATGTTGATGGCATGGATCTTGTTCGTCCCATTGAGCTGGCTCTTCAGGGCCTTTCTTATCCTTTGTGGTACACTCAAGTAACATCTAAAATGTTACTGTCTTGCTTCTCTCTTCATTGTATATGGTCTGTATGTCTACTATGTGGCCCACTTGTAGTCCCACCATCAGTCTTGATTTCTTATTCTCTCTTGACTAATATCTGGCCACCACATCTCCAGTCCAAATGACATCCCACTGTAGATCTGTCTTAACTGGATCAGAAATTCAATGTCTCATTCGTTCTTAGCATACAGATTGATATCATCCATATAGAAGAGGTGGCTAATGGTAATTCTACTCTTGAACTTATATCCATATCCAGTCCTGATTATCTAACTGACAGAACTTTCCATGTTATGGAAAGGCAGGCTAATGGCTGGTAGTTGGATGGAGCTGCTGCCTTGTCTTTCATGATCAAAACTGTTCTTCCTTGTGGTAGCCAGTCTCGGTAGGAGCTAGTTGCTAGAAGCTGATTTATCTGCATTGCTAAATATTAATGCAGTGCTGTTAGTTTCTTTAGCTACTAGGTGTGAATCATTCCTGCACCAGGAGCTGTCCAGCCCTTCATTACAGGTAGTCCTTGACTTACAACAGTTCATTAGTGACTGTTCAGAGTTACAACAGCCCAGAAAAAGTGACTTACAACCATTTTAATACTTATGACCATTGCAACACCCTCATGGTCATGTGATAAAAATCAGATGCTTGCCCACTGACTCATATTTATGAAAGATGCATGTGATTCCCTTTTGCAACTTTCTAACAAGCAAAGTCAATGGGGAAGCCAGATTCACTTAACAACCATGTTATTAATTTAACAACTGGAGTGATTCTCTTAAAAGCTGTGGCAAGAAAGGTCATAAATGGGGCAAAGCTCACTTAACAAATGTCTCACTTAGCAACAGAAACTTGGGGCTCCATTGTGGTCATAAGTTGAGGGCTACCTGTATTTAGTCATTGTTGGATGTTTGCTACTGTGATGATAACTGGTTCCTGTTCTTAGAGGTTGTTGTGGTCTTCTCAGATCCTGCAGCCACTTTGTACTGATGTTGTTTCTTGTTTTCTCCTATATATTATTCCAGTACTGTTATGGTGGCTCTGATGTTACTGTATGATTGCCCTGCTGTTGTATGGTTCTTTGGAGAACAGGACATTTATTTCTTGGCCACTGTCTTTTTTAGTGTATCTTCTTAGTCTGGTAGCCAGGGCTGTGAGCCTTTGTTCTTCATGACTGTGTAGCCAAACATCTCCAGGATTATAGCATGCAATGATTTCAGTTATAGTGGTAGTAGGGACTGCCGTGAGGGCTCTCTTGCATCTTTTGGTGTATTATATGATGGTACTTCTCCATGACCCTTGGTAACTGGTTTTGAGGGTTGACTGTAGGTAGTTTGTCCATCATCTTATGCCTCATATCAGCTACTGTGCTCTGTGATGGAGGAAGGTGTCAGTGATGTTCCAGCTTCAAGTGTTGGCTGCATATTCAGATGTCTTTCCAGGTATTGTTGAGTCAGGGATTTAAGGTGTAGTTGGTTTTCCCCAGGTTGTGAAAGCATCTTCTTCACAATTTTGAAGCATTGGTAACTAGCTGTTTCTCAGTTAGTGTGAATGCAAATATTCTTTCCACCCCTAGTTCATTCATACCTTTCATATATCTTTTCATTAGGATTACTGTTGTAGTAGAATTCAATCAATTCCAGTTTCTCTTGCTCATCCATGTGCTGCATGCTTTATTCCAGTAGCCCACATTGTCAGATTTTTCTAGTTCCCCAATATGTGACATGGACCTTATTAATTTGGGCAATGTCCAAGCCAGCATGATTCTTCTACTTCATGTCACTCTTATTTTTTAGTTAAACAGGTGAAATGTTAGGAATTAGATCTGGTGAGTTTGATGTTCACGTCCTGTTTAAATATAGTAGTTTGCCCT
This sequence comes from Thamnophis elegans, assembly GCF_009769535.1. NCBI lineage: Eukaryota > Metazoa > Chordata > Lepidosauria > Squamata > Natricidae > Thamnophis > Thamnophis elegans. The sequence goes on from NC_045543.1 coordinate 93,473,701, forward strand.
GCCAGTGTTGGTGAGGATGTGGGTTTCTTCTTGGTAGTTTCTTGATCAGGGTATTACCTTGAAATACCAAGGAGAAAACAATACCCCACCCTCACTGGCATTCTTGGGAAGACACAAGACTGCCTTATTTAATTGCATGTCATCAATGGTGTTTTACGCACTCATTATGAGACTGGGAAATTTGTATTACCTATTTCTAGAACTGACAGTAACATTCATTAGTGAGATGCTATAGGAAAAAAAGGTTGCTTTGTTTTATGCTTCCATAGGTTCTGGGATATGTTCCTTTATCCTACAGTGATAAACTGACAATTATTCTGAATACATTATACTATGAGCACTGGATCACTGTCTAATAAATTTGCAGTCCTTGCCTTAATTAAACATCGACATACAGAAAGAAAAATTGTTCAGAATTTGTTCTACATTCAAGCAAATGAAAATTAAACAAAAGAGAACAATGGCACATAAAATCCAGAATAAAAATAGAAATTCTGAACAAATATGTCTAATACCCTCACATTGAGCATTTAACGTTTATTTGATTTAAAATTGTTACTAGTATTCATAACATAAAATAATCTGTAGTCACAATCTCATTACGGACAATGAAATAAGATGCATCATTAGTTCTGTAAGATTTTGCAAAGTGTGTGCCTTGGAATGATAGCATTTTAATAATGGAATAAGAATTGATTACTGAATTTAGGTTTGCTAAATGTACTACAGGCTAAATGGATTCTTAATTCCTATTAAAGTGAATCACTGAGCTCTCAGAATTGCAAACTTTGGATGTTGCTGGAGGGGGTTGGAATAAGGAAATGAAACCACAGAATATATATGTTGTTTATTCAAGATACAGCTCCATATTTCCACATCTTGAATTTAGTTATAAAAACCCCTCCAATAGGATTGTCACGTAACTGCTCTATTCAGTTTATTCTTTTTCCCAACAGTGAGTAGTCAGATATAGTAACTTAGGCAGTTTCACCACGAGGGCATAACATCCCACCCATAATTATGGATAATAAAACATTCTTGGAATGGGCAGTTTTTGAAGAGTGCTTGGATTCTTTCGTATTTTAATCTGTTTATTGGCTGATGCCTCCTCAGAATTTGCCTGTACTCTAAATTAAGATAATAACTTTAAACTTTGCTCAAGTGAATCAATAGAGCACTGTCTAGGCTCACTGCAAGTTTTAATCATATTTGAAGTAGATAATTAAATATGGATTGTGTGTTTGGAACATATATGGTCCAGCACATCAATATTACAACTGAATCTTTTTTTTTTTGCCTTAACTATAGCATAGCTTAAGAGAGTTATAGAATCTTGACATGTCATGGATCACGGCTTCAATTGTGACTCGTCACTTATATTCTGTTCTGATATAACGAATCAGGGCAGAATTTCAGGCTATCCTTAAAGAAGAATAACTTTGATGGATTAGGAGAAGCAAAGAGCTGATCGTATATTAAGACAGTTGCCTCAGAACCCTCAGAGCCAGGTGCCAGGCTCAATGGGCTTTTGCACCTAATGACTCCATCTGATCTATGAATTATTAACAATAAAGAAGAAGCAGCAGGTATTTCAAATTGTTTCTTTCTTCTGCTAAATCTTAACCTGCAAATGTCTTCTAAATTATATGGTTCATGAGTAATACTTGTTGAACTGCAGCACAGCTCTTGCTAGTTGTAACATTAGCTCTTCCAGCAAAGTCCTGACTGATTTTGAAGAGCTCAAGAATAAGTATCACAGCACATATCAAACCATCTAAATTTAATAACCTGTGACTTTGTAGAAGTTGCTCAACCTCAATTCCATCAGCAGGACTGGTTGATAAGAATTATTGTCTACTAACATAGGGAGGGTTGTGCTTCTTACATTGGAACAATGAGGGAAATTAATCATTACATGGACAGCTGGCTTGATGTAAGTCTCATCTCCTGGAGATGTGGAACATGCTGCAAGTTTTAAATGTTTTAATTAAAAAAAAACATGAAATATAAATTTATATCCATGTCACCATATTTCCTTAAGAGGTGTGGGCTTCTCTTTGATAAAGTGCTCTAACAGCAACCTGACAGTTGTTTATTGATACTTCAATTTGGATTCCTGCACTGAATGATGCAGTGGACATAATGGTCTAAGTGACCTCTGGGTAGAGTAACAGTTTATTTTTTTAACCAAAGATCAAACCAAAAAAATTGAAGTTTTTCCAACATTTGTTATTTGATGAAATAGCTGGATTATTCAGGCCTGCATTTAAAGGAACAACAATTGCACAGAAATAAACAGAAAAATCTCATACTTACAGAAATATCATCACTAAAATCTATTTCATCCAAATCTAGGTACTCAGGAGGTTCCATTATTCTGCTCTGCACATTTTCATTGGATTAGCTGAATACTGAAGCTCTGTTTCAAAAGAGAAAAAGATAAAGATAAAATTGAAGCAATGTTCTTAAAAGTAGACATGATAGTTGAAGTTGCAACTGCTCAGTTTGCAAAAAAACTGTACACTGATCATGACGCTGGGTAAATGTTCTCAATAAGTTTTCAGCAGAGGTTTATCCATATTTTGAAATTCTGCTAGGCTCATGAAAATGGCCTATGTGCACGAGTATCACTGGGGAATTGTAGTTACCAGCATCAGCTGGAGAAGAGCTCCTTAGAGTTTCAGCCACCTCCCTTTTTAAAAGAAAACATATCTCAGATAAATTAGATATTGGACATATGAACTTAATTACATGTATTAATTATTAAAAAAGGAATAATCTCAAAGCTAAGTGGAAATAGTGGCTTTAGTTTTGCAACTTCTGTTTTTAGTGAGATCTCTAAATTCTATTATTTAATATCAATAAAGGCTTTTATTATTTGAAAGAGCTGAGTTTCAGTGTAAATTTAAGAAGATCCTTTCAAATTTTAGGACCAGGAGTATTGAGCGAATGTCTGTGGAGATTCTCAGTCATCTAGGTCGTAGTTGTCTCAAAGGTGTTTTGTTCTTCAAAAGGCAACTGGACTGTTTTTTCCTTGGGGAAGAAGAAAACACTTTGTTTCTCACCCAAGAAGCTTTATCAGTTCATGAACTGTTTATGTTCAATTGTTCATCCACCAAGCTTCGTCAGTTCAGAACTAATGAAGCTTCTTGGATGAGAACCAAAATGTTTTCTTCTTCCTCCTCAAGAAAGAAACAATTTAGTTGCCTTTTGAAGAAAAAAGCACCACTGAGGAATATTGAGCATTCAAGGAAAGCTCAGAGTAATGAATCAGCTAAGGATTAAGAAGGTTATGCAATATATTTCATATGCCTTACTTCTGGCAGAAACACTCTATACTGGGTGGGGCTGCAGTAGGGATTTTTACTAGCTGCAGGGGGTGCTAAGATTTTATAAACAAAACCACCAAGAACATGCCTGAGTGTATGTATTCATTCGTTCATTCAGTAAATGGTGCTTTCTGAAGGTTGCTCTATGTTAAATGCGGAAAGCGTTCAGAAATTTTATTCTCAAGTCCCAGTAGAATTGTGAGCTGCCTCTTGCTGACTAGCTTGCAGGCCATGAATTATTCTTGATGGCTTTATAGTTCTTTCTCAGCTGTGATTTCTGCCCAAGATTTCAGGAATAGATAAAATAGGCTGGTAGTCTTTGTAAGCCATGTTGTTTATTATCAGTTGTACGGAATTAATGTTAAAGTAACTCATATGCTGTGACAACAAATTAATCTGGCTATTCACAATACACAATATCTTTTTATATTCCAACCCAGAGAAAAATGTCTGGGGAAAATGATATTTGATTTATAAATACCGAAGAGCTTTACAGACCAAACAAATGTATAGTTTAAAGTAAACCAAGTAACACAAAAACATAATCAGATCCCAGAGAAGAAATAAATATTAATTTCATTGGGGAAATGCAGCCAGTGCAATTTAGATGTCATTTTTATACATTAACGATATATTGAAGGATCAGTATTTGCATACCAAGTAGAATATAATGATATTCTTCAAGCTTAAAGTCTTAAAGAATAATAGCCTATAATCTGTTCTAACCTGCTTTTCTTGATTACAACCACCACAATTCAACAAAGTTAAGCACTTTTAATTCCCATTTATTTTAATTCCCACTAAGCACATATATCTTTTCCAATGAAGTTAGTGGGGTTGAATTTTGGTTAATTATGATTGAATAGGTCATGCCCTGGGTATTTTTTTCTAATCTCCATGGCTCTATTATTTATAAAAGTTCTAAAATGTAGAATGCAAGATTATCACTTTATGTATTTATTTATTAAAATGATCATTATACAAATATTAGAGTCCTAATATAAATATCTTGGACTCCTAGTGGACAATTGTTTAAATATGAGCCAGCAAGCAGTATGCTGCAGCCAAAAAAGCCAACACAGCTGCATTAACAGAGGGATAGAATCAAGATCATGTGAAGTGCTAGTACCACTTTATAGTGTCTTGATAAGACCACACTTGGGATACTGCCTCCAGTTTTGGTCACCATGATATAAAAAAGATGTTGAGACTTTAGAAAGAGTGCAGAGAAGAGCAACAAAGATGATTAGGGGACCGGAGGTTAAAACATATGAAGAATGGTTGCAGGAATTGGGAATGTCTAATTTAATGAAAAGAAGGACTAGGGGTGACATGATAGCAGTGTTCCAATATCTAAGAGGCTGCTACAAAGAAGAGGGCTCTACCTATTTTCCAAAGCACCTGAAGGCATGAAAAGAATGGATGGAAACTAATCAAGGAGTGAAACAACTTACAACTAAGGAGAAGTTTCCTGACAATGAGAACAATAAACCAGTGGAACAGCTTGCCTTCAGAAGTTGTGGGTGCCCAATCATTGGAGGTTTTCAAGAAGAGACTGGACAGCCCTTTGTTCATAATGGTATAGGCTCTATGGCCTGAGTAAGGGGTTGGACTAGAAGATCTTCAAGGTCTCTTCCAACTCTGTTATTCTATTCTGTTATTTTGTTAAGACTCCTACTGGCTCAGAAAATAAGTCTATACAATAAAATAGAACATAAAATAAATATGAAACAAATATGAAACCCCTCATGTGTTCTTCTATATAATTGCTACTTAGTTGGAAATAATTCTGAGGTTAAGACTTCTAAGCAATACTATGTAGCTAATGAGGACATAAAACATTATTAGGGAAGAAGGTGGAAACCTTATCATATATAACACCCAGAGATCCACTTTAAGCTTAAGATAAATAATTCTGTCACCTTGAAAATTTTGCCTTAATAGTTTCCTGGTTAAAAAGTCTATAGGAACAACAAAAATTTACATATTAGTAACTGAATTTCAAATGACCATGACTGGTCAGGAAAAATGGAAACATGGCAACTAATTCAATTAAAGTATGGCTCCTGGGTCATGGTGGTGAATCTGTTCAATAATTTAATTTTACTTCTATTTTGTATATTGACAAAATATTGCTATATTTAAAAAATAAATTGTAAACTAATTCAAAATATTTTAAGGGAAAGTATATAAACATTTTAAATTTTTTAAAAAATCATTAACTAGGTGAATTCTATATTTAGAAGCAAAATGTGCAAAATAGCAATCCCCTAAGGTTGTTGCAAGAGTGTGCACTGTGCAGGATTCTAATCACATCGAGAAAAGGAAATGGGAGAGCTGAAAAATTTCCAAAAAAGGCAAGGAAAATGACTCAGAGGCTAAAGCTATTCCCCAGTAAATAATACTAATAATACTGAGCAATTGGGGTTTGTATTGGAATCAAGGTAGAGACTTTTCATCAAGTGTAAAATCATGTAAGATGTAGAAAGTGTGGATAGGTATGTGTTTTTTATCTGTGTCTCCCCTGTGAGAACTGGGGTCCATCTATTCAATTATACATGGGAAGATTTAAGACAAGTACAAAGAAATATTGCCTTATGAACAAACTTTTTACATTGTGTAATTATGACAATGGCTCCTACTTTAGAATTTAGAAGTGGACAAATTCAGGGAAGACTGGGCTACCAGTTGCAACTAGTCTCAGTGGCTAATTTGTTAATTTTCTAATTTTGAATGCCACTTCTTAGGAAGAAATAAAGGAGGAGGCATTGTTCGTCCTTCCTGAATGCTTCTATAGAGTTTCCACATGACAAAGAAGGCTGGATTAGAAGAGTCTTTTGCTTGATCAAAGGCCAACTTTTCCTATGTTCTAAGTCAGGGGTGCCAAACTTGCTTTATCACAGCAGTGTCATGTGACACATTGGGACTTTTCCCTCCATTTGTTAAACTGGGTGTGGCCAGCACGTTAACAGATCCAGCCCATGGGCCACGAGTTTGACAGCTCTGTTCTAAGTGAAGATTTGTCACTTCTCTTTGATACTGTGCAAATAAAAAGGATTAAAGTGAAGCCACAGGGCTAATGAGAGTGTTAAAGAATGTTTCCTACTGACTGATGCATTCCCATCCAACAGTACATATACTATCTGCACTGTGTAAGACTTTGTTTAAAAGAATATCCTACAAGATATAACCTATGCAAAAGCCTGACATATGACTTCCTTAATATTTTGTTTGAACAGTGAGGGGTCCTCTGTGCTCTCTGAGCTTGGTTGTTTTATTGCAGATATTTCACTAACCAAACTAGGGTAACCTAGGATTGATGATGTTTGCAATAGTAGCAAACATCTATAGCTCAGGTGTAGGATGAGGGTGAAGATTAGTTCTCCAAGCTTGTGGGTTGGCTTTGTTACCAGGCTAGGTAACATTTTTAGCAGAGTTTAGGGGATGTCTGTATCAGTGATCTTATGTTTATAAGGGCTTCAGGTGTCAGTGTATCAATAGTGACACCTGACCCATCCCAAGATCCTCACTTGACATGCCCACAACTGAAGCCCTTATAAACAGAAGAACACTGACATTGACATCCCCTAAACTCTGTTGAAGATGTTACTAGCTTGGCAATGAAATGTTCAGAAAGCAACTGATAAGCTTGGAGAATGAACCCTCACTGATTATGTTATCTAGTTTGGGTAATAAAACATCTGTAAGAAAACAATCCGAGTCAGAGAGCACCAAGGACTCCTTGTTTCAACTCTGAACTACAAGCATTCTACTTTATTAGTCTGAACAGTCTTCCATTTAAAAAAAAGATACAGAACAATCTTCTTTAGAAGACTTTATCTAATTGTTCTGTTTTCTCTTAAAATCCCCATTATGCCAGCATGATGGATTTTTTTGCCCTTACCAACCTTAGAAAGACATTTTTCTCTTATTATGCATATTGTTAGCACATTTTGAACTAAGCTCTTTTTCACTCTGGAAATGGAAGGAGCAGAAACCATGATTATTATACAGTCTTCCCAGATGCTGCTGTATTTCTCTGGTTTTAAATCAAGTGAGTGAAAATGGAATTTCAGCATTTGCAGCTTTTCAGTATTGGCAAGTCTGCTTAGGCTCTATAGGCTTGAACTCAATTTGCTGGCAAGCCCTTTGTTTCAGGCTGAACAATTAAGATTTAATTGGATCAGTTAAGCTAGCTATAAAACCAACTTTTCTGAGCCTGTAAAGGCAGAAATAAATTGACAAAAAAAAGGTCTGATATAGACATATGAATGCAACCCAGATGACTGAATTCAGACATAACACTAAAGCATCATTAAGCTTCTAATCTTTTCCTTGTGGGCTTGTTAGAAAGAGAAGGGTGAGGGTGGTATATTGGACACTAAACCATAGTTTAGCATTGCAGATGAACTGAATCAAGATAAAGAATGTATGTATAATCCCTGTAACGTTGATCCTTTTTTCAAAAAGAAAAACAATTGCAGGGATTAGGGCAAATGGACATTCTTTTAAGATATGTTAAAACATGTCAGTTGTATGTCAATATGTACAGGCTTTCCACCCAGAGATTATAGGAATGAATTACATAAAGAATTATTCAACAACTTAGAGAAAATTGGGACATTAAGAGCCAAGGTGGCGCAGTGGTTAGAGTGCAGTACTGCAGGCTATTTCAGATGACTGCTAGCTGCAGTTCAAATCTCATCGGCTAAAGTTCATTCAACCTTCCATCCTTCCGAGGTGGGTAAAATGGGGACCCAGGTTGTTGGGGGCAATATACTGACTCTGTAAACCACTTAGAAAGGGCTTTAAAAGCACTATGAAGCAGTATATAAATCTAAGTGCTACTGCTATTATACTATTAATTTAAAATTACTGTAATGTAGAAAGTGTTTTGGGACACTCACAAGTTAAGGCTGGTTTTGGTTTTGACATCATGAACTTGCTGCTAGCAACAGGCAGTATGTTCAAAGGTTAAACAATCATGGGTACACATAGAGAAGAACCAATGTAAATCTCAATCATGTTTTAATTTCCATTTTTTTACTCAATTATAATGCAAGAAAAATAGAGATATAGGAAATTTTAATTTCATAGCATCAGTATTTGAACCATATCAGATAAAGATGTGGAAGAAGAATCACTGAATAAACAAAGCTGCATTTCAGTAATAACAGTACATGTTTTGTGTTCAGAAGTTTAATTCCAATTTCAAGGCACTTTTCATGTAAGATCAAAAGTGATTTTGTTTTATATATGCACAATTAATTTACAAAGAAATGCATAGTTCATCATTGTGGTGATTTCTCTTGGAGTATCTTAAATATATAGATGTCCAGCATGAGTACTCATATACATTCTGAATGCAGTACATCCATTCTTTCAAAACAGTCTCCAAACTAGTTGCATTTTTGTGAAAACCTGTGTTCCGTATGACAAACACAATAGTTATTCCCATGCAAGTTCATTATAAATATTTATTGAATACCTAGAGTTAACCTCAGATATGTATGATGAAGCATCACCAAAATTAGAAAGGTACCTCTATTATGTATGATTTAGTGAAAAATTATTTGAAAAGCAAAATGCAGTCCATTATTTTTAATTATTTGTATTTTTATCTACATTTATGATTTAAAAATATATTTTGAATTAAAAAATTAAAAAACAAAATATTAAATATTTCTTTTATACAAACAACAATGCTATCTACAATATTTACCCCTGCAAACACTTTTACAGATTTTTGATCAATTCTAATGTACTTTATAGCATAAAAAATTAATAAGATAGTAGGTTCTCTTCTACCCTAGAAAAGATTACCGTAGTACCAGCTCATAGAAAATAAATAATCTTATTATGTTATGCAAGTTAAGAGAATTGGTTAAAATACTACAACAGTTGATAATTTTTTTGATAACTTAAAACATACTTATATATTTCTTGTGACCTTTTGTTTGGTTTTAATAAAGGCATTGTCTAGGTATGTAAGTAAACAGGCAGGCAGACCGACAGACACACAGATATTCATTTAGGATTTCAGAAAGTGTCATATTAGTTTTTAACGATCAATGAAACTAAATACTTTAGCCAAAAGTCATATTTTATACAAGAAGTGTGCCTTGTTTCAGATTCGAAAATGTAACGGACATGATCCTGCTAATTTTTGAAACAATCACAATATGCAGATTACCCAGTAGCAGCAACCTATCTGACAAATGTAAATACCAAGGAAAGCAAGGAAGTGCATCTCTAAGTCTGAATTAAATGCCAGATACCAAGTGATAATTTAGTTGCAAAAATGTTACACAATGGTATTTGTAACTTCCATCAATTAACACATGCCCAAAGTGATATTATTGAGCTATGCTAATTATTAACCGGCACTGAGCAGACAGTACCTACTTTACATTTCTTTAATTAATTCCCCTTTCTCACTTAGCCATTAGTTCCAGGGGTCCACATATAGCTTCTTCATTCTTTTTCTGAAAGAAACCTCCTGTAAAGTCATAACGAGTCAAGAATGTAGGCATTCTTGAATGAGAGGACCAAGGATTGGCCAACTCTTTCTTTCTACTGTGCGGCAACTATGCAGTTGTGGTTCTACATATGAACTGTTTCTGACATAGTGACTATTTTTCAACTGAGTCTGCACCTACATTTAGTCATTTCCTCCTGGTAACTTAACACTACTATAAGTCAATATTTTGAGGAGTTGCAAGAAAATCATTCTAAAAAAATAGCTTACAAAAAGTACAGTCTTTGGTTAATTGCGGCTGCCATCCAAATGTCATAAATCAGCTTCATCTTCCAGTCTGTTTCTGGGTTCAGTTCAAAGTGCTGGTATTAAGTTGAACAATTTCAAAAAAAAAAAAAACAGAGCTCAGATGCTGGAAATCTGTGGCCTCTTCCCAGACTTTCAACCTTTTGACATGTTAAAATACCCGTATTCTTGAATGTTTTTAGAGCAGTAAGGCTATGGGTGTTTTCTCTTTTGCTCTTCTCTGCTGTTTTTTAAAATATAATTACTGCTTTGTAACAAATATTGTAAGCAGTTTTGTATTTTTTAAAAGAGAAAAACAATACATAGTTTTAAATAAATAAAAATAAACATGCTGCTAAAGCCAATAATTTCCCCCATATAAAAATTCTTCTCACTGTAGTTTTCAGAAGCCATGGGAGAACAGGGGAAGAATGATAATCAGTAGATACAAACAAATTCTTGATCCCCTTCTCACATAATCTTTCCTGTACACTTAAAGATACTCTTTAAAAAAAAAAAAACCAAATTGTGGTTCCTAGGCATATGGAGAAACATCTACGGAAGAAGATATAGTCGATAAAGAAACTGTTTTAGTCTCAGCCTTAAACAGAAACACTTCACTTTTACTATTACTTTGTAGTTAATCAACATGAGGAAATAAGGGCTGACAGCTGAATATCCTGAAGATAGAACTGTCATCACAGGTGGCGCAAAGTATTTAAATTTAAAATTCTTCAGGTACCTAATTAGGATCAAATTAGAAATCCAAAGTGAAATAATAACTGGTATTAATAACAGAAGAAATTTACATGCTCTAAGAACTTCAGTTTCACTAGCATCATGCCCAACCCATATGCATCCACATGCTGCTTTCTTATATTCACAAAGAAGTTGTATTATTCGGAATCCAACAAACAGCATAGTTAGAAGTGGAAGAAGATCAATAGCCACCAGAAATAATTTTCCATAGAAAAACTCTACTTGGTAATTTTATATTCAGTCTTACATTTAGTATAGATGAAACTGCCTGTTGATTCATTTTTCATATACCTGTCATTATTTTTCCCCATGTAAAGTGAAAATGGGCAACAAAATGCAAAAGCGGCAATCCAAAGTACACCAACTATAAACAAGTGACATCTGCAACACTCTGTAGTTGTAGCTTCATCTGGATGATGCACCAGGCGACACAATTTCCCACTGTAGAACACAACAATGTATAAGGTGAACCATATAGCAAGAGTAGTAGTAAAATTCGTGAAGAACGCAAGAACTTTGCACCTATTTGAATCCAACATGATGCCAGATGCATAAACAATCTTCAAGACATTCACCACCAGGTTATATAGAAGATGGACAAGCGCAAGGTTGACTATAAGTATCAGTGGGATTCGTGATTTATCATGGATGCATCTCTTTGTCAAGTAAATCAGCAATGGATTTCCAATCACGCTGCATGCGATGAAATAGAGCAGACAACAATCTCCAGTGTCCTAATGCAGGGTTCCATTTTTTCCATTCAGTAGGTCTGTCCAGAATTTTAATGATATCTATCGCTTTTCAGCTTCAATAAGACTGGTAAAATTTCTTATCAAACTCATTTTGCCCCCTTTGGCGAATTTTCAAAATGCATACAGAGCCAAGGAACTTCACATACAATAGTCAGTCTCTTCGCAGAATGCAAAAATGAAAAACAAAACCAAGCCAATGTTTTTTAAGTGAATGTACTTAAGTGACCTTTCATCATCATCACATGTGGTGCTATCATTATATACGCTCACAAGGGTATCCTATAATGAAAGGTTACAGGAATATAGAAACAACTTGGAAGCCTGCTTCTCTAAAAATACTTCAGCCACACAAGTCTTTACTGAACAACACGCTCTATAACTGAGAAGAAAGGAAGAAAATAAATGGAAAGATTGGGGTCAAGGGAACAGAAAAGGATGTGGTTTGCTGGCAGCCTGGAATATTAAACCTTAGTATGCTATTCTACATTTTCTTTCATTTTCTTCCATCTTTCTTCCACTTGTAGTGATAAATATGAAGGCCTGGGACTGCTAGAAGATGGACAGACTAGGGAGCAAAGAGGTAGAAGTAACATTTATTCTTTTCCCATGGATTTTATCAATGAAGTTTTCTTCTTGTAGGCTGAGATTCATCTATATTGCTATAAGTAGGGACAGACATAATGTTGATCAAGGGGTTAATTGGAGGTCCATAAATCTTGGGGATGGGTAAATAGATTTCAGAAGGTCTATGAATATGGCTAGGAAAAATAATTACAATTTTATTTCCACTATTCTCTAACTCAAATTTAGGTGGGTTTTTTTCATTGAGTAATAGAAGCAACAAAATAATTTATGGTCTCTAGACCATAAATTCAATAAATCTCCCTATCTGTAATTATTGTATCCTAAAAGGGGTGTTGCCTTGTTGTTGTTGATTTGATGAATTACCAAAGAACTCATATTTTCAAATTCCATTTTTCTATATTTTTATAACTGTATTTGAGCATAATTGGTTTTCTCTGAAATAGAAGCTATATTTATGTATTTTATTTTAGCATTTAAATACTTTTTTGAGATGGTACCTACAGCTTAATGCATAAATAAAAAAACATAGATATACTTAGCAGTGAATTATGGACTTCAGATTTAATCAAAGTCAAAATATACATGATCCCACCATTTTCTGAAAAACACAGTGTAATGATCATAGTATAATGGCACTGGAATGTCAAGATTGCCTTCCAAATATACTGGGACTGTTATTTGATAAGCCATGATTACAACATTTAAACCAGTCTAATAATTACGACTTCTCTTGGCAAAAACTTTTGATATTCTAATATTAGATACTAAAGCTAAATTCACAAAATATTTCTCTGAGGGGTTTCCAACATTGAAGATTTTTTTTTGGTAAACTACAGTAAGAATAATAAAGAGTCAACTGAGAGTTTTGACAATGATAGTGCACTATTCTGAAATCTTCAATTCAGTTTAAAAGCAGTAATAATTCTTTATCAAACGATAAGACTGTCATGACAGTTAATTGATAACTTTAATAATATCGTTTGTTTTATATGGAGAACTAGGTCTATTTATTTATGCATTGCATTAGCTGAACTGAATGAGGTGTACGTGGAGTTAATATATAGTTCCAAAATTGTGTTCTTATAGTAATTTTGCAGGTAAGGCAAGGGGACTTAAACCCAAATCAAATAATGCACTCCATTCTCAACTTTCCCAATAATCCAAGTTGTGTCTGGATGGATCTTTAGGAAAGGAAAAGACTAGAAACAAGTCTCTTTCTCTGCTCAAATAAAGCTTGAAGCAATCACTCAAGCCTTTTTATCATTCCCTACAAATTGCCTTTTCATGTGTAAAATATATTTCAGGTAATTATTTGAGAACGAGATGAAATATTTAGGACTCCATGAGCTGACCATGGACCTTGTGAGCAGAAAGTGGTGATTTTTTTTTCCTTCATAGCCTATGAAGTACTCTGAGGATACAAAAGTTTTAAGATGGAAAAAGCCAGTTATGATTTTTAGGATTTTAGGATTAAATTAAATTGAGTTCACAAAACATATAGGCAGAAAACCATCATACTTCATAGATTTTCAAATCGATGAAGTAGTTTTGTGGCTATATGTGTTTGTGAACTCAATCAATCAATTTATAATGAATGATTGTCCTTTTCCTGATAGACATAAAGAATTATTGTCCCTTGCCTATTGTCCTTTGCTTCACATGGCATCTGCATTTGTCAGTGACAGAGACAAATGTGTCTTAAAATATCGGATCCATTAAAGCCAATAGAAATATATATTGTAGTTTTGGACGGAAGCCTTGATGTATCCAGTAAGAACATATCATCTGCTTTTTAATTTGAGAGGCCTTCATATAATTATATATTACAGGTGAAGGAGTCTTTCTCCTCTTTTATATATAAATAAAATTGTTCTAAAAAAGGCTCAAAACTAGGAAAAGACCTTCAATTAGGTAAAGTACATTGAGCAGCAATCTAGATTGGAAAGGAAAAGGTGATTTAAAGCCAACAAGGGCCTACATGTTTCCCTCTGTTTGTATCTCCTTAAATCAAGCATAGGAAAAGCAACTTCTTTAGGAATTGCTGATGATGCAACATGTTACCTCTGCATACTCCAAATCATTTTTTTTCTTTTCGAATTCTGATTATGGCACAGCCCTCATCTACTGTAAATAAATTGCTCTTATCCAATCAACACCAATATGAAAAGGCAACAAATAACATATTCCGGCTTAAACTAGAGTACCTAAACATACAATACAATTTTTCCCAACTTGGTATTTTCTAGTTGCACTGGAAAAAGACTATGTTGGGAATTCTCAGAATTATAGTCTCAGTGTACTTAGAGGCACTACTCAGGGAAGATTGGAAGCTTGTTTTATTTTGATCTTTAATGTGATTAACGTCTCAAACAAATCTTAATTTCCAGCAGGAAAAAAATATAAAAGCTGTGTAGAAGGAAACATAATTTGTCCCTCTCTTATATATTAATTTGGCTTGGAAAGAGACTGAAAATAAGGGTTTGCTTCTGTACTGTAAAGCTCTCTGGAACAAAAAGGACATAAACTCAGTGTGATCTGCAGATAGATACTCCCACTGGAAGAGGATGAGGCAAGATTATATGCATTAAGTGGAATGAAAACCGGAAGATTTTCATTTCAAAATTTTAAACTCACCTGAGATTATGAACAATTATGCAAATTCAGTAAAAAAATGAGACAGATTCCCAGATACATGAATGTTAATATATTCAAAGCCTTGAGGAAGGGTTTGTTATGTGAGTTCAGCAATAAGATCTAGAGGTTGGTTTGACCATTATGACATTAAGTTACTAATCTGAGATATAAGATATTGCACAAATATCTACTTTCAGTTACTTGGGGTGGGGAAGGGAATATATATTCCTTCTGAAGACTTAAAACAGGCCTCTATGACACAGTGGCAATTTCTATCTTCTGCATTAAAAAAAACCCTAGCCCTTATCATATCAAAACAGCTTGTTTGTTTTTCCTAATAAATCAGATTCATATAGTGACATGGGAAGTTCATTTTGGAACTCTTTAGGTGTCCCAGATGGAAGAAATTGTGGTTGTCTGGTCAGGTAGGCAGGCTGTCCAAACTGGCTACCAGTTTCAGTTTCACCTGAAGCCAGGCAAGATGTGTGACAATAATAATCTGAAATGCTGAAATTAATGCTAGCTGGTGGACCTTAATATTGGGGGTGGCTATAATTACCTCAATTCTTTAGAAGCAGTGACGTGTGATTCTGCTGAGTATCAACCAATTCGTTCACTGAGTAAAATTAGAAAGCTTTATGCTTGCTACCTAAAACAGACATTGCAAGAATGAATGAAGAAGGGAGAATGAGCAAGTGAGTTTTAAATATATGAAGTCATTGAGCGCACAATCCCTAAGATACATTTAACCTGCAAGAGGAGAGAACAACTACTCATTAGGCTGTTATGAGCAATGCCTCCTTGGGCAGCCATTATGTGATGGCTTTACCAGCTGCCTTGGTGCAGGTGGAGCAACAAATCCCTGCCCAATGCTGGTCTATGTTGTGAGGTAAAGGAGAAAATTGTAGTACCATGGCCCTCTGGTCCCTATGCAGAAGAAGGTTGCTGATCCCAGGTTTGAGATGCTTAAAGAGCTCTTCTTGTTTCTAAAACCTTTCCATTCAAAGGCATAAAAATACATCTTTTAAGCTCTAAACTCTTTGTTGCCAGGCCTTTAGTCAGTTCTTTATAGTTTCTCAGATGGGTTATAAGTTAAAGTCATGGACAAACAGGACAAATTAAATTTATAAGAGCAGCATTTCAAGCACCTAATGTGTATCAGCCCTAAGATTAAAAACTGGTTCTTTGAAGAACATGATTGTTAATATTTAATTAACTAGTTAAAATGCCATTATTCCCCCATAGGGTTATTTCCTGTTACTGTATCCTGTTGGACCAATTTCAGTTTCTCATACCGCATTTCAAGTAATGTTATAGAAGTCTCATTATGTGCCTTCCTCCAGATGTTCTGCAATTTTTAGAATATATCTAGGCCATAAAATCATCAGAGAAAGGCTTTAAGCATGGCAGTTTGATCTCAAAGCACACTAGAGATTGACAGGAAGCCCTGTATGGCAACTGGTTAGTTGGGTTATGTCACTTACTTCCAACAAATATTATCTCTGGGGCCAGGTTTGACATCCTTTCCTGTGTATGGGGTTAATAAAGTCCCTAACAGCCTGCTAAACTTTCTCTTGCAGCTTTATTGCAGTTGAATCCACCATTCATATATTATTATATTTTTCCTTTTATAATGACAGCTGAAGAAACCTAAATTTTCCTTTGTTATTTCATGTCCCAGGTTGGTCTATTTAATTTATACTAATTTCCTATATCAGAAAGAAGAAAGAATTTTTTTGCTCCACACAGGTTGCAAAATGTTATGTTGCGTGGCATCTGTCAATATTTTCAAAGAAATGATTTGAATTTTACTAATATGTGCCTATGGTGTAACTTTTAGATTTCTGTTATTTAAAGATTATTTTACCTTTGGGGAAAGTTGGTTGCTTTTAATCTTTTATTGAAATAGATTCTTTTAGCATTTATTTAAATATACACTTTTTTCACCTAGCTTTTTTTCTTTAAGAGTAGGGCTAGGGTTTTTGGATCAACTGAATATTGAATCCATTGGTTGGTTCTTTCTTTCTCTAATTCTAGGACCAAGAGCCATCCAATAAGTGGATTGAAAGGAGTCTTAAATCAGATGAGAAAAAGCATTTCATTATCCACTACATAATTAGCTGTGGAATTACTACAAGATGTAATAATAACTGCTATCCTGCTAATTTTTTTTTAAAAAAGGGTCTGGGTACATTGTTGGATGACAGGTCTATCAAGGGCTAGTCATGCAGGATGCATCCAATATGAGCTACAATGGAACCAACAGAGAGATGATTATGTCTCCACCTCTTTTTTTGAAACACCCCGAGATATTTGGTGGGCCTCTGTGAAAACAAAAATGCTAGACTATGACTGGCTTTGTCCTGATGGCTTGTGGCTATGTTTTTATGTTCCTATTTTCTATGCTATTTTTTCCTACTGAAGCTTATAATATATAAATCTGCTAGTAGAATTTATTCAAATAAGCTGCTTTATTTAAACATATTCATATTTCTCAGACTTAAACCATTCAAATTTATCAAGGAACTCACTATTCAAGAAGCATATTTTTTCTTAACAAAATTTGGGCAATTAATATAACTCTGGTCTAAGGTCAAATGCTTTTCAGTGTAAAGCTACTACTTGGCAACAATTTAAATGAAAATGGTACATTTAAAAATCCAAATCTTCCAACCATCAATTGAAGAAAATTTTGATCTGCACTTTTTAGAATCTGTTTTGTTTCTTTTGGGTCAAAATCTATGTTGTCTTAAAGTCTATTTGTTCAAATTTTACATTTGCATTCCTTATATTCACGCTTATGGCAAACATTTCAAAAACAAACTGAGAAAGGTAGGGGTTTTTTTGGTACAACCCTTTGCTAGAAAGTGGTCTATTAACAGTATCATGCTATAAATTCACATATCCAAACAAGTGACAATCTGACATATCAAGACACTACTTTGACAGTAATAAGCTAGATAAGGGATTGTATTATAGTCTCAGGAGCACTGATTATTTCTACCTGCTAGAACTTCTGTTGCTCATTTTTCCTCTGTCTTAAATGAACTAAAATAACATTGTTTCTATTAGATGTCATGTACATAGTCTGGCTTTTCTCTCATTGACTGAGCATCTTTGTAGCACTCAGCTTTTCTTTTTCCCCTTTCATTTTTCCTCTTCTTGTTAACACAGTGTGCAAGAAAAACAAATGTACGGGATAAATTATGTGTTCAGTCATTACATAAAATTTAAATGGGAGGTTAGATGCATTTTCAAAGCCCATACATGAATTAGAAAGCAACACTTTTTTTCTAAGAAAAACAAAAGACTAGCAGCTGGGCCACTGAGTAAAACAATGTGATTGATTTTCAGTAGAAGGGTGAATTCTGGGACCGAGATTACCTTATCCCTTATCATGTTTATCAGAAGTCTCCCTAAGTTCAAAAGTTCATAGCTGCCTATAGAGACCTGGTACATTGAAGCAAGCCAGAATAAAAGCATTGTTTAAACTAGCGCTATCAAAATGTATTGTACAATTAATAACTGATCACACTCCATTATATGAATGTGGAGGTCACTGAGAATGACATAGATAATCAGAAACTTTCAGTAAAGTCTGCAATTTGATCACCACATTTAACATTCATTCAGAGAAAAGTTATATGGCCTGCTTGCAGTTTGCGGGTCTTTTATACATAACAAGGGCCTTTTCCTTTAAAGACTAAGCTGATTACTTTCTACAGATTCACATGTCTGTCCAGGCATAAAGCCCACAAGGCTCTATTTCTTTAAATAGTTGCATCACCATACTGCAAAACCAAATTGGATCCAACCAATTTCATTAAAAAGACATAATGGGAAAAATCAGAACATTAAATGTATTTAAAAAAAAACCTGGATGGAAACAATGCACGCAAAGTACATTTCCAAATGTATCATCATAGATTTCAGAGTTTGTAAATTCCAAATGAACATGGAGATTCTCAGTCACCCAGGTTATGGTTGTCTCTTTCTTTCATGGTTGCAAAAAGTTCAGTTGCCTCTTGAAAAAGCACCTTTGGGATAAATTCCAAAAATGTTCACTGTAACAGCCCCCAAACAGGGTTTGAAAAGCACTGCTACATCACATTCCATGAAAGCTAGCGAAATAAGCTTATTTCCTCCATTTGTACTAGACTTTCTTTTTGGGTTTCACATGACCAATTCTCATAAGGGGATTCACACATACACATACACTGTTTATGAAAGTAAACCAATCAATGTTAAAAACTGCAGTAGGAAAAACAACCTTGGCAGAATAAAAACTTTCCCACAAGGGTTAAGTAAAACAAGTGTACCTTAGACTCTGTATAAAATCAGCCAATGGAGGAGTTCCTCAATACCCCAAAGTTCTTCAGTGGGAAAAGATATTTAACAGCAACAGAATCAAAAGAGTACAAGCTGTATTCCAGAGTTTGGTCAGAGACGAATCATGACTGAAAGAGTCATGAGTCAGTGCAAAATAAAGGAATCAGGAACTTCTCAAGAGTGGTTAGGAAACCAATTGAAATTTGTCCTCTGGCAAAAGGTCAACCTTTAAAAGCTGCTCTTTGTTGATAATAGTGGTGGTTCAGAGAATATAAGTAAAATATTAACGATCCCCAAAGGGAACACGGACTATGACAGGTATTATTAAACATCTTGGCAGGATAAAATAATGCTATTGAAACAAAGAATAAGATTATATGCAAAAGGAATTGACTAACCTGATATTGCCTGCAAAGCAATAATAAAAATGCATCGGTAGATTACATTAAATCACAGTTTTTGATTTGCTGAGGAACTCAGAATCTGTGATATCAATTTTGTGAATATATGCCTGAGGGGCAATCAGAAATACCTAGGGTATAGAAAAAGAATTCTGTGAGCCAACTTGTGAATGAAGAATGATAATCACTTAAAACCAAACCAACCACAGGTTCTATATCTGATGTATTAATTCAGGGAATATATTCAAGAAGGGATATACAGGTGAAACTCAAAAAATTAGAATATCGTGCAAAAGTTCATTTATTTCAGTAATACAACTTAAAAGGTGAAACTAATATATGAGATAAGACTCATTACATGCAAAGCAAGATAGTCCAAGCCGTGATTTGTCATAATTGTGATGATTATAGTGTACAGCTCATGAAAACCCCAAATCCACCATCTCAGAAAATTAGAATATTACATGCAATCAATAAAACAAGGATTGTACATAGAACAATATCGGACCTCTGTAAAGTATAAGTATGGATATGTTCTCAGTACTTGGTTTGGGCCCCTTTTGCAGCAATTACTGCCTCAATGCGGCGTAGCATGGAAGCTATCAGCCAGTGGCATTGCTGGGGTGTTATGGAGACCAGGATGCTTCAATAGTGGCCTTCAGCTCTTCTGCATTGTTCAGTCTCATGTCTCTCATCTTTCTCTTGGCAATGCCCCATAGATTCTCTATGGGGTTCAAGTCAGGCGAGTTTGCTGGCCAATCAAGCACAGTAATCCTACAGTCATTGAACCAGGTTTTGGTGCTTTTGGCAGTGTGGGCAGCTGGAAAATGAAGTCAGCATCCCCATAAATCTCGTCTGCAGAAGGAAGCATGAAGTGCTCCAAAATCTCCTGGTAGACGGTTGCATTGACCCTGGTCTTAATGAAGCACAGTGATACAAAGTGCTGTTGCTCAGCGGTCCAAGGTCCTCTTTTCTGATGAGAGCAACTTTTGCCAAAAGCACCAAAACTGATTCAATGACCGTGGGATTACTGTGCTTGATTGGCCTCTCCATTCTTCCTCCATACTCTGGGTCCTTGGTTTCCAAATGAGATGCAAAAGTTGCTCAGAAAATTATTGGGCAGAAAATTGGG
Organism: Thamnophis elegans; assembly: GCF_009769535.1. Taxonomy (NCBI): domain Eukaryota; kingdom Metazoa; phylum Chordata; class Lepidosauria; order Squamata; family Natricidae; genus Thamnophis; species Thamnophis elegans. Next base: position 93,494,385 of record NC_045543.1, read on the forward strand.
CATTGCCAAGAGAAAGATGAGAGACATGAGACTGAATAATGCAGAAGAGCTGAAGGGCCGCTATTGAAGCATCTGGTCTTCCATAACACCTCAGCAATGCCACAGGCTGATATCTTCCATGCCATGCCGCATTGAGGCAGTAATTGCTGCAAAAGGGGCCCAAACCAAGTACTGAGTACATATGCATGCTTATACTATTCAGAGGTCCGATATTGTTCTATGTACAATCCTTGTTTTATTGATTGCATGTAATATTCTAATTTTCTGAGATGGTGGATTTGGGGTTTTCATGAGCTGTACGCCATAATCATCACAATTATGACAAATCACGGCTTGAACTATCTTGCTTTGCATGTAATGAGTCTTATCTCATATATTAGTTTCACCTTTTAAGTTGCATTACTGAAATAAATGAACTTTTCCATGATATTCTAATTTTTTGAGTTTCACCTGTATTTCTTGAAATGAAAAGGTGCTATGCAAAACTGTTCTTCAAAGAAATTTAAAACCTAGTAAAAAAACATGGATTCAATTAATGTACCTCAAATCCTCCTTGTGGTACAAACTGTGGAACGATGCTGACAAATCATATACAAACTGTTAAATGCACATTCCACACATTTATCATTAAGAATGTTTTTACTGACCATCAAGTTCAGCTATGCTATTTTAAAAATCTGGTCAGGGATTTTAACATTTATCAGTCAGAGTTTTTATTGCAATTAAGACATACCAAAAAGAAGGGACTGCAATATGCCCCCTTTTCTTGTATTAAACAAAGATAAACTACATTTAGATATGCAGATCTCTTCTGTATTGTAAAATGGAAAGGGCATTAATACAGATTTCTGGAACCTTTGCATATTAAAGACATTTTAGTTTTCATGTAAAAACAAAAATATTCAATTTTGGATCTAGCTTTATTTGATGGAACACAACTTGAAATGTTTTGACGGGCTTGAATTTGTTGAAACAGTAACTTGACACATTTCAAGTGTTTTTGCCACTGAAACTAAGGAAGTTTGGGATCAGCTTCTGGTCTATGTTTTTCAGTCCAGTGCCCTAATAGTATGTGGACATGAAGCCTATGTTGAGTGATATCAAACTCCAGAAAATTTGGGTGAGGCGATGATTTATAAAACATTAAAATACATCCCCATATAAACAGAGTACAAAGCTATATTCTGCTAAGATTCTTCTATTTTTTTAAAGTCTTCCATCCCTTCTCAACAGAGAAAACATAATATGTTTTCAGTTTAAATAAGTTTCTGGAACATGTAGCCCTCAATAAAAGTCAGGGAGCAGCTAGTTTCTTTAACAATTTTTATTTTTGCGCTAAAACAAAGATCTCCTTGAACAATTTTTCCATGTGGCATTCCACTTACTTAGATCAAGTAAGTTTTAATATGTTTAATATTTTTAAGACATCATTTTTTCCCTTGCAAATCAAGCTGCTTGGTATAAACTCAACAAAAAAGCAGTAGTATACTTTTATTAAGGAATGTGATGACTCAGTGGATTTTATTAAGGAATGCTGAGCTTGTTGATCAGGTCAGCAGTTTGAATCCCTAGCACCACATACAGAGTGAGCTCCCATTACTTGTCCCAGCTTCTGTTAACCTAGCAGCTCAAAAGCATGTAAACATGCAAGTAGAAAAATGGGAACTACCTTTGTTGAGAAGGTAACAGTGTTGTGTGCCTTTGGCATTTAGTCATGCTGGCCACGTGACCAAGGAGACGTCTTTGGATAGCGCTGGCTCTTCAACTTTGAAATGGAGATGAGCACCGCTCCATAGAGTTGGAAACGACTAGCACATATGTGCAAGGGAACCATTACCTTTATCTATACTTTTATTTTTTGCTTACATGTTGTGATTGCTCTGGCTTATCACTGATTCAAGTCAAGAACTCCTGTTATGGTTTGTTCTGAATCTTCTGACTTAGAAACTGAAGAGGCAGACGAGAAAATTTTGACAGCCTTAGCAGCTATCAGTTGGGGCATCATTAAGGTAATGAAAGGCCATATTCTAGCATAGCACCTGCTCTGAGAACATTCTGCAGCTATAAAGGGCAATCAGCACATCTTCATAAGGGGAGAGGGAAGCAGCCTCCAGGCTCTTGCCTTTCATTGAAAACAACTCTCTGCACCTGCATATCCTGTTATTCTTGCTCTTTGCCCTGCACTCAGTCCCTGGGCTTGATATTGAGATCAAGTCAGGAAAATTCTCTGGTGCTAAAACCCAGGATGGTTATGGACAAAGTTTGTCTATCCATGTGTGTCTTTCTCCTGCCTAAGTGATCACTGATGATTTAAGTTTCAAGGCAAGTCTCATGTTCTCCAGCTAATTAACCTCAGTTGCTCTCAGTAAGTTTATTGCATGGCAATAAAGCTTTTTACACTAATATTGGCTTGTTTTCTGTTTTGCATCAGCTGGCACAAGTTTAAAACATTAAGCTCCCCCTCCAGGCCATGCATCCTCCTTCCAAACCATGCTGTTCTGAAATAATTCAATGGGTCCTTGGTGCTGTCTGAACTGTACAAATCTCTTCTATTGAAATGATTCAGTGGGTTTCAAGAAGTAAAAGATCCAAGCTAGAAGTAGTTTCAAGAATCATCTGGCCCAGAATATTCTATCTGGAGTTTTTCAAAGCATATTCAGTTGAGAGAATTTACTTCCAGAAACCATTCCACCTCTCTCCTCTCCTCTCACTCCTCTCCTCTCACAGTGACAAAGCCTAAAGCAGAGCCATCATACTTCAGAAAGGAGACGGAATTTTGCAGTCGCTGATTGCAAATGCAATACAGCCCAGTGATTTGCAGCTCACCTGTAATTTTCTAATAGGGAAGCTTGCTAAAAATAGAAATAACTTAGCTAGAAGGTTGTTGACATGAAGCGTATTACTACCTGACAAATATGCAACTATAAACTATCATTTCTTTTGTCTGACTATGCACTTAACAGCACATGATTGGTTCTTGCCAGTATACTGATTAGGCTAGAAACAATATTAAAAAAACAAAAACAAAAAAGCCCTAGTCCAATCACAAATCACCAGCTTAAGCACAACGCTTAGAACAACTGGATTTTTTAAGGAAAACTATTCAAAATAGTGGGTTTTTTATTTCAAAACAAAGCTTTTAAAATATGCAATTTGTTTTATACTTTGAATATGTGAAATAGTCACAATGAGGTTAAAAAAATTACATTTCCCTAGTGTTGCTAGGAAATCATCTATGAAGCATTGCAATTAACTCATACATTATAAATTACAGGTTCATTGATTCCAGTTACCAAAGAACTAGTCTAGCTGATTTAACAATCTTATAATGCATCCCTCAGCATGAGTTTCTTTATATATCTCATGACCAGAATCCAGTCATATATTGAATCTCTATCAGCCATTTCTAATGTATTTGAAAAGTCTATTGTCCATTTTTTAGACGTGTTTCTGAAACGGATTCATCATTATATATTATATTAAATGTAACAATCTCACCAGCCAATTCAGCCTTACCAGAATGAACTACGATAGTTTAATGGCTCTCTTGCTGCATTGCCAGTCGAGGCTCTAATACTAGGTGCCAGAAATTGGTACTCTTGGAGAATCATGCAATCAGCATATTCACCCTCATAACATTTACTTTTATTGTTACATCTTTGAAATTTGGCACCTTACTTAACTTGATGCTCTGGACAACCTCCTTGATTAAATCTGTCTAACATTTTCTTGACAATATTGTTCTCTGTATCTCAGCATTCAAGCAATTTTGCTTTGGTCATTATACAAAGAGTAAAATCACATCCAGGATAGAATAGTATGAAACATGCTTAGTATGTACATAAAGTTATAGAAATCTGCTTTTACCTTCTCTTTGTGCAGACTGCATTTCATTTCTTATTCCTTCTATAAAATAATGAATAAATATTGTAGCATTATGTCAGGCTTTGCATTTTTGCCAAGAACCATGTTTTCCTAGTACAAATGAAGGCAGATCACAGATGTCCAGCTGTTAAATTCATCATACTACAGGGAGTGAAAACTCTACACCATAAATTATTAAAACAAATAGTTATAACGGACATTTATTTCTCTTCCATATTTATGGTTACACTGTTATTTCCTAAAATTTTAGAAGAGATTGAATATCAAGAAGCACTATTTCTAACTCTTTATTATATGTCCATGCTTGTATTAGAATTGCACAAGATTAACATAAAATCCATATATCTATTATATACCATGGTACTTTTTAACAGGATCAGATTATGAATCTAAAATATATCTCTTTACCCTTCACAGATTAAAAGAAATCCTTGGACATATCAAGGAAATCAAGATTTTGTCAATAATAGCATCTGGGTAGATTATCTATTAGTCTGCAATCCACTGCACAGCATCTCTAATTTTTCCATGTGTGAGTTTATTACCATGGACCCGCGATGCACATTGTTTAGCTTTTCTAACTTCTACAATCCAAGCAGAAAGTTTCTCTCTCCATGCCTGCTACTTTCTTCCACTCTGAGCAACAAGCAAATGAAGGTTATTCTGATCAGATTAATCCTATGTTTTTTTTTCCTTTCAGATCCAAAGCAGGCAAAGGTTCTTCAGATCTTGGATAAACACTCTTGCTGTTTTAACAGGATGGCTAAACCAGATAGAGAGCATCCTTGCTTGCTTTGGATCTGATGATGGCACACAATTTCTTTCTCTTTCAAATGCCCACAATCCACATTTAGATTTGTTCTCCTACTCATGCCATCTGTTGCACATCCCATTATTCCCAGTTTGAAGGTACTGGGAATAGTAATGGAAAGCAGGCTAGGCATTTATACAAATAATAAAATGTCAACTATTTTGTTAAAATCAACTACAGATAAACAAATGATCCAGTTTATCTCTAGGAGAAATGATCCATGTAGTTCATCTGTGAGAAAGACTAGGATTACTAAGAAAAAAAACTATGATTACTAAAAGCAAACACAAACATATTTAGAAGTGCTAGAAAAATGGAGTCCAATAAATGGGACATATCGATGTATTCAAGCAAAGAGAGAAGAGATCCTAAGAATCTAAAAGGAAATATTTTTCAGACTTTCAATTTACAGGAAAGAGGAAAAGAAAGCAAGGTGATAGAGTACTAGTGTACCCCAGAAGCTTTTGTTGCAATATTTTGTATTACAGCCTTTGAATGTTGCGCTTTAAATCCACCCACTTGTCCCTCCTCCCCATAGGGTCAATCAGTTATGAATATTTCAGTCCTGCCTTCTCCTGATAATATTACTAGCCATACGTCTTGTTACCCCAAAATGCACAACAACACACTGTGGCTTCCATCACCCCTAAAATATTGCCTACCTCTGAGCAAAAAATTAGTCTTCCCTGACTGAATGCCTATAACTCCAAGCATTTCGCCTAATGATAAATTTAAAGCCATTGCTTGCCTTGAGATGAAATACATACAGATTATCCTTGATTTATGGCCGCAACTGAGCCCAAAATTTCTATTGCTAAGTGAGACAATTATTAAGTGATTTTGCCCCATTTTACAACTTCATTGTTGTTAAATGAATCACTGCAATTGTTAAATTAGTAACACAGTTGTTAAGTAACTTTGCTTGTCAGAAAGTTGCAAAAGGTGATTACATGACCCCAGGACACTGCAAGCATCATAAATACAGGCCAGTTGCCAAATATCCAAATTTTGATCACATGACCATGGGGACATTGCAATGTCATAAGTGTGAAAAATGGTCATAAGCAGTGGTGGGATTGAAATAATTTAACAACTGGCTCTCTGCCCTAGTGACCAGTTGGGTGGGCGGGGCTCGATGGTCATGTCACTGGGTGGGTGTGGCCAACTCAATGGTCACTCACGTTGATATAATAAGGGTTAACCGGAGAGGCAGTTTCTGTATGCAGGGCAATAAAGATTAGGCTAGAAACAACACCAGAATGTTTTCTTCCTGCCTTCCTTATGGGATTAGCCCTGTAAAGCGGAAACAAAGAAAATGAGATTTCTTCCAACAACCGGTTCTCTGAACTGCCCAGAAAGTTAACAACCAGTTCTCCCGAATAGGTGCAAACTGGCTGAATCTCACCACTGGTCATAACTAATTTTTTCTGTGCCAGTTGTAACTATGACTGGTGACTAAATGAATGGTCATAAGTCAAGGACTACCTGTATCCTTATCGGAGCAGGATCTTTTCCTGTGCAAAAAAAAAAAATGCTTCAAGCCTTTGAAGAAAAAGAAAAGTTCTTCTATTCTTTTTGACTTCCTGATTATTATTGTTGACTATCCCCAACCCCCCAACATAATTGCATTTACATTGCTACAAATGCTGTATGTTAAATGCAAAGAAACATTTCATATGACTTCTACTTTGGCTCTTAATTCAAAGGCTCAGCACACTGGATAGTTTCAACATAATCCTGTTTCGCTTCCAAATAAACAAGAACATCACAGAAAATGCTTGATTTTGTATATAAGTAGCTCAATTGTTTGAACTTTCTGTATCTTTGAAACTCAGCAAAAGACCTGGCAAGTGCCTGAGTGCAAGTGTAAATCCAACTCAGCTGGAAATAACTACATAATCTTGGTTGCTAATGGCATCGGCTGTGATTCAGGTTCCCTGACATACCAGTTTTTGTTCATGTCATTTTCAATATCTTATGCCAACAGCTACGCTTAAATAGAACAAAGATGTATCCGTTCAGCAGATGGCAGAATACATACTTTATTTTTGGTTGGATGCACAGAAATAACCACGTGAAGGATGTGTACAATGAGACATACCGAGCAATTTTATCCGCATTCTAAAATCTAATTTGTTGGCACAGATCCATCTCTTTCTTTATATGATTCTTCTCCGGTACATCTTTATAGAGTTTTCTTAAATGGACCCCTTGACACACATGCTCACTCTCTTTCTTCAAAGCAATAATCTCTCTGAAAACATCAGATCATAACATTCTGTATTAACTCGAGGTATCACGATAAAATACCATGAGACAGTCCATATGATTATAGGTGTTAAAAGTTTGATATGAATGGAATCTCCCCATAGAATTAAAACAATGAGAATAGGAAAAATTCAAGGGTAGAGAAAAGTCATAATAGAATTTTTGTACTCTTGCAATATATTTAAGATTACTTCATCATTACAGAAAAAATAGAGTATCACTTTATAAGAGCACATCACACAATTCTTGATTTTTCATGACAAAATAAACTTGAGAATCATTTTACTTTTAGTTGATTTCCTGAAAATTATAAGAACAAAGTAAACAAAACATAGATTAACATGATAGAAGAATCAGAAGATAAACCTAATCCAATTTAGTTAAATCCAATGAAAATAATCCCAAACTCTGGAGGTTTCATGAAAACACAACCCAAAAGAACAGTGTAATAGCTCCCAATGATTCAAGCAAGTAAGCCACCTATATCTTTCCACAAGTGTAACCAAAATCTTAGATTGAATATAAAACATTTCTTAATTGCATATAATTGAAAATAAGATGTAAACTTTGTCCAATATGTGTGTGTGCGTTTGTGTGTGTGTGTGTGTGCGTGTGTATGTATACGTATATGAATATGTATATATAATATACATTAAGGAAATCTTGTAGTCCAAGCCACTGTGTATCTTTGTGTATATGTTCAAATATAGGAATACAATAGGCAAAAATACCCTTAGATATTGACATAAATCTATCACTGTTGAAGAAAACTAAGTGATAAGACTAATTAATACATGCAATTTTAAATATCTGAATCCCTTTGGTGATGCAATCCTGCTATAACAAAAAGTGGGCTGGCACAATCATTTAAGGATGATTAAAAATATATAACCAGCATTTTTTCTGCAACAGTGGACAACAAGAAGTTTCCAAGAAACTCCCAATGGATGGAGATAGTAATTACCTGTAACTTGTGTCTGGTAATAAACAATGAATGCAATATAGAGGCTTCATTTAAAGGCAGAATGCTGTCAATAATCTGCATTGCATCTCCAAACTAGTTTTGTGCTAATGTATCTTAAGATAAAATAATTTTTTTGAACAAAGTTTCTCCTCTCTATGTAGTAGCACAACTTGCATTTCAGTTATAATGAAGGCATTAAAAAGGAAGCAGCGACATAAATACTAAAATAAATAAGACAATTGGGCTTGTCTTCCTCCTCCTTCCTTTTAAATTTCACTTTCTTCTAGGTATTCAAAGGGCATATATGGCTCTCCAGCTCTCCTTTTTACTTTCACAACACACTTGAAATAAACAAGACTGGAAGCAAGACTGCCATTGGGAGCTCCACACCAGCTCTCTGTTTAACACAGAAGAGTAAAATCTGTTCTGTCCAATATGCTAACCATTAAATCAGAATAGCTTTCAATATACAAAATTGAACATTGGTTATTATACTACCCTGTTTCCCTGAAAATATGACCTCCCCAGATAATAAGAGCAATCGGGCTTTTAAGCGCATGTGCTAAAATAAGCCCTCCCCCTGAAAATAACCCCTCCCAAAAATATTGCAACACAGCAGCAGCGATGAGGTGACCATGCTCACCGCCTCCTGCACCTCAAAAATAATAAGACCTCCCCAAAAATATGGCCAAGAGCTTATTTCGGGGTCAAAAGAAAATAAGACCCTGTCTTAATGTCAGGGAAACACAGTACTTGACAATAAAGTATTATACATTAAAGCATCATAAAATGCATGTGTATCTATCTTTTATGACAAAAAAGGCAAGCCATGTTTATTTAAAAGGTTTTTTTTTACAACTGTTCATTTAATATAATTACATGTCCAGGTGGCACAGATTCTTTTCCCAGGATATAATTTGAGGAAGTTAGTATTTACCAAAAGTTTAACCTATTCATGTTAAAGAAAGTAATCATATGTTCCTCATAATAAGTTAAGATCTCTCAATACCACCCAAAGGCCAGAGTTAAGTAATCGTAATAAGAAGTTGGGTTACTTCCCATGTTGTTGACACCTCATGAATAAACAATACAGTATCTCCCTGTTCAAGTTACTGTGGTTTTCATTTTGAATTCATTATGCATTGTATAGAATTCCAGTTCCTATTCCTTTGCTGTTTGGTGGAAGTTACAGTTGGGAACCCATGGCTCTTATAGAAACATTTCACACAATTAAAACAGGAAGTCATAAAAACTAAAGATCATTGTCTTTTGCCAGGCAAAGATGGAACAGCAGATTTGAACTGCCCATCACAGAATAGGGGGTATGGCTTCATGTGCTGCCTGCATCCCATGGACGGCGCTTCACTTGTTTGTGTGGCTCAACTTCTGACATGCCACGGACCGGGGTTTGGGGACCCCTGTACTATAGGATTGTGTGACTTGATGTCTTGTGGATGTGTGACATTACATGATCTAGCACCCACCAGCAGTCAGTAGAATTATAGGAGTTGTAGTACAAAACGTGAAGAAAGCAATTTACAAAAGGCTAAAGTGGACAACTACATACAGATGTGGAAGCTGAAAGGAACACTTTCCAGAAGCAAAAGATGTAATTTTCAATGGGCAGAAACAAAGAGGAGCACATAGACAAAAAGCTCAGGGTGTCAAGTTAGACTTAGCTAGAAGCTGTATTATAGTCTGCATAAACTCATTGCAATCTGATACAGGTGGGTTGGATTAACAATTCTGCTGCTTTTATATCTGCATAAAAAGCATGTATTCTAAAACATTGGGGGGGGGTGTTTTTTGTTTTGCTTGTGTATCCAATGTCTTGGAACTTCTCTCCCCACATAGTGAAGTAGAAAAAACATGAGAACATAAAGAAAATACTTCCCTCTACTCAAACTTTTTTATTTGTTTCAACCATTCATTGGTAGTAGAATGCTTATTTTCACCAGATTGAGTTTACATATTCATATAATGTTCTTTTGTTCTCTGAGCAACAACTAATTGGTCAAGTTGTCTGGAAAATAGATTGTCTACATTTTTAAAGGAAAACTTGTTGCACCAAATGAGAGGGAGAGAGGGAAAGAGGGAGAGAAAGAGAGAGGGAGAGGAGAGGGAGAGGAAGAGAGAGAGGAATATATATGACGTCTGAACTTCAGATCTAGAGCAACTGAAGTTACAAAAGACTGGCTGCTAATGCTGTTGAAATTTACTTAACAGACTTGTGGTATGTTGCTGCCAATTCAAACAGAAACATTTAAAAATCAGAGAACTCAGACAGGACAAGTCATTAGATCTATGTGCATCTAAATTCAAAGCTAGCTCTGACTTTAAAAGAGACAAGGTGCTGAGTGTCTCTACACTTTAGCCAGAGAATGAACTAGTAGTTCTGGCATTCACTCCCCTGGCTTCAAATTACTCTGTTTAGTCAAATCTGAAATATGAATGAAAAATGCAATTAACAAGAAATACTACAGCTATTAGTCACATTGCAATAGAAGAAAACAAATGAATTGGTTTGTCCTTTCTAACTTAGGGTTAAGTGAAAGGTCAACACAATATTTGTTTTCCTGCCTTCTCATTAATTCATTTAATGTGACTTGATTTGTTAGTTTATTTGATTATTTGCTGAGCTTCCTATTGAAGACTATGTTCATAAACTTTGTGCCCTTCTTTACTTAAAATTATATTTGCTCAAAATTCAACAGTTGACATTTATCTTATTGAGCAGCATATAATCTCTCCCATGAAAACTATTGAGACTAAAGCTGATAAACTTTTTAACAAATTTATAAAACCATTCCATACAGATGACTTAAAATTATTTAAAGTTATGTACAATAATTGAAATGAGAGAGATTATTCTTTTAAATATGGGCATTTGTACTGATTTTATAGCCCATTTTCTTTTCTCTTGGCACCTCAGAATAGTAGAAGGCTTCAGTTTATGCTCAGATCTGTACATATAGAGAGGTACATTTTCAAAGTCAATTGCATTCAGCTAAATTTGAAAGAGCTCTTGAAATATGTTGTACTCATAATGGCTATTTTGATTAAAATACAGTTCCTGTACTCTCAGGAAGATGATGTTATGTATGATCTTGCTATACTCGTAACTTTCTAGTGTTACAATAAATCTCAGTTTGATTAGTGAAATAATTCATGGGCTCAAGGATGTAGGCAAGACTCTATTTCAAGTAGAAATATACACAAGGACACCTCCTATACACTTTCACACTACCTGAATCTATAATAAGTGATCCTTGCTGGAAGCTCTTTGTTATATGTTTTATGTTTCCTTACCAAGTTTGACTCTCCTGACCACAATGTAACTGATAATAGGAATCATTTTGGTTAGAAGATTTTCCAGTTTACGTGAAAGGAATCTCAATATTCATTTATTGCTATCAGATGCGAAAACATTAATCATTACCATTGTAGTAATATAGTTAATACTTACATGTGAATATTGATAAAAATTATTGGGAACAATTTAATCCTAGTTCATAATATTTTTCTGATTAGGAAAACTTTCTTTAACATATTGAAAAACAATTCTATGTATAACACACTGATAATTTAATAACAATTCTAAACCACAAATCCTTACTGAAGTCATACTGAAAATGCAAAAACAAAACAAAACATGAGTTTGAAAAATATGTACTTTAAATAGACCATTTTAAATTGGACCATTTACAGCAATAATCCTGAATATATTGGCTAGGAAATAGGCTGAACACTCAAATGTAATTATGCTGTAGGATTTACAAAAATAAGTTTATTACAATGCATATGAATTAAATTGTATTCACAGGGTCTCTTGTCCACAAAGACAAGCAAAACATACCACTATTCAGATAAAGACAACCATATAAATAATTTAAATAACTTAATACAATATCCCCAATTATCACTTCGTGGAGAAAGAAGAACACTTCCAATATGGAACAAATCCTCTTCCAAAATTGTTAATTAGAGCTATTATCAAATATGAAACTGGTGTGAGCAGCCACATCCCCTCTAATAAATTGTTTGATCAGTCTATTTTATGTATGGCAACTATCTGTCCAATTTTCTGTCTGGCAATGAATATATAATGAGTTCCTACAGACCTGTCATCAGTTAATTAGTACATGGATGCCAAATATGTAATATGATGGTGATTAACTAACTTACTATGATGTAACTGCTAGTGCACCATCAATGGATATTGTGTTTTCCTGAAAATAAGACAGGGTCTTATTTTCTTTTGGCCCACAAAATATAGCTTGGACCTTATTATCAGGGGAGGGCTTATTGTTTTGGGTTGCTGGGAGGCTGCTCTCTTGCGTGTGGGCTCCCGAAGAGCCAGGCACAATCTCAGTGTTGAACAGCTGTGTTGTGCTGCCGCAGCAACAACACAACAGCCATGAGGTGACCACCCTCATGAGCAGCCCACCCAGCAAACCCCCTTTCCAGCCGGGCACAGCACCATTCACTGACCTAGGGGTATCGCCAAGCCGCAGGAGCACCTGTTCACCGCCCTCTGGCTCACGCGGCTCGGTGCCTTCGGAATGTCCCTAAGTCAGTGAATGGGGCTCTGCATGGCTGGAAAGGGGGGTTGCATGAGCAGCTTTTCCGCTCCCCGCTCATGTGACTCCCAGGCTCACGATGCCCTTGCCTAAGTCTCTGTGCAGAGCCAGGGCATCTCTGCTGCTGCCGCCGCCCGCTGCATTGCTTTTTCTGTGGCTTCCAAAGCACGGAGGTAGGATGCTGAGTCTTCCGGCAGTTGCTGCTCTGGGAGTACACTCTATGGTTGTGAACTATAGTTTCAAGATTGGGATAAGATAACGGATCTTTTTTCCTCTCACTTTCCCAAGTAATTTGCTAGTCAACACAGGGAATTTGGAAACAGGACCCTGAAGAAATACATCAGGTATGAGTGTGAGAAATACTAAATTACTGGTTACCTATTACAGGATAGGTAGACAAGGAGAAAGTCAAGAGATAAGTACCCTGTTTTCCCAAAAATAAACCTCCCCGGATAATAAGACCAGTTGAGCTTTTGCGCCCGAGGGTTTATTTTAGCATGGGATAAAATAAGCCCTCCCCAAAAAATAAGCCCTCCCCCCAAAATTGCAACACAGCAGCAGCCATGAGGTGACCACGTTTGCCGCCTCCTGCACTTCAAAAATAATAAGACCTCCCAAAAATAAGGCTAAGTGCTTATTTCGGGGGTAAAAAGAAAATAAGACCCTGTCTTATTTTCAGGGAAATATGGTAGATCTTGCCACATAATTTAATTTTTGAACATCTTACAAAGCCTCTGGTTAATTCATTTTCTATATAGGCAATAGCATAAAAGAACCTGTAAAAAAAATATGTTGAAGTCTAAAAGCAACATTGAAAGAAAATTAACGTTGCACATGTGAGAAAGAATATACATTATGAATGTATATTTTTGGCCGCCTGCACATCATTTTCCACTGTACTTGTAATTGTTGCATTGGAAGAAAAATTCTAAGTGTTAAAAGAAACTCACAGTGAGACTTAACAGTCTGATACATACAATATATATATGAAATGGCCACAATCCAATGATGTGATGTCTATGCATGCAAGCAATAAATTTTGGATTTTACCAGCTGTTCTTCTTTAAAAATTTCCTGTGATGGTCTGAAAAACTTTGTAAATCTGGTGAGTTGAAAAATAGCAAGAGGAAGGAGGGCTTTATAGATGCTGAAGTAAAAATATCAAAATAAAGTAAAAATATTAAATAACAAACTTTAAAAATAGATAGGCTTGACAATTATCACCCTTTGATAGGCTTGACAATGATCACATGATATTTTATCTATATCCAACTCACATACTCATATACACTAATGCTTCAACTATACATAATCATCTGTTTTTAATAATGCCAAACCATTTTATGGTGAAGAAATATCCAACATAGTGAACATAGCATCACTCTACACAAGTACTCATATCGTTCAATTATCTTTAGTAAAAATTTAGACCCAACTCTGAACCAGAAACATATGAATGCAGTTATTACAAACCTGAAACTCAAAGCATAGGAAAACTATGTAACCTATTCATTTGGGGTTAATAATTCAAGAGTGTTGACATAATAGGCTAACAGAAATCAAATCTTGAATATTGCTGAAAGCTAAAAAAAGATAATTTCATTGGGAGATAACACCTGTTTAACTCCTTTTGTTCTTAGCTAATTTGTTACTTCCTACTTCCTATTAAACCATCCTGTAATAGAACAAACTACTATTTTTCAGATTTTTATGCCTTTACCTTTAAAGAGTTCCTGATGTTGTTGCTAGAAATTACTATAGATGTTCTTAATCTATCATTACCTCTTGTATAAACAAGAGAGAAACTGGCTGTGCCTCCTCTTGAGGCAAAAAGTAGCTTGTAAAAAATAAATAAAATAAAACAATTCAAAAATTAAATGCACGAAACAAAATGCTTCTGGAACAAATGCCATGATGCACAAAGAGTATTATCAGAATTGTTGATGTATATAAATTGTATCCCTTATTGGATATTGTACAAGTGTATTCCCCCTCCCTCTCTCTACACACACACACACACACACACACACACACACACACACCATTTTATTTGCTGCCTTTGAGAAACAATAACCCATCAGCTACAGCATCTGGAGCAGTTACTGACTAAATATTGTCACTTATTTTCAAATTTCTATCTTGAACTCTGATCAAAATTTATTTGTGCATCTATGTATATTGATTCTGAATAAAAATTACACTATTTAAATCCTTTAAATCTAAATCATACTTTTCTGTGTATGTCTTAGTGCCTAGGTTGGAATATTGTGCAATCATGTTCTCTCTAGTGGGAAATGTTAGTCTGAAATCAGACAGCAATAAAAAGGACTACCCACAGATAAGGCAGAGATTTTTACATTTTCAAGAAGGATTCTTGAATATCCAGGGAAAAATATATCTTGCAAATAAAAAAGGATATGTATATTGGACCAAGATGCCTTTAAAAAAACTGCCAATAAAATATGTAATCTAAAGCTATTTCTCTGGAGCTGAACACTAAAAAAGAATGAAAAGCCTGCAGTGATAAAAGCATGCTAATTTTCATGCTGTTTTCAACAAAGAATTTCCAAATAACACCAGCAAGAGAGGGGGAAAGCACATGCCTGCCATACAATACTAAAGGCAACTGCCAAGTCACAGACAACAATCATATTGAAAGCTAACTGTCCACTTTACTAGTATGCAGCTTCAAATTCTCCACTATAGCTTTCAGATAAGAATGTAATTTCTGCACTCTAGCTTCTACAGTCAGGTTGGGGATTAGCTGTGCCTTTTGGTATGCAGACTGCCTCAAATGTGTCTTCATTATACTTTTCTGAGAACATCAGAAGGAACTGGGGCACAGTGCAAAGCAATTGGTATCATCTTTCTTGTCCCCATAAAATACAATAGAATAGCAGAGTTGGAAGGGACCTTGGAGGTCTTCTAGTCCAACCCCCTGCCTAGGCAGGAAACCCTATACCATTTCAGACAAATGGCTATCCAACATCTTCTTAAAGACTTCCAGTGTTGGAAGTCACAACTTCTGGAGGCAAGCTGTTCCACTGATTAATTGTTCTAACTGTCAGGAAATTTCTCCTTAGTTCTAAGTTGCTTCTCTCCTTGGTTAGTTTCTACCCATTGCTTCTTGTTCTGCCCTCAGGGGCTTTGGAGAGTAGTTTGACTCCTTCTTCTTTGTGGCAACCCCTGAGATATTGGAATACTGCTATCATGTCTCCCCTAGTCCTTCTTTTCATTAAACTAGACATACCCAGTTCCTGCAACCGTTCCTCATATGTTTTAGCCTCCAATCCCCTAATCATCTTTGTTGCTCTTCTCTTTCTAAAGTCTCCACATCTTTTTTACATCGTGGTGACCAAAACTGAATGCAGTAATCCAAGTGTGGCCATACCAAGGCATTATAAAGTGGTATTAACACTTCATGTGATCTTGATTCTATCCCTCTGTTTATGAAGCCTAGAACTGTGTTGGCTTTTTTGGCAGCTGCTGCACACTGCTGGCTCATATTTAAATGTTGTCCACTAGGATTCCAAGATCTCTCTCACAGTTAATACTATTGAGCAAGGTACCACATATACTGTACCTGTGCATTTTGTTTTTCTTGCCTAAATGTAGAATCTTACTTTTTTCACCATTGAATTTCATTTTGTTAGATAGTGCCCAATGTTCAAGTTTGTTCAGATCCTTCTGTATCTTAAGCCTATCTTCTGGAGTGTTTGGCTATTCCTGTCAGCTTGGTGTCATCTGCAAATTTGATGAGTTCCCCATTTATCCTCTCATCCAGATCATTGATGTAGATGTTGAAGAGTACTGGGCCTAAAACAGAGCCTTGGGGTACTCCACTGCATACCTCCCTCCATGTAGATGTAGTTCCATTGAGGACTACACGTTGAGTGTGGTTGGTCAGCCAGTTACGAATCCATCTGGTGGTGATGCTGTCTAACCCACATTTTTCTACTTTATCTAGTAGTAGGTTATGGTCTACCTTATCAAATGCCTTACTGAAGTCGAAGAAAACTATATCGACCGCATTCCTCTGGTCCACTAATTTTGTCACTTTGTCAAAGAATGCAATAAGATTAGTCTGGCATGATCTGTTTTTGACAAACTCATGTTGGCTTTTGGCTATTACTTTGTTTACTTCTAGGTGTTCGCTAATTCGTTGCTTGATTATCTTTTCCAGAATCTTCCTTGGTATTGAGGCCAGGCTGATAGGTCTATAGTTTCCTGAATCTATTTTTTTTCCTTTTTTGATGATGGGAACCACATCAGCTCTTTTCCAGTCCTCTGGCAGTTCCCCGGTGCTCCAAAAGCCTCATAAGCGTTCCTAAAGTTAAGCAAAATAGGTGGTTGCGATTCATTTTGCTCATAAGGATGCCCAGTTGACCATTATAATGATAAACCTAAAGTTGGTAGGTAGGCACCAGAGGGGACACAGTGAGGAGCATCCATTCAACTTTGTCTTCTGCTAGATGGGTGGTTTTTTACTTAAGCATGCCCCCTTCTGCTCCAACACCCAAGACTTAAATTTTTGATTTGGGGGCTATAATGCTTTCAGACTTGCAGGATTCTGTTATGTAATCTTTAAAAAAATTAGAATTAATTTATCAGGTCATGTTTTCTGTTTGGTCTATCTCATAGGATTGATAGATCAATGAGGCTAATGATTCCTCATGTAAAATCAATTTTAGTCAAATCTTAGTTAGAAAAATCTTATGAATACCTCTATGGAGATTAGCCTTACTCCAGATACAAAGAGGAACTGAACATTTATTGGGGAATTACATTCTTAGATAAGGGACCAATTTGGATACGATTATTATATTAGTCTTCCAGAATCAGAAAGTTCTATAGAAAAAGAATAGAATGGAACAAGGAACTATAGAACCTGAAGATCATCCTCCTTTCTTACTTTGAAATAGATAAGATTCTATGAAATAAGTTTAATATAAGATAGTATGATCTGCATTTCCAAGTATTCTTTAAAAGATAAGTCCCATATATATGCTTTCTACATTAATTAAAAAATGTAACTAAAGCGCTAGATTTGAAACTTTTGATACTTCAGGCACTTTTATTCCTTCTACAGTTTCATTTTCAGACCTAGGTTTAATTCACAAAAATCTGGAACTGAGAAGGCACACGAGGAATGATTGTAGGGTAAGCACATCAGAGCAGGGGTGAAATGCTACCATTTCTGACTGGTTCGCTAAAACCAGTAACAAAAAAAATGCTAAGGTTCGCCTGAACTGGTAGTAAAAAAAAGCTTTGAAAAGTGAAAAAAAAGGTTCCCCGACCCTCAGCTGTGCCGTGCGATCATCAGAACCTATTTTTTTTTCACTTTTTAAAGCATTTTTTTACAACCAGTTCCAGTGAATAAATAGTAAAAAATCCTTTTAAAAATGAAAAAAAGTTCAGATGATCATGTGGCACAGCCGATTATCAGGGAACCTTTTTTTCTCACTTTTTAAAGCATTTTTACTACCTGTTCAGGCGAACCTGAACTAGGTATATGGTTTTCTATAATTTCTACAACACTATCCTGATTAATGGTGAACTGCAAATTCAACTACTTTTAGAACAAATTTCACTGTCCAGAAGCCTTTACTGCATCACATATTGTTTATCATTGCAGTGTATCGGCTTAATTGGCTACTTAAACAGGCCAGTGACCTTATGCAGTTACTTGTTACCTTGGACTGCTGGTTTATATTGTAATTCTTTCAGATTCACTGGATTTCGTTTTTCTGGCAGTTTCAATAAACAAGCAGCATAAGTGTTGAGTCCAGTGTCCTTTTTCTTGATCAGTAGAAAAAACACAACAGCCATCTCCTAGTCCTATATTTTCCATTTGTTTAATACTGATTATAATAAATGATTATAATACAAAAATGATTATAATGCATAAATGATTCTTCTCTTCTCTCATATAGAAAAGTACCAATATTGTATAGAGAGAAGATTTCTGCTGGCGGAGACCAAAGTCCTACCTATCCTAGCATTCCTTCCCAATAATGGTCACTAGATCCACATTGGAAATAGGATGTGAGCACAACAAATCCTTCCTCTCATCTTCACTCTGGCAACAAATAAATTCACTCCATGAAGTGGACTATTCTACCTATTGACATTTAAATAATCAAAGCAATTGATCAATATGCAGTTAAAATGACAGAATATCATGATTGGTTTTATCAAAATTATATGAATAATCAGAAAAATTAGAATCATATTCTGCCTATCATTTTTTTCTGGAATAGATTATCCGGCTAAGTGTTCTTAGTATCACATTGCAGCTAGAAGACAACATGTAGTGGAGTAATCAACACACAAACCCTATTTGCAATTGGATAACTATTACCCATTCACATCTTTTCTGAAAATGGGAGAATAAAATCTATATAATACATGGAACATTCTGTAGGAACAAAAATAATATATTCAGGAACAATTGAATCCCTCAGCTAATGAAGAATATAACAGCATTTGGATACAATATGACATTCATGCCAATTCCATTATCTTTCTACCAGCAATGCTTTAAAACCAGGAATAAAAACAATTAAGTAAATTAGTGCTGGGCTGCATTGTCCAAAAAACCCTGCCAACATCAAAGGATGTACTGTTTTGCAAAATAAAACAATGTTGCAGAATCAAGTATAAGTATGTAATGACACGCAGGAGAGATAAAAGAAAACCTTTCTCCTATCATTTTGGAATATTCACAGTATCTCAACTTGGTATTGGGAGAGGTTATATAATCCATTCTGGAGTACTTTAAAATCTTTGAAATAGAAATACTGAGGTTGAACTGGAAAATATTAGAGCCTAGGTGGCGCAGTGGTTAGAGTGCAGTACTGCAGGCCACTTCAACTGACTGCTAGCTGCAGTTCGGCAGTTCAAATCTCACCGGTTCAAGATTGACTCAGCCTTCCATCCTTCCGAGGTGGGTGAAATGAGGACCCGGACTGTGGGGGCAATATGCTGACTCTGTAAACCGCTTTGAGAGGGCTGAAAGCCCTATGAAGCGGTATATAAGTCTAACTGCTATTGCTAAATAGTGCTAGGGACACTTTGAAAATGATTTGAAAAAAGTGCTCTGTAAACTCAACTACTTAAAGCAGCATTATCAATTTTCAAAATTACATGGAAGCCCCCCCAAAGAGTATGTCTGCTTTAATAATCAATGCAGAGATTATCATGCAGTCTGAATGGAGAATAATACTATTAAATATCTCTCTGAATGAATCTTTCAATGAATTTCATACCATTAAGGGTGAAAGCTGTTTCTATGACATACAGCTGAAATAATGTTTACAGAGAAAAATTAACTACAAAACAACTTAATCAAAAAGTCATCAATTTACCACTGAATTATATTGCGGGACGGGGACCCAGACTGCTGCAGCATTTAATATATTGGACTAGGACTAAAGAGAATCATGTGCAGATTCGTTTTCAGAAATAAAAGCTCACTTGGTGACTGGCTTAGTTATTATCTCTCAGTTCAGCCTACCTCACAGAACTGTTGTGAGAAGAAGATGCAGTGGTACCTACACAATGGGAAAATAATATATTAAGGGGGAAAAAATAAGCAGGATAACAAATATTTTAACAATTTATCCCATATGCAAAACTTGTATCATTCTGAATGAACCGTAGAATTGAGTTTAATAACATTTGATAATGACCGTTTGGTCCTAAAGTTTCCAAATCCTATTTTATTCTTATATTTCAGATTTCAAAATGGTTCAGCTTTTTCTCAGGAAGAACAAGAACATCAATCAGAAGTTGAAATAAGCATCACCACAAAAGTCAGATTTCATTCCCATGTCAAAAGCAATATATGATTCCCAGATAGCAATAATACCAATATATTATTACAATAGACTTCAAAAAATCTTTACTATTTTTAGGATTTTTTGAAACAGTATAAAATGTATTTAATGGCATTTAAATGCCCAACTAATTCATTCATGTTTCATTTGTAAAATAGTATAGTCCGTATTGTTTAAAACATTCAGGCAGCCCTGAATGCAATCAGAAATACCACACTTGGATGCATGTAATAGAGGATACAATTAGTAAGCTTACAATTATTTTTTCATTGTTTGAAATTAAAAACTGTCAAGAGCAATATAAAAATTGTCATCGTAGACTTCACACTAAGTAGTATTCCAAACAATGTGCTAATATTATCACCAAAACTGTGTTTCCACGGACCACAAGAATATCTGAAGTAAATCCAAGATAGCTAAGTACAAATTGATTGGCTTTTAACAATTTTAGCCATGTGTTTTCAGAAATGTGGCACTGTATGCAAATCAAATTGCAATACTGTAGCTGAGCTAAATGATTTACTAGCAAATGTTTTACTATTGCATTCTCTGTTAAATAAGACTTTTTAAAAACCAGAAATTAGTAAAATAGCTTGTATTTAAGTGTATCCAGCAGTGTTAATAATTTAGAGTGACAACTCTTTCCCATTTGAATGGAAAAGTAAGCAAGATAAGAATGATCTGAAAATATTATCCTATCTCACACTCTTCAAGACTTCTTCTGTTAGGTAAGTGTAATGGTCATTAAATAAGCCAATGGAAAAATTCTATTGCTGGCTTTGTTGTTGCCTGATTGGTTTTTGATAGTGATCACATTTGAAGTGATCTTGTTCAAAACTGTTTTATTTTCTCACAATGACCCTGGATCAACATTAAGAAATAATTAGATTTGTACCAAAAATCGACCCACTTATCAGTTCTTTGCTAAAATCAAGGGTAATAAAAAGAGAGAACTACTGAATCTCATTGCAGAAATATTTACTCCATCAATGCTGCCAGGCCTCTAGTCAGCATGTACTACTGTAGCTTTTGTAGTACAGTGTTACCTCAGCACTCATCTTTCATTGGTTCTGGGAGACATGACAAGTACTAATAGCAATAGCAGTTAAACTTATATACCACTTCATAGGGCTTTCAACCCTCTCTAAGCGGTTTACAGAGTCAGCATATCGTCCCCACAGTCTGGATCCTCATTTCACCCACCTCGGAAGGATGGAAGGCTGAATCAACCTTGAGCCGGTGAGATTAGAACCGCTGAACTGCAGATAACAGGCAATAGCAATAGCAATAGCAATTAGACTTATATACCGCTTCATAGGGCTTTCAGCCCTCTCTAAGCGGTTTACAGAGTCAGCATATTGCCCCCAACAACAATCCGGGTCCTCATTTTACCCACCTCGGAAGGATGGAAGGCTGAGTCAACCCTGAGCCAGTGAGATTTGAACAGCCAAACTGCAGAACTGCAGTCAGCTGAAGTGGCCTGCAGTGCTGCATTTAACCACTGCGCCACCTCGGCTCTTGCTAAAAATGACAAGCGCCAAACAAACCATGTGATTTACCAGGTGTGGGCCCTTTGTTTTTGCTGGGAAGGACTTTTTGTCTGTCCCTTTTCCTATGTCAATGACCTTCTTAGCATGGCAGACTTTCTCTCCACCTTCTGAGGCTGTTGCCCCTCTTCCTTTTGCAGCAACCCTTCCAGCAAGGCTGACTTCTTGTCCATTCTCCATGGCCATCCCCCTTTTCCTATCACAGCGCATTGAGTACCAAACAAACAATGAGTAGTAGGACAACATTTTCACGTCAAAATGTGTTGAGTACCAAATTCAATGAGTTTTGAAGAAATTGAGTATCAAGGTACCTCTATACAGCTTGTCTACCATCCTTACTCTTCCACTCCTTTTAAATATGACTACTTTGATTTTAAAAAAATTCCAGTCCTCTCTTCCACAATTTTTTTACAGTCTGAGAGAAAAACAATGTTTGCAAACTTGCGCCAGAGTTATAACAAACTGAATTATTTCAGACTCCTTTCCATTACAATATGGTACACGCCAGGGCTGCTCACTTTCATCCTTGCTATTTAATTTGATTCTTAAATCTCTGGCCATCATGAGAAGGCACTCTTTAGATATTTAGCAGAACTGTGTTATTTCTGTATGCTGATGATATTTTGGCAATTTTGGATCAATATTCTCCTTTCCCAATTTTATTATGATTGTACAGTATTTTGGAAAGTATTTGGGTTATAAGAAAAATTTAGATGAATCTAGTTTGCTTGTCCTGGGTTCTAATTAATCAATACAGTTATGTAAAGAGACAGTGAGACAGTTTGGTCTAGTAGTTAAGACACTGAGCTAGAAACTAGGAGGCTGTGGACTCTTGTCTTGCCTTAGGCATGAAAGTCAGCTGGGTAACTTTGGACTCATCACCTTCTTTCCATTCACATCAGCTTTGGGTGACAAGCAGGTCAGTCAATTCCTATTGCAACCAATCAGTTGATTGGGAGGGTGGGGGAAGCAGACCCTGCACTTGTGGGAAAAGCTAGTAAGGAAAATAAGGTTTTGTAAAGAGATGGGATTTGTGATTTCTACTGATTATATTAAATATCTGGTGCTACCCAAAGGTATTTCTAAATACATGCAATAAATATGTTGAAATAGATGTTAATAGAGGGCTTAAAATTTATTTACGTCTGTTAATGTTATTAAAGTTAATGTTATTAAAATGAACATTGTCCCTTATTTGATTTATGTTCTTAGAGGCATTCCTATAATCTAATCTAATAAATATTTCATTTTGATTGATTATAGGAGATTTATTTGGGAAAATGGACCAAGATTCTTTTGAGGAAGGTGGTCTTTGTCTACAAAGATATTGTTGGACTAATATTTTACCAGCCGCCTGTTGGTGGAATAAAAATACAATGGATTGTCCTTTATGGCCTAAGTTGGAAAGTTATTGTCTATTTCCTTTGTGATCATGGCATGGGACAACATATAGCAGAAAAGGTATTTCATTTCTAGGAGTCTGAGAAGTGAGAAATCTTTGGACCACAATGGGACATAAATGGAATTTTGATAATAAGATTCAGGAACATCCAACATTTTGGAAAAAAATTAGATTGAAAATTGGTGGTAAATCATTTCATTGGAAAGCTTGAGCAGAAGCTGGGGTTATCACTTCACTCCAACTACTATGTAATGACTATTTCAAGGAGTTTTCCCAATTTCAAATGGAATTTGGTCTTCCTAATTCACAACTGTGGCAGTATCTTTAGCTAAAGCATGCTGCAACAGATCAATAAGCATCATGTGCTTTGACCACCTCAAAGGCAACTGTGCTTTCTGTGATGGAAGCATTACCTAAATAAAACCTATCACCTATTTCTATCAAAAACTCAATAACAGTTTTAAAATGGACATTTCTGGGATATTTTAAACATGGACTAAAAAAGTAGAATTTCTGAGAAAGTCATAACAATGGCTTATGGTCTTTGCTTAGAAAAGGCAACATTTTCTACTAATCAAAGAATGTATCAATATGTGTTACTAGGGCAGAGATTCTGTGATATTATATAATAATAGTTTATATTGTTCATGTATAGAGCCAGCTTGATCTAGTTGTTATGTTGCCAGGATAGAAAGTGGGAGACCATGAATTCTAGTCCTTCCTTGACCATGAAAGCCAACTCAGCTCACAGAGTGCAATTGTGTGGAAAATAGGAGGAGGAAGGTGTGCTGGATACGTTCACCACCTTATTTGTACAAATAATAAAGGTGAGATATAAATAAATATAACAGTAATGAATTAATTGATAAACCAGTGAATATTGATAAGTATTAAAATATATATTTGTTTTCTTTTCCATCTTTGTAAATTTGTACTTTATAATTTCTTTTTTGAAGATTAAATAAGGTTTTGTTACAAATATATAATTTAAAAATTGGAAATTGATTTCCAAAGAACAAAGATATCATGTTTGGAAGAAATAGAGAACTTTACAGATTTGCCTATTTTCAGTTTGTCATTCCTTCAAATTATTATTTGTGCCAGTGAAGTAAAATATTTTATAATGATCATATTTACATTATATCTGCCAATAAACAATACCAGTTATTATAAGCATGCATCATTAGTTGTACATATCCTGCCACATGTGATTATATGTGGAAGAACTTAAAACATCTGGATGTAGCTGAATTGAACAGTAATTTCTATAGCAGAATTGCTACAATACAGTTATCCACCTTTTTCTCACTAGGTTCAATGGGACTGAAATAAGCTTAACAATACTATTGGCTTTCATTTTTATAAAAAAATAATTGAAACACATGTATGTCATTTTATTATTTCATATAAAATATAACTGCAAAAGTTGTAATATTCAACTCTTTTACATTATTAAAATGACTAATAAACGTTTTAAACATGACTTCAAAAAGCTATTCTCTAACCAACTATGATTAAAACAAGACAAAAAAATTTAAAAACCTACCAAAAACATATATTATCCCCTATCAAATACCCCCCTCCCCCTGTAACTTCCCAAGCAGTTATTTTTTATATTTTTGTCTTTATGTCTGTTATTGGGTGGGCATTAATTTTCTTCTGGGAACAATTGGTCATGGAAGATAAACTTCAAGCACAGTCATGGATGACTGGATAACTATCCTTCTTAATGAAACAGAAGAAGAGTTTTGTGCAAGAAGAGAGGCCAAATGCCACATGTTATAAAATGATATAAATTTATTCAAGCTTAGGGTATATCTAGACAAACCTCCTTTCATGCAACCTGCTACAAGTATTTGAAAAGAAGTTGTACAAATAATGTATGCAGCTCTTTGAATCCATTTCCTGATGTTTTTTAATGTAAAAAAAAATC
Organism: Thamnophis elegans; assembly: GCF_009769535.1. Lineage (NCBI taxonomy): Eukaryota > Metazoa > Chordata > Lepidosauria > Squamata > Natricidae > Thamnophis > Thamnophis elegans. The sequence continues at coordinate 93,519,613 of NC_045543.1, forward strand.
TGTATGTCATTAAACACAGCAGTTTTCAAAGCATTAACACTTTTTTCCCTTCTGGCTGTTCTTCATTTATACACACAGACATGTCTCATAGAATTATTATATTATACCAGTGCTTAACTACTTGGATTCTCAAGGTCTTCCCACCCTCCTTTTTGGCTTTCTTTTTAACAAACTGAATCTATTTTTTTGTATTTTGAGGCTGTATATGTACAATTATAGGATTTTCTGGAAGAAGGCCAAAGCTTATCACTGTGGAGGAAAAAAATGATATATAAAGTGAAGGTCAACAATGAATTTAAATTAAATATGATCATATTGAGCTGAATAAGCCAGTACAAGGAAATTCAAATATTTCTTAGGTGTATATTCCAGACCCACTACTCTTATTTCAGTTAATGTTTAATTGTTTGCAACTATGGATGGAATCATCTATTACAGTAATCTACATCTTTTTTTCTCTTCTTTATCAAACTTTTTTTCTGATGCTATCAAGTCAATATTTAAGGTCAGGATTGTTAAGAATTTAGCTGCAGCTATTTTTTTGATGAGAGAAATCCTAGTAGGCCTTTCTATCCCTCAAATAATTGCTTCTGAGTTTTGCATTTTCATATCAAATGTTACAATATATGCACATGTTATGTGACATGAAAGGTATAAGAAATATGAGGCCATTGCTTAATAAGCATAAAAACAAACCTCTAAGAGGTAAACTGTTTGTTATTCAGTCTTCCCAAAGCTTTGACGAGGCTCAGTCATTAACAACTGAATTCAAATTAATGGACATCTGGCTACATAGCCCAACTTCAATAAAAATATAAAAGGGAAAATCTGATTTCAGCTAAATGTGAGTGCTTAGCTAACTAATCAACAGGTAGCGACTAAGTAACAGATAGAAAACCTCAGTATTTCTCCAGGGAAATTTACCCTAGTATGATTTCAAGGGATTTCCCAATGTTGGATGATATCAAAACTTAAAACAAAATATTGTAAACAATTGGCACATTTTTTACAGGCTACTGAAAGACAATCATGCCAGTGCGCCTTGTAGATTATATATAAAAGTTCCTGCCAAATTTTCTCCTCATGAAAAAGAAAAAGATGGAATCTTGACTTGGGCAACCATATTCACTTGGGGAAAAGTATGTACATGTTTTCAAGGCAGAACAACTGCAAATCATACTTTTGCATGTTAGCTGCTTCCACTGTGCTGAAAAACAAGCTTTAAAAATTAACAATGCAACTTGAATATTTATACAAGTGCCAAAAAAGGGATATTTGAGTAAATAAAAGACATACTGATCACATGTAAACTGGCAAACAGTTGTGATAATGTTTTGGTTGATCTTGCTATGTATTATTGTATATTGTATATACTAAATACACCATATCTAATACATGAAGAAATATACTTCATTAATCAAGGAAGCAATATAAATACGGATATTAAGGAATCATAGGTACCTATTGAATAATTTTTTGTGAAGCATTTGTAACTTACAGATTCTTCCTGCCTCCTGTTGACAATTTAATCATCCAGAATTTTTGCCATTCCAATTTTGAACCTGTGGAAGTTTGTTAAACATTTTTGTGTGTAATGATGGATCCAGCTACAGACTAAGGATGCAAAAGAATCACAGTCATGAAAACAAGCAGGGTTATGCAGGCTCACAGCACTAACATGTGAAGAATAGAAAATGCTATAGAGAAGCATTGATTGGTTTCTTTGATATTTCCAGAGATGCAATGCATTATGGCATCCGTAGAGATACTACTACCTAAGTAGTGGGGCAAACGAAAAATTGGCCTGTACAATATGACATATTATAACAACTTTTCAGTGAGGGACTGAGATTGTGGATATTATTGGCTTACTTGTGGCTTAGCACACTATGTGAAACCAGCCACTAGAGTTAGTAAACAATGGTTTATGCCATTGGCATGATGGACAAAAATGTCTTCTGACAATGTTATATGTAATTATGTAGAAGAGCTGTAAGGCAAGAATAGCAGACCTCTAGCCCTTAGTTGCAAAAATATGGGCTGTAAAAGCTGCCCATTACTGTTTTCCCCATCACCATTTGGCTGATGGAAAACAGAAGAAATGTGTAAGGAAAATTTGTTAAATATTTACCATACAATTACTTATTTTGGTTATCATCTTTCTTCCAAAAACCCAGGGTTACTTTTATAGTTATCTATAAGCGTTAAAATTAAGATATAAACCTAATGCTCCTATACCCAGCGTTACTTTTATAGTTATCTATAAGAGATAAAATTAAGATATAAACCTAATGCTCCTATTCAGCAAATTGAAGCCTCACTGGATGATAAGGCACACTGAATGACTGTATTTGCCCCAACCCTGGTCTATCCACAATTTTGGAAATATCGAGATGAAATCCTGAAGTGATTTATCTCAGTCAGATTTTTTTACATCTAAAAAAACCTGGCATTTTAACTGAGCTATGCAGATATCCACTGCAAGCATGTCAGTTAGATAGGGCTACAAAAGTACCACAGCTAATAAATAGCAGCAAAGAGAGTTTTCTCAGTTACTTTGCTATCATCTGGATTTTTGCATCCTGGGTAGACTTAAATTACTAACCAAGCTGCAAAACTGAGTAGGCCTTTGTATCATGAACTCCTCTATTTAAGCCAAACTGTTACACTACAGACCAAATCAGGGAATGTTACAAAAAAGCTATATGGGTTAGGATTGCATGATTTAAGTTATAATTCAAAAGAATAATCTGCATGAATATATAATCTTGATTACTTGAGCATAATTATATTTCTTTGGCTCAAACTGATTATCAGCCTAGAGTACTCCCCCTTTTTTGCTATATTATGAAACAAATTAATGAGATCAAATGGAAATCATTCAAAGTTCTTAAGGAACCCAACTGTGAAAATGTTCAGAAATATGTAACATTTTCTAAGTCAATGTTCTTAGATAGAGGTCTGGCAACACTCCCCCCCACTCACCCCCATTTATCCTTTTACACTACAAAATCAAGAAAGATTCAGGAGATTAGTAGATATTATTCTTCATTAGGTGAACATCAGTTCTGGATAGATTTGTGGGAAGTATTCATGTGTTATTTGTAAAATAGCACAGAGGAATCATTGAACAATTTCACTTTTTGCTTTCCTTAAATCCGGAGGCAGGAAAGAATGTCAAGGTCACAACTGGTTCAGTCTCATACTGAGGATTCAAAGTTGGATAGGATAAAACCCACCAAGCATAGAAAGCTTACAATTTGTTGGTTCAGAGCCAAAGATAAAGCCTGTTTTCGATGTCCTCTTTAAAAGAACTTACTTGGGAACAGAGCTCTAACTCATAAGAGTGTTTTTCAGAAGGATACTATATCAGAATTGGGTACTGGATATACTCAATAGTTTGATAAGACCTTGATTCTAAGCCTCATTGTTTCCATTATGCTGGAAATAATGTCCTATTAGGTTCTGATAATATGCCTACATTTATCCTTGATGTTGATTTACTGTCACTTAACTCTCGGATTGACATTGGATTTTGTTTTTGGAACTGCTTGCTATTTACTTCTTGCTTGAACCTTGGACTGGATGCCAACTTTGTTGCTGACTATGATAACTCAGACCAGGTTGCTAGTCATCCATATCCTTGCCAGAATAAAACATAAAGATAAAATGATTAACACTGTAGAATGAAATTTCTTGTTGGAAAAACAGAACGGTTTCTGATTTTGCAGAGTCAAGTAAATATCAACAGGCCTATGGATCTAATAAATCCTGTGAAGACACTTACAGGCATTTTGGAGTTGGGTGGCCTAGAAATTAGATAGGTAGGTAGCTAGAAAGACACAACACAAATATTAGGTAAAGGTTCCCCTCACACATATGTGCTAGTCATTCCTGACTCTAGCGAGTGGTGCTCATCTCCGTTTCTAAGCCGAAGAGCCAACGCTGTCCAAAGAAGTCTTCATGGTCATGAAGCATGACTAAATGGCAAAGGTGCACGGAATGCTGTTACCTTCCCATCAAAGGTGGTTCCTATTTTTCTATTTGCATTTTTATATGCTTTTGAACTGCTAGGTTGGCAGAAACTGGGACAAGTAACGGGAGCTCACTCCATTACGCGGCACTAGGGATTTGAATCACCGAATTGCCAACCTTTCTGATCAAGAAGCTCAGTGTCTTAACAACTGAACCACCACATCCCTGTACAAATATTAGCTACAAGCAAATTTTGGCCGTCATTTGATTTCACATATAAAAATGCATGAAGGAGAATCAGGATTGAGAATAGACTTTTTTTCCCCCAGTTAAGGTCCAGGGAGATTTTTCTTTTTTTCTCCCTGCAGCACAGACTCTTTGTAGAAAGACTGCTTCTCCCATAATGATTCCTAGATTACCCAATGACATCGGTGGTTATCCCCAAAAATACTGCATGAGAGGCTTCTTTGCAAAGAACATCCTCTACCCTCTAATCAACCTGACAACGTTTTCCCATTAGACTGGAAATCTGTCAAAACAAATACTTTCTGCTCATCCTAAATTGGGACCAGTGCTTTGAAATTGTTTATAAATTATTTGGAATCAAGAGGTCATGCTTACTGATGACACTTAATTATTTAGAAAACCTAACACAAAATAGAACAGCAAAGAGTGCTAAGAGAATCCGTCAAAACAGCCGGACTGAAATGAAAATGGCAAATATAGTTCAACAAAGGAATGTGTAAAATTATTTCTATAGGAGCAGAAAAAAAATAGCAATAGCAATAGACTTATATATAGCTTCACAGTGCTTTACAGCCGTCTCTAAGTGGTTTACAGAGTCAGCATATTGCCCCCAACAATCTGGGTTCTCATTTTACTGATTTCAGAAGGACGAAAGGCTGAATCAACCTTGAACCAGTGAGACTTGAACTGCCCAACTGCTGGCAGCCGGCAGTGAGCAGAAGCAGCCTGCAGTACTGCATTCTAACCACTGCACCACCACAGCTCTTCTTAACATCACAGACATAGGTTGTGGTGGTTGACTTTTTTAAAACCTTGCTCTAGTGCCATGATGGCGAACCTATGGCACGCATGCCAGAGGTGGCATGCAGAGCCCTCTCTGTGGGCATGCATGCTGCCGCCAGCTGCTTGTCTGGTTTCTGGTGTGCAACTGGTCTTTGTGGGTGCTGGACCTCTGGAAAATGCCCTGAAAATAGCCTGAAAAATGAAATGGAAAACAGGCAGATTTTGGGCAATTTTCAGGGCACTTTTTGGGCCATTTTCAGGCCATTTTCCACGCCCAAAAAAATGCTAAAAAACAGGCATGGCATGCCAGCCAGCATGGGTTTCTGGTGCTCAGACCACCTGGCCAGTACACATGTGTGTGCTAGAAATCTGAAGACCAGTTGGCTGGCACACACATGCATCCGGCCAGCTGGTCTTCAGGTTTTTGGTGCTCTAACATGCGCACATGCGCATTTGAACACACCAAGTTTGGGCACTTGGTGCCGAAAGGTTTTGCCATCATTGATCTAGTGTAAAGATACAATAAAAAGGTAAGAACAATGCTGAGGTTGATTGGGGCAAAAAATAAAAAATAAAGCTGCTTTTATAAATATGTGCTATGATCTTTCTTGGAATGCTGTGTGCAGTTATGACTATTGCACAAAAAATGAAAAAATGTAGGAATGGAACAGAAAAATAAGGATAGGATTATTTCCCTCTTACAATACAATGCAAGAATGAGAGGTTATTCAATTATGCTGAATAATGAGAGGTACATGATAAACAAATGGAAATCCTTTCTCACCCCGCGTTCAGGTAAATTGAAATTTGCTACTGCAAGATTATGAGAATCGTAATTTATTTCTGAAGTGAACTTTCTCTCAAAAGAGCCTAGAGCAGAATAAAAATATAAAATCAGTCACCCTTAAATTTAAAAAGCTGTATTTATCACAGGAAATCAAACATGCTAGGTCTTGGACTAGTGTATGGGTGAATAATTAGGTTTTCAGTTGTTCCTTTGAAAAAAGACAGCATTTCAATCTGCTGAAGCTCCGATCAGAATGATGCCAGAGATGCAGTGATGGCATCCACTTTGCAAACTTTAAAAGGAGGATAGGCAAATTCATGAAATATAGTAATAGAAATAGTACTTATATACCGCTTCACAGTGATTTATAGCCCTCTCTAAGCAAAAAGTCAGCATATTGCCCCCGACAATTTGGGTCCTATAAAGTTACTACAAGTTAGTAATTATGAAGGCTATAAATTAGTGTACTTTCTGATTGTTCAATCCCTTTAATTAATCTTATTCTTGAAGGTTGGGAGAAAAGAGAATGAAAGGGATGTGAATCCCTTCTGGAATTTGGATGAAAAATCCTTCAAAATTTAAGTGTTTGAAAGTTTCTTCTTTCCCTTTCAAAACATTCCTATGACAGCTCTCCGTCTTTATTTCTTTTGAGGGTATACTTGACAGTACAGAATAACAGAGTTGGAAGAAATCTTGAAGGTTTTCTAGTTCAACCTCCTGCTCAAGTAGGAAACCCTATACCATTTCAGACAAAGGTTGTCCAATCTCTTCTTAAAAACCTCCAGTGATGGAGCACCCCAGCTTCTGAAGTCAAGCCATTTGTTTACCATACACCATTGCATAGTGAGATGATTATAGTCTTAAAGCAGGAGTGTAAAACTGAAGGCCCATTGGCTAGATCTGGCCTGCAGGGTGCTTAGATCTGGCCTGCAGGGAAACAGGAAACAGTGAAGGACCAGCCTATGGTGCCTCTGCCAGTGAAAATGGAGCTGTGGGCGGCCCTCCCAAGCTCCGTTTTCACTGGCGGAGGGTTGCAGGAGGTGGTCGCAGCCAAAAATGGAGCTCAGGAGCCTGTTTTCACTGGCAGAGTCTCAGGTCATCACTGGCGCCCTCGACACTAGTGACGTCGAGCTGCCCACACCCATTCCAGCCCCCCAAGTCAAACACAATCCTGATGTGGCCCTCAATGAAATAGAGTTTGACACCCCTGTCTTAAAGGAAGTATCAACAGGACAGAGAACCCCTGTATTCTTCCCCCAGTGGATTACATTTAACCTTCAAAAATAAACCATCCTGTCCTTCCCATCAGTGCTCCCACATTTTTTTAATGCTTGTAAAGATAAAGAGAAAAAGTGGATGCCTTTTTTCTGTGTGCAAATAATACTCTCACAAAAGCAGAGCAAAAGAAGCAGCTCAACTTTATTACAGTATGTGTTACTTTCAATATCAGAGACAGTATGCCTCTCCTCTAAACACCACTTGTTCTTGAATACTGGAAGGATATTGTAGCCTTCATAACCTGTTTCCAGACTTCTACTTGCTAACTGTATAGAAGTTAAATGCTGAATTGCAGGCCACTGGCCTTATGTTCCAAGTTGAACATAATGATGAAAAATGTACTGAATGGCAACTAATCTGCTGTAATTGGCCTTGAGCCCATCTCCAAAGTAAAGTGCTTTTCACACCCAATTTCTCTTCCACGTGAAATATGGCATAAAGGTATCCTCCTGATTCTTGAATCAACCACCAGCAACTGAATGTTTAAAGTATTTTACTACAATACTTGCATGAGCAAACGGCAATATTAATCTCTAGGACTTATTCCTTAAATTCCTTATCATGTATTTGACAGAGATCTAAAAAAGTAGTTCTTACACCAAATAGAACTTACATCATAAATGCAAAAGACAAAGTGTTTGTAGAGCATTGTAGGACAACAGAGTTTTCCTCCAAAGTCTTTTTTTTAAAAAACAGAAGACTGGACCCAATCCATCTCCAATTCCTTTTAAATTTTGTTACATGTAATTTGAATATCTGTCATTTAAAATATTTCCAGCATAAGGCATACCTGGCTCACAAGTAAGCAATTTGTACTGACATCATAATTTATTTAGAAGAGTCACTGAAATTAAGATAATGGTGACCTTTCAGAGATCTGATATGGATATGGTTAAAATAGTAATACATCCACTGATTTCTAGATTAAATTTCACTAAAAAATACACTACAGTGTACTAGTTCTAGTTTTTTTTAATCCTTTAGAAGCCTGAACACTCATGTTCTTTGATGGATACCTGTCAACTGCAACTTGATTAGATCCTTGTTCACTGTAAGAGCAAGATCAGGAAGCATAAGCTAACAGCAGGGCAATGACATCCTGCTCACCCGTTTTTCTATGCAAGCATAACATGCAACAGGAAAAACCAATTACATCTGAGAGTTTTGCTCAAAGTAACATTGAGAATTGTCAACAATGATTATTTCTGAGGACCATTTCTTCATTGCACGGATTTCAGCAAAGAATGCTAGCATTTCCTGTGGAAACTTTTTTTTTGGGGGGGGGGCAGTAACATCCCACCAATTTCGCTCTTTTTAAAAAAAAATGTTTTTAACAACATAGATACACTGTGAGCATTCTGACAATAACCACAATGAAATGTTTGCACAGTTCACCACCTCCCTGACTTGTTTCAGAAAGCACCAGGAGACAAGAAAACTAAAAAAAAAAAAAAGTGTGGGGATTTACATATCATCAGAGGCAAGAAGCCAGAGAGTCTCTTAGCCATCCATAAAAGCGGCTCTCAAATCTCCGAATCGAATTATAAATAGGACTTTCAGGTCTGTTGCCTTTTTCAAAAAATTCTCATTGATCTCGTCCGCTCGCTCGCATGCTTTTCTCTCTCCCTTTCTCATCCTCGGTACTGTACTACTACTATACGTTGCTGGTTTCTATACGTTGTTTGATAGCCGCCCATTCAAAGTACGGTAGTCCAAGACACCTTCTTTTCCCCCTTTTCCAGTGGATAAGATGTGGTCTTTCCCTAGTTGGCTATGGGAACATCTCTCCCTCTCTCACACTCCGTCTCTCTCTGTCGCGCACACACACATTTAAGAGGTTTCCCTGCTACTACAGGCAGCGTTCGTCACATTTTGTTACCCGGGGGCTCCCGCTTGGCAGAAAACTGCCCCTTGAACAGAAAGCTGGAGGGAAAAAGGGGGCGAAAAAAGGTAGGCTACAAAAGAGGAAGCCGAACAGCGCAGAGAGACGCGAGCAACAAGAGGGACCAGGCGGCTGCTTGGGAGCTGTTGCTGCCGGCGTGTAGCTTCCCGATCAAAGAGCCCCGCAGCTGCGGCGTTACTATAGAGACACCGCCGCCAAACCTTAGGGCAACCCGCGAGACCGGGGCAGACCGAGTCCCAGGCGAGGCGCCTTCTCAGCCTCTTTCCCTCCCGCTCTAAAACCGTCAAGAGCGGAGAGTCCCCGCAGCAAACTTGTGGCAGCCGCCCGAGCTCCCTCCCCGCGCCTTCTCGCCTCCCCTCAGGTGGAACTTGCTTGCACTCACCCTCTCTCAAGGCTCTCGGCTCCTGGGGACCTCTCGCCGCGGCGGCTCGACAAGCTCCGGCTTCCTCCTGCTGCTGTTGCTGTTGCTGCTGCTGCCGTCTGGCTCCAGCAGAACGCGGCACGGGAGGGCTTGGGGACGCGGAGCGCCGGCTTCTCGGCTGCTTGCGTCACAATAAAGCCGAGGCCATTCCCCACGCCGGGAATTCGGGGGGCTGCCGAGAAAGGAGGGAGGGGGGCTGCCACGTGACTTCAAAGGGAGGCCCTGAGGGAGAAGAAGGAAGAGCGGGCGGAGAGGTGACGGCCGGCGGTCGAGCGAAGGCAGCTCTCCCAAAGCTGAAGGCTGAACGGCTGGAGCTTCCCCACCCACCTAGCTCCTGATGTTGAAATAGCCCCTTCACGCCCTCTCCTCCTCCGGCCGCTCCTCACCGACCACGCGTCCCCGTCTCCCCGACTGTACTCGTTCGCCTCAGTCTCACTTCTTTTTCGCTCTTCTCCACCCTGCCGCTCATTCCCACCGCCACCCTCTTTTCACAGGTCCTGTGGCGCCTCTGCTCTCTCCTTTCCCGTCCTTCCCTTCTATCTTTCCTCGCCTTCCCTTTGGCGAACGTTCCTTGGCTCTCCTGCCAGCCTCGCTGCCGTCTCCCGCCTTCATTTCTCGCCCAGTCCCAGTTCTTCCCGACCCATTTTGCCTCTCCTCGTCTCTTTTCTTTCTCTGGGGCTTCTCTTCCTCATCCTCTCTGACTTTATTCCTGCGCGTTTGTGTGTATGTGTGTGCGTGCGTGCGCGCGGGGGGGGGGGGAGGTATACTTTCCTAGGCGTTTTTCTTCTTCAAAACATTCTCCTGCTTTTCAATGTTGCTTCTGTTTCGAAGCAACAACCAACTATCCCGAACAATGGGTAGCCTTGGCATCTCTGAGCATCGAAAGGGTTAATAAACTTTTGTGCGGAACAAAATGTGTTGTCTGGGCCAGTTCAGAGGATAAATAAAAAGGAGTTTATTTTCAGGCTCAATTAAGAGGGCAGGAGAATGATACTGTCTTGTTTGTCTCTATATAAATATTGCCTTTTTTGTTTATTAATACAATTTATCTGGAACATCTCTTCTTGCTTTAATGTAGTCATTTAAGGCAAAGATGACCAAATAAACGCATGCAGATAAATCATCTCTCTTCATTATAGTAAATAATAAACTAACTTTGTTTGTGCTCAGACGTTAGCTTGGAAATGATCCTGGTAAGTGTGCTGTACTTGATTGTGAAAATGCTTGCTATTAAGGCCCATGTGATCTGAACAGATGATGGAAGTAAACTCCTTGAAAGAAGAAGGAGTAAAAGAAGGAAAGACAATGGGTGATAAAATGGGTGAAGAAATTGTAAGATTGTCCTTGAAAAAGCTACAAGTTTTTTGGGTTTTTTTTTGCCAAAGGCATTTAGTCACCAGGAATTAGCTGGTGTCAGATCTGTTTCAACTAACTACAAGAGCAAAAGGTGGAACCACCTCCCCTCTTTTTTTCTTGAATCTGCATGAGTTCAGTTCTAAGCATAGCCCAGTTAATGGAGCGAAAATAAAATATAGATCATACGAATGGTAGTTGTGTCACCTTAATATTGCTGAGCAAGTATCCAGCAGCCTCAGCCAGAATGATCAATAGTGAAGGAGGCTAAGGGCTGCAGCCCAGGAGTATCTGATGGGGCTGGTTTTTCATCCCAGATGAGCTCATGCTGACTTATTTTGCTGTGGTCTGTATGGTGTTTCCAGATAAGTGTTAAGTTTTTGCAAAATGTAGGGAGTCAGTAGGAAACAGACCATTTGTTAGTCTTGAAGAAAAAGAGGATACACACCTTTCACACACACACACACACACACAGAGAGAGAGAGAGAGAGAGAGAGAGAGAGAGAGAGAGAGAGAAATATGCCAATGGGACTCATAGATGAAAATAACATCAAAAAACAAGAAGTGTATGTTATTCCATGCATCAGTTCCCATGTTCCTTAGCTCTAACAGCAGGAATAGAAGAAATCAGCAGGCAAGAGAAACAGGCAGTTCAATTATAAGGGGCGCTTAAATTCCCAGAGAGGGTTAGGACTCCAGTTCTGTTGACATTAGATGTAGAATAAAAAATGAGTAAAGCCTCTGAGCGTTATGTATGCTATGTATGCTATGCATGCTATGTATTAAAGTATCTAAATCGGTCTAAAGATTGTAATTTGTCAGTTCCCTCTGGTATAAAGTATATACTGTACATGCACATTGTATTGTTCCGTCTATTATGAGACAATAGAAAATGTAAGTAATTTTCCTGTTCTTGGCTCCATTTGGTTCTCAAAGAAAATAACCCATCCACTTCACAAAATAGAAGAAAAACCGTGATAAAGAAAAGAGAGAATTCTTACAAGTTTACTTTGGATTAATAAATTACACGGCACTTTGGAAAAATAATGGATTTTGGAAAAGGACAAAGCATGAAAACAATCCATACAGTAAAACATCATCTCTCTCACCACAGTGTAAAATGATCCCTCTCCAATGTAAAAAATATATAAAGGTCCATTTGGCAGGGTCTAAGCAGTGGGCCTTTTCTACTGTGATGCATAAATACTGTGGCATCTTCTCCTCCCTGAGGTGTGGCCGGGCCTCACTGCTGCTGAGTTTTTGGAGGTCACTCAAAACTTGGATAAGACAGCAGGAACCCCAGGGGTTATGTGAACTAGTGAGGTGCCTCCACTTTATTTAACATCCCTTCTTCTATTATTCAATGTTTTAGTTTGGTTTTTATGCTTTATTTATTATTTATTAACTCTCTTAGCTTTCTTGTGTGCTGCCCAGAATTGCTTGTTTACGAGATTGTCCCAAAGGTGCTTTTTTCAAGAGGCAACTGGACTTTCTGGTTTTTCTTTGACGACCATTTCGTTTCTCATCCAAGAAGCTTCTTCAGCTCTGACTGGATGGTGGGGACTGGAAGGATTTATACTCCTTGCAGACAGATGGTCATTTGCATTATTTTAGCGCAGGGCTGTCAAACTCCCGGGGCGGATGCGTCCTGTGCTGACCACGCCCATGCCTGGTTTAGTCCAGATACATCACATGTCGACATTGTGACAATGCGAGTTTGACATACCTGTTTTAGTGAGTTGTTAAGGCCGCCTGGAGGTTTATCTGTATCATCAGGGTCACCTGAGTGGTTATTTGTGAGATGGATGGCTATATAAATTGGTTTAATAAATAAATAAAAAAGAAACCATAACAGGAATGCAAATCGACTGTAAACCGGAGGCATTCCTATTAGGTATAACGATGACTAAATATAAAAAAGGGACCTTATATTTAATCTTACATATTATTATAGAGTCTAGGATTGCATTCGCCCAGAGATGGAAGAATAAGACGACACCAAATGAAGATGAAATAATAAAAAAGATTCTAGACTGCGCTGAGATGGACAAGTTAACTAAAGAAATTCAAGGAAAGGAAGAGACAGTATTATTCAGTATAGGGAAAAATGGTACAGGTGGTTGGAGGAAAGAAACAAAAAATTATGTTAATAACCTAAGAAAGGTAAAAGTTACAAACCAAGGAAAAATGCTACACAAGCAGAAGAAGGACAAAGTTTGCTTGATGTATATAGCCAAAACATAGATAGATTAGTAAAATAGAATGAAATAAGAGGGTTTAAAATGATGATATTCAATGGAAGTGTATTAGAAGGGAAAATAGTGTATATAAAAATGTACTGATTCAAAATTGCTATAAGAAGGAACATGATGTTCCAATGTGTTGTATAAATGTCGCCTATGTCTTTATTATTGTGCTTATGTGTTTAAAATAAATTAAATTAAATTAAATAAAACGTAAATAAAAAGGAAGAAACAGCAACAGCTCAAGGATCGTTACCCTTCAAAAACCCACCCAAATAAAGATTTCCCAGGCTTGCCAATTGCCAGCAACAAGGTGTCCAAATATATTGAGGCTATCATCGAAGTCTGTCTTTAGAAGGATGGAATGTGACCACACTCTCTTGAGATCATCTGGCAGGATGGGTCAATATAAGGCAGGGGTCCCCAACCTCTGGTCCATAGCTCACTAGTGGGCCATGGCCTGTTTGTAACTGGGCCACGGGTCACTGCACATGCATGCATATACAGCTTGACTCGTGCGAGCAGCAGTCCAACTGCGTGTGCATGCGTGGCTACGCTGACCCACCACTTATGTAAGTTGAGCTGCAAGTGTACCAGTCCACCACTCATGTGGCCCGGTTTCCCTCTCCCTCCCAGCTGGACCACCAAGTTGAAAAGTTTTGTGACAGCTGATGTAAGGAACTGTGGTGGTGCAGTGGTTAGAATGCAGTATTGCATGCTAACTGCCCTCAGCCTGGAGTTCGATTCTGACTGACTCAAGGTTGACTCAACCTTCATTCCTTCCGAGTTCAGTAAATGAGGAGCCAGATTATTGGGTGCAATATGCTGATGTAAAGAGCCAAGGTGGCACAGTGGTTAGGGTGCAGTACTGCAGGCCACTTCAGCTGACTATTATCTGCAGTTCAGCGGTTCAAATCTCACTGGCTCAAGGTTGACTCAGCCTTCCATCCTTCCGAGGTGGGTGAAATGAGGACCCAGACTGTGGGGGCAATATGCTGACTTTGTAAACCACTTAGAGAGGGCTGAAAGCCCTATGAAGCAGTATATAAGTCTAACTGCTATTGCTATTGCTATTGCTGTTGATGTTGTAAACTGCTCAGAAAATGTTGTAACACACTATGGAACATTATATAATAGCAAATGCTATTGCTAAATGCTATGGGCATAATCATTTTTGAGATGGTAGCCTTAATGTAACTCTATTTAGAACAGATTTGTTGAAAATCGTGGGATTTTTATAGATCCTAAGTTTGATTTTATCTAAATTTCACCATCATTATTTTATACTATTTTCCTGAGCTACTCTAGCCAGTTTATTTATTCATTGGATGTATAACCCATACCTCTCCAATCAAAAAGAACATTTAATAAAAAAAAGGAAAACATAAAACCAAATTAAACCTTCTTTAACATCTAATTAAAGAGCAAGAGATTTAAAAATGGAACTATTCGAAATGCTCAACGGAATTACATAACAAAATAATTCTTTCAAAAACCCACAGAGAATAAGGTTATGAAATGACTTTTTCTGCAGTTTGCGAATAGCTAAGAATAAGCTAATGTAGTACAATATTTCAAAATATGTTTGAAATTCATTAAAAAACAGCTTGGTTTTCAGATTTAAAACAGTAAATATAGAAATCTTATGTTTGTCCAATAGCATTAGTATCAAAACTTATAATATGGATATGTTTAAACAACTTTCTTCTGGGCATTATCACAAGTGGAATCAAACATATATGGACAAAACTTGCTTGACAAAACTGTGCAAATAAGGAACTTGCAAAGTTGAATTTGAGAAACTGATTCCAAAAATACAGGAGGATATAATAACCCTGTAACGTATGAATTGATAATAGCATGATTACTTTTGTTGCATGCCAAGTATTTTTTATTTCAAAAACCATAAGTTGGCTCGTAACGCAGAGCTATTCTATTTTGGGGGATACTTACGTCTAAATGTTTCTCACTATAGAAATGATTTTTTAAAAATTCAGTATTTTGAGATAGGCATGCAATAAATGATTATAGGAAATCAGCAATGCCTATTCTGGTGTTATATTACACTATTTAAGATAAATAACTGTGTCATACCATGTAGATTCGTACCTTCCCTTTGCACTAATTATGCAATTACAACCATATTTACCATTATTAGGTGAATATAATATAATTAGTAAAAATAATTATTACTTTTTATCTCTAATGATTTCACATCAGCTGATTATGAGAAAAATGTATGACCAAAATATTTCTAACATAATGATAATTGTTTGTCTCCCCAGCTCCTACCCAATATAAAAAAAACCTCTCATTTTTTCACTGCATCTATTGTTTTTGTCCAGTGGATCCAATAAAATAGTAAACAAGAATATGCAGAAAAAGAACATTTTACTGTATAATATATGTATTGCAAAATAGATGAAAAATGGGAAAGTAGATATGAAAAACATATGGTCCTTCTCTGCCTTTTTAGTCAACTTTGGTGCAGAACATGATATCTGAAACCTTTACAAAAGAAGCACTAAAATACAAAGGCTATTTACTGCATGCAAATATTGACAATAGCAATCAATTCAATTCAGTTCAATTCATTAAAATGATGCTTGAGTCCAAACAACCCTGAGGGGATTTTAGTATTACAAAGAAAATAAAATGCAGTACAGTTCAAAAAACAAAACCCCCTTCCCATACACAAATAAGTAAAAGTAGATAAAAAAACAACTTGGCAAATCCATCCAAAAATGGAAATCACAAGAGTATCCAGCTACCTTAGCCAAAGGCCTGGGAAAAGAGCCAGATCTTCAATCCTTCTGAAATGCTATTAGTATGGGAGCCGTTACAAGGAGAACTTCATATCATCATGACAGAGAAGGTACATTCCCTCGTCACAAAATATGACACTATTTTATTGAAGAGACCTGAAATATATCCATTCTGTTAGTTCATACCAATCAGGAAAACACCAGAGGAGATAGATAGTCACTGAATGATAGGGCTTTATAGGTCATCGCCAGCAACTTGAATCGTTGTTAGCTGCGAAGTTGTGTCCGACCTATCGCGACCCCATGGACAACATTCCTCCAGGCCTTCCTGTCCTCTACCATCCTCTGGAGTCCATTTAAGCTCATGCCTACTGCTTCGGTGACTCCATCCAGTCACCTCATTCTCTGTCGTCTCGTTCTTCTTTTGCCCTCAATTTTTCCCAGTATTAGGCTCTTCTCTAGTGAGTCCTTCCTTCTCATTAGGTGGCCAAAGTATTTGAGTTTCATCTTCAAGATCTGGCCTTCTAAAGAGCAGTCAGGGTTGATTTCCTCTAGGACTGACCAGTTTGAACACCTTGCAGTCCAAGAGACTCGCAGGAGTCTTCTCCAGCACCATAGTTCAAAGGCCTCAATTCTTTGGTACTCAGCCTTTCTTATGGTCCAACTTTCACAGCCATACATTGCAACTGGGAAAACCATAGTCTCGACTATATGCACTTTTGTTGGCAGGGTAATCTCTCTGCTTTTTAGTATGCTGTCTAGATTTGCCATAGCTTTCCACCCCAAGAGCAAGGATCTTTTAATTTCTTGACTGCATTCCCCATCTGCGGCAATCTTGGAGCCTAGGAAAATAAAATCTGTCACTTACCTGCATTTCTTCCCCATCTATTTGCCAGGAATTGAGAGGGCCAGATGCCATGACCTTAGTTTTCTTAATGTTGAGTTTCAAGCCAACTTTTGCACTCTCCTTCTTTACTCGCATCAAGAGGCTCTCAGTGACAGTTTCATTGACAGTTGCAGAAGAAAACTGGCAGCTAATCTATCCTTGCATAGCATAGGTATCACAGGCGCAAATCAAGACATTTCTTTACATCTTACACCATTATATTCTGGACCAATTGAAGTTTCTGAGTCTTTTAAAGGGCAGCCCCACATAGAGCACATTGCAATAGTCACATAGTCAAACCCTGGTATGACTAAAGCATGAGTGAGTGTCTGAAGAACAACCTAATTCAGAAAAGGGCACACCTGGTGCACCAAATGAAACTGTGCAAAAGCCTTCTTGGCTATAGGTGTCTCCTGTTTAGGAGGAATAATCCAAATAGCACATCACCCTTGAGGAGGGGAAGTACAACCCCACCCAAAATCAAAGTTGGAATCTCCCAGGATCTAGGGAGTCCTAATGATCATTGGCAGCTTCATTCATTTGATTCATTCAATTGTGAGCCATCCAGAGTTTTGAATAAGGTGGGTGGTTAAATAAATATTTTATATACATAAATTGATATTAGAATTGAAAGACATAATTGGATAGCATCAGCATATCAGTACCAAATCTTAAACCAGCAGATGACTACACGTAGCAGTTTCATCTAGATATTGAATAGGAGGGGAGAGATTCCTAAGTACAAGGAGGGGCCTAGGGAGTGACCTCTCTTCCCCCTAACCAACACTGACTGAAAGTGGTCCCAAAGGAAAGAAGAAAGAATGACTGCAGAATGGTACTTGAGATTTTAATCCCTAGAGCCTATCTAGAAGGATATAACAGTTAATAATACTGAAACAATTAAGAAATCAAGGATGAATACACACCTCCATCCCAGATTTTCCAGAAATCAGCAAAGGGGAGATTCGAGATGGGATAAGATTTAATCAGAACAGTTGACTCCAAAACTGGCCTCTTGAGTAAATGATGTATCACCCCTTCTTTCAAGGACAGAGTTATCATGCCTCCCACAAAAAGGCTGACATAACAGCATGGGCTGCCTTCATGTCTCATGTACCTGTGTCCAATAAATAGATGGTCAAACTCACAGTGTAGAGAATCCTGACTATTTCCTCAGAGGAGTTACTGGTTGGAACTCATCCCATATCATTCCATACGATTGCATGCAGGGACATTGGCTGGACTTACCAATTGGAGTCCAACTTGGAGTGGGTCCGATTCTGAGTGATTTTTTTTTCCGTTAAGAGGCCAGAATATTCCTCACAATAGCTTTGCAATGATTCTGTGACCCATTCCTTCCCAGTAGGCACTGGGTCACCTGAAACAAGACCAATGAATGGCTATCTTTTGATGCAATAAGGGTGATGAAATATTGATGTTTTGCTGTCCTTATTGCAATGAAGTAATTTCTAATATGGGCCTTTACTTGTGTTTAGTCAGACTCCCTCCAAATCTTTCTTGAACATCAGTCTAGGTTTCTCTTATTATACTTCATCTCTCAGAACTCCTCAGTAAACCATGGTATGCCCCATGACAGAGAGAGGCCAATGAGGGTAATGTGGCTTAGTTATCTGCCCATATATAGGCAGATGATAGGGCCTCAGCCAAGACCCACCAGATTCTGGGGAGAAACTCCAGACTGCCTCTGAAACTGTGTCCATCAGTTGTTTAGGGTGGGCTGGTTGAAGGGGTACCATCTCTGCATGAAGAAGAGTTACACTACTGAGCCAGAAGGCAATCAGAGAGTAGTCTGTCCATGACAACGGACTGATATTAATGTCCTCCACTATTAGATCACACTGCACTAATCAAGAGTGACTTTGATTTTTTAAAAAACCTGCCACAACATTCAAATCTTATGAGATATTCAGAAACTGAAAAGGAAAAAAAGGCTTAAAAATCAAGTTAAATAGAACCATCAAATTACATTACTCAGCTCAGAAAAAACAAGAAATTTTGATCAAGCCATAGGGCAAGAATAAGTAACAAGGCTTGAAAGCTTCATTTGGTCCATAAATCTCTCTTTCTCTCTTTTAAAAAACCTCTGAAACTGCTTCTGACCATAGTTAGTGAAAATCAGTTATTCTTTCCTGCTTCTTCCTGGGATGGGTACTCATTTTTGTCAGTGGTAAAATAGGCTGCTACAATTAAAAATAGAAAAATAAAAAATGCTTTCCTCTGATCCAAGAACTCCCTTCCAAAATATCCTGGTCTTGGTTACTATATATAACCACCACGCCCAGTACAGCCTCCCCACCCAAAAATGTTAAGTGTGACTCTCAGCAATTAAAAGATCACCATTACTTCTATAGTAATTTTGAAACAAAATTCAGTGTTTTACAGCATGAACACCTGACTATGGCAATCTATAATCTCCAATTGGAGAACAGGTAACATGCAAGTACAATAGAAGCTATTAAGCATGAGTGATTTTTTTATAAAAAAAATAAAATGGGAACCAACAATAAAGATTTGTTATGCCTCAAAAGGACTTTCCCCACAGGCATCAGGCTGGCAGAGTCATAGAAACAAATGTTCAAAAGAAGGTATATGGTCTAATTCAGCAAGACAAATTTTACATTATAAGAATATTCTTGTATTCTTGTATGAATATTATAAAACATGAACTACTCTGCTATAAGCATTAGACTAAAAATACCTTTAAATGCCCAACAGAATTTATGCACATCTGTTTAAAATAAAACCATGTTTCTTGGCTTTGTTAAAACCTTGGAAAGTGTGCATTTTGCTTCCTTCCAGAAGATACAGATGGAATTGGGGGCACCATTCAAAAAGAGAAAGCATACTTCCATTAACTTAACTGTAATTCTCTTTCGTTAGGGAACAATATTTGTAGAGCACTGAGAATTACCAAAAATTAGAAACCATTACTTTATGTCCCATTTTTTTTCCATATATATATACACTGTGCATTGTCAAATGTAAGCCAAGAAGTTTATGCGCTTACATCTTCCACTCTTTGGTTTGTAGTAACAAAAAAATTTCATAGTGGAGTTAACTTAGTAACTGATATCATTTCAAACTAAAATCATATGGAAATGGGAAAATACTGTGTTAATAAGTGTTTTGGCTGGCTTGAATGGATTTTTAAAATGTATTAAACTATGTTCTCATGATTTATACGTTAATTACACTCTCTGATTTAACATTTTTTCCTATCTAGAGGCCAGATATTTTTCTGTAAATCTCATGGTTTTTTTAATCCTTTCTTAAATTTTCTTGTTCTTTGTTATTGTTTGTTTTCATTTTAAAACAAAAATCAGCTATTCTGACCAGCAAATGCCGCTGAAATTCTATACAAAGAGAGATGAGCTAAAGTTAATGTTATGCATAATTTTGATCTGACAATACAAATAGATGAAATGACTACCATACATAGATTGCATATAGCATATAACTAGGAACAATCTTTTTGCTTCATTTGTTCTTCATTCCATATTGCCTTAGCATTTCATTTCTTGGCCTTCCTATTGAAAAGTACAATTAAGACCATAAAGGCAATGGTAAATCATGCTGCATAAGTGAGGCTGGCAGCTAATTCATTTCACACTGTGTTTTGAACATCACTAAATTGAACCTTCAACCACGTTTGATCATAGAAGTATGTTCTGTATTAGTAACATGAGAAGTAAAAGCAACTGTCTTTTAACTACCCATTGCATTTAATGTACAATCATACTATTATGGGAAGCTGCCTACATTTTCAAAAACCCAAGTGCTGGGAATTAGTTAAGGCTGCATTTTGAGGGAGAAAGAAGAAAATATATGCTTGGCTAAAATTCATCCTGAGAATGTTATTACATGGAGAGTACAGAAATATTCTGCAAGATTTATTTTGGAAACGTCCAACTAATGCTGCACTCCTTGACAGGAATATTTGGACAACACACTTTCACACTTGTACATATATGAAGTCTAAATAACTATTTGGGGGTATTTGAAATGCATTTGATTAGGTGGGATGGAAAGGGATTTTTGGGGGGTGGGTGGGTGGGTGGGAAGGAATGCTGGTCAGCTGTATGTGATTAACTGGTTTTGAAAGGAATGCAGGTCAACTACAAAACAGCATGTGACAAATAGGGAGGCCTGCCCTAAGAACTCAGGAGGGGCTGAAAAGAAAATAATTGTAGAACTATAAATGCAATTACAGTTTAAATGATGTCATTTATGCAAATTTGTGCTGAGGTTTTTATTTTTCTAAATAAAACAATAAAGCCATGGTTTTCAAACTTGGCAACTTTAAAGTGTGTAGACTTCAAGTCCCAGAGCACATGCTAATTGTTTTAAAGCATATGCTATCTTGCTAAATTACAGTAGGAACTAGTAGTCATGGTTTCATCTTTCAGTGACAGTTGCAGAACTACTACTCATATGGTTAATAACAATTTACTGCAGTCAAATTTTCATCTGAATGATAGAAGCAACTGCAAGATATTCGTTTCTGATCTGCTTACTGAAATCCCAAGGAGTAACAGCTCATATCATATATATTCATATATGTCTTTTTTTGACATGCTCAATTTAAGACAAAATTTCTTTTCCCCTAATTTACTGAACTTTGCCATCCATTATGTACTTATTCAGATTTTTTTATTCTACTTGAATATATTATCTGCTTTCCAGGTCATACTAACCTCATTAGATATAATTCCTCCTTATTCAAACATCTGATTACTCAAATATTTTGGATATCACTCAAGTCATTTGGATACAAGAGCTATTTGGCAAGATGAGTTTTGAAGCACATAGGAATGGTATTTCATTTTCAATGGTGATGCTAATGGTGATGTTGCAAATTCAATGAAGAGAGGAAAATTACAAGGTTGGCTGAAGTTGAGAATAACAGTTTATATCTGCATGTCCTGTCTTCATTATATTAGCATGAAAAGAGAATCCCTGCAAGATTGTGTACTACAGAAATTTGAGGACAGTGTAACTTTATTTTACTGATCCAACACTAAAGTCAGAATGAACCATTACTCTGAGAAAGCAAATATACATCAGCTCTAGAAATTAATCTCCCAGTGTGCACACTTTATAAATTGTTAAGTCAACAGTTTAGAAAATAACAGGGAAAAAAACGATACTAAGCATATGCATTACATTTTTAATCTATAAAATAAGCAAAAGCTGTAATCTGAGAAATGTTGGATACGATCATGTATAGATTTGGCACTTAAAAGTGATTTCTATGAGACAAGACAAATCAATTAATATTGCATCGCATTGCAATGGTCTATAAAAAGTTATGCTATAATAAATCTTGTAAATCTTTACAATTTCAGGATTCTTCATTGTTTTATTTTTCCTTAATGTTTATAATGCATATTATTTTTGGCTCCAATAAAATTTATATGCAATGAATCTAAAGCTTCTTATTTAATTTCTGTAGCATTATTTATTGTTTTACAGTGGCATTTTTGAGGATGCTGCAATATTTTCTTTTCTTTTCTTCCATTTCTAACTTGAAACAGATTTGACATACTGAATTGTGGGAAAAAAGAGCATTCTGATTTTTTTTCTTTTAAGGAAGAATGTCCTTGAAAAGACGAATATACATTATTAACCCCCTAGGCATCTTCTTTCCAACTTGTGGCATGTCACACAATATTCGAGGGAAGGAATGTTCAATTTTGTTATAGTTCAGGATCACACTTGGTCATTTATTTTTATTTATATCCTGCCTTAGGATTTTTATAAATAATTCATTGCAGTGAATATATCTATTACTCCTTCTTCCTCCTATTTTCCCACAACAACAAACCTATGTTGGGTTGGGTTGAGAGAAAATCAGTGCTGGGATTCAGCCAGTTCACACCTATTTGGGAGAACTGGCTGTTAACTTTCTAAGCAGTTCAGAGAACCAGTTGTTGGAAGAAATCTCATTTTGTTTTTTTTCCCACTTTACAGGGCTAATCCTGTAAGGAAGGCAGGAAGGAAACATTCTGATGTTGTTTCTACCCTAATCTTTATTGCCCTGCTTACAGAAACTACCTCTCAGGTTAACCCTTATTACACTGTAACAGCTAAGGCTAAGTTTCCATTGACATAACTGACATTGAGTTGGCCATGCCCACCCAGTCATATGACCACTGAGCCCCACCTACCCATCTGATCATTAGGGCAGAGAACCTGTTATTAAATTATTTGAATCCCACCATTGGAGAGAATGACTGGCCTAAAGTCACAACATGCTAAATGCAAATGAAGAAATGGGTCCAAGACAAAAGAATGGACAGCACCAAGACCAAATTCCATTTGATTTACATTGGATTAAATGTGATTTTACATAATAGCTGCTCACATATTTCATCATTTTCCACTTATTGTTTTACACATTATCAATTTAGTAACAACATTTGCTATTCAGTAACAACTATGGAGTGAGAGGTGGGATCTACATCTGGAGTTTCAGATTCTGCATCTCTATTTTGGGAAGGAAAAGACAAGCCTTGGGAAGCAGGATTGATTTTACTGATTTTACATTGCTCATTTCTATCTTCCAGAGAAAAACTGGTAATTGCATGCTTGTCAATATCTCCCTGACATTTGCATGACTGGTCAATGAACTTAAGTGGCAGCAGATGCCAGCATCTATATTCTATAAATTCTATGCAGATTTTCTATTCTGATGTTAAAAAAACACACCTTGGTGCACTTATGTATTGTTCTGTACACGAAAATATTGTGCTTCACATTAATCGAGATTTTCCGCCCTCTATATAGTTTATTTGGACTTCAGTAAGGCACTTGATAGGGTAGACCATAACCTACTACTAGATAAAGTAGAAGGATGTGGGTTAGACAGCATCATCACCAGATGGATTTGTAACTGGCTGACCAACCGCACTCAACGTGTAGTCCTCAATGGAACTGCATCTACATGGAGGGAAGTATGCAGTGGAGTACCCCAAGGCTCTGTTTTAGGCCCAGTACTCTTCAACATCTTCATCAATGATATGGATGAGGGAATAAATGGGGAACTCATCAAATTTGCATATGACACCAAGCTGACAGGAATAGCCAACACTCCAGAAGATAGGCTTAAGATACAGAAGGATCTTGACAAATTGAACATTGGGCACTATCTAATAAAAGGAAATTTAATGGTGAAAAGAGTAAGGTTCTACATTTAGGCAACAAAAATGAAATGCACAGGTACAGTATAGGTGATATCTTGCTCAATAGTAATAACTGTGAGAGGGATCTTGGAGTCTTAGTGGACAACCATTTAAATATGAGCCAGCAGTGTGCAGCAGCTGCCAAAAAAGTCAACACAGTTCTAGGCTGCATAAACAGAGGGATAGAATCAAGATCACGTGAAGTGTTAATAGCACTTTATAATGCCTTGGTAAGACCACACTTGGAATACTGCATTCAGTTCTGGTCGCCGCAATGTAGAAAAGATGTGGAGACTCTGGAAAGAGTGCAGAGAAGAGCAACAAAGATGATTAGGGTACTGGAGACTAAAACATATGAAGAACGGTTGCAGGAACTGGGTATGTCTAGTTTAAGAGAAAGAAGGACTAGAGGAGACATGATAGCAGTGTTCCAATATCTCGGGGGTTGCCACAAAGAAGAGGGAGTCAAACTATTCTCCAAAGCCCCTGAGGCAGAACAAGAAGCAATGGGTGGTAACTAACCAAGGAGAGAAGCAACTTAGAACTGAGGTGAAATTTCCCGACAGTTAGAACAATTAATCAGTGAAACAGCTTGCCTCCAGAAGTTGTGAATGCCCCGACACTGGAAGTCTTTAAGAAGATATTGGATAGCCATCTGTCTGAAATGGTATAGGGCTTCCTGCCTAGGCAGGGGGTTGGACTAGAAGACCTCCAAGGTACCTTCCAACTCTGCTATTGTATTATTGTATATGTTCTTTCTTTGCTCAGCATTTTTTCCCCTGCCAGTGAAATATGTTGTCTGGTTTAGAGAAGAGCATCAAAGCTTATTGGAACAAATGCAGGTTTTGCCCATTTCAAAATTGTAACATCATATTGAAAACTGTATACAGATCTAGAGGGAGAGTATATTTGCAGGCTCCCTGTTGTCTTTGCCATTAGATTAAGAGAACAAAGATGACACATTTGTTTGAAAAAGGCTGTTACTGAATAAAACCACTGGATGTTTCAGCATGGAGTCATTCTTTTTCTTTTACATTACAGCAAGCAGTACCACGAAAGCACTGAAAAATAAATCTACCATTCTAGAGTAATGAAACTGCTGCATCTGAAGAGAGCTAGGAGATTAAACTCCTGGGACTGCAATAAAAATGAATTATATGCCATACCATGGTTTGCCTTGGCCACACAGATTTCAGTGTTGCAGAATTTTCAATTGGTATTATAAACAAGAAATCTGAATGCATTCATCATTTAAGCAATCACTAATCATTGACAACTCAGGGGGGGGGGGTGTTGTCTGATTCAAACTGGCAAGGTGAGGCTCAGGAGTATGGAAGATGAGATTAGTAACACAAGGATAATTAGTGTGAGTTCTGTTATTACCCACCTGATCAAAAGACGATGTTTAATGTCTGGAGTCAGAGAAAAGTGTTTATTGACACGAGCTTGTAGGCAGCATAGATCTACTGACTGTTTTTATGTGTATGTATGCGTGTATGTCGTGAAGTCAGAGAAGCTTAGTAGACTTTAAATGGATCTTCAAATGCTTGCTTTTCACTAAGAACATCTTCAGACATGTTCACTAAAAGCTTAAGTAGTTTTAACATGGCTTAGACCAATATTAATCCATTGGTATTAGACTTCAGCTCGCATAATTCCCTGTCATAAATATAGGTATTAAGAGATTTAATTGGTATGTCTTCCATTGTTCCACCTTTCTGAGGTCGGTAAAATGAGGACCCAGATTGTTGAGGGCAATATGTTGACTTAGAGAAGGCTGTGAAGCGGTATATAAGTCTAAATGCTATTGCTAAGAGGCCATAAATAAAGATATTAAGAAATCCAATCAATATGAATGTTAAATGAAACATATTTGGTTAAAGGTGTATAGTTCTGTAAGCTGTTTGCCAGAAACCAGTGGCATGCATTATTTGAACTGTAGTGAGAAAGGTGCTTTGGATCTGTGGTAGGCTCATTCACCATTCACAACTTCTCAGGTCACATTTGAAGCACCTTTCTTGCTTCCGAATGCCTGAACATTCCTACTGGGAATAAACAGGGGATAAATATTGCTTTTATGATTGCCAGGTCTTGTTGGAAAGGGAATACAGTACTGAATAAAGTGGGAGTTTAATTGATCTAGAGGGCACTTTTTACACGCTTCATGGAAATAAAAATGAATGCCTGGCCAGAATTCCACTTCTTCATCTGTTAGTCACAGGCGATGAATTCATTGTATAGGTCAATGCTGAACAGAATTTTTTTAGTTAACAATTTTCAGCATGAAAGCTGCTACTAAGAGCGGTATCACTAAAAGCACCCTTGCTGCCAAGAATGGGTGTAAATTTACAGAACAAATGGTCCCAGTCCTCAATTAACTGACTGTATTATTTTAATTGTAAGTATGTATTGGGGAGTTACATATGAGCAGGATCTGCATATTGCAATGACCTATAAGCCTTGTAAATAAACAAATGGATAGTCTTGTATCATGAACGATGACATGAAGCGGTTGAGAGTTCCAGTTACAAATCCATTTCGACCATAAGGAGACCAAAGACAAAAGGGCCAAGGATAGATGCTGTGGTTGAAGTGAACTTGTGTTCACCTTAGAAGCAGACAGATATAGATCCGAAAAGGAAGAATGAAATGATATGGTTTAAGAGAGTGGTCAGATTATGATTCAGGAAAGGAAAGTAATAATGTGTACAAGTTAAAATGAGACAAGTCTATTATAAGCTATCTATCATTAGTCCCTTTTAATGATACCACTGGGTGCAAGCACGTCACTAAATCTCATGGGATTTGACGGATATGACACACTGACTGAAAGAATCTAGACTTTAGTCACTTTAAGATGTGTGGACTTCAATTCCCAGAATTCACCAGAAGTGTACAGACATTAGGTTACAAAGGTTGAGAAACACTGACTTAAACTCATACCAATATTTATTAGGCATCTTTGACCCACAGAAATTAATCTGCCTGGTTTTCTGAGAAACCAGATCTCTCATCCTGAACCAGTATGGTTGTGTTTTTTTAACTGTGGCCCTTGCACTCTGGAATAGCCTTCTTTTTAGGTTTGGTGAGCAATATCACTGACAGTCTTCTGTAAATGATTTAAGGCTGGGTCATTCAAGAGGTCATTTGGGGAATGTTGTGGTCACTGCTATGCTTATTGTGTTGTTATTGAGGTGGTTGTTGTATTTCTTTTCAATTTCTTTTATACCCCTGCCTTTTGTCATAATGTCAACCACATGAAGTCACCAGGAATTGTAATGGAATAAAATATAATTAAGAATAAACACAGAAAACATTTAAAGGGAGACAGGAAGCATTTTTCTGAAGCTTCAGGAGAGGTTTCCAGGCTGAATTGCAACCATAAAACGGTGCCACTTACCCCTAATCCTCTGCACTAATCCAGAAGGTTATTATGTTGATGGTATGGAAAACTGAAGAGAGGTCAAGTAGGACAAGGATGAATGTACAATTCCCATCCTCTCCTTGCCAGAGATCATCCAAAAGTGTGACAAATGCTGTTTCTCTCCCATACCCAGTCCATAATTCCAACTGAAACTGATCCAGACAATTTGCTTCAACCAAGGTCCTGTGAAGCTGCCACACACTCCTGTCTCAGACATGTTTCCCCAGAAGGAGAGCTTAGAAACTGGAGAAAAATTGTCCAGTATAGTAAGGTTTTCCAATGGCTTCCTGAGGAAAGGACAAATCAAAGTCTATTTAATAGGTAAACAACCCTCTCATTCAGATAAGAATTGATCACCTACCCATGTGATACCCCCTCAGCTGCTTTAACAAGTTAGGAGCAGCTTGGCTCTAAAGACAAGGTGGCTGAACTTATAGTTCTAAGCACCCCATCTACTCCCTCAGATCCAAAGGTTCAATCTCTTCCCTGATAACTAGGCCAGAATCTTCCCCATGCATCTTCCTTGGACCTACAAAAAGAATGGCATCCAAGATGCTGGACAAGTTCCTCCACATGCCCCTCCTCCCTTACCCAGGAGGGCTCATATCACCCAAAACAGGGCTGTAGGACAGATGTATGTGAATCAAAAAGAGCTGAGTATGATGCTTTGCCACCATTACCACCATAAGACAGGCTTAAATACCAGTTCTAACCTGTGTTCAGTTGAGTTCAAGCTTTGTTGAGTTCAGCAGATTCTAGATTCATGTCCTCTCATTTCATTCACAAGTTCTCTGTGAATCAAGGGGAATGAAGGATTCCCCAAAGAGAAGGAGTTGAATGGCCACGATTCAATCCAAAGCTTCAGTTTTCACCTATTCCCAACAGCAACCAAGGCTTTGGATGGACTATGCAGCAGACCAGCAGGAACAATCCCCAGCTCCCTCTGCAACCATCCAGGTCCATCACTTGCCAAGCTGGAACAATCTAATGGATCCAGCCTCTTGCAGTAGATATTGATGCTAGAGAATCCTGTGATAATCAGGATGGGATCTGACCATGAAATGGGAGATATGAAGAGTTCATACAGTCTCAGGTTTCAGCCACTGCTCCAACATGTACACCAGATCTGGTATGATCATTGTCCAATATCAGGCTCTGGATAAATTTGGACAGCTCCATGACTGTCGTGGTAGCCATAAATTCCTGAACTGTCTCAGGCCCCACTTTTACAGAAGGCATATTGAAGCCCTCAAGACTATAAGTCAGGGAAACTCCACTGCAACCCAGAAATGAAGTCAAGGAGCTCAGGTAGAGAGGTTGCTATGCAATAGGGGAGGATGGTACAACAGCAACATTACTAACTGGACCTTAGAGCTCAACTTAATGAAAAGGGACTCACATCCAGTGATCTATGGTGCAATACCCCTAAAAGCAATAAGAGATTCTCAGATGACAATCATCACCCCTCCACCCCTTGGCTAGTGACACATCTAAACCTCAACTGAGCATATCTCTAAAAGAGCTACCCATCCATCCCTCTTTCTGGACCTAGCCAGTGCAGAAGGCACTAGGATATGTCAGGCACCATCTTGCCAGAATTGATTCTTTAGGTCCAAGCTAGTCTTTCAGGGAAGATCTATTATTTTTTCCCCACAAACAAGCATGCATGTAGAATTATCAGATGACACACCTTCTTTGTGATGGGTTCCTTTGTTGTTTGCTACCTACAGTTCCTTGGGATTGGAGCAAATTATAATTTCTGACAAATAGGTAAGTACTCATAATGTAAAATAGATGAAATCTCCATGGGTTATTGCATCAACCAAGCCCAGTTTATTAACCGAAGAACAGTTACAGAAAACAAGATCATCCAGTTTCTGATCCAGATGAACTTTGCTCTAAGGCAACTGCTCTATTTTTTTCCATTTTGACAATTCATAATTGGTTTGAAGGAGACCTTTAAGAAATACACAGTCTGATTTCCATTCTTGGTGGCTCATTCTATTCTGCAGTGCTTAACTAGCATGCCAATAAAATACGAACAGTGTCATAGTAGATATGGATAAAATTACAAGTAGTGTATATGATGAAATCATTACATGACCACTTTGACATCAGGAAAAAAAAACCTAAAGATATCCATATACCTCCCAAATGTATGTTATTGCTGCTGTGTGATTGCTGCTTCTTTTTGCTTCTTTTAAAATGAGACTTCTGAATGAGAAACACTTATTAGGAAGAGCAGTGTTAAATTTCAATTTTAATTTAGATTGCCTTTTCCTTGGGGCTGGTATTAACTGATAAACAGCTGTTTGATTAGACCCCGCTCATGGTTTCAGAAACATACAAGCTGAGTAAGCAACTGAAAACCAGAAAATGTAGTAAAAGGTTTAGTCCCATCCAAATGGACAAATATTCCTGACCAGTTGGCACCAATCCTAGTCTCACTCTTCACTTATATTTATAAACCAGTTTGTATACCTAAAAAAGAAATATTTAACCATAATTACTACAATTTTCATGAAGGGCAAGAAAGATGAGTCAGTCAAGTACCATCTTGTCATCCGGCTAAGTATTATTAGCAAGCTGTATGCCAGACATTTGTGCTGGAAGCTGCTAGACTGCCTGGAGGGGGAGAATATCTTGGCAGTTGAGAGAGAAAGCTTTAGAGCAGGCCAATCCACTCTGGATGGAGGCTTAGTGCTTTACCATCTGATTGAAAAATAAACTCAATTACCTAAAGCAGCTTTCAATGCTGTCTTTGTAGACTTTAAGCAGGCTTTTAATTTAAAATCTAGGCAAATACTCTGGCGCAAAGTCTGTCTCAGATGGTCTATTGCTTCTTTTCTTCAAATGTGCATTATATATAACATAAGTCCAGGGGAAGGTGTAATGTAGTAGGCCATGTTTCAGAAGCTGTTGCAACAAGAGTCAAGCAAGAGTCAAACAAGGGTGCATCCTTGTAATCGACTCAGTTACAGAAAAATCTAACTGAACAGGAACATCTTCTCTTGGAGTCAATCAACACATCTAAAGTATAGCACTAAATGATACTCATCTGATCCCTCCTTCATTTAAGGGGACCAATGAAAGTTTCAGTTCACATAGTGATTATTCTGTACTAATAAAATCACAATTATGTGAAAAGCTGGAACACAAAAGAAAATAATAACAATAGCAGCAATAAAACACTAGCTTGGAGACTTGAGGAAGATGCTTTAAAGAATTAAGATTTGGATTTCAATCCAATGGGAATAAATCCCCAAATTGCTCATACTTCCTAATACATGTAAAAGAACTCAGTAGGATGGCCTCAAGCAGTATTAAAATTATTTGAAAATAAGGCACTATTGCCATAAATCCATGGCAGTGGTGGCTAACCTTTTCGGCACCAAGTGCCGAAAATGCTCACACTCATGCATGTGCACGAAAGTGCATGTACACACACCCATAATGCAATGTGTGTGGGATGCCCTCACGTGCATCCTGTGCATGTGTACACAACCCTACGTGTGCGCTGCACCCTGTGCATATGCGTGCACCCCTGTGTACACCCCCTTTAAATGCATGTATGACTCCCACACATGTGCATGCAACCCCCATGTGCACCCCACCCCTCATACATGCTCACATGATCCCTGCATGTGCACCCCGCTCCCTGCACATGCACAGCAGAAACCTGAAAACCAACTGGCTGGTGGGAGGCTTGTGCAGATTGTGCAGTGGAGCTGAGCTGGGGTGATGGCTCGTGTGCCACCTGTGGCACGCGTGCCATAAGTTTGCCATCATGGATCTATGGGGCACCACTAACCCCATACAACCCTTTAGTCAAAGCTAAGGTGGTTCACATTCACATTTTTAGAAACTTGTTTCAAGTTCGGCACATTTTTATTGCATACATAGAAGCAGGATGGATTATAGTGGAACCTGAATATGTGTACTTTCAATTACTGACTGGATTTAAATTGTCTACCACAAAGTTTGGCTAATAGCTACTGAACCCCTTGGAAATGTACATTGCTATGGATATTTTCCTAAAATATCAGTAGTCTTGAGTTATTAGCAGATCATGGAAAACTTTAAACAAAGGATTCTGGACTATGAATCCCACAATGAACCTAATAGAATTTCCATTAGGGCTGACTTTGAAAACCATAATAGTTTTAAACCAGGAAGGTACTCTGGTCAATTTATGGTTGACAAACAATGTAAGTTTTTCATATTAGTATAGCTTGACATATAACCCTTAACAAATCTCAAGGGGAGATTAAGAGTGAACCAACTTTTGCTGTCTGGGTATACTGAGTCACTGGATAAAATTCTTTCCTATGATCATTTCTGTGTAGATTAGAATAAGAATTTCCTCACACCTGTTTTTAAAGAATTCCCTGGTAAAACGTGGAATCACCTTTTGTCAGACAGAAGCATGAGACTAAGATTCTAGAACAATGGTTATTGAGGCAAAATCCACATTAGAAACTCACAGGATTCACTCCTTATTAATAACACTGTGATACAGTAGAAGACCTTATGTTGCTGATCTAATATAAAACAGTAGTAACTTCAGTGTAATGTCATTGACAGTTCATCTTACTATAAGCTGTCTCCGTGTACATATCAAAGTGTTATATTTTATCTTACTACTTCAATATTTCTCAATGATTGCAATAAAGTACCTTTGATTTATTTTTCTGCTAAGCCTTTATTATTCATTTGGGTGGGTGAGTGCTAGCAACATAAATTATTAATATACAGCTTTAAGGAAGATTTTTTTATTGTGGGCCTACAGCATAGTTACTCCTAAGCAAGAGAAAATAGGTAATGGAAACTCTAGAAGCTGAAAAGATTATGTGCAGTTTATTCATTATGCCTCAGGAAAAAACACATATATTGGGATTAGGATTATGTGCATAAATCCCAATTTACTTCTGGTACATTTTAGAGACATTCAGAAGTTTTTGCATTTGGGAGCTGAAGAGTATAAGTATGAAGTTTTTTTCCCCCTTTAACTTTACACTGACTGAACATTATATCCAAAGCAGCCAACCATTCCTTACATCTATTCCAAAGTAATATAAGATATCATGCTACTTCTCAATCTTTCTTAAATAAACTACATTTACAGAAGACATGATATTTCTGGGTTGTTAACTTTCATCATATTGAGATTGCTTCTAGCAGCTGGGTAGGCACTTGCATCAACCTAAAAATAAAGCTTGGTCTTCACCCATGAATGTCAACGGCATATTATCAATGTGTTTTCTGGACACATGATTTTGTCCCCCATCTTCCCCAAAAAATGTTTATAGCAATCAAACATGCAGAAGCTTCATTTTTATGATGCTTTGCTAAGGGATTTCGCCTTCTCCCATTGCCAAAGTCTATTAGACATTTAAGGGGAGAGGGGAGACAGAAATACCATCAAATTTTATTTGACAGTCTTTGCTTTCAGTGGAATTCCAGAAAAGAATGTTACATTCTGACAATTATAGGATAAACCTCCAAATATTATAGTAATTTTCCATCAAAATAAATTTTACACAACATAGTTAATAGATATGTTAGCTTTTGCAGACAATCATCTATGGTAATAGCTTGTCATTTGCATGCACTGCTACATGCTGGACTTGGCTTTTTTCTAGCTACCAATAATTTACAATTTGATATTTTTTCTCAAAGTCTTTCCTCGAGGCTTTACACTAAAATACTCATAAAAATATAGAGATCAATTATTACCCAGCAACCTATAAAGGCCAAACTTTATTTTTAGTCTGAGGCACTTTGGATCTCTTTCCTTCCCTCTCCCAGATATTGACTTACTTTCCAAGAACTCAGTCAATGAATTTGTGTCACTCGATGGAATATTTACTTCTCTCCTAACATATACCTCCTCATTTATTATTTTGCAGAGTCCAAAGGCCAAATTGCATGTTACATGAAATGTGTTTTAGCATCTGACTGTAGCATATGTTTTCATAGGAAATACTCTCCCAGGGCAATTTGCTATAGTGCACAGCGATGAAATAACCTTCCACAAAAATTGGTTTCCCCATCAATGCAAAGGATGTTATTAGCAGTGCCATAATGTCTGTCTTTTCATTAACATTCGCATGCCATGCCTCTAACACGATGCTTTTCAGCAATTGTTGGTTTTTTGGCATAGTCTTCATAAAGTGATGTAATGGGCCATAGGAATGAACTTGAGAACCAGTAAGAAGAGCCACAATCAAGACAATGATCAAATAAAATAAATCTGACTCTGGGCAAAAATGTAGTGTAATCTGAGAAAGTGTCCCAGACACTTTCAAGAACTGGCTCTAGGTTAAGGACAAGTAGGCACCAGCCTAGGAGCACCTAATTTTAGGCACAGCAAATGGAAAAGACTTCTGAAAAACACAATAAAAAGCAAAAAGCAGTAACACAGCACTCTGTGTTATATACCCATTTGGGGGTTAAATGTAATTTTGAGGATTAATTGCCATATGAGAGGAGTGTCAGACTCGATTTCATTGAGAGCCACATCAGGGTTGTGTTTTACATTGGAGTAATGGTGGCCAGGGTGGGCATAGCCAACTTAATGTCACTTGTTGAGGTTCCATTTTTGGCTGCGACAGCCTCCTGAAGCCCCTGCCAGTGAAAACAGAGCCTAGGGCCTCCCTGAGCTTCGTATTCACTTGCATAGGGCTGCAAGAGACTGTCGTGGACAAAAATGGAGGCTGGCCCTTTTAAGCTCCATTTCTGCTGTCAGAGGCACCCTGGCCCAGGCCTTCGCTGTTTCAGGGCAACCCTCAGGCCAGATCTAAGCACCCCTAGGCCAGATCTGGCCCATGAGCCTCGGGTTTGACGCCTCTTGTCATATGGCATATGACAACAAAGGGTGCTGATGTCATTAAAGTTACTTACTGTGTAAACTGAGTGAAAATGTCTGAAATGGGGGAAATTGTCTGGGGCTGAAAACCATAAGTAGAAATCTCGAAAACTCAAAGAGAAAGAAAGAAAGAAAGAAAGAAAGAAAGAAAGAAAGAAAGAAAGAAAGAAAGAAAGAAAGACAAAGAAGGAAAGAAGAGGGTGCCTTTGGAAATTCCTAACAAAATGGAGAATGAGCCAAACCACAGAGGGCACCCAAATATAATTTTGCCTAGGGCACCAAACTATCTCCAGCTGTCTCTGTCCCTGACCCCCTCTAGTCCTCATAAAGATAAAGAGAGGAAGGGGGCAGTGCATTAAGACTTGCAAGATTCTGTTACTGTAAAAGTAGTATTAGCATTCATGACCCTGGTTTCCTAGTCTGAAGGGATATAAGTTTGGCTAGTTTTCTCTGCTTTTAGATGAGGTGAGCCACAGTGTCAGAATACTCAGGCAGTATCTGGCAAGTATCAACTAGACAGTGCCTTTCAGATACTAGAAAGTATGGCAAATGGAGCATCAAAAAATAATCCTAACGCAGCCATGGTTGCTCATGTCATGGTTTATGAGTGAACAGTGCCTTGAGGGAGATGTGAGTAAATAACGTTATTGTTAGTTTTCTACTACTAGGGTTCAACACAGCAGCTGCTGGGGCAGCAGCTGGTCAATCGGAAGGATCTATTGTACATTGTCATGCAGCCTACAGTGTGTGCTTGCCTGCTTTATGCTATTTGGAGGTTCCAACTCAATTAGGGAAACAACAATGGAATAATTTTCACAGATCTCTCCTTTGGGGAAAGCATGTATCTTCTCACATCATTAACATAAGAGAATTAATGCCACATTTCAAACTCCCAAATATTAGAATATGGTGTTTCCTTTTATCATCAAACAATAGCTTAAAAAGTGCTTTGTGCTAAAAATAGAAAGTCCAGAAAAGTAACTAGTTACTAATGGCCAACTCAATGGTGGTGTTGAACAGCAATTATGAACTCTGCTAATTTATTTTCTGGGACTCAAGATTGTACCTATTTAAAAAGGTTTTCCTGGGTTTCTGAAGAATTCTTCCAAAGAATACAGTGGGAGAAAAAAAAACACGTTTCTCTGGAATGAGCAAGCATGTGAGTGAGAAAAATAGAATATGATACCCAAGTTTGCTAGATGCATCTGGGAGAACTCTTAAATGCAGACTTCCACACATTTCTGACTACCTTAGTTTTGTTCTACATGACTAGGAAAAGTAATCAATTATTTTGTGGGAAATGGCTATTTAATTACAGAACATTTTCAGAGCTAACACAGTTGAATGACATGTAGAATATGTAGAAACAAAGGGAGACCCTTACCACATGGAGAATACACAGAGAGATAACAGACAGTTGCATTTATTTGTTGACTGTAAAATAGTCTTTATTGAGTCTCTATTGATTAGCCCTTGGGCCATATCTAAGTGCAAAGTTCCAGAAACAAATTATTACTAAAATTTGATAAAAGCAATATAAAATGGAATATGATAAAATACAATTTAAAAGGAAGCAGAACAAAATATAATTTAAAATGGAATTGGAATAAAATACAACCTAAAATGAAATTGGAATAGAATACAATAATTTAAGATATATACCTCTGCCACTCCACAAATGCAGAGACACTCATTGTAGGATATAGAATGGAATCTCCCATATTTGACCATTGTGTCATGCTGTTCAAATCTCGCTTGTGTAAATATCTCCCTAAGATGATTTGGCAGTTGTAACTTCAAGTAGCTGTCTACTTGAAAAGTACATTTGTATTTACTCAGCCATTTTCAAGTTACCCACCTTACTAAGGATAGCTATATCATTTTATGCTTCTATATCCTTAATTCTTTGGGCTGATCTTTTTTTGAGTTGTTCTCCTGTTACACAAGAGACAGGAAGGCAACAGTTTCTTACAAAATTTGTTAGTTTGGTGATCCGGGAGATTTGTGGTTGTAATTTTATTTGCTCTAGTAGACATAACTTGGAGACTCTATCAGTCTTCATTTCATTGACTTTGCACCAGTAGTTACTGCATATGCTCTAATTTTGGATAGTGCATGAATTGTATAAATTCCCAATTTAGCTCTAACTGCTACAGCAGATGTTCTTGGATCCACACCCAAAATACATCTCAAGTGCTGGGATAAAGAGAAGGCAAGTGTCTGAGTCTACTAAACAGAAATGATTTTTGGATCTACTCCTGATAAGACTGAATTAAGAGGCAAATATCAGAAAAAGAACCATCCTGGATTAGGATGTTTGATGAAAAAAGATACAGAATAAAAAGCTGACCTTGATGCGTTTCACTCCTTAGAACATACAGCTCTTAGAGTTGTAAGTGCAACATTTTTAATTTCTTCAAGTCATGGTTAACTCCTGGTAAGTGTTGGACAAGTTCCCCCAGGTTTTTTGGAAATATTTCAGAAGTGGTTTGCCCTTGGCTCCCTCCTAGGAGTGAGAGAGAGTGACTGATCCAAGATCACCTAGCTGGTTTAATGCCTAAAAGAGGACTGGAACTCAAATCCACAGAAGTATGATGCCTTAACCATTATAGCAAACTGGCTCTCATCACAAAACTAGGTTTTCCATATCCTATATAATACAGGGCGGGGCATAACCTTTTCCTAGGGGGTCACAGCAACACTTGTAATAACAACACAAATAATTCATACACCATTCGAAAGCCCATCAAAAACTGAGTTTATTGACACGATTTAATAGTCAGTATGACCACCATTAGCCCTTCGAACAGCATTCAAACGAGGTGGATAAGAACACAACAAATCTTCAAACAGTTCCGTTCGATTTTCCAGATTTTTCAACACAGTTTCCAAATTCATTCTCAAAGTTTCAACCGAATATCGATTTTGACCTTGCTCCTGAATCATCAGAGCTTCCACTTCATCCTTAATTATGGCCCCAATGTTCTCTGCCGGATTGAGATCTGGCGAATTTCCCGGCCAGACGTCATTGCCCCAAAATTCGACATTGTTTTCCTTTAACAATTGCTGAGTCGCATTTGCACGCATGCAAGGAGCTTTGTCATGAAGAAAGACAGCCTCACCAACCACCAAGACATTGTCTGGATCACTGAGAAATGGAATGACATTCTCCAATAAAATTTTCTCACGGAAATAACTGCCATCCCAGGATTCCCCTTTATCCTTCAAAACCCAATGCAGTTTCTTGGCTGTGAAAATGACGAAAATCCCGATGCAAGTCGGATTGCGAACGATTTGTCGATATCGTTCATGTTTGGCGATGTCGTCGACGTCTTTAGCCCAAATTCGATCGTTCTGGAAATTCGGTTTTCGAATGGCATAAACGAAGAATTCGTCAGATGGCGCCAAATGAAGAAAATCTTCCTCGGTCCATTCAGACAACCAATCGCACAACCAAAGCCGATCTTGAACGTGTGTTTGAGTTTTCAATGGTTTGCAAATGACGTGGAATGGCTTCAAACCTTCTCGTTCTCGATATCGGCCGATTGTCCTTTGATCAACTCGTTTTCCACGAATTTGAAGGATTTCTTGGGCCACTTTTCGGTTTCCTTTTCGTTGTTTGCGACTGCCAGTTGCAATGATGGCTTTGCTTTCTTGGGACAGTTGCAGAGGACGCCCTTCTCCAAATTTTGTGAAACATTCTTGGGCTGTTTTGTTCCAATTATCAGTAACCCAATCCGGATGACGTTTCAATTTGTTTGCAATCCATTTTCGATTGATAAACGTCGCTCCAGCATCGCGAGCCTCTCGAAAGGCAATGCATTTTATTCTGTCAATGATCCTTTGTTCTTCCGAATCGAATTTTCCAGCCATTCTTAAAGCAAATTTAACATTTAATAGCTCATTCAATTCAGTTTTTTATGGGCTTTAAAATGAGGTGTCGCGGAAGTTGTAAACTGCTGTCGATCTTGCTGTGACCCCCTAGGAAAAGGTTATGCCCCGCCCTGTACTGTGCATCTGATTTATTTTTTTTCTAATTCAATAATTCTACATTTATCTCTATTAAATTTCATTATCATTTAAAGTCTAATCAATCCAGTCCATTATGAATGTTGATTCTGTCTTCTAGAACATTAATTATCCTGGCCAATCATCTGCAAATTTGAAGATCATTCCTTTTACCTCTTTGTCTAAAACATTAGTAGCAATGTTGTAAAGTACATGGCAATAACTCAATTCAGTTTTATAAACCACTGAATATAGTTTGCAGGCCAGATATAACTAAACCTAATAGATAAACTATCTGACACATTTCTTAATCAGAATATAGTGAGGGCTCTTGTCAAAGGCTTTATTGAAAGCAAAATATATTATGTCCTCAGGATTCCCAAAAATTCATTAAGGGAGTTATTTGTTTATTATGTTTATGAATCACACATTCCTAGTAGGCTAGCCCAATTTTAAAAAGTGACCTTGTGTTAACCAGATAAGGTGTTTTTTTTCTTAAGAAATCCATGTTGCATTCCTAATGATGCTTCTATCAAGTGAAAGCTTTATTTAAGTTAAGCTTCTTCAATTAACTATTTAGAACAGGGGTCACCAACCTTTCAGATCTCAGGGACCACTAAATTCATAATTTTAAATCCTGCGGACCACTGATATGATCTGCCTAATGACTGGCTGGGTAGGGGTGGCAAGGTGGTCATGTAACAGGGTGGGCGTGGACAACTCGGTGTCACTCACATTGAGGGCTGCCTTGCCAGCCTCTACTCACCACTCCTCGCCTGCTCACCCAGGCTCTTTGGGGCCCCAACAGGAAGCAGTTGTTGGAGCTAAGCAGCCACCATGAGAAAGAGTTGGCAAAATAGCTGCCTCACTTCAAATTGGATCTCATCAAGAAGGAGGCTCAGCAGAAGCCCCTCACTGAAGACTATGAGCATAGGCTTTCCAAGCAGAGGGAAGACCTGCAGGAGTGCAAAGTCAGCTGCCAGCTCCTGGAAGCTCAGTGGGATAAGATAGTCAGCCAGTTCCAGACCATGATGCAGTCCCACTGGAATGAGGCCCTCCAACTCTTCGCCACCAGTGGCACTTCCCTCCAGCCTTCTCCCAAAGCCCTGCACCAAGAGGCTGATGCAGACCCCCCTCCAACACACACAGGGGGGTAAGACTCTCTACAGCAACACAAACGTTCATTATCTAGCCCAGAGGCCATAGTTTGAGGACCCCTGATTTAGTGCAATATAAAAATGCATATATTTTTTCTGTGGACCACCAAAATTTTCTCATGGACCACCAGTTGGTACCCATGCTTTAGAACATATTAATTGGTAAAACATATCATTTCTTCTCAAAGACTGAGGCAAATGGCTGAGTGGTTATGCCTAACCCATCAGGAAAGCAAGTTGATTGGGGAAGACTAAATTGCTTGTATTTAGTTCATTTTGTTCAATATTAAAATATTCTTTTATTTGACAAAATAACAGGCCACCCTTAAAAACTGCTTTCCCATAACAGCTTAAAATCACAATTTAAAAAGGAAAGTAAGATGTGGATAAGGACATAGAGCATATAAACCACAAAAGTGGAGTCATATGCCCTACTATTTAACGTCCCACGTTCTGACTTATGATTCATCTATTGATGCATTCTCTTATGGAGTCTGTGGTTACAATCCTACTTTCTTCAGACCTCTCTGAACTTCCATTCCTTCTCTGTTGAAAAAAACCATCCCTTTTTCAGAGTTTATTCTGTAATTTCCACATGAAAGCATATGCAATGTACAATTCTCCAGTATTTTGCAATCTAATTCAGAAAGTAAAGTAAATTTCCGTTGCTTTTTTTCAGATGCAAGAAGGCTTTTTGTATTTCATGTGAAGTTTCATACCTTTTTACATTTGTGGAATATGGATTGGGATATATTTTAACAATCTACATGTTCAGATCTCACATATTAGCTGGCCTGCATTTAGTAATAGCACCAGTGGCATCAGGCCAATGTGCTTTCGCTATTTTGGATCTTTGTTTCATATCTCCTAAATGTTTAAAGATAAAGATTTAAATTGTGTGATGGGTTTGTGACTCTTTTCATTTAGAACTGAAAACAAGACATTTCATCTCTCATTTTACAATTCATCTCTTGTCATCTTATTTTCACAGGAACGCCTATGGCTAACATCTAAGTGTGACCTTCAATTAAAATACTATTTTTGATTAGTACCTATTTTGTGATTTTAACAGGAACTGTCCTTCTGTACTAGGTAAGTGTATATTCAAATCATCCAAGATCAAACA
The DNA here is from genome assembly GCF_009769535.1 of Thamnophis elegans. Classification (NCBI taxonomy): domain Eukaryota; kingdom Metazoa; phylum Chordata; class Lepidosauria; order Squamata; family Natricidae; genus Thamnophis; species Thamnophis elegans. The sequence continues at coordinate 93,560,038 of NC_045543.1, forward strand.
TGGCACTTTCAAACACCCTGCTTTACATACAAAACAAAACTTTGCACTGCAAATATTAATTTACAAAACGTGTACATTCCCACCAGCAGCAGTGAAGTCATTAGGTTTCAGGGTGTAAAAATCTGCTTTTCTTCTAGTCATTTGTTCTGGGTTTTAAAACTCACGAGAATAAGTTCTTTGTAAATCTGTTCCATGAATAGGTGAAACAGCGACCTGAATCTCAGTTACAGGTATGCCTTGTAAATTTAAACCTGAATAGGGTTGGTTTTATTTGCATCATTAAACATTGCTCTATGACCCAGCTCAATTTAACATAGTTGAAACTGGGATGAAAAAGTCTTTTTTCTCTGTCTCTTCTGGGAGCAAATGTTGGCCTTTCACTCCCTTGCTAATGCATTGTGGCAGGAACATACTAGCAGGAGTAAAGTTTAGATAGCATTCATCTTTCTCTTTTAAAACAATCCGCTGGGAGATTATGCTTACTGTTTAAAATTTGCAACATAGCCCAGGGGTCTTTTCAAACTTTCTTTAACCTTTAAAAAGCCTTGTGCATTCACAGCAGTCCCAAATTTTTTTTACAAGAAAAAAAACAAAAAACTTTCTCACCTTCTGTGAAATTTCTGCAATACTTTATCAAGCCTAGCAAAAAATTATATATGCATTTTTAAAAATCCTACTCTTCTAATGTGAATAGCAAAATAAAACAAATACTTGACACATTTAGTTGGTTGAAATCTATGTCTAAATAGATAGGAATTTTAGTGTGTATATTATTTTGTCCTGGTGGTGTTATAACAAAACGAACTCTGTTAGGTTGCAGCTGTGGGTTGCATTAAGCTAATTATATACAAATCATAAGTTGGATTTGATGTCTGTAATAGTTGTGAATCTTTATGCAGTTTAAGAAAAAGAAGGGTAACAATGATGATGAAGTGGTGTTAGAGTCTTGGGGAGGGAAGGATATTAAATAATGTCAAGATAGGGAGATGTTTTGGGAGAGAAGGAGACTTTTTAAAAGTCTACATGGCTGTCATCAAGATCTGTGATTGAAGCTCCATGCTATTTATGAGTGACACACTCATAAAGCACTATGACTTTGACTGCAGTTAGGCCCTCTTTCTTGACTTCTTTGATGACTACACCTTACAAACGTACCTAAAGGTAGGCATGGTGAAGATGTCTATAGACTTCGATGTATTGTTGTATTGTTGATGTATTCTTGTAATGGGCTGTCAGAATATCCTTGAGAGTCAGGAAGATGAGCTGCAGCCCAGACAATGGTTTGATGGCAGAAATCTGAATTCAAAGCTGGTGTACAGAGGTGGGTTGCTGCTGGTTTGGCCCAGATCAGCCAAACTGGTAGTAGCGGCAGAGGGAGGCTCTGCCCATCTGCCCGGACACTTCTGTGCACATGCATAAATGTCATGTGGGAGCACATCCAAACCGGTAGTAACAAAATTGGCAACCCACTACTGTTGGAGTAGAGTTGAACAAATGGTCTCCCAATTGATTTTCCCTAATTCTCTAGAATTTAAAGGCAAGGGAATGGGGCAGCACTTTCAGACTTGCAAGATTCTGTTATTGTAACCTTACAATATAGGTAATATAAGTATATACGACTTTGATTTTCTGGTCTGGAATACCTTGAAGGGATGACAATTAGTCATTTCCCCCCTTATTTAGCATCCTGAACAAATTGCATTTAAAGAACAGGTTTCATGTCTATTCACTTTTATAGAACAGGGTTTCTCAACCTTGGCAATTTTAAGACTGGTGAACTTCAATTCCCATAACTCTCCAACCAGCATACACAGATGGGTCAACTTGCCATGGCCAACTCTCTGCAACCAACTCATCATGGCCAACTCTGCCATGGCCAACTCACTGCAGAACAACTCGTTGTGGGACAAAAGCTACACTAATATCAAATAAATTGTGGAATAGAATCATTAAAGAAAGGATGCCAAAGGAGGAACAGAATGAAATGTGAATGACAAAAAATAAAATATTTTTATTTATTTTAAATAATTATATAAAATTGTTAAATTGTCCCACAATGAGTTGTCCAGTGGTGAGTTGGCGATGGTGAGTTGACTGCAGTGAATTGGCCCATTTCCTATACAAATACTGACTGAGAAATTCTGAAAGTTAAAGTCCACATGTCTTAAAGTGGCCAAGTTTGAGATGCCCTGTTCTAGAATATACGGTGGCAAGGCAGAAAGAAATATAGGCCAAAGAAATGTTCTCAATGTGCCCTTGGCACAAACATAGACATAGATCCAGGGACATTTTACCTCTTCCTATGATGTACTGTATATACTCGAGTATAAGCCTAGTTTTTCAGCCCACTTTTTGGGCTGAAAAAAGCCGCCTCGGCTTATACTCGAGTCAGTGAAAAATTTGCCCGAAATGGAGGAGAAAAAGGGGTGGGGCCATGCCGCTGGGTGACACTCGTGAATGGCCCAGTGCCCCTGTGAGTTTCCCCTCCCTCTGTGTCAGTTTGCCGCACAGCGCGCACCGCACCATCCCCCCTCCTCACGTTCTAATGTAATGCAGGGCTGTCTTACGATTCCCCTTCCTCCCCCTCCTGCCGCTCTGCAACGATGTCCCACCTCCTCCTTGTTATGGCAAGCAGCCACATAGCGATGTCCCACCTCCTCTGGTACAGTGATCCAATGATAGGAATCACTGTGCCGTGTGTCATAGGAGGCGGGACATCGCTCCCGCGGCTGCACGGGACATCATCATCACAGCGGGACATCAGCATCATGAGGTGAGTGAAGTATTTCATTGAATACACCGCTAGTTTACTGTTTTTCTTTGAAATAAATATTCAAAAACATTATTGGTATCTATTTTTATTTTTGAAATTTACCGGTAGCTGCTGCATTTCCCACCCTAGGCTTATACTCGAGTCAATAACTTTTCCAGTTTTTTGTGGTAAAATTAGGTGCCTCGGCTTATATTCGGGTCGGCCTATACTCGAGTATATACGGTATATTTTGGATTGTGCTGCTTTTTTCAGGGCGAAAATTGCAGCTTCCAAACATATACAGTAGCATTTATAATTTGTGCTTTCTTTAGCCTTAAGGTATTGTTTAGAGAAAATATACATACCCTTTCTTGCAATGAAATTAATATATTGTTCTTAAACCTTAATAAAAGACCAGTGATGACATATTTTTCAACTGTAACAGTATTAGCTTGAACCTTAGGGTTCAATCCATTAGAGTATACTTTCATGCTACTTTTAAATTAATGTATTCTTTTTAAACCTTAAAAAAAGACCAGTGATGACATTTTTAACTGCAGCAGTATTAGGCTCAACAGCCTGAGCAGTACTAGATGCTGGAATAATAGAGTCTGAAGTAGGGTCAGGCTTGAGAAACCTTTCTCCTTATGCATGAAATACACCTTCCCAATACATTTGGTTTCTTGTTTTCTGTTTCCTTTTCATTTGAATCCTTGAAGCACAATCCATGAAAATTTTATGATGGCATGGTTTGCAATTAAGAAAACCAGGGCAGTTGTTCATTTCCTACAGTAATGCATAAAAAGGATGCTTATGTCCTATTATATTTTCCTGCAATATTAAGCCTAACATATTTAAGCTGCCAAAATCCAATTAACAACTAATTGGATTCAAAGACTGGTCATTGAAAGATGGGCAATTATACAAATCAGTACGATGATAGATGATAGATGAATGATGGATAGATAGATAGATAGATAGATAGATAGATAGATAGATAGATAGATAGATAGATAGATAGATAGGCCCACCATATCTGGACTGCAAGAAGCTAAGTAGTCAATAGAGGCAAAGTATTACAGTTTTCTCTATGTGCCCATCCATCCATCTATATCTATATCTATTATCTATCATCTATCTATCTGTCTATCTGTCTATCTGTCTATCTGTCTATCTGTCTATCTGTCTATCTGTCTATCTGTCTATCTGTCTATCTGTCTATCTGTCTATCTGTCTGTCTATCTATCTATCTGTCTATCTATCGATATCTATTGATATCTATCTATCTATAGATGATAGATAGATAGAGATAGAGATAGATAGATAGATAGATAGATAGATAGATAGATAGATAGATAGATAGATAGATAGACAGACAGACAGACAGACAGACAGACAGACAGACAGACAGACAGACAGATAGATATAGATATAGATGGATGGATGGGCACATAGAGAAAACTGTAATACTTCGCCTCTGTTGACTACTTAGCTTCTTGCAGTCCAGATATGGTGGGCCTATTCAATAAAAACGCACTATTACCATTACATTTGTCTGTTGCTGTATCCTTTGTACTCCCAATGGGAACAGTGCAAAAACATACACTCTGTGATGATAGTAATACTAATACTCTCCAAACTATTGACAAAAAGAAAATAAAAGCAAACAACCCCTCCAATCTCAAGTTACATAAGGTCCAAAAATATACCAGTAATGAACAATCAATCCGTAAAAGTTTCTCCAAGGTATATTCTTTTTTTGAAAAGCTGTCATCAAGAGGGCCAATCTTGCTTTGAAGTGATTCCAGAGAATTGCACTATGATGGAAAAGCAGTGTTTTCTGGCCTCAGTTCTTCTATCTCGCAAAGTCGAGACACTAACAGCAGTTTCTCCCAGGAAGATCTCACTGAATGTGTTAATTCAGCTTAGAGCAGTGGTGAAGCAGGTATCTTGGTGCCAAGACATATTGTTAAAGAAGTCAAAACAAGCATTTTGAACCATACCTGTAATCCTAATGATAATAGTGATGAGAACAAATCTGCCAGTAGACTGCTGCATTTTGAATCAATGACGGGTTCCAAGCAGTCTTGGGAAGCAGCTGTAGATAGAGCTCATTATAGAAAACCAACCAGGCATTGGTAAGTATATAAATCATTAAAGCCAAGTTCTCTGGTGCCAGGAAGATCTACAGTGTATGCATTGGCCAAAGTGGGACTTCTACTTATCCATGTAACTATGAGTTCAGGAAGATCACCAAACTCCCTATAGCCAGCAGACAGCTGGCATGAACAAACTCTCTTTCTTGGTTTAACTGTAAATTGTTTTGGCCTGTCTAGACCTTAACAGCTTCCAGGCTCTGGGATAAGACATTAATGGCAACTCCAATTGGATTTTGGGTGAAAACATATATTGGCTATCAAGAGAAAAAAGCCACTAAGGAGAAAGATAAGCAAGCTAATCTATGACCCGTCGTCTGCTTGTGATAGTTTTGTGATGTCTTCTTTGTTACTCCCGGCTTACCAAAGATATATCTGGGACAAACTATTGATGCTCTAGGGCTGATGTAAATTCTGTTTCCACAAGATGGAAAATATGTGAAGCTAAAAGAACAAAGGAATGAAATCAAAAGTGGGATCGAGTAAGACCAAGTATTTGCACCCATCAACCTTTCAATGCATATAGACAGAACATATAATTATACGATTTGATTATATTATTTGATTGACTTTCTAAGAAAAAAAGGAAACCAGGAATTAATGTATCAGCGAAATTCTTTTAAGTACTCAGCAAGGATTTTGGCTTTTCTGTTTTCCTTACTGATGTTTGAAACCAGGAACCAACTTAGGCAAGAGAAAATTAGTGTTGAAATCCTACTTTTCTCCTTATTTTTTCCCTATTTTTCTTGATGGTGGGATTTCTAATTATCTGAAATCAGGGGAAGAGAAAAGAAGGGAGGAACTGTAAATGTTTCTGTTTCTCTTTTTTTATTCTTTTCTGCCAGGGCTGGCAGGACCTCTGTTAATGTCAAAACACTCTGACTGCAGGAACAATAGGATTGCTCTGTAAATCTGGCTTATGTAGCATGAATACTTGATGAATAACCTCTGGATATATGATGCCATAGATAATTTATTTAATCCCTAGATTCCTGAATCACTGCAAATAATCACATGCTACAAATCCTTCTCTCCAATACGAATCAAATATCCTTAAAAAAAAATCTGGAAAACTAGAACATCTTCATTTCTCGCCTTCATTTCTCTAGACTTTAATAAAAGGTTCAAAGAAAAAATGTTTATTTGTAGTTGTTTGAATTGTAAACTGTTCATATAGAACAGAGGTGTCAAACTCAAGGCTCAGGAGCTGGATCCAGCCTGTGAGGTGCTTAGATCTGGTCCATGGGGCCACCCTAGAAACAGCAAAGGACTGGCCCATGGTGTCTCTGGCAGCAAACATGGAGCTCTGTTTTTGCTGGTAGAGGGTTTGCAGGAAGCCATGGCAGCCAAAAATGGAGGTCGGGAGTCTGTTTTCACTGACAAAATACTCAGGCCACCACAGTCACCCCCGACATGAGTGCAATCAAGCTGTCCATGCCCACCCCAGCCATTCCACCCCAGTCCCCTTGGTCAAGCACAACCCTGTGATGTGGCCCTCAATTAAATCAAGTTTGACACCCCTGATTTAGAAAGTCATCATAATTAATTAAATTACAGATGCATTTTAATAGCAATCACAGTAGTTACATGTACTTAAATAATTCTTCATTTAATCTATTTCTATTTTCCATCACCAAAAGGAGAACCAAAGGAATTCATTCAATATATTCTTCTGTTGACACTAATCCATCCAGCATTTCAATATTTGGAGACAAACTTCTCTTAGTGCTTAGAAATGTTTTAGGAAAGTATTTTGGTGGATGTGTTGTAAAGTTAAAATATCACACATGATTAAAGTAAAAAGGAATCAAGCCTCTATTCTCTAAATCAATCCTGTTACAGCAATAACTATGTTATACAGAATGCTATAGTTACTTCAAGTAGCTGGTTTTAGTGTCTTGAAAGGGCAGTTTAATTTATTCTCATAGCAATTTTGTTGCCAAGGTTGAGAGAATGCTTATTTTGTCTCCAGTACCAAAACAACTGGCTAGCTTTGTTTGTTATGCAAGTTGTTTATAATTTTGCATTTGCTGTTCCATTTTAAATAAGGCAGATTTTTCATGTCTCTGATCTCCTAAATAACATTGTATGTTTTCCCAGTAGCGGTATTAAAAAGAATTAACACTTTTGTTCAAGGGTGAAATGCTACTGGTTTGAACTGGTTCACCCAAAGCAATAGTTTAAAAAAAATGCTACCGGTTCTGGTGAACCAGTATTTCCGATGATCAGCTGTGATTTATATTAGATAGAATTGTCAGATTTCCTGCTTTCTAGCTAATCTCAATTGAGTGGCACAGCGGATTCCCCCACCCCCATCTGTTCTACTTACTTTTGCAGGCGCGCTCAGTACCTGGCTCCACCCACCCACCTGGATGTCATCACGTCCCATTTTTGACACTCTGCACAAGGGCGGAAGGTCCTGAGGATGCATAGAGATGGCGTGTGCGCTCACATTTGCAAACTCATAGTGAAGTTAAGTTGATTTCACCCTTGCTTTTGTGCAGTCTCCCCCCTCCCCCCAAACAGTTTTCCTTGATATGTTTACCATCTACTCACATCAGGACTGGTCAGAGTAGTCCTGCATAGAGATCAGCAGGGGTAGAGCCAGGTTTGTTCAGATTTTAAAGAATTGAAGTTTCACAAAAATATTCCCTTCACGCACCTTTACAAAGCGTTGTATTTCTAATCCACAAACAAGAATGATTGTGGTATTGAAGCCAGCAGAGTAATTTCTGTACATGCAAAATACATGAGCAAAAATCCCTTCTTTCAGAACAAAATGGCAGGGGAAGTCACAATGAGAAGTAAACCTAACCGCAGTGTGTCTGTGGCTTCTAGCTCTGGTATATCCCTGCAGACATGTGAGAAGTTAACATATAAACGGGACTGAAAAAGGTATTAACCTTCCTTCATCCCATTTGCCCTAGCTCTGGTCCCAATCAGACTCACATCTATGTGCTGGTTTTGTTTTGTTTTCTTTCAAATGAGAGGTTGTGTTGGAATCTATCATGTAGGTGGTTGAGATCCTGTCAACAATTTACCTGGTTATTTGCTGAGCACCCAAAAGGAAATAATAGTAAGCTTAAGCCATGGATAGATGTGCTGTATTAACATTTGTGAGGGGTCCTTGGTCTTCTCTGAGCCTGCTTGTTTTCTTGCAAATGTTTCATTACCCTAACTAGGTAACACCATCAGTGCTAGTAAGGAGTGCTGTTATGCTGTCAGTTTATATTCTTATCTGTCTGTATAGATGGGTGGGGGTTTGATGGTTTCTTAAAGATTCTTTGGTTGGGCTGTTTACTGACAGCTCTTTCGCAGTTTCTTGATTGAGGTATTGCTTACCTGATGGTTGGTCTGAAGTTAACCTATCTATGAATGTATGAACATTCCCTCAGTATTATCTAAGTATTGTCTAATATTTCAGAGTTATACTCTACATCCCATCAGGTTAATAACAGTCAGTGTATTCATGCCCATGCTCACAATGACAAATGTTCATGCCAGCCTGCTAAAGCAGTGCATTGACTATATTCAACAGCCAAGCCTAATGTGCATCTACAGTACGTAAATCTCTTAATCCTGGCATTGTATAGCAGAGACAATTTTCAGGCGATTTGAGTTTTGCTTCTTAGCCCTTATATGAAGACTTTTTCAAGCAGGCTATAACTTCTGTCCGAGTTACAGTATGCATTTAATCTTTGATCCTCTTAACTATTCTGTTTTGTAGCGAAAAGAAGAGATTTCCCTGGAGCCATTTCATATGTGATTGTATACTTTGATTTCCCAAGCAGTTAGAAATTCCAGCTAGCTTGTTGAAGAAGCCAAATAATATTTGGGAAAGAGAATATCCATCTGTTTGCTCAAAAAATAAAATACAGGATGGGTGGTAGGAAGCAAACAGACATAGATACACACTGTGCTGATCCCAAAGCAACTGTACTCCTCCTTGGAGTGAACATCTGCATTATCTACACTACTCCTAATATTTTGACAGTACCATATAACTGGAGGCATTAGTAGGTAAAAGAACGTATTACCATATCATGGAAAATTCTACGTTTTAATTTTGACAGATCCAGCTTATGCTAATGATATACGAGCATGCTAGGTTCAGTTTTTCAAAACGGATGTAACTAATGTAGGCAAACATAGCATAAACCCTATACTAATATCCATTTCCCAAAGGAAACAATTCCATCTGATTCAAAGTTTGGGATTTTCTGGTCAAATGTACAAACACTTCCAGCTTTACCTGGGGGGAAAAAATCTATATTATCTACAGCAATTAGCTTCCATAACAGATGAATTCGAAATTGTAAAATTTCCCAGTTGGATCACTAGGAGCTCTGAATAGTAGCTGTCAAAAATATATATATAGTCACAGCAGGGCAATGAAACACCTGTCCTTTGTACAAAATGGGATATCAAAGCAGCAATACGAGGGGCAGGGTTTCAATTGTACTGCTTTGACAGTCATGTTGACTGTTTTGACTCCTTTTCCTGCCAAGGCTGTTATATCCTTGAATGAGTGTCTGGGGAGGGTACTTGTAAGCAGATGATATCATGTGCATCTTGACATTATCCTGCCAACGATGTAAATTATGTAACTTTCAGGCTGATATCATGACACATGCGATATCATTGTGGTTTCCATAAGATGCCTATGGTATTCATTCACAATGTACTCATTCTTAACTCGTTCACAGCTTGAACATTTAATTTCTGAATTTTACAATAAAGTTTACTAGTTAGAAAATAATATTCTGAAATGTGTGCCCTAGAATATTGGGTACATTAGCTACAAAAATATTCAAGGCCCCAAAAATACATTATTACAGGGAAATGCACCGCCCCAAAATATGAAAACAGTGTAATATTGTTTTTAAAAAATGCCAATTTACAGAAAATAAGAATGCAACAAACTTAAAAGTGGAAACATGAAGTAAACCAATAGAACAGATTTGCGTATCCTTTATCACCAATTTATACAAGAACTTTGATGAATAGTTCTTTTTTTTGGCGTACACAAATTTTGTTTAATTTTAGATTTTATGCATCAAAATGAGTCCAAATACTGCTAGCATTGAGGAGGTAGGGAATGTATATCAATTGCATGCTATTGAGATTTGAGATTTATTAGATTTATATGCCGCCCTTTTCCCAAAGACTCAGGGCGGCATACAACAATTAAAAGAAACACATGATATAAAAGTTAAAAAAATTAAATGGAATATCCCAAACCCAATTAAAATTGACAATACATTTTTTTTAAAAAAAATCGAATTAAAATTAACAGTGATCAATACTGTATTTTGCTTTGTTCAGGCCAGGCTGGCTTGCTGGAAAAGCCAACTTTTTAGGGCACATCAGAAGGACCAGAGGTCAGGGATTATATGAAGCTCCGGGGGCAGCTCATTCCAGAGGCAGCTCATTCCAGAGGGAAGGCGCTCCCATAGAGAAGGCTGCTATAATAAGAGACCTGGCAGAAAACATAGAATGTAATTTTTATTGAACTGATATGTTAGTATAATTTTACATTAAATTGCCCATTATTTAACTTAGGCATTTTCTGTTGATAACAGATTGATTATGATCTGTTGAATATAATTAAATGTTGAAATGTTAATTGAATTCTAAGTCTTAGTGATCCTGTTGCTGGAACAGAGTAGCCCTTGGTTTTTACATTGTAAGTAGAATTAATTGAGAGAAAAGGAAGCCTGCAGTAACCTTTTCACTGTACTTAAATCTATTTTGAGAACTAAGATGTTTAACGTTATAAGTGGATTTTCGACTGGACTTCCAAAATACACCTGCTAATTTGTAAATGCTTAGGATAAGCAAGGATGAACCATTTCCGTGCACTTATTTTTAGAAAACTACGGATATGTACTAGCTCTCTAAATGAACATGTTCAATTTTGGTTTGAACTACAAAAATATGGTATATGCTAAATCCAGTTCAGGCTAATTATAAATGTAAGGGAAAAAACTGTGGATACACTTACATTTTTATCATTCATTGTGCAGAATATTGGAACCATGATAATAATCCATTAATAGCACACCAGATTATCTCATCTATAAAACATCTTTCTTTTATTTGAAGAAGAGGGAAATAGATAAAAATATGTTCTACCAAATTTATTATTTAGGTCAGATACAATTTATGATAGGCCTTCTGTTGTAATAGAGATCTTGAAGTATAAAGTAGGCATGCATAATCAATTTGCCATTGGGTTTTCAAGGAGCTCATTGATTTTTAATTCCTAAAATATTCAGAAGATAAAATATTCAAGCGATATTTCATATTTGTCTGGTGATTATAGAAAGCATGGGGGGACACACATTTTTTCAGAGAGTTTTGTGATGCTGCCAGCATATGCAGCATTTTTGTTACTAAATGGAAAGAAAAATTCAACAACCCAACCCCATTGTAAATTTTCAGCTCTGAACATTATCCCCCTTTGGACTGCTAAATCTGTCTGGATTTTTAATTAAAAGTTCACAGGCAAAACTGCTGAACTGAATCTCTGGCCCATAAAGCAGTTAATGAAACACATTATACTGATCCACACTTCCCTAATTCTGAAGCATGTCAGATAAGGAAGTCGTGGTACGGATATAAAGGACACTGCGTAAAATTCAACATTATTTGGTTATCTCAAGCCCATACGATCCCCCCACCCACCCACGCTATCTCCTACAAAGAAGGAACACCTCCTAAATCCTGCTAGGTAACATTGTTTTGTAGAAGGGACTCAAACCATGTTTATGTAGCCAGGTGTCCAGAAACAAACAGAAGTAATTGAAGGTAAGTAGTCCCATAGTCTATCCCTGTGCTATGCAAGGCTTTAAAATGGTAACTAGGACCTTGAATTGCACTCAGAAATTTATGGGGAGCAAATCAGCTTAAGAAATGATGGCATTACCTGGATCTATTGGGGCATTTTTAAAATATCAGCTGAACCAAGTCCAGTTGGTTTTGAAGGGCAGCTTATGGCAAAGTGCATTGTAATATTCCAAGCAGAAAATGAGTAAGGTATGAATAACTCTGAACAGGGTTGCTCAATCCAAGACTGGGTGCAACTGGTATATGGTAGATTCCCCCCACAAAAAGGTTTCCTAGCCATGACCACCACCTGCTCTTCCAGCAACAGCTAATAGTTCAATTGTCCAAGAGAACGCCCACACTGCACAGCATTCTGTCTGGAAGACAATAGACCCATATAGAACAAAAGACAGAGAGGTCCCAGAATCAGGGCTTTAAAGAAAACCATAACAAAACTATCCATATGGACTTCACTGGATTGGGTTGAAGCCTATTCTTTTTATATACAGAATGCCACAGCCTTCAGACAGTGGGAAAGAACCTAATATTTTGTCAATCTAGAATGGAGCTATGTATAGCTAGGATCATCAGGGTATCAATAATACCTGACAGCCTACAAATGGATGACCTAGTGGTTTCATGTAAGTGTTAAACCAATAAGGAAGAGAGAGTAGAATACTGAGGTACACTCACCAACAAATGGAACTGGAATTGGCCTTGGAGGAAGGATAACTATTGTTAGATTATATTTCCCACTCTTATAACTTCAAAGCTAGTCTACAAAGATATCATGAGTGAAGGTATTGAAAATCACCTGGAGATTAAGGAAGGCTAGATGGTTATAATTCTGTGATTGAGCATCAAATGTGATCAATGGCATCTCAATATTATACCTTGATGTGAAACCCAACCGAAAGGGATTTAGATAATCTATTTCCTCTTGGAAAGTTGGGGACTGGACAAAAATTGCCTATTGCTGCTGGATCCAAGGAAGGCTGTCCGAAGAGGAAATGAGCTACAACATCTTTAAGAGGTGAAGGTGCAATTCTTTCCCACAAGGAAGCATTTACCATGGATGTTGTTCTCCAGAGCTTTGACCAACCAGGAAGGGCATGGATTTAATACTTAGACATTTGAAGTCAGAGAATTGCAGACTAATTTTGCAAGAACAACCACTTCAAATTGTTCCCAGATACTTGAGCTAAACAATGACCTAGTTGCTTCCAAGGGACCCCATGCTTATAAGGTTATCATACACAGCAAAGCAGTGGCTCTGAAGACCATCAGTGTCTCTCAAATAATGATAGTTACTCCATTACCTGTGCTCTGGAGTCATTGCTGGTGTCCCAGTTGAAAACCAGGTGGGCACATTTCAAAGAATGGAGTGTACAATTTTATAGTGATCAACACCGGACTTACATTGCTCTATTGTTATTCAGCAGAGAGAAGTTAAATATTGCCGATCTCATTCAGCTGGATTTTGTATGTAAAATAAAGGCAGATTTATTTCTGATACTGAAATGTAAGCATATATGGATAAGGGGCAGAGAGATATGCCATATTCATCCCTCCAGATATACAAATTGATTCTCCAACATATGAAATACACTTCTATAATCTCCCCCCGCTCTCTTGCTGGCACATAGGAAGAGTATATGCAGTTTCCTGGACTGAGGAGCCAACTCCTGGAAAGTCACAACAAACTGGCTGCCAAATTCAGCTCGAGAAAGCGCCTGCAGGGCATTTCCTTGGCTGTAAATCTCATGCTCCAGGCATAATGTCCTATTGGGATTTGGGATTGCTACTAAAAATCCCATTAACCATGGCAGAAAACGTAGGCTTTGGCCAATATTTTTCTGCCTATTACTCTCTACCATTTCCCAAGGTTAGAGGAAGTTTTCCTTTGTGAAAAGGAAGGGGGAAAGGCTTGCACAACAGGAAGTGACATATTACCAATGGATGATTCTGTGGGGAAGGAAATCAAGGATATTAATTTCCAAATAGCAAGGAAACCGGGCCAAATTGTGCTAACGGAAAATGCAATCAAAAAGTCAGAACTCAGAGCTTCCTGAGCACTTGACTAACTAGACTGTAAAAGGAAATATCATTTAAGGAATTCTTGTCAGGATTAAATATTTTTACACCCATAAGAGAGCCCCCTGAATCTTGGCATTAAAGGAATCAGTCTGTAGTTTTCAAATATTGGAAATGACCTGTTCTTTTATTCAGATTCTCTCTCCTATTTCATTTCTTTACAATTTCCTGACTTGGACTGGTTTGTTGAGTTCTGCATTTAGTTCTTGTAACCCTTTGGCCTGAAGACTGAATTTAACTACTTTCTTCGTCTTCCTGACTTTGGACCCAGCTTTTTGACTTCTTGCCAAAAAGGTTCCTGGACTCTTTTAATGAATATTTCACTGTGAGGTGAGTGCCATACGCAGGACAGAATAGAATGATAGAGAGGAGATGGGAAGCTTATTTCAAATCAGTCCCAATTAAAGGATTCAAGGTTGAGAAACACCATCACCAAATACATTGTTGTATTCTGTGACAATGTTTCTCAACCTTGGCAACATTAAGGCATGTGGACTTCAACTCCCAGAATTCTACAACCAGCATTGCTGGCTGTGGAATTTTGAGAGTTGAAGTCCACACGCCTTAAAGTTGTCAAGCTTGAGAAACATTGTTGTATGAAAAAAATGTAGGTTTTCTTCCCTATGTGCAGTTTCTTTTTTAGTTTGACTTTTTTGGGAGTTCAATTTGTTGTATAAAGAAAAATTACTTTTTAATATATGACATCCATATAGGTTTTGAGTATTTGTATTTACTCAGAAATAAATGCAGGGCTTTCCAATCCAATTCTGGACAGCTGTGAATGAGGAAGGGAGTTTTAAACTAGTTTTTCCCAGCTGCTCATTTCCTGGAGGACAGTGATTGCACAGGAAAGGATTAAATTCCTATTGCCATTTTGTGTTTTGTTTTTGATGAGGCACACTATCCTTACTTTTGCATAAAAATAACCTTAATGTCATAAAATAAATGTAAAATACAGGGTAAGTCTCAGGCACATTTCCTGGTTTATGTCAAATGCCTGGCCAAAAATCTTTCTAACTGTTTTTCACTAAGAAAACTAACTTATTCTACAATGTACCAGCAAGTAACAAATAGCTTTTTTCAAAGCATAATTTAACATGTGCTTAGGTTGATAGGGCCATGACATCATTTAGGCTGCAGTCACAAACTGTAAAATCTCTTCTTTTATTCCATGATGTCATTGATGAAATGTATTGCTCTACAAAGTCACTAGTAGGAAAGGAGAATCATTATTTTGCATAATTGGACTTTGATGTCTGTATATGTAGCATTTCTTGCCCAAGTGAAGATGGTAAGCATCTCATGCATCTCCAGTTCCAAGATTGGGAATAATTCATTTGAAACAGACACATCTCTTACAATGTCAGGCACAAAAGACCAGATCCACACGTGAAGGTTCAATTAAGCTGATTTATTGCTAAAGGTTTATGCATAGGAACCTTTTCACCTAAAGGTCAGCACCTGGTTAGAGTCAAATAAGGGTCAGAATCACTAAAGGTGGGTGGGACTTAGTTTACTTGATTCTATGGAGGGGTTCTAGACTGATCCTTGTTTTCACTCCACCCTCAGGCTCAGCCTTCCAATCACTAAAAAGGTTCAGGAGAGAAATTTGTGATTGTGTCAAGAATATTGAACTAGGTTTAAAATTACTTCCATCATATTCTATTAAAAATAATCATAGAATGTGATGGAAGTAATTTTACTTATTTCATTAAATGTAGCCGAATACAGCTGAACACCCAACAGACTGAGTTGGTTACACAAAAATTATTGAATATGATACTTCTTAAGTGCTTGAAACAAGCTTTGGAGATAACTGAAAAAATCCTGTTGTAGAAGAGAATGTGGACTTGGTCACTGATTTACTTATAGTAATGAAACAAGGCACAATTTGACACTGAAAATCTCAACTGTTTTTATATTAAATTAAAAATGACTTGACTTGGAAATCTAGGTGACTTTTTTTTTACTTGGCTTGCTTTTTATTTTTAAAAAGTACATCAAACTAAATTGTTGATATGTGGAGTTTGAATATGCATAATTGTACTGTTTGTTTGCTATACTGTCAAATAATCTGTCATATTGATTGGTTGTGTACCGTCAAATCATTTTCATCTCTTAATAGCTATATAGGTAGGTTTTATCCATGATAAAATCTGTCATATGTATATATAAAAAGCATAATAGCATAAAACTAATATGACAATTTAAGATAACTTTAAAAATATGTAAAGCATACTCATAAAGGATTTGCTTTTTATTATAAACATATTTATATGCATTTAAAATATCCACAATCTTAACTGAATTCTCTAGATTGCTTAGAAAACTTGCCAGGTAAATTTGGGGTGCATTTTTCCCCTTGAATTTCTTTCATCATTTTGGTAAAGCACAGACTATTTTTGCCTTGATGTGCTTAAAGGGCAATGTTTGCTCTTTCAGGCATTTGTTTTATTTGTAGCCAGAAATTGCTCTATTGGTTTTCATATTGTTTCTGATCATTTTTCAAGTAAAATTTATGTTGTGTTTTTCTTGTTTGGACTCTTGTGAATATATCTATAGTCATGCATGCTTATCAGAAACGTATATGAAGCTCTTCAGTACCAAATGTAATTTACCAACTTGAGAAACCAATTGCAGATAACTCACAGCCTAATGTTAGCCTAAAAGAGCTGTGGTAGCGCAGAGGGTAGAATGCAGTATTGCAGGTTACCGTATTTTTCAGAGTATAAGACGCACCAAGATTTTGAAGAGGCAAATTAAAAAAAAAGTTTTTGCACTCTGTAGACCTCCCAAAAATGGCACGTTTTTCACAAAACAGATCCATTTTTCATCAAAAAGGGCATGCATAGTCTTTAGGAGACTTATAGAGTGCTCCTGGGAGGTGGGGGGGCACAAGGGAAAAACGAGCAAAAATCAGCCCTTTTTTGCAAAAACGGGCCCATTCTTTGTCAAAAAAAGGCATGCATAGCCTTTAGGAGGCTTATAGAGAGCTCCTGGGGGCTGGAGAGGCAAACAATGGCCTGTTTTTTCTCATTTCTACCCTCCTCAGCCTCCAGGAACACCTTGGAAGCCTCCTAAAGGCTATGCATGGCCATTTTTGCAAAGGGGGCGGGATTTTGGGAAACTAAAAATGCTGTATTCAGTGTATAAGATGCACCCAGATTTTCAGCCTCTTTTTTGAGGGAAAAGGGTGCATCTTATACTCTGAAAAATTCTTTTAATTGCCAGCAGTTCAATTCTCACCTGCTCAAGGTTGACCCAGCCTTCCTTCCTTCTGAGGTCAGTAAAACAAAGACCCAGATTGTTGGGGGCAATATGCTGACTGTATAAAATGCTTAGAGAGAGCTAAAAAGCACTGTGAAGCAGTGTATAAGTCTAAGTGTCATTGCTGTTGCTTGTTGAATGTCTTTCTGAAATATGAAACAAGACATCTCAGGGGTAGAGCAAGAGGTAGAGCTGGATGTAAAGAAGCATTCAATCACACAAGAAATCCATAGGGGAGCTCCTTTGGAGAAAATAAGAGTTACATTCATTTTGGAAAAAACTATTCATTGACCTATCCATTGGATTTCCAATTTAGGAAAAGATAAATGGGGGAAGTTGGGAGAGGAAGGAGCAGAATAGAGTAATGCAAAATGGCATAAAAACAAGAACATTACTTTGTAAAAGAGGAGAAGTTTTTCCTGCTTGAAAAGCTTCAGTTCTTCCAAAAGAATGAAGCAGTCAGCACTTCTAGAGCTTACAAAATAAATCCCTAGTGCTATGCCCAGTAGCGCTGTTATAATTAGGGGCTTATTCCTAATAAACCACACATTCCAGCAGCATTTAAATAGCATACTGTAGCCTATTGCATACATGAAATTACTATTGGCAACAACAAGAGAAATGTGAAGTATGTTTCCATCTTCTTCATGTGGGTTGGCTCTTGTTTCTTTTAAATGAAAAACATAATGTTTGTACCATCACTGTACAGTAATTCTGGTGACATGTTGAAATACAATTTAAGATTGAAAAATAATATCAGTAAAATGTTACAAAGAGTATCATATTCATTACTACTTGATTGAAAGAGTCTGAATATCAGAGAGAATTTTTTGTGAGTATGTTAATTGCTCTACAATATTAGCCTGTCAGATCTGGGAATCCAGACAATGAGCAATCTCTAAAACACAATTGCAATTTCAAAAAACCCATCTCATCCACTTGATTTTTGTAGATGGTACAAAGTCAACAACATTGTTTTTGTGCTCCACAAGGGAGGAAAAACACATTAAAATAATGTTGAGGGCCTGGATAAAATTAGAAACAAATTTCAGTTGTATTTTACTCTGTTGTGCCTATAATTCAGCACAACCTAGTTTGTCGGAATAGCCAGGGGCATCCAAATATTTGGCAAAGATTGATGCCAAACTATTCCGCCTTTGAAGGATATTTTCCAACTATTCCTCAGGATGTTTTCCTTCCAGTCTTTGTTCATAGGTTAGGAAAGAGGGGTGACATTCATTCAGCTTGCATTCTGTTTGTAACAAATTTTATTCTCCATCCTTCAAGATGTTGCGTGCTGTTTACTTCACTATTCATTCATGTGTACATGTGTTCAATAAAATCATGATTATATAGTAAACTTATATCTATTTTTAGTCAGAACTGAGACTCATTAATTTTAGTGGAACTTAATTTGGTATAGATTTCCAGACCTGATTTCCAGGCACTTTTGCATGGCCAGCTGTTAGTTTATGCAGAAAGAGTTGATTTGGAAATAAGTGCCACTTTAAGGAATGCAGAAGAAAAAAAATTCTACATAGTGAAAATGTATAATTGCTTCTGGGGAATGATGGTTAACTCATTGATTCAACCTATTTATTGATAATAATTATATTTATATGATCCATATACTATGTTTCCCCAAAAATAAGACAGTCTTAAGTCTTATTTTCTTTTGACCCCCGAAATAAGTGCTTGGTCTTATTTTTGGGGAGGTTGAAATTATTTTTGAGGTGCAGGAGACCCCTTAACCTCGGCCTGCAGCCCACAGATCAGCTGATCCAGAGAGGGCTAGAAGTTCTGTCTCTGTTTCTGGCACACTCTTGCCAGCCCTAACGTCACTGGACCTGCTCATCTTTTTGCAACCACCAGTAAGAGAAGGGGCACAGTAGCTAAGGTTTGTGGTAGTGGCCTCTGTGAGGCTGTTCTGCATGGATGGCAGGTGCATGTGGGGCACATGGGGCATGTCTCTCCCCCCTTTCCCCCCAGGAAATGGCAGGGACCAGCTATGCATGCATTTAAATATTTTAGGAAAGGGCTTATTTTCAGGGGAGGGCTTATTTTAGTGCATGTGCTCAACTGCTCGATTGGGCTTATTATCTGGGGAGGTCTGGATACTAAAATTATTCTGATTGAATAACTAAATTTCATATCCTGATGCAGAGTGGCTTAATGCTCAGCAACGAAGATGCTAAGTTTCTTGGCTGGAAACCTAACAGTCTGGCTTTCAAACCTGAGCACTTCCCAATGGGGTGAACTCCCATTACTTGCCCCAATTCATGCCACCTTAGCAGTTTGAAAACATGCAAATAACAGTAAATCAATAGATACCATTTTAGCAGGAAGGTTACTGCATTCCCTATTTTCATGCCGGCCATGAAAGGTTTAAACCTTGGAACCTTTATATCTTGATATTTTGCCAAGAACACAAAGCAATGTAACATGTTGTGTTCCAATGTTTTTCTCCAGTAATTGGCCAAAAGTCATACAGTAAGCTTCCAAGGCTCACAGTGGATTCAAGCCTTGCTTCCCTGTTCTCCTAATCCATCATTTCAGCCATGAGAATGACTGTTTTGTGATGATAATAGCATCCTATTATGTGGTAGAAAACCATAATTACAATTTAATGATCTTGGAATGGCCTAATTTTCTTTTTTTCTTTTTGCACTTTTGTTTGCTAAAACATTTATTGCATTCTAAAAAATAAGAAAAGGTCCAAAAAATAGTAACACAAGAAATGGGTGTATGATAGCATAGGGACAATGTTTACCTGGGATTAGGAAACAAGTTGTGGGATTATCCACGAAGAATGCATATAATTGGCATATTTATGCCATCCCTCTAGGTATATGGGGATTCTTAGCAGACATTCCTCTTCTGCAGATCAGGAAGACAGAATTTATTTGGAAAGCGCAGATAACAGAATATGAAAAATCTTCTCTGCACTTTTTCATAGAAGAAAACAAGTTTTAGGTTTTTTTAAAAAAAATCTAATCTCCTGTTTATCTTTTTTCAAGAATTTGCATTTTCACTTCTTACTTCCCCTGCAGCTCATTTTTTCTGCTACCATTTCATTCTGCCTTTAGTCTGATTTCCATAATTGCTGTTCAGTCATCAGCAAGTTCTCAAATAAGGGACTTCACTGCTCCAATTGATAGGAAAGTACCAATATCAGCTTACTTATAATGATACATTAAATTGGGAGTACATTGTCCGTAGAAGCAATTGTATTCTTTACTATTCTTGTAATCCCAGAACAAAACTAATTGATAAGTTGATGGTTACATCTGCACTTACAATTTTGCTGCCTGTGTTGTGTGTATATGCTGATTTGACTATAAACCACTTTTAGACAATTCTGTCTGGAAGGAGATACTTAAGCAACAACTTACAAGGTATTTGGTTAAAACAGAAAACTATATGTCCTCCAATGGACAATTATCTTACTGTGCCCTCACATCTTTTGGTACATAGTATTTATTGTTAGGGACATTTTGTGTGTGTGTGTGTGTGTGTGTGTGTGTGTGTGTGTGTGTGTGTGTGTGTGTCAGTGGTGGGATTCAAATTTTTTTACTACCTGTTCTGTTGGCCTGACTTGGTGGGCGTAGTAGAGGAAGGGTACTGTAAAACCTCCATTCCAACCCCACTCCAGAGAAAGGATACTGCAAAATCTCCATTCCCTCCCCACTCCAGGGGAAGGTTACTGCAAAATCCCCATTTCCTGCCGATCAGCTGGGACTCAGGGGGCAGAAAATGGATAGGGGCAGGGCCAGTATGAAGTGGTATTTACCGGTTCTCCGAACTACTCAAAATTTCTGCTACTGGTTCTCTAGAACTGGTCAGAACCTGCTGAATACCACCTCTGGTGTGTGTGTGTGTGTGTGTGTGTGTGTGTACACAGAGAGAGAGAGAGAGAGAAAGAGAGAGAGAGAGAAAGAGAGAGAGAGAGAGCAGAAAGTGTAATTTGTTGTGCACATAGATGTTAAAACATGAAAATGCACACACACAAGCCCAGCAAACAGAGCTTTTGTTTTAAAAAAACCAATTTTCGCTGCACTGTTTCTTTCCAATAGCTATTTTATTTTCTCTGCATTGTCTACTTTCCCCTGAGGTTACAAAGTTTTCTCAATTTGAGAGCTGGTGGATGGAATGACAGATGACAAGAAAAATGCTGAAATAGTGCACCACTGTAGTTTGTTTAAGAAAGAAAAAGGCACAGGGAAAAGTAAAAAAAAAAATCAAATATAGGTAGTAATTAAAAAGTCAGTCCAGTTTTAAACTGTGCCAAGTTTGCATTTGTAAGGCAATTTAAACCAGTATGCTTTTATATGGTTAATGGTAAAAAAAAAAAAGGTTTTAAAAGTTGTTAGAGTAACAAGGTAAGCAGTGGCTCATTTAAAAAGGCATTTCTTTCTTTGCAAAGCAGCCAATCCACTCCTGGAACAATCCTGCTATAAATTCAAGGATGCTATCTAAAATGGGTAGGAACACTCAAGGCACAAGTACCTCTGAATATGTAATTTAGTTCCAATAGAAAAGAATATTTGTAGCTCAGGACTGAATTGTGGAGTCTGTGATGCTCTCTGAGTTTGGATGTTTGCTTGCAAACATTTCATTAGCTGACTAGATAACATTATACGAATGGTGAGTGGGGGCTTTGCTCTCCATTTATATATAGTAGCTTGCCCTGCCAGTGTTGGTGGGGCTGTGATTTTTCCCTGGGTATTTTCTTGATGGCATACCTTGAAGTATCTACCTTAAGATAGGTATCTTCAAGGTAGTTCCTTGAAAGAAAAGAAAATTGCACCTTCACCAACACTAGGAGGGAACCTACTATACTATACATGATGACGTTAACTAATAGGATAATGAAACATCTGAAAGCAAGCAAGCAAGCCATCAACCTCTGAGAGCACCAAGGTCTCCACATATAATCTTGGACCAGAGAAGAAAAATATATCTTAGGGCCACTCTGATGATGTATAGGGGAGTAACAAAGAGATGTCACCTCTTTCTATTTTTCTTAAATGGTTGCCTGATAATTGAGCAACCAGATCCTACAGTCAAGCCTTGAAACAGGAGAAAAGACATGTTATGATTGGAGTCTGAAGCAGAGGTAGAGAGATTAGTTTGGAAAACAGATTTTCCACTTATGGCGCATTATCTCTCACAGTCTTATATCACAAATCTAAATTCCCTGAGAATTTCTCCCAGTTTCCAGGGAGAGTTTAAGCGAGATTTTCTGGACCACATTTCCCTGGCTCTCCTGTTGCTGAGCAAGCACTACTGCCTTGGAAGATGTGACATGCTTGTCTACTTTTGGACGGGATCAGTAGGAATATCCAAAAGCTGCTGCTGAAAAATTGTACAGTTGGAAAGTTTAAACTTCCCATGATGATGCAGGGATGAATTAGTAGCCTGGAAGTTGCCAGCTGGATGTGGCCTAGTTTAGTTAATAGGCTTCTTTTAATAGGCTTCTACCTACTGAGAGCAGCCGAGAATCACAGAAGCTTAGAAGCAATTGATAATTGCCAAGTATTTTGTGCTTAGGATTACTAAACAAAAAACATCACAGCAGACAGCTTACCCATAAAAATAACAGATACAAAACTGGCATTAATAAACCCCATGGGACATACCAAAGTAACAACTGTAACATAAGGACATAGGCTGTAAGTGACTAATTAATTCTGATTCTGATTCTAGGGTATCTGAAAGTGCCCCCCACCCCCGTCATTGATATATTTTATTATTTTCTAGTTTACTGTGTGATTGTTCCAAATGCTGGAGTTCCTAAAGTATGATTGGTGTCCCTCTTAAGAGGGTTAAAGGAGAATGCAAGAAAAACCACTGGGGGGAAAAAATCCAAAGTAGAGAAGGGTTTGAGACAGTAAAAAAAAAAGAAGTCAGATGACTGTAAGAAAAAAAAGTAGTTGAAATGCAACTGGATAAGGTAAAATTATTGCTGTGCAAAAAAGCAGAATTAAATAATTATTATGCTTCATTGCACCGACAGCCAGATGTCACACTGGATTTGGCATTTTTATCAAATCCTTCCCAAGGACCTTCGATAGCCAGATGTTATTTGATAGTACTAAACGTATCGGCGCAGGATGTAAGCTGTTACGAGTAAGGCTGCCTTTTGGAATTGACTGATGATGACTTTGTCAATGCCATTGGTATTCAAGGGATGCTTTCTTTTGCCACAAGCATTCTACTTCTATCTGCAGATCTTTGTATTTTGTGACTTTCTCCAGATTTTTCTCTTCTCTTCTGCTCTTTCCAGGCACTACCACGTCCACTCTTCAGTTTTAGAGATGACATTGTTAATCTAATCAATCTAATAAATCAGCAGGTATGTGTACCTACATCCCTCTTTAAAATGCACCTTTAAGAGAATAGTATGTGGATATTCATAGTTGTCCAGCTATGTATGTACACTGAAGAAAACAGCACCCTTACATCATTAATCAATGATTTCCTGTTTACAAATCTCTTTTGAATTGTCTAAAGAGAAGATGAGGAAAATATGGTAATCCAGATGCTATATCCTTAAAAACATTTCCAGAATATCACAAGAATGGAAATCACATTATTCAAAAATATACACCCCCCCCCCCAAAGGCTAATTAGAATATCTGGAGAAAAACACAATAGAATCAAATGTGATCTGAAGCATCTGCGGCTAGCTTATTGATGCCAAAATAATGTTATGATGTCATGATGTGAGCCCTGCTTTTTTGTACTTGTGGTGTCATGAGAAAGTGCATAAGGTGGGATCTGCATTGCAATATTGAAATGCATATTTTTTTTCACTTACCCACTTTGAATAATAAAGATGCAATAATGTTATCAAACACATTGCAGATATCTTCTGTGTGACTTGAGTAGCCACAGGCAGATGAAAAGCTAGCCTATATTGCCTCAAAAAACAAAACAAAACCTGGAGCTATTATGTAGGTTTGCCTTTTTTTCATCATTAAAACTGTACCCTGCTTTGGATTTGATTTCAAAAAGCTTCTTCAGAATTTACAGCCACATGGATTTAGCATCTCTCTGCAACTCTTTAAAGTTGCCTTGTCTTAAAACACCTCTATGGATCTCAGCAGGGACGTGGTGGCTCAGTGGCTAAGGCACTGATCTTGTTGAGCAGATATGCCGACAGTTTGAATCCCTAGTGCCATGTAATGGAATGAGCTCCCATTACTTGTCCCAGCTTCTGCCAACCTAGCAGTTTGAAAGCATGTAAAAATGCAAATAGAAAAACAGGTATTAGTGTTCCATGCGCCTTCGGCATTTAGTCATGCTGACCACATGACCACGGAGATGTCTTCAGACAGCGCTGGCTCTTCAGCTTTGAAACAGAGATTAGCACTGCCTCCTAGATTCAGGAACGACTAGCACATATGTGGGAGGGAAACCTTTGCATTTACCTTATTGATCTCAGCACAAGAACCATTGTATAGAAAAACATCAACAGGCAAAGACTGTTTAACATACCAGTAAGTATTGGAATATCAACAAGAGGCATGTAAAGTTAAATCACGAGAGTAATTATGGTAATGACAGAAGGATAGAATTGTCAATGGTTTTCACATTTATAATTATCAGAAAGATTTCAAATGGATAAAAAGACTTATGGTAAGGTGCATTGTATGACAGAATATGAAGTATAATGTGTATGAATGATGTACATATAATTGCTAAAATATATCAACTTTTGTTGAAATTTGAAATGGAAGAATAGGTTAAAGAATGTATGTTAATAGGGGCTAAATAATTTTTCTCATAATATACAAATGGATCAGTGGAAGAACATGTAGCTGCAAGAATTTAAATTTACATTATGCTATGATCTTAGGAAGATTTTTTTATAAAACGAGGTATCATGGTAGATGAAGCCAAAGAAATTATCTAGAATGTATAAAGGCATTTCAAATGTATGCTGGAAATATGAAGAGATATTTTATGTTTGGTGACATGTAAAAAAGCTTTAAAAATGGATTCAAATCCATACATTGATACAGAGGATTTAAAAGATTAAAATCCAATTGAAGTCAATATTCAGTTGAAGCCAGAACTATGCCTTTTAAGACTGATGGATAAACAGTCAGAAAAGAAGTCTGGAAGATTATTTTGACATATGATTACTGTGACAAGATAACTATATATATCAAGACGGAAAGATTCTGCATTACCCACAGTGGAGGAATGGTTGATGAAATTGACAGAATTTGCTGAGATGGATAAATTGACTTCTTGATTAGAGAGAGAGAGAGAGAGAGAGAGAGAGAGAGATCATTACTGATATTTATCAATGACTAGAAACCACTTTGGGACTTTTTGTGTAAGAAAGAAAATGATTTTGTGATTTACGGTTTTGATGATTAGAAATTAAATGCTATGGAAAGCAGGAATTGATGAAATCTTGGAGACGTTTGATTAGAATTGTATATATAAAATTAAGTAATTAATCAAGTAATAGTAGTAATTAAGAAATTAGCAGAGTTGATTTAGTTGTATATGTATCAAACTCCAGGTATTAATTATTAGAGTTGCTTTTCATGATAAGGATACAGAGGCAAGGTCAATATGTATACATATATGTTTGTGTGTGAGTGTATATGTGTATCTGTGTGTGTGTGTGTGTGTGTGTGTGCATGTTTGTGCATATTTTCTGTTTTTTATTTTCCTTTTTCTGTTTTCTTTCTTTTTTCTTTTTCATATTTACTACTTTTTTCTTTCATTAAGGTATTTCTTACTATCTGCATAAAATCTTTTTAAAATTATATAAATATTTTTTTTTAAAAAAAATGCCGTGTCTTTTCCCAGAATCACATGGCATATACAGAGGCAGCCATGTGATGCTGGGGAAAGATGCAGGTAAAGTCAGGCATTTTTCTTATGCCCATGTTGAATCTGGAGCAATGCACAACCTATTATTTATCTCATATTTTGATGCAAAGATTATAATTTATTTATCAGCATTGGTAATCTAGTGATAAGGAGAGAAGACCTGGAAATATACATTGTAAAATAGAGGTTAGACAAGGTAGACAATGGGGTAAAGTAAAAAGTGCAAATGAATTTCACCTATAGCAGGCCTTCTCCAACTTCCAACTTCTACATCTCCATTGTTTAAAGTAGTAATTAAGAAACTTGCGGAGTTGATTTAGTTAGATACGTATGAAGCTCCATTAATTAATTATTAGAGCTGCTTCTCATGAAAAGCATACAGAGGTGAGGTCAATAACTGTTCATGTGCAGAAGTAATTACATTAATGTTGTTACCGTCAATTGACGAACATAAAAATCTGAACTTTGTAAGCAGGTGAAGGTGAAAGATAGTCTAGAAAATATGCAGAACAGCACTTACACAGCAATAGAGAACACAAAAGCCTGTAGTAGTCTTTAAAGATATCAAAGACTATACCAACTTCCATGAAACTTATGCAGTAGAAAATCAGTGTTTAAAGTGCCTTTGTTTTGTTATTGTTGTTGTGCTAGTCTAGTGTAGCTATCCATCTAGAAAATAAAGGCAGAGGAGAAAGAGGGAAAATATTCATTTCCTACTTTTATTATTTTTACAAATCACTCAAGGCAGCAAACATATCCACCACAGCCTCTTCCTCTTGTTTTTCCCACAACAACAATCCAGTGAGGCAGTGGTGGGATTCAAAAGGTTTTACTACAGGTTCTGTGGAAGTGGCTTGGTGGGTGTGGCATGGCTTGGTGGGTGTGGCAGGGGAAGGTTACTGCAAAATCCCCATTTCCTCCCAATCAGCTGCAACTCGGGAGGCAGAGAATAGATGGGGCACTCAGAGGTGCTATTTACTGGTTCTCTGAACTACCCAAAATTTCCGCTACTGGTTCTCCAGAACTGGTCAGAACCTGCTGAATACCACCTCTGCTGTGAAGTGAGTTGGGCTGAGAGACAGTGATTGGCCCATGTGATTTTGGCTGGCTTTCATGGCCAAAACAGGACTTGAATTCAAGGTCTCTTGCTTTCTAGCCTGGTGCCTTAACCACTGGTCCAAACTGTCTCTAGTTAGTTAAAGTAATAACAATAACAAAAACAGTTTCTATTCTTTCTGAATCAAGTATTTTTCACCTAGGAAATCCCTGTGGTATATTAATATTGATTTTAATAGAAAATATGGAAATTGTAGTACACATAATGCTTTTGCAGACCCATTCAAGCTCCTCCATATGTACTAAAATGATTAGCAGGGGTAGAAAAAAACCTGCATTTAAAGCAAACAAATCTAAGTCAGTGGGGACATTGCTTGAGAATAATTCATTTAAGTTGCTCAGTTTATATTCATGTGAAACAATATAGTATGAGAGGGGAAGGAAATGAGAAGATGCAGTGTTCATCCATAACCTTATCAAGTTGAAATAGTTTGAAAAGCAACTTGGCATCATCTCAGTATTTCTCTTAGCTAGTGAAATGTTTCAATAGATTTGCAGTTAAGCTTTTGTCATTTTGAGAGAGATTTCCTTTTCCTCTAATAACGTAAGTACAACTACATTATTCTATGGAGTCTATAACCTAGAAACCCAAGTGAGTCATACGTTTCCCCATAGCTATTGTTCTTCTGGGTTAGTCATAACTATTTTTCTGCATATCTTAAAAAAGTTATTTAGAGGGGGGAAGTCAAAGCAAATAGATTTTCTATGATGTTTTTTAAATTAATTTTTTAGGATATTTCATCAATTTTAACAACTAAAATGATGCCAAGGTGGAAATAACACACAAAATGCCAAATATATCTTATCAAAGGGCTAGTGGTCTTGGACAGATCTTGATGACACAAAAATTTCAAAGATACTAACAATTTTAAAGATACTAACAATCCTTCTAATAATATTTTTTTTCAGATAAGCAGCCGATTATAGCCCTGTTCAAGGGGACTAGAACTTGATTCTTCCAGCATTCAGTACAATGTTCTCAGAAGTTGTTTAGAGATTTGAAGACAACTGAACAAAATGTTTGAATAGTTAAAACCAAGAACATTTCAGTAGAATTTATGTTAGTTTAAATGAAGAGTTGTTTATTCATTTATCTGCAACTAAAGATTTGGGTTCTTTCCAGCTATGTAGAGGGAAATTTTCTTATGGTATTAACTGTGAGGTGATGAGTACTTTCATCAGGCTATCTGTGATTGAAGACATTGCTGCTATGAAAGCACTTTTCACATATGGTGGAAGTAAAGAATAAGTTCACTCATCCTCTGTGCAACAGCCCTTTAAAACCATCATGCTTGACATCCATGCCTGTTCCTTTTTCTTGAATTATTTCTATTTTTTTTTAATCCATTCTAACTCCTGAAGTAGATCTGGGGAATTCCAATCATTCAAAAGACATGAGAAACAGCTTAAGTACTATCAAGATGATTCCAATGCTCAATAGGTCTGCTATAGTTCTATCATAGAAGCAATGGAATGCCTGCCAATGCCAAAGATCATATTTTGTAAAGCAGGGGAACATACTTATGGCTCCTTAGTACTAGCTAAACTACTTTTCTTAATGTTCTTCCACAGGCCATTGCTGAAGGATGTAAAGAAAGTAGTGCAGCAAACATTGGAACTTCAATGTCTGAACACGTCTGCCTATAACAATTTTAGCACCTTGATAGCTAGAAGCAATTGTGTAGCATTAAAAAAAATCTCACT
The DNA here is from genome assembly GCF_009769535.1 of Thamnophis elegans. Taxonomy (NCBI): domain Eukaryota; kingdom Metazoa; phylum Chordata; class Lepidosauria; order Squamata; family Natricidae; genus Thamnophis; species Thamnophis elegans. Next base: position 93,588,811 of record NC_045543.1, read on the forward strand.
TTGGAGTTAGAGAATCCAATGGAATAGTAATGTTATTGTGTATTGTCTACAAGAAAAAAACATGGTTAACAAAGGGAACATTGCCCAAATCTAATTGAAAGCATATTGTTATCATATAGTTGTCTCATCAGGTGTCCACAGGAAACACAAGAAATTTGGACTTCCTTTATGGCAAGCAATTCTGCACATTTGTGGGCTTCTCCCCTCCTTTTACAAAGGTATTTGTCTAAATGAACTGTGTCTGATGTTGCACTGGTTTGCATCAAGCTATGATATGTCACATCTGCTACGCACAGTAGTTTATGTACTGAAAAAACGATGAGGTGAAATAGAGGTCAGAAGGATACTGTAAATGTTATTCCTGCTGTGTATGGGGGTTTCTTGCTGATATGCATACATTTAGGGGGGACTTTATTTTATGTTTGTGGAGTCACATGATGGAGTTGATCGTGAGAAGTGCTGAGCCATCCCAGCTGTCACAATCATCTTCTAGGATGAAGGCCCCAAATGTCAGAGGATATAAAGGAGCCAAAAACTAACTATTCCTTGCTTGGACAATCTTCTCAACTCTTATTTTAATGAGCTACAAACTCTCAAAGCCCAAATGCTGACTTGGACAATGTAGAAGTATATGTTGCTTCCAGGTTTTGTAGCTTGAATCCACCTACAAGTGTAACTATTGATTGCGTCTCCTGTTCTGACTGGAAGATGCTACATGGAGGAGGGAAAATTAACACATGCAACACCAGAATAAAAATAAGTTGTAAGGCAGCAGCTCTCATCGGGAAATAAAGGAAACTTGTGTATTTTTTTAATTGATCAATGTTCTTTCCCTAGCCATGTTCCCCTTGTAGATACCCTGGTACAAATCCCAAGAAACTGAACAGTACAAATAGCAGAAAAATTGCCTCCATAAACTCCTTATGTCAATCATTCTGTTTTATTTGTTTTAGGCAAATAAACATCTCTCCCATCTGTCTAACAGTATGCAGACTAATGATAGAAAAATCCACAGGATTTGGAACATTGAGTATAATAACCAAAAAGATATATAAAAATAAATAGTAATAAAAATAATTTGATATCAGGAACTGAAAGGTTCAGTGAGCTTTTCATGTTCAACTACACTACAAAATCATGATATTCTTAGTTACTTTTGCCCACTCTTTATTATGACTACTCTAAGATTCCTTCTAAGCCAAGGAAGGAAGGAAGGAAGGAGGGACACTTGTGGGATTTTCGTAGTAACGTTTCCTGCTGTAATTGATTTCTGCTCAGCTCTTGAAGTCAGCATGAATTTTTCAAGAAACACTCCTGCCACTTGACTCTTATATTTATCTACTTGAATTAATAGAATGTGGCTTATTGGGACTAAAAGTCTTAATAAATAATTGGTTGTAAGAATCTTCAGGCAATTAAAGGTGCTTTAGAAGCGCAAGTACTTTTATTACCTTCTGTTAGATTTTAAAATGGTATACTGAAAGTTCTACAGCTTCATAACTCTCCTGCTTCTTAGTTTCATCCAAAGAGACTCTCTGGTTACTTAATACCCAGTAGCTTCAAAGATACATTTATATCTAACATGGTAATTTTTCTTCTTTTAGTTTTTGAGCTGTTAGCAATTCTCTAGCACCTTAGATAGCAACTAAAACTGCCTACCATGTATGTCTGTTGTATAGGAGATATGGAATTTCTTAATATGTTTTATTCATTTATATTGATATTTCCTTTCTTTAAAACCCCCCAACAAAAATTAGCTATAGATCAAGTAATAGATATGGTTTTAGTGTCAGAAGAAAATTGTTCCACTTGACTGAACAATTTGAGTAAACAATTGTTTCTATGACAAGATGTTTATAATCTATCTGCCTCATTTGTACATCTTTATTGGGGTGGGATAATGGTAATAACCAAACATTTTCAGTATATAAAATTCCTATCATTTTCTCCAGTTATTGCTCTATTCAATATGATCCTCTTCAGTAGAATGGCACTTAAAAATCCCTTTAGGAGCAAAGGGCTTTAAGAAATAAGAATTCTAAAATAACAGAGTTGGAAGGAACCTTGGCGGATCTTCTAGTTCAAACCTTTGCTTAAGTTATATCTATACCATTCCATACAAATGGCTGTCCAATCCTTTCTTAAAAACCTCCAGTGATGGAGAACTCAATTCAAAACACAACTCCGGTTTAATTGTTCTCATTATCAGGAAATTTCTTCTTAGTTCTGGGTTGGATCTCTCCTTGATGAGTTTTCATCCATTGCTTCTTGGCTTGCCATCAGATGCTTTGTAGAATACGTTAATCCCCTCTTCTCTGTGACAGACCCTCAAATATTAGAAGACTGCTATCATGTCACACCTAGTCCTTCTTTTAGTATAGACATACCCAGTTCCTGCTACCTTTATCATATATTTTAGCCTCCACCCCTAATCGTCTTTTTTGCTCTTCTTTACACTTTTTCCTAGAGTCTCAGCATTTTTTGTATTGTGGTAACCAAAATTGGATGCAATATTCCAAGTGTGGTCTCACCAAAGCAGTATAAAGCAATAGTAATGTGGCTTGCATAGTTTCCCTCTGTGGATGTAGCCTAAGACTGTATTGGCTTTATGGCAGTTGCAGACATTTTGGCTCATATTTAAGTGGTTGTTCACTAGGACTCCTGGATCCTTTTCACAGTTACTGCTATTGAGCCAGGTACCACCTATCCTATCCCATACCTTTGATGAGTTCCCCATCCATCCCCTCATTTAAATTGTTTATGAAGATGTTAAAGAGTATTGGTCCTAAGATAGAACTTTGGAGTACCCGTCTGCATGCTTCCCTCAATGTAGATATAATTTCATTGAGAACTACATGTTGAGTGCAATTGGTCAGCTTGTTACTAGTCCATCTAGTGGTGATGCTGTTTATCTCACATTTTTATGTTTGTCCAAGAAGTAGGTTGCATTTTACTTTTTTAAATGCCTTACTGAAGTCCAAACACACTAGGTTGACAGCATTTTGTTGATCTGCTAATTTAGCCACTTTGTCAAAGAATGCAATAAGCTTTCTCTGGCACAATCTGTTTTGACAAACTGATATTTGCTTCTACTAATAGCTTTGCTTGTTTCAAGGTATTTGCAGATCCATTACTTGATTATCATTTCCAAGATCTTCCCAGGTATTAATGTCTGGTTGGTTGGTCTGTAGGTTCCTGGATTGATTTTTTGGAAGAAGGGGACTGCATCAGCTTTCTTCCACTTCTCTGGTAATTCCCCAGTGTCCAGGATCTTTGAAATATATGGTTCAGTAGCTCTGAGGCCGCATCTGCCAACTCCTTCAGAATTATGGGATGTTTCCATCTATTCTTGGAATTTAAACTCATCTAGAGTGAGTAGGTGCTGTTCAGTGATGGGATTCAATTTTTTTACTACTGGTTCTGTGGGCGTGGCTTGGTAGGTGTGTCATGACTTGGTGGGCATGGCTTGGTGGGTCTGGCAGGGGAAAAAAACTGCTAAATCTCCATTCCCACTGCACTCCAGGGGAAGGTTGCTGCAAAATCCCCATTTCCTCCCAATCAGCTGCGACTCGGGAGACAGAGAATAGATGGGAGTGGGGCCAGTCAGAGGTGGTATTTACCAATTCTCCGAACTACTCAGAATTTCCACTACCGGTTCTCCAGAACTGATCAGAACCTGCTGAATACCACCTCTGGTGCGGTCTTACTCTTTTCTTGCCTATTTTGACTTGTATTCATAATCTGTCTTTTATGATTGTCATAGGTTGGATTGGACTGCTTTTTCCTTTTGTGTAAAAACAAGTATAAAGAATGAATTAGGTAGTTCTGTGTTTTCCCTTCTGTCACCTCCCTGCCATCTTGTCCTATTAGTGGACTGATCATTTCCTTGACTTTTTTTCTTTTTTTTTCTTTTTACATGTTGAAAGAAAGTTCTTTTTATTATTTTTGACATCAGATTGTTAGCTTTCCTAACTTCATCTTTGCACATTCAGACGGTATGCTGGTTTTCTCCCTTAGTTATGTGTTCCTCTTTTTATTCTTTATATGTCTTCTTTTGTCTTTCAGTTTATCAGAGAGTTCTTTATGCAACCATATATAATACATTTATAACAGAATTGCCCCTGGCTCATTCCATCATCTTAACAGGATTTACTTTCTAATAAAGAGAGATAGTCCTGAAAGAAAATCAGGTATTATAAACTAGCCATAAATTGTAGCTAAATAAGAATGACATGTTTACATGAAACTCTTTCTTAGAATATGGTTCCACTCTTTATTCCCATCTCTATCATCTTCTTTTATCCTCCCAATTTTCTTCTCACAACTCTATTACATCCAAATGAACTCTACCATCCTTGTTTTGATTGACCATTCTTCTGGTATTTGCTAACAATTATTTTTGGGCTAAGAAAGAACAGATTTAACAGGTTAGGATCACTAGAAAATTTTGCCCATTTCCTAATGATCCTAGAGAACTGCTTAATGGCTTGATGTGAGAATAATTCCCTTTTCTAAAAAATGCATTAGATATAATATAGGGCCAGAGAGTGAAATCCTACAGAAAAGAGAGACCTAGAAGTACGTGGGCTAAAGGTCCAATTTCTTGGAAATATATATGGTCTGTAAAGCCGCAAAGCATCTCTGGCCTGCTCTCAAGTTGTCATAGGCAAGGGGGATGGAAAAACAAACTTTGCAGCTGCAGTGAGGTAATATCTAAGTCAAAACAAAAGCACATTCCAGCCATACTTTGTCAAGGCCATCTTCTCTAGTTACCCACAGTGGCTGGAGGGGAGTGATCTCTACAACCCGCGAAATTGCACAGGGTCAGAGCCAGAATGTAAATTAAGTGGGGTCAGAGTTCGCTTCACTTGGAACATGCCGAAATGAAGCTCCTAATAAATAACTGGATTTCTTTTGAAGTTTGGCTCAAGACTCATGATTTAATTAGGGCATCAATTGGAAGCCTGACATGGTCATTTTCATTCCAAGATGTTGTGTTACTATTCCTTCCTTCTAGGACAGGGGTGTAGAACTTGTAGCTTTTGGGCCGGATGCATCATGTACTGGCCATCCCCACCCCCAGTTTAGCGAAGGGGGAAAAACCACGATACGTCACATGATGACAACATGATGCCATGAGTTTGATACCCATGTTCTAGGACCACTGATCGCAGAAAATTGAGGATATATGATGGTTAAGGAAAAGAGAAAAAAGAAGAACACAAAGGAAATAACTACTTACTTACAATTACTGCTTTTTATTGTTGTTGTCTTGGATAATAACAATTCTAGTAGTATAATAAAAAAGATCTAAGACAAGATAGTTGATATATATTAATCCCATTATTTCTAACAGATGTTACTAAATTATTTGAATAAACGCAGAGGAAAAGAATAAATTCCCAAAGTGTTGGAGGAGAGGAATTCTACTCCTGTAGACTGCTGACAAAAGTAATAATAAAAAACCCCATCTTTTTAGACTATTAAGATTTTTGCATTTTATTTTCTTGATTTATGCTGCTAGTATTTCACCATTTTTAAAAAAATATGTTGGATAAATTTATTAACATAGAAATTGTTCATTAATGAATATATCCTTGCTCTTTCTCAGTTTCATCTTCATTATTTAATTTTTTCCCCAATTTATTTGACAATATATATCAAATAGAAAGAAATCACACCCAGTCTTATTTTATTGAACAAAAGCCTGGACAATTTTTTTAATAGTAAGCTATAAAGCACTAGAAAGAATCACACACACCTAAGTCAATACAAGAAAGGTTCAAAATTTTGGAAAGCAGAAGTGTCTCTATTGCCACCTGCTGGGGTTTGTTGATTCATGAGCAGGACAATTTGATTCCTTTCCAAATACAAAGTTGGAAGTGCTATTGCTGTCTGGAATGTCACTTGTATAAACAAGCAGGCAAATGATCTATTTCTCAGATTGGGCTGGGACTATATCAGAATTAGGAACATCAGCTTTTGGTGTTAATTTATAGTGGTAATCTCTTGCAAATATTTAAAACATATGTTGGCTCACACAGCTGAGAATTTCTTGTCTCAACTAACTTTTCAAGTGGAATGTTTTTTCTCTTAACTAATCAATCATGCTTTCCCTTTAGGTTTAAGTGTATTTATTTGAGACACACATATGTCCTGTATTATTAGCAGAGTGCCCCCTGAAAAGGTTATACAGAATGTTGGAGTGTGCTGAATGAAAAGGGTTCTGTTTTCCATCCTTCTGTTTTATAATGTTTTCTACTGTCTTAGTAGCATGCTTAGGATTGCTACCTCAGATAAAATTCTAAACTAAATAAAATTGATGGAGGTATGAGAAGATATAGATACAGAGCTTTAGGAAACTGTGTCGAATGAGTTTACCTGTCCACTTTAAGTAATAATAAGTAGAAACTTCATGATGGGGAAAGGACAATTTTAGACCACTTACATTGATTTGTTGGTTTTCCTCTGTTGGAAGCCTTATATATAAATGCCAAAGAATAAGTATTTATAAATCCAAGATACAGAAAAATATATTCGAATGGGTAGTTACTAGTGAGCAGTTTAATTAAACGGGAGATGCTTTTCAACAATTTATTTTTATTAGTAGCACTATAAATACAAGCAGTGATACAAGCTTGTGATAATCAATATAAAGACAAATAAACTCATTAAAATATGATTCATAAAGATATAAAACACGCAAGTAATAATTAGCATGAGCAAAATATAACTATCATATCATTAAAGTATCAGGATCATTTGAATAATAGAAAAAGGAAAAAAATGAGGAGCAAGACTCGAATCTCTTTGTTTGAACTTACTATGATATTAAATCAACATAGGATTTCGAACTTGAAAATAAAAGGGCAATGCCTTTATTGGAAGATGTGAATGGTAGTCTGTATATCTTATATCAAATAATAGGAATAAATTATATTTCTTTTACCTTAGAATTTTCATCTTAAGTATCATTTGCTCAAAATCCTAAGTGGCAATAACTTCAAACTTGTTTGATATCACATAGGCCAGCAACACTAAGTTAGTTACTGTATATTGACTGTTAAATAAGAAACCCTCTGTGAATTCTTATCTATGTTTACCATATATTTTAGTGATTTGGAAATATAGAAGAGGGTAGTAGAGATGGATTTGGCTTGCTTTGATTAAAATGATGAAAAAATATTTTATTTATACAATTTCTTCAAACTCTTGTTGCATCTATTTTTTCAGTTCAAATGGACAAAACAATATTCAGTTGATCAACCAACAGTTGTTCTGAGTGCAGCATGGCCATTGGAGCATGGCATCATGTTGAGATAATATCAGATCTGTTTTGTCTCTTCCTTAAAGGTGGTGCTTAAAACTCACCTTTTTTGCTGCTAAAAATGAAACGTGAATGTTGGCAACCGCATTTGTTTTATGCCTCCCATCTCTCTTTCCTGCAACTGCACTGCACTTAGACTATAAACTTCTCAGGAAAGGAACACATGCCATTAGCTTAGGCTGCTGCTCAGAATGCTATATAAGTATCCAGTGTGCAATTTAACCTTGGAGATATTGAGTTCTTGCCATTGCCAGCAAAGCAATAGCGTAAGGTTAATTGGTGTTAACAAAAGGCTTTTCTTTCTACAATTGCTTCCCAGAATTATTTCCCCAAATATTGTGAACTCTAGATTCTTTAATGAATTTTGAATATTTCTGAAATATAATGATAACTTAAGCCCTATAGCAAGATGTTTGGAAAATGTATTAGTAAATGTCTGTAGATTTTGGTCTCAAGTGTTCCGAATGGATAGACATTTCAGAAACTTTAAATGCAGCAATTAGCAAATGGGCATAAAATGTTCCAGATGATTAAATGCTTACAAAAAAGGAATGTAAAGGACACTCTATGACATGCACTATTTACACAAGTACATTAGTGTCAATTTTTTGTCACATGCTGTCTACTCCATGTGAGTGTGTCTGTGTGTGTGTGTGTGTGTGTGTGTGCGTGCATGCAGAAATGAAAGAAATAATAGATATTATTTATTTTTAGTCAATTCTGAACTAATGCCCCTTTAAAAGAAATTGAGCCAGGGTAACATCTAATAGTGTATAGATTGAAAGTTTCCTCTGTCCAGTCATGATCAACTCAAGGTGGTGATGTTTATTGCCAATTCTCAGCTGAAGGAGCCTGCATTGTCTGAGACACATTTCCATCATCTTGTAGCCAGCATGAAAATACAGGACATCGTAACCTTCCTGTTAAAACGGAATCTATGTATCTACTTACATTTGTATGCATTCAAATTGCTAGAAGGACAGGAGCTGGGGCAACTAATGGGAGCTCTATCTGTGATGTGGCACTTGGATCTCAAAAACAGGCTTTCCAGCATTTTAAACACTAGGCTATCATGCCACCCCAAGTATACATTAAGTCTCTAGTGGGGTCCCTCCCCCCAATGACCCTGTAATCCCTTGCATCAGGGTGGAGTCTGAATGGAGCTCAGCATTTATTTGCTGGATGCCCTTCCTGATGCCTATGTAGAGTTCACAGCAAGCAATTTCTCATTGTAATCATCTGCCAATATCTAGGATTGAACTCAGAGCCTCCTGATTGTAAGGCTAGAGCTCCACCTCTAGGCCACCCCACTGCCCTCATTAAGTCCTTAGTTATTGCACTTAAAATATTTTTTTAAATTATGTTAACATTTTGTGCCAGAACATTAATTCCTTGCACAATTTTTCTACATTGATGAGCAGCAAATTTATTATTTCTGAATTCAGTTGATTAAACATGTTTATTTAAATTGATATATCACACTTAAGCTTTTATTAACTGGCTTAAAAGCAAGTTCATGTTTTCTTTTTTCTATATTATACTGAATATGTTGAACATGTTAAGAGAAACAATGACATCTTATTTTATTTCTTTATTAATTTTCTAAAGTCTTAAATTTTGAGAGTCAAACATTACTGAATGCAATGAAATCCAGTCTTAAGAATATGTCTAACAGGCAACTATCTCATTTGTGATCTAGCATTTACAGCTTTTAATACAATTCCAGAGATTCTACTGAACGCCCAACAAGGTTTGCATGATTTTCTTCCCAAACTCAGTTATCTGAATTGTTCCTGAGTGTCTCCTGAAGCCTAAGAACATGTTGTTGATTAGAAGTTAATTACAATAATGAAAATGCCAGAATTTAATTACAGCAGAAGAAAAGATACAACTAAATGTACACAAACATTGAGAAATTCACTTAACAAAATTTGCATTTAATTATTTTGTGCTTATTCATACATCTTAATAAGTTTAATGAGTTTGAATCCCTGTTTAAATCTTATGGTCGCAGTCCAGTGTGGCAAGTTTTACAATGGGATGCTTCTCTTTATAATTGAATGTTTTGTGGTATTTATTTATCTCCACAGCTGGTGGCATGAGTTATGTTGTTGAACATTCTTGATGTGGCCCTTGTTGAAATCCTTATTCAGCTGTGATTCTCTTGAAATCAACCTATCTTGCAGATTTTTTTCCTGTTTCTTTGTCTTTTGTTGAATACCAAAATTGGAAAATAGTTTCCAATAGTTGTGGTGTTCATACTAGCAGACTGTACAGAATAGTGGAGATTGGGAAGTGGGAAGGAAGGAAGGAAGGGAGGGAGGATCTAATTAGAGAAGAGACAGAGGTCGTAAAATGTGCTACATTTAGGATGCACATAGCAAAAGGGCAGGACTGACATCATCTTGACTTTCTTAATAGCATTGTCCACCTTCTATAGATGCTTTTGAGAAGACAGATGAGAATTATTATCTGCAAAGAAGATTTTTGCATCCCTCGAAAGCATTATGTGAATTCCATGGTGCCCGAGCTGTAATATCCAGGACTTCAGCCTATTAGTTCTAAACTCTAATTGCATGATTGCATAAAAAGCATAAGACCTCTGCTTTCTCTTTTCTTTTTTTTTCTTTTTTTTTTTCAAAATATTTTATTCAATTTTCACATTCCATTTGCAATCATTTATATACAGGGTATTTACTATAAGAAAAGAAAAAAAAAGAAAAAAAAAGAAAAAGGGAAAACGAACAAGTAAAAAGGAAACACAACTCTTCATTCACAACCCCACCTCCTCCATACACCCCATCTACCCCCTCCAACTTTCCTTTCTCCCTCTAACACTCCCCTCCTACTTCCCTTTCCCCTCAAACCTTCCTTCTCCCCTTACTCCCCAGACACCCTCCTTACATTCCCCTTACTCCTTCCTTACTCCTCCCTCTTCCTTCCCTCTACCTCCCTCCTTGGTGTATGCCTTTATTCGAGTGTTGTTTGATCTGATAAAGTAAATGAACCAAGGAAAAAATAATAATAATAATAATAATAATAAAAAAAAAGAACCACCGTATATAAATACATTCTTGTTCTTGTTAAAACTATGTTAACACCCCCCCACCCCACCCCCCACAATCCCCATCCCTAATCCTCCCGACTTCCCAGGGCCCACACCTGGCACTACCTTCTATCTAAAATATCTTGTATACATATGGATTAAAAAATAAAAGTAATATATCAAAAAAAAAAAAAGAAAAGCAGAGAAAGAAAAAAAAAGGAAAAAAAAAAAGAAAAGAGAAAAGAGAAAAAAGAAAAAAAAAAGAAACCACTCTTTGTGTTGATCTCAGCCCCCCATCTTTATCTATGCTTAAATAGTATAAATCATTCTATCTATGTTTTATTCTCATCTCTTACTTCTTTGCTATTTACCCCGACCTTCTGTAGGCTCTCCCGTTCCCTTCCTAAACCTCATGATCCCTTCCAATAAGATTTAAGCAGCGTGGATCATGCCATATATTCAAATATAACTTTACAGACAAGTAATCAAACTTTCCCTTCTAGTAAAATTTAAACAACGTAAATGATCTTTCTTTACCCCTTTTTCAAACAATAATTCAAAATAATCTAACCAGATTTCCCCTTCTTAGTAAGGTTAAGCAGCGTAGATCAGATATGCTTTCTCTTTTCAATGCTCATGTGCTCATAGCCCTCAGAAAATTCTTTCCTGGCTTGAAATGAATGCCTTAGAGCAGGGCTGTCAAACTCCCACCCCAGGGCCAGATGCGTCACATGCTGGCCATGCCCCTGCCCCTGCCCAGTTTAGCGAAGGGGGAAAACTCCTGATACATCATGTGACACCGCCATGACAACATGAGTTAGACATCCCTGCCTTAGAGTCATGGCATTTCATTTGGATTTATGCAAGGCAGAAACTTAGAAGAGGAACTGGCCTACTGACTTAACACATTGAATCTGTTTCCCCCTTCATACAGATTAAAAGGTTTACTGAAATATCATTAATAGACCTAAAAAGTATTTTTCTCACATAATATGGAAATTGGGAGCATTAAATGCCATTTTAAATAAACTCTTTTCAGGCCCATGATCAAGATTGATGATTTTTTATTTATTTTTAAAAAGCATATCTATCTATCTATCTATCTATCTATCTATCTATCTATCTATCTATCTATCTATCTATCATCTATCTATCATCTGTCTGTCTGTCTGTCTGTCTGTCTGTCTGTCTGTCTGTCTGTCTATCTATCTATCTATCTATCTATCTATCTATCTATCTATCTATCTCTATCTAACTAGTAATATTGTCCTTGTTTTCATTAGAAGGCAAAGTGTGAAACATGATAGCTTGGCAATGAGAAACAGTTGGTTCTCAGCTAGCTTTCTGTTGCATGGAGACCTCCAGCACACTTCATTTGGAAACAGATGCTGGTGACAATTCTCTCAAAATTGTCCAATTTGTTATAAATACCTACAATCAGCTGTAAGACATAAAGATGAAAACTCAAAAGATATCGTTCCTTCTTATATTGCAGGCATCTTTATGGCATTATTTAATACCCAGGGTTGAATTTCAGCATGCAGTTTCCAATAAACATTTTCTCTAAGCAGATATATTCTGGCTTTTTTAAAAAAAATGATTAAATGATGCTTGACTGAATCACAGATTTAATTTACACTAGCACTCACTAGTTTTCAGCTGACCTGAAGACTAATTGCTGTACATATAACAGGTCCTTGGATGCTTTCTTGATAATGAAATGCTTTTTATTATCACTTTTGAAGTCATCCTAAGTGTTATATCAAAGTCCTAGTGTGTTATCAGAACCAGAATTTTTCAATTTGGAGCTCCAAATGAACAGAGTTCCCAAATCCCAGTTGCCTGATAAAGTACACTTCTCTATTCATCAACAATTCTTCCAACTTCATATAGCTTCTAGATATTTTGCAATTAAATATTAATTGAGCAAATTTGTACTAATCACTTCCTTTAAAAGTACACAGTATTGTTTTATGTACATTTCCTAAGATCTCACTTATTACTGATTCAGGATGAAAAAAGAGGAGTAGGTTGGAGATTGAAGCTGGGTTTGCAAAGGAACAAGACTAACGCCAACAATTCTTAGATTACTAGACATCATATGGTACACCATATGTGTTAACACAGTTAGCCTTTTCTTCATAATTAGGGTTAGAAATGCATTTTTGGACATGAAATCTAAGACATCTCAACCCACTGCAGGAAACATGATTCTAAACATATGGAATGTGCTGTTAGAAACAATAATTCCTTAGTATTGTGATGTGACTGGTGCACAGCACAGTGCGAATTTGTGGCCAAAACATTTTCCAGAATATGGAGAGATGAGAGCATGCATTCTAATTTTGATCTGGCAAGTTGGAAAGGAAAGAATTAGATTTGCATAATCAGATGCAAGGATGCTGATTTGCCTATTAAGCTTAGAATACTATACAATACAATACAATAGCAGAGTTGGAAGGGATCTTGGAGGTCTTCTAGTCCAACCCCCTGACTAGGCAGGAAGCCCTATACCATTTCAGACAAATGGCTATCCAACATCTTCTTAAAGACTGCCAGTGTTGGGGTATTCACAACTTCTGGAGGCAAGCTGTTCCACTGATTAATTGTTCTAACTGTCAAGAAATTTCTCCTCAGTTCTAAGTTGCTTCTCTTCTTGATTAGTTTCCACCCATTGCTTCTTGTTCTGCCCTCAGGTGCTTTGGAGAATAGTTTGACTCCCTCTTCTTTGTGGCAACCCGAGATATTGGAACACCATTATCATGCCTCCCCTAGTCCTTATTTAATGAAACTAGACATACCCAGTTCCTGTAACTGTTCCTCATATGTTTTAGCATCCAGTCCCCTAATCATCTTTGTTGCTCTTTTCTGCACTCTTTCTAGAGAGTGTCCACATCTTTTTTACATCGTGGAGACCAAAACTGAATGCAGTATTCCAAATGCAGCCATACCAAGGCATTATAAAGTGGTATTAACACTTCACGTGAACTTGATTCTATCCCTCTGTTTATGCAGCCTAGAACTGTGTTAACATTTTTGGCAGCTGCTGCACACTGCTGGCTCATATTTAAATGGTTGTCCACTAGAATTCCAAGGTACCACCTACACTGGACCTGGCAATTTTGTTTTTCTTGCCTAAATGTAGAACCTTACTTTTTTCACCATTGAATTTCATTTTGTTAGATAGTGCCCAATGTTCAAGTTTGTCAAGATCCTTCTGTATCTTAAGCCTATCTTCTGGAGTGTTCGCTATTCCTGCCAGCTTGGTGTCATCTGCAAATTTGATGAGTTCCCCATTTATCCCCTCATCCAGATCATTGATGAAGATGCTGAAGAGTACTGGGCCTAAAACAGAGCCTTGGGGTACTCCACTGCATACTTCCCTCCATATAGATGCAGTTCCATTGAGGACTACACGTTGAGTGCAGCTGGTCAGCCAGTTGTGAATCCATCTGGTAGTGATGCTGTCTAATCCACATTTCTCTACATTATCTAGTAGTAGGTTATGGTCTACCTTATCAAATGCCTTACTCAAGTCGAAGTAAACTATATCAACCGCATTCCTCTGGTCCACTAATTTTGTCACTTTGTCAAAGAATACAATAAGATTAGTCTGGCATGATCTGTTTTTGAGAAACCCATGTTGGCTTTTGGCTATTACTTTGTTTACTTCTAGGTGTTCGCTAATTCGTTGCTTGATTATCTTTTCCAGAATCTTCCCTGGTATTGACGTCAGGCTGATAGGTCTATAGTTTCCTGGATCTATTTTTTCCCCTTTTTTGAAGATGGGAACCACATCAGCTCTTTTCCAGTCCTCTGGCAGTTCCCTGGTGCTCCAGGATCTCTGAAAGATATAGTTCAGTGGTTCTGAGATCTCATCTGCCAGTTCCTTCAAACCCTAGGGTGTAATCCATCTGTTACTGGTGATTTGAACTCGTCTAGGGTAGACAAGTTACCATTTTCTTCCGTATTTCAACTTGTGTTCCTAATCTGATTTTTGTGGTGTTGGTTTTGGTAGGTTGGACTCTTTTTTCCGTTTGTGTAAAGACAGATGCATAAAATGAGTTAAATAGTTCTGCTTTATCCCTGTTGCTTGTCACCTTCTTGCCATTTTCTCCCAGCAATGGACCAATTGTTTCTTTAACTTTTTTCTTGTTTTTAAAATGTTGGAAGAAGCTCTTTTTATTATTTTACTTTTGTGGCAAGCCTTTCTTCATTGTGAGCCTTAGGTTTCCTTACTTCATCTTTACAGACTCAGGCTATTTGTTGATATTCTGCCTTAGTTATGTCCCCCTCTTTCCACTTTTTATATTTATTCTTTTTGCCTGTCAATTTGTCAGACAGTTCTTTATGCAGCCATTCTGGTTTCTTTTGGAAGGTGTTATTTTTCTTCTTCATTGGTATTGTGCTAGCCTGGGCTTTTATAATCTCATTTTTTAAAATTTCCTAAGCTTCTTGAGTTGCTTTCCCCTTGAGGATTCTCATCTATGGAATCCTTCCCAAGCTCTCTCTAAGTCTATTGAAATTAGCTCTCTTAAAGTCTAATACTCTAGTTTGACTTTGTCCTGCTACTTGTGTTTGCATAATATTGAGTTCCAGTATTGCATGATCGCTTGCCCCCAAGGTTCCTGTAGCTTCAACACCTTCTATCATTTCCTCTCTGTTAGTGAGAATTAAATCCAATATGGCCAATCCCCTTGTTTCCTTCTCTACCTTTTGGGAAACAAAGTTGTCTGCTAGGTTTGTTAAGAACCTGTTGGATCTTCCACATGGTGCAGAGTTTGTTTTCCAGTTGATGTCAGGGTAGTTAAAATCCCCCATTGCTATTGTGTTGTGCTTCCTACATACCTTAGTTAGCTAACTAGCAAAAAGTTCACCTACTTCCGCTGCTTGGTTGGGTGACCTGTAGTATAGACTTATGGCAATGTCGTTTTCCCCCTCCTTTAATATTGACCCAAATGCATTCAAGATATTTCTCATCATTGTTGTGCTCTATTTCTGTAGAGATGTACAGTAGTTATTTCTTATATATAGTGCAACTCCACCTCCTCTTTTATTTGGTCTATTTCTTTTAAATAATTTAAATCCTTCTAGCTGTATGTTCCAATTGTGGGTTTCATGCCACCAAGTTTCTGTAATGGCAACAATATCATATCTGCCCTCATTTACTGGAATTTCTAATTCACCCTCTTTATTCCTCATACTCTGTCCATTGGTGTATAGACATTTGAGTCCATTTTGATTGAACCTGTGTTTACTGTCTACATCACCTGTATTATGCCTGACTGCCCCTATTTTCTTGCCACTTGTATGATTCATGCACATGGTATGGCACTTACTATTAAATGCTTGGTTTTGCTTGACAGCAGGAGTGATAATCTTACCCGCACAAACATCTATGTTACATGCACTGATATCCCTATGAATTTTAGATTGCTGGGGACAGAAATGTTCTGTATCAATTAATTCTCTGTTCCTGCTGTTCATTTTAAAGGTTTATCCAGAAAATCTGTGAATTTAATGGCAAGTAACTCAGTCCCTTTCTTGGATGGGTACAAACCATCTTTTTTGTACAGTTTTTCATTGGACCAGCTGCAGGCATCATGACTAATAAAACCAAAGCCTTCCCTTTTACACCACTCCTTTAGCCACACATTAAACTCTGCTACAAGCTCTGCCCTTCCCTTTTTGTTGCTTATATACTGGTATAACCTCTGAGAAGATAAGCCTACAACCTATACTACTAAGTTCATACCCCAAGCTCTGGAAATCATTCTGCACAGAAAGTACATCTTTTTGGGACAGATCATTTGTGCCAAGATGTATAATAGCATCAACATCACAGTCCTTACTTGCATTCTTGACTATCTTAAGAATACGCCTCTTGTCTCTGCTGGCAGTAACACCTGACAGACACCTGACCGCTTTCAAAACCTCCATATCTTTTCCTAAATTTACATCCCTTACGATTGAATCACTAACCAGAAGGTGACTTCTGTTTTTGGATGCTTTGCTCTTCTTGTGTGACTGATGTGTGATAATTGATTCACACTTTTGCCTTTCTGAAGTAAGTTCTTCATTTTGGACCACGATCCCGTTTATTTGAGTCATCATTATCGCGACAACCTTGACCTGTCACATTAGTGTCCCCATTAAGGTCAGCAAGGGCATCTGGTTCATCTGAGACATCTAACCAATTGGTCAACTGACTCCCACAGAAGACTTGCTTTTAATATCCAAACTTCCTTCTCATAGTCTTCATGAAATATGAAGTTATAAAGCTGTTGAAAATTAAAGAGTATGAAGCATGTCTCAGTCTTCTCCAACCTAGCACTTTCCTGCTGTGTTAGAAACTAAAATCCATACTGGGTTGCAATTGTGGGAGTTGCACTTCCAATATATCTGGAGGGCTATCCTCATCCCTCAAAGGGCAGCATTATTTTCTCTTATTTTAATCAGTGGTTGGAAGATATCAGGTTCATGTTTTCATATTTACATGCACAGTAAACCTGATATAAACAAATCCTTTTAGGCTGGTAAAGGCACTCGAAATTTCAAATGTGGTTGCTATCACAACTAATTGGCCACCAGAAGGGTCTTGTTGTAGAATTTAAAAACAAGATAATTTTGCAGTCCATTTTTTTCATCTGGCTTTCTTTCTGACCTCTTCCAAAATGCTGCTTTCTCCAATGCTTTCATACTGCATATATAGCCTTATGTCATATGAGTTCTACGAATGCTGGGCAAATCAGAGTGAGTAGTCAGTCTGAGTCTTTTTATTATTTCTCCGTTCATTGAAATATCTTTCTTCCAGCTTTGTTTTGGAAGAGAACTAAAATAACTGCAATTTGAATGTAGGGACGGGTTACTTTAATTTTCATCTTGAAGGCAGTTTATTCTTTTTCTTTTTACAATAATTATCGGACCACATCATGTTTTGTGGTCAGCAGACTGTTATATGGTGAGGTGATTACTTAAAGAAACTTAGGCAAGGGAAGATTATGATGGACCAACAGAAATATTCATAGTACTAATTATGGATGCAAGCTTTCGGGTTAAAAATGAGTATGTGTGCTCACTAATAGTGTTAAAACTCTTGTTGCTTACTATCACTTATTCTTTCTATAGTGGTTACTGGACTACATAACACTATATGGTCACTTGGTCATTGTTTGGTCAGATAATAATTGCAAATAAAAAAGAAAACAGATGTCTACTGGAGTGATAGCAAAACTTGTACTTTGGTCTGCAAACAGTATACAGAGGATTAATGGTATTCCCCTCCCACCTGAATTCTGAAGAAAATTGCATCATCATCCATCGTTTCTTCTGGCACTTTGAGTCCTGTCTTCTACCCTTCATACTGGCAATCTCAAAGACCAGCAAACCTTCTGCATAACATTATAACCTGCGAGCATAAAACAAGGTTCCTATTCATTGTGCTGGTATTCCACAGCTCCTGAACTGTAAAAAAAAAAAAAAAAAAAAAAAAAAAAAAAAAGCTTGAATTTGCAATGGGGAAGAAGCATTCAAAACTAGGTTCAGGGTTGATACCAGTAGTGGGATTCAGCCAGTTCGCAGCTATTCGGAAGAACCGGTTGTTAACTTTCTAAGCAGTTCGGAAAAGCGGTTGTTGGAAAAAATCTTATTTTGTTTTTTTCCATTTTACAGGGCTAATCCTGTAAGGAAGGCAGGAAGGAAACATTCTGGTGTTGTTTCTAGCCTAATCTTTATTGCCCTGCTTACAGAAACTGCCTCTCCAGTTAACCCTTATTATATTGTAACAGCTAAAACAAAGCGCCCATCGGCGGGAGTGACATTGAATTTGCCATGCCCATATGGTCACATGATCACTGAGCCACACCTACCCAGCTGGTCATTAGGGCAGAGAACCGGTTGTTAAATTATTTGAATCCCACCACTGGTTGATACTATTCTGCATTATATCATACAAATCTTTTCAATCATCCATCCATATTCACACATCCATGCAGGTACATAGAAGCCTTCAAAACTTTTCTATATCTTGTAAAAGGCAATGGCTAAAGGATCATGGCACAGGAAGACCAGCAAATGTGGGCTAAGTCTCTTATCTGCAGTTACCTTAACTGCAGTTGTATGAAGTGAAAAACCAGAATAGGCCTCAAGCTGACCTAGAAATTTCATGTAGATGTTAAACAGGTGTGTGTGTGTGTGTGAGAGAGAGAGAGAGGGGGGGGGGAATGGAATTATGGGGAACAGTTGACCTTTGTCCCAAGACATTCAGAACCAATAGGCAAAGTTTTAAATCAATGATTGAATATTTGAAAAAGATTAGAAATAATTATATCCACTTTGGATGAAGGATATCAAAACTTTTATGGTCCTTATATTGCTGTCAATCGATCCCTTAAATCAAAAATTCATTACTGAAAATAAACATTCTTATACATGATTTACTAAATGAGAAGTCTTTCAAACAAAACCATTTCTTAACAGACATTGCAATACTTGGAAGAATGGTAATCGCTGAACAGTGTGAAGGCCACAGTCGTTCTGTGAAGGCTCCATCTTGCAGATGTTTCTATAAAGGTTCTTTTTGTCCTTATGAGCCACTTCCATCATAATTGCTGCAAAACACTGTCACAGGTGCTACATGTCCCATATGTCACTCACATAATCAATACTATGTTAATTTTATGCTGATTCTATGTAGTTCAATGATTCTTCAGTGTATAACTTCATTCTAGAGGTTAGAGAACAATTTTGTTCTTTAAATCCTTAACATGAGGAGAACTTTATTTTGGTGTCTTTGGTTTACAGGACCGTTGGTGGACAATCAGTCTGTCTGGCAGGAAGGTACGGCCACAAATATCACATGGAACTAGCTGGCTCTGGGCACTTTGCCATGCAGACTCATTTAAAGCATCAAGATCATAGTAACCTTTGGCTGGAAAAATTTAAAGAGAGAAAATATCAGTTTCATTCAAGAGATCATACTCGGTTTTTATGGAAAATAGTTTCAGGAAATACCTGTTGACTGAGCCTTTCAGTTTTAACTAAATCATAGCCCTTATGAGGGAAGAAAAATCCAGCAAAACTCTGTTTGTTGTCTCAGGGGGTGCATAAAGCTAACTACAACTGAATAATCTTGTACTTCTGGAGAAACCATTTCAGCATGTGCTGTATTACACATTCTTAACGTATTTGCTACCCTTCAAATATCAGACTGTGTTACCACATGTCTTTTTTAAAAAAAAATCCTGCTTAATGAACCAACATTATTCAACCAAAGGGATGAAGGGAAAAAAGTGCCGTATTCTCTCACTTTTTCACCCTTTGCTGTTTGGGATAAAGAATTCCGCTTAGTTCCAATTTCATTTTTTTTTTTATGTCTTCAGTGTGACTCAGAGTACTATTAACTCAATGACCCAAAGAGCCAAATCAGCAGACATAAGGTTGTCCATTTTTGTATCCTTTCCCATACACAGCAATTTCAGCTACAGTTTTATCTGCAATTATTTAGGGATTAAGGCAGCTGACATGCATTTTAATTGCTATCCTTTGCATCAACATCTTTTCTCCTGTTTTTGACTTAAAGTGGGGATTGAATGCAATTTCTTTTTGCAAAGAACTACCTTTAGCTGAAGTTTATGCCAGTAGCCTCTGAACCTCACATTCTTTATGGCAGAGAAAGATGAGAGAAATCTCAAATAATTTGCTTTTCTCCAAAGAACTGGCATTTGAAAGCACAGCTTTTAATGCATTAGCTAGATTTGAAGATACTAAGTGCAAAATTCCTGAAAACAAAGGTTATTTCTGTCAGAGACAAAATGATAATCTTTTTTCCCCATAAAAAGCCATACACTTGAACTATGATTCATATAAGGGTAAGCTTTACATCTTTTAAAGTGTATGTTCATAATATACCTCTTCACTAGATGATCCGTCAACTGCATTCTTTTGGCTGCAGCAATTATACTCCTTTTCAGGAAATGAATCTGCATGCCATATATTTAACATTAAGCAATGTAAAGCAGCACTACGTTGGCCTCTTCTCCTTTCAAAAGTATCTCTCTGGGGGAAGGTATTTTGCAGATAAAAAGTGAGTGGAGAAAGTGAATGCTTAATCTTTTCCCTGTTAGTTGCGTTCCCCACTGAAGTTTTCTCCAATGCTTTCTGTCTTGTGTAAAGTTCAGAGTTTCGTATTTATACTTATCTTGCCAGTATGAATCCAGAAGCACTGGAGTTATGGAGAAAAGGCTGAATATTAAGGAGAACATTAAGTTAACACTATTTCCTCCTTCTCTCCCGCCACACCTTTCACTAACCCTCCAGCTCCAGCCCTGGCAAAAGAAAAAGAGTTTTGGATTGCTACATGCAACTCTTGCATCAAATATAGTTTGAACCTTTTGGGAAAAGAAAAAGTAAAACTGGGGTAACATATTGCATGATTGTTTCCACCCATCTTAAAAGTTCTTAGATATTAGAGCTGTCCAAGTATCCAGTTCAGAGATTCAGTCCAAAAGCAATTTGATAAATCCATTTAAATTTCTAAATTCAATCTCCATGGTAATTTAAAGTATCAAATAGTGTCAGGAACTTCTGAATCAATTTTTTTTGGGCGGGGGAATGGTAACAACATGGAGATGTTTGATAGGGTTGATAACTCATGTCCAAATGTACTTTTTCTGAACTGATGCAAAAGTTCAAACTGATCCTTTCACAAATATTGTTCTGAATTTGCATATGCCTGCTAGAAATCTGTGACCGTCTTTCTTGTAGCCATTTAAACTTCCATTCCTATGCTTAAAAGGTAAAGGTTCCCCGTGCACATATGTGCTAGTTGTTCCTGACTCTATGGGGCAGTGCTCATCTCCGTTTCCAAGCCGAAGAGCCAGTGCTGTCTGAAGACATCTCCATAGTCATGTGGCCAGCATGATTAAATGTCAAAGGTGCATGGAACACTGTTACCTTCCCACCAAAGGTGGCTCCTCTTTTTCTACTTGCATTTTTACATGCTTTTGGACTGCTAGGTTGGCAGAAGCTGGGACAAGTAATGGGAGCTCACTGTGTTACACAATGCTAGGGATTCAAACTGCTAAACTGCCCACCTTCTGAATGACAAGCAGCTAAAACAATTCAAGTATCAACAGTGGGGCATAGAAAGAACCAGCTCCTCATGTGACTTTCAATTTTTTTTTTAAAGAAAAACCAGTCTGTATAGGATAGTTTAGATTTGCAGGAAGATCTGTTAAATAAAGATGCTTAGCTGAAACCCACAGTTGCTTTTTCAAAGATGGCCATGGGATCTACAATAAATTCCACTATTCTATTTCTGATGTCTCCAAGTGTCCAGACAACTTCATAGAACTGGGCAAATGTTCAAGGTGTAAATTTTGGCCAGGATTCCATTCCCTAGTTCCCCAAAATTTATAATCTTTCCATAGTTTTTATTGAGTATTTTGAAGGGGGGGGTTGCTATGCTCCTATAAAACTGTCATAACAGTTTAAAAGTAATCTGTTTTTAGTTTTAAATATACATTACAGTTATGGGGGTGTGGAAACCACTGAATAAAATATTCTGGAATTTTCTGGGATCTGTATCACACACGTTCTTCTTAATTATGCCATGATTGCTTCCTGATCCATACGAAGGTCCCTTGTTCCATATGAAAAGTTTAACTTTTTATAATACTGTTGTCAAATGCGGTTGCAAACGTAGAGTATGGAAGTATTTCATTTAAATTCCAGGATATTGACTGCAATTTGAAGAGTACCTGTTAAAATTTGCTGATGCCTTTGAAACCTATTCTAGAAGCCATATTGTCATGGCAATACTAGCACTGTGATCTCATGCATGCCAGAGAATTTGGTGCAGCCTTTCTCAAATTGGTTTCATCCTAAAGAGTGATCCTTTATCCCTAACCAGCATCTGCTTGGCTGGCTTGTTTGTAACTTACCTCCTATGGAACACACAACTGGCTTTACAGGTTCAGCTCTTCGCAAATGTTTTGGCAGTTGATTGTTCTCAATATGCCATTTTTTCAGACATTGTGGTTCATGGATGCCTATGGAATGGGTTCCATACTCACGACCACAAATATAACAAATAACTGTAGGAGGTCGCCTTATCATGGGATACTGCAAACAACAAATGCAGTTAAATGACAATTTAACTCTTAAAACAAATTAAACTGCAGGAAGGGAGTAATGTTGCATTAAAGGAAACTCTACTGATAATGAGATAGAAAAGCAAGCTCCGAAGTGTGTGATAAGGTATTTTAATATCTAGAAAACATGGATTCAGAGGTTGGTAATTTCTAATTCATAGATACATATTTGTACCAGTTACATGAATCTCTTGGGGGACTGACTGATTGTCCAAGCTTTTAAGTGGGTTATTATTTCTTTTTATGAAATCTACTATGGACATTTCATCAAGGAGATGATAAGAAAATAGTTGAAAGGAAAGTTTACAAATATTGGAAATTGGTCTATTCCAGAGGTTTCTGTAGGAGACATAGGTTAACAGCTGCAACCAGGTAACTATAGCCCCAGCCCATTTTGATGGATGTTAAGCATGTGACACACACACAAAAAGGACAGGGTTTGGTCATGAGCTGAGCTGACTTCTTGACTTTTTTGAACCGTCCCTCAAGATATCACTTCACACTGCTTTACAGTACTGTCAAGATGCTCCTAAACCACAGTTACCCAACCTTTCTAGTTTTGTGGACTGGTGGGAGGGGAGAGAGGGGATGGTCCCGTGCGAGTGGTCAGCATGCATGCTTGTGCAAATGGAGTACATGTGCACGTGCTCACACATTGCTTGTGCAAGTGGAGATACAACTGCATGCCTACCTGCCACTTCCAGGGCTGGTTTCCAAATGGCTCACAGCCCAATAGTGGCCCACAGCCTGGGGTTGGGGACTCTGCCTTATTCTGCGTAACAACTTGTAAAAAAATGTTCTCTGATGTACAATAATAAATCTGGATTGATTTATATTTGTCTAACATTCCTGCAACATTTCCAAGATGCCAATTGCTTCCTCCCTGTTAACTTAAAATAACTGAAATAATAATTTTACCTTAATAAAATCATTCAGTTAAAACCTATTTTCATTAATAAAAATGACTGAAATCTCACTAAGTAATCCAGTCTTTTGGGCCTCAAATCTCATAGAATTTGGGTGAAATGAGATTTCAGAATATATATAATGGAATATGTGAGGAGGTAGATCCCCAGAAGGGAAGGGATACATACCAGAAGAGTAAAAGGCAACTTAGTCCAGATATAATGTATGAGAAAAAGAGGGTAAAGACATCTCATTTATGTTAGTTCACAAAGTGTATTGTAGATGCATAAAGTAGGGTCTTTGGTTTGGCAAGTTATGAGAATTCAGATTGAAAGAATTGCCATGTGTCATTTTGGTTTTGAACTTGGGTACAATCACCTAAAATTATGAAAGTTGATATGGTCAGATTTTAGTCATTTAAAATGTGTTGGGACATATATGCCAATGCTATTGCATGATGTAAGACAAGAACATTTAATATTTGAAAAAGTTGATAGCCCCTGTATTGCATTAACTGATGCAAACAAACTATAGCAAACCTATTTAATAAATGCTGGAGCAGATCTACCTATCGTAACTGGAATCTTTAACTTGGAGAGATGAGAGAAGATTTTATAAATGCAAGGAGTTCTGCTGGATTATATGGCCCTTTTCTCCAAGATGTGAAATAGTTCCCATATATTAAAAATAGAAAAGATTCAAAATTACCTTTGAGTGGCAAAAGCGAAGACACACCAATATATTGTACTTGCTAATAGGTTGATAATGGAGACTTTTCAGAGTAGAAATAATCATCCTGCCTTCCACATCATGAAGTTCAATAGTTCAATATTTGAAAGAATCCAATAGCTCAATATTATTCATTCAAGGCAGCAAATCAATTGGTTAAAATATAACACTAAGAGTTAATTTGTTTTGAAATTCCAGCTCCCCCCTTTCTTGAGTATTGAACTATTGACTTCAACAGAAAAACATATTGAGAAAAATGTGGGGATAATGCACAGATGAACTTTCAACATATATATTGGTTTCCTGGAGTTTTAGCCCTTTCATGGCAAATGGGAGGGGGGATGGAGGGATTAAAAAAATCACATGCATTACAACATCATCACATAAATGACGGGAATTGGGTACTGAATGTCATTTGTGTCATGATGTCATAATGGGACTGCCACAAATTGCAGAACCTTGCAGTTATCTGGTCAATTGTTTAAAATACTGTGGGGAATTCCACTCAGGCATAATATACTAAGATATACGTAAGGTATTCAAATCCTTAGAAATCTGCTTTCTTTCAAAGCTCACAGTTTTCTGGTCCAGTATTTGGGTTTTTTTTTTCTTAAGGATTTAATAAAAACTAAGGATTTGGATGGAAAAGATTGTTGAAATTGGTAAGTAGCCAAAGGTTACGATTCCACCTTTATTCAATTTTATTCAGTTTCAAAAACTGATTGCCTAGCACTGTTGGAGAAAAGGGCTCTTCCTTTGTTAGTGCTCCCTGAATTGACCAGGCAATTGTGTTCCCCATCCTCCTAACTTTACTCCAACATCTGTCCAGAACAGACCCTGAAATAAGTTTGCAAACAATAAGTGAAAAAAATTTGATTTGAAGAATTGCATCCAGTGATGATAGCATCTAGTTATTAGCTAAAGATTAAACAGAAAAGTATTTCACTCAGCCCTATAGAAAATGAATGTTTGTGTCATTTAGATGAACCAAAAATGATTTTATGAATTGTCAGTCTTGACCTTCCTGTATTTTATTTCTCTCTGTCCACTTCTTTTATTATCCATTCCCTAGGTGTGTTTGAGTGTGTAGACTCTTTTCTTAGAATTCCATACATCTGATGATCATAATGTCCAGAATACCCTATGCCTTAATAAATCTTTTTTGATGTTGCCAAATTCTTTGGCAGTTTTAATGCAACTGAGTAACAGAACTATCCCCATGGAAACTGGAAAAAAAATGAAGGCTTTGTGGCTTCATTTTTTAAAATGATGTAGTTGTACTGGAATTCAAATATGGCTTTCAGGGTGTAATGGTATGTGAGATTGACCTTGAGAGACAGGAGGGAGAGCTGCACATTACCCAATCAGCGTGTAAAAGATATGTCAGCCCACAGAAGGAGGGAGGGCATGAGGAATGTATCAGAAGGGACTCTTCCTAGATATCCAGAGACCAAAAGGAAAAGAGAAGAGAAATGCTTTCAGCCTTGCAAGATTCTATTAATGTAACTCTTCATTTACAGTGGTACCTTGGTATTCATCGTTAATTGGTTCCAGTAAGTCAATTAGTACCAAAAATGATGGGTACCAAACAATTTTCCCCATAAAGAATAATGTAACAAGTCACAAGACAGATGACACCCACAACTTCTAACTTTTATGTTGAGTACCAAACACACAATGAGTGCTGGAACAAAATTTTCACATCAAAATGTATTGAGTATCAAATTTGATGAGTTTCAAAGTGTTAGAGTATCAAGATAGCACTGTACTTTATGTTCTGTTATTATTCTAGTACAATAAAGACAGAGCTAGTACTCCTGCACTACCTCATAGGGCAAACATAGGGCAAGAAGTATCTCTATATTAGCCCCTCAGTCGCAGTGAGAACATAAAAATACTTCAATTTTTGATGAACAGTGAGAGGAAATACCAGAAACAACGTGCATTTTTATTTTGTAAGAGGACATACAACAGAGAAAAGCAGCAGATGGCAGTATCTGATAGTCAAGAAGCAGAACCAAGGGAATTAAGTGATTGTTGTAGATTGACAAGAAAAACATCAAAACAAGACATTAGAAGCATTTAGGAGCAACCAAAGCAGAAAGTAGGAAAGATTTTCCATGGAAGATCACAGTTGTTTTTCCTCACTGGAAGAATACTAATCTCTGGAATGCTTATGTTTCCCATACCAAAAAGCTGTCCAAAGCAGGATTCAAGAAGCAGAATATCCAAACAGAGACGCACAGCTTAGGCAAGCAAGCTTTTGCTTTTTAAAAAAAAATTCAGCAGTTTTCATCTTAAAGTTGCTCAGGTTGAGAAACAGTACTGTAGACTATTTATTGAGGTGCAATCATGCTTGGTTAATCCAAATGAGCCCATGTATTCCTAGCAATTGCATAACAAAGCAATTATATTGAACTAACATGCACATAATAGAGAAATTGGCTTTCTCTACAGATCAGAAAAGATTCAGTTGGGAATAAATCAGGTCCTAATAAATCTTGATAAAAATTCAGTGGAGCATTTTTATTTTATTTTATTGGACTTGTATGGGGACCATCATTATCTTTAAGAATGATTGATAACAGTTTAATGTAATCTATGGTTTTAAAGAGTTGAGAAGATTAAAGAATGACAGAACAAAAGCAATGAAGAAAAGTATACCTTGCAAAAAATTGCTGAAGCAGAAGAATTTTTAATTCCTTAATCCAAGAGTATGAAATTATTTCCCCTATATTTTCTGTTAAAGTGCTTCTCATGAAACTTTCAAAAACTGAATTTAAATACCCTCCATTTTATCCCAAAGGTGCTTTTTTCAGGAGGCAACTGGACTTTGTTGTTGTTTTTCTTTTGAAGACATTTCGCTTCTCATCCAAGAAGCAAAACATCTTCAAAAGATAAAAAACAAGTCAGTTGCCTCTTGAAAAAGCATCTTTAGAATAACCATGACCTGGTTGACTGAGAATCTCTACAGGCTACCCTCCCTTTTCTGATTAAAGTGCTGACTCATTCCCACAACTGAGACTGTATATTTTCAGTTGTATCCGGTAATTAATGTTGATCCTCTATTGTTCAGTGAGAGACATTATCAGGCCAGTCTTTAGAACAGTGTATTTCCAATTTAGCAATTTTAAGATGTGTGGACTTCAACTCCCAGAATACCTCACTCAGCTGGATGGCTTGGGAATTCTGGGAGTTGAAGTCCACACATCTTAAAATTGCCAACTTTGAAAAAAGACTGCTATAGAAAGACCCTGTGGGTAGGCCTCCAACTCATTTATTCTTAAAAATTTCCCAAGCAAATCAGTGAAATAAGCTAAATTACCTCTTGTTTCAAGTTAGGATAGATGCCCTGGGTGCCGTTTCAAACAATTCAGTAAAGAATGTACATTTAAGAACCTAACTCGGTATGGAGAGTAAGGATCCCAAAGGTAGTAAAAGAAAATGTTATGCTTCTGACTGAATTTTGTGCAGTTTCATTAGTTCTGGGAGAAAAACTCTCAGTTAAGGACCAGTCCTTGCTAGATCTACAAGTGCATTCTACTTGCTTGATTTTGGCTTAGTACTTCACTAGGTCTGTTTGAGTGTGTAAATTTGTTATTTAGAAAAGAACTCCCTACATCTGATGATAATATTAATTATTAATAATAATATTAGTAGTAGTAATATTTGAAGTAGATGACATAATCATATTATATCCCATTATATCTTATTCCATTGCAAAGAAAAGTTATTATTTCTTTGGAGAAGCAAATTTTTCTGGAAGGAAATTTATTTCTGGAAGGAAAAAAAAGTCCTTTAATAGTAGCTGAAAGTTTAAATTTAAAATTTTCTCTATGCACATTCAGCCTGAGGGAAACATAGAGATGGAAACCTTAATAAATTCAATATTTAGTTGATGCTCATAGCTGTTGCTGCATTCCTAGATGATGTTTAACGAATATGTTTTCCCATGTAAATTTTTGTAAGTCACAGTTAAAGGACAAGCTCATGAAGGATTCCTTGCATATCCTGCAAGAAGCAATTTACAATCCTCTACTGCCTTATTATATATCTAGTAATCTAGCACGTAGGATACATAAATAGGACACATAAAAAGGCCTAAATGATTTCCATCACAAGGAGAAGTTACATTGCAAGTTAACCTGCCTTTTGAAAAGTATTGGTCCTTATCCTAGCATGGCTATAGCAATTTCAAATTGCAAAAGTTATATGGAATTCATGTTAATTTTTACATTCAAATACATTAAATTCATACCATTGTTACAGAAGAGCAAAGTGTTATGCTGCCTATTCCATCAAAATGAAATAGTATGATTGCACCTTTCTTCTTATTTTGTCCTAGACCACATTTTACAACTTGCCATGGGACAGAGAGCGTCCCTGTCTGGCCCATAACAGGAGGGGCCCCCACAATGTTGGTGGGGGCTGTGGTGGCATGGGCTGCAGTTGTGGCCCCATAAATCAGCCCTCCACACCACAGTCCTTTGAGAAATTAATTGCCCACCTTTGTCCTAGACACAGTTCTTGATCTGAACTTCTAAGTTTGTTTGTTGTTGCTACCTTTCGCTTATAATGTAAAATACTTGTTTATATATTTTCTGGAATAAGACCCTAGCGTGACTGAAATCAAGAGTGAAGATTTTACCATTAACTTCAATTCCAGTAGAATCTCATCTTGCAGTCTGCACATGAGAACAATGGGGGCCTCTTTCAGCTAGGTATGATACCTTCTCATTTACCTTGTCTGATGATGATGCCCCATAACC
The DNA here is from genome assembly GCF_009769535.1 of Thamnophis elegans. Lineage (NCBI taxonomy): Eukaryota > Metazoa > Chordata > Lepidosauria > Squamata > Natricidae > Thamnophis > Thamnophis elegans. Next base: position 93,617,740 of record NC_045543.1, read on the forward strand.
TGCAGGTGTAAGCAATTTGGAGTTTGAAGAAGCTGGTTTAGACTTCAGTTTACAACTCTTTTGATGTACAAGGAGGCGATCTGGGAGGAAAGTGCGACCACAGTTTTGACAGGGCAGGAGCTGAGCTTGAAAACTTTTAGCTGCTGCTTCATTTTCAGCTGCTATACTAGAAGACTTTCCAGTAAGAGCCTGAGGTTTAGCTGGTGGTGCTCTCCTGAGATGTTTCGGTAGTTGGCTATTTTCAATATGCCACTTCTCCAGGCATTTTGGCTCATGAATAGGAAGAGATTGTGAACCAAACTCTTTGCCACAGATATAGCACACCCTTAAGCCTGGTCTTCTTGGTGGAATAACTGGTCGATCCCATTGATCCTGAGACATGCTTCCAGTACTTAGCTTTTTTGATACTGTCACAGTCTTGGGCCTCTTCCTTCCAGGATTTGTTTTAACAACAGAATTTAAACTCACTACATCTGGTGAAAATGCAGGAAGCTCTGACCCAATGGTTGTTGGGGCCTGTTTTGAAGACAATCTGCTAGGGACATTAGCAATGGGTTTTCCAGAAGTTGGCAGAGTTTTATGATGTTTGCTCAAAGTCTTTTTCATTAAAGCTGTTTCCATGAAAGTTATAATATTCCATTACAGTCTCTCTGGACATAAGTAGTTGTGCTTGTTTGGACTTAATGTTCTCTGTGGTTGTCTTTCAGTTGATTTTTAAATACTATGGAGTTCTTTGGGATAAAAAATATCAGAAACTCTAATCATAGAGAGTAGCCGAGAGAAATCTGACTAAATCTGCAGTGCTCTGATGTTTCAATAAAGTGGTTTCTATGTCTTCTTTTTTTGATTTTTTTGTTTTTGGGGGGAAGAGTCTTTTTTAATTCTGAAAAGAAATATATGAATACATTTTAATTTTTTTAAATATATATATATATATATATATATATATATATATATATATATATATATATATATATATATATATATATATATATATATATATATATATATATTTTAGTTGGAAGGGACCTTGGAGGTTTTCTAGTCCAACCCGCTGCCTAGGCAGGAAACCCTATACTATTTCAGACAAATGGCTATCCAACATCTTCTTAAACACTGCCAGTGTTAGGGAGGACTTCAGGAGGCACTTTGGTTCCACTGATTAATTGTTCTAATTGTCAGGAAATTTATCTTCAGTTCTAAGTTGCTTCTCTCCTTGATTAGTTTCCACCCATTGCTTCTTGTTCTACCCTCAGGTCCCTTGGAAAATAGTTTGACTCCATCTTCTTTGTGGCAACCCCTAAGATATTGGAACACTGCTATCATGTCTCCCCTAGTCCTTCTTTCTATTAAACTAGACATACCCAGTTCCTGCAATCGTTCTTCATATGTTTTAGCCTCCAGTACCCTAATCATCTTTGTTGCTCTTCTCTGCACTCTTTCTAGAGTCTCCACATCTTTTCTACGTCGTGGTGACCAAATTATCATGGCGACCAATATCCAAATTAAATAAAATGATTTGAAATATATCATTATTACACTTTTGTCAGTTGAGTAGGCCTGGAAGAAGGCTAGCTGACCACAGTGAAATTTACTTTGAGTATATAAACAGTATATTCTTGAATGTACTTGAATCTATCTTTCAAAGGCCAATAATAAATAATTTTTTAAGTCATGTCATTGCCTTCATACTAGGCAGTATTAGTTTGTATTCATAACAAAAAATAATAATTATTGACATTACAGCATTTGGGTTAAGTAGATTTTAGCATTTTCATAATGAACTGGAAAATCTCCAACACTTTGAGCCGCAGATTTTATCTGCCACACAACATAGAAAATGGACGAATCTGTCATCCATAGTAGATGGATTTTAATAAAGTGGGTAAAGCCATTCTAGTAGGCTGTTCCTTGAATAGTCATTTGAGGAAATAACACATTTCAAATATTTATGCATCCTGGTAACCTTTTTTTCCCTCTCATCATGAAACTATAATAGTAAATAATGAAATGGATATGGTGAAACATGCAGTGAACCTAAGGGCTTCATAGTATTAAAAATGCTAGGTTATTTAGGTCATGGAGAAGGAAAATGTGAGGTTTATTAGAGGACTTTTGGGAAGAAACAATGGAAAATATACAGTACCTTGTTTTCAGCCTGCTAAGATATGGTCCATTACTCCAATTTGCATTAATTGATGCATTTCAAGATTGACCAAGCTGTTTACCATTTAAGGTATTTTTAAGCAATACTGTAGGTTCTGGGGGAAAAGGAATGCTGAATTAATCATACCATTTTGCTGAAGATCAGTTTAGAAGAGAAAAAGTAAACAACTTGATGGCAAGGTCTATTGTTGGACTTCAAAGTTCTCAATGGGATACAGAATAGATTTATGTTTTATTGTGAGATTACACCATGTGATCTTTTTTCCCCTTTCTGCCAAGCTGGAAGTGACCTGTAAGTTCATATTCATAAATCTGAAAACTGACTATTATGTTCTCAATCAGTTACATATCACGTAAGTTTTTAAAAGTAATCTAAACATTTCTTTATAAAAGGCAAGGTGAAGTATTGTTTCTTTGACTGTTAGGACAAAACTAAATAGCCATATATGGTCATCATTTTTCCTTCATACAATACTTGATACATTCAGAAATCCTTAGTGATGGCTTTGATTCCCAAACTATACACTTGCAATGGAAATAAATTTAAAATAATAAGACTTTCTGGCTCCAAATAAGAGTTTATAGGAACAGAGGAGGTAATCCAAATGCTGTCAGAAGGGGATGCTTTATATTTATAATATCTCATAATGAATGGGTAACTTAAGCTTAAAACTATTTTTTAAAATTTTTGATGACAAAGAGACCTAACTTTCTCCACTAGAACCTAGAAAAATAAGCTGTGGGCTTTTAAATTTTACCTTTATTGTTTAGTTCCTGTGTGTGATTCAATACCAATAAGCAAAAACATGTACATCCAGTAAGTCAATAGCTTTCCCCAAAGTCTATTATTTTATTGGTTTCATGATTTGTCTTTGGAAGTAACCGCAGACATATTAATGTGAGAATATTGTTTCCTCCATCAGGCATACCTGCATTGAATATTTAAATTGCTTCAGTCCTCTGCTCCTGTTGGTTTCATTCTAACCCACTTGAAGGAAATCCTGTCTGGTCCAGTCCAGTCACATGGTATTTTACAACAGCTTGCAAGGTATTTAATCCAGACAGTAGGAAACCAGCAAAAAATGTTGCAGATGATAGTCATGTGACTGTGGAATCCTGCAATTGGTCATAAAGACTAGTTGCCAAGAGCCTGGCATGCAATTACATGACTTTGGGGAGGAGCAGTGGGGATGCAACCATGTACTACTATTATCCTTCTCATCTTTCCTATTACATACTTTCTTCTATTGATATCTTATAATTTATCACTTTCTTGTTTGTATCTTATGATTTATGATTGTATCTAATGATTTATGAGTTTGTTGTTTGTATGTACACCAAGAGCTGGTGCACCAGAGACAAATTCCTTGTGTATCCAATAACACTTGGCCAATAAAGAATATTCTACTCTACTCTACTCTACTCTACTCTACTCTACTCTACTCTACTCTACTCTACTCTACTCTACTCCATTTACAATGGCTGGGAGGTGCTTTACAGGCCACAGAGTACCCATTCCATGGCCACCATACATATGGTCATTAAGCAACTGGTTCTAAGTTGAGGACAACATGTATAATGTAACACTCATGGGAAGAATAGTTCTAAAAAGTATTATAGATTATCACAAGCAGTGACTCAATTAAAGGGGACTCCTGCGTCTGTGAAGTAGCCATTGAGCTGTTGAGTTTAGCCAGCAACAAACCTAAGAAAAACATGCCCTAAGGTCCCTTGATAGCTAATGAGGATCTAATAAAAAGTGACAAAGGGGGAGCCAGGCTGTATGAATAAGTCCTCAGTTTATTTTATCTTCTCAGAGATTTCTCTTTGTAAACATTTCACAAAATTCAAACCAGGATTCTTTCTCATTTTTTGAAAAAAAAGTGTGATTTCAATACATATTTTTTTTAAAATGGAAAAAAAAATCAGAATTTTTTTTTAAGAAAGTGTTGTTTTAAAAAAAGGTGTTGATAGCCAAAACTGTCATGTATTTTAGCTACATGCACAAAACCAGAATGGAAAATAACTACATTTTTTATTATACCAAGTATCTTGTAACATTGTAGTCAGAACAAAACATGCAGAATTTCTAGTAACAATTACTTTCTTTTGTTGTCAGAAATAATTCGGGGGGAGGGGGAGGGTTGCTGGATGTTTCAGGGTTCCAAGGTTTTTCACCACAGTGAATCATCAAAGAAACTGTGACTATATGCCTTCCTCTTCTGGAAAATATTCTTGGGCTTAATAATCATCATTAAAACTTAGCTTTTTCAGACTAAATAATGAGTCCCTTAGGCATCAACTGAAAGTGCTCTACTTGTGTTATTCATTCCCAAAGGATTATTGCAGGAAGGCCGAAGTATCCTGTGTATTCCTGTTTTTTTACCTTCGCTAATTTAAGCAGCATGTTAAGTAAATAAATGGTTTAAGCAATAATTGGACAGATTTATGGTGAGCAGTTTAGACTGGAGGAGCCATAAGAAGAAATAAATATCTCTTCCCACAGCATCTGCCCTAATAGAATTTCGAGTACCCTCTGCCTGCTTTTCTAAATAAAAATAACTTCTAAACCATTGAAAAAGCCAGTGACTCATTTTTGTGTGTGTGCGTTTGCATGTCCCTTAACTGTAGGTAGATAAGGAGCCGAGATGGCGCAGTGGTTAGGGTGCAGTACTGCAGGCCACTTCAGCTGACTGTTATCTGCAGTTCAGCGGTTCTAATCTCACTGGCTCAAGGTTGACTCAGCCTTCCATCCTTCCGAGGTGGGTGAAATGAGGACCCAGACTGTGGGGGCGATATGCTGACTCTGTAAACCGCTTAGAGAGGGCTGGAAGCCCTATGAAGCGGTATATAAGTCTAATTGCTATTGCTATTGATCTGGATGTCCCAGTCTGGCATCTACTTCAGAGTTAAACCCTGGGAAAGGCTATTTTCTTTCCTAAGCTCCTCTTATTCCCCAGGATTGTCTATTGATAGTAAGTGACCGCTACAAATCATGACTCTATGATGCCCACAGTGATCTGGGAATTCTGATGCAACATTTTTTCAGTGCTTTGCGGAAAATGTCAAATGATCTCTATCGCTGCTGAGGATAAAGGTAATACCTAGTTAAGGACTCCATCTTGGGGATTAATTAGCTATTTGAACTCAAGAGATACTGCTCTTCTTTCCTGTCGTCCGTGGAATCTCTTGGTTAGGCTGAAGATATAATGAGAACTCAGCCAATTAATGAAATTGGAATATCTTTCCAGTATTTATTTATTTATTTTATGTTGCATAAGCAAACTCGGTGCCCTGGATATTATGGTTATTGGGTGATTTAGAAGTAAATAATTACATTTAAGTATTGGTGAATAGCTTGAGAACTTCCTTACTCCATTAAAACTTGTTTGAAGATAATATACTCATCTTCAAACACCACTTCCCATCCGCATACACACACACACACACACACACACACCTCTTTAAAAAGAGAGAGAGACCTACTGCTTCCAAAGAGAGATAAATCGGGAAAGTTTTTTCTCAGAAGTTCCACAAGCTGCCGCATTAAAGAAGTAAGTTTTATTATGACATTAAGCACACTGCAACAGAGCGGAACTAAACTGTTATAGTTCTCAAACACAAGATATGTTGTTGCATCATATAGGTACACTATTTTACATATAGGTACATTATTTTTGAACTGACAATATTTGTGAGGAATTTACTGCTTTTTCTTCTTTGCTCATATCAGATTGCTGTTTCCTACAGCTAGGACACACTGCACAGCCAACTGGTAGCATTCATTTCTTGCTTCTTATGGGATTTCTGTATGAATTTGGCAATAGTCCAGAACTCATGTGGACCCACAGTGTTAGCTGTGTTTAAGGGCTCAGCTGACTTATTTCTCATTCAATTGCAATGTATTTGAAACTACTGTAAGCTGAACATAAATCAGAAATTTATGCAGAAATCAGGAAAGTAAATTTCCTGAGCCAATCAAGAAGATACTTATTGTTGTCCAATTCGCAGGTTTGGAAGAGACCTAAATTAATATGAAAACACAACTCTGAGAATTTTGTAATACAGTGAACTTGCTTTATAGTCTACATATGTCTTCAGCCCATCCCTATCCCAAATTAGATGAGAACTATTCTAGGGATCATCTGTCCATGTGTCAAGTCAAATTATTCTTCTACTGTTCCTTGAGAGATTCAGTGTTAGGATGATGTATGCCCATTCATTTATCCCTTGAAATTTATTCCAGCAGTTTTCACATATTCAGATTCCTCATTATCAGCTATCTCATATCTTCTGCTCACTCCCAATATTTCCAGCCATTTATAGCAATAGCACTTAGACATACATTGCTTCATAGTGATTTTTACAGCCCTAAGAGGTTTTACAGAGTCAGCATATTGCCCCCAACAATTTGGGTCCTCATTTTACCCACCTCGGAAGGATGAAAGGCTGAGACAATCTTGAGCCAGTGAGATCTGAACTGCTGAACTGCTAGCAGTCAGCTGAAGCAGCCTGCAGTACTGCACTCTAACCACTGAGCCACCTTGGCTCTTATTTATTTTGATAGTCATAATATTTGCCTTCAGAATCATCTGAGGCCAACTATACCCATTACTATTTTAAAAGCTGCATTGCAATACTCCTCTGTCAAAGCATATATAAGTTGGAGCAATTTCATATTTTCCCATCCCTTTGCATCTATATTAAATTGTCAAGAAACAGCTTGACAATATAGACAACTGCTATAAACAGTTGTTTCCTGGTTGGATAGAGTGCCACGTACCTAGCTGAAATTACAAGGGCTCTTTAATTCTTATATGACAACAGATGATTGTGTCAAAGAACATAGCTACTGAAACATGCTTATATTCACCCTGATTAAACAGTAATGATTTCATATTAGATGAATCATAGATTTCATAGCCTCCCTCATGCTATTTCTTAATCCTCATTTTTGTAACTGTGAAATTTCTGTTTCATGAGCTTTTCATTAGCCATTGCTAAAGTTTTAAGGGTCAAATAAATATAGCAATAATAGGAATCATTCCATCCAGTATCATTATGTAATCAAGAATCAGTACAGCAAAACAGATTTTATATAAGCTAATTAGCATTTATAGTTATTATCAGTAGCCAGAGTCATTGCAGCTCACTCTCTGAGAGGTGTTATAAAAGAACTTTGGGCCAATTAGGAATACTGGGAGCATAAGAAAGTATTTGTTTCTAAGTTTATATGTTCATAAAATTAGACACTTTTGTGATAATTTTCCTGTTAATTAGCAAAGCATCTGTGTTTTTGGCAGCTTGTTACTTTTCAAAAATATGTCCTGCAATTTGCAACAGCTTAACCAAATAGAATTATATTTAATTATGTCCCAATTTGAATATATACAAATGAAATGTATATATAAAAAATAAGCAGGAACCTGAATTTTATGACTCTGAAATCTGGCATTAAACCAACATAACATAATTAACTATTTATCTGTCTTATTTTTATACCTCACACAAATGCTTTTGTTTCATAACTAAACAGTAATTTGAATAATTCAGTCTTATAAAAAATAGGAATTCAGTAACTGAACTCACCTTCTACTAACAATTGCATTTCTCCACTCCATGTTTGCTGTTGCTTGGTCTTACCTTGATATCTCTCGGTCTTTAAACTTCTACTTAATGATTCCTCTGAGTACGCTGAAGAATTAACAGAAGCAAAGCACTAGGTCTTAATAAGACCTATCTTACTTATTTAGTATGTTAGCATCTGATGTTGCTACGGTAATGGACATCCCTTTCTTTGTCTCTAACATGTTGCCTAGCTGCACATATCAACAAAAGTGAGTGCACAAAAGTGAGTTTCTGTGAAGTTGATTGCTCTACAGCATTGTTTGGGAAAGGAAAAAAAGTGTGAGCAGGACCAATTTTCAGTGAGAACAATCAACCAATGGAACAGTTTGCCTTCAGAAGTTGTGGGTGTTTCATCACTGAAAGCTTTCAAGAAGAGAATGGACGCCATCTGTCAGAAATGGTACAGGGTCAGAAATGTTTGAACAGGGGGTTGGACTAGATAATCTACAAGATACTGTATCTTCCAACTCTATTATTCTATTCTATTCAGCAATAAATACAAAAATTCTCCAAAGCTCTTGAAGGGAAACTCAGGCTTCCTTGTTTTTCCTCTTAGTTGCCAAGTACTTATTGAAACAGACCACATGTTAAAGGGACAAATAGTGAAAAAACTACTGGCAGGCAGATCCTAAAGAGTTTACGGTAAAATCCCTTGGAGATTTGGAATGGATGTTGGCTGCGAAACATCCATTCCATCCATCTGCAGGCCTGTGAAAACTTGAGAACAAGACAAAATGAAGCTACCAAACAAAATAGTCAAATAAAAAGCAGTAATAATTTGAGAATTTAGCACATTATTCTCTTCAATGAGAGAAAGCCCAGGGAGATATGGAGGAGTTCATTCAATTCAATGGGAGAAAGTTGAAGCAGAAGTTCAAAAAGGGAAAGTTGGAAAAGAGGAGGTTTGAAGAAGGAATTCACTTTAAGCTCTAGAACAGGGGTGTCACACTCAAGACCCAGAAGCCAGATCTGGTCCATGATGTGATTCGATCTGTTTCGCAAGGCTGCCCTGTAAACAGTGAAAGACGGGCCCCTGGAGCCGCAGCCCCGGCCCACGTTCACCAGGCACTGATCTAACACTTGGTGGTGGTCATCTGGCAGAGATGGGTTCCTACCAGTTCACACCTATTCGGTAGAACCGGTTCGTCAAATCTACCAAACCGGTTAGAAGAGGTTCCACCAGTGGACCCGGAAAGCAGGCCACACCTACGGAAGGGGTTCCAAAAATTTTTGAAACCCACCACTGTCATCTGGGCAAGAAAGCAGTCAGCCTTAGATCTTCAGGCTGCTAGGGAGTCAGTGAGGGGGTGCTGCTGCCCCCTGAGCATGTGCTGGAGACAATGGATTCCCCAGCACCACCCGGGCCACCATAAGCACCCCCCTGATGTGAGAAACATTGAGCTGGCCATTACCTCCCCAGCCACGACCACCAGTAAGCTGTCACCACGCAGCTGCGACTACCCCAGCTATGTCCACCTGGCCCTCTAAAGTCAACCACAACCCTGATGTGGCCCTCAATGAAATTGAGTGTGACACCCCTGCTCTAGAAGGGGGTCAGAAAAGGACACCAGAGTCTCTTACTAGTACACAGAAAGATAGATTTTAGAAGCTTCCTGACATAGCAAAAAGTGAGAAAAAAATACGAAATATAATATTCACATCCCACACTGGTGAAAAGTTAACAAATTTGCAAACAGATAACTCCATTTGGGCAGATAAGGAAATACAGTATAGACAGCATTTATGGATTGAGGAATATACAGCCTCTGTATAGATTTCTGGTCTTTAAAATTAGATTCTCCAATATTTGGGGAACTTATATTCATGATATTAGTAGCTTTATTAGTAGTGTTTAGCTAGGACAGCTCAGCATGCTTCTTAGTTTTTTAAAGCCATTTTTTTTGCTAGAGCCAAGAGCTCAGAGGCTGAAAGGTAGATCTTTATATACTGTTCCTTTGCCTGATTTTGGATCAACTGATCATGTGAACTTGGCTGGCACTTCCAGTATGAAATATAACTGAGTTAGGCTGCTACGTAATCAAGAAAGGCTTTGCTTCCAAAATCGAAGGCAATGAATTAGAAAAGTTTAGTTCAGCTCCTCTGAACTCTAGCAACTTCCACGGGGCTTAACAGCAACTTAGTGGAAGACAGGACAGGCCTCTCACTCACGTGATGATTTTGCTATCTGTCCAATCTGTAAAGTAAGTCTGGTTTTAAATGGCTCAAGAAGTTTCTCCTGGGGGTACGCAAACAGAAACAAATACAGGAAGTCCTCCGTTGGTGATCATGCATTCAGCGATTATTTGAAGTTACGATGTTGCTGAAGCAAAAAAAAAATATGGATGGTCCTCAAAGTTGCAGCTTTCACAAAGTCCACATGGTCAAGGGAACAGTATTTGGACACTTGGCAACTGGCTTGCAATTACAATGATCTCAGCATCCCATGGTCACGTGAAAACAATTTGCGACCTTCACTGCTGACTTCTCACAAGCAAAGTCAATGGGGAAGTCAGCTGGAGGTTGCAAATGGCAACCACATGAAGTTGCACCTGACAGCTCTACGAGATTCATCTAATGACCAAAAGTGGAACTGCTGTCATACAGTATGTTGGCACAGTCACGTGACATAGTGCTTTCCAACTGCATCACTTAGCTGGTCCCAATTACAACCTTTAACTAAGAGCTAACTGTGAGGGGAAAAGCTTTAAACTACTTGTCCTCAGCAGTTCTCCAGAAAGATTTCAGTTATGAAAGTAGAGGAGAAGAGAGCTGAATGAAGTTATCTCTCTGTAGTTCTAGCACATTTCTGCACTGTGGGAAAAATATATAGCTGCAAAAAGTCTGCCTAAAATGTTGATCAACAAAAGAGAGTTAGGAAGAGATTTTTAAAAAGTGAAAGAAGATAGATCAGGCAAGATTGGATTTGTGGCTTTTCTCCTAGTTTGAACAAAAAGTTGCCAAAAGGTTGTTAATCCTGAAAAAGTTTGGGGAAGTCCAGAGATTCCAAGGAACAACCCACGAGTGATTGAGAAATACATCCTTATTGCTTTGAATAAAACAAAGGATTGCCAGCTCAGTGAAGCGGTGGATGTGACGTGCTGATGCCTGGAGGCGGTTAGGATCTGGATGGGGGCGAACAAACTTGTGCTCAATCCCGACAAGACTGAGTGGCTTTGGATGTTGCCCCCGAAGGACTGTTTGGACAGTCTGTCCTTAACCCTGGGGGGAGAAAATTTACCCCCCTCAGAGAGGGCTCGCAATTTGGGAGTCCTCCTGGATTCACAGCTGAAATTGGAGCATCATCTGTTGGCTGTGACCAGGGTTGTCTGGTGCACCAATTGCAGCCCTATTTGGACCAGGATGCACTTCTAACGGTCACTCATGCCCTTGTCACCTCGAGGCTGGATTATTGTAACACACTCTACATGGGGCTACCCTTGAAAAGTGTTCGGAGACTGCAGTTAGTTCAGAATGCAGCTGCACGGGCGATATTGGGGGTATACCCACGTTACACCTATCCTCCATGAGCTGCACTGGCTACCTATTGGTCTCAGGACTCAATTCAAGGTGTTGGTTATTACCTTTAAAGCCATACATGGCTTAGGGCCAGGATACCTTCGAGACCACCTGCTGACACATACCTCCCAGCGACCAGTAAGATCCCATAGATTGGGCCTCCTTCAGATGCCGTTGGCCAAACAATGTCGGCTGGCAGGCCCTCGGAGGAGAGCCTTCTTGGTGGCTGCTCCAACTCTTTGGAACCAGCTCCCCCTGGAAATCCGGACCATACCCACTCTGATCGCTTTCAGGAAAGCCGTAAAAACTTGGCAGGCCTGGGACTGTTGACCTCACTGTTGAGGTCCGGCCCTGACTAGAATGAATGTATGAGGGGTGTCTGTTGTTTTAAATTGTTTTGTCATTATGTGCTTTTTATATTTCTTGTAAGCTGCACGGAGTCCTTTGGGATTGGGCGGCATATAAAAATTCCAAATAAATAAATAAATAAATAAATAAATAAATAAATAAATAAATAAATAAATAAATAAATAAATAAATAGCGTCTGTCAGCATTACGTTATACAGACATCCTTTTACTACATCTGGCATTGTACTATTGAGATGTTGCAATCAGTAATTCCGCAAAAAGAGTTGGGGATGGGGTGTCTGCAGAGTGCTAGTTTGGAAATGTCATCTCTATTGCTCCTATAATGGTTGAGCATAAGAGTTCACAAAATGCCTCCAACTTTTCTTTAAACTGGGACTTTTCCAAGCTGTATCCTCCAAGAATCATTTCTACCGGAGGTGGTATTCAGCAGGTATCTGACCAGTTCTGGAGAACTGTTAGCAGAAATTTTGAGTACCGTATTTTCACCCATATAACCCGCGGGTTATATGCGGTTTTTACATGCACAGCGCCCCCCTGCGGGTTATATGCGTGGGCGGGGTATACAGAAAATATTTTACACGATCGGAGGCTTACACGATCGGAGGCTTGCTTCTTTCTCCGTTTCTTCCCCCACCCCGATCTCAGCTGTTTCCTTCTCCTTCGTTCCTTTCCTCTTCCCCAGCGTGCGCAGGCTTCTTTCTCCGTTTCTTCCCCCACCCCGATCTCAGCTGTTTCCTTCTCCTTCGTTCCTTTCCTCTTCCCCAGCGTGCGCAGGCTTCTTTCTCCGTTTCTTCCCCCACCCCGATCTCAGCTGTTTCCTTCTCCTTCGTTCCTTTCCTCTTCCCCAGCGTGCGCAGGCTTCTTTCTTTCTCCGTTTCTTCCCCCCCCCATCTCAGCTGTTTCCCTTCTCTTTTACTCGCCGCGGGTTATATGCGTGGGCGGGTTATCTGCGTGGGCGGGTTATATGCGTGGGCGGGGTATACGGGAAACATTTTACACGATCCAGAAAACCCGCGGGTTATATGCGTGTGCGGGTTATCTGCGTGGGCGGGGTATATGGGTGAAAATACGGTAGTTCGGAGGACCGGTAAATACCACCTCTGACTGGTCTCACCCCCATCTATTCCCTGCCTCCCACGTTGCAGCTGTTCGAGAGGGAATGGGGATTTTGCAGTATCCTTCCCTTGCCATGCCCACCAAGCTATACTACGCCCACCAGACTACACCCACAGAACTAGTGGCAAAAATTTTTGAATCCCACCACTGATTTCTACAGAAGAAAGAAAATGCTTAGGAAAGTAATGTAAGCAATGTTTTTGATCTATTCCTTTGACCGCAATATTAAGATCATACAAAGCTTGAATCAAATTTTGGATACAATTTAGATGGCAGCAAAGCAGCTAACACACCACAGCCTTTTTCTTTTTTAGTGCACTTAAATAAATGCATAAAATGTTTCCATCTAGTTATAGAACTTAAGCAGTGGCAAATGTATTATTTGACTTCATTATTTTTTCTGAACAAAAATACTGTTTAGATTTTATTTTACCTTCCTTTCTTCTCTTTAAACTGCCTTTAAATCCTGCTAAATGGCAGAAACAATGTTTTGTTTTGTGCTACTCAGCAACAAGAGTCTTTTGTAAACATCAACCTATAGCAGAAAGCAAGGGAAAAAGAGAGAGAGAAATCAAGCTTTTAACAATGCCTGCCTCTCCTTTAATGCAAGCACTGAAATAATAAAGCAATATTCTAGAGCAGTAGAGGTAATGTTTTAGGATAATACTTACTATGATTATGCTACTTCTTAATACAATGAATTTAGTAGTTTAGGGTCAAATACTACTATAATATTACCTCTTTCTGCTGAAGAGCAATCTAGGAGAAAAAAGACATTCCATTTATTTGCTTATTTATTTAAGATAACGACACACTCCTTTTCTACCAAAAGGTACTTTGGTCTCTAGTTTCCGGTACTTGATTTAGCTTTTTTATTGTTATTAGTTTTCTTTCCCTTCACTTTTGCCAACAGTTACACAGAGGTATCCCCTGTTTTGATGCTTTTGGCAGGTCACTGAAATTTTTGCTATCTCTCCAAAGAACTGACTGTTCTTAAAGGGTTCCAAATTGTCAAATTTAAGACTGAAAATGCAGCAGAGGGGAAAGTTCAGAAAGTTCAGTTTTGTTGACTTAATAACAATACCAGTTCTGCCCTCTTAGGAAATTTTGTAGGGTCAAAGGAAGTGAAACCCCATGTTAACATGGTTGCCCATTCTTGAATTAAATGCTTAGTCAAACTGCAGCTTCCATCACATCCATTTAGTACTACAAAAAGAAGATGCAAGAAGATGGGAATGGCCACCACCTTGTTTTTAAGATGATTTAGAACAGTGATGATGAAACTTTTCGGCACCGAGTGCTGAAAAGGGAGTATATACACACTTGTCGGGGTCACAATTCAGAAGAGAAGCTGCCCAGGGTGCTTGCACACATTGGAAAATGAACTTCCAGTTTCTGGTGTGCGCATGTGCACCGGCAAGCTAATCTTCCGAGTTTCTGACGTGCATGCACATGCGCCGATTAGCCGTTGGGCGCGCATGCTCACATTGGAAAACAGAAAACCAGTTCTTCCAGTTTCCAGCACTGCCGCATGTATGAAGGCCAGCTGATCATTACATGTGTATGTGTGCCAAAAAACCGAGAAGAGGAATGGGCAATGCCGCACATGCCAGATGACATGGTTCTGCATGCCACTTTGGGCACATGTGCCACAGGTTTGCCATCATGAATTTAGAAGTTTTTAGCATGTCAGAGACATCTGGTTCACGCAACTTTCTCCTCCTTCAAAATTACTTACTTAAAAAGAACTTCTGATGAACAGCTGTAGTTGCCCACTTTCATCTTTACGACAAAATGTGAACGTCTGCTTGACTACTAAGTCACGGACACCAGCTTTCCTCACTTGGTGTCTTTCAGGAATATGAGATAAAATTCCAAAATTCTCAGACTTTAAGAGTTCCCACCTTGGAGATGTTGTACAAAGATGTTATTCTCCTTAGTTGCTCTTCTGTTTTGGAACTATTTCCTTTTATTTGTATTATCTGCCACTACAGTTTCTGTTGCCCTTATAGTTCTAAGGTGCCTACATTTCATGTTGCTTACCACAAATCTGTAGATGCTGCCATCAAACACAAAATATCATTTCTAGACACCAGGGATTCTGTCCTGAAGATATGAATGTTCTCAGTTGACCCAAACATTCACATTGCTACCAAAACACATTCAAATGCTCATAAACTATATTTGCCTTTGAAGTTTGAAGTTATTCTGTGAATCTGACCATTGTTCCAGCTGAAGCAACAAGAACTTTTGCACATGTCAAAATCTGTACCATGAGCCAAAATCAATCAAAGTAGCTATCAAATTGCAGATTACAATTTGTTTCTGCTCACTAGTATGTCTATGGCAATTTGGACTGATTTTATCATTATTTACCGAAGATATTTTGATTCCAATGTTCTGATTAGACCAAAAAGAGTAGTGCAAGATTTGTATACAATACCAGACAGGAAAATATATCCAAGAGAGGCCATGTTTCTAATGAGGAGGGAGGAAATTGTACTTTAAAAATAGCAACAAAACAACAGCAGCAAACCAGAAACTTTAGAAAAATAAATCATAGTAATGACAGACAAGATGCAGGAGCCGGTGTAGAGTGGTTCTGAGGGAACATACCACTTCTCTACCATGCAATGTCCTATCAAAGAAAGGCTGTGATTGATATATATATATATATATATATATATATATATATATATATATATATATATATATATATATATATATATATATATATATATATATATATATATATATATACACCGTGTTTTCCCCAAAATAAGACAGGGTCTTATTTTCTTTTGTCCCATGAAATATGGCCTTGGGCTTATTATAGGGGGAGGGCTTATTGTTTTGGGGTTGCTGGGCAGCTGCTCCCTTGTGCACTGGCTCCCGAAGAGCTGGGCATAGCCTCAGGGACAAAGCAGCCATGAGGTGACCACGCTCACGAGCAGCCACCCGGCAAACCCCCACTCCAGCCGAGCAGAGCATCATTCACTGACAGAGGGGGTATCCCTAAGGCGCCAAGAAACATGGCGCTCTGCCCACTCCCCAGCTCCCATGGCTTGACACATTTGGGATACCCCCTAGGTCAGTGCATGGAACTCTTCCTGGTTGAAGAGGTGGGTTGCACGAGCGCCTGTTCCGCCGCCGCTGCGCTCTGAGCATAACTTCTTCTGCAGCTTCCAAACTCCAAAACTCAGCTGCTGAGTCTTCCAGCAGCAGCCGCTCTAGGAGTGCACTCTATGGTTGTGGACCGGCTGCCAGACAGTCTTCCAAACAGAGAGTCTTCCAGAAGCCAGGGGTGGGCTTATATTTTTGTCCATGTTTCAGGACAGGTTGTATTTTCGGGGGAACACGGTAGTATACACATCTAAAGTCCCCCACAAAGCACTCTTTTAACAAAGTGATGGATGACAGGGGAATTACCAATGCAACAGCCTTGGTGCCCGGGCTGGCAATCCCTGCTAACTAAAGTTGCTGGGGCAAGCAGAGAATGTTATTTGGGGAAAATTATATTTAGATGGAAAGTATTGGGAATGTGCAACTTATGTCTCTGTTTTAATTTTTTTTTTAAAAAGTGATGCTCTTAATTCATTATTTCCTCCATTCTTAAATTCTTCCACACCAGAGGTGGATTGCTGCCAGTTCATCCTGGATTGGCCGAACTGGAAGTAGCAGTGGTGGGAGGCTCTGCCCACCCACCCAGATGCTTCTGCGCATGTGCAGAAGCATTGGGAGCACGTCCGAACTGGTAGTAAAAAGATTAGCAACCCACCTCTGTTCCACACTGTGGTCAGCCAATCCATGCCTTCACATTTACTCTTGAAGCCTGCTCGTCAGCCCCTTATATGCACCTTCCCTCTCTCAAAGAGAAGCATGTGGCACACATGCCATAGGAGGGTTCTCTCACATCCCACCCCTTCCTTTCTACTGAATAGGAAGGCAACTTGTATTTTTAAAACTCAAGCAGAAGTTGTTGGAGAAGAAATTGGAAGCTAGTGGGATTTACCAGCTCTCCTCAGCCTTAGATTTAAGCTTGAATTTTCAGAAAGAAGGGTTTTCCAAGAACCAATTTAACACCAAGGTCATTTATTTTTGGGAATAAAAGAAAATCAATAAGAACTGAACCAAATTCATTTTTTTCAGGGATCTTATATTAGATACAGATTAACAGAGTTGGAAGGGACCTTGTAGGCCACCTACTTCAAACCCCCCCCCCCACTTAAGCAGACCCTACACCATTTCTGACAGATGGCTGTCCAACCTCTTCTTGAAAGCTTCCAGTGATGAAACTCCCACAACTTCTGAAGGCAAGCTGTTCTATTGGTTGATTGCTCTCACTATTTAATATAGTGATTATGATCTTCATACAGATTCAGTCCTTGCACACATGTCCATGGGTGTAGTGAATGATGCCAGTATGCAAATTAGGTAACACATGCAAAGAATGAAAATTGTGTTATTTCTGTAAGGATAGCTCTATACAAATTACATAAATTTAAGTGAAAATTAGGCATATTCCATGAGCAACTGAAGTTTGCTCAATCAAAATTTCAAGGCATATAAGTTGAGGATAAACCATGGGCATCTATAGCAATCAATTTTAAGTCAAATGACAAAAGGTGCATTGTGACATCACAGTGAAAGCTCCATCCCTTTTTTGCTTGCCTACATCATCATCAGAGTTTACATTATAATGTACATTTTGGTCACGGAAATTCAGCTGTAGTATTAACTCAACACCTATCTCTCTGTATTACATTATGTTGTCACTTTCTATTATCTTCTGTCTGATTTCTTTTGCCTGATGATGTTAGCCTGGATTTCAGATACTGAAATATTCTAATACTTTTGATCCCCCGCTTTTCTTAAGTTCCTATCTTCATTTCAATGAAGAGTATTATTGTACCTGACTATCAATTTTATTGAGTTTCACTTCTGAACACAGCTATTAATTTAGCATACAGAAATTTGGCAGGCCAAGATCCTAGTGATGTGGAAATAGATGTAATCATCCATTAAAATGTATAGTTCAAATTGCTGTTAAAAGGCAGAAATGAAATAGCTGATGCAAAGTAATGATGACAAAACTTGTAAAAGATATGGCAATGCCTTAACTGGTCTCTGGTCTGGTTGATTGGTGTTCTATCTAGCTATATGATACCAATGCCTTCAACCATGATAATGTCAAAGATAAGGAGGGTATTGATTGAGTGGCTCAGAATGTGTATCTGTTACGCATGTCTCTCTTTTACCAGTAGAGGGAAGATAGTAGTAACGAATAGTAGTTACCACTGGCGAAAAATTAAGATGAAATGAATATGTAATGTTCTGCATGCAGATCATCTGTGTTTAAATAAAAGCAGATAAGAGTATTGTATTCAAACGTATTTCAGCAGGTTTTCAAATAATATTTTCCAAGAACTGCAATACCCTGGAATCGATGCATCACTCAGAGAAAAATAATCAATAAATAGACAATAGGCATTGCTCCATGATTTAATCAAAGCCATGCTTTCTCCAAAGAGATTAGCTTGCTTAAAAACTTGAAGGAAGGGATAGAAAACCTCCCTCTTTTGAAATTTATACATAAAAATGTGGATACTTGGCTTGAGATTTCTAAAATAAAATTACTTTCAATTAAAGAGAAGATTACTATCATTAGAGAATAGCACAAATACTAGAACTCAGAAAGCTGCAATAATTTTAATTGTCTAAACTCAGTGCTTCCAAAGAGTAAGTTTTATGTATGCAGAGTGCCTTTCTAATTGAAATGGAATAAAAATCAATATATTGCATTTAGATTTGCATCCAGGTTGCTACTTTAAAGAAAGTGGAATGAATAATTAAATGAGTCTTTCTAAAAAAAAACCAGCTCTGGACAAAGATGGCATACTCTGCAATGAATTATTATATCTTTGAAAACTCAAGTTGCAAGATGTTTCTCATCACATATCACTAAACCCCATATGTTAGACATTTTATGTCTCTGATGCAATGTGATAATGTTTCCATTGAATATTTCTACTAGATAAGCATGTAGCATGAAGACTAAAACATAAACAGCATTTTATCTTAAAGCATTTTATGTTGAAATACTTAAAATTAAATTTTATTTTGCCCAAAAATCCCTGTAAGGGACTTTGACAGTCAATAGCATATGAAGTAACATACCTAAAATTGTTTAGAATAGAATATAATGACTGGGTCAGCTCCAATATTTACCTTCTGTTCCTTATCTTTACTTTATTCCTTTTGCATCCTCTTTAGGCCTTCTTTAATATGTAGGTCCCAGCTTTCATTTGTTCAATGTAGGTACAGACCCAGGCAGGACACCCACCCACACATTAGTTCTGTTTTGATTTAATATTTTGATTATAAAAATAAGTCACTTTTATTAGGAAACAAAGGCTACCTACTGCTTTATTTGCAATGAGTACACAATGATTTTATTTATATGGACTCTAATCCAGAATCTTTACTTAGCTTTTCCCAGCTAAATGGCTCAGTGGTTAAAATGCAGTATTGGAGACTAACTGCCAACTCACAGCAGTTCGATCCTGGCTGACTCAAGGTTGCCTAATCTTCCATCCTTCCGAGGTCGGTAAAATGAGGACCCAGATTATTGGGGGCAATATGCTGACTTTGTAAACCACTTGGAGAAGTGGTATAAATCCAATAAATCTAAGTTCTATTGCTATTCAATTTTTTGTTTGCTTTATTATTTTTCTATCTAATACATATTTCTCTTACTCTGTGTATCTTATCTCTAAGTTTTACATACTTATCTTTGTATCCACTTGTGTGTGTATTTTTTCTATAGTTCTCTAATATTCTTCCTGTGTATTTTACTCTGTACAAAATTATTTTCCAATTTGTCAGGTCTGTGTTATCATCACCTGTCTTTGTTGAAGTCTATGACTTTGCCAACCTGTTTCCCCGGGTTCTTTTGCTGTGGGATCAACTGGCTTGATCTTCATTGTGCTGGGACTACTGTTGTGTGAAAAAGGGCTCAATGTAATTACTTACACTGAATTAATTGCTTCAGGTATAAGGTCAGTGGGAAAATGGAATTGACAGGCTTTCAACATTGTTATTCTTAGCACAGGAGCCCCCCAAGGCCATGTGCTCTCTCCACTTCTTTTCTCTCTATATACCAATCACTGCATCTCAAAAGATCCCTCTGTTAAAGTACTGAAGTTTTCAGATGGTATAATAGTGATTGGTCTCATTCAAGACAATGATGAATCTGCATACAGACGGGAGGTTGAACAATTAGCCTTGTGGTGCCACCAGAACAATTTTGAACTAAATACACTCAAAACTTTAGAAATTGTGGTAGATTTTAGGAGAAATCCTCCTATATTACCATCTCAATACTAGACAACACAGTGTCAACAGTAGATACCTTCAAGTTTCTAGGTTCTATCATATGGACACCTAACGTCAAAAACGTCATCAGAAAAGCATAACAAAGAATGTTCTTTCTGCGCCAACTGAGAAAGCTCAAACTGCCCAAAGAGCTGCTGGTTCAGTTCTACAGAGAAATTATTGAGTCTGTCATCTGCACCTCTATAACTGCCTGGTTTGGCTCTGCAACCAAATGAGACAGAAACAGACTTCAATGGATAATTAGAACTGCAGAAAAAACAATTGCTACCAACCTGCCTTCCGTTGAGGACCTGTATACTGCACGAGTCAAAAAGAGGGCTGGAAAAATATCTGCAGACCTCTCACATCCTGGACATACATTTTTTCAACTCCTACCCTCAAAATGATGCTATAGGGCAGTGCACACCAGAACAACTAGACACAAGGACAGTTTTTTCCTGAATGACATTACTCTGCTAAACAACTAATTCCCACAACACTATCGAACTATTTACTGTATTACTATTATTCTTCTCATCCTTCCTGGTAGATATCTCTTCCCACTTATGACTATAACCATATTGCTTGTATCTTTACAATTTATATTGTTTTATTTGTTTCCTAGTATGATTTGATTGCTTATTAGTATCCTATGACTATCACTAAGTGTTTTATCTTATTTCTTTATATACACTGACAGCATATGCCCCAAAGACAAATTTCTTGTGTGTCCAATCACACTTGACCAATAAAGAATTCTATTCTATTCTATTCTATTCTATTCTATTCTATTCTATTCTAATGATTTTTCTGGATAGCCAAATGATTCTTGTTTTCTGAGATCTTGTCATCTTTGGGGTTTGAATTTGACTGTTCGTAGTTTCCCAGGCTCTTAAATCTGTGAATACCCTGGTCTCCCAAAATACCAGTGTCCCTTGACCTCTCCTAATCACACCATTGATGGGAATTCCTGACCTTCTCTACTAGGTTGGGTCACTTGCCAATATCCTGGACCACTTTTCTTTCTTGAACTTCTTGACTGTTCTGATTCACCACCACTCAAAGCTCCTCTCAGTGCACCACTACATGATTCTTCCTCCACTCCCTCTTTCTTTAATTCTTCAACTATTATCCTGCTTCCCTCTGATTCTTTTATCTTAGTCCTTAACATTTTCCCTTTTCTTCAAGCTTTCCTCTTTTGGTTCATTCTTCTGATTTCGTCTTTGGTTCTTTCCATCAGCTCCTCCTTCTGATGCCACCATCCTGGAAGAATTTTGACTCTCTACCTGAAGGAGCCACACCCCCTTTTTTTTTTAATAAATGTTTTTTAATTTTAATTTAAAACAGGTACAGCATCTTTCTTTACATCTGTAGAAAATGTATCAATCAATTACAGATAAGTTTTGGTACATCTTCTCCACGGTCATCCAACATAACTCATATTAACTCAAGCATTATTATATATCCATTTTCATTTAACTGTAATTATTATTTAGAAATATTAATAAAAGTAATAATCTTGAACAATACCTGCCCACCCCGGTGGGAAAATAAAAAATAAAAAAAGGGCAAATAAAAAATTAAAATTAAAATAAAAAATAATACAAAAAAAGACCCCTTAAAAGACACACTAGGGGTCAAATTCAACTTGTGCCAGAGAGCAACCATCAGTAGTCAGCAATGATCAGAGATGAGCTGCTGCCAGTTTGGACCAGCTCACCCGTACTAGTTCCAACCATTGTCTGGGCCCGCCCACCCATCCTAGTGGTATCCCTTCCTATATATCTCACTCTCTGGCTCGCTTGCCCCACCTATGCAGCCCAGCTGATTTCTGTGCCTTACCCGCTCTACTCACTATGACTGCCCAAGAAGGTTGCTGGAAGCCGCGCACATGAAATCGCTGTGTATTTGAAGCCGCACGCAAATGTGGAAGATGCGTGTGTGAAGCATGCATGAGTGCGCAAAGTGTGTGCTCATATTTTCGGTTCTGCACTAGGTGAACGGGTTGCTAAATTACATGAAGCCCATCTCTGGCAATGATCCATCTGGAGTATACCATGATAACAATTCCCAAACAAAGAAGCCTCTCATGTTATGAAAACCTTTTCAGAAAAAAAAGTTCACATAGTTCAACAAAGTATATTTCCCAGTCAGCATGGACGAATATGGAGCTCAAATAAATGAAGCCCTTGTTTAAATGAAGCCCTTGTAATTCTTATCCCTGCATTTAATAAACCCTGATCAGTAATATGTTAGTACCTCATACTTTCAATCTAAAACATGTGAGCCATGTGTAAAAAAGAAAAAAGAAATGGGGGAAGAAAACACATTGGGTAATCAGAAAAGGGAATAAAATGGCAACAGCCCAGTGACAGATGGGGGAAGGCCCAGGTCAGGAGAGCTCCCAGCAGGAGTCAGTGTGACTTTTTCTTTTCTCTCACTTGGCTCTGCAGGGTGTTGGAATTGCTGCCATTCGAGGTTAGCTGAGGAAGGCCAAAGATGGCTGCTGCATGAGTAGTGATGATGGAATAGCTCTGCCTCCCTTTTCACCATCTGCTTGACAGCTGAGAGGAAGGGTTGCTGTAGAGGGAAGTCCAGGACAGCTGCTTTCTCAGTAGAGGCTGAATGGGAAAGAGCTGGGCTTCTCTTTCTTTGCCTCGGTGGCTCTGCAGCCTGGGGCACTGGCTGCTTCCCAGCGACAGTGGCCATATACGTTCAGCAAGTCTTGTCTTATTTTTCTCTGATTACCCATATCATTAGGAATAAGAAAGGTGGAAAATACATCCCTATCTACTCAGCACATTCAGTTGCGTGCATGCAAGTGTATGTGTGTAGGCTATTTCCGGATGTACACACTGCAGTCATGGCTCTGTGTCCAAGACACTCTGTTTATTTTTTGTTTTTATGTTTATTGTCTTTGACCTTTTGCCACGTGCTGGCTATGCATGCTATAAATCATTCATTTATTTTTCCAACCCCCACCCCCCATCTTTTCTGCCTTTGGAGGATAGTAATATGGGGCAAAGTTTAAACAGTTAAATGTGGAGCTAAACTAAAACACTAGATTGGACTAGAAGCAGAAGCAATAACTGATTTCATTTAGAATTATACTTGAAGAAATCTATTGAAAAAGGGGATGGCCAAGTGCTGGGCCAAAGAGAAGTTGAGTTAGAAAGCAGGACAGATTTTCTTCAGCAGGGTATAAAATGGCAATGTTAAAGAAGCATTTTGCCAGTGGATCAACTATTGCAAGGTTCCCAAATTTTAGAGATTGGTGGGAAAAAAATGGGAATTTGGAGAGAGAATATAATGCTACAGCTATTCTGAGAAAATGGCTGGTAGATATAGTATCCACTGACTAAGACAGGAAGATTTCCAAACAAAGCATTTGGCTGCAGCCCCTATTATTTTTATTTCCTAAGAATGAGTTCATGTTATTTATTTATACATTTGGCAAACAAACAAATAAATGGATATAAAAGGGGCCATGAAGCATTCTTAGCAATAAAGATTACATTTGAGTATGTGCTCTGCTTTGCAGCATACTATCTTTCTACTTTTTTTTTTTAATTAAGGCCATAAAATGGCATAGAGCTATGGAGGCTGCAAGGGACACATCCATGGGGATATTGGGGGAAACCAGGTGCAACTATATTTGAATTAGCTGAGAGGAAAGAGAAAAGAAACAACATAAAATAAACATAGTAGTATTCTTGAAAACCCTGTCAACACCTATGAATCAAAAACCTGTATTTGCTAACGTGCATGAAAAGACCAATGCACGTCCAATGACAGGATAGGCTCTCAATGTGTACCTCTACATTTCCTCAAAATTATGTTGCCATGGTTCCCACTTTCCAATCAACGTTAATTGGCAGCAATGAATAGAGGCAGATGTCTAGAATCTCTTACATTCCGTAAATCTGGCTTCCCCAAATTGGTGCCTTCCTAAGACTTTGAAGGAAAGCACAAAGAGTAACAAGGACAGCCACAGACAATAATGATTCCAAGTGTCTCCATTCATTCAGAAATCATAATTGCCCCAGTTTGACGATGATGATGTTGAAGTGGTAGAAAGCTTCTGCTTTTTAGAATCAAACATCAACAGTAAAGGAACAAGAAGTCAAGAAATATGCTGCACACTGGCATTTGATAGAGTAATCATGAAGGCCCTGGAAATGATTTTCAGATACTCTGGTGGATCTCTATCTACAAAGATCCAAATAGTGCAGATAATGTTATTCCATGTCACACTGTATGGAAGATAAACTTGGATTTTGAAGAAACAGGATGGAAAGATTATTGACTGTTGATGTTGGAGAAAACTCTTAGAATATAATAGACAGCCAAGAAAACAAACAGCTCATCAATCAAATCAACCCAGAGTGCTCACCTGAGTCACAAATTATTATAATTCAGATATGTTATGCAAAGATCCGGCTCTCTGGAAAAGGCTCTAATGTTGTGAAACATAGAAGGATACAGAAGAAGAGAACAACCAAGAGCAAGATGGATGAAATCAGTTATAATAGCAATGGGTATACCATTGGACTATCTGAAAGACTAGATTAGAGACAGATCATCTTGGAAAAATCTAATAATAGATAATTATAATGGTAATAATCAATCAATCAATTCCTCAATTACTAAATTCTTTTTTCCCCTGTTTAATAAGATTGTTCAGTCAATATGTTATATTTTCAGTGAACTAAACATATTCAAAACCACTCAAAGCAATGTTCTGTTTAGCTACAGATAAACCTGTCTGGCTTTTCTCGAACAGCTAAACAAGGTTAAGTTTGGTTAATACTTAACATGATGGGATAGCAGCTTAATGACACTGGAACTGCCAGACAGAAATAGTCTACACTCGAGCAGTTCGAAGCCTGCTCCATAAGATGGGATGAGCTCCTGCCGCTCACTCCCCAGCTCCTGCCCACTCAGCAGTTTGAAGACATGCAATATTGCAAGTAGATAAATTGGTACCACTTTGGTGGGGAAAAACCTAGCTGTATTTGTGTGTGCAGAGAGTGGAAGCTGGTGCTGGATCTGGCTGGACAAGAGGCAACGAACCCAAGGAGAGGTGAGCTGAGACAGGTGGAGGAGCCTGAAACAGTGAGCAAACAGTGAGCAATCCGTCGCTAATCAGCTGGTGTAAGTTAGTTTGCCCTCTGTGGTGCATCAAGGAGAGGCATGCAAGTGCTGAATAGAATGAGCTAGCTGCACTGACTGCACTGTGTCTAGCCAGTTGTACATTCCCACTGACATTGTATGACATATGCTAAATAAATAAATAAATCTGGTTAATAGGCAAGAGAGAGAAGTAAAACAAGAAAAAAAGAAACCAGAGTGAGGTGGTAGCAAACCACTTCCATACTGTTACTGATATAACTTGATGGACATACTTATGAAATCCTAAGGCATTGAGTCTGATCACAGGATATTTCATTTCATTTCATTGCTTCCGATTAAGCAACTGTTTTCTATTATTTAATAATTGCCATTTCTCAGATAGTTGCTTTTATTATGATATCTTTGGCACATTGTTCAAAATATCAATCAACTTTCTTCTCTGTGAAGATTACCTGTCAGGTAAATTGCACAAATCTGACAAGTAATAGTTAAAAATCGTTATTTCTTTTTTCCTACTATTGACTTAGGATAGAAGTAATTCAATTCATTCTCTAAAATCGTATCAGCCTCAGTATTTACTTCAAATCAATACTTTGAAGAACTTAATGCAGCGGAGTAAACAAGACCTTTTATGGGTGGGATATACTTTGTTAGATTTGATTGATTTGTTTCTTATTACAAATTATATTATCATATTATCTTTCACTAAAATACTTTATTATGAATATAGTATTGGTTTACGATGGTGCCATATAAATGGATCACTCTATTTAGTTGAAAAACAATGTTTATTTAGTAGAGAGAAACAATGTTTCACAAAGATAAACATACGATATGGAGAATTTAGTGGCATTATTATTTTACCATATTTTTCCATACAATTATGCAGAACTTAGCCTATGATTTCTGATCTTCACATTCTGATGTTATGTTATGTTATGTTATGTTATGTTATGTTATGTTATGTTATGTTATGTTATGTTATGTTATGTTATGGTATGGTATGGTATGGTATGGTATGGTATGGTATGGTATGGTATTTTTATTGTGTTTGTTGTGCTGTCATGTCATGCCATGTCATTCCTAAGGAGTTTCCTATAATTTTATCCTAACAAGAGCAACAGCCTATGTTAGATTACCTGAAAGTGCAGGTAGTCCTCAACTTACAACAGTTCATTTAGTGGCCGTTCAAAGTTACAATAGCACTGAAAAAGTGACTTATTGTTCACGCTTATGACCATTACAGCATCCCCATGGCCACATGATCAAAATTTGGATACTTGGCAACTGATTCATATTTATGATGCCTGCAGTGTCCCAGATCATGTCATCAGCTTTTGCGATCTTCTGACAAGCAAAGTCAATGGGGAAGCCAGATTCACTTAACAACCATGTTACTAACTCGACAATTGCAATGATTTGTTTAACAACAGTACAAGAAAGGTTATAAAATGGGGCAAGACTCACTTAACAAATGTCTTACTTAACAACATAAATTTTGGGCTCAGTTGTGATCGTAAGTGAAGACTACCCGTAATTTCCCCAGATATATCCAGTGAATTTCATCTTTGAATGGAGGCTTATAGCAGGTCTCCCCAGGCCCAATCCATCATATTATGAGCCGCAGTGGCACAGTGGTTAGAGTGCAGTACTGCAGGCTACTTCTGCTGACTGCCGGCTGCCTGCAATTTGGCACTTCAAATCTCACCAGACTCAAGGTTGACTCAGCCTTCCATCCTTCCGAGGTGGGTAAAATGAGGACCCAGATTGTTTAGAGCAATAGAGCTGAGGTGGCGCAGTGGTTAAATGCAGCACTGCAGGCTACTGCAGTTCTGCAGTTCGGCTGTTCAAATCTCACCGGCTCATGGTTGACTCAGCTTTCCATCCTTCCGAGGTGGGTAAAATGAGGACCCGGATTGTTGTTGGAAACAATATGCTGACTCTGTAAACCGCTTAGAGAGGGCTGAAAGCCCTATGAAGCGGTATATAAGTCTAACTGCTATTGCTAATAGATTGACTGTGAACTGCTTAGAGAGGGCTGTAAAGTACTGTGAAACAGTATATAATTCTAAATGTTACTGCTGTTGCTATATTGAATGAGAGAGAACTGCCAGTTCTGTAAAGAATTATAACTGCATTACCCCAGTATGGTTTCAGTTCCATTTATGGTTGCGAGTGCAAGGGATAGTGCAAGGGATAATGCTAGACAGAGGATCCCTATTTTTGCTGTAAAGTTATAAGTTTTAAATGCCTGAGCAGGAATATAGTTTCTTTAAGCTCTTATGGAGGAATGAGTGGAGCTTCTGGATTGTTAAAGTTTGGTCTTAAAGATGCTGTATCAACAAATAGAAACAGGATGAGCAAATACATTTATAAAAACAAACTGCCTGCACTATATGAGCAATTAACATGAGTTTGAAAAACTTATTTGAGGGGTTATGATAACATTACTTCTATTTTAGAGATTAGGTTGATGAATTGATTGTTTCCTGAAAGTTGCCCATGGGATTCAGGTTGGGAATAAAACCAGGCACCAGTCCAGATGTCTTTCACTGCACCATGTCAAAGTTTACATTTAACAGCACAAATGCTCAATGTGATACTGTGAAAAATGCAGCATGTAATAAGCAACTTCTAGTTGAAAACAAGCTTATGTAAGGGTGTTGGTGCAAAAGGCGAATCTTTCAGACTGTGATTTCAAGTACATCACAGTAAAATCCCCATCTGGTTGAGATTACATTTAAAATAAATATTTACATGGAGGAATTCTGGAGAAAAATATGTGCTTTAAGCAAAAACTGAACTCTTGGGAGTTATAACTCACTAATTGCCACTTGGTGTTTAATAGGCTGCCTTAAAAAAAAACACCAAAAGATGAATAATAAATTGCACATCACTATGCTGTTGAGGAGGAAGCAGCTAGTTCTGTTGTTAGCAAGCTGGAAAGAATATGTAAATGGAAACAGGAATCTAGTCTGATTCGGGGGACCAACAACATTTTTTAAGTGCAACCAAGTGAAAATACAGTTCATATTGAACCGCTTTATTTGTAGCACATTGTGCTTTCTAAAAAAGAATGCTGAAAACAAGTACACAAACATGTTAAGTTATATGAAGAAAGTCCATTTTGGAAGCAGAAAAAAAATGGCCATTTATAAAAGTCAACAGTTGGGTGACAGAAGAAAGGAAGGAAGGAAGGAAGGAAGGAAGGAAGGAAGGAAGGAAAAGAAGGGAAGGAAGGGAAAAGTAAAGAAAGGAAGGAAAGAAAGAAAGAAAGAAAGAAAGAAAGAAAGAAAGAAAGAAAGAAAGAAAGAAAGAAAGAAAGAAGGAAAGAAAGTCAATCAGTTAATCAGTCAATCTCCATGTGAGTGGAACTAATCATCAAAATTTGTGGGTAACAGAATATGGATGTTTTTTCCAGTAGATTCATCAGGGTCTGCAAGGACAACTTTTTAAACATACTGTAATCAAACTTCTGATTATTTTGTATGATATGAATCAACTCTAGAGAAAAGCAATTCCTCCAAGAGGATTGGAACAGCTGACCAAATGGAAAAGAAAGACAATTGGTACATAGCAGTATTATGAACTCACAGATCTTGCACAATCATAGACAAAGCTGTTCAAAGATGAATTTCAGTAGGAGAAATTTATGAAACAACAGAGTTACCCCATATCTCAACTTCCTTGTCAAAACAGTCACTGTCCCAAATAATAAGATACCTAGACATCCTGCACACACATCAGAATTTGAATACTGTCAAGGATAGCCTTTCCCTATTCTATTGTAAGTCCTGTTCAGGTCCTTACCTGAATTAATGACTGTTCAAAGTTGAATAGCAAAGTCTAAAAGGGGAGTTCTAGGAATGTTACTCTGAATGTGAGTCAGCCAATCTGGAACCCCACTTTATCAAGGTAGTGTATTATTGTGATAAATATGTTTCTTATGGCCAATGCAGAAGCTTTTGCTTTTTTTGTGAATATAGTCAGGTCAGTTTTATAGCATAATTCTTAGGAAAAGCTAACTCATATTTTACTGAACATTTTGTTAAATAATTTTGAATTTTAATCCATACTGGTTGGGTATACACATTTTATTCTCTTTAAAATATAAAAATACAATCTAAGACCAGGAGAGGGCGATGAAGCCTAACAAATAAAATGATATTTGCAAAGCAGAAACTGCTGAATAAAGGAAGAATTATATCCTTTATGCTATTTTTTTTCTTTTTGAGGAGGGGTGTGTGAGTTATTTCCATTGCAATATGTATTTGTCCAGGTCCCAGTAGATCATTCATACAGAGTTTTGCTACTGGCTGTGAACTTAATAACACTTGTCATCTTAACTTTATTGGGAAGGCATGTACGTGAAGACAGTCTTTGAGATGAAAGGAAAATCATGTTAAGCAATCCAGTGGCTGGTTTTGGGAGCTTCCTGTGGAGCAGATGGGGAATAAAGTGTTTAACTGGACAGTGTCCCAGACTAAATTCCACGGAAGAATTTGTACTTAGTAAAAAATATTCGATGCATTTTTAGAAACCCTCTGTTCCAAAATATAACCACTTCTTTCTTCTTCAACTCTGGCTCTTTAATATATTTCATTTTGGAGACATTATTTAAAATGACTGGACATTTGATGAAATCCAAAAAGAAAGAAAGAAATCACATGTATTAATGTTTCTCCAATGCTGTAATAAAGAAGCTGGACACTCACTTCTAGAATCAGTCTAGAGACATAAACTTCTATAAATTGGGATGCTGGTCAAGGCTTATAATTTTGTTTTGTTTTTCTTCTGAAGGACACTCCCTTTAAATAGACAATGTAACTTATAATTTAACAGGCCCAATTGGTTTTTTTTCTTTCTTTTTTTTATGGGAGAAACTGGCTTTGGTCAGAGTGAAAATAAATCTGTTCTAATCCCTGCTGAATGTTTGTCTTCATTTTGCAGTATTACAGTCATATTCCAGAAGTTTTGGGTGTGTTACATTTAATCCTCAAGTTCAATGATGGCAAACCTTTTTGGCACCGAGTGCCAAAACTGGAAGGTGCGGGCATGCATGTGCATGTATGTGCGCTGAAGTGCCAGAAACCCAAAGACCAGCTGGTCGGTGCACATGCGCATGCTGGCCAGTTGATCTTCAGGTTTCCAGCACATATATGCATGCCATCTAGCTGGTCTTTGCATGCACCGGAAACCAAAAACGGCTGGAAAAACAGCTGGAAAATGACCCGAAAAACCACAGGTTTTTCAGCTGGCTTTTTGGGCTATTTTGGGGGCATTTTCCAATGCTCTATTGCCTGTGAAGACCAGCTGGCCAGAACACATGTGTGCATCAGAAACCAGAAGAGCAGTGGGCAATGGCACGCATGCCCACAAAGAGATCTCTGTGTGCCATCTCTGGCATGCGTGCCATAGGTTCGCCATCATGGTTATGTATTTAGTTATTGTAGAGAAGGAGATAAATGTTTTTGGTGTTGGTGAAATGTACCCCATACAGTGGTGGGATTCAAATAATTTAACAACCGGTTCTCTGCCCTAATGACCAGATGGGTAAGCATGGCTCGGTGGTCATGTGAACGTGTGGCCATGGCCAACTCAATGTCACTCAAGTTGATGACCTTACAATGTAATAAGGGTTAACCGGAGAGGCAGTGTCTGTAAGCAGGGCAATAAAGATTAGGCTAGAAACAACACCAGAATGTTTCCTTCCTGCCTTCCTTACAGGAGTAGCCCTGTAAAGTGGAAAAAAACAAAAACAAAATAAGATTTCTTCCAACAACTGGTTCTCTGAACTGCTTAGAAAGTTAACAATCGATTCTCCCTGAATAGGTGGAAACTGGCTGAATCCCACCCCTGACCCCGTATAGGAGAGGGGGAAAGACAAAACTGGTTCCATAGAAAGCTTTTATGAATGATACATATAGCCATAATATTCCCTCAAAAATCATGACACATGAGCAGACCCGGTGTTAATGATAGTGCCTATATGCAACCCACATGGAGATTCATCCAGGATGGAAACCACATTGCCACATATGCACCCACAGATAAAATGATGGGCCAGAGAGAAGAACCCAGTCCACAGCTGGTAAAAGTAGTTTTGTTTTGTTTTCAAATCAATTTTCATTCTGTAATTTCCCCAACCATGGAAGGTAAATTTGCCTAATTCTGGGGAGGCTTTTGACTCCTAGGTCTACAATTCTGCAACTTTAGAGGGATTCCCACCTGAATTCAGGCATCCCTCAACTTCCGACCACAATTGAACCCAAAATATATGTTGCTAAGTGAAACCTTTGTTAAGTTAATTTTGCCCCATTTTATGACCAAGTTAGCAACAGGGTTGTTAAGTGAATCTGGCTTCCCTATTGATTTTGCTTGTCAGTTTTCAAAATGTGATTACATGATCCTGGGACACTGTAACCGTCATAAGTATGAACCAGTTGCCAAGCACTCGAATTTGATCATGGGGATACTGCAACGGTAATAAGAATGAAAAATGGTTGAAAGTCACTTTTTCAGTGCCATTGTTACTTTGAATGGCCATTAAATGAGTTGTTAAAGTCAATAACTACTTGTACTAACCAATTCTGACCTTGGTTAGTTTTTCAATACAAGTCAAAATCTATTAGGTGTCACTATATAGCTTATAGCAATCAACCACCTCAGTCTTGAATTTTGTTTTAAATAACCCAAATGCACAATGCTCTCCCTCTCTCCCTCTCCCTCTCCCCACCCACCCTCTCTCCATTATGAAGTAGCTTTTTGTTTGATTTTGGTATCACTGCAGGGCAGTGGTGGGTTTCAAAAATTGTTCGAACCTACTCTGTGGGTGTGGCCTCCTTTGTGGGAGTGGCTTGCTGCCCATGTGACCAGATGGGAGTGGCTTGCCACCCATGTGACCAGATAGGAAGATGCCGACGACACTTGTCAGAACCACCTTAAATTACCTCACACACAGCACTGCCATGCATAAGAATATGATGTAAACTTGTTTTTTAAAAGGCATCTTTGGTTTGCGTTAAAACAACTTCAACACATGCAATGTTCTGATTGCACCACAAATGCAGTAGTCATCCTTACCGTTCACAGAGGCACTGAGTTTTATAAATATGAGCATGATAGTGTAGAATAATCATATCCAAGGACCAGTTGTGGGTTTCAAAAAATTTTGGAACCTCTTCTGTAGGTGTGGCCTGCTTTCTGGGTCCACTGGTGGTACCTCTTCTAACCGGTTTGGTCGATTTGATGAACCAGTTCTACCAAATAGGTGTGAACTGGTAGGAACCCACCTCTGCTGCAGGGGTGGGCTGCTGGGGGTTTGCACGGGTTCAGGCAATCCTCTAGCTAGCATTCTGCCCAGTTTGGTGAACTTCCAAATGCAACCCTGGCTGGCATGCCTACCCTGCCCCTCCCACCCCACCCCGCCCCTCCCAGGAG
Organism: Thamnophis elegans; assembly: GCF_009769535.1. Classification (NCBI taxonomy): domain Eukaryota; kingdom Metazoa; phylum Chordata; class Lepidosauria; order Squamata; family Natricidae; genus Thamnophis; species Thamnophis elegans. The sequence goes on from NC_045543.1 coordinate 93,650,483, forward strand.
TCTCCATGTCAGGTAAGTTCAGGGCCCGCACGGAGGCTCAGGGAGAGGGCGTCCTGGAGCTTCCAGAAATCTAGAAACGGGCCTGTTTCCAGCCTCCGGAGGGCCTCTGGAGCCTGGGGGAAGACATTTTTGCCCTCCCAGAGGCTTGAGGAAAGCCCCCAGAGCCTGGGAAGGGTGAAACCTTCCCCCACACCACCATGGTGCAGAAGACTGACTAGGCCACACCCACCATGCCCATGCTCACCCAGCAACAGGGCAGTGAACTTGTTGCTGCAATTTACAGCCCACCCCTGTATCACTGTCATTCACAGCTGTTAAGTTACTTGACATCCTGCTTGAGTATGCAGGGCTTATATATGAGTAAAACTCTGGCTGCTGGATGACCTTTCTATGACTTTCTCTGTGTTACAAACAATGTATTAAATCTTTATTTTATAGCCGTCTTTATTGCTTTAAGAATTATATCTGATTTTTATGAAGGGCATCATGTGTTATTATTTATCAAGGCTCCAGTTTGACTTGAAAGATATTCCAGCTACATTCCTGTGCCTAATAATGCTGCTACGGTAGACAAAATGGATCTAAATGGAACAAAAATTCTTTGACCACAACTAATTCCATAATTTTTTTCTTTAAAAATTGCTAGTCGGAATAGTCTGTCCTGTCAATATTTATAAAGCGTTTCCCCCCATAAATATTATCAACGGGTTCTGAGCCTACTCATTGTCAATGAAGCCCATGTGATGCAGTGTTGATGGTCTCTTTTGAGACTCTCTTGCTGTTTCATCCAGTATATTATTAAAATTCTGGGACCAGTAATTAAATATCTCCCAAGGAGACTTCCTGAAACTCTTTGCCATCTTCCTCAGTCCTCATGATATATTCTTGGACTGAATTTTACGTTCTTTAGGTGAGCACAGGCCAATGAAGAGAATGGAAAATATGTTAAAATTGGAGTTAGGAAATAATTTTGAGACATTCATGTAGTTTTATTTCAATCACTGGAATTCAAATGCCATGGTGTGCAGTTAAGTTAAAATCAGGTGGAATATTATAATTGTCAAAAATTGTTGTAGACGATTGGTTTTTCTTTATTTCATTTATATTCCAACTTTATTTTTTTAAAAAAATAACTCAAGGCAATGAGGGTATTTAACATTCCTTTCTCCTGCTGTTTTTCCCATAACATCCTGTGAGATTGGTTGGGCTGAGAGAGCGTATGGTAGGCAAAGAGCTAATAGTTTTTTGAAAAAGAAACGAAAGCCCTGATTAATATCATAGCTACCATGATCACGCTCTCTTTCCCTTTCTTGCTTTCAGATTGCAAATGTACTCTTATTCTCTTATCACCTTAACAGTATTTGTGCATTGCAATCAATTCAGTTCAAACCTTTATTGCCAGAGTACAACATGTGTACAGTGAGATTGGCTGAGCCACCCTTCATGCACCCTCCCAACACAATACAACTCACAGTGAAAGACAAAAAATCCCTAGCCCAGTGAATCCTACTAACAAACACCCAGTCCTATTGCACCATGTGAACCAGTGGTGGGTTTCTAATTTTTTTACTACCAGTTCGCTTGTGTGCAATGCTTCTGCACATGCGTAGAAGCGTCCAGGCAGATGGGCGAAGCCTCCCACCACCGCCACTACAGGTTCGCCTGAACCAGGCCTAACCGGCAGAAACCCACCTCTGATGTGAACTTATTGCTCGTTGAACCGCCCCACAAGTCAATTTTACTGTGTTGTTGTAGAGTTATGTTTCATTCAGGAGTCTGACAGCCCATGGATAAAAACTGTTCTTCAGCCTGTTTGTGCGGCTGCCTATGCTTCTATATCTTCTTCCTGATGGTAGGAGAATAAAGAAGGGCTGACCAAGGTGTGAGTCATCCCTGAGGATTCTCCTCACTCTTCTAAGGCAGCGAGCCCCACCGATGTCATCTAGTGGTGTCAGGGGACAGCCGACAATGTTTTGTGCTGTGCTCACCACCCTCTGTAATGTCTTTCTATCCGCAGCTGTCAAGCCAGCATACCACACCATAATTAAATGAGTAGAGACGCTTTCTATTGTGGACGGTAAAAGGAGATCATCAGTTGTTGTGCCACTTTATTTTTTCGCAAGACCCTAAGGAAGTGGAGACTCTGTTGGTCCTTTCTGGCTACCTGGGTCAAGCTGAATTTCCAGGTGAGATCTTCACTGAAATAGACTGCCAGGAATTTAAAGGAGGCAACTCTCTCCACACAGCCCGCCTCGATGTAAAGTGGAGCAGGTTCCTCTCTCTTCTTCCGGAAATCTAACACCATCTCCTTTGCCTTACTGATGTTCAGGTGCAGGTTGTTTTGTAAGCACCATGTGGATAGTTTTTGAACCTCCCCCCTGTATGCTGTTTCGTCTCCACCTGTAATAAGACCCAATTCAGTGGTATCATCTGCGGATTTAATGATCACAGTGGATGGGTCAGACAATACACAATCATGTGTGTACAGTGAATACAGTAGGGACTGAGCACACAGTCCTGGGGGAAGCTGCTGTTAAGCTTCAGGTAGGTGGATATGACAGACCCAATCCTCACTGTTTGTGGCCGGTCCCTCAGAAAGTCTTTGATCCAGTGGCTGATGGAAGAGGGAAAATCCAAGTCGGTCAGCTTTTCAATAAGGATGCTCGGCGAAATGATATTGAAGGCTGAACTATAATCTATGAAAAACATCCTGACATAGTTTCTGGGTTTCTCCAGATGGCTCACTACAGTGGTACACCACTCAAAATAGTGGTGAATATCTGCAACTCAGGTATAGAGTGAGGGTGAAGATTTATTCTCCAAGCTTGTGGGTTGATTTCCGAACACCAGGCTAGTTAACATCTTCAGCAGACTTTAGGGGATGTCAGTGTTGGTGTTCTTCTGTTTATAAGGACTGTGAGTCCTGTGATGGGTCTTGTGATAAGGAAATTACATCAGGTCAGAGTCACTGGGAGGTGAACTGCTGGGGTGGGAGGGGGTTGAGTGAGTTGGTTGATGTTGGTGCTGTATCTGGTTGGCTGTGCAGTTGATTTGTATTCTGAGGGGTTTGTAGGTTGGTTATAAGTCAATGCGTTTGTTGATGGAATTGCTTGTGGACTGCCAAGCTTCGATATACTCACAAGTGTGGCGGGTGGCAGCATGGCTGATGATTTTTGTGTTTCTCCAATCGAACTATGCTGTTGGTGTCAGCGTGGGTAAATATTAAAGATGTGAGATTGTGGTGTTTCATTGCCAACTGGTGTTCATGGATCCTAGTTTTTAACTGCTGTGATGTCTGCCCCACATAGAATTGGTTGCAATGGTTACAGTTGATTTTGTAGATTACATAATTTCTTACATCCTTCTGTATTTGTGCATTACAGAAACCTGAGTGTGCACCATGGGAATTCTCCTATTAAGTCCTGCATTACATGCTTACCCATGAGAAAACACTGACCTTTCAATTGCCTATTATAATCAATTTAGGTTACATTTAATTGACTTTTTTCAGTGTTAATTATAATTGATATAGGTCCAGTTGTTTTAATTTTAGACTATTTTCTAGTTCCAATGAATACATTGTCGCTTGAATTGCCTATAAACAGCATCCACTGAGAGATAAAACTTGTTAAAAGTGTGCTTGATTCTTGCAGTTCCTTAATTATAGAAATAGCCAGAAGGAAGAGGGAGAACTGGCTAAGTTGTAAAGGCAGGAATGTATGTTCCTTAACATTCATAATACTGGAAAGAGAACGTATGAATTCTACCTAAATCTCTCTGTAGTGGATTATTTCTAGCCAATCTCCAATATTCAATTATTTGAAAAATGCTGGAATTTTATGGTGGGGTTTCAGTTCCAGAAGGGGTGGCATGGTGGCTCAATGGTTAAGATGCTGAGCATATTGGCTAGAAGGCTAAAAGATGGCAGCCCAGGTTTGAGACCCGAGCTCCACGTGACAGAGTGAGCACTTCTATCCTCTCCCCAGCTTCTGTCAATCTAGCAGCTTGAAAGCATACAAATGCAAGTAGATAAATAGGTACCACTTTGTTGGGAAGGTAACAGCACTCCACGATGTCATGCTGGCCACATGACCATGCAACATGACAGTGCTGGCTCAATGGCCTTGAAATGGAGATGAGCATTGTCCCCTGTAGTTGGCAACATCAAGCAGAGAAAAATCCACAGGGATTCCTTTATCTTTTTTTCACCTTCAGTTTCAGGATTTTCTGAATTAGGCAACTATCAATGTTGACTTCTACAGTTTCCGGCCAAGTTATAAAACATACTTTGACAAATATACTTTGTCAATGTTCATTCTGGAACTTAAATAGGAAGTGTGGCTCCATATTACTCAGCTGCACCGTTCCATGGCTTTTGAAATCATCAGCTATGATAATCTCCATGATATAGCTCCAATGGGACTTCGAGATAAGGTTATTTCATTATTCCTTTGAATGGCAATTAACATAGGTGATGGCAAAAGACGTCTGCTCAATGTTATGGAGGTTGGGTTAGGGTGCTCCTCAAAACAGGTTATCCAAATCTGGAGATTTGTTATGTTCTCTTTTTTCACATAAATCCAAGAAAGGTGTTCATATTCAAGAACTATGTATAATATTAGTATTACACAGATAAGGGCATACAAACTAATGTCAATCCAGACATATTCCTATTTAATTGAAAAGCAGCTAGGGAATGGGGATTCAGTTTGTTATAGATGAGATTAGATTTCCGGTGAAGACTTAGATTTATTGCTTGAGTTTACTCATAGATTCAGCATCAATGTGGATGTCTAAATTGTAGATTGTTGGGGATATGTTTGCAGAGATAAGACTAATTCACCAACTGCCCATTCCAAGAAATGTCACAGCTTTATAACAGGGGTGTCGAACTCATGGCTCATAGGCAGTGGTGGGTTTCAAAAATTTTTGAAACTCTGTGGGTGTGGCCTCCTTTGTGGGAGTAGCTTGCTGGCCATATGACTGGATAGGAGTGGCTTGCCAGCCATGCGACTGGGTGGGAATGGCTTGCCAGCTGTGTGACCAGGTGGGAGTGGCCTGCCACCCATGTGACCTGGTGAGAGTGGCCAAGACGATGTCACTGAATTCTTTGCCCCAATGGATGAACTACAATAACGTTAAAATAAGTACAAAAACAATAAAAGAGCTAATCAGTCAATCAGTGAGCGGCAGGCTGGGCTAGCCTAGTTTAGTGCGGACAGGTGGAGGAGCGAGTGAGCTGCAATAGGACGGCAAGGGCGATTGAGCGACAGGGCCGGTGCCGGCGTTCCCGGAAGTTACTTCCAGGTCCACCGGTCCTCACCAGCTCGCTGAATTTCACCAACCGGTTTGCCCAAACCGGTGCGGACCAGCAGAAACCCACCACTGCTCACAGGTTAGATGCGAGGTCACATGCTGACCATGTCCACCTCCAATTTAGTGAGGGGGAAAAAAGTCACGATACGTCACATGATGACAGTGTGACACTGCGAGTTTGACATCCCTGCTCTATGATATGGTCTTTGCAGGTAGGACATGTGGAAGAGTAGGCTGCTTAGAAAAATTGTGGGTGTCTGTGCTGTATTCTTCCCCTCAGTTCAGTTCAGTTTATTGTATTTGTGTGTTGCCCTTTTCCCCCGAAGGGGGACTCAGGGCGGCTCACAACTCGAACCGGGGAAGGGGGATACAAACAAAAATTAAAAAAAAACATAACAATATATAATTTAAAACTCACAACAGTCATACCATTCGAGACGGGGGCAACAGTTCTTTAGCCCCAGGCCTGTCGGAACAGCCAGGTTTTGAGGGCTTTGCGGAAGGCCTGGAGGGTGGTGAGGGTTCGAATCTCCATGGGGAGTTCGTTCCAGAGGGTCGGAGCAGCCACAGAGAAGGCTCTCCTCCGGGTAGTTGCCAGTCGACACTGGCTGGCGGATGGAATTCGGAGGAGGCCTAATCTGTGGGATCTAATCGGTCTAGTGGAGGTAATTGGCAGCAGGCGGTCTCTCAAGTACCCATGTCCAATACCATGAAGGGCTTTATAAGTGACGACTAGCGCCTTGAAGCGTATCCGGAGACCAATAGGCAGCCAGTGCAGCTCGCGGAGGATAGGTGTTACGTGGGTGAACCGAGGTACGCTCACGATCGCTCGCGCGGCTGCATTCTGGACAAGCTGAAGTCTCCGAATATTCTTCAAGGGCTGCCCCATGTAGAGCACGTTGCAGTAGTCCAGTCTAGAGGTCACAAGGGCGCGAGTGACTGTTGTGAGGGCCTCCCGGTTCAGGTAGGGACGCAACTGGTGCACCAGGTGAACCTGGGCAAATGCCCCCCTGGTCACAGCCGACAAATGGTGTTCAAAAGTCAGCTGTGGGTCCAGGAGGACTCCCAAATTGCAAACCCTGTCTGAGGGGCGTACTGTTTGACCCCCCAGCCTGAGAGATGGAACACTTGGCCAATTAGTAGGAGGGAAACACACCAGCCACTCGGTCTTATCTGGATTGAGTACAAGCTTGTTAAGCCCCATCCAGTCCCTAATAGCCTCGAGGCACTGGCACATCATGTCAACCGCTTCACCGAGTTGGCATGGGGCGGACAGACACAGCTGCGTATCGTCCGCATATTGATGGTATTTTATCCCGTGCCGTCGAATGATCTCATGTAGATATTAAACAGGAGGGGTGACAGGACCGAACCCTGCAGCACCCCATAATTCAGGGGCCTAGGGGTCGATCTCAGCCCTCCGACCAACACCGACTGCGACCTGTCCGAGAGGTAAGTGGAGAACCACCGTAGAACAGTGCCTCCCACCCCCACCTCCCGCAGTCGTCGCAGAAGGATACCATGGTCGATGGTATTGAAGGCCGCTGAGAGGTCAAGGAGCACTAGGACGGAGACATGACTTCCATCCCTGGCTCTCCAGAGATCATCAATCAATGCGACCAAAGCGGTTTCCGTGCTGTAGCCAGGCCTAAATCCCGACTGGAAGGGATCTAGATAATCGGTTTCCTCCAAGGACTGCCGGAGCTGAAAGGCTACCACTTTCTCAACAACCTTCCCCACAAAGGTAAGGAGACTGGACGATAGTTGTTTAGGACGGCTGGATCCAAAGATGGCTTCTTCAGAAGGGGTCTCACCACCGTCGTCTTTAAAGCGGGGGGAAAGAACCCCTCCCGAAGGGAGGCGGTAATAACCGCCTGGCTCCAGCCCCGTGTCACCTCCCTGCTGTTAGCAACCAGCCAGGAGGGGCACGGATCCAGTACACAAGTGAAGGTACTTACAGCTCCCATGGCCTTGTCCACGTCCTCAGGGGTAACAGCTTGGAAATCAATCCAGTGATGTCCTTCCAGATTTTCCCCTGGTGCCTCGGCTGGCTCTGCGCAATTGGAGTCCAGGTCCATCCGAAGCCGAGCCACTTTATCCACGAGGAATTGGACGTAGTCCTCAGCTCTGCCCTGCAAAGGATCGCCCGTATCCCTCCTATTTAGGAGGGAACGGGTTATCCTGAACAGGGCGGCTGGGCGCGACTCAGCGGAAGCAATCAGAGAGGCAATGTGTGTTCTTTGGGTCGTCCTAATTGCCCGAAGGTAGGCTCTGATGCTGGATGTTAAAAGCGCTCGGTCTGACTTGGACTTACTGGATCTCCATCGTTGCTCTAGGCGTCTCTTTCGGCGCTTCATCTCCTGGAGTTCCTCAGTAAACCAAGGGGCCCTCCTGGATCCACTGCCTCGGATCGGCCGTAAAGGCGCAATCCGGTTAAGAGCCCCTGCTGCTGCTGAATTCCAAGTAGCAACCAGAGTCTCCGCCGGACTGCGGACCAGGGTCCCTCCAATTTGAGTTGTCTCCTCAGCATCAGTATAGCAGAGTTGCCAATAAAGTTGTAACTTTGAAACAGGTACGGAAAAAGACACGTGATTTATAAGCTCTATAGCCATCAAGAAAGAAAGTAAAGCACACAGATAAAAGTATTTTTCTTTCAAAGGGAGTGAATGGTCCAGAGGAAAAGAACTACAGAAGCAAAGCATAACGTAACATGGAAGGTGCATGGTGGCCACTGTGAGGAAAACAGGTTCTTAGAGGAGTAGAAGCATGGTAGCAAAATAGAATCATAGAAGGAATGGCTGCACTTGAGGGAACATTGGAATGCTTAGTTTTCCATAAGCTTTGCGATTTTTTAATGGCAATGTATCTACTATGATTTTATTAAGACAATTATTCTTTCTTGAATACAGTAACAATAAAAGGGTGGAGAAATAACTTGAGGTTTACTAATTATGAATATCTATGCTTACATCATTTATTACCTATGCATATTTATGACTATCGTTTTCTCCTCCTTTCCTGAAATATAAAACTATGAGGGCATCCTTTTGTCTGTAGGGGTCTCTCCCATTGTTTTCTGGTGGAAATTCTTCTAATGCATGCTGTTAAATAAATAAATACTATAGTAACCCTTGATTATTGGGTTTTGTATCCTGCATTTGATTCTCTGTTAACAGAGAAAAAACAAAAAATTATAGAGAGAACTGGGGTGGAACAAGATTTGTAAGAAGAAAATATTGCCAATAATACTATGGAGTGTAGTGTAATAGTATATGTAGTATAATAGAGCATAGTAATGGTTCTAGTAATATAATGGGACATGGTGGCTCAGTGGCTAAGACACCGAGCTTGTCAGTCAAAAAGTTCAGCAGTTTGGCAGTTCGAATCCCTAGTGCCATATAACGGAGGGATCTCCCTTTATTTGTCCCAACTTCTGCCAACCTAGCAGTTCGAAAGCACATAAAAATGCAAGAAAAATAGGGACCACCTTTGGTGGGAAGGCAATTGCGCTCCATACAATTTCGGTGTTTAGTCATGCTGGCCACATGACCACAGAAACCTCTTCGGACAGCGCTGGCTCTTCGGCTTTGAAACTGAGATGAGCACCACCCCTAGAGTCGGGAATGAGTAGCACATATGTGTGAGGGGAACCTTTACCTTACCTATAGTAATAATACTTATTAATTTAGCAATAATATCAACAGAAAAAATACAGGATAGAGGCAATAGAAAAAAACTCATATATAGATTTGTAGGTTTCATATTTAATAAAACACCTTCCCAGCCATTATAGGGAGAAACTAAAATTTTCCTGTCCAGAGGTCAGTTGTAGCGCTTTTGAGTTTGGATTAGTCTAATTAAGCACATTTAAAAAAAATTCTGTGACATTTTATTCTTGAAGTGGACAAACTATTGACATCGGATAGTGGTAGAACATTCCATTCTATTCCATTCCATTATTGCAACAGCTTCTCTACAGTAGCTACTGGCTTGTTTCTGCGCTAAGTTTAAAGTGCTGGTTTTAATTTATAAATTCTATAAAATTTGGAAGCAGATTATTTGAAACACCACATTTTCCCATTTGAGCTTTCCCATATGGATGTTTCTTAGAAGAAGTCCTTTTCACGGTCCCATCTTTCCTAGAGGCATATTTGGTAGAAATATGAGAAAAAGATTTTCTGTGACTGCTCCCGGCTCTGAAACTCCCTGCCAAAGAAAGCCAGGATATTTATCCCTCTTGATCTTTTATTGGCAGACAATGACATTTTTATTCAGACAGGTTTTGGCTGTAACAGGTTTTAATCATCTGAATGTTGCTTTTTAAAATAAAAAAATTAAAAAAATATACACCCTACTTGTATTTCTTATAACTTTATTTAATATTATTGTTTTAAAAAAATTATCTGTTGTTCATAGCTTCTTTCAGCAACATTTTTTGTGCAAATACGTGGTAAAAATATAATAGAAACAAAAATATGTATATGCATATGGGGTCCAGTATAATTTATTTTGCACTGATTAAGCTATAAGAGGAGCATTGTATCTAGTTTTAAGCCCCCTATTTAGCCAGAAAAGTAAATAGAGAAACTGGAACAAAAGAGGACAGCCAGAAATTGTGCAAGTTGTAGGAATCTCTAAAGAGTGAGGGGAAGAGAAAAGATTAAGAAAAGACATGATGGATGCAGGGTTGAAGCTGGTTCTGTGGCACCTGCAGCATCTGCTTCTTCTGGAGGGTATCTCTAGGAAAGGGGCGGGACCAGGGGTGAGATTCAGCTAGTTTGGACTGGTTCCGGTGAATCAGTAGTTCCGGCAATCAGTTGGGCCGCCTCCCCACCCGTTCTATTCCGTCCTATATTTCCTTTGTTTGAAGCCCAGCTGATCAGCACGACAGAGTGGATTGCCATGTCTCAGCTGTTTTACTCACCAGGGTTGCAGGAAAAGGGAAGATTTACTATTGATTTCATATGTAATGCGCTTGCGTGCTTAGTGTGAGTGCTTGCACAAAGTGCACGCTCAACGAACCGGTTGTTGCACCAGTAGAATCCCACACTGTGCAGGACCTGCAATGTAATACTGCTTTCATCCCTCCTGCCTCCTTCCATGAATGCCACTGAACAGTTAATATAGCAGAGAATGAAGAGTCCAGAGAATTAAATGGTGATTAAATATTGAGAGAAAATTCAAAAGCTGTTCAATAATATTAAAATCTGTTAAAGGATTTGGTGAAGCATGGAAATCTGTAAGATTGCTGCTGTTGCATTCTGTATGTAGATCCGTCTTTTAACAAGTGCTTGGTCTCTAAGAATATTGTTTGCATCTAGTGACAAGTCTATCATGGGTGAAATGAAGACGGATAGAAGGATCCTTTGTGTGACCCAGCTCCTGAAGACTATGGCAGCTAAGGGAATAGCAAAGAAGAAAGATGAAGGCATCTGTAGATGTACATGCGGAGGCAGTCAGGCTTATTCAATGTTGCAACAGACTGGAGAATTTAATTTATTTGTTCCTAAGATTCTAGTCAGGAAATGGAACCATAGACTTCTCACTGAGAAATAAGACTAATTGTGGCATATTTCATAAAAGTATTCCTTTGTATTTTAATGAGTGAAATAAAAATTATTGTCAAAAGTATTATTGCAAATTTTATTACTATAACCAATAAATACAACATCATACACAAATTGCAATGATATGTAATGACTCTTGAGGAAAAATGTGTTTTCTTTCTATCTTGGCTGAATCTAGGCCCTTCTACATAGCTTGGGAATCTCTGGACTAGATATGCTTCAAGTTCTCTTTCAGCGCTCTTTTTCTGTTCTATAAAGGGTAATTGCACATTCCTGTCAAGAAAGACAATTATTCTTTGCAGATTTATAATATGTAGTTGGGGTAGTGTTAAACTAAATAGCACAATACAGATACTGTTCTGTTAGGCTCATTTTTTCAGTACTCTTTTGTATGCTAGTAAAACATGGACTATTTCTAGCTAATGAAGGAATGTATTTCTCATTTCGCACTGGCTGAATAAGAACATTTATTAGATTCTTTTAAATTAAAAATAAAATGAAAATGCACATATGTCAAAGCAAAGTAATATTACATTTATTCATGTATTAACCTAATTATATCATTAGCTATTGAGGTACACAGAGGTCCCAAATGATAATCACTGAGGGAGGGAAATTGTGATTGATTGCACCAACTGCTTGCTGAGCTCCCCAAAACCCACAAAGCGGGAGAGTTAGAACTGCAATCTTAACCTTTAGTTTTGGATATGTTGGCATTTTGAACTGGCCACATATTCCCTAACAGCCATTTCAGAAAAGAATAAATCTATTTTGTGACAGCATTTAAAGCAGGCTTCCAAAATTCCAAGATGGACAATATATCTACAAGCTTTCGAACAGATATGTTACATAACTCATTCATTTGCTATTTGTATGTTAATTGCTTTATTAACTATTTTTGCCACCTTTTTTATTTCTGTATCCTTATTTAGTAATTTAATAAGTCTGAGTTTATTAGATTTTTACTCATGGTTCATGATTGTTAATTGCTTTATTAACTATTTTTGCCACCTTTTTTATTTCTGTATCCTTATTTAGTAATTTAATAAGTCTGAGTTTATTAGATTTTTACTCATGGTTCATGATTGATTTTTTTTAACACAAATTTACTGATTTTTGAAACAGTAGAAAATTAAAATATAAGCAAATAAAAAAAGATTTGGGGGAAAAAAAGAGGTGAGAGGAAAAAATTACAGTACAAGAAGGAAAAAAGAAAAAAGGAGGAAAATACCAAAAGACTTTTGACTTTCTTTGGTAGAAATATACAGTAGATAAAAAATACATCAAACCCTTACTCTAAGATTAATGTTTATCTACATTATTTCTATAGTCCCATATAATTATAACCATAAAATCCCAAAATCAACTTTTTATTTCTTTTGATTTCTCACCAAAAGTCCAAAAATGATTTCCAAGTAAAAATAAAATTATTAAAATCTCTTTTTTCATCAAACCTGTCAATTTCACCCTCTCCACCAGCTTCACCATTCATTCTTGCATTGTAGATATTTAAAAATATAAGTTTAATGATGACAGCGAGCTTTTATATGCTCAAAGGTGGGACTCTTACAAATAGATTGCATTATAATTTTAAAGACAAGTTTTATAAAATGACATGCTGTTGGCATATGGGAACTTCAAATATTTGTTGAAAATGTAATCACACAGAGAGAACACTTTTTAAAAAATGTTGGGTGGATATGTGACAAAGATAGAAAATATTGGATTAAAATATATTTTTTTATCCAGAGGATTTTAAAGATGAATGTGCTATTGAAACAATGGGCCTTTCTTTTGGGCTTAATGGATAAACAAATGGAAACTTCTTATGGAAATTCCTGCAGCCATCCACCACCAAGTATTTTTGTAATATGTCATTTAGTCTTCTAAAAGTTGTGGATTTTCTCTTAAAAATCAAACTGACAAAGGCTGTGGCCAGAAAAAGTTTAAATAAAACCTCTATCACAGAAATCTTATTTGCAAAATTTTTAGAAATCTGTATATCAATTCTTGAAAAGCATCTCGGTCTTTCTGAAAAGTAAGTATATTCCCTAGAGGTACCATACTTCTGTATCCAAGGCTTCAACCAGGGGTGAAATGGTACCGGTTTGCCCGAACTGGTAGTAAAAAAATGCTACAGGTTCACCCCAGTGGTAGGTTCTGGTACGGTTGGAACGGGTCCGGCATCGCTCACATGGATGTGTGCAGTGAGCATGCACACGTGTATGGCATATGCATGCATTGTAGCTGCAAACGATGCTTCTGCAAGCCTCTGCGACGTTCCAGCTGCTTGTGTCATGTGTGTGCGTGGGAGCGCTGAAAGCTTTAAAACATGGTAAGGAGCTTGGGCAGGCAGGCAGGCCTCTGGAGCACCGAACTGGAATGGTATCTGGTGCTCCGGGCAGGCTCTGGTATGCCCGTCCTGGGGCATGCCACCTGCAACCCACCACTGGTTCACCCAAATTGGTATTTCCAACCATCAGCTGTGACGCGTAATTTACATTAGCTAGAAAGCAGGATTTCCTACTTTCTAGCTAATCTTAATCGTGTGGCACAGCAGATTCCCACCCTCCCGCTGTTCTACTTACCTTTGTAGGCGTGTATGGTAGCAGACTCTGCCCACCCACCCGGATGTCCTCACATCCCTTTTTGACACTCTGCACATGCAACAAAGTTCCTGCGCATGCACAGAGGTGGTGTGTGCGAGCGCTCACATTTGCGAACCGGTCATTCCTGGGTTCAACAAGAATATATTGTCCATCATATATATATATGGAGCAACAATCTGGAGAACAAGTTGATTGATTTCTGTTTTCCTCCTACAAACCACTGCTGTGCAGTGAACAAAACAAGCTGTCATTATTACCAGAGGTGAAATTCAATTTTTTTTTAATACCGGTTCTGTGCTCATGGCTTGGTGGGCATGGCAGGGAAAGGATACTGCAAAATCTCCATTCCCACCTCACTCCAGGGGAAGGATACTGCAAAATCCCCATTCCGTCCCCACTCTTGGGCCAGCCAGAGGTGGTATTTGCCAGTTCTCTGAACTACTCAAAATCTTCGCTGCTGATTCTCCAGAATCTGTCAGAGCCTGCTGAATTTCACCCCTGATTATTAACAAGAATGAAAGTGGCATCTAAACCACCATTTTCCTCACTAGAAGTCCTATGGTGGGTGGATTGAATGATTGATTGTGCCACCCATCTTGCAGTTCGAGGTGATTCTAAAAGATGATATTGATTTAAAGTAAAATATTTCTAAATCTTCATTAGAAAAGCCTGGTTCAGGAACTAAATCTTGGAAAGAATGAGTGAAGATTTCTCTTACCTGCCTTTTTATAGTATTTTTCTATTAAAGAGTAGAAAAAGAACACAATTATCCCCTTGATCATGTTCAATCAACAGAATAAATTAAGTTCATATAGCTCAAAAAGCACAAACACATCTATTTTCTTCCTGACACTGATAATTGTCACCACTGACCTACATACAAATTGCTAGAAGCTCAGTCTTTCCAGAATAGAAATAGAGAAATTAAAATACTGGATAGTGTTCAGTGGTTTGAATCTGCATAAATGCTTAACTGTAATCTGAATCAGCTATCAAAATGACTGTTCATATTCAATATGAAATGCAAATTTTAACGAATCAATCATTTTGTTCCAAATCTCTTTTCCTTCCTTAATATATTTTAAATAAAATGATTTATTTAATCACCTGGTACTATTTTTCAAATAAAATAAATAAATAATGTGCTGCTCAGAAAATGAAAAACATATTTTGCTTGCAAATTCCAGAGCAGCAATAGCAGAAGCTTAGCAGAGATATTTGAGCCTTATTTCCAGATGGTAGGTACATAACAGCTAGAAAAAGCTTAATTTCCTTCTCAAATCTTTTTATATTTAATACCATGACATAAAGGACAATTATTTGGTTACCTCACTTAATTTTTTTCAAATGTTAAACATGTACTTATGATATGGAAAACTAGGGGTATATAAGCATGATTTGACATAAGAAAAATGTTTCCTAGAAAGAATGCTAGTTGATGGGACCTGGGAAACGTGCCTTTTCTTTAGTGGCCCCTGGCCTGAAATGATTTCCCTCCAACCTTTTCATACTTGGTCTTCAAAAAGGCTTTAAAAACTTTGCTATTGTCTAGGGATTGGATGGGGTAGAAATATGGGCCACATTGCTGATTTGGGGAAATTTTTTGTTGTTGCAAGCTACCCAGAGTTGCACTGTTCAAGTTGGGCAGCCAAATAAAATGCTTATAGAAGAAGGGGTAAGATAGAGTTGGAGAGCTTTAAATGTGTCAAAATTCTGATTAAATTAGATGAATCTGAAACTTGGAACTTGGGTTCTTTTAGGCTTGCAAATCTTTTTTCAATGTTACTCTTTATGCTTTTAGTTTTTACCATTTTAAATTTCTGGCTGTATATGTATCTCCTTGATTTGCTTGGAGCAGAAAAAAAAATGATAGACAGTGGGAATAAGGATGGGGTGAGGAGGGGAGGGGAGAGCAGACATGCTTTGAGCCTGCAATTTAGTTCATGATTTCTCGTTTACCTGCCAAAGCTCTTTACCCCTGAATTTCCAGAACTAAAGTCAATTTTCTTGGATTTTCTCCATTGTCCTTTGGCAAAGCACCAATTGGGATTTAAGAAAATTATAAAGGTATTCATTTGTCCTTCATATTTGGTTGCTTAACCTTAGTTATTTACTGTTTTATTTCTGTTGTGCAAAATGTCTTCCATATTTCACCTACCTAGCACACCAGAACCTATTTGTGTTCCCCCTCTGAAGCTACCATTATATGCCTGATTTTCTATGGAGGTGATGAAGCATTAATCATGGTTTATCCCACTATGTTTTTGGGTGGAAGGACATGTAAGAAAGTTGTTTGGGGGCATTCTGGAGGCAAAGGCATCCATTCCCAATTATGGTAACACTGAAATGATGAAATGTGCATGAAAAGAAGAGCTCTACTCTTTCATTCTTGCATTATGATATCATATGCAAATACATAAAAATTGAGTTTGCATTGTGATGGATATTTCATCACTTGACCTCTCCTCCTATGGATGCCTAAGTCTTTGAATGTGTAAGTAGGTACTTTAGAGGCTTGAGGAAATGAATACAGAATGAATATGAAGAAAAACTGTGTTTTCACTCAATGATACCAACTTATGAAAATTCAGTACAAATACTGATTTATGATATCGAACTATGTCATTAGCATGCATTACTTGATATTGGGATCATACTATTTAATATTTGCTAAACTAAAGTAATTGTAAATTTAATACAGATATATATTAAGCTGAATATAATAATTCTACATTACATCCAGTATAATTGTGATTTATATGGAAATATTAAAACACATAGTCTGTTCAGTTATCTTAAATAATTTATTTTAAATACACCATAGGTATATATAATTGACAGGTATTTCAGGGAGAATGATTTTTAAAATAAAATCTGATGAATAAAATTCATATTAGAACTGACAAGTTTCTTTACCCAACTGTCCTTTTTTCAAGATTTATATCCTATCTTTCACTTAGGAGCTCAAGGCAGCATACATTGTATGAAATGAGTTAGTGTGGGTCAAAAAGAGTTCAGTGATTTGCCTTTAAAGTTTGGCAGCCTGTGATGTAAACACTTTAATGTGTGTATTGAGAGTACTAAGTTCTCATGAACTTTGACCACGTCATTTGGAAATGATAAACCATCTATGAATGAATATATTTAATTTGCAATATATGTTTTGAGTATTGCTGATATATTGATTATTCTTGATCTATGATTTGCAAACTCCATATTGATTAGAAACATGGAACTGTATTAGAATTAATACAGTATAGTAAAAATGTGCTAGTGGTAGTTTTTACTATTGCTGTCTTCATTTTCATATAAGCAGTAAAGTCATCAGAAAAGGGGCAGCTAAGGCCCAAATCCCATAGCAAAGCATTTCCATAGTGAAATACTTTCTAATATAACACATTCAAAAATAATAAGCTATATGTAACACTATTAAGACTTATGTAAAGATTAGAAAGAGCATTCATTTTATTCATGATTGCCTTTTCCAGACTTCCCATTTTTTGTCTGATTTAGTCATTGTTTGCTGCAAGCAGGAACAAAGAATGAAGGAAAAAATTATGTAACCAAAATGAAAAGTTTGAGAATCTTTAGAAATTTCATCTGAAAAGACTATCTCATCCCTAGAACTGGAGTCTTAAAACAATCTACTTTATAATTCTTATGTTCCCAGCCAATATGATGCATCCTGGATGGAAAGATATGTGTTTCTTAAGATTTCTGTATCGTTCTGGTTGGAGTAGTTACCCAGCCTTGGCTTTTTGAAAAAGTTCAACCCCCTGAGAAGACGATTAGGGCAAAACTGGAAAGTGAAAAAAACAATGGTGGAAGAACAGTGTATTATCATAAATTTTATTAAGCTAGAAGCTATCAAGCACTGTAGTGCTGTCAGTTTTACTGAAATATTGGTGAGGAGGAATTGGATAGTGATGTATATTAATGTACCATGGTGCACGGTACAACTTTATATTCTTATGTAATATAATACAGAACTATATTACAGAATTAAGCAACCATTTATTTTCGTTACCAAAGGGTTATATTGGGGTATATTTTGTTTTGCCCTATCCTTGGTGGGACACTGTGTAAAATAGAATGATCTTTCTCATTGTCAATCAAAAACTTTGAAAAACAGATACCTTTTAACATTGACATGGTCTCATCATCACATAAATAAAAGCTTCTTAATTTTGATGGCCTCATTCTTGACTGCATTAGACAAAGCATTTCAAACATTTGATAAGACAGACTCTTCTTTCACCAATTCCATTTAGATGAGACCCTCAGAATAGGTGTGAGTAATTGTGGTTCTCTGTCTATATAGGGATGCAATTTCAATGGATATGTAATGAGGACAGTGTTGCACCCTTTTTCCTCTTCTCAGACTTTCTCAGTCTGTTAAACATTCCATCATTACATCTGGACATTGGCAGGAATGGGATATACCTAGCTACTATTGGCTGCTTTGAGCTAGTGTAGGTATCTTTCCATTTGATCACCTACTGAAATTAGGACCTAAAAGGTGGATTATGTGATATCAGAGACTATGACTTTTCAAAATCATATTCCTCCCTTCCAGATTCCCTTCATAGTATGCCCACTGGTATAGCAGCTGTTGTGGAATGTTAGTGGCACTGGTGTACGTGCTTCCACCCATGCGTAAACTGCTGATATGGGTCTCAACATACCACAAAAGGTGTATGGTTTAGGTAGAAGGAAAATAATTATCCTGCCCCAGTCAGTGCCACACTTCTGGAGCAGGTTGGCAGGTTGTGCATGGGAATAGGGAGAAACGAGGTTGATTGAAATGCAGTATATTGGCAGGTCCTATTGGATGCCAGGCTGGTAACACCAGGACAGTTCTGCAACTTCAACTAGTGCTACCTATGATTTTCCCACACAGCTGCTGACATGTCATCCAGGGGAGATCATATGTATGGTATCTGTATCAGCAGATCAACGGTGTTGGCACTCACTGAATCTTTCTGCTTAATCAAATACTACTATTCCATGCATACAATCTGGCAGTATACTGCACTGGAGATCTCGAGGGAGAAAAATGAGAATATTGGAGGTGGGTAAGGGCTTTCCAATATACAGGAGAGCATTTTCTGCTTTACTGGGGCCTTCTCTAAGTGCCTGATCTATGAAAGACTGAGGCCTATATACATAGCAATAAGACCAAGAAAGTAAGAATGACATGCATTTTAAGAAAGCAACTTTAGTACTGGCTGTACCCTGAAAATAGCATCATATTTACCCTGAGTTAACTAAAGCAGTCTCTCTTAAACGTTTTTTTCCATATCTTCAGCAATTGCCTCTTCCGGGATAAATATTAAAACACCTGGTTCTTCACTCTCCCACAGTATCTCACAGGAACTGTTTGACAGTGCCGCACCCTTCATTATGTTATTGCCATGGACCAGGCACTGTAGTTGATCTTTGGGGTGGATAAGGCCTTCCTAGCAAAGCAGAAAGATTTAACCATCCAGCATCCCTGCTCTCATCTTTGGTCAAACCCATATCCCCCCCCCCCGCCCCCACACAGCCACCTTATGTTAAGGAGGGGGATTGGTGGATGCTTTCCTCTCTGGCAGGGAAATCTACCAATAACTTGTTCCAAAGTAAATTGATTCTAACTTGCTTTACAGTGATTTGTTAGGACCATGCAACATACCAGTCTTGTTAATGAGGCAAAGTAAAGACCGGCTATGTTGATGGAGGAAATTCTTGGTTCTCCTTTATGCAATGGAAGACAGCATGTTAAACTAACTGACTGTATGCTATGCAATGACGAGAACATATGGAATAGATGTAGCTTGTGTATTCCTGCCATTACTATTTCTCAGAAGCTGTAGCACAGAAAAGCCGGGGATGCTTTCTATGTGTGGTGATTAGCATTGATAGAAAAGACAAGGGTGTGCCATTTATATCAATATGGATTATTTTTTCTCAATTCTGTTTCAAATTAATGACCTGAAGAAATTAGAAAAAAGATATACATGTAAACTGTTTAGCTAGACTTGAGCTTTAGCTAGAAATCCCCATGTAAATTATTTAGCAAGGTATAGAAGGGGAAAAAGGGGGGAAAATCAGTGATACGTTATTTAGCTGTAAATGAGAACAAATTACTCTATGTGAAATATATCTAATTTTTACCAAGTTCGGTCTTCAGATGTTTTAATACAACTGGTAACAGAAGGTTGGATAAATGAAATGACTAAAGGTTCCTTGAGGTAGGTGATGCTGCTGCAATCTTGAAATACATGTCCCATCCTCAAAAAGCAATTACTTGACCTGGCTGTTCTGGATAATCACTTTTCTATCTCCAACGTTTCTTTATAGGCAAGATTGTAGATAAGGTTAGCCCAGCATTTAAAGAGCATTCTGGATGAAACAAATTATCTAGATCCCTGGATCCAGTCAGGATTCAGGTTTGGGAGCAAACTGGAAAGCTCCTTACTCATTTTTGTGGATGATCTGTGTCAGGACTCATGTAGTTCTCCCCAACGCCCAAGAAACTGGAGATTTCTTAGCACTACTCAGTATCATTGATCATGGTGTCCTTTTGGACCATCTGCAAAGAAACAACCAATTTCATTGTATTTAAGTACAATGACAATAAAGATTATACTGATCTTGGTCACTATTCTACAGCAGCGTTGCTGCTTCTGGAGTGATTCTATTCTTCATTGGTTTAGGAAGGGAAGCTAAGGCCATCATTTGGCCCTTTTCACAATTCTTTTTCATCTATAAATTCACAGGAAGAGACCATCAACCTCTTAGGGCAATTTATTCCTTCTATATTGATGAAAGCCAGTAATATATATCATCTCAGGCTGACTAGGTGATGTGGTGGAAATCTTGATCTAGTACCTGCAGGTTGTGTGACCCTGGACAGTCTAAACCAGTGGTTCCCAATGTGGGCCCTACATCCCATAGGGGGGCAATTTGATTTTAGTGGGAGCAATTTGAACCTTGTTTAAACCAAGTTAATGACCTTTTAGGCTTCCTCCGCATGAGTAGAGTTCACTTTTTGAGTAAAGTATGAATTATATGTCACAAGTTGGGGGGGGGGCATCAGGATTTTAGAGATGCTTCGGTGGGGCGTGGCCAAAAAAAGATTGGGAACCACTGGTCTAAACAAACTCAAACTGAATTCCAGGAAGATGGAGTTACTCTTGGTATAAATACTGTTAATAATAGAAGTTATATGTTAATTGGAGTCAAAGAGCATCTATAAATTATTCTGGGAAAAACAGGTTCATGATTCTGCTTGGAAGAGGTCTAAAGAAATAGAAACTGTTTGAAACTGATTTCTTCTACCAACCACAGCAATATTTCTGATGTGATGTACAGTTAGTTCCATGAGAAACAGACTTTGACTTACACCTCTTTGCAAAATTCATGTCTTCACGTCTGTCACGAACTTCTTCTGTGACTCACCCAGGGAAAAACAAAAGTTGGTATGCACAAGTTTATTTGAGGAGGATTTGGGGCCATGATGCAAGGGCATTGCAGGAGAATGTGCAGTTGTTGTTTTTTCATCCTGCCACCACCAAGTTTCCTCACCAGAGGTCCAACTGTGGGAGATGTCTTCGGTGAAAATATTTCCCAGAAAACATGTTTCTTCCCTCTCTGACTTTGCTTTCTTGTCTCTCAAGTTGTGGTGGTGATCTAATAGCATTTTTCTCTCTGCATATTTTGGCAGCGCCCCACCTCCTGGCAGACCAAATTGTCTGAGGAAAGTGAAATGCCTGCATATTGTTAACCCTAGACGCGTGCCGATTGCAGAGAGAGACTCCTAAATACCCAGAGTGGCACTCGATTGCTGTTTTGTCTTCTTGGGCTTCTCCCGACCGAGGGAAATAAGGTTGGGGGGAAAGATGGAAAACCAGAGAGGGAGAGGAACGATCGGGCTTGCACGTTTCCAATGGCATTACGTGAACAAATAGAGAATCCGTCTGCCAGAATGGGCTTGTGTAACTTTGCAAATGTGCCAGAAACTTTGAAATCCCTCATCTCCTCCCCCTTTCCGCCCTTCCTCCAATTCTCTCCCTCTCTCCCACTGCTTCATTCCAGACTTCAGCGAAAGCGAGGACGAGGCGAAGGCTGCTCCTCCTCCCCAAACCCATCTCCCTGCAAAAGAGAGCACTGGGAGGAAAAGAAAGAGAACGACGGGGAGTCCCTCGCTTTGCGCAAAGTAAGTCGGAAGTCGGCAGCTGGGAAAAGAGAAAGAGGAAAGCCGCCAAGTGTTTCTTTTAACCTAACAGAATAAGAGAGTTGGAAAGGGACCTTTGAGCGAGCTCCCCTTCCCCAGTCCTGCAGCGTCGTCGAGTAGAGGTCCCGCTCGCTTGTGAGAGACCCACGCCGTCGCCATGCGTCTCCATTCCCGGACTCCGCTTCTCCTGGGCCTTGCCCAGCTGCAAGCGTGTTTCTTTTGGAGTTGCCTGCTGTGGCTGCCGGCGGACGGGATGCCACCGAGGAATCCACCACCCCTTCCTCCCGCTGTGTGGAGGCAGCGGATTCAATGGGAGAACAACGGGCAGGTGTACCGCCTCCTTAGCGTCGGCTCCCAGTATCAACCCGCGCGGCGTAGGCTCAGCCAGGAGCCCGCGCAAGGCGGCCACGTTTTGCTCCTCAGGGGCAACGACACTGCTCCTCGCAGGGCGCCGGGAACCGCTACAGGCGGAGGCGCCACTGCCACCCGAAAACCGGAGGCGCAGTACTGGTTTCAAGCCGGCTACGAGCAATCATCCGACAGAAATGGCACGGGAAGGGGCCGAGGAGGACCGCAAGGGAACCCCGCGGAGAGCGCCACCGCCAGGACGGGCAATGGGACTGGCTTTTCTCTAAGCAATCTCCGGCAGCCGCCCCGCGGAGACGTCATGGTGGGCGACGACCCGTACAACCCATACAAGTATACGGACGACAACCCTTATTATAACTACCACGACACCTATGAGCGGCCCCGACAGAGAGGCCGCTACCGGCCGGGGTACGGCACCGGCTATTTTCAATACGGTAAGGGCGCGCATTTCAACCAGACACAACAGGCGACGGGGCAGGCTTGCCTTGCCTTGCGGTCGCCCGCAGCTTAAAAGGAACGGGGTGAAAAATTGCGCGTCTGTTCTAAGGAAGTTTTTAAATATTCTGCACGCAGATACCGAATTAGCCGTCAGAGTCTGTAACGGTGTCCCTCCAAAAAGCGAGCTCCTACCCCCACCCCCAGATCCAACCCAGCCGCGTGGCAAGTCCCTCCCTTCTCGGCAGCCTGCGGGATTTCACCTCGACCAGCCCCACATCCTCCGATCACCATCTAGTTCCAAGTCTCGCCCGGTAGTCGGTCGGGATTTTGCGCTAAAATATAAGATGTTGAGAGTAAAGTAATGCAAAACATCAGGATGCTGGGGGCTAGAGAGAGGACTCATTCTAATAGAGCAGCAACTCTTCGGAAGTGGAATTTATAAGGGAGAAAAGTATTAATTATTAGGAGTGGATCATTTTCTTAGATGAATTCTAGTCCTTTTTGCATATACATTTATTAGAACTTAATCAGCTTGCCCTTGACTTTAAATGTGACTATTCCCTGGCAAGAAGAAAACTTTATAGGTATGCTGGTCAAGGATACTTGTATTATTTCAAGTGCTGCTATCTGGAAGGTTCAGCGATGGGACTGAACCAAACTTGAAAAGTAGAAATGTAGGTCTCCTAGAGAACACTCAAATTCAAGATAGGCTGTTGTTGGCTTCATTTTGAGGCTCATGTTTTTGTTGTAATTTAGTTAATCTAGCCTACTTTGTCTATCAGAAAGGTGGGCAGTTCGAATCCCTACCGCCACGTAACTTGTCCCAGCTTCTGCCAACCTAGCAATTCGATAGCATATAAAAATGCAAGTAGAAAAATAGGAACCACCTTTGATAGGAAGGTAACAGCGTTCCATGCGCCTTTGCCGTTTAGTCATACCAGCCACATGGTCACGGAGATGTCTTCGGACAGCACTCGCCCTTCAGCTTTGAAACGAAGATGAACACTGCCCCCTAGAGTCAGGAACGAGGGGAGCCTTTACCTTTAGCTTACTGGATATTCACAGCCTTTTGTTTGAGAATATTGTTGCCTTAGACAACAAACATAATTTATTGTTCTGGACATATTTCTGGTATCTGGCAACTTATTGTTTTCCTCAGCTGGTGGCCTTATGAGGAAAATGCCTTTATGATACTTAAGAAAAATATTTTACAGGATCATGTGGTATAATAGTTCCAATCTGGAAGACACATTTTATTTTAATGTTTCTTTTGATCGTCTGAAAAAGTTATTTTTGGTCTTAATAAATGACTGTGTACAGTATGGGGTTCCCATTTGTCACACCATGACTAGAAACTGCAGCTTTGGCTGCCTTTTCCAAGATTAAAATTTGTAGATGTTTTCTGGGCCTGATCTATTTTGTGTATATTTGTGTGTGATTTGATGCACTGCAGGGTTGCCAGATTTGGTGCCAGATCCTTATTACATCCAAGCAGCCACTTATGTCCAAAAGACGTCCATGTACAACCTGAGGTGTGCTGCTGAAGAGAATTGTCTAGCTAGGTAAGTACAGGGATGGCTTTGATTTCATATTCTCCTTTAATACCTGTTGGATGGAAAGATTATTGAATAAGTTGCAGGCTTTCCCTAAAGATTTTGGGGGAGTACAACTCCCAGTATCTCAATCTTTCACTAGGTTGACTAACTATTACTCATTTACTGATATTACTATTCTAGTAATCCTTATATATTTGGAGAGCATTAGATTGAAGAAGGCCAAACTTTAGAATACAGGTTTATAAAAGAATTAACATTCTGAGGCACATATTGTTTGATCATTATTGTTTTGTGCCCAGGGTACATTATAAAAGATTTTGAATTGCACTGGTAACTTAACAAGAGGGGAATAGACATGATTTCAGTAGAATTTAAGCAATGGAGAAAATTCCTTTACTATTTCAATTCATAAAACATGCTGTTTTTATCAATGTCTGCTGAAAGCTTGATGACCAAGCTACATAAGGTTTCCATGCTTTGATTGTTTAAGAATTATTTTCTTACCAAGATCTGTTTTTCATTAACCCAGAGCTTTATTAATTTTTGAAAAGAAGGCCTTTATTGAGCACATTGCTGTGTACACAGCAGAAGAAAGTAATTTTAAAATTGCTGTTTGATTATTGTAATTTGCACTTATTTATCAGCTATCTCCCTACTCTAATCTGTTTTTTAACTCATTGCTTTTCAGCATCTAGATTAATTGATAATCAGATACCAAATAACAATCATTGCAGTTCATTTCATAATGAACCTGTGATCGAATGCATACATGTGGAAGTAAGTTACATTAAATGCAGTGGGGCTTTCATAAACATGCATTAGGATAAAGCTATGATAATACATGATACTAGGAATCAGCAAAGCTTTCAGAGGTCCTTCAGACCGAAGCATGTCTTATGAATGAAGGTAAATATATGTGTCCCAGAATAATGTTGCAAGATGCAATCTAAGTCAGTCTCCAGGACCGATTTACTCTTCCAAGTTGATAATGGACTGTTGAGTTCTCAGGCTTCAATCATTTCACTGACTTTTTTGTCCCTGTTCACCCAATATTCATAGTAGCTGTGAAATTAAATGCATGTCCTTGCTCACTGCAGTGTGAGGCTACCAATGAGTTCAGGTCTCGTTGGTAGCCTCACATCGTAATGAACAATGAACATTCAATTTCGCAAGTACAATGATTGTTGGGTGAGCAGGGACAAAAATAGCCTGAGAAATGGATCCTTTGTCAGTCAATAGAAGTGCTGATCTACCACCAGCCTATCAGGTACAAAAGAGCCCAGGGTGCAGTGGCACAGAGAAACAAAAATGACTTAATAGACAGAATTAAACACCTCAAATGTGTAAAAGCTACACATAATCAGGAATACAATGCATAGGACACCGCAGTGTACATATTCTGGAGAGAAAGAACTACCTTGATGACAGGCTCCAGCAGGAGCCCAAAGCCTTGGAAGAATAAATGTTTGGTCCCAGTGGCCAACATAGATTGGATCCTGCAAAGCACATCTCTCTGAAACTTAGAAGTAGCTGTGCCCTATACAAGGTTTGTACTGCTAGTTTGAAAACTGTCTAGTTGTTTGCTGTTTAATCTGCAGAGACACACAACTGGTAAAGGTAATGTGTCTGTAGATAGCTACAGTTCCTAGACACATGAGAAACACCAAGGACAGTTTCCAAAGGAGACAACAAGGTTTGAAAAGTTGTCACTGCTTAACCGCTAAAAAGCTTTAATTTGTGAAACACTGCTTTTGAATCCTTTGCACAGGCTTAATAATAGACAGACAGATGGACAGAAAAGAGATATTTAAAATTAAGCCCAATTGAACTGAATAAGACTTGCTTCCAATAGAGAAGTTGCAATCTAATTTATGAACAGAGCTCTAACAACCTACACATATTTGATTTATGTTTGACCATAGCAATTGTAAAAGAATGCCCAATAACATTTAGAGCTAAGTTCCAAATATTTATTTTATAACTCAAACTAATTCAAAGCAATGTTAGTCTTGATTTGATTAATAGTATACTTGAGGCAGGTACTTTTTCTTGGATATAATTGTAAATCTATATGGATTTTATTTTCAATGGAAATGGAATTAAACTGCAGATAAAACTAGGAATATCATACGATTCAGCTATTTTTTTTTGTTTTTCTTTTAATCAGAAAAATTATTGACAAAACAAATGAATTCTGCTGAAATAGATGGAGAAGAAAAAAGTGAAGGATCATGGGGGAGGGGGGTGTCAACAACAGAAATAATAGGAGAAGAATCTGTAGAAAAATTGGACTGGTTGCCCAATCTCTCCTTAAAAACCTTCAGTATTGGAGCAATCACAAGTTCTGGAGCTTGTAAGGAAATGTTTCCTTAGTTCTTAATTCCATAATTTCTGAAAGAAACAGAAAACCAGAGTTGCTCAATGACTTTATTCAAAGGAAGAAAATTAGAAAAAAGTGTTCAAATGAATCTGTCCACCATAGTATTTGGCTGTGTTTTATGTAGAATGAAATAAAAATGGAAATATTTTATGGTCTTAACTTTATTTTTGAAATTATGAATACTGATATCGAAGAGATTGTTATACTGCTAAGAGTAGTTCCACGTTTCCTGTAAATGAAAGTCTGATTCAACTAAAAAAATATCCATGTCTTTGTTATCTAGAAAGCATGAGAAACATCAATTAAATTGCACAATATTTTTCTAATATAGACATTCCATAAAAATTGTTTAGCAGCTTTACACTCTTAAAAACAGTGGCTTTTCACTGGGTTGAATCCTTGTCAGTCATGCTTAAGGTGGACCATTGCAATTAATGGGATTTATGTTAGTCCTGATTAACTCCCCGCTGTTTTCACTGATGAAACCTGATGAATTCCAAGAGGATGTATTCAATTATATAACAATATAAATGTGACATTTTAAACTAAGATCTACTTGTTAAACAATTTCGGTCTTTTCATATGCATATTCTTGCAGCTCAGCTTACAGATCAGATGTTAGAGATTATGATAACCGAGTACTTCTGAGATTTCCACAGAGAGTGAAAAATCAAGGTACATCAGATTTCTTACCAAGCCGACCACGATACTCATGGGAATGGCACAGCTGTCATCAGTGAGTGAAGTGTTCAATATGGCACTTTTAAATTATGTTCATTTCTTATTTACTGCTTTTGTCTGTTCCACTCTTCTTGTTGTTGTTGTGTGGAAAACATCAAAATAACTTGCCTGCGTATCACTTGTTGCACAGCTTCTTTTGTCTTTTCCTGGGTTGCACTATGTAAATTCAGGAAATTCCTGAAGAAATTGTCAATAGATTGGAATGATAGCTCACCTATCTTCTCTGAATAACTATTTTCCTTTGATTTATAGCTCAATAAAGGAGTATTTTAGATATCAAAATGAATTGCTGAGTTTAATATATAAATGGTGCATAATTTGGGTGTAAAAATGACAATACTAGAATACTAAAAATAACTGGCACCAATAATCTTAATTTAATGTTTGCATAAACTTTAATGCTAACAAAATTTAATTGAAAAGAAAGGATAAATTACATTTAAATATTGTAATGGAGGCATTACTGGATAAAGGTATCTAATGTAGAGTCCTTTTCTTTCTGTGTAAATATGAATTATCTGCATGTAAAAATACTGCAAAGAAAATGGTTAACTTTATTTTTTATTATGAAAACACTAGCAAAAATCGGAATATAGCTTTTGAGCCTTACCAACCTTACCAATACTGCGATATTTAAAATTTGGGAAAATATTATTTTCCTTGTTGGCTTGTTGGCCCAAATTATTATTAAGATGTTGATTCCTGGTGTAATAAGTTAAAGTAACTTTGACTATTAATTTACTAACAGACATTACCATAGCATGGATGAATTCAGTCATTATGACTTACTTGAAGCAAGCTCACACAGTAGAGTAGCTGAAGGACACAAAGCAAGCTTTTGTCTTGAAGACACTTCTTGTGACTATGGATACTATAGGCGATTTGCATGTACAGCCCATACACAGGTAATGTATAATTATTAATACTACAATTTTAGATAGAATTTAGATTAATATCAGGTATCAATTTCTACTCACTACGAAACTTTGCATTACAAAGAAGTATATCATGGACAGTTTCATACCTTTTGAGTTAGTTTTAAAGTGCTTAATCTACCAGAAAATAGTTAATAGAATGAATGAAAACTAATGTTTAAATTCCTTTAAGTTCCTTTAGAAATGGTGAGTAACATCTTTCTAATCTATTGCCAGATAGAATAGTGTAAAATAGAACAATCCTCACTTTATGACTAGTAAACCGGCTGTCATGAATGGTTGCGCTGTTGCCCCCAGGATCACATGAGTATATGTTGGGTGGGTCAGCATTATGATTGGTCACAACATTCTGCGGTCACATGACTGGGATTTACAACATTGTTTGCTGGTTTCTGACATTTGCGGTTTCCGGCAAAAATCTCCTATTAAGATGAATGAGTTAACCATTGGCTACCAGCTACATTTGTTTTATGATCACTGTATTTGCTGAACAATGTCCACAAAAAAGGCTGGAAACTACTTCCAGTCATGAGTGCCCTAACCTATGACTAAAATGTTTTATGACCATCATTCCAGGCTTAATTACAGTAATACAGTAAGTAAGGGACTACCAGTATCCTTAATAGAATAGTACAAAGAATGCTATCCACGAAGAGTTGCTCTGGTGATCTTAGTGTAAGTTTTCTTAAAAATGAGCAACAGTTCCGGATAATCTTCCCTCAGAATAAAGAATGAAAATAAAAATCATAGGACTGCATAATTACTTAGCTGAGTGTTTTTCAACATTGGCAACTTAGGATGGGTGAACTTCAACTCCCAGAATTCCCCAGCCAGCATTAAAGTTGCTGAAATTCAGAAACACTGACTTAACTGGTAAACAGAGATAATTGATGATGGATGAAAGAAGTGCATTCAGAGGTGGGTTGCTCCCGGTTCAGCTGATCTCTTATGCTGTTGACGGCATGTTTCTGCACATGCGCAGAACAATAGTCAACTGCGCATGCACCAGCAACGCACGACCAGCACGCACGTACAACAAACCAGTACCGAGCAGTATAGAAACTTACCCCTGAGTGCATTGTACTCTGCACAAGAGCAGCTTTCTTTGTTTTTGCAATTTGTTTTAAGCAACTCAATTTTTTGAAACTTGAATTGAATTGAATTGCATTTATTATATTTCTATGCCGCTCTTTTCCCCGAGGGGACTCAGGGTGGCTCACAACTCAAGTCGGGGGGGGGGGGGGGTAGGGGATACAAATAGGGCAAAAAAGACATGGACAGACAATACCACAATTTAAAAGCGACTCAACAGACACACCATTCAAGCGGGGACAGGAACTCATCAGCCCCAGGCCTGTTGGAACAGCCAGGTCTTGAGGGCTATGCGGAAAGCCTGGAGGGTGGTGAGGGTCCGATTTTCCACGGGGAGCTCGTTCTAGAGGGCCGGAGCAGCCACAGAGAAGGCCCTCCTCCGGGTGGTCGCCAATCTACATTGGCCAATGGATGGAATTTGGAGGAGGCCTAATCTGTGGGATCTAATTGGTCTATTGGAGGTAATTGGCAGCAGGCGGTCTCTCAAGTACCCAGGTCCAATACCATGAAGGGCTTTATAAGTGACGACTAGTGCCTTGAAGCATATCCGAAGACCAATAGGCAGCCAGTGCAGCTCGCGGAGGATAGGTGTAACGTGGGTGTACCAAGGTGCACCCACAATCGCTCGCGCGGCTGCATTCTGGACAAGCTGAAGTCTCCGAATGCTCTTCAAGGGCTGAAGAACTTCCACATAAGCCTGAAAAAAAGATGTGGATGTTAAGAATTGCTTTAATTTTAATGAGTAAAATTGCTAATATGAACTTCAAGTTTGTAATAGTTTGCTCACCTCCTTGGTGCATTGGCTTAAAGAAAATAACAACATTATCATCAGCTTAAGCTTGTATCCTTCTCTCCTTAGTATTATGAATTATTTACTTACAGTATATACTCAATATTATCTATCAGTGTTTCATGAATGTTATTTTTATTAAATATTAATTTAAATAATCAAATAATAATATAAAACGTACTACAAATAAGTATTATAGAACCAGTTTGGTGTAGTGATGAAGGCATTAGGCTAGATACCAGGAGAGAATGAATTCTCGTTCTGCTTTAGGCACAAAGCCAGTCATAAACTGATTTTGGGCCAGTCACTTAATCTCAGTCCTAGGAAGTTAGCAATGGCAAACAACTTCTAAAATCTTGCCAAGAAAACTGTAAGGGGCTGAATGAAAGAAAGAGCAAAGACCATCTTATTATATCATTTACATCAAACCAGATCTATATTTGCAAAAATCTAATAGTTATGTTCAATATTACCTAAAATTTAAAAGCAACAACATTAATAGTGAAGGTAATAGACCATAGTTCAGATTTCTTATGTTAGGATCCTTTTCAGGTGAAAATTACTTACATTCTCTCTTCTTTTATTTTGACTTGCTATAGACTTATCTTCCTGTTCCTTCATACATTTTTCAGCAGCATTGCTTCAGTGTTCTCATAGCTGATAGGACTGTATTGCATCATGATAAATTTAAACAATATCCTTGACTATCTTTTGATTGGCACCGCTTACAAGCATATTACATCTGAATGCAACCAACAATATTTAGTCTCTACAGCATGTATCTCACAATTACAAATAAGTAACCAATTGTATCAAGCCTTAAATATAGTACCATACTTGGAATTTTAAAAAAGAATTTATCTTCATCTCATTTTAAGATGATCATTTTAATAGCTTCATTTTATGAAGCATTTTTCTCAGCAATTCCTAGAGACTACAGCCTGATTCCAAATCTAAAAAATATATTCAGCTGCCAGCATTCAATATACCCATGGCCTTCCTTTCCATAGCCAAGACTGTTCTTGCCAAGTGACACAAAGTCTGTGACTAAACATTATACTTTCCCTAGAACCAGTCAAAATATCACTTAGAATAATTTCATGGTAGAGAAAGGAACCTTGTAAATTGGAAATTGTGAAGACCATATAGGTAGCTTAAATGGAGCTATCCATTCAGGGTATTCAAACATAATAGCAGTTAGAGGACAGCACATAAACATCTGTTTTACTAGCTTATTCCAATGGATGTCACTGTTTGCTTTTAGACCAGCTATGGGGAAGTATTAGACTTTAAATACTTAAAGAAGAAAAATCTGCCAGTATTTGAAGACTGTTAAAGGCTCTAGATAAAATAGACCAATAATCTTTACAGAAAAAAGTGACTATTTCTTTGTGCTACGAGTAATATATGCTTATTATACCATACTTTTAAATGGTGATTATCTCAATTTTTTAAAAAATCAGCATTACATTTCTAGGGGCTGAGTCCTGGTTGTTACGATACCTACAACGCTGATATAGACTGCCAGTGGATTGATATTACAGATGTTAAACCTGGAAACTACATTTTAAAGGTAATCACATTTCATTAATTAGAAAACCCAAACAGATTTAGTATTATATGAAACCTGTAAAGTGTTTATTTCTTTTGTAGGTTAGCGTCAACCCTAGTTACTTGGTACCGGAATCAGACTATTCCAACAACATTGTACGTTGTGATATCCGTTACACAGGCAATCATGCATATGCCTCTGGGTGTACAATTTCCCCGTAAGTTTTTGTTTGTTTGTTTCTCTCTAGTATTTTGCAGTAGTACTAGCAAAATGTAGCATGAACGTAGAAGTGCATTGTAATGACAGGAAGTATGTAAAGTACTTTTTTAATGAAATTGGCAGACACAATGTTCAACTAAAGTTATGTGCTTTACTTCTATAACAGATTTATGTACTTTTTCCTTCCATACTATGGCTACTCTTTTAAGGAGAATTCTACATTGAACTTAATATAATTTTTCACCCAACCAGGGGCCTAATATTTTTGAGCTAGCTATGGTTCATATTATCCTTCCTTAATAATTGCTTTAGAAAATACTTTGCAAATTAAATTGTCATCTAGCATCTGAGGGATGCCAGGTTGGGAATAACAACTTTCTAGCCAAAGCCTCTCCTCCCCCACAAAAGTTCGTATGATTGGAAATTACACTCATTTTAAAAGTAAAATGTTTATTGTCCCCAATAAGGTGGAAGTTGTTTTAGGAAGGGGCTTAAAGGCATGGCGTATTGGGGGCGTACAGCATTGTGAGTTAACTTATGAAGGAAACGTATCTGCTTTAAGAGATATGACTTGGATTGAACCTGGTGAACTAGGTGTTACATTCTAGGCCCCTACATGTTTTAGAGTACTATGCGGTGTTATTGTGATTTCACATATCTGGAACTGGGCCTATGTCCGCCTGTATTTTATACTTGTTTTGGTTTCATGTTAGATCCATTCCATTATAAAAATGAAATTGCCAAACTTTCATTTTTTTCCATAAATCTGTCTTAATTGAGTGGCCTAGAATGAACCTAGAATAGTGCCAGACTCGATTTTGTTTGCCAAAGCATAATACTCAAATTTGATTGTTTGTGAAATGTAGAAATCCTGTTTTGAAACTTTAAAGGGATTGGTACTTTCCTACTGCTGCATGAATTTTACAAACATCTGCTTTTATTTCTAGTTCCCACTGACAAATCCTTAAGAGTAGCATATCTATTAAAAATATAGATCATTGTCTCAGTTATGACCTGCTTTGACTTTCCCACTCAAAATCATGTAATTATACATGATCTTACAGAATACCCTTGTAGTTTAGTATTTTCCATTTTTCAGCATGCCTACATCTACAAACTTTGTATTGTTTCTGTGTGAATATTTAAGTAGCTGCCTAAGCATGGCATTTGCACATCCCAGATTTACTATTAATCTTTCAGTAACTAAGATGATTTATAATGTAACTTGATTTAATATCTCCAGAGCTAATTTCCATATTGTTTCCCTTTAATCTCTAATTTGCATTCAATAATTTAGCATTTGGCATCTGTCAATATTGCTGCTACATACTATTTGTCAAATAACAAATTGAAAAAAATCACTATTTGTTTGAAGGTAGTGGTTGGTTTACAGAACCACTGGAGGAACCATCCTTTTTTTTGCTGCAGCTCTTGTTAGTGCCTAGTTAGTCACAGTTCTATTAGCATAACTATAAGAATTTGACATTTTTGAAATCTCAAAATTTGTTTAAACACTGGAAATTAATTTGAAAGAAGCTAAACTTCTTTTAGAATCAGATTTTTTTTAAAATGGAAAGAGCAAATGTCTTCTCAGTCTACTTAGATTAGTTACCAAAGATTTACATGGATGGATATTAAGTATGGGAAAAAACATTCAAAAATGCTTGGTGAAGCATATTAGCACAAACCTAGAAGTGTTTAAATAGCTGCATTCTTTAGGTTTGTTTCAATTTCAAAGGCTGCCCGTCTGTGCTGTTGTTCCCAGCAGAATGTACAGTTAGTCCTTGACTTACAACAGTTCACTTAATGACCATTCAAAGTTACAACAGGTCTGAAAAAAGTGATTTATGACCATTTTTCAGCATTATGGCCATTGCAGCATCCTCAGGGTGAAGCGATCAAAATTCAGATGCTTAGCAACTGACTCATAGCCAGATTCACTCAACAACTGTGATACTAACTTAAGAACTGCATTCACTTAACAACTGTGGCAAGCAAGGTTGTAAAATGGGGGAGCTCCTCATTTAATGTCTTATTTAGCAACAGAAATGCTGGGCTCAATTGTGATTGTAAGTCGAGGACTATCTGTATATGGATGCACAGATGAGCAAGGATAGCCTTTAAAGCAGCTCTGAAAGGCTCCTAAAAGATGCTACTATATTACTACTCCTTGCTTTTAGGAAGGACGTTTTATTTGTGCCAATGCAGATAGTGAACTATCTGTTTAGTGCTTCTGTCTGCAGTCTTCATAAAAACAATTTAAGCAAAAGACAATTATCTAACAAGGGTAGGCAAATTAACTGAAATCCAATTCAGATTAATAATCCAGTTTGAATTTTTGAGCTAACATCAGTTTTAATTGGAAAAATGTGTACATACCGTATATACTCGAGTATAGGCCGACCCGAATATAAGCCGAGGCACCTAATTTTACCAAAAAAACCTGGAAAAGTTATTGACTCGAGTATAAGCCTAGGGTGGGAAATGCAGCAGCTACCGGTAAATTTCAAAAATAAAAATAGATACCAATAATGTTTTTGAATATTTATTTCAAAGAAAAACAGTAAACTAGCGGTGTATTCAATGAAATACTTCACTCACCTCATGATGCTGATGTCCCGCTGTGATGATGATGTCCCGTGCAGCCGCGGGAGCGATGTCCCGCCTCCTATGACACACGGCACAGTGATTCCTATCATTGGATCACTGTACCAGAGGAGGTGGGACATCGCTATGTGGCTGCTTGCCATAACAAGGAGGAGGTGGGACATCGTTGCAGAGCGGCAGGAGGGGGAGGAAGGGGAATCGTAAGACAGCCCTGCATTACATTAGAACGTGAGGAGGGGGGATGGTGCGGTGCGCGCTGCGCGGCAAACTGACACAGAGGGAGGGGAAACTCACAGGGGCACTGGGCCATTCACGAGTGTCACCCAGCGGCATGGCCCCGCCCCTTTTTCCCCTCCATTTCGGGCAAATTTTTCACTGACTCAAGTATAAGCCAAGGCGGCTTTTTTCAGCCCAAAAAGTGGGCTGAAAAACTAGGCTTATACTCGAGTATATACAGTAATCAGAATCATTTGAACTTTCAGATTGAATTGTTTTGATTAAAAAAATTCTAATGACTCAATCAAATCTCATTCAAATTGAATTTCTATACTGGAATTTACCACATTCCTAATAGCTAAAATAGTTATTGTATTTTTAAAATTGTTATTTGTAATTTTCTGTGCAGCATTCTGTTCCTATTAATAAACTTGTTTTTTTTTCTATAGATACTAGGATGAAAGAAAATTGGTTTACTGATACCCAAGGTTTGGAGATGCAATTATTTTATAAACTGAATAGGATGTAAACACTTTTGAAAAATGAGACGGATCAGAATATATACAAAGAATTTTAATCTGACTGAAGCATTAAAAACTTCTTCAAAATGAAACACTTTTTTGATTCAGCTATTCAGCTTTTGAAGCCAGTGAGACAATGGTACTCTATAGAAAGAATAATGAATTCTAAAGGAAGTTAACGTACTTCTATAAATATCTTTTCCATTGACTACTGGAAATCAGTATAATATTTGAAAGTGCTTTTTAGAAATATAAATGGTGCTAGCATAGGCAGATATCCAAAGAGTTGCTTTCAATTCCATTGCATGATTGAGACACGTCTAATGAGAGTTTAGAGTTTAAACTGTAGGCCCATTGCTTCCTAGTATCATGGAAGTCTTCTAACATCTTTTTGCAATATTTGTTGTTACCAACAGTCAATGGTACTAGTGTCCAAATCCTCTGGGATTATAGAATAATTTTATAGTTCTTTAATATGCAGTCGTGTAATACTGATTGTGAGGAATATAGAAACGAACTCTAGTTGTGGAACAAATTGGTAGGGAAGATGAAGTTTCCATAAATACCAAAGCTTCATTTTTTTTGTCTAATAGATACAAAAGTAGTAGGCTTCATTAAAGGACAGATATATGCTTAAAATCTGATTGCATATAAAATGATTCTATTTTTAAAACTAGCAGGCAAATAACTTTAAACCAAAAAGTATATCTATTTTAATACATTGCTTAGAATATTAAAACACCAGATTTGCCTATTTCCAGTGCTTCCTGCAGACTGCTTTGCATTTTATCCCCCCCCTCCTTTCCTCAACTGGAAAGTTTCAATTACAGATGTTGGAAAGATTTTGAATTACAGATGTTTAGAAACCACTTCCCATGAATTGGACTTGGATACCAGATTGAAAATGATATATGCTCAGGAAAAAAAAAGGCTGAGCTCATAAGCTTGATGCTTCATGTTGTGTTCCATTATAAAACTAGTTTCTAGCTACATGGGGTGGAAAAAAAATATTCAGGTGAAATCATAAAATGAGCCTTACCCAGATTTGTCTGTGTACCTCATGAACATACAAGAAAATGTTCTTTTAAAATGTTCATTTAGGAAATCAAAATGAATTATTTTATACATACATGAAAGCACAGATGTGCTCATATGAACATATACTCAAGCCTGTTACCACCTGCATTAGCAGGTATTATACAAACTTGGAAATAAAGTTGTAATTCAAATTTCTACTTGGGATATTACATGGACCAAAACAAATTTGAACCAAAGTTAATTGTACTAAGGAATAGTAGTTCAACTTACTGGTAAAGGTTGGATTTTTCCTCAAAATAGATATATAAATCCTTGTTCACTGAATCATCTTG
This sequence comes from Thamnophis elegans, assembly GCF_009769535.1. NCBI lineage: Eukaryota > Metazoa > Chordata > Lepidosauria > Squamata > Natricidae > Thamnophis > Thamnophis elegans. The sequence continues at coordinate 93,686,979 of NC_045543.1, forward strand.
ACATAAAATTCTTAAATTGTGATATACATGCTATTATATGACATGTAACATTTGGAATATATGAAATATTTTTTGTGGAAAGTTTTTATAGTCTGAATCTGAAACATTTGGGTGCTTTTTAAGTTTCATTGTCCAGTTGTCTGTGATGAGATTCCTTTCAATTCTAGAGCAAATTTCCCAAAATCTGTTCTGGAACACCTGACTGTATTGTAAAAAAATTAGCAATTTACTATCATCCAATGAGCACTTAAATTGTTCCATCCATTTAGATTAAACATTTATTCTATCATTCAAGCAATGTGCCCACAAATCTGTGGACAAAATTGCAGGACTGAACCCTTCCTATCCACTTGTCAAGGCCTCATCATCTTTTTGATGGATGTTGAACTGCCAGTCCTGTTCATATTCTCAATCATACATTAACATATGTTGCACTATTATGTCAACCACTTGAAATGTTTATACCTAAGCTCCAGTTAAAAAAGAACCCAGACTTTTGTAGCAAGGAACTGAACTGGTATTGTGACACCAGTAACTACTTAGAGGACACTCCCTCAGGAAAGTTGCTGATCTTTTCTCTAGTAATGTAAGAGATAGCTGGCCTGACAATTGAGTAACTTTACAATACAGGATCACAATGTATAAGATGCATTTTTCTTATGATAAAACCGTATTTTCATGTATAAACATAGAGTACCTGTTATTTATTTTGTGAACAGAAGGTCTGTGTTGTATCCAGAAAAAGGCCTGAATAGTAAAGGATACTATTTCGTGAAGGATGCTGTGATTTAAGAATTTTTGTTCACTCTAAAATATGAAGTAGAATTCCTAAATCATAAGGAATATCTCTTTATCAACTTAGCCACTCAATTTGAAGAAACGTTGAATGTGGCAAAGCTTACAGAAGTGTTACACATTGTGAGTTTGACACATCTATGTGACACTTACTTTTTTAAAAAAACTTTGCTATGCCAAATACATCATGATGCATTACATTAAAATATTTTTTAAACAATGAGCTAATAATGGAAATTTCTATACATTCCTATCATTTCAAGCTGGATATAACTGAGGTACTATACTCATTTCATCAGAAGTGGTCTATCCTGTGCTTTTCAACACCACAGATATCACATTCTACAAATTACAAAGGTGCTTATATATTTAACTTGAACTGAACAAAGTGAAATTCCCAAAAATTTTTAAAATCTAAACATCTTTCTATGTAGTAATTTATAATTAATCATACACTAACATTGTATTTTTCACAGAACTTCCATATTCTTGTACTGTTTGCAAATTTATGTGAAAATGACAAATAAAAATGTTTCAAATGCTCAGTCTCCTCTAGATTCAAACAAAATGTAGTCTAGATCTTTAATAAATTAAATCTTTACGTCTTTGATTTGGCATTACTTTATGGAGAGTCATCTCAAATCTCACCCAGAAGTTTCATGTAGATATTGCAAAATAGGGAGAGTATATTGAACTATGAGGAATTCCACAAAGAAGAATTTCTGGGATACATTTTTCGTTGCCATAAATTCTAGTTGGGACCATTCTTAATCACCTGATACCATAATAATACTGAAAGCCAATGAGGGGTCAAAAATAATATGGATGGACCCATCATCTCCATCCTTCTACCAGAGGTTATCCACAATTGTGATCAATTCTGTCTCGGTCATATACCTAAGCCTGCAACCTGTGATAGGGGTCCAGATAATTTGCAGCACAACTACCTTCTCAATAGAAGAGAGGATGAAGATTACCCAATATAGTCAGGTCTAGCAAGATTATTTTGGGGAGGGAGAAGACCACCTCTTTTTTCAGTGTTTGTGGGACCCCCTCCTAGATCCAACTACATGTCTATTAACCCATAACGAGCTCTAGAGCCCAAAGTGAGAGGCAGGATGCAGTGGAGAGTGTCTCTGAAAGCCACCAGAGTATAGCCAACCATAGCTATTCTACTACCCATTCTAGAATTCTTGATTTATACCACACCAATCTGGTATTTTGTAGCAGCAGCAGCAGCAGCCAAAATCCCAAGCCTCTTAAAACAAGGCTGGGAATTGGGGTAGAAAAGAGGGCTCCAGAATGTGGAATAGAAAACAAAACCATGTTCCCCAAAAGATATTCTGTAGCAGCATGTTCCATGTTCCCCAATCTGGTATTCTGTAGCAGCAGCTGCCGCCAAAATCCAAAGCCTCTAATAAGTCTGAGAATTGGGTAGAATACAGGGTTCTAGAATGCGGAATAGAAAAGTTATTTCTCCAAAATAACTCTTCATAATGGTGGTAAAATAGCTATAGCTCTAAATGGAGATTGCCTTGCAGACACAAACTAAACCAGCAATATAGGCTCACCTCAACATCTAGGAGACCATAGGGGTTGGTTGTGAAAGCGTCCAGTACCTCAAGGTGCACTCCTCAGGGATATCTGTTGCTACCTAATCTTCCATAGCCACCTCCACCAGCAAAGGCACATCATGGCCTTCTCCAGTGGTGTAAACAACTTGTATTATACTGCCTGCTGCCAAGCAGCTCATTAGTACAAAATAAAGGCAGAGACCCAATTCTACAGCATTAGTCCCAATTTATAGCAGGAGGCCTACAACCAAGCATTTTCCGCTTCTGTTCACTTGTCACTGAAAGGTCCAACATAGGGCAATGCCTGTGTTTGCTCAATTGAGGCACAGTTCTCTTTCTGTTCTGTTCCTCAATCTGTTCCTGCTCACTGCAATCCTTTTTCAACATATTAAGGGCTTCAAAAATTTAGGCCCAGGCGACAAAACATGTTGAGCTGTTAGGCACCTTAAAAAGCAACACTAACAAGTTTAATCACCAATTACATAAAAAGTACACCACCTTAATAATCTGCAAATTACACATAGCATGCAGCATTTTCAAATTTGTTTCACATAAAAAATTAAAAAATATACTCCAATTTCCATTTATGTTTTACTTAATATAAAAGTAAGAGTGTAAAAGATAACAATGTATAATACCAAATTTAAGAAAATAAAGGAGAATAAAGGTTAAAATTATAGTAAGCAGCTACTGGAAGCAAACTAGTTATTATATAGCCCTTCTACAGGAAGCCTTTCTAAATATATTTCAAATAATGTAAACCAGTAACCTAACATTTAGGATTACTTCCTTACTCCCTTAATAGTTGTGTAATAAATATTCTTTAATACCTGTTCTCTAAAAACAAAATCTATTCTGAAAATAAGCCCTAGAATATTTTTACACATGCAGATAAGCCAAGCCCTACCCCCAAAAGAAGCCATACTTAAGAGCCTATGAAGCCGGCCAGTCGGCTATTTCATCTGGCTGCTTGCAATGCCATGGTCACAAGGCAAGGGGGGAGGTTGAGCTACCCTATGTGCCCCACACCGGTTTCCTCAGAACTCCCACATCCAAACCATCCATGCCCTGACACCTGCCTCATGGCCGCAGCACCAGCAGCCATGTGTAGCAAGAGCCCATGTGGCCGCTGGCCCACTTCTGCTGCTTGCTCACAGCCACAACAGATCAGGAGCCCGAGTGGTTTGTTGGTGCTGTGGTCGAAAGATGAGGCAAGTGTCACGGTGTGAATGGCTTGGCTGCGGGGGCCCTGATGTGTGGGGCAGCTCCACTCTGCCACCTTGCCTTGTGGCTGCAGCACCAGTGTGGTATTTGGCCTCCTGCTTAGTTGCAGCCGTGCAGAAGTAGTGAGCCAACAGTCACACAGGTTCCTGTTGAATGGGCCTGCTGGAGCTACTGCTGCGAGACAAGACAGATGTCAGGGCGGAAGTGGTCTGACTGCAGAGGCCCTGAGGTAAACTGGTGCGGGGCGCATGGAAAAGCTCCACTCTCCCTGCCTTGTGACAGTGGCACTGGTGCGCCACGTGGCCTCCTACCCTGCCGTGAGCAAGCAGAAGTGGGTGTTTCATATATGAAAAAATACACCCCCCCAAAAAATAAGCCTTAGTGCTTATTTTGAGGTCCAAAAGAAAATAAGACTCAGACTTATTTTGGGGGAAATATGGGTAGTTGCAACAAATGTAAGGAACAACTAAAGCCTACAGTTCCGTAATCAATTTTAGAAAAGTAGAGGTAATATTTTTAAATGCAAATACTTTTATATTCTCAAAATATTGAAAGGCCAAATAAAAGCACGTAGCCATTGTCATGTTCCATTTCAATTTTTATTATGGTTTTATATCAACTATATTTGTTTAGAAGAATCCGTTTCTGAATATTCCACAAATATTCGTTCAAGCACACTCTAGTTTTAAAGTTTATGGTGCTTAATCAGGCCATCACATTTATTCATTCAGCTTGTTCAGGAAATAGAAAGTAAACAGAAAGGCTACATTTCATGCCATAAATAAAGCAATGTGGTATTTTAAACTATAGATTTATTATAACATAATATTTCAAAGGCACTAGTATACTTTCATAAGATTCATCAGTTATTCTGCAGACTGCATTCATGTTTCTGTTTCATATTCATAATCACAGGAAAGAAGCAGTTGAGTAGGGGCTAAATGGCAAAGGTAAACAAACAAACAACCATAAAATCAATCTTGCAATCAAAATCAACCTTCAATATTCAAAATATTCTCCACGAAAAATTTCTATACATGTCAACAGACCAGAATCAATCCATTGATCTTTTTATGCAAAATCTCTATGTTAAACAAAAAATATGATTGAGAAAAAGTGTCAATGTCAAAACAGAACGTTGTGCAGTGAAAAATTATTTTTCCTCAAAGTAAATTTTTTTAGCTTATACCGCTTCACATACTTTCTGCAGGACTGTCAATGTGTAACACTGCAAAAAATAAAATAAAAATAAAAAAATCAGCGATTCAATCTTAAAAAAAAATTCTAATCTTCAAATTTAATTTTCTTCCCTTGGAATGCTGTAATTTGAGATATTTGCTCTCGCATTTTTCTGCTTGCTTCCCATGATGGATGAAGAGGTTGCTGTGGAGGCTTCCTCTCAATAGTATGTTTCACTGCCGAACTTTTAGACATCCGTTTCTGTGGGTGATTTTTTTCAAAAACTGTCCAAAAATTAACAAACAATAAAGTGTAAGTAACTCAATCAGTTATTTACTCAATCAGTTATGCACTCAATCTTAGTTGCATAATAATTTCAAAATTTAGAAGTGTTTTATCCTTGGAGAAATTCAATGTCGTTTCCAACAGGCTTTATTGAAGGGAGATTCTGAAAGATCTCCTTTGAATAGAGACTGTCAATGTGGTGGAGAAATAATTGAGACAATGAAATACATTATTTTATACTGTCCTCCCTGCACAGACACCCAACTATTATCAGCTCCATTCTTTACTTAATACCCCGGCTGTTCAGATTTCTTTTATCTTAATTTGTTATTGTCAGACAAATCAGATTTTATTTCCTTGATTATGACTAAGTACTGTTACACAGTTTGTAAGGCAGTGTTTTTCAACCACTGTGCCGCAGCACACTAGTGTGCCGTGACATAGTGTAAGGTGTGCCGTGGGAAAAACACTTTATATATAGCCAATATAGGCACAGAGTTAATTTTTTTTAACATTTTCTAATGGTGGTGTGCCTCATGATTTTTTTCATGAAAAAAGTGTGCCTTTGCACAAAAAAGGTTGAAAAACACTGTTGTAAGGTATGCCATTTTTTTCTGAGTCTTCTTAGATACTTCAGAACTGTTTTTGTTTTTATCCTAATTGTTATATTATTGTTTCATTTGCTGTCTATGACCCAATAAAAATGGATTAATTGACTGAAAGTATAAGTAACTTTTCACATACTATACATTATGCTATATTATAAATTGATGGTAAACCACATAAATTCATATTTATTAAGCAGAAACAACCTTAATATTGTTAAACACATCCCAGGTTTTAGACTGTTAAACATACCAATACTTAAAAAAATCAAAGTCCATGATGAATAAAAACATTAACTATATAGTTAAGGCAAAGCTAGATTTCATTGTCCGCGAGTAAAAACAAATGTCAAGAATATTACTTTAGTATTCTCACTTACTTGCCCTGTCTCTCATATAATGGCCTCTAATATTCCTAAAATAAAAAATACAAGAGTTAACATTGAAAAAAGACGATAATTTCAAGCAAAGAACACACTACTAGTGAATAAAAAAATGAATCTAATGTACATACCTAAATGCATAAATTATTTACATAAGTGTGTTTGCATGGCCAAGCTAAGCCAAATATGACTTAATTTCTATAATGTTTCCTATAATTAAGCTAGATTCTTCTTAATCTGTTAATGGGTGCTAATAAGATCCAGTTTCTCTGAATAACCTTCAATATGAAAACTGACTCAATAACTAGGAAGGGATCATGTAAGGCAGACAGTAGTGGAAACACATAGCCGAGCTTAGAGAATTGATGCAGTTTTACTTTGTTATGGGGGGGAAAAACATAGAACACAAAAACACAACTCCAGGCAGAGCTTTTTTACCTTGAAATATGCAGCACATAAATTACAGGCATGCATTTAATGACATGTTTCTTTGATAGTAGCTCCTTAATGCTATGTTTATTGGGCCTAACTAGAATCTGTCTTCCCCACTATAACCCTTCTGTTTCCTCTCCAGGGACTCGGTACACAAATTCAGTCCCAATGAAAATAAAGGAATTTTACTTTTGTCCCAAGGGCATAATTCGTTTTTGTTACATGCTACATTGAAGAGATGGGGGAAACCTCTAGGTCTTGTGTTTGATTCTTAAGATTGAGGAGGACACTATTATCTTCCATTTCATTATCAGAAAAAACTAAATTGTTTTTAAACTATTGTTTGAACATTTTTGAACACAGTTTCAACAAATCATTGATCAGATTTTCAGTGCAAAACCTACCTTCTCACAATTCTAGGTTCTTTGTTGTTGGACAATGAATGATAAAACACAGATTCTAGCTTCCCTGCTTTTGAACTCTGGTTGCTGTCTTTTGAATTTTGGTCTAATAGCCTGTCACATTGTGGATCCTTTGGGTTTTTTAGTGGCATAGCTTTAATTTTTTGTTTTGTAGGTTGTGAAGCATTAGCCGCTCTCCTTTTTTTCATTCTCTTTACTTTGCCAATGAAGAAATCATCATTGTTGTTACTTTCATCAGTGCCGGAAGACTGATTATAGAACCTCTCTTCTGTACTGTCATCAAAACGTTCCTCCTTTCTAATGTCCTCACTTTTATCCATATCTTCATCAGAGTCACCTACTGTCTTGTTCACAATGTCATTCAAATGTACTTTTTCTTGTGAATATTCAGAGTTTCCAATTTGATCCTGATGGATTAATTTGTCATTTTCTGTGTCAGGCACAGCAGAAGTGAGTGAGAGACATTTTTTCATATTATCTGCCATTTTCTGTACTCTACTCTCAAAAATATGTTTTTCCCCCTTATCAATTTGTGCTTTTTCAATCGCCTTTGTTTTATCTTGAGATTCAGCTTGTTTAAGTATTTCGCTACTAACAGAATGCTGGGTCTCCTCAGGATGCTTATTAAGCTGCTCTTCCAGTTTTTGTTCCGTTGAAGAAATAGCTCTAGCTGGCTTCTGTCTTGCATTTTTAAAGTCTTCCACCGCAGCTAGGAAAAAGAAACCCAGGTTTGATTTTTTTTAAAAAGCAACAACTTGTATATAAGCACAGCAATGGTAAAGAAGTTATTAAAACAACCCTGCTATCTACAAGTTTAAGTAGTTTACAGCTCTCCAAAATCTTTATTTAATGAACTATATGTCTTTTGTACTGTGTTACGTTCACAGTATTATTAGGGATTTCAGAATCCTTGGTTCTTTTCATTAGTTTCTAGTTTCACAAGAGTAAGAATGTTAATTAAAAGTTTTATAGTTTATTAATCTTCTACTAGAAGATATACATGCAACATTATGCACTACTTAAAGCAGCTTTATTTTTACACAAAACACTGCAACTATTTGGATTATATGAAGTTGGGGCATCAGCTAATTTTCTTGGTGATTCTGGAGTTCTTCTGCCTTTCCTACAGGTGAACAGAATAGAAAAATATTTAAACTGCATGGCAACTATAAATGTTTTTTGAAGGCTAATAACATATAGACATATTGCTGTATGGTTTAAGATATATTCAAGTGAGAGACTGCAAATTTAGAAAACAATCTTGTACAAGATGAGTTGGAGTGAATTCTGCTTACCTTTAATATTAGCAATTTTGGTCTTCAGTAATGGATGAGATGCCAATCTAGCAATTGCTCTGTCTCTTGCTGTTGAACTGGGCTATATTGGGAAAATGAAAAATTATGTTGATTGAGAATATAGTAACAAAACAGAAAAATACAGAAAGAGGTCATTCATTCTGCAAGAATATTCCTTGAAACAAGGGTGTATTGCGAAGCTCAACATTAAGATGAGCGGCTTTTCTCAAGTATCATCTGAGTCTCTTTCCCTCCACTGAAACCACCTTGCAAAAGGGCTTTGCAACCAGCACCAGCAGGATTCTAACCATCCACATGAAGCACCAGCTCCTCTCCCCATCGACATGGTACCTATTTATCTGCTCACATGTAACATGCTTTCTAACTGCTAGGTAGGCAGAGACTGAGAAGAGTGACAGGAGCTCACACTGCTGTGCAGTGCTAGGACTCAAACCACTGGAGCAAACACCATCTCCAGCATCATTAAGCCACTGAGCCACTATCTTTATTCTGGCTTTGTCAGATGTCAACTAGAAATGTGAAGCGTTTTGGTTCTATGTCTCTCCCTGAAACTCAACTGAAAAGAATCCTGACATCTATTCAAGAACATCACCACAACAGACAAAAGCTCCTTGAAATAATTTCTTTGTATTTGTATTAGCTATTTGTACTGGGGTCACAAAGATATTGTGTTGCATGGATTTTGTCCATGTCTGGGGTTAAAGAAATATTTTCTAACACTATGCATGCATCAAATAATAATAATTGCTCACAATCCAAGCATTGTCTAATAAGCTCTTGGGTTTCAGATTATTCTTATAGGTTACAGTAACAGAATCTTGAAAGGCTAATTATGTTTTCCCTTCCCTTTCCCTCCTATACCCCAGGGAATTAAAGGTGCAATCTGTTTAATTTTCTTCCTAGTGCCTTCATTTTCTTGGCTTAAAACATATCCTTGTAACTATCACTGCAGTGTTTTTTCAAGGCCATCAGTGGCTGTCCATAACCTGAGCAGGATATATAAAATGGGGAAATTTCTCCTACTTGGGCAAGTTGACGTGGACATCTTGCAGGTTATGGCAAGGGAAATATTCATGCAGCTTCATCAAAAGGTTTATATGCAGATGAGATGATCATCAACAGAATTGACACACTCAGGGAATCTGAGCTTATGATCATAGTGAAACTATAGACTATATAGTAAATAAAATATATAATGAAACTATAGACTATAAAAAAACAAAACATTCAAGTTAAGTATTGTTCCATTTAAATAGAAATCCAAGACAGGAATATTTATAACTAACTTTTTCTTGAACTAGTTTTGCTAAAAGATATATTCTTTGGCATGAGAGGAGACACTAATTAGGCAAAAAAAATTCCACTGCTCTGAAAATATTTTAAGAGCACAATTCAAATATACACATTTTCTGAGGTTCAGAGGATGTATTCACGTACCTTACTGGAACAGAATTAGTCATAGCAGGCAAATTTTACACTTCCATGTAACATTCTCTCATCACCAATGTTCCCAAAGTAATCACAGCTATTTCTGTTTAAAGTTCACATCTGTTTGCCATGGAAATTTATCAGGAAACTGTGGTTTTATACATCCACAGTCGTTTCCACTTCAGCCAAGATCAAAGAGCTCTTTAAAAATCTGTAAAACCTATATCTAAAATACTAATCTTGTATTTGTGGAAAAAGAATATTTAGATATTATTACTTTGACATCCAGGGAACTCTGAGTAGCATTGGGAGCTGGCTGGGAGTCGAAGTCCACACATCTTAAAGTTGACAAGTTTGAAAAACACTAACTAAGTAATGGTATTGCCCTAAAAGTGTGTAGAATTAAAAACACAAACAGCAAAACAAAACAAAACCAAGTCCCCAGTGAAAGCTTCATCTTCATATTGCAAGTATTTTAGATGCAAATATACAAGTAGAAAGCAAAACCCACACCTGTGATAGAATTCCATGTTCATACAATATAAAGTGTATGTACAATATCAATGATTACATTAACTCAGTAAGAGCTGCTAAGCCACAAAGAATTGGCTATTTATTTATTTATTCATTCATTTAATGCAGTGGTCCCCAACCTTTTTATCGCTGCGGACCAGTCAGCCTTTGATAATTTTACCGTGGCCCGCTGAGCGCGCGCAGGGGTGGGGGGGCGTTGTTCGCGCCTCTGCCTGCCCACCCCCTCCGCCCACAGGGCTCCCGCGAAGCGGTTCTGGGCACTAGCCCAGAGGGCGGTCATTGGTCGGCGTCCTTCAGAGGTGCGGGGAAAGGTGCATGAGCCTGTTCAGGGTGTCCAAGTTCCGGCACGCCGAGGCCAAAGTGGCCCGCAAGGAGGTGGGTGGGCGGGCGTGGTCGTCAGCCGTGCTTACCTCCGGATCGTCTCCCCGGTGAACCGCCGCCCCCACCTGCCGGGACGGGCGGCGGTTCCCTCCTCGCCCCCTCCCCACGGTGGGCTCCATGGGGAGGAAGGGAGCAGCTCTGCCCTCGGCCTCTCGGCGATCCCACTGAAGAGGAACGCCGGTGCTTCCGGAGGCCCGCCCGGCTGCCGGCTGAGCCGTGCTCGCGTGGGCGCCTCCCGAGACATGGTCAGGCCTCACCCAGGGGAGCCGCGGCCGCCCTCCTGGCTACTTCTTGGCCACGGGGCAGCTCCGACGAGCCGAATGGAAGTCACCGGGACTGCATCCGGGGAAGCCTCGCCCTGCAAATTAGCCGGTCGGGGGGGCGAGCAAGGCGGCTTCCCCAAGAGCCCCTCGCTGCGATGAGGCTGGCTGGGCTGGGACCGTATGCCCGCTGCCAACTGGGCTGGGGCCGCTCGGCAGGTGCCTTGTCGCTTTCGCTGCAGCCGGAAAGCGGAGCTGCCGGGGTTCGCAGGCCATGCAGCAGCGGGGGATGCGCCGAGCATCGCATGTGGCGAAGCCGGAGCCCTGGCTAGGGAGGGCGGGTTAGCCCTCCTCTCGGCGCCGGAAAAAGCTTCGAAGAGCCTCTTCAAGCGGAGCCGCCTTGGCCGCTGAAGCTTCCGGCTGCAGAGGAAGCGCCCGAAGGGCTGTTTCTGCAAGGCTCCCGTTCTCTGCGTTGACGCCTGTTTTGTTCTCGGGGCTTCCGTTTCCCCGCAGCGGGGCCGCCTGGGACAGCGAACACCCGGCTTCTGCGGCCCGGTGCCAGGTACTCCACGGCCCGGCACCGGTCCGCGGACCGGGGACCACTGATTTAATGGCTTCAGGATTATATATACATTTCTTTTAAAGAAAAGAATGTAAAGAGTTTATTTAAGTAATCACGTGTTTGGTTATTAATGCATTAAAAAATGCCAACATTTTTCAAAGCATTTGAAAAATAACAAAATAAATTTCCCAAGTTAAGAATCTTAATCCATAAAACAATACTGTTTGTGAGACTGCATTCCTACATTTCTGAAATCACTTGACAAACAGTTAGCTTTAATGCTCATTGAAAAAGTGCATTGAGATTGAATGTACTGTGATACATTGCTCGGTTTTTAAACAAATGTGTTAATATATTGTTGCTAGAAAGAGACTTTACAAACAAAAATACAACTTTTAAGAAAAGTTGAAAGCATCATACCTTTTTACAGATAACCGCAAAGTCAATTTCTCTCCCAAGTGCTGATTTGGTAACCTGATCAAGTTTTATTTCCTAGAAAATATAACAGAAGTGGTTACTTCCTCCATGCATTTCTGGGAGTAGTTTCGGTGCAAGAAACAAGCAACACAAATGTCACATTTTTTTTTTTTTTTTGTTCAGGGGGGAGCAGTCAATAGAGTAAATAGTTAAACATAAGTACAGACACAAAAAATGAAGTAAAAATTATGAAAGCAAAAGAAAAACCACAAAAAATCAATAATTATTTGTTACAATTATTTCCTACTTTTCAAACTAACAACTCGCAGAAATTCAAGCAATGCAATTCATTGCAAATAAAATACATATTACATTCAAAAAAATTCAGGTCCTTTCTTGTAGAATGATAATGGAGAAGTAAATAGAATTGGCTCAGATGAAACAGGATTCAAGAATAGACCCTGCCTAGTTTAGTGCAACTAGTGAAAGTAAACATAATTGTGCTTGTTTACAAAGTAAAGCTTACATTTTAGACCAGGTGCTGATATGCTAGGCCAAGTGCCAAAACGGGAGCACGCACAAACATTTTTGGCCCTGATGAAGATCCGCGGTCCAGAGCATCTGGTCGGTTTGGGCACATGTGGCAGCAGGGCATCATTTGCTGGAAGGCTGGCTGCCCTGCCTGCTGCTCCTTCCCCAGCAGCTGCCACTTCCAGCCAAGATGCTGGAAGAGGAACTGCTGGCGAGGAGGCGAGCTACCTGCAGTTGCAGTGGCTGCCCAGTCGCTCCTGCCCTTCCCCCTGTGGCTGCTGCTGCTGCTCTTCTGGGGCTGTGCGGGGACCAGCCAGCTCTTCTGGGGCACCTGAGCCGGCCAGGCACTCCAGCCCACGGATCCACATCTATGCCGCGAGCTGAAGCCACGCAAGTAGCCCACTCAGGTGGGAAGGGAGGGAAGCCCTGGCTTGCCCTTGCCACCGCCACCCCCTTATCCCCGGCGTCTGTCACAGTGCCACTTCTGGCTGGCTTGAGAGTGACTGCGGTGGTGGGCCTGTCACTACTGCCCTTCCTGTTGTGGCTCCCGCTGCTGCTGTTCTTCTGGGGCACCTAAACTGGCCAGATGAGCCATGGGCTGAAAGGCTCGGGACCTGCAAGAAGCCTGCTCGGGTGGGGAGAGAGAGATCTGACCACAGCTCTGCTCTGCTCGGAAGGGGCAGCCGGGATCTCCTCTCTGTGCCTTTGGACACGCTCGGCCGCACCTTTATCCACTCCTGATGACCTGTAACAGTTACTGGGGTGGTGGATAGCAGAAATGCCAGGTAGGAGTTAGGCATGCTGACACAAAGGCATGAGACCACAGATACAACATTAGGGACAATAATTCTAAAAAACAAAACCAAGCCCAAAAAAATAGACAGTGTCTTCTGCTAGTTCTTTTAACCAGGGGTCCCTTACCCCCAGGCTATGATCTATTCAGAATTGGGCTGCATGAGAGGAGGGTCAATGCATACATGCAGCTCCACTTGCATGAGTGGCACCCCAAAGGCTTCTCTCTTGAGTGAGTAGAACTGTCCTTGTGGCCTGCTTCCTTCTCCCCATCGGTCGGGCAGTTGGGCCACCAAGCAGCCTGCTCCTGTGGAACTGTGAGATCAGAGGCTGAGTGGGACGAGTGCAACCTGTTCAGCTTGCTGACTCACTGAGGCTGCCTACGCAGGACACCTGATCCATTTTTGGAGCGTTGGGCAGCCTCAGTGAGTCTGAAGACACATGAGACCACGCCCCCAAAGGCTTCTCTTTTCCACACCAAAAGGTTTTGCAAATGGACAAAAGGCTTTGGGGGAGCAATCTTGCACTGCTTTAGGTCTCAGCTTTTGGCACAGAGGAGCCTGAAGGAGCGCGAAACCACACCCCAAAGGCTTCTCTTCTGTCTTGTGTGAGTGGAAGTGTGTGTGCAAGCACATGTGCACTAGTCCACCTCAAACAGCCAGGTTACCTTATTCCCTCCCCACAGCTGGGCTGCTAAACTACAAAGGTTGGGGATCACTGTTTTTTGACTACCTTTCTATAGTATCTCCATTTATATTTTTACATTAGGCTCTCAATAGAATTTTTTTTATGGGAAAGCTAATTCTGTGATAATTATGAATTTTATCTGAAAAGGTTTTACAAAACTATAACAGTTGCTTTTACAGCTTTGCAAACAACAAATTCTTCCCCAGACTAACAGTTTTTCAAAAAGTCTACTTAACATATCTTGTGGCACATATTAGAAGTAGGCATAAAGATTATTTAGTAAAAAATATTCTCCTAGGTTGTCTTCTGGGTTATAGTGCTCCATCTACAGCTGCTCTTAAATATTCTAGCAGTATGCCATTTGACTTGTAGTGTCAGCTTTCTCTTCCATAGAATTTTTGAGGTAGTACAGAGTACCATTATTAAAACAATATGGAGGCTACCCACTAGGATCACCTATAACATCTTCCTGTCAATCTGGGTAAAGTTTCTTCCTGTACTTTTGCTAAGACTGCATTAAATTGTGTTGCTAAATATTAACACAGAACACTACTATTCTACTAGTAAAGCAGACATCACTTTCAGCTTAATGGCTTTCACAATTAGCAATGCTTTTTCCCTGCTATATTAAACTTTTTCAGATGCTTTGACCTGCATTTGGCTATGTCACATTTTGACAACAGTTGGAAAATATGTAAACATATTCAAACAGGGTACTTTCCAAGAATTATATGCAACATATAACAAGCTTGGAGACATTGTATTTTAAAGACATTTGCAAAAAACATATTGACTTGCTTCATAAGAACTTAGGAGACTAAGCAAGGAACTTTCAAAATGTAGAACTGTAGACAGGATGAGAATAAATGATGGTGTGATGCCAAATTAGAGAAGTGTTGAAAGAGCTCTATTGACTATTGATTTGCAAGTGGCCAAACTTAATGACTTTGGTTTAAGCACTTTGGGACTTGAATGTCTATGAGAACACTATTGTTAGTAAAGCTCTCCCTTCCTTTGCTAACAAAGCAGTTTTAAAATACCTTCCATAAACTTTTTAAATCAAAGAGTTAATGTCAGACATCATGGTCAGATAAAACAAGAAGATGAATAGAAGAATCTAAAATATCTACCATGGGCTATGTTGTAAAGCTATTATCTATTTGCCTTCCAGTCAGAGCAAATGCTTGGAACAACATATACTAGTAAAAGGTGTTTTATTTCCAGGATTACCAGCTGTCAGAAATCTTTGGACATATTGTGGCACAGAATAGTTTTGATAATAATACTCATTAATATTTAATTCTTTAGAAAAAAATCTAGTTTTATTATAGAGGTAAAACCTTTGACTAGAAGGGGTGGAAGCTGAGATTATGCCTTTAAACCAATTATGTACGTAATTATTATTTTAAGGATTTTTCCTGATTTCAAGTTAAATTTGAGCTTTTAGTTCACAACAGTGTAGCATTTTCAACAAGCACTTTGAATGGCTCAATATGAGCCAGACACTTTGACCACTTCAAAAGTCCAAGATGCTTTCATATTGAAATGACAAAATAAACTCCATAACATGTTTCTATCAAAAGGGCAGGAAGTTTTTTTTTTAAGTGAACATTTTGGAATAATTTAAATATGATCTAAAGAGTTGGAATCTTCAACAATGCTCTATCAATGGCTCCAACTCTTAAAAATATTAAAATGATATGAACAGATTTGCGATTAAAGTTATCATTTTTTTTAAATATGAATTTATTGGATTCCCTAAATAATGAATTTAAAAGGAAGGACATCGATGTTTCCTATTGGAGGTGTAAAAATGTGATATTGACCCATACAATATGGTTCTTTGATCATTTGTTATTTTTTTGGAATGGTATTTTAATGCATGTAAGCAGACATATGGATGGAGCATGGTAACCTAGCAGTTGGCTTATAAACCAGAAGGTTGGCAATTCAAGGCCCAAGCACCATGTGATGGGATGAGCTCCTGTCCTTGTTCCAGCTTCTGCCAAGCTAGCAGTTCAAAGTGTGGAAAAGCAACTAGTTAAATATGCACTACTTCAGTGGGAAGATAACTGCATTCCCTGTGCCTTGGCATATAGTTATGTTGACCACATGACCATAAAAGCAACTTCAGGCAATGCTAGCTCCCTTAGCATCAACCGTTAGAGGCGGACACAACTAGACAGGAGAAACCTTTATCTGTTTTCTTTTTTAAAACTTTATGCAATCACCTTTAAATGTTAAAGATGTCAACGTAGCATTAAATTAGGTACCAAATATTTTGGAACTTGTTTATCAAGAATTATGACTATCATGCATGAGGAGTGGTTAAAAGAGTAATGTTGAAAAATTAGAAAAGTGGCATTATTCCAGACACTGAAGAATAGCTTTTTGAAATAATTTCTTATCTGGCCTGGAAAAGGCAGCATTCTCCACTAATCAAAGGTAAATAATAATAAAGGATGAGGCAATATATTCTACTGTGACAAAGCTGTTATGATAGATTGCAATAATATTTCTCAATATGCTCAATATCTTCCAAGTCGTTCACATACTAAGGTTAAAATGTCACTTCTTTATAAGGTAATGAATTGCTAAACAAGGAAAAACAGTTATATTAACACCATTTTCAGTTTTTAAAACTCTGCTATACTTTTAATTTTAATGCATTGCAATAAAAAAACTAACCTTTTTTAAAAAACAAGTACTTACTGCAGTAAGATATACTTATTAAAATCCAACAGCAATAAGAATCTAAGTGCAGCTGGTGAATCACAGCAGTTTTTCAAATCTTTTCCAAAAGCAGCACAGACTAAATCCTGAATGTTTTTTTGGAATCATGTGCTGCTTGAATACCTGCCATTTTGCCCAGCATGCCATTCTGCAGCCAGTAATACCAGAGACACGATCCATCTCCAATGCTATATCAGCATGCTAGAAAATTTAAAAATAAACCAATAACCACTTGGAGGTAATGTTCAACATTCACCGAATCTCAGAATTCTCTGGCAACTCCATAAAATTACAGCATACAGCTGTAAAATGTTTCCAACCTTGAAAAGTTTTTAAATCATGTCCTGATCTTGAAGCATCTGAAATGGTTGTTTCAAAATCAAACAATTTTGAGATAAGTTTGTATACAATGCATATACTAAATGCAGTTTCCATTATCCATCTAAGAAATCTGAGAACAGGAATTATGTTCATCTGATCACATTTTACAACTTTTATTCAGACCTCTTTACCAGCACAAATTGAAAAAGGAGATGGTTTCATGAATATTCTTGTGTCCCTCTATATCTCCTAATTAATACTCTCTTAATAGGTGTTAGTAGAGCTTTGAAACTTTTTTCAGTTCAATGACTACAGTTCGCCCGTGAGTGACATGATGGAGTATACACCAAAAGTAGTATACCAGTGCAGATTTTAACGATAATTTAATGTATTTTTAAAGTTAATTAAAAATTGCACTGATTAAACAAAATTCATAATCACTGAAAAAAATTGAAGTTTGATTTTGAAAGAATTCTAAGGGCTGCAAACCCGTTTTTTCAAGAGCCTCTGGCTACAACACCTTCTTGCTTTGAAGATCATGAGACGTACTGTAAGTTATTGTGGCACCAATAGGGTCAGAAACCCTACATAGGTTTTCTCATTCTTAACGTGATGTCCAGTTATAGTGTGTTACGTCCACCCGAATGAGAAGTTCCGCGCACCACTCAGCCGGGGCCTGCGTGCCCTGTGGCCGACCAGCCTACCCAGCCACGACCATCCGCGACTCCTCCAACTAGGCCCGACAACATTGACGGGTGTCTCTGCCCCTTAAGCTATGCAATCCTACCTCGGCCCACTCCACACGGCTCCGGGTCTGGTCCAGCCCCTCCGATATGTCACTGCAGCAGGACACATCCTCCTCCTTCGGTAGACGCCCCAGCACTGAGGAGATCGCAGCGCGTGTGCAGACAACCAGCGTATCTGCGGGACTACGCATGCGCTATCTGGGGGGAAGGCGTGTTACGTCCTCCCGTGCCAGCTGATGGGAGGGGCTGGAACAGCCGGCATCCGATTGCCTGCGACGCACCCGCCAGCTGGAGGGATATGCGCCGGTTGTCTATTGGCTGGCCAACTGACAGCTCGAGTATATAAAGAGCTGTCAGTTGGTCAGGAGCTGTCCGCATTCTGAATCCTCCTTATTACAAATAAACCGGAAAAAAACGTTACTGTTGCAACGACAACTCTCGCCTCATTATTTAAAATAGTGTTACTGTAATACCAATGTTATTTTATTTTATTTATAAAATTTATTGGTTACCCATCTTACCATAGGGAAATTTGGGTGGCTTAGAGTTACATCTTAGTTTTTAAAAAAATGCTAAAATGAAACCTTAAAACCAAAGACACATGGGGAGGGTGGGGGCAGAAGAGTAGGAAGTGGGATCTGTTATTACTCAATCAACCATCTCCATTGTGCTGATCTCCCACTAGGGCCCCAGCTGACTGGTACAGCCACTTCTTTAGGCCCTTACAAAAAGATAGGAGAGTTGAGGCCAACCTCAGATTGGGCGGCAAGATGTTTCAGAGGATGGGAGCAACAGCAGAAAAGGCCATCCTCTTCAACCCTGCCAGATGGAATATTTGGACTGATGGGACCAGCAGTATGCCTCCTCTGCTAGCATCAAGTGGCCTGGACCTATGCCATGAAGGGCTTTAAAGGTAATCACCAAAACAGTGAATTGTACCCAGAAGCAGACTGGTAATCAGTGTAGCTCGGGGAACAGTGGTGTCACAGGGGCCATTCTTAGGGCCACATTCTGCACCAACTATAGCTTCTGAATATTCTTCAAGGGTAGCCCCATGTAGAGAGCATTGCAATAGTCCAATTATGAGATGACTAGGGACTGAAAGACTAAGTGAAGAGAATCCTGGTCCAGGAAAGGCTGCAACGGACACACAACACAAAGTTATGCAAAGGCTCTCCTACCCGCAACTACCACCTATTCCTTGAACAGAAGTTGTGAGTCCACGAGAACTCTCAACTTGCAGAACAGATTTTTCTGGGGCAGTGTCATCCCATCAAGAGCCAAAGGTGACAAAGCCCCAGATGCCCGTGTACCCAAAACCATTTCATCTTACCAGGGTTCAGTCGAAGCCTGTTATATCCCATCCAGAACCCCACACCTCCAGACACCAAAAAAAGGTGGCAACAGTATCACTTAGGTCCACAAGAGGGGAAATAAAGAGTTGGGTGTCATCAGCCTACAATATGTACCTCAATCCATAGTGACAGATGATGTCACCCAGTGGTTTCATATAGATGTTGAAAAAGAATGGAGAATGTATCAAGCCCTGCAGTACACTACAGAATAGCAGCCAAGGGCTGGACTTCCCTATCAATACCCATTGGGAACTTTCACAGAGAAAGAGCTGAACCAGCGAACAATAGTACAACAACCACCACCATCTAAAAACAGAATCTTAAGGTGCAATGGCTCAGCAGGTTGGGAGCACAATGGTTCAGAGTTAAATATGTTGAACTTGTCAACTGCAAAACTCGGCACAGCCCGTGTTCAAGACCCGAGTGCTGTGCAATGGAGTGAATCTCATTACTCGCCCCAGTTCCTGATCACATAGCAGTTTGAAAGCATGCAAATGTAACTAAATAGGTATCACTTTGGTGGGAAGGTAATAGCGTTCCATGCACCTCAACATATATTCATGTTGGCCACAGATCATGGAAATGTCTTCGGACAACAATGGCTCCTTCAGCTAAGAAACAGAAATGAGCACCAACTCCTACAAGCAGACACAACTGGAGAAATCTTTATCTTTCTTTAAAACAGAAGAGAGTCTCTGCTCATAGGTTTAAATATCTGGCACTACAACAAATGAAAAATAAACTATATATTGAACTTTCAATTTAGTCTTGGGAGTAAACTCCACCAAACTCAGTGGGAACTACGTATAGGATCATACTTCATTAATACTGCAAATGTGCATTAAGGATTTTATATTGTGTACTTACTTAGCATTTAAGAAGTCACCAGGAGAAAATGATGTAATGACTTCAGACTAAACTCTAAACTGGAAATTATGATCTGAGCTTTTTAGTTGAAATCACTAAAGGAACTATTTCAAATAGAAGAATCATAATTTAATGTCTTTCCTTTAAGATGCAATCATCAATGCACAAGATAGTAATTTTGTGGTAATGTTAAAAACAGTAGTTCTTCAAAATGCTCTTTGCTAGCTACTGCAGGGAAGTAATTTGGCTATCAACTTTAGAAAAACTAAATTATGCAAAAGGAAAAAGCTAGATCATAACATTATCCAGTAGGGCAACCAGAGAAGCCAAAATTATAATGTTTAAATGTTCTATTTCCTAAAATACTCCCATTTTGAAAGTCAGCATTTACTTGGAATGGTATCTTCGCTTTTTCATTTAAGGTGCTGTCTTTATCATCTCTTTCAAAATCGCAGTTATGATTTTGGAGTAGCAATTCTGGAGCGGCTTTCCCCCAGATGCTATTTTCCCATTTTGGCATTTTTAACAGCACCTCATTTCTTTTTCATTTTTTTTGGGGGGGAGGGGGTAAAAGGATCATTTTCATCCTAAACTTTTCCTCCCAAATAAACATTTTTTCAATCCCTCAAAGGTGTCATCTCTTCACTTGCTTTATCTCAAACTAATTCATTAGACAAAAAATAATTTATGACAGAGATCAATTATATGTATATATACCCACTGAAGTGAGTAGAGTAGTGTGTGTATCTGTGTTGCGTGTATATACATAAACGTATCTCTCAACTACCTTGGTTGATCTACTTATTGGTGGATTTAAACACTGATTCAATAAAGTGAAAATTATAGGGGCCATATAATAACACAATGTAAAGAAAACCAAAATGCAATATTATATACACATAATATATACATAAATACACATAAGTGCTGGAAGAAAAAAAAAGCTCATCCAGCAGGTCAGCCGCTTCATGCACAATACTTGAAAAAGAAGAAAGTCCTCAGATCTCTAAAGGCAGGCATGAGTTAGAGTATCCTCCTCCAGAAGAAAGAAAGATTTGATAAACTGTATTTACTACCTTTAATTTCTTCCTTTGATTTCAACACCTGACAGCCTAGATATGGTTGACTTTTGGAAACTTAAAGCTAGATTTAGATTGCTTTTATTTATAGGCCGCCCTTTTCCCTGAGGGGACTCAGGGCGGCTTACAACCTATAGGGAGGGGATACACATAATGACATATACAGACAATACACAATTAAAAATAGAAGCAACATTCATTCATCATTCGGGTGGGGACAGATCCCAATCTTTAACCCCAGGCCTGGCGGGATAGCCAGATCTTAAGGGCTGTGCGGAAGGTCTGGAGGGTGGTGAGGGTACGAATCTCCACGGGGAGGTCGTTCCAAAGGGTCGGAGCTGCTACTGAAAAGGCTCTCCTCCGTGTAGTTGCCAGTCGGCACTGGCTGGCAGATGGAACTTGGAGGAGGCCTAATCTGTGTGATCTAATCGGTCGCGAGGAGGTAATTGGCAGGAGGCGGTCTCTCAAGTACCCAGATCCACTACCATGAAGGGCTTTATGGGTGGTAAGTAGCACCTTGAAGCGCACCCGGAGATCAACAGGTAGCCAGCGCAGATCGCGGAGGATAGGTGTTATGTGGGTGAACCGAGGAGCACCCACAATCACTCGCGCGGCCGCATTCTGGACTAGCTGAAGTCGCCGGATGCTCTTCAAGGGCATCCCCATGTAGAGCACGTTGCAGTATTCCAGCCTAGAGGTCACAAGGGCACGAGTGACTGTTGTGAGAGCCTCCTGGTTCAGGTAGGGTCGCAACTGGCGCACCAGGCGAACCTGGGCAAATGCCCCCCTGGTCACAGTCGACAGATGGTGATCGAAGGTCAGCTGTGGGTCCAGGACTCCCCCCAAGTTGCGAACCCTGTCTGAGGGGTATAATATTTGGCTCCCCAGCCTGAGTGATGGAACACTAGCCAAATTATTGGGAGGGAAACACAACAGCCACTCTGTCTTCTCCGGGTTGAGTACAAGCTTGTTAGTCCTCATCCAGTCCCTAACGGCTTCAAGACCCCGGTTCATCACGTCCACCGCTTCACTGAGTTGGCACGGGGCGGACAAATACAACTGCGTATCGTCCGCGTATTGGTGGTATCTTATCCCGTGCCTCCGAATGATCTCGCCCAACGGCTTCATGTAGATGTTAAATAGTAGGGGGGACAGGACCGACCCCTACGGCACCCCATATGTTAGGGGCCTAGGGGTCGATCTCTGCCCCCCAACTAACACCGACTGCGACCTGTCCGAGAGGTAGGAGAACCACTGCAAAACAGTGCCTCCCACCCCCACCTCCCACAGTCGTCGCAGAAGGATACCATGGTCGATGGTATCGAAAGCCGCCGAGAGGTCAAGGAGAACCAAGATGGAGGCATGGCCTCCATCCCTGGCTCTCCAGAGATCATCGGTCAATGCGACCAAAGCGGTGTCTGTGCTGTAACCAGGCCTGAAGCCGGACTGGAATGGGTCAAGGTAACTTGCTTCCTCCAAGGACCGCTGAAGCTGGGAGGCCACCACCTTCTCAACAACCTTCCCAACAAAGGGGAGGTTGGAGACTGGATGATAATTGTTAAGAACGGCTGGATCCAAAGATGGTTTCTTCAGGAGGGGTCTCACCACCGCCGCTTTAAGTGCGGAGGGGAAGAGCCCCTCCCGAAGGGAGGCGGTGACAACCGCCTGGATCCAGCCCCGTGTCACCTCTCCGCTGTTGGCAACCAGCCAGGACGGACACGGGTCCAGTACACAGGTGGAGGCACTCACAGCTCTCATGGCCTTGTCCACGTCCCCGGGGGCAACATCCTGAAACTCAACCCAGCGATGGTCTGTCGAATTATCCTCTTGTGCCTCGGCTGGATCTGCAGGGGTGGAGTCCAAATCCGATCGAAACCGAGCAACTTTGTCCGCTAAGAAATGGACATAATCTTCAGCCCTACCCTGCAAGGGGTCCCCCGTATCCCTCCTATTTAGGAGGGAACGGGTTATCCTGAACAGGGCGGCTGGACGAGACTCAGCGGATGCAACCAAGGTGGCAACATACGATCTTTTTGTTGTCCTAAGAGCCCTGATGTATTCCTTGGTGCAAGTTGTTAAGAGTGCTCGGTTCGATTCGGATTTATCGGCCCTCCATAGGTGCTCTAGGCGTCTCCTCCGACGTTTCATTTCCCGGAGTTCCTCGGTAAACCGAGGAGGCCTCCGGGATCCACCACCTCGGAGCGGCCGTAGTGGCGCAATCCGGTCAAGGGACTCCGATGCTGCTGAGTGCCAGGCAGCAACCAGAGTCTCCACCGGACTGTGGGCGAGAGTATCGGGAATAACCCCAAGCTCCGTCTGGAACCTCAAGGGGTCCATAAGTCGCCTGGGGCGGAACCACCTGGTCGGTTCCTCCTCCCTACAGTGGGGGTTTGGTCTCCGGAAGTCAAGCCTCAGTAGGCAGTGGTCTGACCATGACAGGGGTATGATCTCATTACCCCTCAGACCAAGATCACAAGTCCACTGCTCCGAGAGGAATACGAGGTCGAGCATGTGACCCGCTGAGTGGGTTGGGCCCCGAATTACCTGGGTCAAGCCCATGGCTGTCATGGAAGCCATGAACTCCTGCGCCCCATCAGAGTGTTCACCGAGCGAAGGCAAATTGAAATCCCCCAGGACCATAAGTCTGGGGAACTCAATTGCTAGCTCGGCTACTGACTCGAGGAGCGAGGGGAGGGCTGCTGCAACGCTGTTGGGAGGCAGGTACGTTAACAGCAAACCCACTAGACCCTTGAGGTCCAACTTTACCAGCAGAGACTCACACCCGACAGGCTCCGGAGCAGGGATCCTACGAGGTGCTAAAGACTCCCGGATAACGATAGCCACACCCCCACCCCTTCCCTGGGCTCTCGGCTGATGAAGCACCTGAAATCCTTCTGGGCACATCTCTACGAGGGGGACTCCTCCCTCCGGGCCCAGCCAGGTTTCAGTAATACATGCCAGGTCTGCCTTCTCGTCTAAAATTAAGTCCCGGACGAGGGGAACCTTGTGAACCACAGACCTGGCATTTAGCGACAACAGCCTGAGACCAGGGTCCTGATTACTCACGCCATCTGGCCTCGGAGTGGAACTCATAGGGCCGGGATCTCTGTGACGTAGCGAGCCCTCCTTCCCCGGTAATGGCCAGCCCTAAAGTCCCCGCCATATCTGCCCCTCCCCGTTACGACCGCAATGCTCCAACCCACTCCCGTGTCCGTGGTTCCCTCAACCACCCCTATAGCTCCCGTGTTCCCCGGCAGGCCCTCCGAATCAGACAGACTCATTTACTCACTCAGACAATCCCCACGTAATAATTAAAACACATAAAAAATACAGTAGCAATAGGGTAATAAAAGTGGGCCATTCATTCAATCACAAACAAATCCCATGCACTCACCATACCAGTTAAAAATTGTGCGGTTAGAGTGTCCTTGGCCGCCAGATCAAAAGGCGGTTAAAGGGGCTGCCGAAGGTATTAAGTCCGGGCTGCCAAAGATGTGGAAAAAGGCAAAGTCTGAGTGGCTGAGATGGTTGCAAATGGAGGGGGCAGGGCGTAAACGCCAGATTTTAACAAGCAATAGCTTCGCAGTCTTACCCCCTCCAAGTCAGGATATAATCCAAAACAGAAGCCAACAACGGTCCAATGTTCAGGAGATAAAAATCTTATAAAACAAGTAAGGAGAGAAAAAGTAGCTGCTACAGCTAAATAGGTTCTGGGGTAAAAGAAAAAAAAATCTGAAACCTGTGTGAGGTAAAGCTAAAATTAGTAAATAGCTTTAAAATAAATATCAAGCCTTGATAAAACAAATACATACTGGGGACAGATCCATGTTATAATGTGGAATGTCTTAAAATGAATATAAAACTGAAACCTGAAGTTTTTATTTTGGTATTATTGGGTGAGGGACTGGAAAAAAGATTTGGAGCTTTGTTATTGTATGTGTTAAGCACAGAAATGGAAAGATACGTCAATCCCCACAACAGAAGAATGGATGGAAAAAGTGATGGAAGTAGCAGAGATGGCAAAATTGACTATTTTAATTAGTGAAAGAATATATCCAGCTTTGTTTCTACCTGGAAACCTGGAAATAACCAGGTTTTTTGGTTAAAAGTGCTGCTGACAAATATATAAAGGAATATAGATCTCCAAGGAAATATATACAGGTCAAACTCGAAAAATTAGAATATTATGCAAAAGTTCATTTATTTCAGTAATGCAACTTAAAAGGTGAAACTAATATTTGAGATAAGCCTCATTACATGCAAAGCAAGATAGTTCAAACTGTGATTTGTCATAATTGTGATGATTATGGTTTACAGCTCATGAAAACCCCAAATCCACAATCTCAGAAAGTTAGACTATTACATGCAATCAATAAAACAAGGATTGTCCATAGAACATTATCGGACCTTTGAAAAGTATAAGCATGCATATGTACTCAGTACTTGGTTTGGGCCCCTTTTGCAGCAATTACTGCCTCAATGTGGCGTGGCATGGAAGCTATCAGCCTGTGGCACTGCTGAGGTGTTATGGAAGACCAGGATGCTTCAATAGGGGCCTTCAGCTGTTCTGCATTGTTTGGTCTCATGTCTCTCATGTTTCTCTTGGCAATGGATTGAACCATGGAATGCCAAGCTGCCTTTGAGAAGTTAAAGTTTGGAGTTTGGAGTTTATTCAATTTGTAGGCCGCCCTATTCCCCGAAGGGACACAGGGCGGCTGAACAAAAGCCAAGGGAGGGGAAATTACAAAAAATAAGACAAAAACAATCGGACAATACGAACAATTTAAAAGCACAACAGACACAGCAAACTCGAGTAGGGGGGGGGGGACTCAACCCCAGGCTTGCTGGGACTGCCAGGTTTTCACGGCCGTCCGGAAGGCCCGAAGGGTGGAGAGGGTCCGAGCTCGTTCCCCAAGCGCTGGGGCAGCCACAGAGAAGGCCCTCCTCCGAGTAGTCGCCAGCCGACATTGGCCGGCAGATGGAATACAGAGGAGGCCTAATCTGTGGGATTGAATGGGTCTGTGGGAGGTAATCGGCAGAAGGCGGTCTCTCAAGTACCCAGGTCCAATACCATGTAGGGCTTTATAAGTAATAACTAGCACCCTGAAGCGTATCCGGAGACCAATAGGTAGCCAGTGCAGCTCGCGGAGGATAGGTGTAACATGGGTGTACCAGGATGCACCCACAATCACTCGCGCGGCTGCATTCTGGACCAGCTGGAGTCTCCGAACACTCTTCAAGGGCTGCCCCATGTAGAGCGCATTGCAGTAGTCCAGTCTTGAGGTCACGAGGGCATGAGTGATTGTTGTAAGATCCTCCCGGTTCTGGTAGGGACACAATTGGTGCACCAGGCGGACCTGGGCAAACGCCCCCATGGTTACAGATGACAACTGATGATCTAAAGTCAGCTGTGGGTCCAGGAGGACTCCCAAATTGCGCACCCTGTCTGAAGGGCATATAATTTCACCCCCCAGCCTGAGAGATGGAATACTGAGCCAATTTGTGGGAGGAAAAAACACAAGCCACTCAGTCTTGTCAGGATTGAGAGCCAGTCTGTTCACCCCATCCAGACCCTCACATCCTCCAGGCACTGGCACATCACGTCAACTGCTTCACTGAGTTGGCACAGGGCGGACAGA
This sequence comes from Thamnophis elegans, assembly GCF_009769535.1. Classification (NCBI taxonomy): domain Eukaryota; kingdom Metazoa; phylum Chordata; class Lepidosauria; order Squamata; family Natricidae; genus Thamnophis; species Thamnophis elegans. Next base: position 93,713,526 of record NC_045543.1, read on the forward strand.
TACAATTGAGTATCATCCGCGTATTGGTGGTATCCTATCCCGTGCCGTCAGATGATCTCTCCCAGTGGCTTCATGTAAATGTTGAACAGGAGGGGGGACAGGACCGACCCCTGCGGCACCCCATAATTAAGGGGCCTAGGGGTCGATCTCTTTACTCCAACCAACACCGACTGCGACCTGCCCGAGAGGTAGGAGGAGAACCACTGAAGAACGGTGCCTCCCACCCCCACCTCTCGCAACCGCCACAGCAGGATACCATGGTCGATGTTATCGAAGGCCGCTGAGAGGTCCAGGAGAACCAGAACGGAGGCACGGCCCCCGTCTCTGGCTCTCCAGAGATCATCGGTCAGTGCGACCAAAGCAGTTTCCGTGCTGTAGCCAGGCCTGAAACCAGATTGGAAGGCGTCTAGATAATCAGTTTCCTCCAAGGACCGACGGAGCTGAGAGGCCACCACTTTCTCAACAACCTTCCCAACAAAGGGGAGGTTGGAGACTGGACGATAGTTATTTAAGACAGCTGGATCCAAGGACGGTGTCTCCTTTAAACAGGGGGGGGGAAGACCCTTCCCGGAGAGATGAGGTCATAATCGCCTGGATCCAGCCTCCCTGCTGCTCGCAACCAGCCAGAAGGGACACGGGTCCAGTACACAAGTGGAGGCACTCACTGCTCCGATGGCCTTGTCCACTTCCTCAGGGGTAACAGACTGAAAATCAAAGCGGCTTTTCGTGGAGGAACCAGTCCTCAAACACATCAAACAGCTTGTGGTTCAAGCTGACGCCAGTGACGTGGCTGTGGGGGCTGTGTTGCTTCAAGCTAATAGTCAAGGTAATTAACAACCCTGCACATACACCTCTCGCAAACTAACCGACACGGAAAGACGTTGGGCCATTTTGGAGAAGGAAGCGTTTGCTGTTCACTGGGCTTTGGCTACATGGCGCCATTTTCTAGAGGGCGCCAAGCACCCTTTCGAGGTGTGGACTGACCATAAGAATTTGGAAGCTTTGAGAACGCCCAGAAAACTTTCTCCTAAACAGATGTGCTGGGCTCAGCATTTCAATGGATTTAATTTTACCTTAAAATACATTCTAGGGGGGAAATTTTTTATGGCTGATGCTTTATCCAGACTTCCTCAATACAACTGTTCTAAGCTCAGTGTGGTCCAGCCTGTCATTCCCGCGACGAGTCTCGCTGCTCTTGTTGTTACTAGAAGTCAAGCCCGTTCTAAGGTAGAGATGTCTCAGGACTTTCTTTCCAACCTGAAAAGTGCCCTCGCTGATGATGATTGGTTCCGACAGCACATGAATGAATGCACTATGAGGGATGAACTGCCTTGGATTGGGACAAAATTATACGTTCCTGCGTCTCTTAGACTCATTGTTCTTCAACGGGCTCATGATTCCTGGATGGCAGGGCACTTTGGCTTCGTCAAGACACTCCATCTCGTCAAGCGGCAATTTTGGTGGCCCTCTTTGAAAAAGGACATTGAGAAATATGTTGTCAGTTGTTCCATTTGTGCTGCTGCTAAACGCCCTCCGGGAAAGCCACAGGGGTTACTCCAGGCGGTAGCTCGTCCAGTGGCCCCTTGGAAGGAGATCTTCATGGATTTCATTGTCGAACTTCCCGAGAGTCAGGGACACACTGTTATCTGGGTTGTTACCGACTTGTTCTCCAAACAGGTCCATTTCATCCCTTGCTCCAAGATTCCCTCTGCTAAGTCTCTCGCTAAGATGTTCATCTCCCATATTTACCGCTTACATGGGGTGCCCGACCGCATCATTTCGGACAGAGGTGTTCAGTTCACCTCGTTTTCTGGAAGGAGTTTCTGAAGCAGATTGGCTCCGCCCAAGGGTTAAGCTCCGCCCACCACCCTCAGACTAATGGGACTTGTGAGAGGACTAATTCTGTACTAGAGTAATATTTACGTTGTTTCATCAACTACCAACAGGAAGATTGGGTAGATTTGTTGCCTCATGCGGAGGTAGCTTACAATAATTCTGTGCATAGCAGCACTGGGTTCACCTCTTTCCGTGTGGTGTTTGGCCAGGATTTTGTGCCCATTCCTGAAGTTCCTCAGGAACAGCCCCAAGTGTCATCATTGTCCGAGTAGAGTGACCACCTTCTGCACATTTGGCCTTTAGCTCTTCAGACTCTGGATGCTGCGCACCACGCTCATAAGAAACAGGCTGATAAGAAATGGACTAAGCCCTATGAATACAAAGTTGGTGATCAAGTGTATTTGTCCACTAGATTTCTTCAAACACCCCAAAAGTAAAAAAAAATGGGGCCCAAATATGTTGGCCCGTTTCCCGTTGTCAAGATCATCAACCCTGTTTCTGTCCGGCTCCAGCTGCCTAAGCACCTCAACCGGATTTACCCTGTTTTTTTTTTTTTTTTTTTTTTTTTTTTTTTCGGCTTACAAAGAAAATCTTTATTACCTCATATATATCTTTATTTCATTTTCATATTCATTTTATACAATCACTTATATACTGTGCATAAAAAAAAAAGGAAAAAAGGAAAAAAAAAAAAAAAAAAAAACCCCATGACACTTCATTCCCCCATACACCCTCTCTTCTCCCCCTCCAACTTTCCTTTCACCCCTCCAGCATTCCCCTCTTCTACTTCCCTACCCCCTCAGACATCTCCCCCTCCCTCCATTTCACCCTCCATACATTCCCTCTCACTCCCTCTTTACTTCTCCCTTCTCTTTCCCTCTTCTCCTCACTTTGGTGTATCCATACAATTCAATTTGTTTTTTACAATAAAAGTAGAAAAAGAAAATAAGAAAAAAAAAGAAAAACGAGCCGCAGTACACAAGTGAATTCTTATTGTTCTAAGGATTGAAACTGTAATTCCACCCTCCCCCCTCCCCCCTATAATCCCCCCTCCCTAACCCCCTTACGGCTTCGCAGGTCCCATGCCCGGCATAATTCTTTAACAAGCATTTGAGTATAATAAGGCCAGCTAACTTTAAAATTAAAAAAATAAAATAAAAATGAAGCCAAAAAGAAAAAGGAAAAATAGTAGAAAACCCTGTTTTTCATGTTAACCTCCTGAAGCCTGTCTGCACTTCGTCGTTGCGGCCGCCTCTCCCTCCTCCGCCCGCTCCGCTTTTGATTGAGGGTGAGCAACATTTCAAGGTCCGTGAGATTTTGGACTCTCATAAGCAATAGCAATAGCAGTTAGACTTATATACCGCTTCATAGGGCTTTCAGCCCTCTCTAAGCGGTTTACAGAGTCAGCATATCGCCCCCACAGTCTGGGTCCTCATTTCACCCATCTCGGAAGGATGGAAGGCTGAGTCAACCTTGAGCCAGTGAGATTAGAACCACTGAACTGCAGATAACAGTCAGCTGAAGTGGCCTGCAGTACTGCACCATATCCACTGCGCCACCTCGGCTCATAAGCACCAGAACCGTATCCAGTACCTGGTGGCTTGGAAGCATTTCCCCCCTTCCCACACTGAATTTGGACTTCTCCTAATTTTCCTTTTTCTTTTTTTTCTTTCCTCCCCCTTTCTCTTTTTCATGTCTGTCTGTCTGTTTGTTTGTGTTCTTTTTGTTTCTACAGGTCTGACCACCCTTTTCTGGAGGAGGGCCAGATGTCAGCCTCTGCTTTGCTGCTGCTTCGGCTGTCATTGAAACGGGGAGGGGGGGGCATGGTATCTGGGAGGGGAATCATTATGTGCGGGAGGAAGTTTCTAGACGCTGTTCTGACCACCTTACTGCACATGTGGAAGAAGGGAGTTTCCCGCCAAGGCCAACTTGTCCAGCATTCCATCCTGATGAGGATTTTTGAAGTTATCTCCCACCTGACAGTTGGGTACATTATAATTGGACTATGAACGGGGGTGCCAAGGGGAGGGGATTGAATTGTGCTTGATATTATCCGCCTTCGCACCTAATTAACCAGACTCAGTTTTGCTTTGCAACTGTTCATTTATAATTAATAAAAGTACACTTGATTTCAATTCAAATGGAGTTGAGTGGTTTCTTTCCTGATTACTGAATGAAGTCAATGCTGACAGCAAGTCTGTATTTGCAAATCACAGAAGATCATTCACCCTTAAATATAAACCATTGTTTCCAAAATTAAAAATTAATTTGCTCAGAGTTATTCACTCTCCCAAATTACTAGAATATTCATTATTTGGGGTGGGGTGATATTGGAACTGAACTGTTTGCAGGGCTTTTGTTTAGCTTGACAATTCCAATCTAAATACTGTAAATAACCAGAAGAAAGTAAAGTCAGATGCTGGTTGGTTGTTATTGTTGGTATGTGTGTGTGTGTGTGTATGCATGTATGTATATCTATATATCAAAAGATCTTTATAGATTTCATCATGTAGTTACTAGAAGTCGAACTTGATTAATAGATTTTACTTAAAAAATAATGAGTCTGAGATCTGTAGTATTTACTTAATCATTTCAAATTCTAACTGAAGACAGTGATTATAAATGTCACTTTTTTACTTTAAGTATCATTAATATTAATAGTGGAAAATTCCTTAACCTCAGTTGAAAATAATGACAGTATTTATTTCCAGGGGGGATGAGTTCGAAGAAAAAAGGATTAGTTTTCATTTTCTTAATAGTGCTTAAGAGACAAACAAATAAGTTTTGCCTTTTTAGGAGTATCATACTCTAGTGTTAAATGTTACATTTTATCTCATGAATATACTGTGAAATAGTTTAAATGATTACCTATTAAGTCTAACTGAGAACATTTAACAGCAAATTCTATTAAAACTATTTTCTAGCAAGGTTCATAATGTTCTTTGTTTCTGGTATTTTAATATAAATGTGTCATACAGTTCTGATGAAATAAAGTCTGATGAAACTATAAACATTTTTCTGTTCCAATAGCTGAAAAAACTCCTGCAAACAATTAACCCAATTTTTCTCATCCACATATTATACCATATTGTTTCTTCACAAAAGGGCATTTCTAGATTTTAAATAAGTAATGCTGAATATTTTATTAAAAAGTCTTAATAGTAGTTATTCTTCCTTAATAAAAACATAAAGGAAGGGATCTCTCATACCAACTCACTTTGTTGCAATGCATTTTAAAGAGTAAATGTGATATAGTTAAATATAAACTGTATCTTTCGGATGGCAAATGAGGGTAACATAAATATTCAAGAGTCTAGATATTTATCGATGTACTTTAAATAGTGCATTTTAAGTAGTGACTATTCAATAGCTCTTCATATTCAATGCTAGTTGCAACTAATACCATCTTCTCTCTATATTGTCCTTTTGGTATTTGTACTTCAAATTTCACTTGTGTCCAATGGTCTAAGGCAGCAATGGTGAATCTTTTTTGGCTCGTGTGACATATGGGGGGGGGAAGCACGGGGGGATCGTGCGCTGGCGGGCCGCACCCATAATGCAACACGTGACCCCCAGTGTACATGCGCGCATGATAGGCGCTTCCCCCCCCATTTTCCCATGCTTTTTTCGCTCCCCCCACCAGGCTCCTGGAGCCTCCGGAGTGCAAAAAACCAACCTTACAAGCAAACTGGAAGTCCATTCCCAAACTTCCGGATTGCCCATAGGGCCGGTTTTTTTGCCCTCCGGAGGCTTCAGGAAAGCCCCTGAAACCTCTGGAGGGTCTCCGGGGGGGGGGAGGCTCTTTTTGCCCTCCACAGGCTCCTATAAAGCTTCTGGATCCTGGGGAGGGTGAAAAATGGTTTTAATAAAGGCTGAACTCAGCTGGCCAGCACGCCCATGTGCGCTGGCCAGCTGACAGGGCAACGCCTCACGTGCCCTGACAAATGGCTCTGCGTGCCACCTGTGGCAAGCGTGCCATAGGTTCGCCATCCTGAGTCTACGATGATCAAGGACTTCCTCTTTAAAAAATTGTGTTTACACATATCAGAAAATTAGAATTCATCAAAGTTTCATCATGTAGCAATGAACAGAATGCTGGTGGATGCTCTAACAGTCCAGCTGGCTTTCCTAACAAGTGGAAACACAAATGACTGTCAGCTAATCTGCAATTTATCACACTAAACTTGTTTTTTTTTCCCCAGAACAACTTGAGCCAAATATATTTAATGTAATTTGCAATTCCGGCAAATTCTGATAGTTTTCTCCCGATGAAAATGACAATTCAAAAATATTTGAGGAACACAAGCTTCTTAAGCCGATATCCACTTCTATAAGTTAGGTTATTAGGCACAGGGGATGGAAAGAAAAACTACAGTTGAACAGATGCTTAATTTGTATATGCTGTCATACAACACATTTCAGCTTATGAAGCCCAACTTTACCTAGCCCTGACTTTTTAAAAAGAAATTGTCCATTTGAAACAACTATTTCTGTTCAATAAAATAGCTTCTTGTGCAATGTAAGGCTTCATTTTTACTCTATGCATATGTATATATGTATGTGCGCACACAAAAACATACGCACACACACATAAAGCCACTATATGTATACACACACATATACATACAAAATAAAGTGTACATAAAATAAAAGTAGTATTAAAAATTTGACAATATTTTAGGGTACTCATTTACTTTCAGAACAACCCATCTCACAAGGTTTTTATTGGAAAAATAGGAGGAAGAACAGGTTGCTGCCTTGAGTTATTTATAAAAGTAATAAAATCAGTCCATAAATATATACTTGCACAATGAGTAACAATAGTAGAGATATATCTTAAAATTCTTCAGATAACAAACCATTTTACCAGCAGTCTTTGGATAATGAGTATTCCTTCAATGACTTCTTGAAATTATGACATTGCTCAAGTAATGAAACACCTGATCCTCAAAGTTGTGACTGTTGCAGTGTCCAACTTTACAACCCAAATTTACAACCACTGGATATGCTTTAACTCTTCCCACCTACCTATCTTCTTCCCATTTTTCACCCTTTGTTTGCCTTGCATTCTGCCACCTCTGCTGTCCTCATTGCCTTGCACTCTGCCCTAGACCCCTGTGCTCTACTTTCCTGATGCCCTGCACCACCACTGCCCTTCTCTCCTCTGCCCCTGTCATCCTACAGTCTATCTCCACCCCCCAGCCCTGTTTTCTTGTCTCTACCAGCTGATCTCCGCCCTCTTCTTCCTCCTGTTGCTGACCAGGTATGCCTAGCTTAGCCTTCCACAAGATAGCTGCTAGCTATATGAGGAATGCTGCATGCCACTTGGAGATGACCACATGTAGCTAGCAGATGCTTTGCAAAGAGCTGGGTGAATCTCAATAGTGGGAGGAAGGAGACCAAAGGTCAGTTGGTGCAACTACAGTGGCACAGATGAAAGATGGAGTGCAAGGTGCAGTGGAGCGCAGGACAGCAGGAGTGGTGGCTAAAAGGGCAAATTAGATGAGGTGGGGTGGGTGGGGAAACAGAGGCAAGCAAGGCAAGGCAAGAGAAGTGTGAAGTCCTAACAATGGCATGACTGGCACATTCCTGGCTAGTGACCACAACTGAGACAACTGAAACTGCTGTTGCTAAACAATGAGATGTTACAACACCTAATGACCATATTGTTTAGCAATAAAAATTCCAGTCCCAATTAGCTTCCTTAAGCAAGGACTATCAGCATTTACTTGTAATAGGTTGAATTGGGGAAAGGACATCTAAAAGGGAAAGACTTGAGGGTCCACTCTATTGCTTTTGCTTCAATAGGATGGCATTATGTAAAATTATATAAAAAGGAGATTTCAAGCATGTATATGAAGTCCTCAATATGTATTGGTTTGAAAGCTGTTCCACACCATTTTAAATAATTACATAGGCCACAAACTTGAAGAGACTACTTTAATCTATTATTAATTAATCCAGTTAAAATTTCTCAGTTTGAAATATTTGCAAGGATTAGTATGAAAAGCTAAATTAACATTGCTGATCTAATTATGACACAAAATTAAGCATTCATTAATAAGGAAAAAGAACATTCCTGCAGTTTAATCTTAAGGGTAAACCTCAAAGATTATTCTTATATTTTGATGTATGATACAAATACATCGCATAATTAACAGTTCACTGCTATAAAAATGTTTGCTGAGAGCTTGCCAGACTCTTAATGGCCCGTCATGTCTGTGTAAGAGAATAAAATACTTGCAGAAACTAATGAATGCCTTAGCTTAGGAGGAAAAAAATGCTATAGTTTCAATCCACTTTGTCAGTTGCTGCTTTGTGCATTAGAGCAGTGACACCACCACACAAAAATGTAAGGAGTTGGCAAGAAACAGACTAAGAACTATGATGTCACCCACTGTAATGGCCATCCATGCTTTTAAGCAGCCGCCGCACTTAACGAACCCGTTTACCTCAAGAACGGAGTCTGAGGTAATCATAGTAATGTTGGAAAAATGTAATTTTGGAACACTTAAAATCAAAAGTGACTATCACCTTGACAATTATACCAATAAACAATGCATACAAATTTACAGTATTGTCTCATAAAATTTACAGTCTAGTCCTTTCTCAGACATAAATAGATAAACCTGGCATACACAAGAGCTAAAACCACAAACTTACTTAAATGAAAAAGCTTCGGAAACCAAAAGTTTAAAAACTATATGTAGAATTTAAATTGCATGCAATTTGAGCAGTTTACAATAGGCATGGCACTACCTTCATGGCATGAATTTCTTCTAGTAATCTCTGTGCACGTCTGCGGTTTTTCAACACTGCATCTTCAGTACCCCTGGAAAAAAAAGGCATGTACTTCATACTGTATTAATGTGTGTACCTACATAGTTGATCACAAACATTTATCTTCCATGCCCCCGTTTTCTTAAATGTTTTAGGGAAATGCTTTGCTCACAGCATTACATTTGAAGATCTGAGAAAGCTGCAACCTTTGTCATGTGGGGTAGTGCTCCGAAAAGCCATCTAATTGGTTTCCAAAGCTCTATCATCTATTAATTAGCATATCATTATTTTACAGGCAATAAAATAAGTTTTGTTTAAAACTGTAAGAATGCTTGATGTTATACATTGTGCATAACAATATAGATAGTTCTTGACTTACTATGACAATTGAGTCCAGAATTTGGGTCATTAAAATTCACTGAGATTATTAAACCGGTCACTATGTGGTATGACTCAATTTTACATTTTTACATGATTGTAAATCAAGCCATTGCAGGCATTAAACAAATCCAGCATATTCAATAAGCATTTTCTACTATTTTCAGAATGCTTCAACTGATCATAAATGTGAGCTGGTTGCCAGGAGCCTGAAATGTAATCAAGTGACCGCACAGAAGGGTAGTCTTAACTTCAAGGATGGTTCGTAAGTACTTTTAAGTGTATTGTAAATTGAAATGGTCATTAAGCAACTCATCATAAGACAAGGATCATCTGTATATCATTCACTGATTATATTGATCAAATTGTTGTCAATTGTTAGCAGCCACACAGATTTTCCTCCATAGTGATCTGTCCCTAACCTGGTCCTTCAGGTCTTCTTGTGGTGACTGACTAACTTCAGAAAGACCTAATATTTTACACTTGATCATTTGTGTTTTGAGTAAGAACTCTGGCTGATTTGTTGAACAATTAATTTGATTGTTTTCTTGGTTGTCTATGGCATTCTCAGGAGTCTTCTCCAAAGCTGGTTATAATGTCTTGTGTTTCTTGCTTTCCCCAAAGCTGTTTTGAAAACTTAGTATTTCTTTTTCCATGCAGGACTTTAATCTGTGTTGGATTATCTGGTGCTTTTTTTACTAGCATGCAAAAGACAGTGTTTGTCAGGTCTGCCCAACTTACAGAGGGGAAATGGCCAGATTGATACCTTGAAAAATAATTGTGAGCCACAAATAACTGGCATGCCAGTTAGCTGTTTTGCAGCAGCAGAAATAGAGCTGGCAATACCTGGAGTGCTCTAGAGGGTAGAAGTGGTACAAAAGCCAAGATGATGGTGATGTTGGGATGTAATGAATTGGTTACTTTTCAAAGAACACTGGTGGGCTGCACAGGGCTGGTTGGTGTGTGGCATGTGTCTCATGGGCCATATATTCAGACCTAGCATGCATATGTGTGTGTGTATTATTCCATGATTATGTTTGGGTTCTTTTTAAAGTTATGTAATTGTTTACATGTACTTGCTTTGCTAAGTAGACGCTTCTATGACTGTAAGGACCAATCAATAGTTTTATTTATTTATTTACTTTATCAAAAGTACCTACAAATTTAATTGTATTTTTTTATATTCATGGTCCTAATTTAGAACTCATCTGCTTGAATAGAATGTTATTTTTACTGGAAACCTATGAATCTTTTTAACCATGATGACATTAGTTAACTGCTAGAGATGTGCTTCTCAAAAGACAACCATATTTATATGATATGGTGTTCTGCTATAATGTTCTCTTTGAATAAGAAATTATTTCATGTATTAAATTTATTGTGATTCTTGCTAGGCACATTCTTTTGAATTACATTCCTAGTGTTTGGAAACTATGAGTTCTACTAAAGTAATAGCCTACTATTCTTTAAAGATTTTTGCACTGTACAATGTTTAAAATCAGAGGTAAGAAGTCTTTTTTAAAATAAATTTTGAAAAACACATGATTTCATGTAATGTCACTTATGGCCATTATAATTTTTTACATGTTATGCTTTCATATAGACCACCCACCCACTCTTTGTTAAAACAAAATCCATAAAACCAACCCCCTCCAAAAGAGAAAAAACAAGTAATTCACAGAAACACTGTATTACATATACAAAAAGCCATGCAGTCCAATTTTAAAACACATCATTAATCTTTGACCACATAACGTAATGCTGTATCCTTCCGTTATACTATGAAAGCCAGATCAGAGACTGAAAGTGAACACATTTCACTGATCCAAGATTAAAATCCTAAACTGCCTTTTCAAAAATATCTTTTCTTTGCTGTACTCCATATTTAGTAAATCGATAATTCTTCATACAATGAAATTTTTTGGTATGTAGTTCAAAATTACACGTTTTTTTAAATAATTCTGCTCTTTGAAATTCGGTATCAATTTATAGATATTAAACCAGTACAGAGCAAATGTGAGATATGTGCATATCATTAGTGTCTCTGTTCATTTCTTACTTCCAGCATATTGAGGCTGACCGATAGCCAATTCTTTTCAACAACAAAAAATCAAAGTACCACAATATTTGAGAACTGCTACATTTAATCTAAATTTCATTAAAAATAAACCCATCCACAATGGAAGGAGAAAAATATGACTATCAAACTAACATAAAATAGGGTTTCAGGTACTATAATTTAAATTTTAAAAGCATACAAAACACATGTTTGCCTTGAATTAGCCTTTTTCCACGAATGCAGCAGCTTACATGGTCAGAAATCAGACACAATTATATTTGGCACATTTATTCTATACAAAGATCACAGAAGTATAAAAGAAGAGTTAAACTTACTTTTTCCCCTTCAGTTTAGCAATATGCCTAGTTAGTTTCCGAATTGTTAAAACTCTGATTTTCTTCACTTCTTTTCTCATCTTGACAACCTATGAATGAGAAGGGAAGGGATGTATTATCATCAATATACTTTACACAAAAATACTAGTTTTCGACTCCCTAACTTACCAAAAGATTCAGATAATGTTCTCATTGAAGTCAAAAAGTTTCTCCAAAATTCTCAGACAATTAAAGAATACAGGTAGGCTTAACATAACAATGATAACAGGGAGCAAAATTTTCTTTAGTAAGTGATGCAGTTGTAAAGCAATGTTACATGACTGCATCACTTAAACAATGGCAATCCCAACAGAATTTGGCATGGAAAAATGGGTCATTTTTTAAAAAATTACACATTACATTTCATAATTTTCTAATGGATGTATTTTTTTTCCAAAAGTACAGTAGTTAGATCTTGTCCATCCAACAAAAGTTACTACATACATACATAAATTGCCCAAATCAGTATTTAATACTTGATAATAGGTAAGCATGACAATATAATTCCATGGGATTTCACCCAGTTTAAAGTTCATGATCTTGTCCCCACACCAACAAATCCATCACATGGTCCAATCCTCTTTTTCTTCACTAAGACTCCACGCAGCTTCTTCCGGTCAGGTGCAAAGGTGCTGAGACAAAGAATAACCTTGAGCTTCCAGAAAGGAATTTTTTATTTTGAAAACAACTCTTGCTACCCCCCCCCCCCTTAATGAGTGTGTGGCAGGCCAAAGATTCTTAAAGGAACCGCTGCAGGCCTGACATCTACCTTTTTCTGAAACACAGGTCTCAATAGAAGTTCCTACATGGCTAATTAGTAAATCCCTGAGTGACAAAAAGAATTAAATATATGGTTCCCAACTCCCCCCCCCCCAAAAAAAATATAGAGGGCAAGGAAATCACTTTATAAAATCATGATCTGGAAACTATGAGCAAGCCAGTAATGGCTCTATGCCAAACATCTGTGAAATGCCACTCCAAAAATAAGAATTCTTAGCCATGCTCATAGAAAATTCACAATTATACAATTGCAGCAATTTAAAAAGGCACTAAATTGAGAGGACTCCTATATGCTGTATTTTAGGGACATGAGTTGTACTTCTCGTGTTGTTCAGTTTTCAAAAGGTGAATTAAATATAGAGCAATGGCACCTCAAGTAAAATTTGATTTTAAAGAGGAAATAAAAATTATAAAAACTCTTAAGAAGTTAACTGTCTGGTAGAAAGGTAGCTTACATCTTTAAAACCATAAGCCATAAATACGAAATCTGTCCAAGATGACTATTTCACATTAACCAATACTTTCTTCATATAAACAAGGAAGCACTCTTTTTTAAGAAATCCTCTTACAGAGTGCACATTTAAATAAATTATCCTTGCAATAGTAAATACTTCTCTTTAAATATTATTCCTCATTATGTTTAAGGAAATAAGTTCAAACCCACATAACTTCAATAAATAATCATGTATAAAAAGGAAAAATATTTTATTTAGAAGCTTACTTGGCTATTTTAGGTATGGATATGAAAATGGATTTTATTTATAAAAAGTATCTACGGTAAATTAAATTGGGGTTCTCAGTACAAGTTTTTGGCCAGGCTTTAAAAGCTTTCCATAAAGTATTCTGGTCAACAAGGTTCGCCTCCTACGAGGTTTTCTATCATATTTTGGCCACTCATCCATGTTTCTCACCATGCATTAAAACAACCTAGTGCTTCAACTTTTTTTAAAGCCAGACTTAGCCAAATGTCTCCTGACATTGAATTTTGGCGTGTAATCAACAGTTAAACAAGTACAGCTCTTATACTCACAGAATGTCCATGGCATGAATAGCTGTACCAACTGAATTTCTGCCTAGCATGTAACTTTTTAAAGACTCAAAGTCACTGTGAATAAAATGTCAAAAGCTTTCACAGAAGTTTTAGCTGATGTCAATGAAAAGCTCACAAACTATAATAAGTAAAAGTAACAACAACCTGGCATATACAAAAACCTACAATTTAAAGAATAACAGCAGATCATTATGCACTAAAACATATATATTTAACTTCCTATCCAATATTTACTCCTTTCTAGAACACTATGTGGAGGAAGAGTATATTTTTAGTAACTAATTCAACCAAAAGCAAATTCTAACTGTTGCTCACGAACATAAAAATGCCAACCTAGAGGAATCCAAAGGGCTATTTAGTCTCACACTCTCTTCCTGCTTTGATCAAGCAAGTCACTAAGGCAACAGAAACTTCTTGGTCATGTTCTACACTATCTAATATTCAGAGACATTCTCTCTAATTACAAAGAGAAGAAGAGAACAATCACCAACATGTTGGATAGATTCAATTATAGTGACAAAGGTTGCAAAACTAGAAGATCTGAAGGACTAGGTTAGGGACAGACCACACACCTGTGTGGTTTGCAATAGATTATACAGACTTGATGACACATAATCAATCAATTATAGGGCATAGCAGCAGGGGAATTGTCACTATGACATAGCCATAAATCACCTTTACTCTGTCTATTTTTCAAATTCTGTTTTCTAATTCAGTCTGGTGATTTCCACACATTACATGTAACCATTAAGTTTGTGATGTTACACTGCCACTACAACTTAGATTTCAAATTCAAATTCCTCTTATAAAATTTTCTTAATCAGCCAAAAATACATTTTATAAAACTTAAAAGATTCTGCTTCGTGAGAATCAGATAAACTTTTCAGTTTCCTCTTGTAAACACACTAGAACAACAAGTATTTAATAATTACACTCAGAACAACCCTACTATATTTTTAAAAATAAAAAGTGCCTAGGACATTGAACTCAATCTAATAACCTGCAAGAAAAGTTAAGGCAAAATAAAAAGGACAGTGGAATGTTACAAGGATATGTTAAAAATATTTTTTAAAAGTCTTAAAATTCTAAAAAATATATTAAAATTATATTAAAACACTCTCTCTGAATCACATCCAAATTTTATACATTGCAAAGACCTTGTAAGGGGTGGCAAATATTGGAAAGAAATATTGCATTAGAATAAAATGTTATGCTTGGCTGCATTGGGGGCTTGTTTTTAAGTTGAACAGAGAAAAGGCATCCAATTTAAGCTAACTCACAGCCAAAAATGCAAGATACTATTTGGAAAGTTTGACCAAATGGGGAAAAGATCTTAATAAAGGTATAAATAGAATAAGCCACCATGGAATAAAAATATTACAAGTGTTATCAAGTTATGCCATCTTTCCCAGATCAGAATTTTTGTCGTGAATACCCAATTAAAATTCCCAAAATCTAAGAAAAGTTCACAGTAATATTAATCTAATAGATATACATTAACACTGAATGTTAGTAGGTCATGCTATAAAACAAAATGCCAGCCTTAAGTGTGATCCTAAGCATCCAATATACATTTGGAAGTCAGTATGTCAATCTCATTACAATCTTGAGAATAGGCAGAAAGTAATTCCTTCAAAATCTGTAGCTGCTGATATTTTGTGTGTGGCATCCAGGTGCTGCTTTAAATTGCCCAAATTACACTTCCAAGATCACTTATAAACGTTATGCAATATCATCACAAACGTTTAACACATGGCAGCACCTACATATTATTAACTACTTGCAGTCAAAAAGCCAGCACATTTTTAAAGAATTTACTCTGC
This sequence comes from Thamnophis elegans, assembly GCF_009769535.1. NCBI lineage: Eukaryota > Metazoa > Chordata > Lepidosauria > Squamata > Natricidae > Thamnophis > Thamnophis elegans. The sequence goes on from NC_045543.1 coordinate 93,728,607, forward strand.
ATATATAGGTCATGTGAATTGCATAAAGTGAGACAAAGTAGCAAGAATTAATACGATACAAATGACACAATTCTGTTGTTCACACAGATTGCTTTAATTTTTTTTTTCTAATATCAAAATGTTGGTATACATGTCAAAACACTTCCAATAAAAAAAAAAAGATGTGCTAAGGTGGGGACTAATACACCTAGGACTGTGATGCCGAACCTGTGGCACGCGTACCAGAGGTCACACGCAGAACCCTCCCTGTGGGCACATATGCTGCTGGTCTTCTGGTTTCCAGTGCACGCATGCACGCTGGCCAGGTGATCTTTGCATGTCTGGAATCCCGGAAACCTGAAGACCAGCTGGCATGTGCATGCCAACCACCTGGTCTTTGGGTTTCCAGTGCTGCAGCATTTGAAGACCAACTGGTCGGCATGCATGTACATGCCGGAAACCAAAGGACCAGATGGCCGACACATGCATGTGTTATCGGCCAGCGGGTCTTTAGAGTTTCTGGGGCTCCAGCACATGTACACAAGCATGATCCGGTTTAGGCACTTGGTGCTGAAAAGGTTCCCCATCACTGACTTAGGGTATTAATAATATTCCAAAGGTGGCTTTCCTAACACTTTGGAAAAAAACAGATCTTCTGAGCCTGTTCAAAGAATGACACTATTGTGGCAGTTCAAAATTCCACAGGGGAGCTATTCCAGATGGCAGGCACCCTGGCTTGAGAAGTCATCCACAGTGATACACATTCCACTTTAAGTTTAAAATAGGCTTAATTGTAATTTTCAAAACAATTCAAAAATTTGTTCAAAAAATAAGGTCCCACTGTCCCCCAAATACAATTAAATATTTCCATGAGCAGCTTGTCAAACTCTTAAATAAAAATGATTCAGGTCACCAAAGTATTAGGGTTAGGGACATGGTGGCATAGGCCGTATCTTTGAAATACAAAATTAAGATTACACAATTGAATTGAAAACTCTTATTCCAATATACACAATTAGAATTCTCCAAATACGTATGTAAGTTGATTAGTTGATTTTGACACCTAATGGCTACTTTCTTCAGCCACAGTATGGAAGATGTTTACAATTTCCTTCTTTCCTCTCTCTCCCCTCTGCATGCCTTCCATCCCAATTTGTGTACCTTGTGTTTTCTATTCAAGTACCAACCTGGGCTTGATCCTTTTTAAATTTCAAAGTCAAATGGCTGTTTCCATACACTGAACTAAATGCCCAGGCACTAGAAGAATGTTAAGTGGGAAGATTACATGAATCCCAATAATATTGTTTACATTTAGGAAAAGATTTGGGGCTGAAATATAAAAGTTTATTTATTCCAATTAGAAAACCATGAATTAAGTGTATTTTGAATACTAAACTAATTAATAGTCCAGAGGCCAAAATTAAAGCAAATCAGAACAATCTTTTGGTGGCAAAGAGCCAAATGTAAAGGAAGAGGGAGGTTGTAGTAGAAGGAATAATTACACACAGGAGTTCAGGATTGGTTACACTGAATTAGAGGGATATCTGTGGCAAGAGAACTGAATAATAATTACAGATCAACTGTGCCAGATGCCTTTTAAATTCATACTTCAGACACCTGTAGATAAATCAGCATAGAATAAGCATCATTTTCATCACAGCTATGCTAAAAACATTTTAAATATAGTCTACAGCAAGTTCCCATGACCTAGCTTGCATATTTTGATTCTGCACCGGCCAAGTAAGAAGCCACATGTTTTATTTTTGTCAACTTCTAGCTAGCCTACGTGGCCCAGCCACACACATTTTATACAAGCTTCTCAGAGTAGAAAATTGGAGAGGGATAATATTCTGTGACACACACTCATTTAACAATTTTAACATATAGCAAATATGTCTACTGTGCTTGCATTTTTAACTTTAAATTAATTTGTTTTTGTTGAAAGCAAATATGATCACAATTTGACTTTAATGTTCTGATGCTGATGATGTGGCAATCTGAACTTGAAGGAAAGTTGCTGGAAAGGTTCCTAGGACAAAATGCTGTTTGCCTGAATTCCATCTGAGATTCTGCACTTGGAAATTTCATAATCTTTTAAAGAAAAGATTGCTTACAACATTTGACATTATTTCACAGAAAAAAAAATCATGATTCAGTTCATTACATAAAATTCTTACCAATGAACTTACATTCATAATTATGAACTTATTACTTATATTACCAAAGGATCAAAAAAGGACTGAAATAACAGAATAGTTTCTTTCCAATATTTCACTTTTAAGCTACGCATAAAAGCCACTATATTGTAATGTTAGGAGTGGAGACCCAATTTCTAATTTCCACTCCAGCAGAGAAATTCTCTGAATGACTCTGGGCCAACCATTCATTCTCTGCCCTAGATTGGGAAATTGAAAAACATCTGTCTATCAGCCTGCATTACACTCATACACCTTTACAATAACAACTTCATCCTGCAATGAATTGATTTGGAATGACAAGAACACATCAAAAAGGTATGTTTGTTTCTCTTAATCTTCAAAAAAATAGTCCTATTAGTTTCTGTGCCGTACTACTCAGTAATCAGAAAACTGCAAGCCACCATGTTCAAGATACTGTTTATGAAAATATTTCTGTTTTTTTTTAAAGAGGTGCAATCTTATTGTGCCTGAAGGCCTCCCCTTCCCTTCACCCAATCTTTGATAATACCTTTTTTCTGGTTTAACATTTTATTGAGTTATAAGATAAAATAAGATATGAAATACAAAAGTAAATAGGAGAATGGTGGGGAGGAAGAGGAGAAAGAGAAGTGAGAAAGAGTAGGGAAAAAAGAAAAGGAAACATTGACTTCTGTCTCTGTTGCAATAAAATAAGGCATTAACGTCAAATCACAACTTTGTTTTTTAATAATATAAACAAGCCATTTCTATAGAGATCTATCAATCTAATCAGTAAAACCCAAAACCAAAGTTTCATTCTTTTCCACTGCATGCACAAAGTTCAGAAGCCGTCTCCATGGGGAAACAAAAGTACTTATACTATTTTCTTTCATCAAAATAGTCCATTTTGCTATTTCATCCAACTCCCAATCTTTGATAATATTAAAGAAAGCATAATAATGATTAGGCAGAAGATGATTCCAGGTCTCTTTGACTTTCCACTGCTTCCCAAAGACGGAGTGATTTAGATGGATGTGTGAGCTGACTCTGGAGTATACAACGGATCTGTACTGATTCCATTTAGCAAGTCTCCATTCACATTTTATTCAGATAAGATGGAGCATGGCAACCAATATTTAGGATTATTCCAAATATTCCAACATACTATGAATATAGTTTACATTACTTTTATTAATAACAACACCTATTGAGTTCCACACAATTACCCAGCAATCTATTGAAGTGTCAAAGTTTGCTAATCCCATGAAAAACAGGGAGAAAGAGAAAGAAGGCTGTTTATTTATAAATTTATAAATCAATTTGGCTTTCAAGTTCTATAATGTATTTAAGTTAATAATGAATGTAGACCCGTCCTTGGAAATGGTGAAAGAATGAGCCATTTTTTTAAAAAAAAGGCAGGGAGGGGGGAACAACTTAAAAAAAAACTTGGTTGTGAGAAAGAAAAAAAAAAAACTGTAAGGAATGAAACTCAAAAAACCTTGAATCTGCTTGGTATAAGATGGGGCAGACAGAAAATCAAGATTCTGCTGTTCTAACCCTCCATCCATCCATCCATCTATCTATCTATGTATTAGGTAACATTCCAATTTTTAAAAAAGTTTCTTCTGCCAGGTTTAAAGCCAGGAAGAAAGGGCAAATCTGTAGCAATCAGGAAGAACTGAAAAGCAAATGCTGTGATAGCCATAAATTATGGATGGATGTGAGGTTTTTTGCTTTTAGTTTCTATTTACTTCAATTGTAAAAAGTATACACAAACCATGTAGACTAAAAACGAGCAACTTCCATATTATAAAGCCCTTTTTATACAATCACTAAAATTGTAGGGTCACAAAACATACAGTTAGTTTCACTCCCTTATTGATTAGCAATGTTTATTTCTCTTGTATATATACTGTAGGCATAAAAACAGGAGCAATAAGAAGGAATAAGACATCCTTACAAATAAATTTAACCACAAGGATACACAGATGCCTAGACTCAAATAATTGAGCTGAATACCTTCATCCTGTTGGATAAAAGGAAGAATTATGAGTATTGGCTAGAGAACCTGTGTACTCGGGATTGTGTTTTTTTAAACTTCAAGTCATATAAGAACTTTCAAACTGTCCCTTTGTAGTTGCAAATGACCTTAGGAGCTACAGCAGAACTCTAAAAATATACATCTCAAAATATTGGTCTTTGTTATAATTGTTTGTTTGCTCTATCCTTTTCTTCTGTAGATTTTGATTTACCCTTGGCAATAGGAAAATAGACTATGAAAATACAGTGACATCATATGGATGTAATTTAATTTGTTTTTAAAAATATATTTACTTAATAAGTTATAGGAATAAGAGACTGCTTCTGAATAAAGATCCTGTGATTAGATGGCTAAGGAAGTGATGGTGTACCAAAAAGAGGAACAAGGAAATTAAATCTTATCAGGACTTGGAAATAACAAGAAGTAAAAACAAATAACATAAGCTATGAAGTTTCAGAGTTCAGTTCATACTGAAGCTAGCGAGATAGGAATCAAGACTTCTTAAAATACAACATATAACCACTATATAACCACTAAGGACATTCCAAATCTTATGGCTGCGGAATGAAAAAACAAAGAGTCTATTAACCTCAGTGAAGTGTAAGGAAAAGCCTTGAGATTTAAACTACAGAAATGGCCTACAGATATTTCTCAAATTATAACCATTCATTGAGACCTTTTAAAATTACAGTGGCATTGAGCAAAGGGACTTCTCACTGGTCCCCAAAATCACAGCCATTGCAGTGTCCCCAACCTCACATGATAAAAATTCTGGTGCTTGCCAGCCTGCCCACACTTTTGACTGCAGAACTTTAAATCCTACCCATCCACCTATCTCTCCCCACCTTCAATGACCAAGGACTTTGCAAGGCAGCTGCTGGCTGCGCAAAACGTTCTTCCTAAGGTTGCACTCCTGAGGCATAGGCCTGGGGAGAGGGAGTTTGAGGTAATCCTTTACCTTACTGAGGCTGAGGGTCACGAGGAACCAAACCGGGAAATGGTGGCTTGGCTTGAGGTAGGTTCAACAACCGGTAGAATTCAATGAACACTGACAACAGGGAGTGATGTAATAGTAATTGCTTTACAATGCAATTATGTGACCTCATACTTTATAACTGCATCGCTTACTGTGTGTGTGTGTGTGTGTGTGTGTCATACACACACACACACACACACATATATAGTATACTGCAGCTGTCAGTTTATATATGACCTCTTTCTTATCTTCACAGAAGCAAGTTACATAGGAATATAAAGTCCATAAAGAAATGTTAAATATTATAATAAATTGATGAGAAATCTCTATGGAATACCCTTGGGAGGAAAATGATATCAGATAATCAAACAATGACTGAACTCTGGCACAGAAGTCTACATTTGTAAAAATACAAAATGTAGCTAATTTTGTAACTATTCAGATGCAATACTCTGAATGCTTTATATTCAACATTATTAAATTTATACTAATTTTAAAAAATTAATAAACACTTTGTCCTTCAATCAACTTCTTAAACATATCTTTTAAATTTTATTTTTTTGTCTCTGGAAAAAATGACAAAATACTCTTATACTGTTACCAAATGGACATATTTATGAAATCATCATAAGGTAAGATTTTATGGGTTTTTTTCTAGAAGTGCCTAACTTGTTCAAGTATGCAACTTATAAAGGGTAGAAACTAATTTACTAAATCAATTTTTAAAAGTTGTCATTCTAAAAAATTTCACATGTGACTCAGGGCTTCTGAAGACTTTTTGTATAACTCTCAAAGATCTTTCAAAATTACAACAAAGTAATTTTTAACATGACAGAAAGCAAAAATCTGAAATAGAGTGTGTTAAGAGTAATCATTATGAATTAGATATAATCTTCTCTATAAATGAAATCAAATTGAGTTTGCCATTGTAGTAATACTCACTACCTTTTTGGAAGAGGGTTTCCTACATGCAATTCTAAATCAAAACCCAACCTTTGGTCCACAGAATGTTATATACTTCGATAGAGAGTTTAGACCAATTGAACAATATATACCAACTAACAATTCTGATAAAATTATAGAAAAGCATCTATAAAAGAAACAAAGCTAAAATATTTATTCCATGCCTAATAATTTCTCAAAACTATATTTAAGATATTTAACTACTGTATTTTCAAAGTATAAGCGGCACCAGAGTATAAGACGCACCAAGATTTTGAAGAGGCAATTTTTTAAAAAAGGTTTTGCACTCTGTAGGCCTCTTGAAAACGGGCCCATTTTTTATAAGAAAAAAAAGGGGCATGCATAGCCTTTAGGAGACTTAAAGAGTGCTCCTGGGAGCCAGCGGCGGGAAAAAATAAGCATTTTTGCTCATTTTTGCCCTCCCCAGCCGCACTCTGGAAGCCTCCCAAAGGCTATGCATGGCCATTTCTGAAAAGGGGCAGGGTTGCGGGAGGCCAAAAACGCTGTATTCAGTGTATAAGACACACTCAGATATTCACCCTCTTTTTTATTTGTTTTTTACAGGAAAGAATAATGAAGTTATTTTATTTCAAACAAACCTATAAACCCAGTGGAGTCAAATGTACATATACTTCTATATGTATAAAAAGCCACATATTAAAACAGGCTCCATAATTTTGCTGAGAAAACTGTTCATTTTATACAGTTACATTGATACATTTACATCAGAAAATTAAACTTATTTGTAAGAAATCTTATACAAGTATTAACAGAAGAGTAGAAATCCATTACTTATTTTGTGCTGCCACCTAGCAATGTTTTCAAGAAATAGTTGCACATAAGTTCATATAGGCAACACTTCTTAAAATGTGCCCATTTGTATCCACTTGCTTCCTTCTTACATATGTAAATTCAAAAGGATACCTTATTTAAGTAAAAAAAAAATCTTCATGGTTCTATTAATTTTAACTTTAAAACTGAGGCAAGAACATCTCCAGAATAACCCTTCATTTAAAGTTTATAGTGTAATTCTTTTAAAAAAAATTAAATTCAATATTGAAAGCATACTCATACAGAAAATGGAAATTGCAACCAGGTGTCCGTTACCCTATTCGTATTTGCAAATAATTCAAAGCTCATTGTTATTGCTTTTATTTTGCAGCCAAAGAATTTCCCCAAACTTCCAAATTTACTCATGGTAAAAAAGAATGAGGAATTGTTAAGGCGTAAAAGACCAGATCCATGCATAAAGTTTCAAATATTAAGTGATGTATTGCTAAAAGCATATGTAATCTTCTCAATTCATGGTGGGCACTTGCTTAGACTTAAATAAGGATGAACCACACTCAAGGAGGGTTAGACTTATACTGTATGCATGATTATTAGGCAAGCTGTATTTTCAAGAATTTTATTATTGAACAACTGCAGTGCTCTAGGTCGATCCAAAATGTTAATAAACCTCAAACATGAATATTTAAGAAAGTAAAAGTGAGGTTTTAGCTTTCTTAGGAGAATGTATGCACAATTATTGGGCAACTATTAGTGTGCAGAATTATGCAAATAAATGAAAAATGAAAATTTGCCCATCTCACTCATTTATTTGCATGTGAGAATAATAAACAAACTCAAAATGTACAAACATTTCTGACATTTAAAAAAAATCAGTGGCTAATATAGCCACCCTTCTTTCAATAACAGTCATAAGTCTTCCATTCATGGAGTCTGTCAGTTTCTTGAACTGTTGATGATCAACTTTTTGTGCAGCAGCAACCACAGCCTCCCAGACACTGATCAGAAAGGTACTAGTCTCCCAGCACTGTTCAGAAAGGTGTACTGTTTTCCTTTACTGTAAATCTCCCATTTAAGAAGGGCCCACAATTTCTCAATAGGGTATAGGTCAGATGAGGAAGGGGGCCATGTCATTATTCTTTCATCTTTAAGGCCTTCACTGGCTAGTAGTGGAGTACTTTGATGCATGCAATGGAGCATTGTCCTGGATAAAAATCATGGTCTTCTTGAGGGATACAGACTTTTTTCTTTACCACTGCTTGAAGAAAGTATCTTCTAAAAACTGGAAGTAGGTTTAGGAGTTGATTTTGAGTCTATTTTCAACCTAAAAAGGTCCCAGCTAATTTTTCATAATACCAGTCCATACCAGTACCCCACCTCCACCTTGCTGGCATCTGAGTTGAATTGAAGCTCTGTGCCCGTTACTGATACAGCATGGCACCATCCAACTGGTCCATCAAGAATCACTCTCCTCTCATCAGTCCATAAAATCTTTGAAAAATTTGTCTTCAAGTACTTCTTGGCCCAGTCTTGCCATTTCAATTTATGTCTTGTTCGGTGGTTGGGTTTCAGCCTTCCTTACCTTTGCAATGTCTCTGAGCACTGAACACCTTGTACTTCTGGGCACTCCAGGTAGGTTGCAGTTCTGGAATATGACAGCACTGGAGGATAATGGGTTCCTAGTAGATTCATGTTTGATTCTTCTCAAAGCTTTGGCAGTTAATGGGCCTCTTTTTTTTGTCAACATGTTTCTTGTGACCCTGTTGACTATTTGCAGCAAAACATTTGATGGCTCTGTGATCACGCCCCACTATCTTAGCAATTTCAAGTGTGTTGCATCTCTCTGAAAAGACTTTTTACCATTTTTGACTTTTCAGTTAAAACTTTTTTTTTTGGCCTATTCTGTCTGAGGACAAAAGGCTGCTGAATAATTATGCACACCTTGATATACAGTGCTGATCTCCTTAGGCCACACCCTCCCTCATTACAAATATATATATATATATATATATATATATATATATATATATATATATATATATATATATATATATATATAATGTTATATTTATGCTGATAAATAAAGGGAGACTAGTATAGATCTATTTCAAGCTATTTAGCTCTCATCAGCTAGCCACACCCTTACTGGGAAGTAATATTGGGTTTCTGTCTGGATGGTCTCTTGTGACGAGCCGAAGACAGAGAGTGGAAGTGTGACCTTCCTCCCATATTTGGGCATACCAGGGGTTGTGACTTTAAATATATATATGCTTATTTACACTAAGTATTCAAGTTTTATACAGCTTGGAGGTGGAAAATATGCAAAAAAATAATATGGTCAAAATACTTACTTGTCTAATAATTGCACACAGTGTAGTTCTCTTCCAGCTACACAGGGATTCTAAGCTGAGCCCCCCTTTCACTCAGGCCCCCGATTACCCCTCCTCCTACAGTAATCAATGTCTGCTGAATGAAAATGTATCAATACAAAAGTGAATGACCAATACAAAATTAGTATATCCAGGTGGTCTCTGAATTTAGTGTGAATGAATAAAGAACAAACCAAATAAAGGCTTCCCTTGCCTTATGTGAACTGACTTTATGAGAATAATTTAATTTTATATGAGAATAATAATTTTTCTTTTTCATTTTGGATACAAAATTCACTATATGAAAAATGCCACCCATCTTTTATGCTATATGTGCTAGTCTAGTAAATCTTCATCAAAGGTCTAGAAACTTGATCTAATCATTATAGAGATGCTATAAAATTCAGAGATTGCCTTGAGTTTGGAACTGCTCTGTTTTAAATTTGAGATGCTTCTAGCAATAGCAATAGCACTTACCACTTCACAGTGCTTTACAGCCCTTTACAGAGTCAGTAGGCTGCGTCAACTTTGAGTCTGGTGACATTCAAATTGCCAAATTGCAGGCAGTTGACAGTCAGCAGAAGTAGCCTGCAGTACTGCATTCTAACCATGTAGAATGTATTATACTCTTCTAGAATGCATTAAAGAGACCATTTCACATATAAAGCATCAGTTTTACAATGGAAGCATAATTTTCTACAAGATTTTATTAGGCTGAAGGCTGCATTTTACCACGATATGATTTGGGAGCAGTCTCTGCAAGCTCATCCTATTTCTCAGTGTTGTCCCTAGAGAAAGATAAAATAAAGAGAAACTCCACATTCCTCCTACCTTATGAATCATATTTTTCAAGAAAAAAAAGACAGGATATTGATGCAAAATATTAAACAGGACAGTAAAAAGGACCTGTTTTGTTAACTGCAATCTAATAAAGGAGACTCCAAGAAACTCACATGGGAACCAATTCTCTGAAAAGTATCCTAAAAATGTAAATTGTGTATCATTGCCCATATGTTGCCATCTGCACAGTACAGTGATTATTTACTCCAGTAACGTTCAGGTTTTTTTTTCTTCAAATGAGCATTCTGGACCTGATGCTGCTAGTGCAGTGTTTCTCAACCTTGGCCCACCTGAAGATGTGGCTGGGGAATTCTGGGAGTTGAAGTCCACACATCTTCAGGTGGGCCAAGGTTGAGAAGCACTGTGCTAGTGCATTCATCAAAAGCAAGGCCAGAATCCAGTTCCAGTAACTGAAGGCTAATTATTACACAGTGACCAGCATCTCCACTAAACCCAAAAGTGCTTTTTCAAGAGGCTACTGGATTTTGTTTTTTCTTTGAAGACGTTTCCCTTTTCATCCAAGAAGCTTCTTCAGCTTCTTGGATGAAAAGCAAAATGTCTTCGAAGAAAAACCAGAAAGTCCAGTGGCCTCTTGGAGAAAAAAAAAGCACTAGGTACAACCATGACTTGGGTGAGTCAGAATCTCCATAGACATCCTCATTGACCTTATCTAAAAACGCTTGGAAGGGCTACACTTGGGATTTTCCGCATTCCCTTTCTTGAATTACTACCTTCTAAAAACCAGCTCTCCTTTCCTCCCTTCTGGGACTTCTCCACCACCACCCCAAGCCAGCGTGTCCATTATTCTTAGAAGGAAGTTGAAGGGCGTACAATGGAGAGAAGTCATCCACTGCCTAATGACCCAACGAAAAGCACACGCCTTTACCCTCTTTCCCCCTTACCACCCACGTTTAGTATCCGAAGTTTCCTTCCCTGCCATCTCGAAGGGCCCCGGAGGCTACCTCCCAGCAATGTGGCAACGCTCCCAGTCAGACGCTCACCTCATTGTTCAGGTTCAAAACCTGCGCCATGATAGCCGCTCCAAGGGTCTTCAGCTGCAAGAACTCACCGGGTTCCCACGGGATCGGCTTCTTATCTCTGCACGCTTCCTCCCAGCACCACAAACGAAACAGCGCGCCTGTGCGGTTTTAACCCGCTCGGCTTCCGGGCGACGCTCTAGCTTTATCTTTATGGTTATACAAAGAAAATAACGTGCCTCTTGTTTCTCAACCTGGCCAACTTGAAGATTGTTGGACTTCAACTCCCAGAATTCCTTAACCAGCTATGCTGGCTGAGGAATTATAGGAGTTGAAGCCCACACACCTTCATGTTAGTTATATCGGGGTTAGCCCGGAATGTTTTTCAGAAGGCACATTTGAAATAATTTAGCCCGGAACGTTGAACAGAAGGCGCGTTTGAAATAATTTTTATATGAAAAATCATAATTCAAGGGTACTGGAACCAAACTATGATAAGTTGAACTACGATTTATTAGGCATCGGAGATAGGCGCATCCTATCCCAGATTAGTGTGTTATGGGAATGCAGTTTGAGCTATTCCCTACACTGGATTTATCAGGTTAAAGACAAATTCAAACTTGGCAACTTTAAGACTTGTGGACAGCTATGCTGGTTTGAGAATTCTGGGAGTTAAAATCCACAAGCCTTAAAGTTGCCAAGTTTGAATACCTCTGGATTAAGTGAACACAACGTTGCCCACTTACGGTACAGTGGAATCTCTAAACGGTTCGACCTTGAGTTATTTTGGGCTTATTCTAGGCAAAATGGAGTGGGTTAGACTGAGAAAGACACTCTGAGAAATAAAAATACTTTTTCTTAAGAAAAAAATGAAAAGCCAATGTTACTGTGGTTTTGTTTTTGATTCTAATATGCAAACGTTTGGGCTCCTTTTCTTATTTAAAAATTAATCAGAATATGGAATTTATGACCTTGTTGGCAGCCACAAAAAACTGATTTTTTGCTTTGGCTCGCAAAATAATTCATTATTCTCTGAGGGGAAACTGTTCCAGCTGGGATTGGGTTGATAAAGAGTTTTTGCCCAGTTTTTAAATGAAATCAATTGTATGCACCCCTGTTATAGTGTGTTTTTGACCTGCATATGAAAGCTGGAAATTCAGCTTTTATTCCATATGCTCACTTTATCATTGTTCATTTCACTAATACTCATTTTCTTCATTTTTTTAAAACCAAACCAACCACATGTTACTGATGGAAGAATATAATAGAAATAGAATATTCTTTGGACACAAAGAATTTGTCTCTGGTGCAGAAGCTCTCAAATGTACATACAAACAACGAAGTATAATCATAAGCTACTGTAGGAAGTTAAAGCCCACCCCTCTACTAGAAAATGGAATATTTTAGAAATATTAAAAGGACAGAATATTTCCTCTAAATGGAGGACAAAAACTCAATTCCTCCCTACCTTTGTCAATGAGCCATTAAGGCCTGAACCAATCTATTCTACATACCAAAGAGGATTAACCCTATACAGAAACTCACCATAAGGGGAAAATTACATCAACCAGTAAAGCAACCAAACTTGGACTCAAAGCACAGCCTATAGCGTTTCCCCTGAATCTGACAACCAATCAGAATACAAGCTCAAGTTCAAAGCCCTGAGAGGGCATAAAACCAGGGACTTTCAGCCTCTCTGCCCTTTTTCTTCTTCACCCAACACCCTGAAGCATGTGATCCCCCTTTTCTGTTCTAGAGCTCAAGCCATGTGATCCTGTCCAACATTAAACCATCTTTCCAAGCAGCCTCCATGTTTCCATGTCTTTTATCCCCACTTGGAACTGAACCCAGAACGACATTTCTTGCAACAATACAAATAGGAAAATATATAGGAAAGTTTAGAAGGATAAGTATTAACCTATAATTTTTGCAATTAAAAAAAGTAATTAGAATGTTGGTGTTGCTTTGTCATTAAAAACAGGGGAGAAAACTAACAGTAACATGGGAGATGAAAGAAATTTACTAAAAGGAATTTTAGAAGTATGTGATAGACATGGAGTTTTTAAGAAAATGTAAAATAACTACCTATATTGTAGTATAAAATCCTTTAAAATAAAAGGGATAAAGAAAGGCTTAATTTGATGTAAAGTTAATTTCTCATATTTATCTTATCTAAAGGTCCTTAAAACAGAGTACAAATTGTTTTGTTTTTAACCCAAATAGCAGATGTGTCTAAAACATATAATTAACAAAGACCTAATTTAGGCCTTTTAAGTGGGATTTAATGGTATTTCAAATTGTTCTGTTTGTTTTCACTCAAATTATTTTAGCTATTATACAGGTCTTACCCATGACCACAATCAGGTAACAATATACCGGTAATTCTTTTCTTAGCTTAATTTTAGTTTTCCTGTCAGTGCTAAAACTGAACTTCAATAAATTACAGTAGAAGAGAGATTTTAGTGACCCACATAAGATATGACTTGCATTAAGTTTGCTCAGTCTGTATTTTTGAAAGTAATGCACTAACATGGTACTTTCTGAAACATGTTACTTTCTGAATCTTTTTACATTTTGTGTATTGGTACTATAGTGATAGCAACATATTGTACTTTATCATCTGTAATCTTTACTTGGTATCTAGAAATACAATTTTCTATCTTCGTTTTCATGCAATGCTTTTTCTATACTATATTATATTTTAAGTATATCTCTGTTAAACCAAAAATTAGAATCCTCTCGTACTCAACATATTGAGGAACTATTGTGTTCAGACAACCTTACTAAGTCAGGGTAATTGATAAAATTTAGAGGTCAGTTTCCCACTCTTGCAGTGCTGCTATGACTGCAACTTTTTTAAAAATAATAATCCTAGGAGTCACCAGCATCCATGCACACATTATTCTACCCTCTCTTTTTATCTATTTATCTAATCCCATTCAGGTATGATGCTATCTTCAGAAACTGATTTTTGATCTGATCCATAATAATTTATATCACTTTGAATTCTTCACTTTTACAGCATTTGGGGGCATGGTATGCTATCCTTTACATTTTAATGTACTATTTTATACATCAGTTCTGAAAATGTATGCATGAACTTTTCCATTGTAAGGACTTTGGTATCAACAGAACTATGGTACAATGTGGAATGTGTAAGCATGGTGCATTAATGAATTTATAATCCCTGCAATTTACTTCTTAAAATAATCAGGTTATCTCATGACCATCTGTGTACTAATCAATAGTAGTCCCTAGGTGGCATGGTTTAGGATAATTAGTGAAATATTTCTGTGTTGGATTGTAGATTAATGATTTACAAACCTTTGGGTGGCACTGTTGCTTAGGAATTGCATTATTTTGAATTATACATCTTGCTTTTCTCTTTTAAGAATTTATGTTTAACGCTTGAATGTGTATTTTTTTGGAAACAAGGCTTGAGTGACTTGCCACATCATAACAATTGTCTAATGTAAATCCTGTGCACTGATAGATGGATGTCTCAGACAGATTCACTGCAGAAAATTATGATAATTACCATCTCTTATTGGTAATTTCTGGTTTCTGGCATTAAGAAACATACTGTCTAACAAACAAAATGTTGCTGTTATCTTTACAGTACTGCATTGGTATATTTACCTTCCAGGTTTCATCTATAGTGGTGAATATTCATGTATACAAGTCACAATTGCAACATCCCATTTTTGCTTTTTTAGCAGTGATCGCAAATTTATAGAGCTTAAATATCGTACACTGTGATTGCAAAATATTGCATAATTGGTGTGTGATATATTGAGGCTACCCAGTGATTTTTTTCAAAACAAAAGTCTGTAAGTTAAATTCATGATCTGTATTACCCTGTTTTCCCCAAAATAAGACTTCTCTGGATAATAAGCCCAATCAGGCTTTTGAGCGCATGTGCTATAATAAGCCCTCCCCCGAAACTAAGCCCTCCCGGAAAATATTGCAACACAGCAGCAGCCATGAGATGACCAGGTTTGCTGTCTCCTGCACTTCAAAAATAATAAGAACTTCCCAAAAATAAGGCCAAGCGCTTATTTCAGGGGTCAAAAGAAAATAAGACCCTGTCTTATTTTTGGAGAAACATGGTAAGAGTTTAGCTAACAAATTATATGTGCCTTCCTCCACTGGGTTTGTCATAAGAATTGAAAGTGTTTAATCTTTCAATTTGTATTTTTTAAAAACTTTATAGATAAAATTCCTACTGCACAGAAAGGGCAGATATTGTGAAAGCAAGACTGACGATACTGTTTTCTCATTTTCTTTACAGCCATACCCTGAGTTGAGTTTATGGCTAGAATGGGGAAAAAGTTATTGGTGAAATGCATTTTACTGTTTCTATAGTAATGCAGTATTACAGCACATAATGTTAATTAAAAGAAGCTTGAAATGAAGATGAAAATATACATCCATTTTCTTTGGCAATGTAATCTAAACTTTTGTATACTATTTCCTTACATATGTTGTTAGTGTAAATTTCTCAATTCCTCAAATAATTCAAATCTTTCTGATGCATTTTGTTTTTGGTTAATCCTGATTGAAACTTTTTAACCTATTTTTTCATGCATTTTTAAAAAAACCAACAAAAGGCATAATTATATTATTGTTACAACATAATTAGATTAGTAGATCTGTTGTCACAAAACTTTATGGAAAAATTCATAAAGGAAATTTATATGCTACAACCAAATGTTAATAATGTTAAATTCCAGGGGTTGTTTTTGTGTTAGATCATATTTAGCTATTCCACTTATCTGGTAAAGAATAACCTTTGTTATTATTTGCACATGAAAATAAAATGATCAATAAGTTCATCATATGTCATAACTGTGTAATGTTGTAATATATGACCATCTTACTTCCTATTTCCATGCAATTTACATGGACATTCAGCAAAATTCATAGTGACTTTCTTCCAATAAAATGGGCACAAGATCATCAAATTAGCTTCTAATTTCTGAATTAAATTTAAAAGAAAAAGCAACATGTTTTGAAATATGGCATCATTTGCAGGGCAACGAGGAGAGAAAGTGTCAAATATTATTCAGCAAGCAAACTATTTTTAATAACTCCTAGATGCTATTAAGTGATAATGGACTTCTTGCCATTTGTTTCTCAGTCTTGGAAATAGAAGACTTTGAAAGTAGTGCTGATATCATTTGCAAAATGTGCATTATTTCAGTTACTTGGTTTTTGTAGGACAGTCCGCTGGAAAGCCACAATAGTCTTGTAGGTAATAATAGCTCCCACATGAGAACTAAAACTCTTGGTCCCCCTGTTTCTAGCCTGATGTCTTAACCACTCCACCATTCATCAGTTAATGGAAAAATTGGATGGATAGATTTGGTGTGAACAATACCAAAAAAAACCACCCTATGATCATGTATAGATCATATATGTAAGGCAATTTATTCATCTCTAATTCTTAGGGAACTTAAACCTGATTTCTCTTTTGTTTGTGCTAGGACCATGATGGCAAACCTATGGCACGTGTACCACAGGTGGCATGCAGAGACCTTCTGCTGTCACCCATCTCAGCTCCACTACACATGCATGCGTGCCTCCGGCCGGCCAGGTGATTTTTGGGTCTCTGCTGCTAATGCATTTTTGCTTTATGGATGCTTCAGGGAGGCCTGATAGGCCCAAAAAGGTGGGGGTGGTGGTCTCTCCCGTGCCCCATTTTTGGTCCCAGCAGGCTTCAGGAAGGCCTGCTAGGCCCAAAATGGGGAATGGAGGGGTCATGTGCATGGGCGGGGGAAGCACGAGGGAGCATGTGCATGCGCAGGGGGGACGCATTGCATTATGGGTATAGGATTATGGATTTCAGCTCGTGAGGACAAAAATGTTAACCTGGCAACTATACAACATTCAACTGTTCTAGGACATAATTAAGGCTTGAATGTTGTATAGTTGCCATAAGCAACATGGATTGTTTTAACAAAAGATTGCCGAGTCTTAAAGTCTGCACAGAAAATATCAATTATTGAGTTTCTACTTTTTCATCATATGAGAATGAGAACCTTGCAGAGTCGTGATGACATTTTATGAGTGGTTAACTTTTAAGAAGGTTATTTTTGTCCTACTTGATGTATATGTTGTACATCATGAAAAGCAGCCTGAGTTGATAGGCAACATTATCAATACATAAAACATGCTGAAATTAAATAGAGAATAATGAAACATAGAAAATAATACAATCAGTGGCTATGAATAGTAACCTTCTACTCTATGAAATGAGAGGATATATATAATAATAAAGCCTACCAAAATATTTATTCTGGAATGGTTTGGGAATGGGATAGAAGCTAAAACATTTGGTCTCTTTAGAACAAGTAATACATCAAACTTACTGTATATAAAAACATTATTATTCAAAACTACTTTCTCAGGACTACAGATTATGGTTTGAGACAAAATATTGCAAGTAATTCTCAACTTTTGACCATACATTCAGCATTAGGGTTAGGGTTCTATCAGGTGCAGATAACCAGGAGCAGAAGCTGAGTTCAAAGCACTAAGAATGTATTTTTGCCTTATAAATTACAAGAATCAGAGCAACTAATGGCACAAGTTAAATTGGTGCTAGATAAGAGCAGAATTCATGGGAGGTTAAATGTGGGTCTCTTGTGGCTGTACAATTACTCCAAACTGATGACACATTTAATCCCACCTTCCATCTCAGCCTGTTCAGTTCCTAGAGGTTCCAAGTTACAATGGTGCTGATAAAATGGAATTACAACCTGTGCCTAAAATTATAATTGTTCCAACACCCCTGCAGTCATGTGACACATACGTCAGTCCACTCCAATTACAACCACAACGTTGCTTTAGCTTCCCCAGTATTTATTTCCCTCTAGCCTCATACCACCCTATTTTGCAGTTTTATTGGCTTGAAATCTAGACTTGTTTTTATTCTTGAAACATCTTAGTTAATTCTAAGTATCAAAAGCATTGGAAGCATTAATCAGATATAATGGATATTCAAGGTATTTACTGTTTTCCCTTGCTCTCGTTTAGCACTAGAAGATGCCCATATGACTTCTCTGTTGTGGGGTAATTCTTGGGGTAAGTTATTGTCCTGAAAAAAGTTATTATATGCAAAAGAGAAATTGCAGGGTGAGGAATTTCATAATTGTTGAAGAAATTTAAAGAGAGTTAAGGGCACAAAAGAGGAGGTGGTACCTCTTGGATTACCAACATTAATTCAGATTGGAGAAGTTTTAATGAAAGTGCACAAACTTGCAGCTTCAAACAGTAAAGGACCAGTAAAAGTATCAATCAATATAAACAAACAGAGGAAAATAACAAGAAAAGAAAATTTGGAGTTCCAAAGAAAATGAAAGTAGTCACAGGAAAATTTATAACTAAAGCAGGAATACTTAAGCATATACACAGAAGAGATTTAACAGAGGAAATGAGGTTTAAGAAAAGTGAAAAGTTTACATTAAAACCTCTTACAAATGAGATTATAGAGGGACAAAAATGTTTTCCTGTAGAAGATATGATCAGGAAGATTTGCCAATAAAAAGTGAGGGCCAATGAATAGTAGCTCAAGTGTCCTTACAAAGAATACAGTCATAAGCAAAAGGAAAATGCTAATTGAATCAAAATGTTTCACAAGAGGCAAAGTGACATGATACTAACAGCTAGCATGAAATGGACTATGGAGAAAATAAGAGTATATAGCAATAAGGTATATTTTTCTTCTATTGACCATTGCCAATAGACGGAATCTATTAAATTTATTGTGTATATCAGTACCCATTCTTCTTCTTCTGAAGAATCTTTTCAATGAACTGTAAAACTGAGCTTAAAGAAACAGATGGTTCATAATACCAAAAGGTATGAGTCAAGTGTAATTGTATAGTAAATAAAAGAATTTCAGGACTAGTAGAGATGACAACTGAATTAAAATAAAAAGCTAGGACCCTATTCGGTTGAGATAGGAAGACAGCACCGCTTTGTTAGCTGAAAATAAAAAAGATTTAGAAGTGCTCATTATGAAAGGGAAAATAGAAAGTGAAGAATCTCTAGGATAACATTAAATTGTAAATAAAAGGCAATGCTGACCAAGTACATTTACAGTTTAGAGAAAAAAAATGAAGGTGATGGATGGTGTTGTTTTGTGAACTAAAAATAAAAGATAAATGTGACTTAAGTGGTAGATCTTTATTGCTTACCAGCAACCTTCTAATCTCAAAAATGTACTAATCAGCAACGGACTATGCCGCAATGTGACTGGTACATGACAAAAAAATATAAGTTTAAAAAGTGGAAAGGGTGGGAGGACATAACTAAGGCAGAATATCAGCAAATAGCCCGAGCATGTAAAGATGAAGTGAGCAAAGCTAAGGCTCACAATGAAGAAAGGCTTACCACAAAAGTGAAAAAAGAACAAAAAAACCTTCTTCCAACATGTTAAAAACAAGAAAAAAGTTAAGGAAACAATTGGTCCATTGCTGGGAGAAAGTGGCAAGAAGGTGACAAGCAACAGGGAAAAAGCAGAACTATTTAATTCATGTTTTGCATCTGTCTTTACACAAAGGGATAAAACAGTCCAACCTATTAAAAACAGCACCACAAAAATCAGATTAGGAACACAAGTTGAAATAGGGAAGAAAAAGGTAAGTGAGCTGTCTACCCTAGATGAGTTCAAATCACCAGGACTGGATGGATTACACCCTACTGAGTGAGAAACTAGAGTGAGTTAAAGTGAGTGAGTTAAAGTGAGTTACAAATGGTTATTACACAATGACTATTGTAGTGTCCCCATGGCCACATGAACACAATCCAGGGGAGAAAGCTTGCTGAAATCTCCTAAAGGTATTACATAAATTGTAATTATTTCATTCAGTCCAAACTGGAATTTAAAAATAACATTTCTTTTATTCTTTTAGAATCAGAAAAGTGACTTCATTTCAGGGACACAAGAAAGTGGAAATCTTACGCAGACTGAAAATATAGAGGCATCTGAATATGAAACACCAGTGTTACAAGTCCAAGGTCATGTATGTTAAAATCAGAACCTATGAGATCTGCCTTTTTATCCTTATAAAATGCTATTTTAAATGGAATGGAAGTACAGGTAGTCCTCAAATTCATTTAGTGACTGTTTGAAGCTACAATTGCACTGAAAAAAGTGATTTATGACCATTTTTTACACTTTTTTTAAATTGAAAATTTTTAGAAAAAAAAACTTTTGCAAATGTTTACCTCCCCCCCCCCCCCAGGCTTCCCAGAACAAATACAGGGTATAAATCTTTAACAAAGATGTTCTAAAATAAACTTAAAGAAAGTTAGTATCATCTTTCATTTGAGCTTTAACTCCTCTTTGCTAGGCTAATTCTAAACAGATTATATCATTCCTTGTTTCTTCAGTCATAAACTATCTGGAATTTCTTAGTCCCATATTTATTTTGAGTATAGTCAATCCATCTTCTCCACTCCAGTTTATATCTCTCATTTGAGTGATCCTTGAGATATGCTGATATTTTAGCCATTTCTGCTAGGTTTGTTACTTTTAATGTCCATTCTTGAATAGTAGGCAAATCTTCCTTCTTCCAGTACGTGACCCATCAAAAGCGTGTTCCACAAAAGCGCGGTCGACGAAATCGCGTATGTGACGTCATCACAACGCGATGAAAAAGATCAAAAAATTGAAATAAAAATTAAATTACAGCAAGCCGATTCACATAAAGGTAAGGGTTTTAGCTTTATTTTTACATTTTTTGATCTTTTTCCATCTTTTTCGTCACACTGTGATGACGTCACATATGCGCTTTCGTCGACCGCAATTTTGTTGTCTGCGGTTTTGTGGTAGAACCCTTCCAGTATTGCGCCACCAACAGTCTTGCTGCCGTTACTAAATACAAAATCAAGTTAGTTTCTATAACAGTACAATCAGTAGTTATACCTAACAAGAATAACTGAGGGCTAAACTTTATCCTTTTTTAAGAATATTTTGCATAATCCACCATATTTTTATCCAAAATGCTTTTACCTTTTTACAAGTCCACCATATATGGTAATATGTAGCATCGAAACAATCACATCTCCAGCATTCGGGTTGTAAATTCGGACACATATAGACCATATTTTTAGGATCTAAATGCCATCTATAAAACATCTTATAAAGGTTTTCTCTCAAATTCTGGGCTTGTGTAAATTTTACATTTCTTACCCATATTTTTTCCCATGTATCCAATATTATTGGTTCTTCAAAATTTTGTGCCCACTTTATCATACAGTCTTTGACTAATTCTGTTTCTGAATCCATTTCTATTAATACATTATATAGTCTTTTTATATGCATTTGACTTTGGTCCCTAATTTGTTTTAGTAAATTATCCTCATTTTGCGTAAAACCAGTTTTTTGTGGGAGATCAATGGATCAGAATTTTATCTCAGATTTCAGATTTTATTTCAGATTTAGAAGAAAAGGGAGAAAATCTGGCAGAAATAATGATAGAAATTCTGGCAGACATCTTGGAGATAACCCAAGAGAAGATGATGGATGGTATAGACAAGTTGTTTTGAGTCTATATAAGATATGCAGCGAGAAACAATCTCCCAAGAGAAGTTCATATAAGATTTACTAAGAAAGCAATTAAGACACAAATATTAGAGAGGGCAAGAGACAAAAGACTGGAATAAAAAATAAGGAGATTGCGGTTTTGAAACAAGTACCAAGAAGAATGAAAGAGAAGAGTATATCAATTTGTGACTAAAATTTTACTTTAAAAAGTTGTTAATTATAGATGGCTGATATCAGAAGGTCTCATGTTTGTATGGCAAGGACAAAGATACAGAATAGATTCAACTGTGAAAGCAGAACTATTCTATGCAGAACATTTGAGAGGGAAAGATGAGGAGACAGGAAAAGAAAAACCACTAATTGTACTCCAAGTGGAGTACAGAAAGAAGAAGGTGCGGTAGGCAGCATTGACCTTAGAGAACAACAAGAACCGAGATCTACTAGAGCAGTAAATCCTTCTTATAAAGTATAAATATGGAAGAGAAAAAATTGATTACAATTAATATAAATGGACTTAATTTGGCTATTAAAAGAAGGAAAACATTCCATAGAGAAATTAAAATTGGACAAAATCTGCCTACAAGAAGTACATATTAAAAAGCAACATGAACAAATACTGGTGCAGCCAAAATTAGGGAAAATATTTACTGCGTTGCCAAGATGTAAGAAAAGAGGAGTGGTTTTGTATATCAAAGATACAATCCCAGCAGAACAAATCTACACAGATGATGATGGAAGAATTTTGATGGTGGAAATTATGGGCAATAATAAGAAAATACTTTTAGTAGCAATTTATGCTCTCAATGACAACCAAGA
The DNA here is from genome assembly GCF_009769535.1 of Thamnophis elegans. Lineage (NCBI taxonomy): Eukaryota > Metazoa > Chordata > Lepidosauria > Squamata > Natricidae > Thamnophis > Thamnophis elegans. The sequence goes on from NC_045543.1 coordinate 93,751,068, forward strand.
TGAATTTTATAGAAAATTACACATGAAAATATTTGCCAATCACCTCCAAGATGTGGCTTTACTCCCAAGTTCACCCTGTTTTCTTAGTAGTTCTTGTCTTCTGGTATCTCTGCGCACGCACACACTGGGAACAGGTTCCAGCTGTTCCTCTGCCTTACTGCTGTCTAGCTCCTTCTCTACCTCCAATGCTTCAGTGAACTTCCCTCAGTCCCCAGGACTGGCCCATGTTTTTCCACAACCTCCTCACTGTCCGACTCTGCTGCCAGTTTCACTGGTGCCCCACAACAAAAGGGGACATAAATGACAAGGCGCGAGCAAGGATGAGTGCAGCCTGGATGAGTTGGCGAGACCTCACTGATGTGTTATGTGACAGATGGATGCCAACCCATCTTGAATCTAAGACTTACAAGAGAACCATCCTCCTGTTGCACTGTAGGGCCCTGAATGCTGGGCAGCAACAGGAGGGAGCAAAAGCTCTCTCCATACCATGGAAATGTGAAGGCTCCATTGTATATAGGACACTTCCCTTCCTGACCACATTACACATGACACCATTTGACCACATTTTGGTGTGGCAACAATTACAGAGAAGATGAGAGAAGTCCGACTCCGCTGATAAGGACACATCCCGAGAGCAGCATCTTCCACCATGGCCAAGGCTGCCTACCAACTAGAAGTCAATGACTGGTAACCTTGTGGGCATCCAAAACAGGGATGGCAAGAGGTCATCAACAAAGATATGGAAGTTGCAGGCCTTCTCCCAGGCAATTCAGGTGACGGAGCAAAGTGGCCCTCAATGATCCCTAAACCGGACCCTGCACCTGTGGGAATATGCTAGGAAGAAGAAGATGGGGCCCTTGGTTCTCCCTGGACTTGGTTCTTTAGTTTCACACTTTTCATGACCCAAGTACATCATCAGTGTTGGTGAGTGTGATGTTTGCTCCCTGCTTTTTCAGGGCAAGCTATTGTGTATAAACAGAGAGCAAACTTCACTCCCTTCTAGCACTGATGATGTTCTCTAGTTGGGCCATGAAACGTCTGCAAGAAAACAACCAAGCTCAGAGAGCCTCAAGGACCCCATAGTCCTCCTCATCAATATTCATCCCACAGTCACTCTCTTCATCCAGCTATTCTGTCTCATACGGAAACTCCCTTCCTACAGCTTGACTCGCTTAGTGACCGTTCAAAGTTACAACGGACCCCCAGCTAGCTGGCTGGGGAATTCTAGGAGTTGAAGTCCACCCCTCTTAAAGTGGCTGAAGTTGAAAAAAAACACTGAACTAGATTTTTGGCATCAGATCTAGAAATGGTCCACGGAACATTCTTCATTTATTCGATTAGTTATCCCACCTTTGCAAGCAGTCCTCGACTTACGACAGTTCATTTAGCGACCGTTCAAAGTTACAATGGCACTGAATAGTTTAGGAAAGCATCCCACAGTTACGACCTTTGCGGCATCCCCGTGGTCACATGATCAAAATTCGGATGCTGGGCAACGGACTCCTCTTTACGACAGTCGCTGGGTCATGGGGATCCCCTTTTGCGACGAGCAAAGTACAATGGGGAAGCCAGATTCACTTAACAACTTGAGGGATTCACGTAACAACTGTGGCCAGAACTCACTTAACGAATGACTCACTTAAGGATGGAAATCTTGGGCTCAGTGGTGATCCTAAGTCAAGGAGCATCTATATTACATATTCAAGGTGGCAAAGATGCCTAACTCTTCTTTCTCCTGTTTTCTCTTCAACAACAACCATGTGAGGTGGGTTGGACTGAGGGAGATAGACTGGCCAGTCACCCAGCTGCTTTCATGCCTAAGGCGGGACTAGAACTCTCTGTCTCCTGGTGATTGGCCCAAAATCACCCAGCCGGCTTCCATGCCTAAGGCGGGACTAGAACTCTCCGTCTCCTGATGATTGGCCCCAAATCACCCAGCTGATTTTCATGCCAAAGGCGGGACTAGAACTCACCAGCTCCTGGTGATTGGCCCAAAGTCACCTAGCAGACTTTCTTACAAAAGGCAGAACCCACAAAGTACTGGAGATTAGCTCAAAAGTTGCGAAACCCACTTTAATTCCTAAGGCTAGACTAGAACTCATTGTCTCTCAGAGTTTAGCCAAAGTTGCCAGGTTAGCTTTCATACTTAAGGCGGAACTAGAATTTGTGGTATCCTGGTGATTGGCCTAAAATTACCCAACGAACTTTCTTACATAGGTGGGACTAGAACTCCCAATCCCATGATGATAATTCCTAAGGCTGGATTAGAACTCAGGGTCTTCTGGTGATTGGCAAAAGTCACCCAGACTTACCTCCTGTACTTGCGCAACTGTTCCTGACACCTATTAGCTCTTCGGTGCCAGGCATCCAGGAACAACTCACTACTGGCATCCGGCTCACTCTCCCTTGTCCACTCCCCACTGGTCCAAGGCTCAGGCGCCTCCTGGTGGCCAACCAGCCTCTCTGCACCGTACTCAGAGTCGGAATCCTGTCCAGGGTCCTCCACATCCCCCAGAGCCAACTCATAGGGCCCCTCGCTGTCGGAGTCTGGTGGCAGCTTCAACGGCTCCTTCTGGGCCACACAACACATATGTTTTGCTATAAGTAATAATTGGATATGAATACTGAATGGTACCTATGAAAGAAAGATTAAGGTCAATAAAAAAGAACTAAGTTAAATTTAGTTAAGTTTTGTTTATTAGGGGGCAAATGTTATGATAAAGGACACAGTCAAATAAAGGAGGGATAATGATAACAACATATATACATATATGCATGGGTACAACATAAGGAAAGTGGTTGTAAATTGTAAACAATGATTTGGAAAGGAGGATTAGAAATTTTTGTTATTAAATATTATGGATGTTTAGCCAGAGTAGGCCGTAAGGATTCAGTGTTATTGGAGGATATTAGAAATAGCAAATGAAATGAAAGGCCAGTATGTGGTTATGTTTTAAATCTTGATATATTTTATGATGAAGGACGTTTAAACAACTATAGTCAAATGAAAATGGAGGTATGATGATGTAACATGTGTAAATATATCTGAATTAAAATACTTAATATGAATTATGGTTGATGACTGTGGAAGAGATGCACGAAAGTCCTTTGTAACCAACTGATACACTTTCTACTGTAGAGTTATTACAATGTTCATCTGGATGGTTTTTGGAACTGCGGTTACACGTAATTGCAAGCGTCAGCAATTCTTTGCTTGCAGTGTTCCCAAGCATGTACAAGGATACAGGATGAAACAATGTATAAACTGTAACATTTGCTGCTTTGAATGTATAATATTTGAGTCTTTCATTGTGTGTGAAAACATGCATATTCTCATGAACACCAATGATGTAATTACTAACCAATTACTATACCATGGAGAATTGTTAACCAATAATGGAATAATATGTAAAGTAGGTAAGAACTGAGAAACTAAGAAACTATAAAAATCCTGTCTGATGCTCAATGAAGTTGCTGTTGATTCTCAATAAACTGCTGTTGATTCTGCTATCTGTGGATTGGTTTCCTTTCACTCATCTTCAGCCTCCGGGGACAAATGCTACATTCTAGAGTACGTAAAGAAGGAGGATTCTTTGTGTTGTGTCTGTTTTGAAAATAAAAAAAATTATATATATATAAAAAATTAACATTGATTGGATGAAGGCAAATATATGAGTCCCAGGATAATGTCTATGGAGCTTCTCCATCATTCAGGTCCTGGTTGTCCCAAAGGTGCTTTTTCAAGAGGCAACAGGACTCTCTTGGTTTTTCTTTGAAAATGTTTCGCTTACCTCCAAGAGAACTGAAGAAACTTCTTGAATGAGAAGCAAAATGTCTTCAAAGAAAAAACCAGAAAGTCCAGTCTTCTGAGGACGCCTGCTGAAGCCCATCTTCAGGGAACTTCTCTCTACCAGAATATATGCTTCAGATTATTCCATGCTTCATACTTATGTGGTGCCTTCCCATTGGTTGAGTGGTGTGTTGATGGCTGACAATTGGCTGTTCTTTCCTTGTGCTGCCAAGCCTCAGCTGCAAGGTACCTGATTGGCTGGTGGTAAATCAGCACACCTATTGACTGATGAGAGCTCCATTTCCTGGAGCCCCCCGTCATCCTCGTTTAATGATTTCCTTGACTGTTTTTGCACCTGCTCGGCCAACAATCTTAATAGCTGCGAAATTGAATGCATATCCTTCTTCATTGCAATGTGAGGCTACCAATAGGTTTGGGTAATGTTGATTGGCTTTCTATTTATCCACAACCTTAACACAGAATATGGTTTTTAAGATGTTAGTTTAATGAAAAGAAGGACCAGTGGTGACATGATAGCAGTCTTCCAATATCTCAGGGGCTGTCCCAAAGAAAAGGGAGTCAAGCTATTCTCCAAAGTGTCTGAAGGCAGGACAAGAAACAAAGAACAGCATAGCATAGCATAGCATAGCATACCATGGAATAGGAATAGGAATAGGAATGGAATGGAATAGACATATGTAGGGTTTTTACAGTGAATCATCTGGATGGTCCTTAGAACTGAGGTTACACGTGTAAGTACAAAGTGCGGCAATCTGCAGAAAATATTTGCTTGTCAGCTATTCTTTGCTTGCAGCGTGTTCCCAGGCATGAAGGACATGGGATGATGAAACAAAGTATAACTTGCAACATTTTATTCATTTGAATGATAACACTTGATTCATTCAGCTGCAACAACATGCACATTCTCACGAACTGCAATGATGTAAGGCCTAACCAATTGTTGTGCCTTGGAGACTTGTTAGCCAATAATGATATAACACGCAAAGTAGGTAGAACTAAAGAAGCTGCAAACACTATAAGAATGATGTTTCATGATTAATAATTTTGCTGTTGATTCTGCTATCTATGGAATGCTTTGTTCAATAAACTTTTGTTGGTTTAGCTATCCGTGGGTGGATTACATTCTTTCATCTTCAGCCTCGGGACCCTAATCACTACAGACATAGACATAGAAATTAGAATAGAATAGAAATAGAATAGCATAGAATAGAATTCAAATAGAATAGAAGAGAATAGAAATAGAAATAACATAACATAGCATAGAAATAGAAATGGAATAGAATAGAAAGAATAGAATAAGAATAGAATAATAAGAATAAGAATGGAAATGGAAGAGAAGAGAAGAGAATAGGACCTTGGGGGTCTTCTAGTCCAGCCCCCTGGTCAAGCAGGAGGACCTATACCAGTGATGGCTAACCTTTTTCGGACTGAGTGCCCAATGTGCGTGTGAATTGGCATGAATGCACGCATGTGCACCCAAACCCTCCAAATGCAATGTCCATGCAATCCCACGGCAAGAGGCATGCTTCCTGTGCTTGCATACGTGCCCCCCCATGCACCCCGTCTCCTGCACATGTGCGGCAGGGAACTGAAGACCAGTTGACCAGCGGGCAGCAAGCGGTGCCGGAGCTGAACTGAGGAGACAGCTTGTGTGCCCACAGAGAGGGCTCTGCATGACACCTCTGGCACGTGGGCCATAGGTTTACCATCACGGAGCTGTACCATTTCAGAGAAGTGACTGTCTAGTCTCTTCTTAAATGGATGGAAACTAATGAAGGAGAGAAGCAAGCTGCAATTAAGGAGAAATACCCAGAGAGTCAGAACAATCAAGCAGTGGGACAACCAGTCTTCATAACTTGTGGTTGCTCCAACTCTGGAAGTTTTAAAGAAGAGGTTGGACAACCATTTGTCTGAAGTGATATAAGGTCACCTGCCTGAGCTAGGGGTTGGACTAGAAGACCTACAAAGTCCCTTTCAACTCAGTTGTTTTGAAATAATTGGAGAATTCCATTCAGTTCAAAGTTCATTCTGATTAAGACAATAGCTGTGACTCATGATAACAGCAGATAACTGTGTTCAGCAAGAGCATTGAAGATATCCATTTTTAATAAGGTATTTCTTTAACAGACATTGGGACTCTGAATGTAACATCATCTCATATTGTTGTTTGACTTATTATCTTTTATTTCGTGCATAAAGTCTTTTTCAGTAATGAAACTGTTTTTGTCCAATTCAGGAAACGTCCAGCAAGTGAAGGGCAGCTCAAATCTCTGGAGAAACCGCAGATGCCTTGATATGCCCTGTAACCCCGTAAGTGGCCCTCAATGATCCAAAACTGGACCCTGCACCTGTGGGAATATGCTAGGAAGAAGAAGATGGGGCCCTTGGTGCTCCCTGGACTTGGTTCTTTAGTTACACAGATTTCATGACGCAACTACATCATCAGTGCTGGTGAGTGTGATGTTTGCTCCCTGCTTATTTGGGGCAAGCTACTGTGTATAAACAGAGAGCAAACTTCACTCCCTTCTAGCTCTGATTATGTTTTCTAGTTGGGCCATGAAATATCTGCAAGAAAACCCTTCTTCTCCTCCACTCTGAAAACCTTGTACTCCCTTGTACTACTGACAATGTTCCCTATGTGAGGGATGCCCGAATTAATCATGAGCCTCAACCCAACCTTCAAAAGAAATCCAGTCATTTATTAGGAGCTTCATATCCATCCCATCCAAATGGAGCCAACTCTGACCTCACTTTTTTGCGTGTTAGCTCTGACCCTGTTTCCCCCTCCCCCAAGGTGGGTCATCAGTCGACGAAGCAATTTTGCAAGTTGTAGATGTTGATAAATCAAGGACTACCAACCTCTGGAGACTGGTTGCTTCCTGGCCATTCCAATCAGAGGAAAAAAATCCAGACACTTCATCTCACCATTTGTGGCAGAGCTTTTCCTTCTGTTCCTCTCAAAAGCTCTCTTGGCTCCAGCTGATGCAATCCGGATGGTCCTTCTTAGGGGCTTCGTGTCTGTCCCAGCTAGAAAAGTCGAATCAATGATCCGATGCACCCTGAGGCAGAAGGGAGACCAACCCTCCCCTTGGAAACACAGAAAAACCTCTTCCATCCTCTGCTCCTTCACTTCCTCACAACTTCTTTTTTGTTGTCCTTGTTGTCGTTGTTGTCAAAGCAGATTCCTGCAGACCACAAAGTCACCAGGGGGAAAATGAGTGGATGGCAGCCCATCAGCCAGAAGCTTTTAAGGCAACAAACCACTTCCTACTTCTTGTCTAAAGAGAAGGTAAATATGCTGAGCTTTTCCCCTTTTAGGGCGCCAGTTGTCTTAGACAAAGGTCAGAAGAGGACAACTTGCTTATCTCCATCAATTTTTATCTCTTTTCTTCTTCTGTGCTTTGAAATCTAGGGTAGAGTTCCAATCCATCCATCTCCCCTTTCCATATTCCGCTCTTGCCATTGCCAACCCCGCTCACTTTGTTGTCAGTATCCACAGTTTTCTTATCTCTTTGCTCATTTTTTCCTTCCATCTTTCAAATTGTGTCCTTCACTTTCTTCATTTGCTAAACATCCTCAGTTTCTCCATCAGATTTTTCTGATTTGTATTCCATATTCTCCAATCTCTTCAATTCTCTCTGTCACAACTAATAGATTTTGAATTTCAAACATAATCATTTGCAATATTACAGTTTCTTTTTTTCTGCTGGGCCATTCTTTCAATTTTTCAGATACTGCCACTATAGGGTTCAAGGCTATTTTAATAAACTTCAAACAGGTTCATTTATTATCTTTATAGATATATTAGTTTGATAATATGATATTTTATATAAACAATATATGGAGATTATGAGAGGAAGTTTAAAAGCTTTATCTAGAATATGTTATAAAGATGCATTGCGATTGGATGATTTTAGGATGATTTAATGGAATATTATCATATAATCCTATTCTAGATTTTGAATATTATATATAAAAGGACGTAAAAACAATTATAGTCAAATTAATGTTGAGATATAATAATTGCAATATACATGAATATAGGTGAATTTAAAATATGTGATTTGATATGAAAAACAGGTGATGACTATGGAAGAGATGCATGGAAGTACCGTAACCAACTGACACACTTTCTACAATTTGTAATGGAAGATGGCTTTTTTATTTTTATTTTTGTGTTTGTTTGTCCTTGTTCAGAAACAAATAAAAATTGTTTAAAAAAAGAGGACAAATTCCTGTAGCCAACTCTACACTGCCCACTAGTCACGGCCAACTGGCTGTGGGTTAATTCAACAATTCAAATGTTCTAGTCCAACCCCTTGCTCAAGCAGAAAACCCTTTACCATTTCAGGCAAATGGTTGTCCAATCTCAACTTAAAAGCCTCAAGTGATGCAGCACCTACAACCTCTGGAGGCAAACTGTTCTACTGGTTAATTGTTCTCACTGTTAGAAAGTTCCTCCTTAGTTCTAGGTTGGTTCTCTCCTTGATTAGTCACAGACTAACATAATAAGAGAGTTGGAAGGGACCTCGGAGGTCTTCTAGTCCAACTTTCTGCTCAAGGAGGAAACCCTATACCCTTTAAGGAAAATGTTGTCCAATCTCTTCTTAAAAATCTCTAGTGAAGAAGCACCCACAACTTCTGGAGGCAAACTGTTCCAGTGATTAATTGTCTTCATTGTTAGGAAGTTCCTCCTTAGTTCTCCTTGATTAGTCACAGAATTACATAATAAGGGAGTTGGAAGGGACCTCGGAGATCTTCTACTAAGATCTTCCACTAAGAAGTTTCTACTTAGTTCTAGGTTGGTTCTCTCCTTGATAAGTTTCCATCCGTTGCTTCTCGTCCTGACTTCTGGTCCCTTGGAGAATAGGTTGACTCCCACTTCTTTGCGGCCACCCTGAGATATTGGAACACTGCTATTAGTGCAACTCTTGTTCCCTACTGAGTGGGCCATGGCGAGTAAGCCATGCTTAGTTGGAAATGGCCCTGTGCTTGACCAAACTTGCTCCTTTTCTGATCATCCTTTGTCCTGTTCTTCCTTTTCCTGGATGATGGGTGGAGCTCCCTCAGACTCACAAACTCTTTTTCCAACCTTCAGATAAACCTGTACAAATATTATGGCTTCAAATTGAGGAATACCAAGCAGAAGGACCTTGTAAAAGATCACCTCAAGAAGCTTCTGGCAATCTCACTTGAAGATGAGACAGACAGAGAGGTGAGTGGGAGTGGGCTTCCTGTGGGGGCTGAGACCTGCAACTTTGTGGGGTCCTTGGTGCTCTCTGAGCTTGGTTACAAGAAATGTAAACCTTTTGCGACCCAACTAGGTCATTTCATCAGTTCTAGAAGGGAACAGGATTTGAAGAGGGGAGGTGAAGGGAGGAGAATAGAATAGGAGAGGAGGAGAGGAAGGAATGGGAGGAGGAAGGAGGAGGGGAGGAGAGGAAGAAGAGGAAGGAGGGGAGGAGGAGGAGAACTGTGGGGGTTTTGGAGTAGGAGGAAGAAGTCTGTGGGGTCCTTGGTGCTCTGTGCTTGATTGCTTTCTTGCAGATATTTTATTACCCAGTTAGGTAATTTCATCAGTGGTAGAAGGGCCTGGGGCTTGCAAAGAGGAGGAGGAGGAGGAGCAGGAGGAGGAGGAGGAGGCGGAGGAGGAGGAGGAGGAGGAGGATTAAAAAAAGAAAATGCAAATGTCCTAATTCACAAGCATTGCTTTGCTTAGGGAATCTCGGAGAGCATCCACCTAGCTGCACACCATCATCTTCCCGAAATTCTCTTGGTCCTCAGGGAGGTCGGTAACATCGCACAACCCAAGAGACCATCTCTCTTGGAAGACTCCCATGAGGTAAGACAAGGGATGGGGTTCCAAGGTCCAAAACTCAGTAGAGAAGAAGGCTGGGGGATTCTGGGAAGGAAAGTCCTAGATGTTTAGAAGGATGGATGCTCCAGGTGATCTGGTCTCTTCAGGCTAGTCATAGATCTCAAAGACCTGAGACCAGCGCTGAGATTGTAGGTGGGGCTGGAAATTCTCCACCTCCATCTCCTGGAGGATGATTTTATAAGTCTAGAGAAGATCATGAATTGTCCAACAAACGTCTCAAGTAGACTCAAAGGTGCTTTTTCAAAGGGCTTGGACTTTGTTTGTCCTTGAAGACATTTCGCTTCTCATGCAGGAAGCTTCTTCTGTTTTGACCAAAGTCAGAACTGAAGAAGCCTCTTTGATGAGAAGCGAAACCTCTTCAAGGAAAAAAAGAAGTCCAATTGCCTTTGGAAAAAGCCCCTTTGGGACAACCATGACCTGGATGACTAAGAATCTCCATCTGTTTCCATCCATGGCTTCTTGTCTTGTCTTCTGGTGCTTTGGAAGAGAGTTTGACCCCCTCGTTTTTGTCCTGGCAGGACCCACAATATGTGTCTGACAGAAGGATTAGGACAACATTAATCCTCTGCTATGGACAAGCAGCCCAGGGAGCCTCCCCTGAAGATCTGGGTGATTTCATCCAACCCATCGTGTCCGAAATTCTTGTCCAGTACACCACTATGAACAAGGTAGGCTGGTTTCCACCCTCGTGTCAGTGCTGGCAGAACTGTTGCTTTCTTCTTGTTAGTTCCTTGATCTTTTGTTTACTGCTGCCTTGTTTGTCTGGGGTTAATCCCTGCTTCTCTGGATTTCAGTTGATGGTGAAAAAATATAAGAAACATCTGTAAAAACCAACCAAGCTCAGGGAGCACCAAGGGCTCCACAATTCAACCCTGAGCTACAAATATCCCCTTTTGGTGAACAAGGACAAACTGACTGCAGTTCTTAGAGGTTGCTGGGGAGAATCTAGTTTAAAACAAGTGACCTCCAGCCCCCACTTATGCCTCCCATTCAGATCTGCTTCCTGTTCCAATTGCCCTGGAAATGATGAAATGCTAGTGGTTTCTTTATCTATGGTCATATCACATTCATTACACTCAAGGCAGCGCATTATCCTCTTTCTTCCTTTTTACACAACCACAACAACCCTCTGATGTGTGTTGGATTGAAAGAGAAGAACTGGGCCAGATGTGGACTCACCCAGCTGGCTCTCATGCTGAAGGTGGGACTAGAACTCACAGTCTCCTGGTGATTGGCTCAGACAGTTGACTTTCATGGCTATAGTGGGACTAGAACTCTCCATCTCTTGGTGATTGACGCAAAGTCTCTCAGCTGCCTCTCATGCCTAAGGCGGGACTAGAATCCAGAATGTCCAGGAGATATTTTGATTGGGAGCCCCCCGGAGTTCAAGAAAAGACAGTCAGCTATGTAAAAGTTGAAATAAATAGATGCACCCTCTTCCCTCTGGTGTCTTCTCACCTCACCCTCTTCCCATTTGGGTTTCCCAAGACGAAGGCCTGAAGAAAGCCTTCATGAGGTCCATCATCATGGTCACCAAAGCGGCTGCCCTCAGCAGGAGGCAAGACCTCCATCTGCCCCAGAAACAGGAATTGGTCACCAAGATCATTGTAAGTGGGCACGGGGGGCAGGTGCTCCTGGGCGCATTTAAGTTTGAAAGAGAATTTGAACTGAATTTAGTTCTAATCAATTGGGCCCCAAACGATTCTGTTGCTAAGTTGCACAGCTGGTAAGTGAATTCTGCCCCATTGTATGACTTCTCTTTCCACCGTTGTTAGCTGAATCACTGCCGTTAAATTAGTCACACGGTTGTTAAGTGAATTTGGCATCTCCTTTGTTTTTATTATTAGTATTTATTTTTATATCCATAGTCAGACAGACAGACAGACAGAAAAATAGATGATGATGATTATGATGATGATGATGATGATGATGATGATATAGATAGATAGATAGATAGATAGATAGATAGATAGATAGATAGATAGATAGATAGATAGATAGATAGAGTTCTGACCCCCTCCTCCATCCAGTAACGAATGCCGAGACAAACTTAAATGGAATGTACTTTATTAGCAAGACACCAAAACCTCGGTGGCTGAAAGCCAAGCATAACAACAGATAAGGACCTTGGCAGCAACTCAGACAAGCCTCGGCAGCAATCCAGCCTGCCAATCTAGTTACAAAAGTTCTCCAACTTTTAATCAATGCGTTAACTTCTGCAAGAGGGTCGTGTGTGCAAGCAGTCCTTTTTATAGTCTGGAGAGGAGCCTATAGTCTGGAGAGGAGTGCAATTACCTCCTGTAACTGCGCAACTGTTCCTGGCGCCTAGTAGCTCTTCAGTGCCAAGCATCCAGGAACAACTCACTGCTGACCTCAGGCTCACTCTCCCTTGTTTCCTCCCCACTGGTCCAAGGCTCAGGCGCCACCTGGTGGCCAATCAGCTTCTCTATGCCCTGCTTGGAGTTGGAACACTGTCCAGGGTCCTCCACATCCTCCAGAGCCGACTCATCGGGCCCCTCGCTGTCAGAGTCTGGTGGCAGCTCCAACGGCTCCTGCTGGATCACAACAGATAGATAGATAGATAGATAGATAGATAGATAGATAGATAGATAGATAGATAGATAGATAGATAGATAGATAGATAGATAGATAGATATGGATGGATAGTGAGAGAGAGAGAAAGAGAGAGAGACAGACAGATAGACAAATATTTAATATATAAAGTAGAATGAAAAATAGAAATGGGAAATTAGGGGAAGAAAAAAAGGCATTGAAACTTTCTAGAAGAAACTACACAGCCAATGTCCAGAATGGCAGAGGGTGGAATTGTATAACATTAAGAGCGATGGATTTAATTCCCAAAATTCTCCGGCCTTTAGGGATTCTGAGAGTTGAAGTTCACAGGTCATAGTGAAGCCCTAGTTACACATCCCTGACTTAAACCATGGTCAGGAGACACTGCAAACTGCCATCAATGCAGGCTGGTTCCCAAGCGACCAAAATATGATCCTATGATCCCTGAGTAAGAAGAACTTCAAATCGGGGTCATAAGTAGTCCTTGGGTGTTAGAATTAGAAGAACAAAGTTGGAAGAGACCTTGGAGGTCCTCTAGTCCAGCCAGGAAACCCTATACCACTTCAGACAAATGGCTATTTGGAAATGGAAATTTCCCCTTAGTTCTAAGAGGGATCCTGGAGAGATCCGTCATAATTTTAAATGGTGGCTAAGTGACCAGTTGTAAGTTGAGGACTTCCCATGTCAACCAGAAAAGGCGTAGAGATGGGAATAGTGCCAGCTGGATGGTGGCCACATCTCAGGAGCTTTCTTACACGTCTTTCCTTCTCCTTTCAGGAAGTCATTGAAGATGAGCCCGTGAGACCCTTGTCTGTCACAATTCTCCATCAAGCCATCGTCACCATCACCTGCATGAGGTACGTACCTGCACCACCCTCATCTTTCCTCCAGCTGAGGAGGAACTTGGAGTTGCACCAAGTGATGGGATTTCCATGGAAAGTCCCCGTGTTCTAGAGCATGGGGGGGGGGTCAAACTCCATTTCATTGAGGAACACATCAGGGTTCTGGTGGGTGGGTGGATTGATGGTTCGATGGATGAAGAGAGAGAGGGAGGGAGGGGGAAGGAAGGATAGATAGATAGATAGATCCAGGAGAGCAGGAGTTCAAACTCTATTTCATTGATTTGCTGGAAGAAATGTCCTTCTGGTTTCGGCTCCAAGTGAGGAATAAGACATTGGAGACATGGAGGCTGCTTGGAAAGATGGTTTTAATGGTGGACAGGACCACATGGCTTGAGTCCTGAACAGAAAAGGTGATCACGTGCTTCAATGTTGGTGGAGAAGAGAAGCTGACTCTCTGGTTTTATGCCATCTCTGGCCTTCGATCTTGAGCTTGCATTCTGATTGGTTGTCAGACTCCCATGGGCCCATGCAGGTGCAACTCTCTAGGCTGTGTTTTGAATACAGGTTTGGTTGAGTTCTCAGATGCCATGTGGTGAGTTGGGTCAATATTATCATGCCTTAATCCCAACCCCCTGGAGCTGAAGGGAAGAACTCTTTATTATGCAAAGGGACTGGCTTGGCCATCTTAATGGCCCATTGATAAAGGGGTGGGAGCAGGAAACTGCAGGGAGCTATTCTCTCTTCCTTTTCACATCCAGGGAAATATTCTGCCTTTTCAATATTTCCTAGGATATTTCATTTTTCTGGGAGAGGGCTGGGTGATAACTTTCCACAATCCCTACTTTTTTAAAAACATGTGAGTGGGACACACACCTTCTTGGAAAAAGATTAAAATTGGTTATTAATTCCCAATTAGAATTAAAATTTAGAAGTACTCACCCTCTTTCCAGGCAGCCTTTGAGCTCAAAGTCAAAAGACCTTTAAAACCTAGATCCAAATGGCTAAGGCCAAGATAAAGCCCACCCACAGACTCAATGGGGTCTATGCCAGTATGGGAGGCTTACCTAGGCTATATCCATTGGTTAGGCTAGCTTAGAGTCCCATCTAGGGTGCCAATTGTTGGAAGAAATGTCCTTCTGGTTTCGGCTCCAAGTGGGGAAAAAGACACTGGAGACATGGAGGCTGCTTGGAAAGATGGTTTATTGGTGGACAGGAGAACATGACTTGAGTCCTGAACAGAAAAGGTGATCACATTCTTCAATGTTGGTGGAGAAGAAGAGAAGGGCTGAGGGAGGGGCTTGCTAGGCTTTTATAACCTGTTCAGTCCCACCTCTGTTTCCTGTTCCTGTGTAACAAATTATTCTGATTGGTTGTCAGGCTCCCATGGGGCCATGCAGGGGCACCTCTCTAGGCTGCATTTTGAATCCAGGTTTGGTTGAGTTCTCAGATGCCATTGGGTGAATTGGGTAAAGGGCCAGTATCATCATGCCTTAATCCCATCACCTGGAGCTGAAGGGGAGGATTCTTTATTATGTAAAGGAAGTAGCTTGGTCATCTTAATGGCCCATTGATAAAGGGGTGGGGGCAGGAAGCTGCAGGGAGCTATTCTCTCTTCCTTTTCACATCCAGGGAAATATTCTGACTTTTCAATATTTCCTAGGATATTTCATTTTTCTGGGAGAGGGCGGGGTGATAACTTTCCATAGGAGGACACATCAGGGCTGTGGTGGGTGGAAGGATGGATGGATGGATGGATGGATGGATGGATGGATGGGATAGATAGATAGATAGATAGATAGATAGATAGATAGATAGATAGATAGATAGACAGACAGACAGACAGACAGACAGACAGACAGACAGACAGACAGACAGACAGACAGACAGACAGACAGACAGACAGAAGATTCTTTACACTGAGAACAATCAATCAGTGGAAGGGTTTTCCTCCAGATGTTGTGTGCTCTCCATCACTCGAGGTTTTCGGAAAAAGAGAGGACAAACATCTGACTGGGATGGTTTAAGGACCATCAAGCAAGAGTTGGAGTAGAAGACATCCAAGGTCCCTTTTAGCCCCCTGAGTCTAGGATTTCCTCACACCTCCCTCCTCTTTTCTTGTCTTTCATCAGCCGTATGAAGCCCTCCTTGAACTCCGAGGTGAGGTCTGAAGTGGTCAACCAAAGCATCTGGAAGGTGTTTTCGTTGCCAGCTCTCAAAGTGTCCACAATGAAAACAGATAGCCAACCCCCATCATTTCACTCTCAGGTGAGCAGTCCAGATGGAGCAAAGCAATAGGGGATCCACCTGGAAACAAGGATGCAGTGAACAGGATTCCTGATCTCCTGAACAGCCCTGGATCCATCCCTCGAGCCAAAGGTCCCCTTGGCTTGTCCCTTCCTCTTTGGTCTTGAAAGTCTGCTTCCCCTTCTCGTTCTACGTTTCTGGATCCCAGGAGTCCCTATTTTGAAGCCCTAAACATTTCCAGGGGTTTTTCCTCCCCATCTTTCCTCTCTTCCTCCACTTCTCTTTTATCTTCTGGTTGAAGGATCTTCTCAAGACCAATTCCCATCTCCTCCCTTTGCCCCCCAACAAAAGAAGGGCCATGGTGGGACAGAGCAACCATGGTCTGCAGGCACTAGCTATGATTCCTAGCAGAGGTGGGTTCCTACCAGTTTGCACCAGTTCGGTAGAACTGGTTCGTCAAATCCACTGAACCGTTTAGAAGAGGTTCCACCAGTGGAACTTTCTGAAACCCAACACTGACACACATACATACACACACACACACACACACACACACAGAAAGAGAAAGAAAGGAAGAAATAAATAAAGAAAAAAAGAAAGAAAAAGTGAGAGAGATGAAAGAAAAAAAGGAAAAGGGGACAGAGAGACAAAAGGAAGAAGAGAGAGAAAGAGAGAGAGAGACAGAGAGAGAGAAACACATGGCCAGCAAGCTACTCCCACCAGGTCACATGGCGGCAAGCCACTCCCACAAAGGAGGCCACACCCACAGAGTAGGTTTGAAAATTTTTTGAAACCCACCACTGATTCCTACGTAGTCTCAGATAACCCTCAGAATTCACATGCTTAGCAACCGAATCAGATTTATGATAGTCGGAGTATTATAGGGTCACATGACCCCCCTACTGTGACCTTCTGACTAGTAAATAGGGAAGCTGGATTCACTTAACAACTGTGTGACCAACTTAACAACCAAAGTGATACACTTAACCACTGTGGCAAGAAAGTTCATAAAATGGGGGCAAAATTCACTAATGTCTCACTTAGCAATGGAAATTTTGGTCTCAATTGTGGTCGTAAGATGAGGACTGCCTGTATTTGAATCTCCCAGAACTGTTAAGGAAGAAAAAAATGGCCCTGCAAGGTCAGCCACTCCATTTACTGCAGACCTCTGGACTTCAACTCCCAGAAATCCATGGCTGGCTCAGGAAGGTTGGGAGCTGCAGTGCCCCAGTCGTAAAAGGGCCATCAGTTCCCCACCCCTGGATTTCTGCCTCTTTCAGGAGCCGTTCCTTCCTTGACGCCCCTCCTTCCTTCTGACATTTTCTCCTTTTTTTTAGGATTTCTATCATCAGATAGCCACTGCCTGCAACAACATGCTGACCGGATTGCTGTCTGAAGCTCCCAATTTGGATGCCCTGCAGGAGATCCTGACGGTAAAGAGAGATCCTTTCTTGGGGTGGGTCGTCCGGTCATCCAGATGTTCAGGCTGGATTTGGCCCTTCTATCCCCCTGTGGAGTCTGTGGCTCTTCCAACTGGGAATGACCCATTCCTCCTTTCCTCCTTCTCCTTCGTTTCCCCTGGCAGCACACAAATCCCTGGATCGATTCTCCCAAGAGCCACGAGAGATGGAGGGCCCTCAAGACCATCAAGAACCTCTTCAAGTTCGTTTTGGAAAATGTCAATTTCGACGTAAGTCTCCCTTTGGGATGAGAAGCAAAATGTTTTCAAAGAAAGGAAACCCCCCAAGAAAGTCCAGCTGCCTTTTTGGAAAAGCACCTTTTGGATGTGACCAGGAGGATACAAGGAGTCCTGCTTGAGCAGAGGATTGGAGGAGAAGACCTCCACGGTTTCTTCCAGCCACTGCGGTTCTGTCATGCTTTGATACTGAGATTCTGTAATTCTCAGGTTCTGTGAATCCAAGATTCTGAGATTCTGTAATTGTCAGGTTCTGTGATTCAAAGATTCTGAGATTCTGAAATTCTCAGGTTCTGTGATTCAAAGATTCTGAGATTCTTTAATTCTCCGGTTGTGTGATTCAAAGATTCTGAGATCCTGTAATTCTCAGGTTCTGTGATTCAAAGATTCTAATATTCAAATATTTGATAATTCTATGATTCTATCATTCTGTGTGTCTAAGATTCTGTGGTTTTGTGGTTCTTATTCCCTGATTTCAGCCGGCTGAAAGCTTCCTGAACCCCCTCCCCTTCTCTCTCCTCTTTCCCCTCCTTTCCCCTTCCTTTCTTTAGACCACAGCTGACTTTTCTTTGCTGGGGCAGCTGGTGGCTTTGCTGGCCCTGCACATTGGTGACACCAGACCAGAAATTGGCCAGATATCCGCAGAGGCTGCCTACCACCTGCACCACCTCCTCATGAAAGGAAACCCCTCATGAAAGGAAACCCCCCAAGAAACTCCTCCTAGTGGAGTTTGGAAACGAGGAGGAAACAGAGGAAGTAAGGACATTGCAGGGTTTGGAGCAAAAGGGATGTAGGAGATTTTGTAGAAAACAAAGATGAGAATGGCTGAGACCTTTTTGGCTCAGTGATGACACTTGTGCTGGTTTTAAGAAGGCTAAGGCTGGATAGGAGGCCACTGAGCGATCCTAGGGCTGTTGAGACATTTGTCCAAACCTCCCAGAAGAAGGTAAGGGCAAAACAAAGGACCATTTTTTTTCATGAAAAATAACATTTGGTGAGCCAGTGTGGCAGTGGTGAAGGCTCCAGATGTTTTTATGGCTTTGTCAGCCGCCTTGAGTCGTCATGTGCGAATAGGCGCCAATATAAATTTCCTAAAATATACCAATAAATAAAATATCACAGGCCGTCTCTTCCGAAATGAGGAAAGGATCTGATTCCCTCCCAATCGGTTTCTCCCCCTCTGCAGAAATGCCAGGGAGATTTGGGAGGCGCTGGCTGAAGCCCCTAATGTCAATCTCAAGATCATGAAGCCCCTCATGAAAAGGCTAGAAGACCAAGACCCCAGCACCAATGCCCTCTCAAGGAGGAATAGCAAGTCCCTCATGCCCATTGCTGTAAGCCCTCCACTGGTGGCTCTCTTTCCCTTGGATCTAGAGGTGGGGAACACCTAAGGGAAGGGGAGAGGGAGGCAGTGGGAAAACTGCTGGGGCTAAAATTGGAGCATCATTTGGCATAAGCCCCTCCTCCTTTTTAGGTGGAGGCAGATGTTTCTCTTCCTGGGCTCAATGAGAATGTATCTGTCGAACAAAACTCCTCATTGGCAACAGGAAGGGCATCTGGCCAGTAAACCCTCAGCTCCGTTCAGTTGGCCAGACTCCACCCTGCAAGGGATTCTGGGGAAGAGGAAGAAGGTGATGAATCTAAGTAAACTGGGGAGCCCAAGGTGACTCTCCCTTCATTCCATTTCTAGGCCACCAACGCCCTCTCTTTCCTCCTGTCCCTCCCGAACACTGCTGAGCTCCTCTCCAACAAATTCTCCAACCTGCTCCTCGCCCTGGTCACGCAGCTGTACTTCCTCCTGGGAGCCAGCAAGAGTGGATCCAGGAGGTCCAGCAGTCATGGACCTTTCAGAACAGATCAACCTCTTGAGGTAAGGAAATCTCCTGGGACCAATCTGGATCCAACTGGATATAACTGAAAGGGGAAGAAATAAAGCGAGGCTGATTTGCTATTGTGTTTTGTGGTTGTTGCACAAGCCGCCAAGTGAAAGCTGGAGCTCTCCTGAAGGGCAGCGGGAGGCCGGTTGGGGACAGGGGAAGCATGGCCTTTGCAGGGGGCATCAGCTGAAGCATTGGCACCGACTCTTCTCCCTTCCTTTGATTTAGCACAGCAGTGGAGGCGATCAAAAACCTCATCCTGTCTGCAGGATACGAAGAGGAATACGAAGATTTGATGACGCTGGGATGCTGGAAGATGCTCTTGAGCCCAGATAGTCTGTTTGAGGCCATTTTCCACCTGGTCCGGTAAGAACTTCAGAGTCCAAAGAACTTGGCCTTGAGTGGCAGTGGGTGAGAGAGGGAGGGGAGGGCTGAGGGAGAAGAGGAAGAAGAGGCAGAGAGAGAGAAAGTGAGGGAGAGGGGGAAGAGGGAGGGAAGGGGGAGGGAGAGAGAAAGAGAGGAAGAGGGAGGGTTAGATAAAGGAAAAGGAGAGAGGAAGGGAGAAAGAGAGAGGAAGGGAGGGCAGAAGGAGAGGAAGAAGAAGAGGCACAGAGAGAAAGAGAAAGAAAGGGTGGTTGAGTGGGAGGAAAGATAGAGAGAGGGAAGGGGAGATAGAGGAGAGGAAGGGAAGGGAGAGAGCAAAAGAGAGGGAGGCGGAGGGGGAGAGAGAGGGAGACAAAGAAAGGAGAGGGAGAGAGGAAGAGGAGGGAAGAAGAAAAAGACAGAGAAAGAGAGGGAGTGTCAGAGGGAGACAAAAGGAGAGAGAGAATGAGATGTAGAGGGAGGGACGGAAGGAGAGGGAGGAGGAGGGAGAGAAAGACAGAAAAAGAGAGAGAGGGTGAGAAATTCTGTAAATGGACTAATTCATTGAGTAATTCATTTATCCATAATTCAGATAATCATTTCTCTAGCTTGGTGATTTTCTCCTCACTCACCAGCGGATCTTATCTGATTTCTCACTATTTGATCTTTAGGAAACTCTTTGCATACTCTCAAGTGGAGATGAAGATGATGTTCAGCAGGGACGTGCAGTCACTAGAGGCAGGGGAGGCGGGGCCTCACCAGTCTCCTAAGGGAAAAGAAAGAATTTTAAATAATTTTTTTTAAATAATTAAAGCCAGGGTAGTTGCTACCAGATTCAAAGTCACAGTGGCTTGGTGTCTGCTCTCAGTGTTAACTATGGGAGGAGGCCAGAGAACTCGGGGCCTCTTTTGCCTAAGGAATTTTGCGCCTTTTAAAAGTTAAGGAGGAGTTAAAAAGCGAAAACTTTCATATGCAAAAGAGGCACTGATTCTCCCGCCTCCTGATCGGGGAGCAGCGAATCATGCCTTATGAGCATGCTTACATTGACCATGCTTACGTTGGCCAGAGAAGAGGAGAGTTGAGAGAGTTTCCACAGCTGGAAAAGGTGGATCAGATGGAGCGAGGGGGGGATTCAAATTTATTGTAATTTAATTTGTAATTTTTTATTGTGAGGTGTTTGTGTGTGTTTTCTTTCTTCACAGCGGTGGGGTCAGAGGAGGCAGGTGGCGAGGCGGTGGAGTGCAGAGGCAGCAGGGACGTTCTCCCCGCTGTGTCCCAAAAGGCCAGGTGTTTCGCGTTTATGTCTGCCATAAACGCGAGACGCCTGGCCTGTTGGACACAGTGGTGGCAGGGGAGGAATGGACTGGGTGGGCTGGCTGGCTGGGGAGGGGGGAGTCCTTTAAAGCCCGTCTTCCCAGCAAGACTTCCTTTCGGCTCGCGCAGGCTGTGGAAGGAGGAGGAGGAGGGAACCAAAGAGAGGCTTTTACCAGGCGTGTGCCCCACAGTCAGGACCGTCATTGCGCCTCAAGCCGCGTTTCTTCCTGCAAAGCCCTTTGGGCATCAGGCGGAGCTCTCGGGTTGCCCGAAGGGCTTTGCAGGAAGAAACACGGATTGAGGCGTAATGACTATCCTGGCTGTGGGGCGCACGCCTGGTAAGAGCTTCTCTTTGGTTCCCTCCTCCTCCTTCCACAGCCTGTGCGACGCTGCCGCCATAGGCCGAGAGCTGCCGCCAACACTGCTGCACAGCTGAGAGAGGGAGAGCGCGAAAGCAGAGGCAGGGCGCCAAGCTTTGGTTAAGGCAGGCAAGGGAAACCGCAAGCCGAAAGGAAGTCTTACTGGGAAGACACGGCAGCAGGGCTTAAAAGGGCTCCCCCCTCCCCAGCCAGCCAGCCCACCCAGCCCATTCCTCCCCCGCCACCACTGTGTCCAACAGGCCAAGTTGCTGGGAGGAGAAAGTTTGGGCTGCAGAGCAGAGTTTGAACTGCCGAGTGACGTGCGGTGAGCTTCATGGCTGGTGAGGGTCCCGCTCTATGGTGGACGCGGTGCTGGGGCTTCGGCAGGGCTTTCGCACTTGCCTCACTGGCCATGAAGCTCACTGCATATCACTGATGTTCAGACATGCCAACACCTACCTGCACCATCCCGACTTAAGGGAGAAGACAATTGGCATGGTGTTCTTCTCGGAGGTGAGGATGCACCACAACATTGTCGAGCTCCAGGAAAGTTGTGCAGGGTTCAGGGGGACTTTATGATTAGGAAGTTGAAGTTGTGGCGGCTCCATCACTGGAGGCTTTGAAGAAGAGACTGGACAGCTGTTTGTCTGACATAGTAGATGGTCTCCTGCTTGGTCAAGGGGTTGGACTAGAAGACCTCCAAGGTCTCCTCTTACTCTGTTAATCGATGGAATTGGAGGGAGGGAGGAAGATTCAATGACCCCAAATTCCGTTTCCTCTTTGCATTATAGACAGTTTTGTATTGCCATTCTGTAGTCTCTGACATAAGACCGTCATAGAACCTCCAGTGGTCACTAAGTGATCGCAGAAGCCCTCAAGCCAACGCCGTGGTCATAAACTTGGGATAAACCAGATATTTCAGTGATTTTCTTCTACAGGTTGTCCTCGACCACAACTGAGCCACAACTGAGCGACTTATGACCACAACTGAGCCACAAGTTTCTGTTGCTCAGTCCCTAAGCAGTTTTTGTCCCATTTTACCACTTCCTTTGCCACAGTTGTTAAGTGAATTGCTGCAGTTGTTAAGTTAGTCACACGGTTAAGTGAATCTGGTTTCCCCATTGACTTGGCTTATCAGGCGGTCACAAAACGGATCATGTAACCTCAAAACACTGCGACCGTTAGCATGTGAAGCTGACATCATGACGATACGATTTCTTCTCTCCCTCGTAACTTTCTCCAGTCCTTCCTTCCTTCCTTCCTTCCTTCCTTCCTTCCTCTCCCTCTCCCCACTTTCCCTCTCCTTTTCCCTCTTCCTCTACTCAATAATCAATTTTAAGGAGTATTAAGGGGTGATATAGTCTATATATCAACAGATTCATATATTATAAGAAAACAAATATCATAGGATAGAAAGAATGAGAGAGACTTATTAATCTATGTCGGACATAGCGGCAGGGCGGCCAAAAGCCGCTTTCTTTCTTTTTGCCTCACCAGCCATAAACTTCACCGCATGTCACTGAATTAAACCATCTCCTTAGTTAATCAATACTAATGCCAATAATATCAAAAAATAATCTTATAGCATTAACAATACCAATGACAATAACAATATATTCCTTTGATAGTAGTATTATAACATTAATTCCTATTTTTTAAGTTCAACCTTACATATGACCCTCTTGGATTAAGTAATTATATAAATATTCTGAGTCCTTTGGTCCAGTAAATCTTCTTTCTCTCGCTCCGATTATTTCTTTTAGTAATGTCCAAAGATTAACATCAATGTTCTCCAATAGTCAGGTTTCTTGTTATCCAAGGGGTATAGTCACCAAAAGTTCTGTTTTCTCTTAAGGTGTACTATGGGGTGGGGGGGATTCCATATTTCACCAGTAGATGTCACTCTTTTACAAGCTAACCAGATACAGACTAACAAGAAACAGACTTGACAAAATGCACTGCTATGAGTCAGCTTTTTTTGTTCTTCAAACCTTCTTCAAACCTTCAATAGTTAACTCATTTCCCCCTGAAGGCATCCATGTAATCAGAGTTATTTACAGCTGGCCTTTGTTGTGTTAACTAATTAAGTTTAGATTCAGATCCTCATACAGTTCAGAGAAGAAAAGAAAAAAATCTCCAGCCTTCACTCACTCGCAGCTATAAAGGGGGGGGGGGGGTAAAAAAAAACAACCACCCTGCTCCTTAATCTTAATCTCTTGAGCTGTTTTGGAATAAAAATACCTTCCTCCAAGATCAGGAATCTGTTAAGCCACTTGCGACTCCTGCAGCTTCTCGCTTATTGCATGTGTTGAAGTTGTTTTAATCCAAACCAAAGATGCCTTTTAAAAAACAGGTTTACTGTTTTTACATTCTTATGCATGCCAGTTCTGTGTGTGAGGTAAATTAAGGTGGTTCTGACAAGTGTCGTCGGCATCTTCATATCAGGTCGCATGGGCAGCAAGCCACTCCCATCTGGTCACATGGGTGGCAAGCCACTCCCACAAAGGAGGCCACACCCACAGAGTAGGTTCGAACAATTTTTGAAACCCACCACTGCTATGGTCGTGCCAAACCAACCTTCTCTTCAGTCTTCCCTACAGGAAATCTTCGGTTTACAAAAGTCTTTCCAGAAACCCCTCCGGATGCCAGATCCAGCTGCTCTTCATGGAGCTCTCCATTCAAGCAACCATTCATCCTGGCAGCTAGCCCCACCCCCTCTGTTCTTTAATCTTTTTATTAATGGAATTTTTTTCAAACGCTTCTTACTTTTTAAACTGGACCGGATTTTTTCTTCTTCTACTACTTTCTTTCTTTTTCTTTTTTCAATTCTCTAGTGCATATTCTTTTTTAAAACTTTTCTTTTTCTCCTGATGTTTGGAATATAAAGAGGGGAGTAAAAGTAGAAGAAAAGAAGTTACACTGCCACTTAGAGGCTTGGAGGCTTGGAAACATTTTTTTTCTTTGCACATTTGATTTACATTTCAAGGTCTCTGAGCTTGTTTATTGAAAATGATAGACAGATGAGCATGGATTGTTTATACAGGTGCTCCTCTGGGGTACTATCAGTAGCTGGACTGGAGTAAAAAGAAAGCCTTGAAAGAGAGAAGAATTGCAGTGAACTTGTTTGGAACTTAATAAAAAAAAGCCTTGGATTCTATATAGTGGCAGTGTATACTATCTGGAGGAATGTTGCAACACGAAAAAGAAAAGAAAGAGAATGCAGAATATTGAACAAAGAACAGAAGAATTGAAGAAAAAGATGAACAAAGAGATAAGAAAATTGGTGATATTGACAGGAGATTGAGGTTGGAAAAGACAAGAGTGGAATATTGTTATGGGAGATTGATAGATCAGATTTCCAAAATATAGAAGAAAAAAAGGAAAAAAATTGGGCAGCTCTAATGTTAGAAATTTTGGCAGAAGCATCGGTAATAACCAAAGTGAAGTTGATGCAAGGAACAGACGAGGGGTTTCAAGTCTTTACAAGATATGCAATGAAAAACAAGTTGCCAAGAGAAGTCCATATAAGATCTACCAAGAAAGCAATTAGAACACAAATACTACAAATGGCAAGAGATATAAGATTTCACAACCATTGGAAGGATACAGGATGATGTAATGAAGTGCTATAATAAAAACTAATTTAGTTAGAATATTACGCATAAAATGAATAATAGTTATAGTCAAATAAATGATTAATAATGAAATTCTATATAAATTGTAAGTGAGGACTATGGAGAGGATGCATGAAAGTTTTGTAACCAAAGATAAATAATTTTATATAGAATACAATGTAAAGATGTAATATTACTGGATGGTTTTAGGATGATGTAATGAAATGTCATAATATAAATCTATTCTAAATTTAGAATATCTCACATAAAGAAGTCATAATAATTATAGTCAAATAAATGTTAAATAATTATAATAATTGTATACATATATATTAGATTGATAATATGAGATTCTATATAAATTGTAAGTGAAGACTATGGTGAGGAGGCACAGGAGTTTTGTGACCAATTGACATACTGTATGTAACTGGAGGGTTTTTTTTATGTTGTATGTTTATTTTGTTTGTTTAAAAATTTAAAAAAAATTAAAAAAGAAAAAAAATAAACACTGTGACCGTCAAGTACCCAATTTTTGATCAGGTGACTGTGATCAATGGTCATGAGTCTGAAAAATGGAGTTGTCCCTTTTATCAGTGCCATGGTGACTTTCCGCCATCACTATATGAGGACTGTTTTTTCTTTTCCTCTCCCCATAATAGGTGAATGTGGCATCTCTTCATAGAGGCTGTGAGGAAAGTTCTCTTCCTTTGCTTGGTTAATAATCCATCACTCCACTCTTCTTCCCCAGCTTCTCTCTCACCCGGAGCTTGGACACTTGTTCATCATGAAGGACATCCTCAGCGTCTTCCAAAAATGGATAGCTGAGCCATATCCCCTCATCCAAATATTTGCTATTCGTGGACTGGGGTATCTTCTCCAGCACCCCTTTGAGGTAAGAGATGGGGGGTAGGAAGGGAGGGACTTTCAAGGGAGCAGCAGGTGTGACCTCACTCTCTAGGAATTCTACAAGGTTAGGAAGGGTAGAAGGAGGAGAAGAAGACAACCACCAGAAAGAGGATGCCCTCAGCTACAGTGGCCTCTCTTCTACAGAAGTGGAGGCATCCCTGGAAGATCTGAAGGATCAATTTGGAGACAGATCCTCTTGGAGGACATCCAAAGCAGAACAAGAAGCAATGGATGGAAACCAATGAAGGAGAGAAGCAACCTAGAACTAAGGAGAAATTTCCTGACAATAAGGACAATTAACCAGTGGAACGACTTGCCTCCAGAAGTTGTGGGTGCTCCAATACTGGAGGCTTTCAAGAAGAGACTGGACAACCATTTGTCCAGAATAGTGTAGGGTCTCCTGCTTGAGCAGGGGGTTGGACTAGATGACCTCCAAGTTCCTTTTCAACCCTGTTATTCTATGTTCTGTGGGCTTCTCTGTGTTTGTCATTCCTAGACTCAGAGAACTCCAGTGACCATGTTTAATCGTTCTCTCCTTTCCCTCCTTCCTGCAGAATACGATGTTAGAGCCGGTGCTAGTCTCTGTGGTCAACTGTGCTTGTCACCCAGACAAGTCTGTAGCAAAAGAATCACTCCGGACACTTCAGTTCCTTTTCCGGCATCTGAATGCTCAAACCTATGGATGGAAAGCTGTCAATCTTATTCCGGTCCTGGGGAATTATTTTGCTGATGTACGTCAACCAAATCACAACAAACTAATCCACCACCCCCTCTCTCTCTTCCTCTCCCACCCTCCCTCCCTTCTCTCTTTTTCTCCCACAAAGATCGCCTGGGTACCATCTGAAGAATTCTAATTTTATCAAAAAGTCTTAGAAATAGTTCAGCAACAACTGTGTTGTTCTCATCTAAAAGAGTGTGTGAGCTTGCAGATGATCATTGAGCCCTTCCAGAGAGCTGGAGAAGTGCCAGATGAGGTGGAAGAGAATGAAGGTTGCCATTCTCTTCAGCTTCACCAAACTACCATCAATCACCCTCCATATTTATTAAAAATCCAGATTGGTGTTGCTTGATCACAGACACTTTAAGGTGTGTGGATTTCAACTCTGCTGGCCTGAGAAGGTTGAAGTCCACACATCTGAAAGCTGCTCAGATTGGGAAACTCTGGTCTCCATCAGTATTTCTCCCTCTTGGCAACTTGAAGAGGTGAGGACTTCAACTCCCAGAATTCTCCAGCCAGCATACTGGAGTTGGAGTCCTCACATCTGAAAGCTGCAAAGATGGGAAAACAACCCCTTGATCACACCATAGAGGTTGCTATTCAATCAGATCAGCATCTAACAGTGATTCTGGCTCCATCTTATGGCCGCTTGAGGAAACAGCAACCGACGAACAACAAAACACAGAAGAGAAACAAAAGGGGGGGAAAGAGAAAAAAAAATCAAGGCTTGCCAGGATAAGCAGAATAAAACTGTCGAAGCAGCCGGGGGGCACGAACATGGGACTTGTCAACCCATTCCGTACGAGATGGAGGAAAATGCTTCCAAGCCACTAAGTACTGGATTTGATTACGCCGCCGTTGAGAGTCCAGTATCTCATGAACTTCAAAGTGACGTTCACCGTCAATCAACAGGGGTGCAGGTGGAGGGTCGACAGGCAGATGTAAAGTAGAAACACGAACAGGCTTAATGAGGTTAATGATGAACACGGTTGAGATGCTTTGGCAGCTGCAAACGAACGGAAACAGGATTGATGACTTTGATGATGGGAAATGGACCAACGTACTTAGGCCCCAGTTTCTTCGACTTTTGCATAGTGTGAAGGAATTTTGTGGACAAATTAACCAGGTCACCCTCCCTGTACTGATAAGGTTGCACACGCTTCTTATCAGCCTGTTTCTTATGAGCATGATGCGCAGCATCCAAAGTAGCAAGAGTTAAAGGCCAAACATAGCTCAGACGTTCGCGCCACTCAGCGATGGAAGAAACTTGCGGTTGTTCACGAGGTAGCTCAGGAATAGGAACAAAATCCTGACCAAAAACAACACAAGAAGGAGTGAAACCAGTGCTGCTATGGACCGAATTATTGTAGGCTACCTCAGCGTGCGGCAGCAAGTCCACCCAATCATCCTGCTGATAATTGATGAAACAACGTAAATATTGTTCCAAAACAGAATTAGTCGTCTCACACGCCCCATTAGTCTGAGGATGGTGGGCGGAGCTTAGGCCCTGGGCGGAGCCAATGCGTGTAAGAAATTCCTTCCAGAAAGCAGAAGTGAACTGGACACCTCTATCGGAAATGATGCGATCAGGGACCCCATGCAAACGGTAAATGTGGGAAATGAAGAGTTTAGCCAGTGCCTTAGCAGAAGGAATCTTGTGGCATGGAACAAAATGAACTTGTTTTGAAAATAAGTCTGTAACAACCCAAATGACGGTGTTCCCCTGGCTCTCAGGAAGCTTGACAATGAAGTCCATCGAAATTTCCCTCCAAGGGGCGACAGGGGGGGCGACAGATTGAAGTAAGCCTTGTGGTTTTCCAGGTGGCCGTTTAGCGGCTGCACAGACCGGACAACTGGCAATATAAAGTTCAATGTCCTTTTTCAAAGAGGGCCACCAAAATTGTCTCTTCACTAGGTGCAATGTTTTTACGAATCCAAAGTGACCCGCCAACTTAGAATCGTGAGCTCGTTGGAGGACGACGAGATGAAGAGAGGTTGGGACGTAAAGCTTGGTTCCAATCCACGGTAAATCGTCCCTCATTGTACACTCATCCTGATGCTGCTGGAACCAGTCATCCTGGGGAAGGGCGCGTCTGAGGTCAGAAAGAAAATCCTGAGGCACCTCCACTTTCGAGCGTGCCTGCTGACGAGTGACCACTGGAGCCGCAAGGCTGGATGTGGGAACGACAGGCTGAACAATACTCAGTTTAGAGCAGTTGTATTGAGGGAGTCTGGACAAAGCATCAGCCATGAAATTCTTCCCTCCAGGGATGTACTTGAGTGTGAAGTTGAAGCAGTTGAAATTTTGGGCCCAGCGCATCTGTTTAGGGGATAGGCGGCATGGGGTCCTCAAAGCCTCCAAATTTTTGTGGTCAGTCCACACTTCAAAAGGGTGTTTAGCGCCCTCTAGGAAGTGGTGCCATGTGGCCAGGGCCCAGCGCACTGCAAATGCCTCCTTCTCCCAAACGGCCCACCGTCTTTCAGTGTCTGTGAGCTTGCAGAAGGTGTAAGCGCAAGGTCGCAAATTACCTTGGTCGTTGGCTTGTAGCAAGATGGCCCCAACAGCGACGTCACTGGCATCGGCTTGGACGACGAAAGGCTTGTCCATGTCGGGATGCTTCAGAACTGGTTCCACAGCAAATAGGCGCTTTAACTTCTTGAAAGCAGCTTGACACTCCATGGTCCAATCCAGTGGTTTGCTAGGCTTAGGTTTAGGCCCACCTTTGGACTTCAACAAATTAGTGATGGGAAGTGCAATTTTGGCAAAAGAAGGAATGAACTGACGGTAGAAATTAGCAAAACCCAAAAACTTTTGCAATTGTCTGCGTGTCCGGGGTGCCTCCCACTCAGTGACCGCCTTCACTTTCCCAGGGTCCATCTCAATGCCAGTGGGGGAGATACGATACCCTAGGTAGTCAATCTTCGCCTGGTGAAATTCACACTTGGACAGCTTGGCATACAGTTCAGCGGCCCTGAGTTTGTTCAAGACAGTGCGGACCAAAGCGGCGTGTTCGTCGTAAGTCTGAGTCTAGATAAGGATATCGTCCAAATATACGATAACGCCTTTGTAAAGGTGGTCATGCAAGATTTCATTAATTAATTGCATGAAAACTGCAGGCGCCCCCTGCAGGCCAAAAGGCATCATCCAGAACTGGAAACAGCCGAGGGGGCACTTGAAAGCAGTCTTCCACTCATCCCCCTCCTTTATGCGGACTCTATAGTACGCTTCTCTGAGGTCCAGTTTAGTGAAAATGCGGCCCTTCCCCAATTGGGCTAACATGTCCTTCATTAACGGCAATGGGTAGAGGTTTTGGGCCAAGATCCCATTCAGATTCTTGAAATTAACACAAAGCCTCAGGGAGCCATCTTTCTTCTCTCTGAATAATACAGGGGCAGCTACTTTGGGCCGTGCTGGCTCGATGAAACCCCGTTGTAAATTTTTATCAATGAATTTTCTCATTTCCTCCATCTCCCTTGGGGACATGGAATATATTTGGAGCTTTGGAAGCTTGACACCGGGCAAAATGTCGATGGAGCAATCAGTAGGTCTGTGGGGCAGAAGTTTATCGGAAGATTCCTCACTAAAAACTCCTCTCAGGTCCCAATACACTTTTGGAATCTTTTCCTCTCCTTCAATCCTTTCCTGCCCTCTGGCGGCCAAAGCAGAACTGCAGCTAACAGGTTCCGGGGAAACACCCTTCCCCTCTGGAGGCGTGCTTGTGTGAATGCGCAACCAACCCTCCCTCCAATTTATGCGAGGGTTCCATTTTCGAAGCCAAGGGAGGCCTAAAATGAGGGGCCTGTCCATTCCAGGAGCCACAATAAAAGAGATTAATTCGGTGTGGGAGCCCATCTTCATCTCTAGAGGCTCAGTATAGAAGTGGGCTGGGCCACCCCCTGCTATGGACCCATCTATCTGGCAAAAGACAATAGGGGTTTTCAAAGTTTTTAACTTGAGGCCTAGTTTCTCCACCATAGCAGGATTTATCATACAGCGGGAACAGCCTGAGTCAAGGAGGGCGGGAAGCTGCTCTGACACCCCATCGAGCGGAACCCTTAACTCTATTGGGATCAGCATGGAGCCTTTGTTTGAACTCACCCAGTGAGGCGAGGCGTCGTCATCGGAGTCATCAGAGGAGCTGGTAGAGGCATCAGCTTCTCCCTCCATGTCCTGTCTGAAATGCGGGGGGGGGGGGGGGTGGCATCCGCGGCAAAAGCAGCTTCCTTTTTCTTCTTGTCCAGGGCATTGCTTGATCTCCCTTCTCTCTTGGCAGGGGGTGGGGTGGTCGCGGGTAGCTTAGCACGGCACTCCGGAGCGCGGTGGCCTCCCCTCCCACAACGAAAACATGTGAACGGCTTGACTTTGCCTGTGGGGCCTCCTTTCCCTTTGCTCCTCACTCGGAAAGGGGGCTTGTGAGTCGGGGAGGGAGATCTTGCTGCTCTTTCTCTCTCTCTCTCTCTCTCTCTCTCTCCTCGTTCGCATGTTGAAGTCTAATTAAATCAAGCTCAATATCTGCTGCATTTTCATATCAAGCAGTAACACGCTTAGGAAGGTAGCGATTAACACATTGTTGATGAATGTCTTCATTCAAGCCCAATGCAAACTTATCCAAAAGCACTTCTGCAGACCATCCTCTCATATAAGTACAGAGGTGTTGAAACTCCTGAATGTACTGAGTCACTGGCCTATCTCCCTGTGTGAGGGTCATAAATTTCAGTTTCCCCCGTTTCTCAGTGAGGGGATCATCAAATCGTCTCTTGAACGCAGTCATAAAAGCGTCAAAATTCCTCAGGAGGGGGGAATTGCTTTGGTGCAGACCCATCATCCAGTCGGCAGCCTCTTCCTTCAAAGCAAGTA
Organism: Thamnophis elegans; assembly: GCF_009769535.1. Classification (NCBI taxonomy): domain Eukaryota; kingdom Metazoa; phylum Chordata; class Lepidosauria; order Squamata; family Natricidae; genus Thamnophis; species Thamnophis elegans. The sequence continues at coordinate 93,782,122 of NC_045543.1, forward strand.
ACACCATACGTACTTTCATGTCATCCGATTCTAAATCAGGCCCATAAATTTCCATAAAGTTATAAACCTGCATAATGAAGAGGCCCAGTTTCTTGGGATTTCCGTCATACTTTACAATTAAGGGAGGGACTTTTGCCATTCTGTGTCTTCTTCCCCCCCTGCTCTGGCAGCCCCCCTGGCTTGGGGGGGGGGGTGAAACTGTCTCTGGGTTAGCTTGCTCCCATTCCCCCTCGGCCTCTTCACCCTCCCCGAATCTTTGCATAGAGTACCTATGTTCCACGTCCTCCGGCTGAACTCTTTCTCGGGGCCCTCATTCGGCCCCCATTTCAAGTGGCTTTGCCTGATGTTTTCTTCTGGTAACTCCAGCATCCCAGCTTGCGCTGTCCTCCTTTTGCCCCACAGATAAGGACCAACGGGGGGGGGGATCGCAGGGCCCGCTATTTCCAACTCAGCCATTCTCTCAGGTAATGATGGATCAGTAGTGTCCTTTTCAATTTCTTCATTGCTTCCGTGCAAAGACATTTTCTTCATTTCTTCTTGCAAGTACACCCTCCACAGAAGGTTGTAATCTCTTGGTGGGGTGTTAGTGAGATTTCGCTTACTGTCAGCACCTCTCCATTAAATAATTAGGAAAGAAAGACCACGAGACTCCATGTGTGGAAATCAAGTGTACTTTTACTAATTAAAAATGATTAAAGGCATAGCGAAGCGAAATCTGAATATTTAGGCGCGAAAGCGATTGATATATAGAATAGCCCATTCCCCTCCCCTTGGCATCACAGTTACAGTCCAATCATAATTCTCCCAAGTGTCAGGTGCGAGATAACTTCAAAAGGCATCATGAAGATGGAATGTCGGTGCCGTTATTCCTGGCGGGAAACTCCCATGCATGCGCAGTCCGATCAGCAGTTGAACTCCAGAACTTTCCTCCAGCACACTTAGTAACCCCTCCCAAATACCATGCCCTCCCTCCCCGTTTCATGGCAGCCGAAGCAACAGCAAAGCAGAGGCTGACAGAAAGTGTGTTGATCTGGTGAGAGGACTTTTTATCATTATTATTTGAGAGAACACACTAAAAGACTAAAAGTTAATTTAAAATTGAAGACTGAAGAGGCTAAGCGGCGAGATTAAGTCAGAGTCAAGTTGAGTGGTTTTTTTTCTTCCTTTTTATTGTTGGAATTTGGCTGGATTTTTACAAAGGTCTTTTACTTTTTAAACTGGACAGGGTTTTTTTGTCTTTTCTTTCCTAAATATTTGCATAATAATTTTTGCTGTCTAAGACTTTTTCCTCCCTACTTTTTTTCTCTTTCCAAGGCTCTAAATGTATTTCATTTTTGAATCTGTTTTTCTTTTCTGAGTATAAGGAAAATAAGGGAAGTGGAAGAGAATAAATAACACTGCCATCTAGAGGCCTGGAAACATTGTTTTCTTTTTCTTGTATGAGTGTTTAGAGAAAAGTTTAAAAAAAGTTAAGACCTGATGTTATATTTCAAGAACTTTAAGCCTGTTTATGAAATGATAGTGGGATGAGCATGGGGGATTGTTTATACAGGTACTCTTCTTGGATACAATCAGTGTATGGAGTTTGGGCATGAAAGAAAATTTGGAATTCAAAGAAAGAAGACTGTAGTGAACTTGAAAAGACAATTGCTAATTTTGTTTGGAACTTAATATAAGAGCCTTGGATTTTACAGTGGCAGTGTTTCTCTCTCCCTTTTTTTCTCTGTCTTTTTACTCCCTTACTCTCCTTCTCATTTAACCACTGCCAGCTGGTCTGAAACCTTCTGCAGAGGAAGTTTGGCTTCCCCCCTTTTTTCTTAAAGAAGGTGGGCTTCTTTTCTGTTTTTCTTGTCTATTTGGGGGGATGCATATATAGACATATATTTTCCCCTTTTCCTGCTGGATTTTGTTATTTTATTTCACTGAACTTAATTAAGATAAAGAACATGAAGACTTTTGTTATTGTTCCTTTTATTTATTTATTTTGTGAATGATATGTTTTTTCTTTTTTTTTCTTTTAAACAACTGGAACCAATTGGATTAGGACAAACAAGAGCATGAAGTTTTTTTTTCCTTTTTTCCTTTCCCCCCTTTTTTTCTTTTTTCCATTTCCTTTTTTCTCTCTCTTCTTATTAGGGTCACTTGGGATTATAACTGTCCTCTATATAAGTAGATTAAGGTATAGAAGAACCTGAAGACTTTGTATTTTTCAACTACCATATAGTATATCAACTGTTTTGAAATGAGTAAAAAGATAACAGCCGCTGGCTCTGCAATACCAACTTCCTCTTCTTCATCATCTGGAGGACAAAGATCAATTCACACAATGTTGCAACAGGAAAAAGACAAGGAAGTGATACTGCAGATGATTATGCAAGGAATACAAAAAATACAAGTAAGACCAGAGAAGATAGAAAAGAGAACAGATAACATTGAAAAGAGAATAGAAAATATAGAACAAAGAAGAGAAAACATCAAACAAAAAGCAGGGAATGGAGATGGGAAAATTGAGAATATTCACCAAATGATGATGAAATATGAAGAAAAACTGAAGAAAAAGATGAGCAAAGAGATAAGAAAATTGGAAATATTGATACCAGATTCAGTGTGGTTGAAAAAGATAACAGTGGAATACTGGGATGGGAGATCAATGGATCAGAATTTTATCTCAGATTTCAGATTTTATTTCAGATTTAGAAGAAAAGGGAGAAAATCTGGCAGAAATAATGATAGAAATTCTGGCAGACATCTTGAAGATAACCAAAGAGAAGATGATGGATGGTATAGACAAGTTGTTTTGAGTCTATATAAGATATGCAGCGAGAAACAATCTCCCAAGAGAAGTTCATATAAGATTTACTAAGAAAGCAATTAAGACACAAATATTAGAGAAGGCAAGAGACAAAAGACTGGAATAAAAAATAAGGAGATTGCGGTTTTGAAACAAGTACCAAGAAGAGTGAAAGAGAAGAGAAGAGAATACCAATTTGTGACTAAAATTTTACTTTAAAAAGTTGTTAATTACAGATGGCTGATATCAGAAGGTCTCATGTTTGTATGGCAAGGACAAAGATACCGAATAGATTCAACTGTGAAAGCAGAACTATTCTATGCAGAACATTTGAGAGGGAAAGATGAGGAGACAGGAAAAGAAAAACCACTAATTGTACTCCAAGAGGAGTACAGAAAGAAGAAGGTGCGGTAGGCAGCATTGACCTTAGAGAACACCAAGAACTGAGATCTAGGAAGAAGGTGGGACTTAGCAGTGAGAAGACGTATTTCCAAGCTATTCCTGAAATTCCTCTATTCCGAAGGAATTGGATGGTTCATTTTTGAACCCAAGCTGTCCCGGACTGACAGTGAAAGGTTGGAGGAGATCCAGAGACCCCAGAGACGTTCGCAAAGTCCCTGGGGGCTTGGAATTTAACCTCCTTTGCCAGTGACTTCTGGATTAGCCGTAAGCTAACCAAAACTGTAGGTTGCTTCTAAGAATGGCATGTTTCCAGCTGGTAAGATGATTTTATTACTCAGAGAGACACGGTCCGCATAAAATTTAAGTTAATTGAAACCAAAGAACAGAAGAATCTAGCGGTGAATTGGATCTCTTTATTGGTTTATGGACGGTGGTTACCCTATTTTTAAATGTTTTAAATGCTACTTACATGGACAAAGGAAAGATTATTCCAACATCTCCTCTGACTCTCTGTAAGTGGGCTGTAAACCAATTTACTATAACTTGGCTCCCTACAACTTGACACTTTTATTGCTTGGCTGGGTTGGTCTAAGATCAGATAAGATTGTACAGCTCTCAGCTTGTTTTTACTTGCAAATACCTGAAAGCCTCTAAAGGGAAAATACTAACTACGTACAAAGATGGCGTCTGTTCAAGTTTCAAATGATTCATTTCAAATGATTTTTTTCGCACTACAAAAGCTGACTGACACGTATGACAGATTTGAAAGAAAGCTGGATTATTTGCTGTTTTTAACATCAAAATATGAAGAAAAAAATGAGAATGTTGAATGTTTGAATGTTCCTGAAATACAAACAAAGGATGTCAGAGATGAAGATTTTCAATTTGCTGACATTCCGGGCATCTGGTTTACCTCTGAGGGAGAAAAAGATGGAACGTTAGAAGGGGGGGCAGCCACACAGAAGATTTACTTCGAAAGACAGAGCGTAGGAGGAACAAGAAGCATTAAAGAATTTATACTTTATGAAATATCATTTGCAAAACTTTTGATATCACCACTGAGAATTAAAGATAAGCTGAAAAGTGGAATAAACGTAGGACAACGACATTATATGAGAGGCACCTTAAGCAAAAAGGTGCAAAGATCTTCTTGTTTGGACTTGCTCATAAAGACGTTTGGAGAACTTGATCCACGAATGGCAACAGGATTAAGGAGGTTTTGTTATTGGAGAGACACAGGCTGATAGATGGAAGAATACAATTCAAAATTAGCTAAACCTAATTAATTTTATTTGTAATAGACATAGTTGAATAATAATTGATAATGATAGTAATGTATAAAATGTGGTGTTGATATGATAAATAATAATTGGATATGAGAAGGGAAGGTTAGAAATATTTTTGGACCATATACAAAGGTTATTAATCACAATAATTATCACTATTAAAAAATAAAATAAAACTATATACAGTTAAATGTTAACTAATATGGGGAAATATTATAATATACGATATAATTACATAAAGAAAGGAGAATGATAAACTATATACATGGAGGATGGAATTTTTGGTATTAAATATTATGGATGTTTAGCTAAAACAGGATATGAGGATTTGATGTTAATGGAGGATTTTATAAACAAGTAAATGAAATGCTGGCATGTGGTTATGGATTAAATATTTGGCATAGTTGATGAAAGATGTTTAAACAACTGTAGTCAACTAAAAGTGGAGGTATGATGATGTCAATATGGTAAACATTTGAGTTAAGATATTTGAATTAATATGAATTAATGGAAGAGATGCACAAAACATGTTGTAACCAGCTGATATACTTTTTTATAATATATACTTGTGTTCTTTTTTTTTCTTTTTTTTTCCTTGCCTAGTTTTCTGTTTTTGTCTTTTTTGTGTTTTGATTTTTTCTTTTCCCACTGGTGTGGGCATGTGTTGTTTATGTAACAAAATAAAAAAAATTAGTAATAAAAAAAAAGAACCAAGATCTACTAGAGCAGTAAATCCTTCTTATAAAATATAAATATGGAAGCGAAAAAATTGATTACAATTAATATAAATGGACTTAATTTGGCTATTAAAAGAAGGAAAACATTTGATAAATTAGAGAAATTAAAATTGGACAAAATCTGCCTACAAGAAGTACATATTAAAAAGCAACATGAACAAATACTGGTGCAGCCAAAATTAGGGAAAATATTTACTGCGTTGCCAAGATGTAAGAAAAGAGGAGTGGTTTTGTATATCAAAGATACAATCCCAGCAGAACAAATCTACACAGATGATGATGGAAGAATTTTGATGGTGGAAATTATGGGCAATAATAAGAAAATACTTTTAGTAGCAATTTATGCTCTTAATGACAACCAAGATGAATTTTATAGAAAATTACACATGAAAATATTTGCCAATCACCTCCAAGATGTGGCTTTACTCCCAAGTTCACCCTGTTTTCTTAGTAGTAGTCTTCTGGCATCTCTGCACACGCACGCACTGGGAACAGGTTCCAGCTGTTCCTCTGCCTCACTGCTGTCTAGCTCCTTCTCTACCTCCAATGCTTCAGTGAACTTCCCTCAGTCCCCAGGACTGGCCCATGTTTTTCCACAACCTCCTCACTGTCTGACTCTGCTGCCAGTTTCACTGGTGCCCCACAACAAAAGGGGACATAAATGACAAGGCGCGAGCAAGGATGAGTGCAGCCTGGATGAGTTGGCGAGACCTCACTGATGTGTTATGTGACAGATGGATGCCAGCCCATCTTGAATCTAAGAGATACAAGAGAACCATCCTCCTGTTGCACTGTAGGGCCCTGAATGCTGGGCAGCAACAGGAGGGAGCAAAAGCTCTCTCCATACCATGGAAATGTGAAGGCTCCATTGTATATAGGGCACTTCCCTTCCTGACCACATCACACATGAAACCATTTGACCACATTTTGGTGTGGCACCAATTACAGAGAAGATGAGAGAAGTCCGACTCCGCTGATAAGGACACATCCCGAGAGCAGCACCTTCCACCATGGCCAAGGCTACCTACCAACTAGAAGTCAATGACTGGTGACTTTGTGGGCAACCAAAACAGGGATGGCAAGAGGTCATCAACAAAGATATGGAAGTTGCAGGCCTTCTCCCAGGCAATGCAGGTGACGGAGCAAAGTGGCCCTCAATGATCCAAAACTGAACCCTGCACCTGTGGGAATATGCTAGGAAGAAGAAGATGGGGCCCTTGGTTCTCCCTGGACTTGGTTCTTTATTTTCACACTTTTCATGACCCAACTACATCATCAGTGCTGGTGAGTGTGATGTTTGCTCCCTGCTTTTTCAGGGCAAGCTATTTGTATAAACAGAGAGCAAACTTCACTCCCTTCTAGCACTGATGATGTTCTATAGTTGGGCCATGAAATGTCTGCAAGAAAACAACCAAGCTCACAGAGCATCATGGACCCCATAGTCCTCATCATCATCCCCTCCCTCTTCTTTCCTCCCCCTCACTCCTTCCTCCTCCCCTTCCTCCCCTTCTTCTCCTCCACTCTGAAAACCTTGTACTCCCTTGTAGTACTGACAATGTTCCCTATGTCAGGGTTCTGACCGATGTCCTAATTCAGTGGTTCTCTACCTTCCCAATGCCACGACCCTTTAACACAGTTCCTCATGTTGTGGTGACCCCCAACCATAAAATTGGTGTCTCGGTTCCTAAGACCATTGAAAATATGTGTTTTCCGATGGTCTTAGGCGATCCCTGTGAAAGGGTCAAAGGGTCCCGACCCACAGGTTGAGAACCACTGCCCTAAGTAAATCATGGGCCTCATCCAAACCTTTGAAAGAAATCCAGTTGTTTATTAGGAGCTTCATATCTGCCCCATCCAAGTGGAACCAAATCTGACCTCACTTTTTGCGCGTTAGCTCTGACCCTGTTTCCCCCTCCCCCAAGGTGGGTCATCAGTTACATTTCCCAACTAAGCAATTTTGCAGTTTGTAGAAGTCCCTCCCTACGGACACTGTAGATCCCCCTGGAGATGACCTTTATGTTGCTGCTTGAATTTGCTTTCTTTTGACTTAAATGCATACATGTCTGCCACACCAATTCATCTCCGCACCCCCCCTTATCCCCCAGAGCTAGGGTGGGGCTTTGCTAGCAGCGGTGCCTCTTCCGTCCCATAGATTTCCACTGCTCTCCTCTCCTCTGCCTTCTGGGCTTCCATGCATCAGGCACTGGGCCCAGCTATTCCTCCTCTTCCTCATCAGCCACCTCCAGACCTGGGGGCAGTTGAGTCTCCATCTGGGGGCTGAAGGACGGCCCAGTCTCCACACCTGTCACTCTCTCTCTCTGCCAGCTCCATTCCCTCTTCCCCCTCGGAACTCCTAGGTTGCTTCAATGCTGACACTGACTCCCACACTGCCTCCTCCCCCCCCCCTCTGATTCGGCTACTGTGGCAGACAGATCCCAACAATAAATCAAGGGCTACCAGCCTCTGGAGACAGGTTGTTTCCTGGCCATTCCAGACAGAGGAAGAAAATCCAGGCACTTCATCTCACCATTTGTGGCAGAGCTTTTCCTTCTGTTCCTCTCAAAAGCTCTCTTGGCTCCAGCTGATGCAATCCGGATGGTCCTTCTTAGGTGTTTCGTGTCTGTCCCAGCTAGAAAAGTTGAATCAATGATCCAATGCCCCCTGAGGCAGAAGGGAGACCAACCCTCCCCTTGGAAACACAGAAAAACCTCTTCCTTCCTCTGCTCCTTCACTTCCTCACAACTTCTTTTTTGTTGTCCTTGTTGTTGTTGTTGTTGTGGTGGTGGTGGTGGTGGTTGTTGTTATTGTTGTCCAAGCATATTCCTGTAGACCACAAAGTCCCCAGGGGGGAAATGAGTGGATTGCAGCCCATCAGCAAGAAACCTTCAATGCCACAAAGCGATTCCCACTTCTAGTCTAAAGACAAGGTAAATATGCTGAGCTTTTCCCCTTTAAGCATGGCAGTTGTCTTAGACAAAGGTCAGAAGAGGACAACTTGCTGTGGCCAACTCACCACTGCCTACAAGTCACGGCCGACTAGCCACGGGTTAATTTAACAATTTCATTCTTTCCAATAATGTTAAAAATCATTTTTTTGAAATTTTTTTTATTTTATTTTCAAAACAAACTTACAACTCCTCCTTCTTTACATACTGTAGAAAGTGTATCAGCTGGTTACAAAAGGCTTTTGTGCATCTCTTCCACCGTCATCAAATATAATTCATATTAATTCAAATATCTTAACTCAAATATTTATTATGTTACCATCATCATGCCTCCACTTTTATTTGACTATAGTTATTTAAATGTCCTTCATCCTAAAATATACCAAGATTTAATACAATGCTGTATTAAATGCTGGCATTTCATTTACTTATTTGTAAAAATCTCCATTAACATTAAATCCTCATATCCTGTTGTAGCTAAACATCCATAATATTTAATATCAAAATTTTCTAATCCTCCGTGCATATAATTTATGATCATTATCCTTTCTTTATTTAACTATATCCTATATCATAACATTTTCCCCCTATAAGTTAAAACTTCTCTGTGTCTAATTTTGTTTTTTATTATTGTTATTAATAATCTTTATATATAGTCCAAAAATATTTCTAACCTTCCCTTCTCATATCCAATTATTACTTATCATAGCTCAACATTGTATACATTACTATCATTATCAATTTTTATTTAACTGTACCTATTATCACTGGATTTAACTAAGTTTAGCTAATTTTGAATTATACTCTTCCTTCTATCAACCTGTATCTCTCCAATAACAAAACAATCTTATATCTACTGCCATTTGTGGATCCAATTCTCCAAACTTTTTTTAAACAAGTCTGTACGAAGTCCTCTTTGACCTTCTTGTTTGTAGTATCTCTCATATAATGTTGATGCCCTCCTTCTGTTTCCTTTGTCAGCTTATCTTTAATTCTCAGCAGTGTTATCAAATATTTTGCAAATAGTATTTCATAGCCCATAAGTTCTTTAATGCTTTCTTCTCCTTCTATGTCCTGTCCTTTGAAATAAGTTTTCTCTCCATTTAATTCCTCTTCGAATATTCCATTCTTTCCTCCCTCAGAAATAAACCAATTGCCACGAATATCAACAGGCTCAAACTCTTGCATTTCAATTTTTTGAATTTCCATCACATTTTTTCATCACATTTTGTTGCCAAATGCACCAAATAGTCCAATTTTCTCTCAATTCTTTCCTCTGTATCAAACATCCTCTTGAAAGCTAAAAGTATCGCTTGAAGAGATGCTTGAAGAGACACTATGTTTATACGCAGTTGTATTTTTTCTTAGAAGCTCAGCAAGATTTAAACACTCGCAAGTAAAAACAAACTACAAAGGGACAGCTGTACACTCTTATCAGATCTTAAGCCAGAACAGCCAAGCAATAAAAGTGTCGAGATGTAAACAGCCAATTTGTAGCTGATAGAGAGTCAGAAGAAATGTTAGAGTAATCCATCCATTTGAAAAGGTTTACTTAGAATCAATCCATGTAAATAAAACATTTAGAAAGTAAGATAACCACTGTCCAGAACCAATTCAAAAATAAAAATTGCTGCTAAGTTCTTCTATTCTTTGATTTAAGTTAGTTTTAAAATTTTATAGGCAGTCCATTTTTTAAAAAACAATAAAAGTTTCTCACCAGCTTAACACTTCTCCTCCATATTGCCCTGACTTTGTCAGCCTTGATAGACTGGAATTTTTATTGCCAATCGAAGACTTTTCCCTTGCTTTTCTCAGAGATTTGCGATTTCCCTGAGATCAGCAAGATGTAATCTCCCTGTTCACCATCTCTTCGGGATGATTTAGGTCAGTTGGAACCCCCCAGCAATAAAAGTGTCAAGTACAATCTCAGAGCTTTGAGATCGCGCGTCGTCTCGTCACGGAATCGGCTCCTTCAGCCAATGTTAAAAATCATTTTAACGTTTGTCGTTTCATTTTCTCTCTCCTTTGGCATCTTTTATTTGATGCTTATTTCCACATTTCTTCGATGTTAGACAGACAAATGAATATTAGAATTACAGACTTGGAAGGAGGCCTCGGAGATCTTTTAATCCAACCCCTTGCTCAGGCAGAAAACCCTTTTCCATTTCAGGCAAATGGTTGTCCAATCTCTTCTTAAAAATCTCTAGTGAAGAAGCACCCACAACTTCTGGAGGCAAACTGTTGCAGTGGTTAATTGTCCTCATTGTTAGGAAGTTCCTCCTTAGTTCTCCTTGATTAGTCACATAATAACATAATAAGAGAGTTGGAAGGGACCTCGGAGATCTTCTACTAAGATCTTCCACTAAGAAGTTTCTACTTAGTTCTAGGTTGGTTCTCTCTTTGATAAGTTTCCATCCATTGCTTCTCGTCCTGACTTCTGATCCCTTGGAGAATAGGTTGACTCCCTCTTCTTTGGGGCCATCCCTGAGATATTGGAACACTGCTATTAGTGTAACTCTTGTTCCCTGCTGAGTGGGCCACGGCGAGTAACCCATGCTTAGTTGGAAATGGCCCTGTGCTTGACCAAACTTGCTCCTTTTCTGATCATCCTTTGTCCTGTTCTTCCTTTTCCTGGATGATGGGTGGAGCTCTCTCAGACTCACAAACTCTTTTTCCAACCTTCAGATAAACCTGTACAAATATTATGGCTTAAAATTGAGGAATACCAAGCAGAAGGACCTTGTGAAAGATCACCTCAAGAAGCTTCTGGCAATCTCAGTTGCAGACGAGACAGACAGAGAGGTGAGTGGGAGTGGGCTACCTGTGGGGGCTGAGACCTCCAACTTTGTGGGGTCCTTGGTGCTCTCTGAGCTTGGTTATAAGAAATGTAGACCTTTCGCGACCCAACTAGGTCATTTCATCAGTTTTAGAAGTGAACAGGTTTTGAAGAGGGGAGGGGAAGGGAGGAGAAGGGAATAGGAGAGGAGGAGGAGAGGGAGGAGTGGGAGGAGGAGGGGGAGGAGAGAAGGAGAACTATGGAGTTTTTGGATGAGGAGGAGGAGGAGGAGGAGGAGGAGGAGGAGGAGGAAGAAGACTTTGGGGTCCTTGGTGCTCTCTGAGCTTGGTTGCAAGAAATGTAGACCTTTTGTGACCCAACTAGGTCATTTCATCAGTTCTAGAAGAGACCATGACCTGGATGACTAAGAATCTCCATCTGTTTCCATCCATGGCTTCTTGTCTTGTCTTCTGGTGCTTGGAAAAAGAGTTTGAACTCTTTGTCCTGGCAGAACGCACAATATCTGCCTGACAGAAGAATTAGGACATCAATCCTCTGCTATGGACAAGCAGCCCAGGGAGCCTCCCCTGAAGACCTGGGTGTTTTCATCCAGTCCATTGTGTCCGAAATTCTCATCCAGTACTCCACCATGAACAAGGTAGGCTGGTTTCTACCCTTGTATCAGTGCTGGCAGGACTGTTGCTTTCCTTTTGCTAGTTCCTTCATATGTTGTTTACTGCTGCCTTGTTTATCTGGGGTTAATCCCTGCTTCTCTGGATTTCAGTTGATGGTGAAAAAAAATATAAGAAACGTCTGTAAAAACCAATCAAGCACAGGGAGCACCAAGGGCTCCACAGTTCAAGCCTGAGCTACAAATATCCCCTTTTGGTGAACAAAGACAACCTGACTGCAGTTCTTAGAGGTTGCTGCGGAGAATCTGGGTTCAACATGTGACCTCCAGCCCCCAGTTATGCCTCCCATTCAGATCTACTTCCTGTTCCAATTGCCCTGGACATGATGAAATGCTAGTGGTTTCTTTATCTATGGTCATATCACATTCATTACACTCAAGGCGGCGCATTACCCTCTTTCTTCCTTTTCACACAACAACAACCACCCTGTGACGTGTGTTGGATTGAGAGAGAAGAACTGGGCCAGATGTGGACTCACCCAGCTGGCTCTCATGCTGAACTCACAGTCTCCTGGTGATTGGCTCAGACAGTTTGAAAGTCAACTGACTTTCATGGCTATAGTGGCACTAGAACTCTCCATCTCTTGGTGATTGGCCCAAAGTCTCTCAGCTGCCTCTCATGCCTAAGGCGGAACTAGAACTCTCCATCTCTTGGTGATTGGCCCAAAGTCTCTCAGCTGCCTCTCATGCCTAAGGTGGGAGTAGAACCTAGAATGTCCAAGAGATATTTTGATTGGGAGCCCCCCAGAGTTCAAGGAAAGATGGTAGGCTACATAAAGATTGAAATAAATAGATGCACTCTCTTCCTCCTGGTGTCTTCTCACCTCACCCTCTTCCCACTTGGGTTTCCAAGGACGAAGGCCTTCATGAGGTCCATCATCATGGTCACCAAAGCGGCTGCCCTCAGCAGGAGGCAAGACCTCCATCTACCTGAGAAACAGGAATTGGTCATCAAGGTCATCGTAAGTGGGGAGAGGCGGGGCAGGTGCTTCTGAGCGCATTTAAGTTTGAAAGAGAATTTGAACTGAATTGAACTCCAATCAATTGGGCCCCAAATGATTCTGTTGTGAAGTGGGATGGCTGTTAAGTGAATCTGCCCCATTGTATGACTTCTCTTTCCACTGTTGTTAGCTGAATCACTGCCGCACGATTGTTTCATGAAACTGGCTTCCCCATTGTTTTGATTATTAGTGTTTATTTTTATATCCTGAGAGAGAAAGACAGACAGAAAAATAGATACAATACAGTACAATACAATAGTAGAGTTGGAAGGGACCTTGGAGGTCTTTTAGTCCAACCCCCTGCCTATGATGATAGATAGATAGATAGATAGATAGATAGATAGATAGATAGATAGATAGATAGATAGATAGATAGATAGATAGATAGATATGGATGGATAGTGAGAGAGAGTAAAAGAGAGAGACAGACAGACAGATAGACAGATATTTAATATATAAAGTAGAATGACAAGTAGAAATGGAAAATTAGGGGAAGAAAGAAGAAAAAAGGCATTGAGACTTTCTAGAAGAAACTACACAGCCAATGTCCAGAAATGCAGAGGGCGGAATTGTATACCAAAGTTACAATTACATTGAAAAAAGTGACTGATGACCATTTTTCACACTTAGCGACAATTTTCACACTTAGCGACCGTTGCAGCATCCTCATGGTCACGCGATCAAAATTTTGATGTTTGGCAACAGATTCGTATTTATGATTGTTTCAGGATCCTGGGGTCATTTTATCACTTTTTTACAAAGTCAAATGGGGAAACCAGATTCACTTCTGTTACTAACTTATCAGCTGCATTTATTCACTTAAGAACTGTGGCAAGAAAGGTGATATAATGG